>NC_139499.1:3130646-4330646 GCF_008360975.1 Lichenostomus cassidix
CCTTACCCAGCAGATAACAGGGGAGCCTTCCTGTGCTCCCCACCCCAGTGACCTTGTCTGATTTCAGTGCTTGCCATCACATTTTGTGCTGACATTAACATACTAAATTTTGATGGATAAACAAGACTCCTAGCACTGACATGCATATCTTGCTGCATGTTTAGTTCTCCTAAAGCTGTGGCTCTAGCTCCCCTCTCTGGATATATCTGTCAAGATACCACTTTTGCTACTCAGTACATTTAGATAACGCTCTGCTTTTTTCTTGAGATGAATTGGTGCTTTTTATGGACAGTTCAGGGTGTTCTAAAGAGCAGTGTCTGAAACAGGACAGGGAAAAGTCATGTGTGGAATGGCTGAGGGAGCTGGAGGGGCTCTGCTTGGAGAAGAGGAGGCCCAGGGGGACTTTCTCACTCTCTACAACTTCCTAACAGGAGGGTGCAGCCAGGTGGGGGTCAGGCTCTGCTCCCAGACAAGTAACAGGACTGGAGGAAAGAGCCTTAAGTTGCACCAGGGGAGGTTCAGGTTAGACATCAGGAAGAATTTCTCCACAGAAAGGGTGGTCAGGCATTGGAAGGGGCTGCCCAGGGCAGTGGTGGAATTCCCATCCCTGGAGCTGTCCAAGGAATGACTGGATGTGGCACTCAATGCTCTAGTCTGGTTGACAGGGTGGGGATCTGTGACAGGTTGATGGTGACAGGTGACTTGATGATATTGGAGGTCTTTTCCAACCTTTATTTTGTGATTCTGTGAATTCTGTGATTTTGTGATTCTGTGAATATCAGGGTGGGTGATGTTATTTGTTATTCCAGTCATCAGGGACTGATACTCTTCTTTGAGCTGCTCTGGTTTGTGAATTTGGTCTCTCCCCAATCCTTCATCTTCTCCTGTCCCTCTAGAGTGGTCAAGCTCCCCGTTCCAGCAGCTCTCAGGAGTGACGCAGACCTGTGCCACCAAGACAGTGGGCTGGGTAAGGACACTTTCAGACCTGCAGGGTAATTTGAACAGGCAATCTCTGGAGTGGAACATGTGTAACAAACAACAGATATATTCAGCAAAGGTCCTGAGTTGAGGGCTCCTTTCAAGAGCAGAGCATGTTTGGGATTCTTCTTATTCTAATTGCACTTGTCATTTTTTCAGGGGGTCAAAATAAAACTAGACCACATGAAACTATTCCAAAGCATTTTCTGGAACCTCACTTTTTTCTTCATTCTTGCTGACTGATTGCCCTTGGAGCTTTGATTTTTGTGTTCTCCAGTTCTCTGAGTTAACCAAGCATTGTTCCAGCTTGCCTGGGGCAGCAACGTACAGAGACTCCACATTGATTTTCCAAAATGAAGCTTCCTCTGATATGGGAAGTTGGTTCTGTTGCTGTCTCCAGCTCCTCTCTTACAAAATTTGAATTTTATCAGCTTTTAAATGTATTTTATATGTTTTCATATGACAAAAATAATTATCATACAACATTTCAGTAATACAGTTGTTTGAGGTACTGTGTTTGGCTTGTCTCCTGTAGAGATTGTGTCTGGCCAGTAGTTATGCAAGTGACTGAGTTTTCATTTGAGGTGTGTCACTCCCCTTTTCCATTATTTTCAACAGCCTGTTCCATCAGCAAGGCACTAGGGAATATACACAGGTCCATCCTGCAGTCTAGTGTTTGTTAGCAGAGTGTGATTGATCTTTTTGGGCAGCATCACTTACTTTCCACCATTAGTTCCTTTCTGCCTGCTCTCTATGCCCTCTGCAATGCTGGTGATGAAATTCTCTTGTCCAGGAATCTGATTTCTGCCCTGTTCTTTTTCTAGGATAAAGTGGCATTCTTCTGCTACCCCTTCACTGTGGACATGTTTTACACCCAAGAAGATGAAGGTGTGTTTCCTTGTTACTCTGAAATCCTTTGATCCCACTATAGCCATCATGCTGTCTGGCCTTTTGGAGATGAAAGGACAGAGGGAAATGTTTCTGGTTCAACAAAAGTTCACCCTGCCACCACACAGCCCCTGGACACATCCTGTGTTTGCCCTGCCCAGGAATCCATTAGCATTTTTATGGATTTATTTATGTTGCCCTGTGTCCAGGCTGTAGGCAGCTTTATCCAGTTGGAAAACTACTTGGATCTTAGCTTGTCTCTCTGTAAACCTGGCGTGCAGAGCTGTGTTGCTGTGCCTGGTGTTCTGCACAGAGCCCTGGGATGCTGCAGCAGGAGAACCAGGCAGCTTTTTCTACACAGCTAAAACTCTGTGCTGAGACTTACATTTGTAGACACGCTCAGTGACCTGTATAATCCCTGTATAGTTCATGTCACTTTGAAACTTCAGCTCTATTTTAAGCTGGGCTTCTCTGCTGCCTGTTCCTGCTGCTTCCTCACCAGTCCTATTGCTCTGTGGTTGCAATTGTTAGGGACAGCTCTGTGGCAAGCCTTGCCACTTGAATCCAAATGACACTTTGGATTTGGGTATTCAACCAACACTAAGGAATTTTCAGACTAGAAGAAACACAGTGAGTTTGTTTCACTGTGGAAAAAAAAAATGCTTGGAGAAGTGTAGGAGAATCCAAGTTAATCTTCCCCCGATAGCAGTGGGAAAGGTCAGAGATAAAAGGGTTCCCCTGTTTGGCTTCAGATTATTCACAAAAGATTGTCTTGTCTGCTCAAAGATAACTGACAACCCAGTCTGGACTTGCTCCTAAAGAATTTTCCCTAATTTTTACCATCAATAATTATGTTTTCAGCCTCAAATTTGAGGGTTCAACTTTTACAGGGGAAACTAATCAACCATAAATCTTTGTTAGTCATTGTAGAAGAAATACAGAAAGTACTGTGGTGGAAGGGTGCTGGAGTGTGTCCAGAGAGGGAACAGAACTGGGGAAGGATCTGGAGCACAAGGTGTGGCTGAGGGAACTGAGGGGGCTCAGCCTGGAGAAAAGGAGGCTCAGGGAGGACCTTCTGACTCTCTACAGCTCCCTGACAGGAGGGTGGAGCCAGCTGGGGGTCAGGTTCTACTCCCAGGGAACAAGGGGCAGGACAAGAGGAAATGTCAAGTTGCTCCAGGGGAGGTTCAGGCTGGACACCAGGACGAATTTTTTCACAGGATGGGTGTCAGGCATTAAAAGGGGCTGCCCAGGGAGGTGGTGGAGTCCCCACCCCTCGAGGTATCCAAGAAATGGCTGGAGGTGGCACTCAGTGCTCTAGTTTGGGTGACAGGGTGGGGATTGGGCACAGGTTGGACTCAATGATCTTGGTCTTTTCCAGGCTAAATGGTTCTCTAATTCTGTGGCTTCCTACTAGTGGAGTTGGGCATTTAGCATTTTTTTCCTCAGTGATAGTCTCCTTCCCAAGGCTGTGACCTGCTCCCCATCTTGCAGACAGTCTCCCTCAGTGGCCTGTACTCTACTTTGAGGTCCTATCCCTGGATTTCTGGCAGAGGTACCGTGTGGAAGGATATGGGTCCTTGGTGCTGCCAGCATCACCAGGTAAAGCATCCTTGGGACATTGTGGTAATTGTCTGGGAAAATGGTCCTCTTGGGAAGTGATTCAGCCAGTCCCAGGGATTCAATGTACTGTACAGCCAGCTGTCTGGGGGGCAGCAAAGAAGGATGTGAGGCACATCTTGAGTTGCTGTCCTTGCTGCTTTGATACTGCCATCACAGCACGTGGTGTGATAAAGCTCTGGGGTGATGCTGTGCATCCATCTTTACAGTGGCAGTAGCCCCGTGTCCCATGTGGGATCTGGGAGTGACCCCCATGTGTTAGAAGGAGATGCTGCTATTGGGCAGGGGGTACTTTCAGCACTGGCTGTGTGACTAGAATGGGCTGACTCATCGGGAAAATGCTTTTAGGACATTTCTGATACTGTGCAGTGTTTCCTTTTCTAGCCATATCTGGGTTGGGTCAGCAGGTATCCACCTGCCTTGCTGTCCTCTGTGATTGAATAAATCACAGGTCACAGCAGCTAAGCTGTCCTCTTGTCCTGGGCCAGGTGTCCATATGCTCACCATCCCTACCTGGCGTCCTGTGGAGCTGGGAACTGTTGCTGAAATGAGGAGGTTTTTCATTGGGGGATCTCCTGAGCTGGAGGACTTAACCTACATCCGGATACCATCGACCTTCAAGGTGGGCTTAGCTGCAAAGCAGCCTCTTGCTAAGGCTTGGTGCATTATGCTCTTGGGTTCACATGTCCATGGATAGCCTGGATGAGATTTGAACAAGGATGAGTTGGTGGTCCTGTCCCTCTCACTAAAGAAATGTCTCTGCAAGTCTTGTGGTCCTGAACAGAGGAATGGGCAAACACTGAGGCAGAGCTGTGCCTTCTGAGGGGTGAGCAGCTTAGAGAAGTGGGGAAGCATGGACTGAAGCCTTGGCTTACCCCTGCTTATAAAGTCTTTGTCAGGTCAGCATTTGGTACCAGCTGTAGACTTCTCCTATATTTCTGTAAGGAATTCAGGCTGTATTGTGCCTGGAACAGCTTCCCGAAGCAAGAAGCCAGTGGGTGTGAGGCAGGTAGAAGCTTCATGTTCTTCAGAAAGTTACAGAGGTGGTTGCAGGTGTAATGAGCAGGGTGATGTTAGTGGCAGCTTTGTGTGGGAACAAGCCCTGATGCAGCTGCTGAAACCCTCCCCCAGCACTGCACTGTGAGCTTGCAAGTATTTAGGTCCTGCCCTCCACACAGCCTGGAATTTCCTGCCCTTCTTTCCAGCCTTGCAGGGAAGGGAGAGACTGTGCCCACAGGAGTTTGTGCTCTGGTGGAACACACTTGTTTTCACTGTGGGGTTACTCTAACCTGTGCCATCCCTGCAGGGAAAGCGCTTGAGCCGCTTTGGTTTCCGGACAGAGACCACAGGGAGCGTCACATTTCGGCTCTATTGCCTGCAGCAGTCCAAGTGAGTGCAGCAAAGGGAGTACAAGTTCCATAAACTCCATCTCCTGTGCTGGTTTTGGCAGCCCTGACCTGCTGCTGTGCTTCTGTGCAGAGCCTTTCTGGAGAACAGTGCCCTGAGGCAGCGCATGCAGAGTGTACTGGACCGACTGGGAGGCTTCAGCCAGCAGAGCTCTGTCTACAATGTTCTGGGTAGGGCCTTCAGTGTCATTCTGTATTGGTGAGCTTTGGGTCACTTTTGTCCCCTTTTACAGTGTGGGCAGGATATTTCAGGAGAATCCATTACTGTGGGGGTAATTCCGCTCCCTGTGACCTCTCAGAGTCCATGGCAGAGGTTAAATGTTCTGCTCTGAGCTGGAAACTTCAGGAGGCATCAGTTCTGAGCAGGGAGGAGGGATAACCACTGTGTGAGGGCACAGTCTGGGCTGGGCTGCCCAGTCTTGCCTGGCACTGAGCAGAGCTGGTGGCACTGAGGCACAGTCTGTCTCTGATTCCACTGTGCTCAGAAATCAGAGAGCAGAAGGTCGAGCAGTGCCAGGTGCTTTGGTGGTAGAACTTATTCACAGGAAGTAGGACTCCTGCACCAGGAGAGATTATGTGGAAAGACACATCCCTCCCCTTCCCTGAGGCTGTCTTATGCATTCTGGGCTGCTGTCACCTCTGTGTTGTAGAGGCTTTCCAGCGGGCACGGTGCCGGATGCAGGAAGCACGGGAGAGCCTTCCCCAGGACCTCATCAGCACTTCTGCCTCCTCTGTGTCCAAGCCACTGGAGCAGTGAGTGTCACCTCTGCTGCCTGGAGCACTTGCCATCCTCCCTCCAGCACAAGCTTCCACCCCTCATCAGGAGTCCCAGTGCTGGTGCCTGGAAGCTTCAGAAGCCGTTCGTTTGTTGTTTTCCCTGGATGGGGGAAGGAGTCTGTAACACCTCCAGACCCAGAATCTTTGCATTTCCACAGGTATCTGTGGAAGAAACCCTGTTTTTCAAGGCCCTTTGTTACCAGGCTCTAACAGTATAGCCAGTTTTCCACATTTCTTCTGAAATACTGACATGGAACCTGTGAACTCTGTAATGCCTTTTCAGGGATTGAAAAGGAAATAATGAGAAGAATTGACATGACTTGGTAAATTTAGTTTTCTTCTTAAAGAAGAGTGTGACGTTGGCAGTCAAGGTATGGATGCTGTTTGTGATAAATGGAATGAGTAGCTAACTTCTTGATTAGTGTTGATAATTGTTGTTAGTGGTTGTGTACAGGGCAATCAATAGTAAAATTAATCCATCCACCTCCGCCTTAAGACTGATTCATTCCCAGAGAGAGAGATCTCTGCCACATGTAATACATGACATTAAAGCAAAGGAAGACAGATGGAGAACTGGACAAAAGGATTACATTCTGCATTTCATTGTGTGTGCCTATAAAGTCTGGCTCTGCAGTGGTGAGCAGGAAGTTTCTTTGTTCAGGAATACAACTGAAAACACGCCTTCCCCTTAATTCACCACAGAGCTTTTGCTGTGGCTGGAAGGTTTGCAGACAGTGAGAACAGCTGATAACATTTGCACAGCAGCTGAACTTTGAACAGTTCAAGCTGTTCATTTGAGGTTGATGGTTGGTGGTGGTTTGTTGTTGCATTTCTGATTGCACTTTCTGATTTCTGAGCACTGTGGTGCTTCCTGGGGAAGCTTGTGTTTACCCACTCTTCACCCAGTTTCTTCTCCTGTTCTTTCAGTTTTTTTCTCCTATTTTCATTTCTGTCTCAAGTTCAGAGGAGCACTGCAGACTGACAGTGCTGTGCTGATTTGTGCACGAGCCACATTTCCATGAGCTTTCCAAACAAAGGATGGGAAGAAGAATCTCAGGTTGAGACCATGGAAGTTCAAATGTGTCTCTGAATTTAGAATTGAGAGGCAGTATATGAAATATGAATTGGCCATCCTCCTTTTGCTCTGCACATTCCTCCTTCACAGGGAACAAGAGACTCATGGTTGCAGCAGTGTGTGATTGTTAGAACATCCCTTTACTCCCTCGTGCTCCTCACTCCCTTCTTGCCATATTGAGCTTGCCCCAGTCTTCAATGAGAAAGCAAGCTCCAAAAAGTAGTCAGCAACTCTGAGTTTGTTCTTCCTTGACCTTTGCTGTAATTCCTAGATACGTCTGCCTGGGAGCTTGAATCTATCTGGCAATTTCAATTATAAGGGGATTTTTATTCACTTTCCTTGCCTGTTGCCCCTCATTTTGTTGGAGGAGGCTGCCAGGGTGTGTTGGAAGTATGACCTGTGCAGCAGAACAATGTCCTCAGCCTGGAGCTGGGGGATGTGCCTGGTGCTGATGTGACAACTCTGGAGGCACCACATCTAGTGCTGGAGCAGCAGAACTGATCTCTGTGTTCTGTCATGGTCTGTAATGACTGACCCAGGATGAAAAAGATTCAGTGAGTATGTAGCACTTGTTGTCCCTTTAATCATTATTCAAGTTGTGGCCTTGTGTGTTTATCACACCCTGCTGGGTGTTTTTGTGATGCTTATCACCAGTAGCTGAATTGCATCTCTCTGAAATGCTTCTCAGGACAGAGTTAAGAGGTTACAAGAATAATTTTTTAATCAACAAAGTAACAAAGCACCTCTTGATTGAGATTATGCCAATGGGAGATCCTGTTAGAATGGAATTTTCTGTTGAGGTTGGGTTCCTGACTCGCCCAGTTACATGGCAGGATTTAGGGTACTGAGTGTGAGATGCACTAAGATTTACATAATTTTATTATTTTGCTACTTCAAACTCTGAATAGAAAATCTCAAGAGGAAAATTTTAAAATTAAAAATTACTAGAACCAAGCAAGCAATTCTTCCAAACTAAGAGACTGTTCGCATTTCTTCACTGCCGTGCTTGCAGCCTCCTTGTTCTGACAGAATAAAGTGGTGCTGGTAAAAACTGGTTTGAAGAGACCCCTCAGCAAATGCTCTTTGAATTTGCCCTTTTATAAATTAAACTAGCAAATTTCCATATACATGTACATGTATGAAAATGTCACTGATCTTTTAGTCACAGCTGGCATTTGTGCTCTGAGCCTGCCAAGGAGTCTGGCCTGGAGAGGAGGTCGTGCTTCCACCAGGTGTGCACAGCTGAAACTGGAGATCACCAAGTTGATTAGAGGGATGAAACACCTTTCTTATGAGGAAAGACTGAGAGAATTGGGATTGTTCAGCCTGGAAAGGAGCAGGCTTTGGGGTGACCTAATTGGGGCTTTCTAGTACCTGAAGGGAAATTACAGGAAATATGGAGAGAGACTATTTACAATGGCCTGGAGAGACAGGACAAGGGGGAATGGCTTCACACAGACAGAGGGCAGGGTTAGATGGGATATTGGGAAGAAACTCTTCCATGTGAGAGTGGAGAGGCCCTGGCACAGGTTGCCCAGAGAAGCTGTGGCTGTCCCTGGATCCCTGGAAGTGTTCAAGGCCAAGTTGGATGGGGCTTGGAGCAACCTGGGATAGTAGAAGTTTTCCCTGCCCATGGCAGGAGATTGGAATGAGATGGAATGAGATTGATGAGAAGCATCAAGATCTCTTCAACTCAAACTGTTCCATGAATCTATGATTCTGTGGCTGGAGTGCTTTCACCAGGTGTGTGCAGGTGGGGACATGGAACAGGAGATGGGCACTGGGGACAGGCAGGAGGGGAGAGCAGTGCCCTTCCTGGAGCCATGAGGAAATGGAAATGTCCCTGCAGTTCTCCCTGGAGGGAAACTCATACAGGGAAACTTGTCAGGAGAAGTGAGAGGAAGGACTGTTGAGGGTGTACAAGACCTTGGGATGGATGGGCACATGTTAATGAGACAGGGGAGCCCTGAAATGAAGGGGGAGGGCAGGAGGAGCCTGCAGCAGGCACAGGCTAATTGCTGCAGATACTTGGGGACCCCAGAATGGATCTGGCAGTGAGACTCGAGGGTCTGTGCATGGCTGGCAGCCCCCCAGCTCTGGCTACACCAGCTGCAGCAGTGTAGCTGGTTTTTCTGGGGCTTTCTCTGCTTCTTCCTTTGAGCAGACTGGAGCTATAATAGGTTTTTGAGAGCCAGCTGAAGTTCCAGCTGAATGGGCATCTGTCCGAGGCTGAATCCGGCAGCCTCATCGGTGCTTTGGGCTGCATGGGGGCAGGAGTCAGCCCAAAGCCCCTCAGGGCCTTCCAGGGTGGAATTAAATGAGCTGTGCAAACAAAAGGGAATGGCAGGAATGATAGCTTGGTGGAGGAAAAGGCTGTGGGCAGTTGACAGAGCCTGCATGATGCAAATCAGCATCCATCAGAAATTCCAGTGTAAGTGTAACAGAAAAAGAAATCCTAGAGATGAGTCATTCACATGACTGGAACAGCTTCCCACCAAAGTCAGACCACAGGAATGGGTTTTGGTTTCAATGGAGGAAGATTTGGGCTGTGATAACTCCAAACTGGGAACTTGCCAGGAAACCTCAAATGGCACTTCAGCTTGGCATCCTTTAGTCCTGCATGCCAGGACTTGGGATGTGCACCAGGAGTTGCATCCTTCTTTTGTGAAGGATGCTGGGATGTAGGGATGTGTACCAGGAGGGGTGTTTGAGGAGGATGCTGGGATGTAGGGATGTGTACCAGGAGGAGTGTTTGAGAAGGACACTGGGGATGTGCACAAGGAAGAATGTTGGAGAAGGCTGTTGGAATGTGCACCAGGAGGGATGTTTGGGAAGGACAGTGGGGATGTGCACCAGGACAGGTGTTTGGGAAGGATGTTGGGATGTGCACCCAGAGAGAGGTATGGAATGTGTGCACAGTGGAGCTGCCAGCTCTGGGCAGAAAGAGCAGCAGCAGGACTGTGTCCTACAGAGGTTTGTCCTGCCCCTGCCTGATATCTGGGGAGGGGAGGAGTATTTTATTTGCGCCACACGGTTTAAGTGGTAGTTATTAAATCACTAATGGAGGTTGTTTGTTGGATCAATATACTTTAATTTTAGCCATGGGGTTGGAGTAGCAGAGGAAGGCTCCTGGCAGCAAAGGGAAGTTCTGGGCTGCTTTGCCTCTCAACCCCTGCTGCTGTTCTATTAATGCTTGTTGTCCTCCCGAGGTGCAGCCCACGTTCTCTGCAGTTAATGCAAATATTTCAATGCACGGCAGAGTAAAGCTGACCTGAGCAAGATCCCACTTCATTGGATCAGTCAAGAAATAAGTGCTGTGTGCCCTGTTCCTTCACTGGAATGATTGCTTTGGTTTGATTGAATATCCCTCGCTGCTTTGGTTCGAGCAGGTTTTTAAGTAAACCCTAGTGTGGTGTAGGCTGGAGATGCTTCCCTTTCTCTCTCATCTGTCAAAATCATTTTCTAGAGTAACACAGAATATCAGAAAGGACTGACAGAATCAGACTTCTCTATAATTTATTCACAAGTTCTTGTACTTAAAAATAAAATCATCTGACTTTCACAACAGTTGGCAGGATTTCTACAATGTGTGAAAGTGAAACTTGTCTTGGAGGTGTGCAATTCTGGGTTGTTTCAAGCTTTCCAGATCTGAGAGTGAGAGGAACAGCTTTTGGGAAGGTGGGAAAGGTGGGTTTCCCATGACTTAATGTGACCTTAGACAGCCAGAAAGGTCAAGCTAAATATCAAGATCTGATGCACGGCTTTTCTTCAGGCAGCATAACAGATTAGAGGTGCTCATCTGTGAAAAACCTGAGAGATGTTTTTCAACCAGTTCCTTGCATGAAGACAGAGAATACTGGTCATCCCTATCATATGTTTTCTTTTTTTCTGTAGGAAATTTTCCTGTGCAGAGCATTGGCAGTGGCAGTTTGCACCTGAGCGTGTTGTCAGGCTGCTTCTGGAGGCATGAGGAGGTGGGGAAAGCCTGTGATTCCTTTTAGGTGGTTATTGTTTCTCTGGGGGGTTCCTGTCCCACTCTGCCACTGCCTGGGAGATCTTGTTCCCTCTGCTCATGTACTTGTGAGCTCCATGATGCTGTTACAGCTCTGGACGTGGGATTGGGAATGAGAGACTTGACAAGCTTTAGACAAGGGAATGGCTGCTTTTCCTACTGCTGCTGGAAATACCGAGCACTTGTAATACCTGATTTTTTCCACCACAGATGTGCTCAGAAGGGCTAGATTGCCTCTCTTTCTCCTTGGTCACATCTCTTTTTCCTTTGTTTCCCTTCTCCTGTCCCATTTTGATTTTTTTGGCCACAGGGCACAACTCTTCCCAATTTTCCACCCTCATCCAATGCTTTTCTGAGTGTCTTGTCTCAGCTTCTGCAAGTCATGGCACAGTTCCCCTTCTTCCCAGCGTCATCTCCCTGTTTGCTGATGTGAACTTGCCCCGGAGTGTGGACAGGAGTCCTGTCCCTGGAAAGACCATGGAGCAGCATCTTCCTGTCCTTGGACACATGGGATTGCAGCCTGTGTTAGCTGTCCAAATGCAACTTTTAATGGCTGTTGACATGAAGATAAGCATTTGGAGCAATAGCCACTGATATGTCTGCTTCCCTTGAGCAGGGAAAGGGAACCTCCAGCTGGACCCACTTGTGACTATGGTCATATGCACCTTTTGCTCCTCTGCTCCTGCCCTCCCTAGGATCTCCCTGTGGGCACTGAGTGGGATGAGGGGTGTGTCTCTCTTGCAGGGAGGTGCATTCTGAGGAGTGGCCCATCCAACTCATCCCTTCCTTGCCTCTGAGATCCTGTCTCTCCTATGCCACAGGACTTGGCCTGTGTTCTTGGCACAGAGAACTCCTCCCTGGCTCCCTTCACACTGCTCCGTGGCTCTGGTCTGTCCTCCATGAACAGCTTTCCAGCCTATTCCTCGACAAATTACTTCTGGCAGCTGTTCCAAGATCTCTGTCTTGTTCCTCCAAAGGGAATAGTGTCCCTGAAGTGACAGCAGTGACTGAAAATGAATGAATGAGCAACTTCAGGTGGTTTCTGCTCTGCAGCCAAGCTGCTGGCTCAGGGCTGCACTCTGGATTTCCATCATGTTCGCACTGTCAGCCTCACTCTGAGCCTAGCATTTGCTTTTCTCTGTGTTTCTGTTGAGGATTTATTCTGCACCCCCTTGTGCATGTCTCAACTCTACCGTTGGCAGTTCTGTCTCTCCTGATGGAGGCAAGTCCTTGGGAATGGCAGGATCAATCTTGGATCCACTGCAGCTGCACCACCCAGCCTCTGCAGCCTCTGCAGTTCAAAACACCTCTGTGATTCCTCATGTGTCCTTGGGTTTCTGTGCCGCATTTTGGGCTGCCTGACACCTGAAAGTCCATCTGTACACCAAGTGCTGCAGGAACAAGCGCTGTTCCAGCAAGCTGTGCCTCTAGCTCCCTGGATTTGCACGCCCCTGTTGCTTGTAGCATGAGTGAGGAGCTGTCTGACCCTCTCCATGAGCCCCTGCATTCCCAGGGCACTTGGCAGACTGGTCACCCCACAGCCATGTCTGAACTCTTGGGGTCAGATCCTGCTCTGTCCCTTGTCTCAGCTCCTGCCACACAGCAGAGTCCTGAAGTGGGTGGTGGCAGCCAACACAGAGGGGACCTGCAGGCCTGCCTGGTGGTGGGAAACTGCCATCCCTGGCACTGGAGTGATTGATTTACAGCAACAAGGTCTGTGTCTCCCTCACTGGGGTAGACTGAGCTCCTGCCCTAAGAAGTTGCAATAAATAGGTGCAGCACCAACAGAAGAAATGCTGTGCCCATCACCTGAGCTGTGCCCATCACCTGAACCATGCCCAGCACCTGAACTGTGCCCAATGCTTAAGTTCCACCAATGAGGAGCAGTGGTATCAGTGGGCACAGTGGGATTCCTGCTCCTGCACTCCCAGCTGAGGCGCCCACAGGTGTCCCTTGACATCAGAGCTCTTTAAAAGCATGTGAATGGTGGTGGCCAAAAAACCTGTTCACGTTCCACTTCTTAGCAAGTAAGAAGCTGCTTTTGAAGCTAATACACATATGTGATGGGAGCAGGAGTTTCAAATCTCAGAGGGAGCTGGTCCTTCCCTGCACGAAGCCTTGACCCTGATGGTCCCAGGTGTCCAGGGAAGCCCAAGGGCAGCATCATGCAGAAGGATCCAGGTGTGTGTGAAGCAGTGAAGCAGCTGCCTGGGAAGAGGAGTAGGCTCCTCCTGGGGCCACTGTGCTTGGGTGGGCATGAGAAACAACCAGCAGCCTGTGACAGGGGTATGGCAGTCTGTGCTTTACCAAGAGCAATCTGTGAGGATCTCAAGGGCAGTTTGAGAAGATGCTGAGGCTGAGGAAGTGCTCAAGCACTGAGGTGCTGGCACCAGGCAGGACTCTGGGCAATCTGCACCCACTGTTGCTGCTTCTCCTGGATGAGAGGGAGGGTTGTGTGTGCAAGTGTGGGCGTGGGTATGGAATTTGCACTGCTCTTGAGGGGAGCTGGTGGCAGGAGAGACACCTCTTTGATGTGTGTGCGCAACCTCCACAGAAGGAGAAGGGGACAGAGCAAGGAGAAGGTGGGCTCACAGCCTGGGCTGTGGGAAGAGCTCATGGTGGTGACAGCAGAGAGGGTGATGTCTGTTTTGGAAACCCACAGCACTCTTGTCACTTGAGTGAATTAAGCCAGTTCCTGATGCTGGGAACAATCCCACTGGTGGGATGTGCAATAAAGCTCCTCTGCCCACCTGGAAGGGAGAATGGGGAGACACTGGTGGGAAGGGGAGCCCAAATAGTGCCTGGCTGGTCCCTTCCAGAATCAACCCACCCCACACTAGTCCCATCCACACAAGCCAGGGGGAGCACAGGGGCACGAGGGCAGATGGGGACCCGAATGAGGGACTCAGAGGAAGGGACACCCTGTCCAGGTAGAGCCTCAGCCCAGGGTCCTGGTGTGAAAGCACCGTTGGAGGGAGGGGCTATAGCTCTCTGGAAGAATGGCACACGTTTGGGACGTGGAGGACCGCACAGAGTTTATTATGGGATGTTTTAAAGAGGAAGCAAAGTAGGGATGGATACGGGTAATTCGGGGAAGAACACACTCGGGATAATACGGCAACGTTGGGACAGCCCTGGTGTGACCTGGCGGCGCTGTTCGGAGGGGATGAGCTCTCCCGGAGGAGCGGGAAGGGAGCCCGAACCCCACCCCGCACCGGGGATTCCGGGGGTTTCGGGTGTACCGGGGGTACCGGGGGTACCGGGGATTCCGGGGGTACCGGGTGTACCGGGGGTACCGCGAACCGACTCGGCAGGTTCCGGCTGCAGCCGCCAGGGGGAGCCGCGCCCCAGAGCCGCGCCCGGAGCCCCGGCCGCGCTCACCTCAGGGGGGCGGGAGGGGCTGTGAGGGGTGAGCGGGGCGGTGTGGCGTGTGCCGAGTGAGCGGGGTAAGCGGGGCCGTGCGGGGCGAGCGGGGCTCTGCGGGACACTGCAAGGCAGTGCGGGACAGTGAGGGAGGCAGAGTGCAGCTGTGCGGGGCGAGCGGGGCCGTGCGTGGTGTGTGGGACAGTGCGTGGTGTGAGCGGCGCTGTGAGGGGTGAGTGGGACGGGGCGCGGTGTGAGCGGGGCTGTGAGGGGTGAGCGGGGCTGTGAGGGGTGAGCGGGGCTGTGAGGGGTGAGCGGGGCTGTGAGGGGTGTGTGTGGCTGAGTGGGGTAAGCGGGGCTGTGAGGGGTCAGTGGGGTGGTCCGCGGGCCATTGAGGCGCGAGTGGGGCTGTACACAGGGTGAGCTGCCTTGGGTTTGGCCGGAACACCCGCGGGGGAGCCCCCGGCCTTTGCTCCAGGTGTACCCCAGCACTGGGCACCCCAGAGATGCTGGACACGTACCGGACTGCGGGAATTGCGACCCGTGGCCCTGTGGCTGGATCCAGTGGCCCCAGGACCTGCGGGAACATGGGGAGATCTCGCTCCTCTCTGTCCCTGGGAACGAGGAGGCAGAGGGGTGTCTCCCCGACACTGCCAGTTTCCCCAAAAGCGGCAAACTGGCAGCATCTCTCTGAGCCCGGCTGGCACTTCTCTGCTCCCTGCGAGCCTGGGTTTGGGGTCCTCAGGGTGGATCCCCCAACATCCCCCGGCTGGGGGTCAGAACCAGCCCATCTCGTTGGTGCCCTCAAACCTTGCTGTCTGCTGGACTCCCACTGCCACTGCCCCAGGGACACTCGGAGGTGACCCTGCTCTCGGAGCTGCCCTGCTGTGCACCCCTCCACACCCTCATGAGCACCCTGACGTGATGTCCCACAGGTATGACCTCCCCAGGTGTGATCCCTCCCGATGTTATTCCCAGATGTGACTTCCTCCTCCCCATGTGTGACCCCTCTCCAATGTGATGCCCCCACGAGTGAGGTCCCCTGGGTGTGACCCGCAGCTGTGACAGCTCATTTGCCCCCCGGCGCGACGCCCCCCGGTGACATCCCGCAGCTGTGACTTTCCCAGCTGTGCGCCTGCCCCGGTCGCCTCCCCGCGATGTGAGACCCCCCGTGCCGCCTCCCAGCAGTGTGACCCCGAGGTGCGAGTGTAGCCCTGCCGGTCCCCCCATCATGGAAGGCTCCCCCGGTGCCCCCCACCCTGCTCCGCCCCGCTCCGCGCATGCTCCGCGCCCGCCCCTCCCCGCGCTCCGGCCGTTCCCAGCGGCGGCGGCGGCGGGGCAGGATGAAGGACCGGACCGGGGAGCTGCGCGCTGTGAGTGCGGGGTGCACCCGGCGGGTGCGGGGGATACGGGGGACGCGGGCAGCCCTCGGCCCCCATCGGGGACCGCCCGATGCCGCCCCAGCCCCCCCTCCCCGGGCTGGGGCCGCCCTGCCCCGAGCGGCGGCGGCGAGGGGGGCTGGGCGGAAGCTGGGAGCAGAGGATGAGCCCCCCGCACATCGCCGAGGTGTCGGGGTGGGAGCGGAGTCCCCCGGCCTGCGCCCTCCGCACCGCCGCGGACCGCTCCGGTTCTCCCCGGCGCCGGGCGGTGCGAGCTGCGAGCGCTGCCCCGGGGGACCCGATCTGCGCGGTATCGGGGGGCCGCGGCGGCTGAGCGGTATCACCGCCGGGAAGACCGGATACAGACGTGTATTTGTGGCGGTGCGGGCGCGGGTTGCCCGCGGGCGGCGGGGTCGTGCCGTGCTCACCCGGGGCCGTGCCGCGCCCGCCCCACTCCGCTCCCGTTTTGCGTGTTCATCCTCCGGCGCAGCCGCTGCGGCGGGGCCGAGGAGCACCCGCTGCCTCGTGTGAGACCCGGCAGGTGCCCCCAGTGCCGTGACCGGGGTTGTCCGGGGGGCGTCGGGCTTCTGTGTGGCCACAGCCGGTCCTGGGTCCCGCGGAGCCCCCGAGCCCCCTGCGGTCCCGGGGCGCGGGCGGTGGGAGGCGGCGGCGGCGGCTGCGCGCATGGAACATCGCTGAAGGAGCCTCCGGTGCTCCCCGCTGCCTGTGCCCCGGCCCTCTCTTGCACCCTCGGGGCCGCAGGGGTGCTGCTACCCACGCGTGGGGCCGAGCTCTGGGGACAGCGGCAGTGGCCGGAGGGACGAAGCCCGAAATCCCGGAGTACTGCTCCAGCCCCCGCCCTATGCCGCCCCCGGTCCTCCCTCTAGTGCTTTTCCTTGGTGGATATTTTTTAAAAATTACTTCACGGTTGATGCTGCAGAGCCGTCTGGGGATTGTGAGGGGGTCTGTCCTGTGGGGGGGGACCCTCCCATAGAGCGAGGGCCAGTGGGGATGACCGTGGGTGTCCAGGCTGGTCGGGCATCAGAGCTCCCTCCAGGATCACTTGGCTGGGGGTTCGGTTTGGGCTGAAAAACACCAGGACGATAGAGCAAGGGGTGACGCCAGCAACGGGCTGAGGAGGTGG
The DNA here is from genome assembly GCF_008360975.1 of Lichenostomus cassidix. Lineage (NCBI taxonomy): Eukaryota > Metazoa > Chordata > Aves > Passeriformes > Meliphagidae > Lichenostomus > Lichenostomus cassidix. Next base: position 3,147,289 of record NC_139499.1, read on the forward strand.
CTGTCGGGGTGATGGGGTGGCTGTTGGGGTGACTGGACAGCTCTGAATGCCCGGGGGTGGCTGTAGATGCCCGGGGGTGGCTGTATATGCTGCGGGAGGAAGGGGCTCCCCCAAGAGCTGCCTCCCCACTCTGCCTGGAAAGCACCCAAACATGGGGCTCTGTCTCCGCCACCAGCGCAGGCTGTGAAATGGGATTGGAAAATAGGCTTTTTAATAATAATAGTAAAAACAAGCCTCGTGAATGTCCTCTTGGCAGCCGGCGCTGGCTGAGAAGTGATGCCATGGAGTATTTTAAAATTTCTCTGTTCCTTTAAATACGCCTTAAGAAAAACAAAATGTGTTTTCGCCTCACTCCTGCTGCTGCTCCTTATTCATCAGCCTCATGCTGAGGGTGCAGCATTCTTCCCGGGGACTCCTGGGGATGGAGGAATGCTTTTGAGTGTCCAGATGCCCCGAATCTGAGTGGGTGCCCCCTGGCAGGACCGCAGTGAGTGAGGCAGTGTGGATTTACACCCATGGTGGTGGCAGACGCCAGGGAGGAGCAAGATGCTGCAGTGGACACAGTCAGGAACGTTTGAACTTGTTTCCTCTCTGCTGCCTCATTAATAGCCTGGGTCGGTTCTTCCTATGTTAATATGGTGTCTAAATTCTGCCAGGAATGATAACAAAGAAGGATTAATAAAAAAAGAGCTGGCATTGTTGGAGCAGAGGAGGGGATGCTGGGTGGTCACTGCTGTACAGAACAATGTCTTAATGGGATTTTTAAAACGGTGCTTGAAATTCAAAATGCTAATCCTAGCTCTTTTCTGAACCTCAGCTCTGGTTGGGATCAGACTTGCTGGAGTTTATTCAGTGCCCTTGTGGGAGTAGTGCCCCCAGGCCTGCTCTGAACCAGGGACAAAAAATCTGTCTTACAGATGAAACATGTCCTCTGGTTGTGGAGGAGAGCAGCTGAGGACGGGCCATGCAGGATGCCTTGGAGGAGGCCAAACAGAGCTTTGTTTGCAGCTGCTTCTGTGTAGGTGCCACAGAAAGATCCCCATAGAGTGATCTTTCCTGCCCATCTGGAATAGGTCTGGAGCTGGTCCTGTTCCCCAGCACTCCCAAAAGCAGCCCTGATGAGATGGTGTGTACATGCAGGATTGTGAGAGTCCCATGGTGCTCCATTCTGCCATAGAGCTGACAGTTAAGTTTCAGTGAGACATTGGGATTTCCAGGATGTGACACAGGTCCAAATAGTAAAATAATTATGAGTGGTGTTTTGAGAGTGGGAGGAAGTGAGGAAGATATGCCAGTGTTATAGGATCACAGAGTGGTTTATGTTGGGAGGAACCAGTTCCACCCCCCCAGCCATTGGCAGGGCCTGGTTTTTTTTGGGCCCTTTCCTCCTGCACCCTTTGCGCATCTCCAGCGTCTGATTTTGGGTGCTCCAGTGATGTTTGTGTGTTTGTGCTGTGCCACTGCCCTCCCCAGTTGCCTGAATCCCCACTCCTGCCAGCCAAGTCCCTGCTCTGAGCACTGGCTCCTGCAGTGGGAGTTGTGGGAGGTCTGTAAAAAATAAAAGGAGAGAGGAAGCAAGGTGGGCTCCTGGTCCAGCTCTGTGGATCCACCCTCTCCCCTCCTGTGGCAGTGAAATCTGCAGCAGTGCCCCAGGACTCACAGCCAGACCTCACTCCGTCCCTTCTTCTTAATTCCATACTGTTGCCACTGAGGCTTTCTCTCCTGGGGGCACAAATGTGAAATCGACCACAGTTGCTGTTTGCAGAGGTCGGGTCTTGTCTGTCTTCATCTTTTCCAGAACCCCCCGGCTGCAGAAGTCCCTACAGACCTTGGAGATGAATGTATTTACTTGTTCAGATGCCATATTCCTTCCCTTTCTTAGCCCTCTTTGTTGCCCTATGTGCTTTCGAGCTCTTGTGTTCTACCAAAAGGGTCACGTAAATAATTCAGCTCTGCTCCGTCCCTCCCAGTCGGAAGTGGGGCTCTCACGTGGCGGGTGACAGCCGGTGGCTTGGTGTGGTGCGTCTGCAGCTGCCTGCTCTGTCTGGGCTCGGCAGGTTTTAGCTTTATTGAAATGCTGATTTTTTGGGGGTGAGGAGGAGCAGAGTGGCAGTGGCAGGTCAAACACCGTGGCTGCCCTCAGAGCATCCACACAAGCACTGGGGCAGGGGAGCTGCTTTGCTTGCTCCCTTGTGGTCCTGGAGCGGGAGGGGTGAGATGCCTGTAAATCCTCCCTCCTGGGGTCTGCTGGGCATGGAAGAAGGTGACAGGAGTGATGCAGGTGAGCCCCACATGCTCCTGTGTGAGATGTTCTTGTGCTCCCCAGCTGAGGGGTCCTGGGTGTCCCTGTGCCACAGGGACGCTGTTCACAGCAGTGGGTGCACACTATGGTAGGGCAAGCCAAAAACTGGGAAAACCTTTTGCTGTGCTTTAAACATGGCAGCAGGCAAAGCCCAGACTCTAGGTCAGCTCTGGGTGGTGTGTCATATCCCCAGCCTGGAAGGGTTGAGGGACAGGGTTTGGGGGACAGACAGACCTCAGAGGGGACACTGAGCCCCAGGGTCCTGTGGTGTGTGTTGGGGAGCTTCAGTTCTGGTACATGGGGCTTTGGTGGTCCCACTGAAGTCAACCTGAACACGGGAATACCCTTGAACCCCTGAGTCCTGGTGTCAATATGTGGGCTCCAGAGACTGATAAGAGTGATTATAAGTGCAGCCAGAAATGTCAGCTGTGCACTGGATGTCTGAGAGGGCTGGAGCCAAAAGGATTCAGTCTCATTCCCGTTATTTTAATTGCAGTGTCTTTGTGTGTGAGCTCCTCGGAAGCTGTACAAATGTTTGTTTTGCCATGTATCTCCCCGTTAACAAGATTTTTCAGGAAATATGCAAAATTATCACTACAGGCAGAACATGTACAGTAAGGCTCATTAAGCTAAATACTGTGATAAATTGCTTCTTCCAGAAAATTATGTATATTAGCAGAAAGGAAGAGAGTGAGCCCGGGTGGAAGATCAGGAAGACAGAGTGTGTGGTGTTGTCCTGGCTCCAGGTGACCTGAGCACACCTGCCTCAGGGGACTGCTGAGTGTCCTTGGACCATAGCATCTGCAGGATGATCCTGGAGGAGATGCGTGGGGAGGGGAGGGCAAGCGGAGGACAACATGGGAAACGGAGATGGAGTGATGCTGTGTCAGGACCAGACCAGGCACAAAGCCAAAGTAAGGCTGTCTTTGCTTAGGAAAAATATGAAACGAGGCAACGGTGAAAGCACAAAGAGTAGAAAGTTTTGCTGAGCTGGAAGAAGGGGAGAGGGCAGGGGCGATGTGTCACAGGCTGCTTGCACCACTGTCTGCACCTCTGCCTGTGCCCCTGCCTACAGTGGCCAGGACCAGGGCTGGTGTTGGAAATGTGGGCACTGCTTTTGCCCCCCAAATCAGGGAGCAGACTTATGGCTGTGAGCAGGGGACAGGCTGGTGCATGTGGTGTGTCATGGGCTCACAGAACAGTTTGGGTTGAAAAGGACCTTCAAAGACCATCTGGTTCCAACACGCCTGCCATAAACAGGAGCACCTTCCACTATACCAGGTTACTCTGAGCCCTGTGCAGCCAGGCATTGAATACTTGCAGGGATGTATACATCGAATACTTCCAGGGATACCCAGCAGGCAGACTTCTGCTCAGGTCCCACATGAGAAATGTTCTGAAATATCTTTCAGCCTTTTTCAGTGATACTCTGAGTATCTTCTGTGGTGATGCAGCCATTCTGCCTGGGCAGGAGGGTCTCTTCCTTCATCACCGTTTTCAGGAGTGGTGGAAGTAGTGAGTGGAGCCCAGGACATCTGCTGGCCAGAAGCTGTTCTTGGGGACATCCAGAGGAGACTAGAAGTCCTTCTCCTCCAGCAGCTGTGGAGAGCTCAGGTTCAAGAAAAGTTTCCCCTCAGTTGCCAAGGAACCTTCAATGAAACATATCATCCAACTCTATTGCCATGACTTGGGACATCATCCACTAGACCAGCTCCTGACTGGTTGTAGAATTCCAAATCTCCTGCCCAAATTGTGTTCATTTGCTCCTAGGCCAGCATATTCCTTCTACAGGAGAAGGTTCCTCCTCCCTGCTGCCTTCTCCTCAGGCATCCTCTGGCACCTCAGCATACATGCCAGTGTAGGGGACAGAAACTGGCAGTTTCCTGGGACAGGCTGCAGTGTCACTAGTGTGCATCACCAGGGCTTGGTGACGTTGGCAGGCACCAAAGCAGGTGATGATCCCACCAGAGACCTCTCTGACTGCTGACACTGGTGAATACACAATGGAGTGGAGATAAGAGATAAGTGCTGTGGCTGCAGGTCCTTCTGCTGCCCACAGGAAGCTCTGGTCTGCACGGGAGCTGTAACAATGACGATGCCGCTTAGAGGATGTTAAGAAATTAACTTCAGATTAATTAAGTCTGTTTTAAACCAAATTATTCTTTAGCCATGGCTGTAAATTTGTAAAGTACTGGCTGTAAAGTACAGTACTTTCCCAGAAGGTCATAGTGCTGCCCATGTTTCAGAGCTCATTGTGCTCTCCAGGACTGGTGGCATCTCTGTCACCACTGACACTTGTTCTTCAGAGTTAAGGGGAATTTCACCTGTTTGCTTTCAAAACTAAGCTTAAGAGTGACCATGGCTCTGATAAAAGGCTTGCCAAAGGCTGGCATGATTGTGCAGTAATTCAAGCCAGCACCTAAGGACAAAACTCTTGGAAATCATGTTCTCCCTTGCACTGCTAGTGTTAGAAATTGGAAACACCTTCTGACTCATGCAGATGTTGCTGAATGCTGAAGTCATCTGTACCCTGGACTTTTATTCAGAAAAAAAATTGTTAACAGGAAGGTATGGGCTGGTTTTCCTGAATATTAGAATTACAGCATTTCTTAGGTTAGAAAACCCCTCTTAAGATCCAACTGCTTTCCCAGCACTGCCAAGGCCAGCACTAACCCCAAGTGTCACAACTACACATCGGTTAAATTCATCCAGGGATGGTGACTCCACCACTGCCCTAGGCAGCCTGTGCCAGGGCTGGACAACCCTTTCCATGAAGAAATTTTCCCCAGTATCCAACCCAAACTTGCCCTGGCACAACTTGGGGCTGTTCCCTCTTGTCCTGCCCCTTCTTCCCTGGGAGCTGAGCCTGACCTCTAGGTGGCTGGACCCTCCTGTCCGGAGTTGTGCAGAGCAAGAAGGCCCCCCCCGAGCCTCCTTTTCTCCAGGCTGAGCTCCCTCAGCTGCTCCTTGTGCTTTAGACCCTTCCCCATTTCCATTCCTTTCCCTGGACATGCTCCAGCATCTCACTGACCTTGTTGTGAGAGGCCCAAAACTGACCCCAAGATTTGAGGTGCCTCAGCAGTGTCCAGCACAGGGGAACAATCACTGCCCTGGTCCTGCTGGCCACATTATTTCTGATACAACCCAGGTGTCATTGGCCTCTTGCCCACCTGGGCTCATATTCAGCTGCTGGGCTCAAGGCCCAGCACCTCAGGGCCTTTCCCAGCTTTTCAGTAACTCTGCTCCCAGCCTGGAGCATTCCATGGTGTTGCTACCCAAATGCAGGACCTGGCACTTGGCCTTGTTGAACATCATAGAATTGGCATTAGCCCATTGGTTCAACCTGTACAGATCCCTGCTGCCCTCCAGCAGGTCAACATCTCACCCAGCTTGGTGTTTTCTGCTGAGGGTGCCCTCAGTCCCCATGTCCACATCATTGATAAAGCTATTAGACAGGAGTGACCCCAACACTGATCCCTGGAGAGCACCACTGGTGACAGGCTGCCAGCTGGATTTAAGACTGGAATAGGACACAGCTGAGTTTGGGGCCTGTGTGCCATGGCATGGCCGATTTATCATGGTGCACAGCTGTACTATATGGTCTGCAAAAAGGGCTGAGGCTGAGACCATGGTCTGGGCTCTTCAGGGCTGTCTCCTGGGACCATACCCTCTGGCTGTCTTTATCCTCAGCCTTGACACCACCTCCCTGCTCCTTCAGGAGCAGGACTTCAGCCCTGCTTGAAGGGCTTGTTCTGGCTGCTGCAGATGCCTAAAGCAAACCCTGAAGCATGGGGAGGTCAGGGCAGCGCCAGGGTGAGGGGCTTGTTTGGTGGGTGGGAGACCTGTGGGTGCTCTGGACTTTGTCCAGGTGAGGCTGTGCTGAACTGCCCTTGTGCTGCCGAGCATTGCAGAGCCAGGCTGGGATGTTTCCAGGGATTTGGGCATCTTTACACTCTCCTACGTGTCCTTTAGGCTCTGTGAGATGGCTGAGATGTCAGTGCCGCTCGCTGCTCAGTTATTCTGACCTCGTCCTGTCTTGCACAGCTGCACAGTGGAATGAGCTGCTGTGGGAGCTCTTGGTGTCAGCAGCAGTGCCCTGGGCTTGGGGCTTTGGACATGGGGAGCGAGGCAATTGCTGTTGGGTGTTGGACCCCCATGTGCCACCCCCTGTGGGGACATGATCCTGGACATGATTCACAGCTGTTCAGAGGCATCCCCGGGAGCAGCCTGTGCTGTGCATTCTGCCGTGTTCTAGTCTCAGTACAGAAAGGGCATCATTTACAAAGCAAGTCAAGCCCAGGTGGCTGGAATCTCTTAGGCTAGGCAGAGCAGCATGTAGGTGTCCATAAATAAAAACAAACAGATGCAGCCTGGGAGCGAAGCCATCGAGCAGCCTCCTACATCTTAGGGATGAGGCCTTTCTTTGCTTAACTGAGTGATCCCTAAAAGGGGGGTGGCAGCTGCTGTGGCTTTTCCCTTCCCTTGTGCTTTTGTGAAGCTTGCCTTGTCTCTGGTAGGGTGAGAGGCATCGTGGGCCCACAGCCCCGTGGGGTGCTGGAGGCAGGCAAGGCCTCACTGCCTGTTGGGCCACAGATGTTTCCTAGGAAAATGTGCCCCGATTCAGGTGTGCCAAGAGGTGGCTGAGCCCGTTGCTCCTCTGCCCTGCATCTGCTGCCTGCACCAGCTCCCTGGATGCATCTGGACATGGTGTAATCCATCTGCAGCCCTGGCAGAAAAGGGCAGGAGCTCGAGGCTGCATGTGGCCACTGCTGAGGTGACAGAGACCTGGTTATGCCATGCACAGCCCACCCTGCCAGCTTTGCTGTCTGGCAGAGCAGGCATTAAGTCTTTTCAGGTGTTCTGTGCTTCTTTGCCTCTTTCAGAAAGTGCTTGGGGAGGGAATGGGGCAGGTTGGAACCATGGGGATGTAATTTGCGCAATAATGAATATATTAGCATGTGCTGGTTGCAAAACCCACAGAGCCAGGATGCTCCTGGGCTCTGGATATCTTCCCATGACATCTCTATGTCAGGGATGGTATCACAGTTTGTCTCTGCCTTCACTTGGGATTTTGGCCCTTGGAGAGCTTTGAACCCCGTGAGGCTTCAAAAGCTGCTGGAGGACCTGCCCTCCCCACCTAGCTCCCTCTGTTCAGTGGCACTGAAGAGGCAGTGGCTCCCAGAGCCATCCCAGCTGTTGGCACTGTGCCCACATGGTGCCTCTGCTTGGACTCTGGCAGACTGAAAAATAAAAACTTTGAAAAAGAAGGGTTATCCTCACCTACCCTGTGTGGAGGAAAAGCCTGGAAGCCCTGGGTGCTGCCTGATAATCCCTGATGCAGAAGTGGAGGGGCACTGGGAGGTTGGTGTGCCTGACATTGGGAGCTCTTGGGCTGGGAAATTGTTTGCTGCTTGTGCTGAGCACCACCAGCAGGTAGTTTTGGCTGAGACAAGAGCTTTCCATGTGACTTTGGAAACCTGGGATGCTCACAGCTGGGATGCGTGAAGCCAAAACTGTTGGCTGTGTGATGCGTAATGTTTCCTTTGGAAAATTTTATTCTTGTTCCTCCTTTTGCACTAGAATTAATCATGGGGGGACATCTCAAGCTCGGCATAGAGCAGTGAGGGCCAGAGTGGAGGGAGATGCTGGGAGCAGCTGGTCCATCAGTGCCGTGCATCCCACGAGCTGTTCTCCCACTGGCATCTCCTCTGGCTACCGTCCAAGTCACCCATTAGCAGACGAAGCTGGTGCTTCCTGGCTCAGGGGGTCGAGGTGGTGGCGTAGGACAACCTGCCTGACACCGGGGGTCAGAGGTGGTGTGGCACCGAGGGTGTTCCCAGTGACGTGGGTTGGACAGATGGTGCCCTTCTTCAGCCCGGAGTGACAAGTGACATGTGTCCTCCTGACCAGCAGGCTCCATCTGTGTAATTTCCTCTTCACGGGGCTTCTGGCTGAGCTCTGTGCTGCTCCCCCTGTCCAGTGCCTGCCCTAAATAACATCTCTGTGCCTGTCCATCAGCCTCTGCGCTCCCGGGGTGGGCTGCCCTCAACCACGAGTGCCTCTGACAAGGCTGTGTGTGGCTTTGGCAGAAACCCCTTCTGTGGGTGATGAGTCCCCTTCCTTTGGGATTTCTGGGTATGACAGGGTCCAGTGGGCAGCAGGGACAGATTGGCATCCTTTGGGCAATGAGCCAGGCCTGTTTTGGATGTGGAAGGGACAAGCAAGAGGTGACAAGGAGAGGAGCATCTTGGCAGGTACCATGCTCTCCTGCTGCTCCTCCTCTGCTGCCAGTTTCTGGCCTGCCTGGTTGCCATACAAGCCTGCATTTAAAATTAACAGTGGGAATACTCTGCTCACAAGCTTCAGAAAGGGGCTCAGAATTCTGGCAAATAGAGATCCTGCCAGAATGATGGCAAGAAAAGCTGAATAGACTTATGGGGCAGTAGTGTTGAAGGTGTTTTTTTCTGTAGAGGGCTGCAAAGGCTGACTGGTGCTTCCCATCCAGTTCTACGCCCTGCCATGGTTGGGGACACCTTCCACTAGACCAGGCTGTTCCAAGCTCCATCCAACCTGGCTTTGAACACTTCCACGGATGAGGGAGCCACAGTTTCTCTAAGCAGCTTGTGCCAGGGCCTCTCCACCCTTATGGATCAACATTTCTTCCCCAAGTCCAACCTGAGTCCACCCTCAGGTCAACACCATTGTCCTGTGCTGGGACCCCAGAGCTGGAGGCAGCTCCAGGGAGTGTCAGTGGAGCAGAACAGAGGGGGAGCATCCTCTTCCTCCTCTGCTGTCCACACTGCTGGGGATGAGCCCAGGAGACACTTGTCTTCCTGTGCTGTGCTGCCAGTGCCTGTGGCCAAGTCATGTCCCATTTGTCACCCACCAGAATCCCCTGATCCATCTCCACAGGGTGCTCTCAGTCCCTTTTCCTTTGACTCCTTCCTGTAGATGACCATCCTGCTTGGGTGCATGGTGAGGTGGCAGGGGCTGCAGGCAGGACATATGTCCTTCTGTCTGTGGGGGCTGGTGTACATGTCCTTGCCCCTGACATGGAGAGGCTTAGCAGGGTGGGGGGAAGAAAGATCTCCTGACCTGGGGACATGTGTCCAGGATGGCGTTTGCTTTGGCAGGTGCATCTTCCATCACTCACGTGTGTCCCCAGGATCTGTTGGCATTATCGGAGATCCTGGGGGGGGTGTAGATGCCTGTGTTGTAACTGCCTGTACAATGGGCTTTCAGTACAGCCCAACTTCGTGGAAGGCTGTGGAAGCTTAAAATGAAGCACAGCACAAACCAAGCAGGCATGTGTGATCTGTAAAGTGAAATGTGAACATGGATGTTATTTTTATCTCTGTAGCAAAGATCCATCCATGCATTCCTAGCTTTAGGATATGGTGCTTTGTGACCTCCTCGATGGTGAGCCCTCCTGCCTGTGTGCTGGGGGAGTTCTTGGGGTGCTCCAGGAGCAATGGAGAATGTGTGGGCATTGCTCTGGAACCAGTTGTTGACCCCAAGTGGACCTGAGCTTACTGCCAGGCTTGCTGCTGGCTGAAGGAATGGCACAGTCGGCATCAGGGTTGGGACTAGAGGGTGACAGCTGTCACTGTGCTCAGATGGAGCAGCGATGACAGGGGACAGGGGGAGGGACTGGGCTGTCTGGTGGCACGGCTGTGCAGGAAGAATGCTAAGGAGCCTGCGGTCAAATCCTTCCCCTGGCCCCAGGGAGGTGTGGGAAGTGTTGGATGCGGTTGTGTGTCCAGTTCTGCCCAAAGCCTGAGTTGTGCTCTGGCTCTTGATGCTGTACTCTGACGTCTGAAGGGAGTGGGAGAGGTGGTGTGGACCTGGTGTGAGCAAACTGCTGAATTTTGAAAGCAAAAAACTTCAGGACAGAAGCTGGTCCTGCCTGCTGCAAGGACTGTACAGCCCCAGCTTGTACCAGCACTCGTGTAGCCAGTGGGACCGGGGCAGTGACCATCCCCTGAGCTGGGCACTGCTGAGGCATCTCACATGGGGTCAGTTTTGGGCTGCTTGAAGAGAAAGACATTGAGGGGCTGGAGCATGTCCAGAGAAGGGAGCAGAGCAGGGGAAGGGTCTGGAGCACCAGGAGCAGCTGAGGGAGCTGGGGGGCTCAGGCTGGAGAAAAGGAGGCTCAGGGGGCTTCAGGAGGCTCAGTTCTTACTCGACAGCTCCATGAGAGGAGGGTGGAGGGTCTCTTTCCCCAGAGTATCAAGTGACAGGACAGGAGGAAATGGCCTGAAATTGCTCCAGGGAAGGTTTAGGTTGGATATTAGGCAAAATGTCTTCACGGATGGCTTTGTCAAACCCAAGAACAGGCTGTGCAGGGCAGTGGTGGAGTCACCATCCCTGGAGTAATTTAAATGTACCAACACATTCCCAGGCTGGCAGCTTTGGCCATGCCCCAGCCTCACTGTGCTGGCAGCTCCTGGCCTGAGTGGCTGTGCTACAAATGGGAACGATTTCAGACTTCAGGGCACAGTTTTCTTTGCCCACAGTGGTGGGTAAGAGCAGCAACATGCCTGCTTTTCCTTGTCAGGGTGAGATTTTCACCATGATTGTGGCAGCTCTCTGATCACAAAGGCTCTGGATAACGATGAATGGAGTAACTGTGTGTGAGTGAGTTACCCAAGCAAAAAGTGCCAGAAGCGCTGGCAAGGCTGAAAGCTGAGGTCTCCTCTGGATAATACTACTCAGATAAGTCACTGTAGGGTGTAAAGACAATTTTAGGGAGTAGGATAGATATTTCATCTGGTTTATTTCAATGTAAGAGGCATCTCTCTGGAGACTGTAGTGTCTAACTCTCTGCAGGCCTGCAGAGGGGCCATGGGATGATGTGTAACTGTCTGCAAAAAGTGGGATCATTATGAGATGAACAGAGACAGTCCTGTCTTAAATCTCCATTCCACTGACTTCTTCTCTCTTGTAAAGATGGAGTAAGAAGAAACTTTTCCACCCTGTTAATTTTCCATTTCCCTCTGTCATGTAGCTGCTTTGGATAATAATCTTTTAAATGTGTCCTTACGTGGAGGACTGTAATTTTTCCTTCCCTTGAGAGCTTGCATCCCCCATCTTGCTGGGACAGGAGGGGTTTTCATCTCTGGTGACAACGACACATATGCTTCTGCAGACAAAGACAACCCCTCATTTGCCTGCTGTGACTTTACTAGTTCATAATAATACATAGGTAATACAGTGCTGTACTATCTGTTTGCTCCCACCTTTCCTGCACTCTGGAACACTTCTTTTATTTTCCCATCACAGCATCCCTCATGTTTCCCATCACAGCTTCCCTCGTGCTTTCCTGTTGCAGCTCCCCTCGTGCTTTCTTGTGGTAGCATCCCTCATGCTTCCCCGTGGCAGCATCCTTTGTTTTTACCATCATGGCATCCCTCATGTTTTCCCATTGCAGCATCTCCTGTTTCCTATTGCAGCTTCCCTTTTGTTTCCCACTGCAGCTTCTCTCATGCTTTCTCGTGGGAGCATCCCTCATGCTTTCCCGTGGCAGCATTCCTTGTGTTTCCTGTGGCAGCATCCCTCATGTTTCCCGTCACAGCATCCCTCGTGTTTTCCCTTCGTGGCATCGCCCATGCTTTTTCCTGTGGCAGCATTCCTTGTGTTTCCCATGGCAGCATCCCTCGTGTTTTCCCATGGCAGCATCCCTTGTGCTTTCCCATTGCATCATTTGTAGTGTTTCTTATGGCAGCATTCCTGATGTATCCAGTGGTGGCATACCTAGTGTTTTCCCATGGGAATATCCTTGATGTTTGCCATTGCAACATCTCTCTTGTTACCTATCACAGCATTCATTGTATTTTCTCATCTCAGCATCCCTCATGTTTCCCTTCACAGCATCTTTCATGCTTTCCCATCCCAGCATCCCTTGTGTTATCCATGGTGGAATCTGTGGTGTTTCCCATTCCTGCTCCTTGCAGAGCTGGTGTGCTCACACAGAGCCAAGAGTGCCCTGGAAGCTCCCACTCCATGGCTGTGGGGTGTCCTCAGCTGTATCCCATGCTCACTGCAGAGGTCATGCCATGGGGCACTGGGTGCTGTGGTGTCCTGGCTGCCCCTCACTGCTGGATGTGTCACTGCAGTCCTCACAGTCTGTCCTCTGCTCTCCCAGAGTCCTGGGAGCTTGGAGTGGCAGTGCCTGGGGTGTCCCACTCTCTGGCTGGTGTTTGCCGCAGCTCTTTGGAGCAAGTGAGCACAGGAGAAGGGGAAGATGCCCCTGAGGAGCTTCTGGAATAAAACTGTGAACTCTGCAGCAAGCACTCGTTGATGCCTCTCTCTCTCTGTGTTGTTGCAGGCAAAGGACAGTGACGATGATGATGAAGTCACCGTCAGCGTGGACCGGGATCGCTTCATGGACGAGTTCTTTGAGCAGGTGAGAGGTTTGTTCCTCCAGTGCAGCTTTGAAGCTGCTTCAGACCTTTCTGCTGGCACCAGGGCAGGGTGTGGATGGTCCAGGCTTCCTGCTGCCACTGGGGAGCAGCGCTTGGGATGGGGATGAAGGTCCTGCGCTGGCTGATGCTGCTCAGCTGATGCTCAGGGTTGTGCTCTGAGTGCTGAACATCAGGAACCTGGCTCCCCTGCAGACCTGAGGCTGTGCTGCCCTATGTATGCTTTCCTGCTCTCCCTGCTCCTCCAGAACCCAGCGAGGGTTCCCATCCCATTGCCCAGGTGATGGGAGCAAGGGAGCCTCATACACAGCTCTCAGGCCTTTCCCCAGAGCACCTCTGCAGAGCAGCAGTCTCTGCATGGGATTGATTTAATTTTGTGCCTCTCGTTCCCAAACAAGAGGTTGTCTTCTGGCATGTGGGTGGCTGTAAGATCTGCATGCGGATTTTTAGTACACCCTTAGCATGGCATGTGTGTGGGGGGTGTTAAAAGGGATCTGTGCAGGCAGTGGAGTGGGAACTGGGATAAATCTGATGTGCAAGTGGAGGAAGATGAGCAAAGGGGTGGTGTGAGCCGAAGGAGAAGACTGCATTAGAGGGTGAGTAGCCTGGCAGGCAGAGAGCACAGGAGAGGTTTCCCCTCTCTGCGATGCTGGTGTCTCCCTGTAGTACAGAAATGCAGGGAAAATGCCAGAATGGATCTTTTGGAAAATGTGGCCTTCCTGGAATGGGGTGTGGAGATCAAATTGGACTTTTCTGGAGCTTTTGATGGAGCAAGGAGCCATGGGGGACTGAGCTGCTACCAGCCTGGCTTGTGCAGCCTCAAGCAGTGTTCTGCGAGAGGTGCAGAGTCTGGGAATTGATCTGATGCTGATTTATATAAATCCTGAAAGTTTCTCAGTGAATCACAAAGAATACAGGACATACAATCTGCATTACACTGCTGTGACTCAGCTGGCTGGTGGGATGGGGAAGGTCTGATTCCTCAGTGGTCCTGTAGTTTCCAGCTGGAAAATATTTATCCAGGAGGATGTTTGTTGTGGTTCAGACATGTCATGGTTGCTTTGGAATAGGGTTCAATAATCCCATTGCTTTCCAAAAGTCCAGGTCTGTCACAGACCACCTGTCTTGTTGTCTCCCTCCACAGGTGGAAGAAATTCGAGGGTTCATCGATAAAATTTCGGAGAATGTGGAGGAAGTGAAAAGGAAGCACAGCGCCATTCTTGCTTCACCCAACCCTGATGAGAGTGAGTAAGCCGTGAGCTCTGTGTGTCCTGTGGGTGTTTGGCTGCACTGATGGGGTGTCTGGAGCAAGGCACAGTTCCCTGTGTCTGCTGGTGGCCATAGCTGGATGGCAAGGGAGGGCTTGAATCTGCCTGGTGACCTGGAGAGGTGGTGAGAGTCCAGCGAGGGGCTGCCAGAGGGGGATTTCTGAAAGGATGATGCAGTGTGAAGGCTGGGAAGAGCAGCTGGCTGGTTTTGTGGTGGTTGGCTGTTGTCTTGCCCTGGACTGCCTGGGAGAGTCTGTGGATAGGGCAGAGCAGACTGAGTGTCACTTGGCCCAGAAATGTTACAGCTCCTCTTTGAGCCAATGGTGGGCACTTTGGACCTTGCATCTCTGTCCTGGGTACAATTTGTTGCTGGCTGGTCAAAGAGTCTGTCCATTCCAGACCTTTTTATTCCCCAGGCTTGTCTTCCAGGGAAGAGGTTTGCTGGCAGGAGCTGGAGCTGGGGATTCGAGCACCCAAGAGGTGGCAACATTTTGGTGTTTGGGAGATCTGGCAGAGTTAGAACTGTGAATACTGAGGTCCCCTGTCCCCAGGTGGGAGCAGTGCTCTCTCAGGAGAGCCAGAGGAGCTGGCTGTGGGCTGTGGGGGAGGTGGTGAGGTCAGCAGAGGCTTTCCAGCTTTGGTATCTGCAAAGCCCTTGCTCTGGAGTGTGTGGATCCAAGAGCTGACCTGTGCAGGCAGAGCAGGACTGAGCATTATAGAGTGGGGGTGGAACCTGCCCAGGCTCACCTCCTGAAGGACAGCACTGGAACAGCTTTGCTGGCCCAAGCTCTGCCTTCAGTGTAGCAGTGAGCCCAGGTGGCTCTCTCTTGCCCACTTGCATTGTGGTGCTTGTGTCACAGGGGTGTTGGGGGCTGCAGGGTGTACCCTGCAGGATGGCTCTGGGCTGCTGGCAGCCCTCATTTTGGCAAAGGCATTGCTTTCATGGGCTGAGCACTGCTTGTGCTCCTGGTGCTGAAGAGTCTGAAAGGCTGAGACCAGCTATTCTCCTCCCATCCACTTCTCATTTGCTTAGTGCAATTCCATGTCTGCTTGTAGAATTGTTCCTAGAGGTCCCAGGAGGGTGCCCACACACACACATTGCCATGCATCCAGCCCATGTCAAATCAGTGGATACTGTAATTACTTGAAAGGACTGGCCCTTCCTAAATTGTCCTAGGTTCCCCTCTCCTGGCAGCTGGTCCTCAGCTAAAATTTCCTTGGCCAAGCCTGAAAATTAGGGATTTTCTCAAGGGAATTCACGTGTCTCAGGCTCTTGCTCAGTTATCCTCCAGGCTCTTGTGCTTGCATTGTAAGATGTTGGAGTATTCCTATTTGGGGGTGTTCAGGGAAGAGCTGTCACTGCTGTGCTCCTGGCTGCTGCAGTGGCACAGGGTCCCCTTGGGGCTGCAAAGGGCACTCGTGGTCTAAAAGTATAATAATCTATTTAAAAGTCTGAGATCTGCAGTGAACAAGATGTGGTGTCATTCCCATGACTTCCAGAAGCAGCCAGGACGTTGGAAGTGCTTCTGGTTTTGTTTTACAGTGGTACTTTGCTTTGGTATTGTAGAGAATTCAGTTTGCCATACCAAGAATTGTTTGGACAGGAAGAGAGGAGCCCACACATTAATCAGAAATTAGTGATTTGTGGTGTGTCCAGGAGGTGTGGTAGGGCTCAGCAGTGGATAGGCTCAGAATCACAGAGTGCTTTGGTTTGGAAGGGACCTTCAAAGATTGTCCTGTTCCACCTCTCTGCCGTGGGCAGGGATGCTTCAATCTAGACCAGTGGGCCACTTGCTCCAAGTCCTGCTCAATCTGCCCTTGAGCACTTCCAGCCATGGGGCAGCCAAAACTTCTCTGGGCAGCCTTTGCCAGCCTCTCACCACCCTCATAATCTGACATTTCTTCCTCATGTCCACCCTGACCCCACTGCCCCTGACCCCACTGCCCCTTCTCCCAGCCCTTGGACCATTCTGGTGGCCACCTCTGGACCTGCTGTGCCAGCTTGTTGTCTGTGCTGGCAGCCTCACCCCCACCCTCCTATGTTCCTGAACCCACAGAGAACCTGCTCATTAATGCAAAGGCTATTTTTAACCCAGGGTTGTGAATTTATTGAGATTAATTTGGAAATCCAGAAACAAGTTCCCATAAGGCATAGAGGAGGATGGAGCCAGAGGGCACTAAAATGTAGGTTGTGAGAGGCTGGTTTTGGGATGTGCTCACCGGGGTTTGCTGTTCAGCATGGCAAGGAGTGACACCTGGGATGGCCATCAGGGCAAGATGTTGCCCTCTTCAGGGATTTGGGATGCTGCTTATCCCCTCTGGAACAGCACCTTGCTGTCTTTTAGTGATCTCTTCTAAGTACTTTAGCATCACGTGAAACCTTCACTGCAAGATGATGGGAAACATTCCTTCGGGAAACATTCCTTCAGGAAACAAGAGAAAGTCACAGACTTCTCATCCTTGTCTGGAGGCTCATGTGCTGTGCAGCTTGGTTTGGTGTGTATATAGCTTCCCCATCAGAGATATAAACTCCTTAAACACCACCAGCAAGTCCCTCCTGGAGCTGGAGGACTTTGGAGTGGGGCTTTAGACTGGGACAGAGCTGGGCTGGTAGTCTGGAAAGTGGATGGGCAGTAATTGGCATTATTGTTGGAGCACTGAGTGGAAGGATGGATGGAGAGATGTGTAGTGGTTGCTGGTGAATAGCTGCTTTCTCAGGGTCAGTAATAGAAGAGAGGGACTCCATGGCTACAGTCCCACTGGAATCTGTTTCTTGAATGGCTGTGCTGAGGCAGAGGCAAGCCTTTGGTGCTCTTTGTTTGCAGGAGAAGGTGAGGTCCAGGGGGCTGTGTGAGACCTGGATTTACCCACCTGCCTGGCTGTGCAGGATCCACATCTCATGGAAGGGCTCATCCCTCTCTTCCTGCTGATCCCTCTTCTGGCTGCACAGACTGTTCTTGGATCTGCCTCGCCGCTGCTGCCTGGGCTTATTTTGGAGCCCAGTGGGTGGGCAGCTGGCTGGCTTTGTCACTGAGCCAGTGAGGTGACAGCCCGTGGCTCCAGCAGGCTCACATCCGGCTGCGGGGGCACTGGGAAGGTCTCTCCACCCAGCTGGGCAGTGTCATGGTGAGACTGGGGTGGTCTTGGAGAAGCTGAGGGGCTGTGTTCCTCCTTGGGTTGGGGCCATCACTGTGCTGCTCCAGATTCGAGTCACAGCTCCTGGTAAATCCATTCCTAAAATCCTTCCCAGTGAGTGCTGTGACTGTTGTTGCTCCTGGCACTGGAAGCAGATGCTCCTCCTTGGTCCAGGCCACATCTCAAAGGAGGTGGCTTTGGGTGGCATTCCAGCCAGCAAGGAGTGAAATAATGTTTGTTTTTTCCCTGGTGTGGTCAGAAGGGCTTCTCTGCCATTCCTCTTCTCTGAGCATCACATCCCTCCAGCGGCCGTGCTCCATGGCTCTCCAGCACTGTGTTATGTAACAAAGGCTGTTTGCTCAATGAATTGCCTCTGGGAATGTAAATCTTCAAATCCCAAGTCGTGTCTCTCAGCCTGTCAGCTCAGCCTATCTCTGCAGGCTTCGGGAGACCCAATAAATATTTCAGACCTGGAAGCAGGTCTATTACAGCTGCACCAGGACAGAAGGGGAGGTTCACTTCCACAGACACTTGACCTCTAGCTTCATAATTTTAGCTGTGCAGGCTCAGGGTGGTGGCACTGAACGCCAGGGTGCAGGGCCTGGGTGACTTTGTTCAGTCTCTCTGGCTGCTGGGAGTTCCTTGGAGAGTGGCCTCTATTATTCCTAGCAGACCAGTTTCTGGTGGAGAGATGCGTGAGGTTGGTAGGGAGACAAGCTGTAGCTACTCATCTCTGTCTGATGCTGCTGAGGTAGCACTGGTCCATGCCAAAAAGACAATTTGGAGCTGTCTGGGTGCCAAGGTGCTGTCTGGACCCCTCTGAGCTGGCTCCGTGCTCTTCTGTAAGCACAACCTCACCTCTCAGCAAGTCCTTTGGGTATGTGTCAGTGGGAAGCCCAGTGTGCTCCAAGGAGCTGCTGCTTGAGTGCTGCTGGAGGAATGAGCCTGGGGCTGGTTCCTGCTAGAGCTGCCCCCCTCAGACATGGCTTTCTGTGTCCTCTCAGCTCCCACTGTGCAGTGATTTTCTGGGGCTGCTTTCCACCTCATGCCTGGTCCCACCAGGGCAGGGAGGAGGTTGCCTTGAAGATCAGGAGTTGCAGGTAGTGCTGTGTTGGAGGCTGCAGGCTCAGGACTGTGTGATGGTCCTTTGGGAGGAGCAGCTCTTGGGGTAAGACTGAGGCTGGGGGACACAGCAGTGCAGCTGGTGGATGTCATGGTCCCCACCAGCAGCTTCAGTGGGGTGGGAAGTGCATGGTGTGGCAGCAGAGCCACAGCAGAGCAGACACTCATGGGGACAGAGGGAACAGGTGCCATCTGCCCCCGTGGCTCTCAGCATCCAGTGTCCTTGCTTCCTGCTTCTCCCTCCTCCAGGCAGGTCCCTAAAGGAATGTGTTGTCAGCCTGTCTTTTCACCCATGGTTGGTGCAGCTGTGGCTGCGCCTTATACCAAACCTGGTGTGTGATGTAGAGACTGGAGGGGTGTTTGGTGCAGGGATGGGGCTTCCTCTGCCTACTGGGGGGTCCAGAACCTCTCTAACTATCTCCAATACTTCACTTGGCCTGGCCATCCCTAACAGCACCATGCTAATGCTACCCATGACCCTTATGGCAGTGCCACAGTGTACTCGCGCTGCTTTAGGTGGCTTCATCCTGTCCCTGTGTCACACAGTTACTTTTGTCACCCTTGCACATACTACTCCAGCTCCATCTTGGAGGAGTTTTGTTTCTCCTGCCAGTAATCCTTGTTGAAGGGCCACTCTAGGACATATCCTCCAATGGTCTTCTCATTTCCAGCCTGAGTCTGTTTACGATCGATTTACATACCGACATCAGCCCAAGAACAAATATATTTAGTTCAAAGAGCTGTTTGCCCTTCTGGCTGCATCCTGGCAGGTCACCGCAGCAGCTCAGATGTTTTGCGTGTGCTTTGCACAATCCCAGCCTTCTCAGGCCCCAGCACCTGCCCCAGCTTTGGTTTTACCCCAGGGTATAAGGTCTCCAGGACTTTTGACGTGGCTGCTGGTCAGTGTTTCTTGGGCTTTTCAGACTGGGTTGCCCTTCACTTCCCCTATAGAAGTTGGAATCTGTGTGTGTGGGATGGGGTGGGGTTTCCTGTGTTTGGGTGTTGGGTGCTGCACTTGGGTAGCCACAGTTAATGTGTGTTTGAAGGACATGGACAGAGCGAGGGCTGGCAGGTCATGTTGACTCCTCTGAGTGTGAGCAAGGGACTCAGCCATATGTCACCTTGTGGACACAGCTGTCCAGGGAGTGGTCAGTCCAGTCCTCCCCGTGGTCTCTGGGAACAAGCTGGCAAAATGCTACCCTTCAGCTCTAAACCAGCCCAGTGGCTCCTGGCACTGGTCCAGCGGGTGCCATGGGGTGCAGACAGAACAGGGTTGAGCATGGTTGTGGGTATGCTCTGGCCATGGGTGCCAGGGATGCCTAGGCTGTGAGTTTAGGGATGCACAGGCCATGGGTGTGGGGATGCTCATGCCATGGGTGCTAGGGATGCTCAGGCCATGGAAGCAGGAATGCTCATGTTGGTCCTCACCTTCCCTTTGCCACCACCTGTGTGAGGCTCCCACAGCCAGGTTGTGCCCAGCACAGTGGCACCCACTGCCAGCCCTTAGGTGCTGCCCACAGGAATAGGACACATGGACTTTCTGTGCATCATTCCAATGCTGCAGTGAGGGTACCTGGGACATTTCTGTCCTCTCTTCCTGTGCCCTGTGGCTTTTTCTTTTGTGTCCCCTCAATGTGTTATCCCAGGTGAGATTCCCTTTTCCTGTGCAGTTCTGCACACCCCAGCTTCCATGATCACCAGCATCCATTGTCTGCCCCATCACTCTGAGCAGCTCTGGATGATCCACCACACTGAGTGCTGAGTAAATATCAATTAACTGGAGTCTGATTCATGGCAACATGAAAAAAAAAGAATCAAAATCAGCTGCTCTGTAATTATTTTGGGCTTAATTTAGCCCAAGGGATTAGTGGCACTCCTGGAACATGTGTTATTGCTGCTCCAGGAAAACCATCTCCTTTGGGCTGCACTCCCTGTTGCACCCCAGAGCCTGTTGTAATAGGCAGTGAGGAGGTGACTGTGGAGCAGGAGCCAGTCTTTGCTGCCAGAGGTGCTACTGTTCCCATCTCAGTGCAGGAGGGACCCATGGCTCCTTAGCTTTGTGTGACTGGCAGCAATGTGACCCAGGACAGAACCTCAGTCCCCGTTGTTCTGTGTGCTGGGTGGCTTGGGATAGAGTGGGAGGCAAGGAGGTGGAGGGGGACACGAGGCCATCTCCTGGGGTATCACAGACACTGATCTGTGGTTGAGTGTCCCTTCTTCCAGCAGCCAGGATACTCCCATCCCCTCCCCACCCCTTCAGTTCTCCTCATGACATGAGCATGCCTGGGATTCCTCATGCTTTTGACTCTCAGGTTTGGTGTTGTCAGGCCAGGGGGAGGTGGATAAGGGGAGTGTGAGGACCAGAGGGTGAAGAACAGAAATGGGAGGCTGCTCTGGAAAATGCTTGGAGAAGGAAGCGGCAAGATCAGCCTGGCGTCTGCACAGCGAGGAGGCCAGCCCTGCTCTGCACAGCTCTGTCACCACAGCTGGCACAGCACTGATGCCCCTTGGAGCCACATTTCCACTGGATGGGCCATGTCACCCAACAGTGTGGCTTCCTGGGGTGCTGCCTGTGCAGGCAGGGACCCCAGGGTGGGGAGAGTACTCTGCAGCAGACCCCATCCAGCCCCAGCAGCATTTCCTTTGCAGCTGGAGCTCTGCCTTCTCTTGCTGAATCTCCATTGTCGTGGTGCTGATGCTGGGGATAATCCTTTATCTGCAGAAATGGGTTTAGGAGGGCTGAGATGAGCAAGCCTTAAATCCTTTTACTCTTTCCTGAGATTATTCTGACGTGTGGAAGGCTGGTGCTTTCTAGGCATACTGAGAGCAGGAGCAGCAGGATCTGGTCAGTAGAACTGGGCAGCAGCACAGGCAGGAGTATGAGGGTGGCCAGAAGTCCTGGGATCTCTGGGACCTCCGGCATCACCCATGGGGATCCCACTGTGGGCACACCAGGAGCTTCTGCTATGGGTACATATCAAGAACTGACTCTACAAGGCTACAACTAAATTATTGAGAGGGTAAAAAAGTCAGGAATAGTGAGTGGAAAACTGGGAGTAGCTTGAGGAGGAATTTTTGGTGAAAACCCATTGGGTTTGGGACACCTGGGAAGGTGGTGGCTCTGTGTGTCCCTGGGTGACTGTACTCACATGTCCAGGGAGGTGTGCGGTTGTGCTACATGTGGCAAGGTGGTTTGTGTGCT
Organism: Lichenostomus cassidix; assembly: GCF_008360975.1. Lineage (NCBI taxonomy): Eukaryota > Metazoa > Chordata > Aves > Passeriformes > Meliphagidae > Lichenostomus > Lichenostomus cassidix. Next base: position 3,168,739 of record NC_139499.1, read on the forward strand.
TCAGGTGGGAGGAGAAGTCAAGTCAGCTCCAAGACACTCCTGCAGGGAGTGAAGCCCTGACAGTCCTGGGGAGCACCACCCAGGTGAGCCCAGCCAGAGAGTGGGTCTGACATCAGGATGGGAAGAGAGACCTGTCCCATTCCTGACTGATCAGTGCAGAGCAGAACTCCTCACAAAACCAGCTCAGGGATGAGTGACCTGAGGGGGTCAGGCTGGGTATTGGCAGGAGCTGGTGAAATGAGCTGTTCTACCTCAGCCTGGGGCAAACCTGGCACTGGGCACATGCTGTCCACTGCCCTCCCCGCCACTCTGCAAAGCTGACTGCATTCCTTCAGGAATGGGGCTGGAGCTGCCTGGGGCTCAGGCCAAACCTATAGTGCTTCTGGAGTGTTCCTGAGATACATGGGACCTTTTTCCTTCTGAAAAGTGACAAAACAAAGACACCTGGAATAGGATGTCCAGTCCAGTGGTGCTGGCCCGTGGTGTGACTGTGGGGTTGTGCACCATGTGTTTCTGCATCCAGTGTTCTACCCAGTGCTAAAAGCAGCACACAGCCTGGAGAAAAAGAGGCTCAGGAGGGACTTTGCTCTCTACAACTCCCTGAAAGGATGTAGCAAAGTGGGGGAAAATTTATTCACGGAAGGTGTAGTCAGGCAGTGGAATAGGCTGTGAAGGGCCATGGTGGAGTCGCCATCCCTGGAGGGGTTTAACAGATGTGTGGATGTGGCTCTTAGGGATATGGTTAGTGGTGGCAGTGCTGGGCTAACAGCTGAACTCAATGATCTTAGAGGGCTGTTCCAACCTAAATGATTCCATGATAATCCTGTTCCTTTTTAAAGACAGTTCACACGGTGCTGCTGTACGTTAGACAAAGTCGCTGCAGTAATCAAGTGTTTGGCTGTCACTCTAAATCCTTCCAGCACTTGCTTTAGGAGAAAACATTCAGACAGCAAATACTTCCCATTTCCCCTTTAACTCCCCCCAAAATCCCTGTGTTTTATAGCCTCACAGCACCACCCACGTTCTGCATGAGGCTCCAGCCCACTCTCCTGACACACCGTGCCAGCCCTCTGTCTCCGAGGTCTCTGCCCACTGCCCTCCTCCTGCACCGTGGTCGATCCGAGGGTGCTGCCGGCTGTGAGGCTGCCGTGGCGTGTGGGTGCAGCACCAGCTGCACAGAGGGGTGGGAAATAACGATTCCCTGCATCCCAGGAAGATGATTAATCACCGCGGGGGCACTGCTGCCCATTTGCTGTTACTGGGAGCCCTGCAGAGAGCTGGGTGGAAGGGCTTTGCCTCCTGGAAGTGCCTGGAAGCTGCTGATTTGGAGTGGCTGCTGCTCTGGCAGCCGCCCGCCTCAACCCTTGCAGGCAGATCCCTGCTGCCTGCCCACAGGTGCCTGCCTGCCATCCAAGGGCTTGGAATCCCACTGGCAGAGCTGGCACACTGGTGTTCACCAGCCGGGCCACCCATGCACAAGCACGTGGCCTGGATGTCTGTGGAACATTCTTGAGTACCACTCGGATGTCCTGTTTCCTGAGCTGGGCAGTATTTGGTGTCATGAGCTGCCCAAAAGCTCAGTCAGGACTTGGGATTTATTTTTCTTTCCCCTTGTCAGGCTCCTTTGCTGTCTCCTGGGTTGTCCCCATCCCCTCTGCCCAGCTTGAGCTGTTGGCACACAGGATGAGATGAGAGTGGGAGGACTTAGAGGTTAACTTCATGCATGTTCCACAGCCCAGACCAGTGTGTGTCTCCTGGCTTCTTCCCTGCCATGGATGTGAATTCTCTAGCTTATCTCAGGTCCTGGTGAGGCTGAGGCCGTTTGTTCAGAGAGTTTGAGGTGAATAGCAGCTTGTGTGGGTATTTTGAAGTTCTTGGATGGCAAAGGCTGGGGATGGGGTGGGTGGGTGGGTGATGGCTCTGGGTGTCAGAGCCACAATTAGAGCTTCAGTCTGCAGACAGGAGAGAGCCCGCTGCAGCTTAGGGTCTGCATGAAGTCACAGCTTCCCTATGGACACATTCACCTGCTCTAGCGTGGGGTCCTCCATGTCTGCAGGACATCCTGCCTCACCATGGTTTTCATTGTGTGCTGAAGGGGAAAGCTCTGCTCTGGTGCCTGGAGCACCTCCAACCCCTCCTTCTTCACTGGCTGCGGGGTCTGCAGGTCTTTTTCTCTCACATGTTCTCATTCCTCACTCACAGCTGCTGTTGGATATTGTTTTGTGGCCTTTATCTGAAGCACCATCACTGTCACTGATGGTCTCAGCTTTGACCAGCAGTGTCTGTTTTACAGCTGTCTGGCAGTGGCTGTGCACAGCAAAGGGGCAGCTCCTGGAGAGGGTCTTCTCACGGAGAACACCTCTGCAGTTCCCCTGCTGCAAGTGCCAGCAGCTCCTATAGTGTTAGGTTTGGAAGTTCATGAAATTATGGATTCGCAGAATGGTTTGGGTTGGAAGGGACTTCAGGGCTCTTCATGTTCCACCCCTGCCATGGGCAAGGACACCTTGCACTAGACCAGGTTGTTCCAAGCCCCATCCAACCTGGCCTTGGACACTGCCAGGGATGAGGCAGCCAAAGCTTCTCCAGGCAACTTGTGCCAGGGCATCACCACGCTCACAAGGAAGAATTTCTTCCTAATAGGTAATCTAAATTTCTCCTCTTTTAGAGACTACAGGATGTCCTTCATCCCTGCATCCATCCCTCCTGCGTCTTCTCCTGTTCTGTCATACCTGCTGCAAAGGGTTTTATTGGTCAGAGTTGAAAAAAATTTTAGAAAATTAGGAAAGGGTTGAGTCAGCGTCTGATGTTTTTCTTCTTGTTTTCCATAGCTTGAATACGTAAGTTGCAATGTGAAACTCTGAGCTCTGTTTCCAAGAATAAATGTCAGTGTTTGGGAACTGAAGGACTGCATAGAGGTCACTGATATCCCAAATCTCTTTTGGCAAATGCAAAGTCACTCTCCACAGAGCTGCTCTCCATCCATCCATCCATCCATCCATCCACCCATCCATTCATCCCTATCCATCCCCTAGTCTTTGCTGGCACCAGGGATTGTCCTGATCCTGGTCCATGACCTTGCCAGGTCTGGTTGAACCTCATGAGGTTCCTATGGACCCACTGCTCTAGCCTGTCCAGGTCCCTCTGGATGCTCTCCCTTCCCTCCAGCCCATCAATGGCACCACTTGGCTCAGTCCCATCCATAAACTTGCTGGTGGTTTTCTTGATCCACTGCCGGTGTCCTGACAGAGGTATGAACTAGTTCTTGTCCCAGTACTGACCCTTGGGGAATGCCTCTTGTTACTGGTTTCTTCTTGCACATCGAGCCATTGACTGTAACAGTTTGGAAACAGCCATCCCACTGATTCCCTATTCATCCGCAGTCCCTTCATCAAACCGCTCTCTTTGCAATTCCAGTTTCCTCGAGTCCCCCCAGCTTCCCCTCCAGCAAGAGCTCCTCTCCAGTGCCAGCTTAGTGCAGCTGTGATTCAGCAACCACGCTGGAAGCTGTTGTGCATCCGCCAGTGTCTGTCTCATTTCTGTACTTGGTTTGAGCCTCCAAGGTCATGGCCAAGCTTTCAGCAGACAAGGAGCACAGGAGAGGAGCCATTCCCACTGAGAGCAGAGTGCTTCCCAGTTGTCCTGGGGAAGATTTAGCCTGTCAGATAGCCAGTCCCAGGACAAAACTGCCAGCTGCACGGCTGGGCTGTGGCTCCTGCATCCCTGCTGTACTGGGAGCCACATGGATGGGTGCTGGCTGGAGGGAAGGGACCCACAGCTGTGTGTGGCCACTGTGGCTGGGCTGCTTACCACAGCACCAGTCTGGCAGCCCCTGCTCCTTGGGTGGTGATTCTGTGGTACCAGTCCTGGGTTTTGATCCTTCAGCTGGAACAGAGCTGTGGGCAAGGGCCCTGAGATATTTCCAAGTGAATTCAGCAGGCAGGTTTAAATCATAGATAAGGGGAGCAACTGGAAAGTGTAAGACCATGGAAAAGTGCTGCCATTCCAATGAGACATTGCTGCTTATGAGCTGGAGATCATTCAGAAGGAGAAAGAACTCCCCCAGATATGTCACTTGACTTCTTCCCTGGTAATTTGCTGCTGAATTATCAGTGCTGGGATCCCCTGCCTGTAATCTGTGGGTGCTCACTGGTGTGTGTTGCAGATGCTCCACAGCTCCACCTGTGCAGGGTGGGATGGAGCCAGAAGCCTGCACCCTAGGGCTGCCCACACCCTGGATATCCCCTTGCTCCATGGGGGCACCCAGCCTGCTGGGACTGCCCCAAAAGGGATATCCTGGCCTGGGGATGGATTCATGGGATATGGTGACGCTGAATGATTTTTCTCACACCTGAGACCTTCCACCTAACGTGGCTGGCTCACAGATGCAATTCCTGCATCAGTGGAATGCTGGGCTGTCCTTTCAGGGACGTGTCATGCTGTTAACACGCTCCAGTTCCTCTCCAGTTGGTGATGGTGTGCTGTGTTTGGACCAGTCTCCTCTGGAGACGGTGACATGAGGACACGTGGGCTGGGGAGGTGTTACCATAAATCCTGGCTTGTGACTGAGACATGAGAGGTGGGGCTTGGTTTGATATTCCAGACTCAGCAGCCTGAATATGAGATGTTTGCAGATGCTGGCTGATAGGGACAAAGGAATTAATCTGTCACTTCAGTAGCAATGCTTGCGCTGTGTTAGTGACAGTGACAGGCCATGGTGCAGGGGGACCTTCTCACTCTTCACAACTCCCTGACGGGAAGGTAGAGCCAGGTGGGGGTTGGGAGCAAGTGACAGGACACGAGGAAACAGCCACAAGTTGCACCAGGGGAGATTTAGATTGGCTGTCATGGAAAGGGTTGTCTAGCCCTGGCACAGGCTGCCCAGGGCAGTGGTGGAGTCCCCATTCCTGGATGGATTTAACAGACACGTGGATGTAGCACTTCTGGACATAGGTTAGTAGTAGTGGCCTTGGCAGTGCTGGGGGAATGGTTGGACTTCAGGATCTCAGAGAGCTTTTCCAGCCTAATTGATTCTGTGATTCTGTAGTTGGGGAAATGGGATGAATTACTGACATTTTGGGCATAATGGCTATGAAGGCTCTGGCTGGGCAGCACTGGGGCAAACACTCTCAAAGGAGAGCATGGCTTGTTCATGGCCCTGTCACTTCCCTCGTGGTGACACATCTCCTCAGTGTCCCTGCAGCCCTTTTCTGCTGATCTTGCCTCAGTCCCTGGAGTCTGTTGGAGAGAAATGTTTTTTGAGATCAGGCAACAAATCTTGAGCTTGTTTTTAATTCCAGCAGAGCCTGCTTAATAAGTTTAAGAATCTTATCTCTCAGCACTGTTCATGAGTTTCCAGGCCCCACAGAGGTGGTGCAGAACTGTATTTTCCTAATCAAGTTTTCAGTTTCTTAGCAAAAACACAAATAAAAGAGTTGCTTTGGATGCAACTAAAAAAAAGGGCTGTCTGGAGAAGCACTGAGCATCACAGGGCGGATAACAGAGGATCAGGCAAGGCCAAAGAATTGTCAGGGAAAGAAGATAAAATGCAACTGGGACATGGCCTCTCAGATGCCTGCCCTGGGGCTCTCTCACAGAAGATTTTTTTTCTTAATCGTATGAAGCTGGAAATGGTGGAAGCATTTATTGAGTCACTCCGTGAATATGCCCTGCTGGTAGAAGAACTCACCAAGAGTTAATGGATGATTAATTAGCTTTGAGGTAAATAATTAATCAAGTGGTGTAGAATCTAACAGGTCAGGAATTGGCTTCTGATCTGTAAATACTGATGTGTGTGCAGCCGAAGACCATCTTGTGCAGATATTCTTTATTACCAGCCTCCTGTGAACCACTTCCCTGTGCACCTTTAGTGAGGGGAGTGATCCATCATTGTTCTGGTAACTGCCAGGGTTGGTCAGGGCTGGAAGTGCCGCTTAAGTAGCAACACTTTAGATATTGGAGAGAAATTCTTCCCTGTGAGGGTGTTGATGCTGTGGCACAGGTTGCCCAGAGAAGCTGTGGCTGCCCCATCCCTGGAAGTGTCCAAGTCCAGGTTGGACAGGGCTTGAAGCAACTTGGGATAGTGGAAGGTGTCCCTGCCCATGGGATGAGCTGAGCTTTTGTGGTTGCTTCCAATCCAAACCACTTTATGATTCTATTAGTCTGTGAAATGTCCTTGATGTTGTTTTGGTCTGTTTTGATGGACACCATCTCCAAGTCAGCCACTGAGTGTGTGTGTGCATAAGAGGACATTTGTGCCATTTCCCATAACCCAAAGTGTTCTTCTTTGGTGTTCCTGTAGCTGTCACCTCCATGGTCCCAGTCTGAGCCTGGTGGAAGCCTTTTCCTCTTGGGTCTGGTCAAAAGTGGTGGGAATCATAGAATCATTATATCACAGAGTGGTGTGGGTTGGACGGAACCTTAAAGCTCATCTCGTTCCACCCCCTGCCATGGGCAGGGACACCTTCCACTAGACCAGGTTGCTCCAAGCTCCATCTGACCTGGTCCCAGTGTTGAAACTTTTTCCTCTGTCCTCCAAACCACAGCCATGAAGGGAACACCTTCTGGGGAAAGTTTTGATGGAAAATAATAAATTCCTGACATGCCCACGTACAAGAGTGAGCTTCTGTCAGTTCCAGCCTTCCTCTACTGCCATGACATGATGCCATCCCTCATGCTGTGCCTCTGGGTTATCCTTTGAATACTGTTTGACATTTTATTGCAACGTGAGAAGTTTTAGAGTTGCATGAATATTTCAAAACTTGCAATGAATTGGCTATTACAGCTGGACAGGTTGTGTCAAAGGGTTTCCAGCACAAACAATTATTGGTCTTTAATCTCTTAAATTAAGGGTTGCTTTAAAAGATTGATCATACAAAGGCGAAGGAGAAGGAGTTCCTTCACCTCAGGTAAAAAGCCCCTACATTCAAGAAGGAATTGACCCTGAGGAGTCTCTGGAGCCCTGAGGACTATTGAGGCAGTTTAGGTGCATTAGCATTTATCTAGAGCAAAAAATCAGCGATGGGAAGACAATGCAGTTTGTATCTGTGGTTACTTCATTTAGTCAGCAGACAGAAACCCACAGGTTTTTCCTAAAACATTTCTGGGTCGAAAGCAAAGCAGGGGCTGGCTGGAAGAGTTTTTCTGTGCTCCCTTTGCATTTGGATTGTTGAATGAGTGTGATGCTGCCTGCTCTTCCCAGCCCTTCCCAGGGAGCTGCTGTTCTCAGACTGCCAGGTCTTGTCTTTGAAGCTTTTCATTGAAGAAACAAGGCTGAAGTTCCAAAGTTCTCTGCTGGCCAAAGTCACTGGTGAGAAACCATGGCTGCTGTGACCTCTGCCAGTCCCTTCCTTTCTTGTCCTTTTTAGCATAGTGAGAAGGTTTTGAGGAGAGGTGGCAATGCTGAGACTTGAAAGGCTCCTCTTTCTGTGGGAGGAGCAGCAGAGCCAGTCAGATGCTACATTTGCTCTCTGAAGGCAGGAAAGCCCTGTCCTTGTGTGGTGGAGAATGTCATCCCCATTGACCTCCACTTAGAAGGAGCACGAAGTCTCTGTGTCACTTCTTGTCACCCAGCTTACTGTTCTATGATGAAAGGCAATTTGAACCTTCTGCCGATACCTTGTTTTTTAGGACCAGGTCTGTCCTGAGCACAGAGTCACCTGTAAAAGCATCCTCCTGTGGTGATGGTGGAAGGTGACTCCGCAGAGCATTGGGTAATGATGTGGAGTAACATTTTTTTCCAATAAGGGCTTAAAAGTATTGAATCATGATGATAAAACCAGCATGTTCATGCCTTTGTCACCGCTTCCTGATCAGGTTGGGTGTGTGAGAGAGGAGGTGGGATTTTTCTGTACAGGTGTGGGCTTTTAGGAGGATGCAGCTGAGTGACTCATGTGTGTTCAGCCCAAGTCAAAAAGTAGGACACGTTTATGCAAGGCATGTTAACATCTCTTAAAAATGCCTCAGCTATAAGAAGTGCCTTATTCTTGGCATCCATCTGGGTTCTTGCAGAGACAGTGCTTAGAGTGGGTAATGGCACCATGTGTGGATTCTATATCTCACCATGACCAAAAGGAATCTGGAGCTCCCAATCTGGAAGATAATTCTGTGCTCTTGAGACTACTGCGAGGGCTTTTAATAGCTTCTGGTGCTACAGGAAAGCAGCATGGTGGGAAAGCAAGTTGGAGAATGTAGGCAGAACATCACCCACCTTATTTTCTTCTGAGTTTTAAGAAAAGCCTGCTTAGTTCCTGCTGTTCCATTTCTGCAGTGGTGCAGCCACATCAAACAGAGCTGCTCTCAAGATTTAGCTGGGGAAGAATGTGTAATTATTGCTCTTAATTGAAAAGATAATGAAGTGATGTTTAAACCCTCAATCTTGTTCTTTTTTTGTTTGTCCTGTTGTTCAGTTTTACATGGAAAAAAAGCTGATAAAAGGACTTGGCAGTGTTTGCCATTGTAGCTCCATTTCCAGGATGTACCAGGTGTGAGCAGGGTGCTGGACACAGCACTGAGGCCCTGGGGAGCTCCTGCTGTCTCACTAGAGAAGCTCTGAGCTGCTTTTTCCTGCAGTCTGAAGTGAAGAAACTAGTCATTAACTTTGCTGGTGAAGGGCTTCCTCTTGGCACCAGCCTCTGAACCCACCATTGATGAGAAGGTGGTCATTGATATGGAAGGAGCAGCTGGGAATGACATCCCGTCATCTGTGAGCAGCAGAAGGAATGGAAAAAAAAATCCGTATTTTTGTGGCTGAAGTAATTTGTCATGTGAAAAATCCAGATTCTTGTGATGTAAACAGGCTTTTGTGAGTCCCTGGTAGGATCTTCTTGCAGTCAGCTGCTTTGGCACCTCGGCTGTGGGGAATGCTACTGCTGCCTTGCTCCATCTCTAGCAGGAGGACCATAATCCCATGATCCCTGGGGTTGGTATTATTTCCAATTTTGAATACAGGAAGAGACCAACTTGAGTTACCTGGAGGCACCAGGTTCTGAACTGTCCAAGTTTGTCTAAAGCACGACCTGGAGTTTTAGGCAGCAATTATAGCTTGGTGGGATGAGGGACTTGGAAAACTCTCCTTCCTTATGTGTGTCTGTGGCTCCTAATTAATGTTGCCAGGTGAATGTAAATGCACAATATCTTCCTGCTTTGTGTACAGGCAAAATTGTACCCAGCAGGGCTGAAGCAGGACTGTGCTGGCTGCCCACTCTGCTCTGAGCTGTTCCTCCAGGCTCAGTTCCTGCTGGGGAGATGTGCTCTCTGATCTGACCCTTCACAGGGAAATGTGGAGGATCCAGGGGCTGGAGCCCCTCTGCTCTGGAGACAGGCTGAGAGAGCTGAGGGTGTTCAGCCTGGAGAAGAGAAGGCTCTGGGGAGAACCTAGAGCCCCTTCCAGCCTAGAGGGGGCTTATGAAGAAGAGGGAGAGTGACTTTTTACATGCAGATAGTGACAGAACAAGGGGGAACAGTTTTAATCTAAAAGAGGGGAGGTTTAGATTAGATATTAAAAATAAATTCTTCCCTTTGAGGGACATGACGCCCTGGCACAGGTTCCCCAGAGAAGCTATGGCTGCCCCATCCCTGGAAGTGTTCAAGGCCAGGTTGGACAGGAACTGGAGCAACCTGGGATAGTGGAAGGTGTCCCCAACCATGGCAGCGGGGTGGAACGAGATGGGCTTTAAGGTCCCTTCCAACCCAAACCAATCCATGATTCTGTTATTCTCTGAAGTGCTGTGGAGGCTCCTGATGCTCTGCTGAGCTGCTCCTGCTCTGGCACAGGCTCAACCTGTGCCAGTCCAAGCTAGGATGTGCAGATCTTGCTGCTTCTTGAGGTAGTGGAAGGGGGTTGGCAGGTCATTTCCCTGTGTAGGGTGGTTCTTGTCCTCCTCCAGGACATACCTGTGGAGATTCCTAACTCCCCAGCCTGGGGCAGGTTGGAAGCAAATCCACCCTCCACTTGAGCAGCCCGTGTGGCCAGCGTAGGGCAGTGGGCTCCAGGACATGGGTGGTGATGCTGATCTGTGCATCATCTGGGGGGCTTCTCCTCCTGCATCCCCCTTGCCTCCCCCTTCCTCTGGCCACCTGTGTCAGAGCTCTGCCCTTGGCAGAGACCAAAATAACTCCCACAGAGCTATTGAAATGTCAGGATGGAGCAGGCAGAGCTTGGCCACAGTGTTGACAAACTGCTGCTGCATGCGCAGTCAGGGCCAGTGCCCTGTGCTGTGGCACAGAGATGTGGCCCCTCGTTAAGTGTCATCAGAGCAAGACCTGGGGAAGCTGTGGATGAAATCTGCTGCAGAGCTGTCACCCTTGCTTGCCATGCTGACCAGCCTCTCACTTGGGTCAACCTGGGGAAAGCACTGGTGCTGGGGAAGGGTCTTGGCCTCTCTCTCTTTGTGTTGTTGGGGTTTTTGGGGGGCTTCATCTGTCACATATCATCTTTCATAGTGTGAGGGCAGAAGTTCCCACCTTACCTTGGCAGGAGGGAGGTACTGAAACAACTAGGAGGAGCTTTGGAATGAGCTATTGAATCCTTGCAGGTTCCTAATATGTAATAATTAATGGTAAGAGAAAATGGACTCGTCCCCATTGGGATGCTGGGTGTGCCAGAGGGGAACAGCTCTGTGGCCAGTATGTGTGTGTGCAATCCTGCTAAAAGGCAGCACCAGCCTGAACCGTTACTGCTTCATGTGGTGTCTTCAGTGTGAAAGACTGGAATTTTCTTCACAAAAACTTGATGGAGATTCACCTCATCAGAGCCATCTGGCCCCAGCAGCAGCACTGCTCCAGTGTTGGATTTTGCAACCTTGTTGAATGTGATGCTGCTGTTTGTTTCTGGTTGTTCCTTAGTCCTTACAGTGGGTCTGGGGAAGGAGATTAAGAGCATCCTGTGTTGCAGGACATGGACAGACAGGCAATGCAGAGAGAAAGACAACTGGTTGGTGTCATCAGATGTGGCAGGGCTTCCCAAGCAGATGGTGTAGGTGATGCAGGACCACAGTGCTGCCTGGCACCCCTGTGCCTTGAGCTGGGTGTGTGTCCTAGTTTTCCCTACCACTGGACTTGGTATGTTGAGTTTGACAAAGGAGGGGAACCATGAGATCAAGGTTTTGAGGGAAGGACATGATGGAGTCTGACCAGCTCTTCAGTTTCCAGCATTTCCTCCCTGCGAGGTGAGAGCAGATTGTAACAGTCATGTCTGTGGGATCTCCGTGTGTAAGGTGTTTTCTCTTGTTCTTGAACAATTTTTACTGTTAATGCCATCTTCTTGTTTTACTGGATCTCCTCCCAGCTGCTTCAGCCAGTGTCCAGATGAGGAATTTCCCTTGTGTGTGTCCAGCAAAGGTGCAGGCTGTGCCCCTTACCCCCCCCCTTACTCCAGCCCTTGGCAGAGACTGAAATAATTCTGTGTTATCTGCAGTACTGCATGTCCATACAGGGCATGACATTCTGCAGCCATGTGACTTCCTGTGACACCCCAAAACAAAGCATGGCAGCATCTTTTGTCTGGTCTGATGCATTGGCCCCCAATAGCAAACCTAAACCTCCCCTGGCACAACTGCCCCTTGTCCTTCCCCTTGTTCCCTGGGAGCAGAACCCAACCCTCACCCAGCTCCACCCTCCTGTCAGGAGTTGTGAAGAGTGAGAAGGTCCCCCTGAGTCTCCTTTTCTCCAGGCTGAGCCCCCCCAACTCCCTCAGCTGCTCCTGGTGCTCCAGATGCTTCCCCAGCTCTAATGTCCTTTTTGTCATGACGAGCCTAAAACTGAACCCAGGATTGGAAGGAGTGGGGAAGGCAGTCCTGGCAAAAGAAGGAATCTGGAGAGTGAAGTGGCAGAGGAGAGTGAATTCCATAGTGTGAAGAGGGAGCAGGCTGGGGAAGCTGTAATTACGGGAGACTGACAGCAAGAGGAGTCCAACATAACAGGAGGGAGGAGGGCTTGGGAAAAGGCTGCAGGGATGTGGGGCCAGGAGGGCGTGGGAGAGTAGGTGCCAAGGGGGAGGCATGGGGACCACCAGAAGACAGTACACAAAAATATTGCCTGTGAAAGAGCTGGGCAGGGCGAGTGAGTCCTTGGCAGTTGTTCTGTGCAATGCCAGACCTGAATCCATCCTGTTTCACCTCTTCCTATCCAGCCCAAGTGCATCCTTGCATTGTTTTGCTGGAATTTGTCATGTCTCTGTTATTTTCTGTTCATTCCAGTTGTGGGATTTCATCTTTCTTGTTAAAGACATGTTTGGGTTTTCTCCCTCCCTCCCACCATTCCCCATTTGTCTTAATTTGTCTGGAGCAGTCAGAGGTCACCTGTCCTGCTGAGAGAGCACGGAGCAAGGACAATGTGGGAAAACTGGGGCAGTGAAGCGGGAAGAAAGCAATGTTTGGTGGTCCCCTTGCTTTTGGGATTCCCTGTTCCCTCCTCCATGGGAGGGGATATTTCCCCTCCAATGAATTAATGAGCTCTGTGGAGAAGGCAGCTGGTGACACGACAGTGACGCTGGCGGCTGACGCTTGTGCTAGGGAGGAGTGGGAGGCTGAGCGAGCGTGCCGAGCAGCACGTCGGCACTGCCGGTCACACCGTGGCTACTGATGCGTGTGGTTCGGAGAGTTCAGAGCTCCCACACACCTCCAGCAGCACACAGCCAGCTCCCATGGCACACAGCTCCCATGGCACACAGTTCCCATGGCACACAGTTCCCATGGCACACAGATCCCATGGCACACAGCTTCTATGGTGCACAGCTCCTATGGCACACAAATCCCATGGCACACAGCTTCTATGGTGCACAGCTCCTATGGCACCCAAATCCCATGGCACACAGCTTCTATGGTACACAGCTCCCATGGCGCACAGCTCCTGTGGCACACAGCTCCTATGGCACACAAAACCCATGGCACACAGCTCCTGTGGCACACAGCTCCCATGGCACATGGCTGCTATGGCACATGGCTCCCACACAGATCCAGTGGCACACAGCCCCCATAGCACAGCTCCCTTGGCACGTGGCTGCCATGGCACATGGCTCCTATAGCACACAGCTCCTATGGCACATCTCCCACACAGCCCCTGTGGCACACAACTCCCTTGGCGCACAGATCCCAAGCACACAACTCCCTTGGCACACAGTTCCCATGGCACACAACTCCCTTGGCACACAGTTCCCATGGCACACAACTCCCTTGGCACACAGTTCCCATGGCACACAGCTCCCACACAGCTCCCATGGCACACAGCTCCCATGGCACATGGCTCCCTTGGTGCACAGTTCCCTTGGCAGACAGTTCTCTTAGTACAGACCTCCCACAGCACATGACTGCCATGGCATGCAGTTCCCACACAGCTCCCACAGCTCCCAAAATGTGCAGCTCCCACGCTTCGCAGCTCATACACCACACATCTCCTCCATCTCCTGTGGCACATAGCTGCCACACAGCTTACACAGCACATGGCTCCCACACCACACAACTCCCACAGCACATGGCTCCCACACAGCTCCCACAATGTGCAGTTCCCATGGCACATGGCTCCTGTGGCATAAACCTCCCCCACAGCTCCCAAAACGTGCAGCTCCCACAGCACACGGCTCCTCTCCTACACAGCTCCTGCAGCTCCCACAGCACACGTCTCCCACAGAACACAAGCTCACATGGCTCATGATTCCCACAGCACAGAGCTTCCATGCAGTGCCTGGAGAGTGCAGGGTCAGTAGATGGGAAGGCACTGGGGACAGCTGTATGCTGGGGGGACTGGTCAGAGGCTGCCAATTGTTCACCCTTGCCAAGGGTGGGAGGTCCCCAGCTGATGGCAGGTCTGTTCTCCTGCTCCAGAGCTGCGTCAGGAACAGGTTGTTTCTGATTTTGGTAAATTAACGAGCAAAAGATAGAGGCAGTGAGTCAGCCTTGGGACAGGTATCATGGAAGAGGGCCTAGCACATGTATCTCACATGCAGGCATGGAGCTGGCTCACTCCTGTTTGGAGATGTGTGTGCAGGTGAGAATGGATGGACCAAACCTTGCCTTGCTGCTGCCATCATCTGCAAAAAATTTTGTGCTGGACATAAGGAAGAAATGTTGTACCATGAGGGTGGTGAGGCCTTGGCCGAGGTTGCCCAGAGCAGCTGTGGCTGGCCTGTTTTTGGAAATGCTCAAGGCCAGGTTGGACAGGGCTTAGAGCAATGTGGTCTAGTGGAAGGTGTCCCTGCCCATGACAGGGTATTGGAGCAAGATGAGCTTTAAAGTCCCTTCCAACCCAGCTACCCTGCAAGTCCATGGCTATATGAAAAGATCCTTGAACAAGTACCCAGCACTGTGAGGTGGAGATTTTAACCTTTGCCTGAGAATGAGCCATTTGGACCTCTCAAATTTATAGGGCAGCCTGTGGGTTATACCTTCCTTCCAGCTTGGAAGTTTGAGCTATCCTGTTTCCATGAGTTAGTGGAGTCTGAAGAAGCTGCCAGACAACCACTGTGCAGGGATGGTGGCTGCAGCTGACAGTGGCTGCAGGATGTCCCCTAAGCCCTTCCTAGCTACTGTGACCTGCCTGTGTGCTGTCTGTTGTCCTTGCTGGGGCCTGACAGTTTGAGTGAAATCACACAGTTCCCTGCACTTTATTCAATGTTTAAAAATATAAATCACGCTTTATTTTTAAAGGGAAAAAATCTGGATTGGGCAGGTTCAGGTTTCTGAACTCTTTGTTGGGTGCATTTTGAGACTTAATTTCACACATGCTGCTTTGGGTACCAACAGCAGCATCTCGAGTGTGCTCCCAGCTGAAGCTCTGGGGGGTAGGACTGCTTCTGGTCAGTTGTTTCTGCCAGTGCTATAAAAAGTTTTCTGTTCAGCCAGAGGTAATACTTGCTCTTTATCATGGAAATGTGCAACTCTAAAAATAACCTTTCCACAATTCCCCAGCTGGCTTCCTTTCTGCACAAAGCCGTGTCCAAAGTCTCTCTGTCCAAATGGGTTCTGTGTGTGATCTGCATCACCTTGTGCAGGAGTGAAGGACTTCCCTCCCTCCTGTGCTGGACCCAATCCCTCCATCAGGCCCTCCTTCCTCCCCATCCTTCGGGATGCTTAATCATAGGGCCCCTCGTGGGCACAGACTCACTCTCTCATCCTGAACAATTTAAATACAGCATTTGGGGTGTGTCTGTTTTTGGAAAGAGCTGTGATGTGTCCTGGGACTTGGGGAGGATGGGTAAAGTGCCTCAGGATACTGAAGTACCAGGAATACATTTCCCAAAAGCATGACAGCCTCATGGAGTTCAGCTAGGCCAAAAGCAAGGTCCTGCACCTGCGCTGGGGCAACCCCAGCACCAGCACAGACTGGGGGATGGATGGATGGATGGATGGATGGATGGATGGATGCAGAGAAGAACTGGAGGGTTCTGGGGAGTGACAAATGGGACATGACTTGGCCATAAGCACTGGCAACACAGAAATACAAGTGTCTCCCCAGCAGTGTGGGCAGCAGGGGAGGAAGGGGATGCTCCCCCTTTGCTCTGCTGTCCTGAGACTCCCTGGAGCTACCTCCAGCTCTGGGGTCTCAGCACAGGACAGTGGTGTTGAACTGAGGGTGGAGTCAGGTTGGACATGGGGAAGAAATGTCAGACCATGAGGCCCTGGCACAGATTGCCCAGAGAAGTGGTGGCTGCCCCATGCCTGGAAGTGTTTAAGACCAGGTTGGATGGGGCTTGGAGCAACCTGGTCTAGTGGAAGGTGTCCCTGCCCACAGCAGGGATGAATGATCTCTGAAGGTCCCTTCCAATCCAAACCAGCCTGTGGATCCTTGATCCTGTGATTAAAGCTTGGGACAAAAAGAAATTATTTAATTGTTTCAGACATCTCTGTTACAAGACCAGTTAAAGCCCTAGAGAATTGCAATTGCTTGTTTGTGATCCCAAATTGAGCCTAGTTTGTGTTCCTCAGACCTGGAAGAAAGATTTGTTTGGATGGAATGTGAAATATCTTTGTCACATCCTGGGAGAAGGACCCCTATGCAGCCCCACTGCTCAAGGGCGGGTCTCAGTACCAGGGACACTCAGTCATCTGGATGGTCCTATCTTGTTCCTTGATATCAAGTGTTCACAGAATAAATTTAAAGCACTTTATCCTCCCTGCACGCTTCAGTGTTTCTTACCACTTCTCTGTACCTCCTGCTCTAGGAGTTTTACTTGCCATGGATTTACATTCATCTCTGTTTTCCCATATGTGGTGAGAAGGAAAATATTTTCCCACCCTCTCCCGGTGTCACAGAAACTGGAGCTGGGACTCACAGAGAGCCAGAAAAGCCACCCAGCAGTAGCCTGAAGGACAAGCTGACGTTTTTTTGAGGTGCTTAAAGAAGAGCAGAAACCTCTCAACCATTAGTAAAGGAAAACAGGAAAATAATTAAGAAAGGACACAAATATAAGCTAAATGCTTCTCTTTTTTTTTTGGGAAACACATGATGTATCTTATACTGATTAAATTTCAGCGTTCCAGCAGTAAATCAGTTTGTTGCTAAACAGCCAATACCAAAAATAGGCACTGTTGTATTCAGGCTACCTGAAGGTATTGATCAGGAAGTCTTCCAGGAGCTGAGTGAGACGGTGCCTTTGCCATTAGTGTTGATTTCCAATAATTTCTGGCATACCTGCTGGGCACTGGGAGCTTGGGAGGTAGAAGAGCATCGATTTTAAAGGGAGAGGGAATGAGCTGGGTAATTATTGCCTGATTAAACCAACCTTGCTTCTGAGTAAAATAATGGAGTATTTGAAGTGGAATTCGATCAGGAGGACTAAAGAAGGTAAGACAATTAGTGCAGTCAGTGTTGTAAAAATAGAGATGAGGAGCTTTAGTTGGTTCCTGTGCCCTCAGTGTCCACGGGAGGACTGGGATGGCTTTGGTCCCTGTGAGCTCCCGAGTGCTCTGTGTCCATCCTGGAACTGCCAGGGGTTTGTGTGTAGCTCCAAGCAGAATGGGAGCAGGCAGTGGAGGAACTGAGTTCTCTAGTGCCACCCTGGAGCTAACAGGATGAATGGACGGGCTTGGAGGAGAGCCATAGGCAAGACAGAAGAAGGCCATGGTAAGGGAAGGAGCATTTGCTCATCAGCCAGCTAATTGCTCCAGGAGAGCAACTTTGGGGATCATGCTGCAAGGCTGAGAAGCTCTGACAGATGGGCACGTTTGCAGAAGGTGGGAGCAGCCATCCACAGCCGTTCACTTGCATGAATTTTTGCTGTCTTAATTGGGTGCCCCCTGAGGAGGTGGGATGAGTCCCTGGGGGTGCAGCCACCTGCCCTCGCCCCCACAGCACTCTCTGGATCCTGTGCTTCCATCAGGGCTTCCGTCAGACCCGTTGCCTCCTTTTAATTAAAAGATCTCCTAACCTCCCCCTGCTTTGAGCTGTTGATCCTTGCTGTTCCCTGCCAGCTCAGTGACCTCCTGCTTTCCCAACAGCCGCTCTGGTGGAACTGTAAGCTGGAAAAGCAGCGTGGGATGTGTTGGGCTGAGGATGCTGGAGATGAGCTGTGGGTCTGGGTTTGCTGCTAAATGTGAGGCAGGAAGCTCCATGAGCCCACTGCAGGCAGGATGGGCAGCCAATTTTGGGAGCTGTGTTGTTACAGGAGTTGGGTTCAAGCTCAAGCAGGGTCCATCACCACTGGTATCAAATGGTATTATATAAATGCAATTCCGCTGATGGTACCAGCTTTTAATTACCTATGAATATGTTATAGGAACTCAGTTAAAGGCCCCATCCCTGGAAGTGTCCAAGGCCAGGTTGGACAGGGTTTGGAGCAACCTGGTCTAGTTGAAGGTGTCTCTGTCCATGGCAGGGGTTAGAATGATCTTCAAGGTGCCTTCCAACCCAAACCACTCCATGATTCTAGGATTCTGTGATGTCACCTGCTTCCTTTTTTAATGATTTAAGAAAGCTACAATTTAATCTGTTCCGGATCACCCCAAAACACAGTCAGGTGGACTGACAAAGTGTTTCAGGGCCTACCTTCATCACAGGGGATCCTGTAAGCTTTTCAGACCCTTTAGTGCATCATCTCTGTTCTGTTCCCATGTAAAAGCCTGGACATTTTGCACTGACCTTGAACCCTGGCAGTGTCTCTCCTTGCTGCACCTTGAACAGGATTTGTCCCTCCTGGCATGCCAGAAGTTAAAAATCCCAGGGCTGCTGGTCCTTCCCAACAGTACCAGTCATCTCCCATGCCCTTGCTCCTGGCAAAGGCAGATGATGGCCTTGCCATGTCCTGTTGCCACAACTTGGCAGGCAGCTGGAGCTCCTTGTGTCACTCCTGCATGGAAGGGACAGGCCTGGCTCTGCTTGGGGAAGGGGCTGAGCTGTTCTCTCCTGTCCCCCTCTGCCTGCTCCCCATTCTGTCATACCTGCTGCAAATGGTTGTGTTGGTCAGAGTTGGAAAAAATTCTGGAAAATTAGGCAAGGGTTGAGTCAGCATCTGATATTTTTCTTCTTGTTTTCTTTATCTTGAATAAATAAGTTGCAATGTCAGACTCCAACTGCTGTTTCCAAGAATAAACATCAGCCTTTGGGAACTGAAGGACTACACAGAGGTCACTGATGTCCCTAGTCTCTTTTGTCAGATAGGACTTCAACTGGAAAGTCCTTTTCCACAGAACTGCTCACCATCCATCCATCCATCCCTCCATCCCCCAGTCTGTGCTGGTACTGGGGATTGTCCTGACCCACCTGCAGGACCTTTCTAGCCAGTCTCCTTCCTAGTGGCTTTTGAAACAGATTTCATTTGTATTGCTTTGAGGCCATGAAACACTATGGAAAATGTTTCTTCCAGCTCCCTAGAGTTCCTAGGAAGGATTCCTTATGATTTGCTCCCAGAGAGCAGATCCTTGTGGGGTGTTAAGGTCTGTGCTTCCTCTTTGCATTCACCTTTAAAAAATACCCAACATTCCACAAATGAAAGTGCCAAGGTAAACAAGAACAGTTTATTTTTTTAAAAGTTCCTTCAAGGAACTGTTCTCAGGATCTTCATTAATTTTTTATTGAAAGAGCTAAGTCTTTGCCAAAAAGATCCTTCCAGCTTTGCCAGGCAACTCAGCTGGGAATTAGCTTGGAATTGCACTTTCCTCGATGATGTTGGATATTGGTTGGTTATTGTCAGTAAAGACTTGCAGGTTGCTGAGGTGAAGTTTCTTAGTCCCAGCAAAGGGTGAGCGAGGCACTTCAAGGGCTGAGCACCTTCTAAGCTTAGTCATTGTCGTCATGATGTCCAGAGAGCTACAATGACAGTGCCTTCACCACTGTGAAGGATGGAGGGCTGTGCAGAGAGCTGTGGAGAGCATCTGCCTGCTCTCCTGCCTGCTCTTCTGCTTGCTTCTGCCTGCTCCTGCCTCCCTGCCTGCTCCTGCTTGATCCTGCCTGCCTGCTCCTTCCTGTGTGCCTGTTCCTTCCATCTGCTTCTGCCTACTCCTGCCTACTCCTGCCTGTTCCTGCTTGCTCCTGCCTGCTCTTGCCTGCTTCTGGCTGTTCCTTTCTGCTTTTGCCTACCTGTTCCTGCCAGCCTGCCCTCTCCTGCCTGCCTGCAGTGTTACCAGCCTGGGCTGGGTGTCTGCCCTCTGTCAGACAAGTGCCTCATTAGCTGTTGGCAGAGGGAGGAGAAAGATCTCCCACCCCTGCCTTGCCTGCACCCGTGCCTGCTCCCTGCACTGCCTGGGCTCTCTCCCAGGCAGGTCACAGCAGGACCTGGGGCTTCTCAGGGGTATAAAACTCGACCTTGGACCAAAGCCTCTTCCTCCTTCCCTCCCAGCAGGGACTGGGGACACATGGCCATGGGGACATCTCTGCTGTGCTCAGTGCCAGTGGGAATAGAGCAGACATCCTGGAAGGACTGTGGGGATGTGGGGAGCTTGACTCATCCTCTGAAACATCCCATCTGCCCCCTCAGTGCCACTTTGTCGTGAAGCCATCCCGGCCGTGGCACGGCAATGTTGTGGTACTTTAGCTTCCCCTGGCTGCATGTCACTTGCTGTGAATGGTTAAATAGATCGGAGTGAGTCACTTAAACAGACAGCGTGGATGTGAAAATAATTGTCTGGGCAGCCTGTGCCTGCCAGGCCGCCAAGTAATCCTCACACGGCCTGTGACTCAAAGCAAGCCAGAAGGAGTGTTCTCCATGCTGCTCAGTTGGAAATATTTTGAGGGAAGGCACCCAGCCCTGTTCGCTGCCCCCTCCTTCTGTCCATGTGCTCTTGTCCCCTCCCTGAGTGGCCAGTGAGGACTGTGCTCACCGCTTGTCCTGTGTGTCCTCAGTGGCAGCTTCACAGCAGTGCATCACAGAATCATAAGGGAGCTTGAAGACCATCTCAGCCTCCTTCCATGGGCAGGGACACCTTCTGCTACACTAGGGTGCTCCAAGCCCTGTCCAACCTGGCCTTGGACACTGCCAGGGATGGGACAGCCACAGCTGCTCTGGGCACCCTGTACCAGAGCCTCACCACCCTCATAGGGAAAAATCTCTTCCCAATATCCCATCTGAACCTACCCTCTGGCAGTGGGAAGCCATTCTCCTGTGTGCTGTCACTCCATCCCTCGTCCAAAGTCCCTCTCCAGCTCTCTGGGAGCCCCTTTAGGCACAGGAAAGGGCTCTGCAGTCTCCTCAGAGCCTTCTCCTCTCCAGGTGAACACCCCCAGCTCTCCCAGCCTGGCTCCAGAGCAGAGAAGCCCCAACCCTCAGAGCATCTCTGTGGCCTCCTCTGCACTTGCTCCAGTAGCTCCACATCCTTCCTAGGTTGGGGACTGCAGAGCAGGAAGCTGGTCTGCAGGTGAGATCTCACAAGAGCAGAGTAGAGGGAGAGATCTCTCAATTCAAACTGACAGGGAGAAGGGAAAGTACATGGCAGTGAGTTATGTGAAATTGTTTAACAGAATTGAAGGTGAATATGGGTGGCAAGGGACCTTAGAGGCCCCTGGCCAGTCCCCTCCAGCAGGTCCAATGCTCAGCCTTTCACCCAGCCTTGTGCTGAAAATCCATAAGGACAGACAATTCCACAGCCTCTCTGCATCTGGTATTTGACTGCAGTCATGACTATTTTTTTTTCTTAATACCTAATTTGCGTTTTGCTTGTCCCAGCTTGGTCCAGCACTGCTTGTCCTCTTCCTGTGCACCTCCAAGCTTCAGCAGGAAGCTGAATGTCACCTCCAAGGACCAGCAGGACACTTGGCCCAAGCTTCTCTCCACCCTCCCACAGGGCAGTGTCAGACAGCAGTAGGAGCCCCCTTGGCTTTCCTCTTTCCAGGTGGACAATCCCAACTCCCAGCCCATTCCTGTGTCCATGGTAGCCTGTTGTCTCCAGCTCTCCTGGTCCTTGTCTGCTTGTCCAGCCTGGATAGCTGCAGGGAGTTACTCAGCCCAGGCTGGTTTATTTCTTTATTAAAAAATAATTATTAATTCCTTTTTATTACAGTTATTAATTTCTTCTTATTAAACTTTCTTATTATTTTTTTCCTATTATTGCAAATTCTTTCAAGAAACTTATTAGTATTACAATTTCTTATTATTTCTTTATTTCTTATTATTTCAGGTTATTTTATGAATGGGGGGGGAAAAATTTAATGAGAAAAATTTAATGAACTTAAATGAGAACTCACACTGAAAATATCTTATTCCTGCATTTGTGCCTGTTCTCCAGAAAATACCCTGAGGTGAAGGACTTCAGAGATATGTTCCTTCTCTCCTTTTCCAAGTAGTGCTGAATGAAGCTTGTAGCTCGGGGATGGGAATGTGTACAGCCACCAGTACTGTAGGACCTTCCCCGAACACATTCCCATCATCAGGATTTTCTAATTATGCCTGTGACTGGCAGCTGGCATCAGAGCCATTGACATGACTCAGTCTATATGCCTCAGCTCTATTAAACAAAGTTTTATTTAATTAAGTCTTGATCTCATCAAAATCAAGAGGGAGCGTTGGGGTGGCAGCAGGGAGAGCGCACTGGCAGACCACAGTTGGGTCCCATTGTTCTGGGCATGGGGTTGGTGCCCCTGCTCCAGCCCTGCTGCTGGGTACAGGGGGTCTGGCAGTTCCTGAAGCACAGATTGGTGAGGGCCACATCTGCAAATCCTGGCTTCTTGGAGGACACACTGGTTTCTGAGAGAGGAACCTGTATGTGATCACAGATTCACGGGACGGTTTGGGTTTGAAGGGACCTTGAAAGGTCATCCAGTTCCACCTCCCTGCCGTGGGCAGGGACACTTTCCACTAGACCAGGTTGCTCCAAACCCCATCCAACCTGGCCTTGAACACTTCCAGGGATCCAGGGCAGCCACAGCTGCTCTGGGCAACCTGTGCCAGGGCCTCACCACCCTCATGGTCTGACATTTCTTCCCCATGTCCAACCTGACCTCACCCTCCTTCAGTTTAACGCTTGTTTTGGGGCCCCAGAGCTGGAGACAGCTGGAGGTCTCAGGGGCATGAGGAGAGTCCAGCACAGACCATGAGGTGGAAGTGCTTCCAGTCTATGAGTGGGAGCTTTCCCAATCTGGAGATGGGCATTCTTCCATTCGGGATATGGGAATGCTCCCAGTCTAGAGGCAAGAGGGTTCCCAGTCTGGAGGTGGGAGCTATCCCAGTCTGGAGGTGGGAGTGCTCTCAGTCTGGGGGTGGAAGCATTCCCAGTCCGGGGGTGGAAGTGTGCCCAGCCTGGATGTGGGACTGCTCCCAGTCTATGGATGGGAGCTCTCCCAGTCTGGAAATAGGAGTACTTCCAGTGTGGAGGTGGGAGAGCTCCCAGTCTGGAGTTGGAAGTGTTCCCAGTCTGGGGGTGGAAGTGCTCTGAGTCTGGGGATGGGAGTGCTTCCTGTCAGGGGTTGGAAATTCTTCCAGTGAGGGGGTTGAAGTACTCACAGCTCTGGTCTCTACACTCTGCAGGGCCAGGCAGCAGATTTTAGTGGTGTCTGCAGCATATCCATGTTTGCTCTTTCCTCTCTCCCCAGAAACAAAGGAGGAGCTGGAAGAGCTGATGTCTGACATAAAGAAGACGGCGAACAAAGTGCGCTCCAAACTAAAGAGTGAGTGTTGGCCTGTGATGGAGCTTCGGGGCTCTGCCTGGAGCACTCCTCTCCCAGGCTGGGAATATTCCCAGGGATGGGCATCACCCTCCCTCTCTGCTGCACCCTCCAGGTGCTTTTATTTGCCCTTTGGGAATTTGCCTCCTTGTGACCCATTCCCAGAATGGAATTGAGGCACCAGGTGCTTTGCAGTCATGAAGTAGGGCTTTCCTGCCAGGCTGAATGGTGGAGTCAGGATTTAGGAACTGCCCAGTATCAGCTGCTCCTTGATCCAGTCCTTCACAGTCCCTTTGCTAAACAATCCTTTTCCTCTGGTTAAGCACTGGAACAAGCTCTCTGGGAAAGGGGTATAGTCATCATCCCTGGAAGTGTTAAAAAAAATGAGTAGACGTGGCATTTGGCAGCGTGGTTTAATGGGCTTGAGGTAATGGGTTGAAGATTGGATTTGATGATCTTGGAGGTCTTTTCCAGCCTTAATGATTCTGTGGTTGTTCTCCAAACAGCATGAAATAATGTGTCCTTCTACCCCGACCAGGCATTGAGCAGAGTATCGAACAAGAGGAAGGACTGAACAGGTCATCGGCTGACCTGCGGATAAGGAAAACTCAGGTGAGCCCTGTGGCACCAAGGAGGGATAGGTGGGAAGTGGCAGCTGAGGGATCCCAGGAGGTGCTGGGAAAGGAGGCTTGGCTATGGAGTGGATTTCTCTGGGTGAAGCTCTGTCCTCCTGCCCAACCGTGCAGGGCTGGTGTGTTGTTTTTACCTTCTGGTGATGCTGTGATGAGAGAACACCCAGTAGGATGCAGCTATTGCTCCTGCCTGGAATGTGTCATTTCATCAATGCAGAGCTGTGTAGTCTCTGCTGGGGGATGTTGGTGAAGACAAGGCATCTCAGAGCCTTGTTCTGCAACCAAGAGTGTGTTTTAGCAAACAAAGGGATAGGGGCAACAGGAGCTGCCAGTGCTGCTCTTCATCACCTGGAGTGGGATCCAGATGTAGATTTGTGGCTCTCTCAGGTGGTTATGCACACACAAAAAGTAAAAGTCCTGATTTCTTCACGCTTCTGTGCTGCTGGAGGAGTTTTGGCTTTTGTAGTTTATCTCCTCCTCAGCCTGGGAAGCCCCTCTTGGAGTCTGCTCTCCATCCACAGTCTGTGCCAGATCAATATGGCAATGATGGTAATGGATCAGCTCTGCAGATGCAGCACCCATCTGGAACCCCAATGCTCTCCAGCCCCACACCAGCAGGGAGAGGCCATCTCAGCTCTGCCTGAGGCCATGGCAGAACTGTCCTCTGCAAAGCTGGGCCGAGGGAAAGGCCCACCTGTCTCTGGGACAGGGAATTGCTGGGGTACGGCAGAGCCAAAGGCTGGTGCAGCAGCAGAGCAGCAGGTTCTGCAGAAGAGCAGCAGCTCTTCTGTTCCTTCTGGAAGGATCCAATGTGGACAGAGCTCTGCTGAAGCTGGGCAGTGTCAGGTTGTCGGCAGATCCCTTCCCAGGAAAACCTCCCCATTGCAGAGACACTTCTGTGTGCTCCATACTCTGTGCTGAGCCCCTCAAGAGCTGATGCCATCCCAGATGCAGGTGCCAGTGCCAGGAAGGGGAGATGGCAGTCAGTGGTGGTGGCCTCTGGTATTGGCTGTGGTGAGCCTTTCTTTCTCAGGAAAAGGCTTTACTTGACTGTCTGGGGAAACTAGAGGTGGCCACAAATGGGAGCTGCATAACCCAGGGCTGTGGATTTGAGCAGGGTTTAGATTTGGTCTCTGTTGAACTCTGTGCTTCAGACGTCATCCTGGTATGTGGGAGAGTGGGATTGATGGCTCTGTTTCACCACAAAGCCATGGAATGGTTTGGGTTGGAAGGGACCTTCAAAGGTGATCCAGTCCAACCTGCTGTCAAAGGAAGGGACACCTTCCACTATCCCAGGTTACTCCAAGCCCCATCCAATCTGGTCTTGAATACTTCCAGGGATGGAGCAGCCACAGCTTCTCTGGGCAACCTGGGCCAGGGCCTCACCACCCTCATAGGTGCCCTAAGGGCAGTTTCTAAGGGCATCCCCAGTCCAGAAACTAGGCCAGTGATGCAACTTCCCAGAGGTCCTGACAGTATTTTCCATGTAGAAATAGAAATTTTGTGTATTACCCTATGGGATAAATGCTTTAAAAATATCTTTCTCTAAATCACATGAAAGACAAGGACCCCAGTTTCAGTGTGTGCTTTTGGGGGCTTTCAGTGCCCACTGTGAATACCCAGAGCTTTTATCAGCTCTTTGGAAATCCAGTTTGGGTTTCTTTCCCCATGTTTGGGAGTTGCTAGACCTGAGTGAAACAAATCCTTTTCCCAACTTGAGTTAATACTTTCTGTTTAATGAGTTTCTTTCAAACACAAGGCACATTTTGTTACGGTTTTTATTTGCTGTAATATTCAGGTAGGTTTATTGAATGTCTGAAAGCCATTTAAAATGCTTTTTTCCAGCCGATTTTGCATTAAAGTGTGCATTCCTTCAGAAACCAAATGCATTTTGTAGATATGTGGGATGCCCATGGGAACATAAAATAATCTGAGAAAGTAAACACTGAGTTAAATAACTTTTTAAGCAAAAGAGGTGTAGCGTGGTGCTAGTGAGCAGGAAGGGTGTCACTCAGCACCCAGGCTATATTTGGCTGCAGATCAACATATGTTGATAGTTTTCAGCTGAATGAGAATGAAGTGGATTTTAGGAAAAACAATTTTGGAACAGCAGAAGAGTCACTTGGGTGGCATGTCACATCATTGCTGGATTTTGAGCTGAGATTCTTGGGAACTCTTCTGACCTTGCTCTGGGCCAGCTCCTGTCAAGGAGAGGATGGAGCTGGAGCTGCCAGGGGCGTTCGTGTGAGGTTTGTGGTGGAGGAGGGAGAAGAGGAGCTGAGGTTCTCCATAAATACTGTGCTGCTGCTGGCTTAGAATGGCTGCAGAGGCAGTGCAAGTGTACCCTGGAGATGTCTCCAGTGTCTCCTGGAGGCAGGGCTGTGCTGGCTGGGGCTGCTCCAGGTGTATGAACACCTGTACCAACCTGTCTGAGTGCTGGTGGCACCAGGCACATGTGACATTCCCTGTTCCCTCATTGTGCAGAGACTGTCCAGAGATGGGAATGGAGCTGGAGAAGGGTCTGGAGCACAAGTCTGATGAGGAGGAGCTGGGGGGAGCTCTGCCTGGAGAAAAGGAGGCTCAGGGGGTATCTTCTCCCTTTCTATGATTCCCTGACAGTAGGGTGCAGCCAGGTGCGGGTCAGGCTCTGCTCCCAGGGAACAAGGGACAGGACAAGAGGAAACAGCCTCAAGCTGTGCCAGTAGGCATTCAGGTTGGACATCAGGAGGAGTTTCTTCACTGAAAGGGTGGTCAGGCATTGGAAGGGGCAGCCCGGGGCAGTGGTGGAGTCTCCATCCCTGGAGGTGTTGAAGGAACAGTTGGACGTTGCACTCAGTGCTCTGGTCTGGTTGACGAGGCAGGGATTGGTCACAGGTTGGGCTTGATAATCTGGGAGGTCTTTCCCAGCCTTAATGATTCTGTGATTGTGACTTTGAGCAGGGCTGGCTACAGTTGTCCCAGCATTGCAGAGTGATCCCCACGGGTCCATCCTGTGCCCCTGCAGTGTCTGGCATGTCCCAGCAGCACGGCAATGGCAGGCAGGGCTCAACCCAGGGCACTGCCATGGCCTCACCTCAAGGCTTTCTGGGCATGAATGGTGCAAAGAGGGTGCTGCCAGCCTCCTGGGGTGTCCTCTCAGGGCTGGAGGCTTTGCTTAGGTAAGGCTGGATGAGGAGTGCCTCTGCTCCACTCCCCTAGGGACGTGTCACCTGCTGCCACCTGCCTCCCTTGTGCTCTGTCACACTGTCTGGAGCAGCATTTGGGCTGGAAGTGCTTTAGGGGTGGCTGGAGGTGCAAGAGGTGCTGGGGGCTGGGCCTTCCCCGCTGTGGGGGTAGCAGGGCTCTCCCTCCCATGGGGCTCTGGGCTCCCTCTCTCCTTCTCTTCTCTCTCAGCACTCCACGCTGTCCCGCAAGTTCGTGGAGGTGATGTCTGAGTACAACGCCACGCAGACCGACTACCGGGAGCGCTGCAAGGGCAGGATCCAGAGGCAGCTGGAGATCAGTGAGTAAACCTGGAGTGGGAACACAGCTGGGCTGTGGGTGCTGTGGGGCTCTGATGGATCAGAGCTGCTCCTGCAGCTGGGCAGAGCTTCCTGGGAAAACCTGGGATGCGCTGGAGCTTATGAGAATGTCTGGGACAAGGCTTCTGTGGGAGATGGACATGGGATGGTACCTGGAGTTTCAGTGGCAAAATACATCCAAAAATGCTGCAGAGAGAGCACAGGAATCACAGGGAGAGGAATTTCTTCCATGTTTGCAGCTAGTTTTTAATTCAGAGAAGCTCCTGGGAATTCCTGGTTCCTGTGTGTGCTTTGTCCTTCCTCTGGGTGCTCTTCTTCATGGATGAACTAAGCTAAACATGAAGACAGAGAAGGGAATTCTTGAGATGGGAGCATTGCCTGCTCCTGTTGGTCTCCCTTGCACAGGAAGAACAGGAGCCTCAGTGCTGCCCCAGGCACCTCCCTGGGCCCAGGACCTGATGGCTCTTAGCAGCAGTAATGTTGTCTGGCCAAGGGTGGACCCCAGGTGACACCTCTGAGGCTGGTGACACCTCACC
Source organism: Lichenostomus cassidix (assembly GCF_008360975.1). Lineage (NCBI taxonomy): Eukaryota > Metazoa > Chordata > Aves > Passeriformes > Meliphagidae > Lichenostomus > Lichenostomus cassidix. The sequence continues at coordinate 3,196,450 of NC_139499.1, forward strand.
CAGGTGACACTACTGTGGCACTGAGATCTCAGAGTCATCCAGAGCCCATCACTTAGGAGAAGTCTGAGTCCTGTCTGGGTCTCCTTTTGGTTCTTCTGGGCAGTCAGTGATACCTGGATAGTTTAGAGCAATAAGGTCATCTCCCAGCAAAGAACCATGTAATTAGGGGAATAAGTAAGGGGGAAGTCAGGGCATGCAGAGATTAAAAGAGATTTCTGTAAATAATTTCACTGTCAGACGTGTTGTAGGGTTTGTGCTCAGAATGGAAGGATATGAACTTGGTCCTTTTATTTTCCTGACAACCAAATGGATGTTTTTCTTTCCTCCAACAACTCATCATGAATAATGACAGGAGATCTGTGAGTCAGAGTAATGTCCTTGGTGGTCACCTGTGGGAATGTGCTTCATGGATGTGGGAATTTGGGTGCTGAGGGATGTGGGAATTTCTGTGAAGGGCTGGAAGGAGACATAGCTGTGCAAGCCTTAATCTTTGTTCAGATCAGTCTTTCTGATGTCTAATACTAACAAGGCTGGATGGGAAGGCTGACTGACACGAGGTCCAACAAGATCTTGCCAGTTTGCTGTAAAGCAGGATGTGTCACTGCTCCAGCTGCCTGACTCATCCATCAGCCAGCATCACCCTGCAGTTGACAGCCAAGGAGTGGCTTGTCATGTGAGCAGGAATTTAAGGTACCCCTGTGCCTCCCTCTGAGAGAGGAGGTTTGGAAGGAGTCAGCCATGTCTTTGATTGGATACAGACCTGAAAGAAGTCTTCCTCTTGTTTTCCTACTGGATTTTGGGAGGGCTCTGCTGGTCTGCTTAAATTCTGTCACTGGGCCACTGACTGCTCAGAGATGGGCACATCAACAGGAGAGATTGTAAATTTATGCTGGTTGGTCCCTTGTTCTCCCTGGGAGCAGGGCAGTGTCAGCCCAGGGTGAGGAGCCAACAGGCAAGAAAGGGATGTCGTGGGTTATCCTTGGTGGGAGTGGTGCTGTGTCACCCTAAAACATGGGGACACAGGGGCCTCCTGGCTGACCTGTGTTGTGTCGTTGCAGCTGGCAGAACCACCACCAGCGAGGAGCTGGAGGACATGCTGGAGAGCGGCAACCCAGCCATCTTCTCCTCTGGGGTAAGCACTGGCACAAGGTGCAGCTGAGCCAGCCCAGGGGATGGGCTGGTGGATGTGCTGCCACAGTGGCCTCAGTATGGGAGTGATGAACACGGCTCATGTAGGAGCCTAGGGGCTCAGGTCTGGCCTGAGGATGCTGTTGGAGCAGAGCCTGCATCCCAGCATCCTGCTGCTAACTGCCTGGCTTGGGGTGCTTGGAGGGGCTCTGTAGCTCCTGCTCATCCCTCTGTTGGTGCCCCCAGCCCCAGCACTGGAGCTGATGTTGAGCATGGTGCTCAGTGGCCTTGTTTTCTTTGCAGATCATCATGGATTCAAACATCACCAAGCAGGCATTGAATGAGATTGAGACACGGCATAGTGAGATCATCAAACTGGAGAACAGCATCCGAGAGCTGCACGACATGTTCATGGACATGGCCATGCTGGTGGAGAGCCAGGTGGGGAAATAGTGCAGCCCAGGGGCTCACCTGGGGGGGTTGGAGGGTGAAGAGGCTCCCTGCAGTGGGTGGGGAGGCTGGAGAACAGTGCTCCCCTGCCTGGGTGGGTGCTGAGAGGAAAAACCACGTCTAGAACCAGTATGGCTCCCAGTGGGGCTGAGCTGGGCTTCCCAGGGCTGGAGCCACCCACCCGGCACCCCAGAGCCAGGGTGCTGCATGCATGCAGTGGGAAGTTCTGAAGGGGCTCTGAAGGAGGGCAGTGGGTGTCTGCCATGCAGGGGGAGATTTCTTCATCTTCCCTGGAGCACCAGGCCCAGGTGGGTGAGCTCGGGGTGCCCTCTGGGCTGTGCTGCCAGCCCATGGCGCCAGTCCCTCCAGCCAGGGGTGTGCTCCTGTGTCTTTGCTCACCCCCCTTCTTGCCCGCCATGCTGCCATGGCCCGAGGAGACGTCGGTGGCAGGTAAAGGCCTGCAGGTAAAGGCCCGTGGTGCTGCATGCTCTGCACTGCATGGCTGCTCCTGCATGATGGCTCCTGCATGGCTGCTGCTGGTGTGGTGCTGGGATGGCCAGTGGCAGGATGGCAAGGGTCAATGGGGCACAGAGGTGTTGGTGCCCTGTCCTGTCTGCTGTGGGGAACATATGTAGGGAAATATTGATTCTCTGCCCCGCTCTAAGGGCTGGATAGTGCCAGCACCCTTGTCCTGGGGGTGAGAAGCTCGGAGCTGCTGGTACTGGGAGCAGAGGGGTGCTGGGCAGGCAGCAGGGCTGGCAGCTCTGCACTGCCCCAGGCGTGGCGCAGGCAGGAAGAAGCAGCAGCTTTAGGCAAGAAAGGGAGCAGCTGGTGGGGTTCAGTGCTCAGCACCCCTGGGCCTCAAGGCTTGTCCTCCCTGTGCTCTCCAGCACTAGTTTGAGAAATGGGCATTGTAGAGCTGCCAGCTATGAGCCCATGGCTCTGTGGCACCAGTTCCCTCCCTGCCATGCAGGAGGACACAGGGGTTCAAACCTCCCACTCCTGCCAACCCTGTCCAGCTGCTGCAGGATTTGGCTGTTTCCCTACCCGGTCAGGATGGGGCCAGAGGAGGTGAACAAGGCTGGAGAAGCTCACCCCAGCCTGTGTCCCCACACCCACAGGAGCCCCCACCCCCAGCCTGTACCTGAAGCAGGGGCAGAGCAGGGCAGGGGTTCCTGCAGGGCCCTGCAATCCCAACTGGCCTCCCTCTGGACCCTCTTGCTTTCAGCATGGTGCTTGTGCAGTTTGGAGCAGTGGTCCCTGCATGTACATGATTTCGTGAGCATCCCACGTGGTGCTGTCTTCGCTCCCTGCCATGCCTCCGGTTTCAGCAGCACGTGGTGTGGTGCTGGTGTAGATCCTGTTGTGGCTTTGATGTCACCTGAGATATTGGATAGGTCTGCCAGGACTGGGCTGGGAACTTCTTGTCCCTCACCGTTGCTTGTCTCCCTGCTGGGATGTGCACAGAGATCCTTTGAGATGGGGTGTGCAGTGCAGAGGTCACACCCCAGGGAACACCCAGTGACACAGGCAGCTGATGGTGCCTCTCTCCATGCAGGGCTGCTGGGCAGGGCAGCATCCCCCCGGAGCCAGGGAGCAGCAGAGCAGGAAGGAGCTCACATCTGCATGCACGGGGGCGCGTGGGCTGTGTCCTCCCTCTGCAGGGAGAAATGATTGACCGCATCGAGTACAACGTGGAGCACTCGGTGGACTATGTGGAGCGGGCTGTGTCTGACACCAAAAAAGCCGTGAAGTACCAGAGCAAAGCCAGACGGGTGAGTCACAACTCTGGCTGGGGCCCATTTGCCCCTGCCTGCACTGCCGACACCTCCATCCCAGGGGCAGGGCCCTGCTGGCACCCTGCCTGCCCCTCCACCTGCCCCAGGCAGCCTGGCACAGCTTTGCAGGTGCCTGGGGACCACATTACCACACACCACTCAGAGCAGCCCAGGTCCTGAGGGTTGCACAGCTGATGTAAAGCTCCCAGCACACACTGTGAAAGCTGACAATGAGCCATAGGGCAGGAGTGCTGCTTGTGGGCAGGAAAAGGGACAAGATGGATCCCCTGGACCAGGCATGCTGTGAGAGCCATGTCCCTTACAAAAAAAAGTAGGGGAAGGTCATGGTGCAGCTTAGACCCTGAGCACAGTGCCAGCTGCCTGTCCCACTCCCAACACCTAGTCCTGTGTTAGCTTGGGGACCCGAGGGCCACCAGCTCAGCTCTACCAACCGAGGGCTGAAGCAGGAGCAGGGGTGCCCATCCCTGCCCAGGACTGCCAGAGCCCTGCTGGCTCCCGAGGTGCTGCTCAGAGCCCACCAATGGGCAAAGGGGAACCGGGCAGACTGCTGCTCTGAGCTCCTGGGTCCATCCTGCCTTAACACTCACCCTGCCCTCTCCCCTCTCTCCCTACTGCTGCTGGGACACCTGAGCAGAAGAAGATCATGATCATAATCTGCTGTGTGATCCTGGGCATCGTCATCGCCTCCACCTTCGGCGGTATTTTCGGCTAGACTCACCCCACAGGACTGTTTGTGTGCGATGGATGGAGCCACGCGTGCCATGGGGCTGCAGCCACACCGGAGCAACCCACGCAGCCCCGGAGCCTCCCAGCAGCATTTCAGTTTCTAATGCATGGTTGTTTGTGACGCTGTGTGTGCGGTGCGGTGCGTCTGTGTGGAGGGAGCTCCGGCCCCGGGGCACAGGCAGGGGGCAGGGGATGGTGATGGGCGCAAGGGGGACCCGAGGGGGGAACCCGAGCTTTCATCACTGCTCCAGGCTGGGTGGCTGGCTAGGACCAGGTGGGGGAGAGAAGTGCCCTTGGGCACTGCTGCTCCTCCAGTAGTGGGCAGTGTGTGTTAGTGAGAGCTGAGGAGGAGGAGGGACTGATGATGGGTGTTAGGGGTCCTTGGGAGTATGGTACCCAGTCAACCTCCCCAGCTTGCCCATCACCTTGAACGCTCATGTCTGTCAGCCGCATCTGTGTTTGCAAACACCTTTCCCTGGGCTGCTTCTCTCCAGAGCCCTTCCCCAGGGCTGTGCTCTGCCCAGCCCTGCCTGGCTGGTGGGGCTCCATCCCTGTCACTCCGCCGGTGGCAGGGCTGTCCCCTCCCCACATGGGCCCTCACCTCAGTAGGGTGCCAAGGGCTGGATGTGCCACTGCAGTTGGTGGGTGCTTGATGGAATAGCGTGGAATAAGGAGCTGCTGCTTGGGGCCATGACAGTTGCCTGGAGATCAGGAACAGGCCACTGCTGTTCCTGGATGCTGGCCTGACAGGGCAGGATGGCATGGGTAGTATAAGGCCAGTGAATTTCACTGGCTGCTCACCCTGCACCACAGCGTCATCGCTGTGCTCTCAGCCCTGGCACACGGTGGTCTTGGCTCCTGTTGCCCACAGGCCTGGATTCTGCCTGCTCGAGTTTGGGGCTGTTGCTGATGTCCACAGCCCATGGCAGCACTCTCCTGCAAGCAGGGCTGCTCCAGCCATGCTTTTCCATACCCACGGCTGGGGGTTGGAAGCAGTTGGGCTTTTCCTGTTGTGGTCCCAGGAGCAGCCTTGCTGCATCCAGCCCCCTGCAAGAGAGGAGTAGCAGCCTTCCTCCTCCTGTATCCAACCTGCTCCTGAACAGGCCAGTGCCTGACTGCCTGTTTGCCACCTCCTGGCACCCTGCTGCTCCTGGCACAGTGCCCTTCTGCCCAGCCATCCAGTGAGGCACCTGCTCTCAGTGTGGTGCTGTGGGACAACCTGGGTGCCCTGTGCTCTCTGCTGTGCCCATGACATGGATGCAGCTGCTGTGGGGTCCAAGCCTGCTGGCAGCTCAGGGGTGTCAGGCTGCCACTGCCTGTTTCCTTCAGGCTGGGGACAGGGTTCTGCCCTCACCTTCCTCTGGAGACCCCAGGGCTCTGACTGGCCCGTGCACATGCCAAAGCGCCACAGAGAAGTCCCAGGGTAGGCCAGGCTCACTGCCACACTGGGACAAGGGTTGGCTGTCAGCCCAGGTTCTGGTAGCAAAGGGTAGAAAAGGGACACTTGATGGCAGCCAGTATTCCAGCCTCGGGCAGCGTCACCTCCCAGTTCCCACCAGCAGCAGGGCAGTGCTGCTCCACAAGGTGGCAGGGTGCTGTGGCTCAGGCACTGGCTGTGTGGGGTGTGTGGTGCCCCTGGGTGCAGGGGAAAGGCATTGGCTGAAGCCACAGAGTGCTGCCTCCCCCATGGCCAGCCCTGCCCAGCAGCAGCTGACACTGCTCCTTCTCTACCACTGTCACCCAAGGACCCCCAGTTAGCCCTTTGTTGCATGCAGCTGCCCTTGGGAAGTGGGTCCAGCCTGGTTCCCCACACTGCACAGTCCAAGCCCCTCAGGGTGTGGCCATGGGAACATCCCAGACCAGAGCCCCCTTCTTTCACAGTCCTCCAACCAGTGTGAGCTCCAGCACTGCAGCCTGTGTGCACTGAAGGGCTTGGGGCAACAGGACCATGCAGGCAGGGGCAGGAGGCAGGCAAGGACAGGGTTTCTGCTTCAGGGGGACATGTCTGGCTGCAGGAAAAGGGAGTGGCCATGATCCTGTCCCTCAGCAGCTCCCTGCCTCTGCCATCCATGCTCTCTCTGCCAGGCCAGCAAGAGCCCTGGGGCCCCTCCAGGAAGCAATAACACTGGGCAGGCAGGAAAACCTTCCTCCCAGGCTCCTGCCCTGCAGCCATGCCTACTGCTAGCACAAGGTGACTTTTTTTTCTTCCAAGCAGCTGCTTTAGTGGCACAAGCTCACCTGACATCAGGGCTGTGGCATCCCTGTGGCCCAAGGCCAGGAACAGCACCGGGGGGGATTCTTGGCCCTTGCTCCTTGTTGGCACCACCACTGCCAGCAGCCCCCCAGCAGCAGGAGTCAGATGGGGCCAGCCAGGGCTGCTGGCACTTTGCTGGAATCCTGTGGGCAGCAGCGGTGCTGGGCTCTGAGGCAAGGAAGATGTCTCCAGGCTGCCACTGCTGCCCCACAGGCAGGCTCACACTGTCCTCGCTGTGAGGGGAGGGTGTTTTGGTGCAATAATTACCCCTGCACTACAGGAAGCCCCATTGAGTTCCTTTTTACCTACCTGTCGTTGCATGTACAGACCAAATCACCAAGTGTGGTTGTGCTTTGGGAAGACATTTTGCCTTTTCTTTCCAGCCCCCCAACCTCCACCTGCTTGTCCTTTGGGTTCCACCACCTCTGTTCCAAGTGCCACCTGCCCTCCCCATGCCGGGAGCGTGTCGATGCAGTATTCCACGAGCAGTGTGGGGCACGCACAGCTTGCACTCGAACTGGGGATTGGTTTTTTTTGTAATTAATGTACTTGAAGGCTTTCCGAGCCCCCCGTGGAGTTCTACTGTTGCTGTACTGTGAGCTAAGTGTCCTTGTTTTCTATGTGGATCTTGACCCTGGCTTGCTCTGTCTCACTGGGCTGGATGACACTATATGTTGCCTCTCTTCTCCTTCCCTCTTTTCCTCCCTGCTAGCATCCCTTTCTTCTCCCAAGGCTTTGGGTGCAAAACAGCTTCCCATTTTGTGGAATTTTTATGTAGAATAAACATTTGTAACTGTACAGCTCTGCGTGGCACTTCTCCTTGTTTCAAGGGAAGGGAAAAGGTGACAGGGGGTCCAGTCAGCCCCAGCACCCTGGAAGCACGAAAGCAAACAGGGTAGGCTTGGTGCCAAGCAGCCACAGGAGCAAATGGCTGCTGGAATAACACTTGTGCCAGGAGGAACTTTGTCCTCATGGATCTACACCTTGACAGTGTGAATCCTGTGCAGGCAGAGGGGAAGCTGGCAGGAAATGAGGTTCCATATTCCCACCTCAGTACCAAGGGCAGGATGCAGGAGACCAGCAAACACTTCCAACTCTTTGACTCTTTAGTGAGGAGCTGAATATCACGTCCTGGCTTACCCAGAGCTCAGCTGGCTCACTGCACTTGGGAAGGTAAGTGATGGCACTGCAGACACCCAAGTGGCCAGAGCACTGTCTGCACCTTCACCAGGGAAACAGGGCTGGAAATTTTGCTGTTTGGCAGCACCTGAGCCAGTTTGCACCTTCAAGAGCCGCAACCACCAGTCCCAGCAAGTCCTCAGGCATGGAGTGCCACCTGTGCCATCCACAGGAGGCTCGCTGGAGGCACCACATGCCACCTTCCACGCCAGCAGTGTCCAGAGCAATTCAGAAGTGAGGACGGCGCTTCCGACCTGTGTATTTCGTGTCTGCTCGCACCTCCCTGTGGGAAAAGCAGAGAACAGCTCACCACCACCCACAGATCACCCTGGGAGGGGAAGGGAGCAGGTTTGTGGCAGAAGTTTGGACAGGTGACAGCAGGCCAAGCAGCCTCTGAGGCAGGACTCAGCTGAACTCACTTGCCCTGGCGGCGTCTGCGCTCCTTCTTCTCCAGGATCCAATCCCGGCTTTTCTTCACCGACTTGCCCTTGACATTTCTGAACCGTGTCCTGTGGGGAAAGTGAACAGCAGCTGGGGAGGAACTGAGGTGTGAGGCACATTTCTCTGCCCTGGAGGATTGCCACCCACAACAGGGTCACAGAAGTAGCATGTTTCCCTCCTACCACCCCTGGACAAGAGGCTCAGCCAGGACTGGAGCAGGTGGCCAAACTCCAGACACACTGGAGAAGAAGGTTCATTCCAGCTCTGGCTTGGAGCTGAGGGATCCTGACCTATGAACTCCAGCAGCCCAGCACACCCCCATGCCATAGCCCATGTCACACCAGCAGCATGCCATGCTCTGGGATCTCAGATACAGGCTCAGGTACAACCACCTTCCCCTTGTCTGCTCTACTCCAAACGAGGCAGACAAAGTCAGGCTTCCTAAAAAGTTCCCAGCTCTGCTATTGACCTCCAAGACCAGACACCCCTTAGACTAAGTGAGCAGAGAACAGCAATGTAAGAGGCCGGAAAACATGGCAGCCACAAGCTCCTGGCAGCCATGACAACTTTCCTCTGGCTTTTGTTCTCTGTCTCTCCCACTGGCTGCAAGAGGGGCTCCTCCCTGCACCACTGCTGTGGGAAGAGACCTGGTCAGGAGGAACAACAGAACACCAAGACTCAGGCACAGCAGCCTGCCTCCATGCCTCCATCATGAGCCCTGTAAACATTCCCACTCCCAGACTGCTGGCCCCAGCTGGAGAGCCCAGAGCTGGACAGAAAGCACAGCTGATTGACTGCTCAGGTGCAGCTCTACAGTAAACACCTACAGCTCTATGGAAGAGCCTTGGGAACTAACCAGTTTTGTTCCCTGTGCCCAGGCTCTTGGGAAAGTAAAGCAGTTCTCTCCTGGGCTGCTAAGAGTCCTCCCTGTCCTTCCCTTCCAATTGCTTCTCACACAGCAGCACTGTGGTCCCCAGTAAAACCCAGCCCACAAAGCCTGCCACTCCTTCTTGGGGAGAACCTGTAGCTTCACCCCCACACAATACCTCTCATTGGTGAACTTTGCCTGGTGCTGCTCTTCATTGGCACACTCGGTACCAAGGCCCTGGAAAGCAAAATCGGGAAGGTGTGTTCTCCTCTGGACCAGGCACAGCTATTAGTCAGCCCATCAAAACTTCACCCCATCAAAACTAAGGGGAATGCAGGGATATGCACAGGGAAGGACCAGAGAAGGAACAAACTGATCTTCCAGAAATCATGGCAAAAAAGCAGATGTCAGAGGAATGATTTTACACTGAAAGAGGGCAGGGTTAGACTGGATATTGGAAGAAATTCTTCCCTTGGAGGGTGGTTGGCACAGGCTGCCCAGAGAAGCTGTGGCTGCCCCATCCCTTGAAGTTTTCAAGGCTAGGTTGGACAGGGCTTGGAGCAACCAAGATGGGAGGGGATTGGAACAAGATGAGCTTTAAGGTCCCTTCCAACCCAAACCAGTCTGTGATTCTATGAGAGCAGGGCTTGGTGACTGGCAGAAAATGTATAAATGAAGTCACATCTGCATGCACAGAGCTGTTTGGCTCCCACACTGCCCACAGCTCTTTCACATCACCCAGCAGCCAGGACAGCAGCTCTGCTGCCTCAGGGAGGTCCTCACCTTTGGTAACGTGCCAGATGTCCCAACAAAGAGACAGAGGAAGAACCTGAAAGAACAAGAATAAGGAGCATGAAGCTGGGATTCAGCATGTGAGTCTCAGTCCCGGGCCAAGACTGAGATGGTTTATAATAGAGTCAGATCTAAGCTATAACCTCTGTCCAGGATTGTATAATGGGAGAGAGAACAGCTCAGAGTCAGGAAAAAAAAAATCACTGCTAAACCCAGGCCTCACCCCAAACACACAGAGATCCAGCACTCACTTCTTGGCTTTGGCGCTGTTGGGGTAATCAACCACCATTCCCCCTGTAAATCCAGCTCTCATGGCTTGGGCTGTGATGAGCTCGAGCTGGGAAAAGCAGCAAGTACAAAAGTTAATTAGCAGTCATCCCCCAGGAAGGCCCAAGAGACCTCTGGGAGGACCAGAGCCGACTGGGCATTCCCAAGATGGATTGTTCCTCCTCCTGCTAAGCTCTGCACCTATCTCCTAGTTCTGCAGTACCATCCAGACCCCAATTCCCTGCCTTTGTTGGTTCTCCCTGCTCCTCAGTCTAGCCTGGGTTAGCTGGCACAGCAGACTAGGAGAGGGATACTGGGCTGGATTTTCCAGACCTCACGAGTTACAGTGCAGTGCTGATGACTACAGCCAGTCTTCAAACCCAGATTCACACCACATCCCACCACTTTAATTTAAAAGATTAAAGATTGATTGTTCCTGTTGTTTCATAGATTGTTCAGTCTGAGACAATCTATGAAACAACAGGAATTGCACAGGTGCATTGGGTCTGACTGAGGTAAAGCTCACAGCCCTTCCAGTGCTGTGCTTTGTATTAGTGGCTGGGAGAGTGTTGATAACAGAGCAGTGTTTTGGCTACTGCTGAGCAGTGCTGTCCCTCTGACATTCCTTCCCCCATCAAAGGGATGGCAGTGAGCAAGATCCTGAGAGGGGACACAGCCAGGCCAGCTGACCCAAACCTACCAAAGGGATATTCCCATACCATATGATGTCAGCTCAGATATATAAGCTAAGAGGGAGAGGAGGAAGTGTGAGCATTCATGAGCTTTCAATGTTTGCCTTCTGGAGCAACCATTACAAGCTCTGCTTCCCAAGAAATGCCCGAACATCGCTGCTAATGGGAAGTGGAGATTGACTTTTTTTCCTTTAGCTTTTGCATATGCAAATCTCTGGTTATTCCTTTTCTTTTGCTGTAATAAAACTGCTTCATCTCACCCTGCTGGCTGTTCTCCATCTTACTCTCTCCCCTGTCCCAGAGGGAAAGGGAGTAATAGAACAACTTAGTGGGCACCCAGCACCCAGCCAGGGTCAACCTGCTACAACAGGGTATCTTCCTTACAGGTTATTTTTTGGGGCTCTTGAAGAGCTTTACAGCTGGCAGCCAGGACAGACACAGACTTGATGTGTAAGATGATGCATTCAGAGCCCCAACCAGCACATGGTTTCTCTGCTTGTACCCCTTCCCAACTGACTGACAGGTGGTACCTGCTCCGAGTTCTCAGGGTACAGCTGCAGCACAGCTCGGGATCCTCGGGCCTGTGGGAAATAAAGCTGGTCACACCCCTGTCTCAGTGCAGGTAATCCCTCTGGTCACCCATCCCAGGCCCAGACACAAGCTCTCTCCTCCCCAAAACCTCTGGGAGAAGGCTCCCAGAAGAGCTGCTCAGCTCACAGAGCCAGCGAGGCACAGGGGGAACACCAGGGATCACAGAATCATGGAAAAGTTTGGAAAAGACCACCAAGACCATCAAGTCCAACCTTGATGAGAAGCAGCACCAGGCAGGAAGGTAGGCAGTGGGTGCTCCTGCCAGTCCTGCTTCAGAGCAGCATTTATTTAAAACAACCTGCCTTGAAGTATCTCACTAAAGAGCACCAGCAAAGACGTAAGAGCAGCAGAACCTGGCTGGGAAAGGGTGGCACTTACCAGAGCAGTGTAAAGAGTGGAGAAGAATCTGTAGAGGCGTTTTGGGGGACTGTGTGACTTCTTGTCAGCATTACAGAGCCACTGCACTGCGGAAATACTAAGGAGGAAAATAAGATCCATAGGACACTGAGTCATTGGTTCCTTTACAGAGCCTGCCACCTCCCTTTCAGCTGAATTCCACCACTAAGCATGTGCTGGGCCTCAGGGAAATTAATAATTTCCTCTGTGTAGCTTTGCCTTCTGTTTTGCAGTTACACAAACTCCTCTGGAGACTCACTATGCCAAAGCTCAACAAGGAGCGTAAGTTAAAGGACAAAAGCATTGCCAAGCATCCCCTTTAGTCCAAGTGCTCAAGTCACAAAATGACAGAATGGTTTGGGTTGGAAGGGACCTTAATGCTCAGCTTGTTCCAATCCCTGCCATGGGCAGGAACAACTCCCACTAGACAAGGTTATTCTAAGCTCTGTCCAGCCTGGCCTTGGACACTTCCAGGGATGGGGCAGCCACAGCTGCTCTGGGCACCCTGTGCCAGAGCCTCACTATCCTCACAGGGAAGAATTTCTTCTGTATATCTCACCTAAATTTCCCCCCTTTCAGCTTGAACACATTACTCCTAGTCCAACTATGACAGCTCCTGATGAGAGTTCAAGAGCTCAGCTGTGTCCCTTGCCTGGCCAAGCAGGTTTTTCCAAAGAGCAATCTAAACCAGCTTTTGGCTCAGCAATGGACAGTTCCTGCTTCTTCCCAGCACCTTCCTGAGCTGTTCTCTAAGCAGAAAAGACCTTCTGTCCCCTTCATCCCACAACCAACCATCAAATCCTTGATCCAGGCACTGACTATTCTAAGCAGTACTACACATTTTGTTCTCCTTTGTGCAGGTCTCAGCTACCCTGACAACATCCCCACTTTATTTTATTTTCTTCAGCAAAATTCCTAGCTCATCAACACAAAAGGACAAGCATCACTTGGGAAACAGCTATCACAAGCCGCTTCTACCATCCAGAATTTTGGAGGTTTGTCCTGGAGTGATGGAGCCAAGTTGCACAGAGCAAAGAGAGTGGCTGACACCTGTGATTCACCAGATGTGCACTATGTGTACCTGCAGTTCTGTGGGGCATCAAGAGAGCTCAGTTACACACATAGACTCACCTGATACAGCCATCAAATGTGCCAGGCCTGAAGGGAATGCCATGACCCACATCTGCAAGGAGAAGGTCTCCTTCCACCTCCCTCTCCACGGCCACATCTGCACAGAACAGAGCACAGCTCAGGCAAACAGCTCCCACCTTTGGGGCCCCTAAGGCGACCTGGGGGTCTCAGGGGAGGTTGTGCTCACCCAGCATAGCACGGCTGATGTCCATGCCAATCCAGTAGTGACCCTCTTCTGATATGTAATCCCCACTCAGCCCTGAGCCACAGCTGGAGGGGAGGAAGGAGGAAAGCACTGGGATCACGGGGCTGCTCTGAGGATACTGCTGGCCAGACACAACCAACGTTACAGCAGCCTGTCCCTCTTCTTCAGCCCAAAGGGACACCGGCGCTGTGGGACCTGGCTGCCCCCTTGCCCTGTGCAACCCTCCAGCCCCAGATGCCCCTGTGCCACAGAACCGGGCAGAGCCACGCTCACCCCACGTCCAGGAGGAGGCATGGACGGTCCTCGGGCAGCCCCAGCAGCTCCACAGCACGCTCCGACATCTGCGACTGGATCTCCACCACACGGGAGCTGAGGCACAGGCAGGGCGTGGGTGACGGGCAGCAACCCCACCGCGACATCCCTGCCAGATGTGAACCCGCAGCGCCTCTCGGCAGGGCCTGGCCATCCCTTCCCCTCACGGAGGATCTGCCCATCCCTTCCCCTCACGGTGCATCTGCCCATCCCTTCCCCTCACGGAGGATCTGCCCATCCCTTCCCCTCACGGAGGATCTGCCCATCCCTTCCCCTCACGGAGGATCTGACCGAGCTCTCCCCTGCACTCCCCGCCCCAGCCCGCCGCTACCACACGCCAGGGCCGAACCCCGCCGGCCTCACGACAGGGCCCCCGCCACTCTCCCAGGACCCAGGACCGCCCCCCCGTCCCCGGTGCGCCCTCCCGGTGCAGCCCCATGACGAGACCCCTCTCCGCGCCGCAGCGCTCGGCCCGCCGTACTTCTGTGTGTATTTCCGCGCCTCGGTCTCATCGTAGAACTGTAAGGAGAGAGCAGCGGGGCGGTGAGGCGCGGGACGCCCCGGAGCGATCCCCCCGGAGGAGTTCCGTTGCCCTCCGTCCCGCTCACCAGCTCGGGCGGCCCGCGGTGCTCCGGCCGGCGGCCGCTGCCCGCCATGCTGCCGCCGCGTGACGTCACTGCCCGCCGACCGTGCCGCCGCGTGACGTCACCGCCCGCCCGGCCACGGATCGGCACACGTCATTTTCCCGCGCCGCCCCCGGTGCTGCGGGCGTCGCTGGCCGCGCTCGGGATGGCGGCGGGCGGACGGTGAGGCCCCATGGAGCCGGCGGCGCTCGGCCGGCTGCGGCGCCTCCTCCCCGCCGCCCCGCGGCCCGGCTGCGCCCCGCCGCCGTCCCGGGCCGCGCAGACGGGTGGCGCCGGAGCCCCGCGGCCTCGCCGCGACCTCTACGAGGTGCTGGGCGTCCCGTCCACGGCGACGGCGGCGCAGATCAAGACGGCGTACTACGAGCAGTCGTTCCGGTACCACCCCGACCGCAACGCCGGCAGCGCGGCCGCCGCCGCTCGCTTCGCCGCCGTCAGCGAGGCCTACCGGGTGCTGGGCAGCGCCGCGCTGCGCCGCAAGTACGACCGCGGGCTGCTGAGCGCCGAGGAGCTGCGCGACGCTCCCCGGCCCGCCGGCCGCCCGGCCGCCGCTGCCCCGCCGCCGCCCCGCGCCCCCTCCCACCGCCCCGGGCCCGTCCCGCCGCCCTTCGACTTCGACGCCTTCTACCGGGCGCACTACGGGGAGCAGCTGCAGCGGGAGCAGCTCCTGAGGGCGCGGCGGGAGCAGCTGCGCCTCCGGCGGGAGGAGGCTGCGGCACAGGGACGGCTCAGGGCCCTTTCCGATCTCTCGATAGGGCTCTTCTTCGTCCTGGGCATTGCCATCCTCTACAGCCTTAAGTGACAGGCCCCGGGGCGCCTGCCCAGCTCCACAGTGTCACCAGGGGCTTGGCAGCGGGCTGGCAGTGCGCCCTCACCCACCGTTGGCTGACAGCCTGTATGTGCTGCTCGGGCTGTGACACTTCACTCTGCCGTGTGACCTTCAGGAACGGTGTATGACCAGCAGGCTCCATGGGCTGTGACCTGCCCCCTCTGTCAGCAGGACCTTCAGACACAGAGTGCCCCTGGCTGGCACGGGATGTGACCTCTGGATACCCTCTGTGCTCTCTGGCCCACAGGCCAGGCTGTGCTGTGCCACCAGCATGACCTTGCAGAGGTGGTGCTGAAACTCTGCAGGCTCTGATGTGCCCCCTCAGCCAATACCACCTGCAGACACCGTGCCTGACAAGTGAACACGGTTCCTGGACACTGGACTGGGATGTGTCCCCTCTTTTGGCACAGCTGTGTGACCTTGGTGTGCCCAGGTGCCTGTTGTGAGCCGCAGCAGAGATTAAAGGCTGTCGGAGGTGTGTGTGTGCTGTGTGTGTTCAGGGCTGTGCTCACTCATGCTCAGGTGTGGCTCTGGTTTCTGCTGATCCCAGACCTGCCACCTCTGTGCTGTCACACCTGCTGGTCCTGCATCTCTGGGGAAGCTTTCAGAATGTTCAGAATGTCCAAACTGCATCACCCTGCTCAGGGTGGCGAGTATGGAAGTTTTAGCTTCATACTTGAAAAGTGAAACCCAAGCCCATAGTGGCTCATGTCCTGGTCAGTGTGTGACATTGCCTGGAGGTGCAGGCAAAACACCTTGGTGTCTGAAGTCCTCTGTCCTGTCTAGGGCCTGCCAGGACCTTTACACTCTGAGGCTTTTGGCCATGGTGCACCTATGAGCACTGAGTGCTATTCCCTGTGTTTTACATATGTCTGAGCATAATTTGCACAAGTGTATTTGCCTATTTAAATACTGAAGTGTTTTAAGAGCTAAAGATTGTGTTTCTCAGAAGCTCCTCTCTCTCCTTGGCTGAAGGATCACCTGTGCTATGCTGCTGCTACCTGGAGGGAGAGAAGCTTCATGGAAAAGTGTGCCAAAGACTCTGTGTGCCACTGGGTTTGCTGTCAGTGGAGGGTGCAGGAGCCCAACCCTTGTTACCTCATAACCCAGACCCTGGGTTGTGTTTTGTCCCAGCACAAGAATGTTAAAAACTAATGTCCTGTGTTTTCCACTGTGGAGTTCTGTGATCCTGATCAGAGCCTGAGGCAGTGGCAAGGCAGGGACCACTGAGTCTGCTGCTTGTGCAGGCTTGCCCTCTGGCTGGTCTCGAAAGCCTTGTGCCACTTCCAGCTGCACATTAGAGGCTGCTCCATGCTTGGAGTAAATTCAGCCCAGAGGCAGAGAGTGAGCTTTCCAGGATCCTCATTGGCTGCCAGTCTATCCCTTTACCTGGGATTACAGTGCTGAAATGTCGTTGTGGGAGAAGCAAGAGGCTGGTGGTCACTGGTTGCAGAGGGAAAGTCTCTGGAGTTGTGGCTCTGGAACTTGGTGATACATTTTCATGCTCATTTTCACTCTGTAAACCAAATCACTCAAAAGATCTGAGGTAGCTTTTTTGGCAGAATTTGGCAGGAAACATTACTTTCCAGGCTGGAAAAGCTGGTGATGTCCATGGGAAGCAGTGGGCACTAGGGAGTGCTTCTCTAGCTCCTTCCCAAACAGGTGGTTTGGGCAATTCCTGCTACTCGTTCTTCCTCTTCCTCCTCAGGTCTCCATGATGTATCTTGAAGATTAAAGACATCCAGCCATAAACTGGTGGCAAAATGACACATCTTGCTTTTGGTGGGCCTGGGTGGTATATATTCCTTGCACTTGCTGGAAAACTGGGGTGGGGGACAGGCAGGCATTTCACATCCTGGCTTCAGCCAGTGAAGAAGAGGATGGGGAGAGGGTTTCTGTTTCCCTTACTGGGAAAGGTGGGCATGCAGCCTGCAGTCAGCAGGGCAAGGTGGCCTCTCTGGATCACCGTGGCCTTCCCTGCTGCTGCTGGATGTCCTGTTGTGTGCTGCCTGACACCCGGGGGTAGCTGTGCCCTGGTGACATCCCTGTGCCCTGCTGCATGGTCAGAGGAGAGTGCCCTAAAACTCTCCAGTGTCACCTTTGCCCTAGTCAGGCCTGACTGCTCCTCTGCTCTGGGAAGGATTTCAGGAGCTTGGGCAGAAAGAGGCTGGAGCTGGTCCAGACTGCCTGCCAGCTCCTAGCATGCCATGGTTCTGCATCTTTTTCTCCTTGTGTCAACAGTGGCATGGCATTCTTGTCGTTCACCAGTTGTTTCCCTGATGGAGAGGTGCCAGGAGCATCTGGTTTTCATGCTGCTTTCCTTTAGCCAGGTGAGCACAGCCTGTGCAAATGCCAGGGGCTGATGGTGACAGGAGTGTGAGGTGGCAGGACTCTGAGGGTTGGAAGATCAGCAGAGGGTGAAGCTCAGTAATTCCCTGAGGCCTTGACTGTGTTACACCTCGGGAACCAGGGTGTTGCTTGGCAATACTGACACACAGAGGGTTGTTCCTGTGAGAACTGGAGCCCACCTTCCTGCAAGGCAGCCATTGGCAGGGGGCATGGCAGGGAACAGCTTCCACTCCCAGGTCCTGCAGGCTTTTCCTCCTTTGAGGGTGTTTCCAGTCCCTACAACAGAGCTCTGACAGACTGCAGTAGCAGCTGTCCACAGCCCCTCCTGCCTGTGCCCTTGTGGGGGAGGTGAGGTGGCAGTTTCAGCTGGGGACATCACCGTGAGCATCCTGAGGCCTTTGCTGGGAGGACTGTGATGTTCACAGTAGGGATTTCTTCCTCCTCAATCTCAAGCCCACAGGGGCCATTTTTACACATTTTCTAGTACATCCTACCCCTCACTTCCTCGCTCTGCAGCTCCACATTTCACCTGCCTGCAAGTGATGTGTTGTATCCATGCTGGATGCTTGTCCTTGTCTTACCCCCAGCACTGGGTTTTGCCACTTCTGTGTCATCAAAAGGAACTGTCTGCCTCAGCTATCACCCCCATGCTGATTCATCCAGTCCTGGACTGCTCTACCCTACACCTTCATCCCTGGCTGATTCTGGGTTCTTTGGTGTCACTCATTCCCACTCTTGAATCCCTGACAACAGACATCAAAGCGAAGCACCTAAATCTGAGTAGTTAACATCCACTTGGTAATTCGATGCTGTGACAAACTAAGGAAATCTAAGGCTCCAGGGAAGCTTAGACAAGCTGGATGAAGCCTGACAGCCCCAGTGCTGAGACTTTGCAAGCTCAGTACCAACCCCACTCCCCACTCCTATCCCAGCCCCTTCTCGTGGGCTGATGTCCCCATAACTGCAGGTTTGGGGTGCTGAGCTGTTTCCATCAGCTGGTGGGTGCTGCACCCTGAGGGTGTGGGGTCTCAGTGCCTCACCAGGGCCTCCCTCCTCCTGGAGTAGCTGGCCTGCTCTTTGGCAGGGAAGGGGTTAAACCCGGCTGCTGGCCGATCTTGGTGCCAGCTGGGCTGGGGACATAAGGGACAGGAACATGAGGACATGAGGGACAGGAACAGGGAGCTGCAGGCTGGGGGAGCAGAGTCCTGAGCAGCAGTCAGGGGTGACCATCAGCCTCTGTCCCCAAAAGGGGCTGGTGTGGCAGGGATGGGACTGAAGGGGCAGTCCCTGGAGCAGCCCCAGCCTCACCTGTGTGGGCACAACTCTGCTCCCCAGTGCTGCTGCTGGTGCCTCTGCCCTCCCAGGGAAGGGCTGCTACAGCTGGCTGCACCCAAGGATGGGGAGCAGCTCCCCCTCCCTTCAGCAGCATCCCCTGCGGCCACTCCTTGGTTAATAGAGTTAATTGTTAATAACCTCCCTCAACAGCCCTGCTGCCTGTCCCTGTGGCCCCAGCTGGGGCACCCTGGTACTCCCTTCCTGCGTGGCTCCAGTCCGGATTTGTACCCCTTTTGCCCCCCACTGCCTGGGGGTTGTGGCTCAGGGGGTTTCCCAGGGAGGTGGGGAGAACTCCTCCCAGCTCTTCTGGCCCTCCTGGGCTGGGGGCTGCTGCCTATCCAGCCTGGCTTTCACAGTAACAGGGCTGGGGGCACCCCCAGCTCCCTGCCCACGTTTGGCTGCACACCAGCTGGCAGAGGGGCTGGGCTGGGCCCAGGCTGCTGCCTGCCCCAGCAGAAATGAATGCAGGTGCACATCCCGTGGCATCCCGTGGCATCCCGTGGCAACCCCTCCTCCTCCTCCCCGGGGTGAGCAGGAGCACCTTTACCCTCCTTGACTTCATTCTGCAGGGCAGGGACAGGCAGGGAGAGCCGCTGTGCAGGGAGGAGGGGCAGAGGGTGTCACCCTGTTCTGCCTCTGAGCCAGTGTCCCTGTCAGCCCTGTGCAGAACCTTGTCCCCAGTCCCAGCTGGCCTATGAAGAGCCTGGAGCTGCCAGTGGCAGTGGGCAGGCAGATACCCCTCAATCTCCAGGGATGCAGGGTGCACCAGAGTGCAAGATCACCACATCTGGAAGGTCCAGCCACCCACCTGGGGCCAGCTAGTGTAAGCTCCAAACTGGACAGGAGCAGCTGCAGGGTGGGAGGAACCTCCCCATGGCAGGGGCTCAACTGGCTTGGCAGCTTCCCAAGGCTCCCCACCCTGAAGTGGGGTGGTGACCAGCCCAGCAGGACCATGGGGCTGCTAGGGCTTGCCCAGTGCTCCCTGAACAGGCTGGGTGCCTGGGGTGCTGCAGGGCTCCTATGGACTGACAGACAGACATGGCCATGGCAGCACAGCTTATCTGGGTGCTTACACTGTCATTTTTACTGCTGCAGCTCTCATGGGACACACACACCTTCCCCAGGCTGCAGAGGCAGCTGCTTACCCTGAGGGTCCACACTCATGGGGCCTCTGGGGTGACTCAGTATGTGCTTGGGGTCAGAGAATTTGTCCTGGAGCTGGTGACAGACCTACACAACCTGGGACTGCCCAGTGCTGGGGAGCTGTGCAAGGCAGGCACTGCCTGGGGAGACACAGTGGTAGGGCCTGGCTAGTTTTTGGGTGGCTTGGCTCCTTGTGCACTGTCCCATGCCTCAGTGCTGTGCCTGGTCCCCTATGGCAGGGCAATGACAGCCCACCAGCCTTGCCTCTGGCTGCTGGCTCTGGCACACATGATGAGCACAGAGCCTGACTGGCAGTCAGACCTTTCATTGACAGGCTGAGCCCAAAGTGGGACTTAGAAAAGCAGCAGATGCTTGTGAAAACCCAGATATTCCAGTGGCTACCATTTCCTCACATGCCAATAAAGCCACAGTGGTGCCCTATTTATCCTAGCTTTAAACCTGCTTTAACTGGTAATACTGGAATATTAGCCATAAATGAGAGCTGAAGTTTGGCATAAGGCCAGGTACCCTCAGTGGGGGAGGGTGATCAGACACTGCATTTTAGGGTGTTTTTAGCCTGAGGCAGGGCCTTTTGCTGCTTGGGATGATTTCCAAGCAGTCTGTGTCCCAGTGGTAAGATGGAGGTTGGGCAGGCAACTGGGAAAGAGGAAAAGAATACAACCAGACAGGGTCTAAGAGCACAAGAAGAGTCTGAAACCAACCCAAAAGGTAAAAACAGCACAATGGATACACCACAGCTGGGAACAAGCACCCCAGGATGTCCAGAAGGCTGCAGCTGGAGGAGCCAGGCTATCCCCTGGGGGATGGGCAACACCACCCCCTGGACACACCATCCATTGTGTGATATTAAGGAAAGGAACAGAAGAGCCTGGGATGAAACAGGTTGAGAGCTCAGGCCTCTTTTTCCAGTGAGGGCTGGTGGAATGGGGAGGTGGATAAGGAATGACAAAGGGCACAATGGCCCCTGAGGGGATGAGAAAGGTGGGCACAAGTACAGGCTGATGTGACCACTGGCTGCCAAGCCATGAGCAAGCCTAGCTGGCCATGGGGTATAACCCTCCATGGGTTGAGGGCTTTGCTGGTGGCACAAGGTAGCTCTGGACACCAAAAAGCTTCTCCATGTGCAAGGCCAAACTGGCCCTGGCACCTCTCTTGAGGGAAACACACTGATAGTAGGCTCTGCACCCCTTGCAGGAGCTCTCAGCTTCACCAGGGAAGTGATGGCCTTCACCAAGTGCAAACAGAAGGTCTGGGGGCTCCTCAGGCTGGAGGGCTTTCCTGGGCTGCCAGTCACATCCAAACCTGGCAAGTACCCTCTTGTAACCCTTTCCTCCCTGCCTGTCCCATCCTGCTGTTCACAGCCAGAGCCAAGGGGCAGAGCATGGAAAGAGCACGCACAGAGCATGGAAAGAGCCTTTATTTAGGAAGCATGTGGCACCCATTGCTCCCGTGCTCTTTTCCCTGCTATCCCTCCCAACTAAGCTCACTGACATCCCTACATACACCCACCCCACCTCCTGTCACTGTTCCTCTTGCTGTGGTTGCAGAGACCTCCCCCCAGCAGCTCCCCAAATGCAGGACCCCCTGCCTGGCCATGGCACCTCCATCCCTCTGTGAGCACCCACCCCACACACCCTGCAGCCCTTTGGAGCTGTGCCTACACCACCCCCCACCCCTCATGCTCCCTGCCCACGGCGTTCCTGCACAGCCCCCGGGGAGGCACAGGAGCAGGGACATCCCCATCCCTGCCCTGCTACCGGTGAGGAGGCTCCTGCTTCTGGTGCTGCTGCCCGTGGCCGGGCTGGGGGCTGAGCAGGGGGATGTGTCCAACGAGGCGCAGTGGAGAGCCCGGGCTGGGAATATCGGAGCAGGGAGATGCTGGCTGCTGTTCCAGGGCTGGGAGGTGGTGCTTGGGGGGCGCAGCTGGCACGGGAAAGGGCACAACAGCCTCCGAGGGGACGAGGAAGGCAGGCACAAAGCCGTACGAGAGGTCAAAGGCTTTGGGGGCTACTCCACTCTGCAAGGGGGCAAGGCGGGCTGATGCCAGGCTAGCTGGAGCACCTGGGCACCCCGCAGGGCCCACAGGGTCCCTGCCCACCTGGTCCTTCTGCACCTGGTCCTTCTGCAGCAGCTCCTGCAGTTTCTCCAGCTGTGTCCGGCAGACGTGGGAGCGTGTGCGGCTCTGGCAGAAGGACTCCAGAAAGGACTCGAGGGGCAGGTCCTGGGACAGGAACTGCTTTATCTGTGCCTGTGGGATGGGCAGTGGGACAGCATCAAGCCAAGACAGCTGTGGGACAAGAAGGAGCAGCCCCTGGACCCTTCCACAGGCCGTGGCATGCAGGAGGGTATGGAGAGCAGTCCATGGCCTGGGGAGGAAGGGACAACAGCACAAGGGTTTCAACTGACTCACCTCTGACTCTGCTTCTGAGGCATTGAGCTTGGCTTCGAGCTGGCCCAGGGCGCTCTGTGGGCTCCACTTCTCCAGATAAGCCTCTGTGTGTCAGAAGGGGATGAGGCTGCCAACCTTCCCCTGGATGCCCCCACTGCTGGGGTTGCTGTCTTTCCTATCTCAAAGCATCAGCTCGCCCCCTCCTTGCACTGAAACACTCCCAAACACATCCCTGGAGCCACCTGCACACCATGGCTTCCATCCCACCCTGGCACAGGTTGCCCAGAGAAGCTGTGGATGCCTCATCCTTGCAATTGTTCAGGGCCAGGTTGGGCTGGGCTTAGAGAAACCTGGTGTAGTGGAAAGTGTCCCTACCCACAGCAGAGGATGGAATGAGATGATCTTTAAGGAGCCTTTCAACCCAAATGATTTTGGGATTCTATTATTGGTGCCAGCTAAGGATATGCTATGTCACAGGGAGCATCATCTCCCACCACTCCTGATCATGGCTGGACCATTTCCCTGGGATAGGTTCAAGGATGCTGAGCCCACCTGGACTACTAACAGGGGTTGCTCAGGGTGTGCCAGGCTCTGCCCCAGCCCATAGGCTGCACCCCACTCACCCAGGCGCTGCTGCTTGTCCCAACATGCCTCTCGGATCTCCTGCAGCTCCTGGTACTTGATGGCCAGGGAAGCCTTCCCATCCTCCAGCCGTGGGCGCAGGGACAGATTCACCCTGGCCTGGGTGCAGTTCGAAGCCAAACACATTTCCCGCTCCAGCTGTAGACTCTGGAACTGTGGGGATGGGATTGGGGCCGTGTGTGTCAGCAACGAGAGAAATGGGCAGAAGCAGTCAGATCCAGCACCTTGCTGGGCGGGGGTCCGTGTCCATCCGGGGGTGAACAGTGCTCTTTTTCTGCACTGTCTCTGTCCCTCTGCTTTGCCTGGAAAGGGGGTGCATCCTGGGGGAATGCAATGGCTGGAGCCGGGCTAGGCAGGGTGGCTCAACCTGACCGTGGCAAACCTCAGACCGGCTGCCCAGCCCCTCTGCAGGGAGAAGGCTCGCCAGAGGACATGGATGTCACAGAAGGGACACACACCTTCCCCGCACTGAGCACACACCACCTGCTCTCGGGAGGACCCCGGGAAGACGCTGAAATGGGGCCGAGAGCGATTGCAGAATAACCTGCACCGATTTCCGCAGCGGAGCCAGGAGAGCGGGGAGCTCATCTTGGCTGCGGAAAACAGGACCAGGCTGGAGGGCGGGCGAAGGGCCGGGGCCTCACCAGATCTCGGGCATGCGGGGGCAGCGGATGGGCTTTTGTGGCTCCGGGTTCGGGGGCCCGAGGCTTCAGCACCGGCAGCCCCGCGCAGCCGCGGTCGGGACGCCCGAGCGGAGGTTCCCCCGCCCCGCCGGTGGATTCTGTGGCTCCTCCAGAGCCCTCGGGATTACGGGTGTCGAGATAAGGGCAGCAGGCGACGGAGCCGGGGCCGGCGGGGGATACCCGGGGCCGATGGGGAATACCCGGGGCGAGCATGGCATCCCCGGCCCCGCAGCGCCAGCGCCCCGGCCGCGGGCAGCTGCACCTTGCGCACCGGGACAGCCCCACGGGGGCGAGTGCCGCACGGCTCGACCCTGCCGGCTGCGGTACACCGTCCCTCCCGTCCCTCCCGTCCCCCCGGCCCGGCCGTACCTTCCTGCTGAGGCGGGCGGCGCGCTGCAGCCGCGACTCGTCCTGCAGCAGAGCCCGGAGCTGCGCCGTGCTGAGAGCCCCGAGGCGGCGCGGGGAGCCGGGTGGCGCGGCGGGCCGGGACATGGGCCGGGGCCGGGATGGGGATCGGGATCGGCACCGGGACCCCCCGCCCCCGCCGCCGGGAGCCGTGCGCGCCGCCTCGCTCCCGCCGCCCCCGCCGGTCTTAAAGGAGCCGCGGCGGAGCACGGAGCGCTCTGGTTCCGCACCGCGCCGCCCCTGGCCGGGGGACACCGGCGCCGCTCCCGCTGCGCGCACTCTGCGCGCCCTGAACCCGCTGCGCGCACCCCGAACCCTCTGTGAGCACCTCGCTCCCCACCGTGCGCGACCTGCGTCCCACTGCGCGCACCCTGCGCCCCGCCCTGTGCATCCTGCATCCCGCTCCTGGACATCCCGCACCTGTTGGGCGCACCCTGCACCCGCTGTGTGCACCCTGCTCCCCGCTGCGTGCCCCCTGCGCCTGCTGTGCCCACCCTGCGTCCCACCCGGTGCATCCTGCACCCTCTGTGCACACCCTGCACCCCGCCGTGCGGGTCCCGCCTGCTGTCACCGCGGTTTCACCGTCACCGCCCTGTGACAGCCTGGTGCCCTGTTACCCATTGACTCAGGACAGGTGGAAGCCGTGGGGCACCCTGTCACTGGGGCACCCTGTCACTGGGACTCCCTGTCACTGGGGCACCTTCTCACTGAGCCTCTGTGCAGCCCCTTCATCCCCTGAGGAAGGCAGAAATGCTACCCCACTGGGACCACGAGCTGCTGCCACAGGATCACTAAACATTTGCAGGGATTCAGAAACCTAAAAGAAAAATCCTGGGACCTCCCTAACAGCCATGTCTCCTGACTCTACCAGCTTCTGCTCCTGGCACAGGAGAGCTGCTCTTCCAGCCAATGCAAATCCATCCTGCAGCTGCCCTGTCCATCCCCTCCCCATGCTGTGATGCCCATTCCAAGGCAGGCACAGGCTGCATGTGGAGGCCCCACCAGCCCTTCATGCTCTGTTCTGGGGGGCTCAGTGCCTGATGGTGTAGCTGCCCTGGAGCAGTGTCAGGCCCTTTCTGTCTCGGACATCCTCCCTACTCATTTCTCTCTGCATTTTCTAATTTCTCAAACCTCTCTGGATGGCTCCCAGCACCTACTGGACTCTGCAGCTGGTGGGCCAGGGATGGATTTTCCCTGAGCTCTTGGTCCTGGAAGTGAAATTCATGGTTGTTACTGTGCTGCTCCAGGATAAAACCAGACAGGGATTATCAATATCAAAGTGTTTCTCTGACAGTCTGTCCTAGCAGTACTGAAATGATTATGGGACAAAGGAGCTGTTAGGGACTTTGTCCTGCAGCCTCGCAGCATTAGCTCTCTCTGGACTTTTCCTGGCAAAGGTTCATCTAAATCTAATCCATCAGACACTTGGATATAGTGGTCCCATTCCTGTAATTGGGTCTGTCCTCATTAGTGTCTCTTAACTCAAGTGGCGAATTCCTCATTTCTAACGCCTAGCCTACTTCTCCTTTGCTTCCATTTAAGTTCATTGCTTCACAGTCACAGCAAACAGATCTACCGATGGCTTTGAAATCCTGTTTCTGCAGGATCAAAGCAGGGCAGTGCAGACAGCCAGGCAGCACAGAATACATCCTGGCAGGTGCAGCCTCCTAGCAGGAGCAGGACCTTGGCACCAGGACATTTCCACAGCTCATGACTCATGACTGGAAGAGTGGTGATGGTGTAGGATCAGTTGTCCCACGTGCCAGGTCCTTTCTGAACACCCCTGTGCAGATCACAGGGCATTTATTACAGTGTAACTGGGTTTCATTTCCTTACATCCATGAGAAACACTCAAGGTTTCCTCTCTCCTGGCTGAGTTACCTGGTTTAGTGAAAGGTGTCCCTGCCCATGGCAGGGGGGTTGGAATGAGATGGTCTTTAAAGTCCCTTCCAACCCAAACCAGCCTGCAATTCTGTGATTAGCCTCAAGACTCCAGCCCTGGCACCAGACATGGGATTTCTTGGGTCTCACGGGAGAACATCAGAGATACAGAACAGATGTCATTACTGAAGAATGAGCTCAAGCAAGCATGTTTATTGGATGTTTTACCAGACACTGCAGAGAGGCTCAGAGTATATGGAAATTTGGGGCATGCAGCTTTTTTGCTTTCTGTGAGTTCTGGAGACAGCAAGGAAATTCTGATGTAACTGCAGGGCTGAGTGTCTTCATTCCACAGGGAGGGTACATGTGGAATCCACAAATTTCATAAGTGATTTTTTTAGTTCTTGATTATGAACACAGTTACAGGGAATCACTGGCAAGCACAGGGGAATGGAGCTGAGCAGAGGGGAGTCTGCAATAGGAGCAGGGGATTGTAAAGAGGCATTTCATTAAAGCCCTGCTACCCTTGGACTCCTTGCTCTGCTCCAGAGAGGCTCACACTCTTTGGCCATGCAGAGCCTTTGCAGAGTGTCCACTGTGGACAGGAGGAGGAAGAAGCACTAACAATACGAAGCTGGTTTGATGAGGATAAGAGAGGATTTGCAGTTCCCCTTGCACAGGCTGCCCCATGACAGGCCTCCCTTGTAATTCAGCCTCACAGAATAACACGATGAGTACCACCACCCACCCTCATAGCTGTAGGCACAGTTCTTACTGTAAGTGTCCTGATCCCGATCCTTTGTGGAGAATTTCATGTTGTCGTGCATGTTGTTGGGGTTGTCTGAGGTCATGGCATCCCCAGCTGTTCCATTGTAAGCACCCAGCCTGAGCCTGTAGCCCTGGGACTCATCTTCCACGCTGAACAGGTTGTAGTCTGCGAAGCTGAAGGTGTCTGCAGAGTCCTGGATGACAAACCTGACCTGGTAGACCTTCTGCTTGGCGATCTGGTGGATGTACTCGGTGCCCAGCCAGTACTCGGTGCGCACGTTCCCAAAGCCAAACTTGTAGGTGCTCCAGGACTCAGCCCAGGTGACTGGGGTGTCCCTCTGGTTCCTCTGGATGACGGTCCAGCCCCCGTGGGTCACGTTCATCTCGCAGTACACCACGAGGTGGTGGAGCCCTTTGGGTTGGATGATGTAGACGCCGCTGTGGCTTCCACGGGGAATCTCACTGCAGTCCTTGGGCCAGCCTGAGGCTGGAAACAAGAGATGGTTATTAAATCTTACTAAAAGTGGTATATTTCCCTTGTCTACATCCTTTTGCACATACATTCCTAGGTTGCATTCCTGCCATGAGCTCACAGGAGTAAATCAAAATCTTGACATGATCAGTGTAAGAGCTGAGTTTCACATCTTCCTAAGACAGGATGCAAACTGATGGGGGCACACTGCCAAAATGGCTGGTGAGAACAAGCCAGGCGTCACCATCACCCAAGCACCCTCACTCAGGGTGGGTTCAGTCTCAGTGATTTGCCTGTGTCATGCAGCTGATGTATCACCACAGACAAATGTATATTTGGGGGACAAAGTCACTTGCTGATACAGCACAGAAGTTTAGCACTTTGCAGTAAACTCAGAAACCCCTAGAGAGAGGGTGATGATGACATCTATATCTCTAACAATTAGATCAGCCCTTGGGATCTTAGCAGGGCAAAGCCATTGTTGTCTTCTCTTTGGAGATTTCCTGATTTGTCAGATTTGATTATGGCCTTTCCATGCTCCAGAGTGTCTGCACCTCATAAACAAACAGCTGAATGCACCTACACACTACAGGGCAGTACTCTCAGTACCTCTGTCACCAGTTGTCCCCACCCAGATATGACCTCTCTGTGGTCTTAGGGGCTAATGTTGATCCAGCCAGTTCAGCAACTCTGTCAGACCCAGTCTTCTCATCAACTGTGTAGTGAAAATAGGAAAATGACCACTTCCCACTAATGAAGCATCACTTTCCAGTGTGGACCTTTATCTGGAGAATCCCCCATGCAAAAGCACCTCATCAAGTACTGAGGACACAGCTGGTAGCAGAGTCCCCCCAAGGTTATGAGCTGTGGCACCTCTGCAGCCCATCAGAAAATCAACACATTCCTGGGAGGAACCAGTGCATGTCTAAGACATGGATAAGTTGTCTGAGAGTCCTTGGTGAGCCCAGTGAGGATGAAACCTCCCAGGGGGATGCAGGGACTCACCATGGGTCGCCGGCGGGTGGTGGGCGATGTCTCTGGCCAGTCGGACGTGTCCATCACCATCATCTGAATGAACAGAGGAGACAGGAGTGAGTGTGGAGAGCAGACATCCCAAATGCCTGCTAGGAGAGCTCAGTCTTCTCCAGATGATGTTCATCTCTCTGGAGATGAGACAGGCAGCAAGCAGAGGGGGACCCTGAGGCTACTCTTGTTCCAGTAAGACACTCTCAGAGCAGTATTTAGTGTGTGACAGGGGTGTGGGCAGGTTGGTGAGGATGTTTGCCACGTAGGATCTGACTGATTAGGACCTTGCTTGCCTCTCCCTGTTGCAGGGTCATACTTACTGGGCTCGGAGGACTCTGGGGGAGCATTCATAATGTCATCCATCGTGCCATTGAGGAGGTACAAGTTCCTTATGTCAATGTCAGGAAAAGATGCTGCCAGGGCCAGCAGGGAGGTAAAAAGCAGGAGACAAAGGCTCTGGGTAGCTGAAATGGGAAGAGATTGGAAGAAAGAGATAATAACTCTTCTATTAGAAAGCCACTAATGCCATTTAGAGTATAAAAGGAAAATAAAACTCTGTGTAGACCTCCCTCTTGGAGCCATGAGCCCCATGTAGATGAGCTCATTTAGGTGAACTGTCATATACTCATTAGCAGGAGTCATTAGTGGTGACACCTGCTGTAGTGGTTTTTGAGACAGAAGAAGTGCCAAAACCTTGTTCAAACCCAAAGTGTTTGTAATCAGAAATCCCTACAAATCCCTGGGTACCTGTTCAATATCACTTATTCAGCAGGAAAAAATCTAAAAATTCCCTTTTCTAGCCTAGAGTATTTAGCATGTTTTTTTGAGAACTGAAAATTGCAAAGAATGGTAAATATGAAGCTTGTAAAATGCTCTGTGTGGCACTCCAGGGCTACACTGGTACAGCCTGGAAACAGCAGAGCATGCAGGCTGCTGCCCCAGCTCCTAGCCCATGGCAGAGCAGCACAGACAAGGCAATGGACTCAACAAAAGGATATCCAGGGTGTGGGGAGGACAGACAAAGTGCTGGGGTACCCTGTGATCTGCACTCACACACAGAGGTGCCATCCCATCCCATCCCATCCCATCCCATCCCATCCCATCCCATCCCAACCCTTCCCCTCCATCCCACCCTGCACTCACCCATGCCGTCTCTGCTGTGACCCTGCAGAGCACAAAGCTGGGTGGTTTTTGCCTGGCTGGAGGGCTGTCCAGCCTGAAAGTTATAGGGCTGAGCAGGTGAAGGGGTGGAGGCATGAGACCCAAACCTCAGCACTTGTCCTCTGGTTGGCAGCAGGACCACTGGCTTAGGGCTTATTTGCTCTTCACTATCAAGTGATCAGTCCTCAGACAATGAAGTCTGTGTGTCACACAGGTGAAGAGCTTTCTTCAGAGGCAAAGCAAATAATTTGGTGCCAATAAGCAAATGCCTTGAAATAACCACACTTTACAGAGCAGGGTTTCCCCAGGGAATGACGTGCTTGGGGTATCTCCACGCAGCTCAACTGGTGAGTAAATACCCAGATGACTTTCACCTCCTGGATGGAAATCAAACACCAGGCGTAAATCACTCTCTCCAGAGTCCACATTGAGCTCAACAGCCCCTGGGGACACCACAGACCCTTCAGGGAAGAGGTACTCCAGTGTTCCTGGGAAACTGTGCACCAGCTTCAGAAAGTGCCACTCCAGGGGCTCCTGACACCCCTGCCCTGCCACCATCATGCTGCCCTTTGTGCAATGTCCACCGTGGTCCCTCAGTGCCGTGGTGGCCCTTGCAGCAATCACAAGGGAGCTTTGGGCGTTGTGAAGTGCCACTGATGTAAAATGGTCCCACTTCAAGCCCCTCTCTGCTCTAGGAGTGCTTACACCATGGATGTCTTGCAGAAAATGCCAGACCTCCCTTTTCCCAGGGATGGATGCCTGCAGTGCTCTGAGTTGTGAGGGCTTCTGGAGCTCAGCACCTACCCTGGGCTGGACAGGCTGGGCTTTTTGTCACAGGCTGTGTCCTTGCAGTGTGGTCACCTGGTCATGAACACTCCTGTGCCAGTCCTGCTGTGCCTGTGCAAGGGCAGGCAGTGACCCTCAGCAGGACTTCTCCAACAGCTTCCAGCCAGCTTTTCCAGGAGGCTGAAAATCCATTTGAAGATTAGGATGAGCAAAGCAGGCAGGAGAAAGTTCACAGAGGGGATTTCTCCTAACTCCCAGCTCTATCCTGGGGTCCAGCTCCTGTTCAGTGTATTTTATAGAAACACAGAAAGGTTTGTGTTGGAAGGTTTCTTCAAAGATCATCTTGCTCCATC
The DNA here is from genome assembly GCF_008360975.1 of Lichenostomus cassidix. NCBI lineage: Eukaryota > Metazoa > Chordata > Aves > Passeriformes > Meliphagidae > Lichenostomus > Lichenostomus cassidix. The sequence goes on from NC_139499.1 coordinate 3,226,565, forward strand.
CCCCTGCCATGGGCAGGGACACCTTCCACTAGACCATGTTGCTCCAAGCCCTGTCCAACCTGGCCTTGATCAATGTTTGACACTGAAGGAACCACAGATCTGTTTGTTGCTGCATCCCAGGCTGCATCTGGACAAATGCAGCCAGGAGGGTGAATGATGGGATTATTCACTTCCACAGGTGAGAGAGCAGCTGGAGGGCTGTGTCCTGTGTGGGCATCCCCTGTGCAGAGCAGCAGCTTCAGCTCCAGAAGTATCCAGGTAAGACTACCAGGGCAGTTCAGGCAAGAGTAGCAGGATCTAAGCTGGAGCATGGAAATTCAAGTTAGAAATAGAGCTTTTCTTTCACATGAGCTTGGTCAATTTACTGGAACAAGTGTCCAGAGAGAGGCTGTGGTATTTTTCTCCTTAGAGGTGTTCACAACTTGACTGGACAAGGACCTGCTTGAGCATGGTTTGGACCAGATGGCCTCAAGAAGTCACTCCCAACCTAAATTATACTGTCACCTTGTCATTCTGTGACTCTCCTTGGGGTGCCCAGGGAAGCATGAGAGCCAACAGACACAAGGGGAAGGAAGGGAAATTAGATTTTAAAAAATTCAGCCTCAGTGTGTTCAAAAGACTGAAAAAAAAAAAAAAAAAGAAGCTGTGGGACCTCCATTCCTTGACATTCACAACTGACCCAGATGTGACCCTAAACAGCCCATTCAAGTTGTCACTGTTTTGGCACTGAGGCCAAACCACCAGATGTCCTTCTGGTCTTGGATGCCCTGTGTATCTGGGCCCCACACAGCCAGCCCAGCTGGGGAGATTTGCCCTTTCAGGGTTAACAGCTGTGTCCCTTGTGGCTGGTGGCCTGTCCCACCCAGGACCTGCCCCTGGGCCATGAGGTCAGTTTGAACTCAGCCATAGACCTCCAGTCCCATCTGAGCCATGCAGCACAAGTCTTGGGCTCGAGTCCCCTCTCCATCCACTTTTTCTAGATGGATCTCAGACTTACTCTGTTAATGGTTTATTTCCTGCTCACATCCTTGCAGTAGCATATTTCCAGCCCTGCCCTCTGCCCTGTGTCCCTTCATCCATGATCCTGGATCCAGGATTGTCTGCCTCACCTGGAGCCAATACTCAGCCCTGTCCATCATGCTTGGACCTGGCAGGACAGACATCACCTCCTCAGCTAACCCTTGGCTCCCAGCCTCTCACCAAGCTAGCAGGGGTGACACCGGAGGGTTCAGACGGAACTTGATCATGGAATCATGGAATCATTGAGGTTAGAAAAGATCTCTACGATCAGTAAGTCCAAGAGCCAACACAGCATCACTGTGTTCACCAATAAACCATGTCCTCAAGTGTCACATCCACATTTTTGGAATGTTTCCAGGGATGGTGACTCTATCACTGCCCTCAGCAGCTTGTTCCAGTGCTTGACAACCTTTTCCATGAAGAAATTTTTCCTAATATCTAATCTAAAACTCCCCTGATGCAACTTGAGGCTATTTTCTCTCATTCTGTCAATCCAGGAATTCCTTACCAGGGATCCATTATCTTGGAGAGGTCTGGATACCACTGTCCATCAAAGCCTGCAAGTGGCACTGCTTGATTCCCACAGTATGGAAAGTTTGGTAGGAGCCTCACTGGACTGCTGTGAACAGCAGGTGTGAAGTTCTGCCATGAAAAATAGTCTGATCAGAAACCAGCACAGAAGAGGAAGGTAGAAGGGCCACATCTTTATCCTCTTAAACTTGACTTGAAAACCTGATGGAGCTTCGTAGACCTTCTGGCAGGAAGAACAGTCCTCCCAAAGCATTTGTCCTGAGAGCATTTTGATCCAGTAAACAGAGAAACTCCTTGTCAACATTCCTGGGGCTGAAGGCCAAAGATGGGGATTGGGAAGGAGAGTGGCAAAGGGATCCACAGACACCTGTTTGTCACCTGGAGCCTTTGCTCAGAGCATGCAGACTGGGGTGCCAGGGGACACTGTGGCTCTGGCTGCTGGACACTGACTCCAGCCCAGTGACTGATCCCAAAACCTGCCAGGGGAGAGTTAGTGAGCAGCCACCTCTCTTGAGGACCTGTCCTCAACTTTCCAAGGTCATGCTTGGGACTGGTCACATAGACCTCTCCCCCTTTGCTAGTTTCTCCATATCCTTAAAAAGCTGGGTCTTTCCACTTCACTTTGATCACAGCTCTCCAGAATTTGCTCCAAGTGTGCAATGCCTATGGAGTGTTTGTACAGGGACAGTCAATAATTGAAATCCCTCAGTATGGAGGGGGTTATTCTGTACCTCTCTGGCTGGAAGGACATGCCTCCCTCCCCTCAGCTGTGCTGTCATGGGATCTGGAAACTGCTCGAGTCACAATCTGCAAGTGGCTCCTTGTGCCTATAGAGATGATGAGTGTGAGCACAGGTGGGTGTGTGCAGTGCCTATAAAGCCAGGTGGACAGCTCAGCATGGGAGCTGCACCTCTGGGTTCCTGCTCTCTGCGCAGCTGTGCTGTCATGATGGGTGAGTTTCCTGCTCAGGCACACCTCACTGCAGTGTGGTGCTGAGCTCAAATGACACCTCACGGGGTGAGTATGCAAAGGCACAGGGAATGATGAGCAGGACAGCAGCTGTGAGTTTCCCTGGGAGCAGGAGGGGTCCCAGAGCAAAGCACCAAACAACACACATGCATGGTGCCAGCCTGTGCCTGCCCCAGGCTGCTTCTGCCATGTGTTCCAACATCCTGTCAAGGGAGGTTAATATGGAAACCTAAGCTTCACCTTGGTCCTTTCCCTACTTGACCAATGCATGTGGCATGTGTGGCTGCTCAGGGATCCTGCCCCAGGCAGGGTGGCATCTCCCCCAGGAGCTGAGTTAGTGCAGGGTGTAGGGGGATGCTGTTGGTTAGCACACAGGCTTTGTATCCCTATGTGGGCCAGGAGATTTCCTTCTGTCTGCTGGGGAGCAGTGCATCAGGACCCATCCTCTGGGATGGTTTCCTTCTAGCTGTTGTTAGGCTGGAGTGGTTTACATGAAAGACTTAAGTGTGATTACTCCAAAAAGAGCTGTTTCTTGTGACTTCCCCCCAGCAAACTACTGTTCCCATATCCAGCTGTGTCACGGATCTCTTTGCTCTCTTGGGCTGCAGGTTCTGACAACAAACTGAAGGTCACTGCATGGTGTAGGGAAGGGGCTGATCAGGAGGTGACAGTCATTTCTCACCTTGCTTCAGCCTTGAAGGGCAGAGCCTATCCCAAAGCTGCAGCTTCTGCTCCTGACTGCATCCTGACTCTGCCTTACCTGCTCCCAGCATCCCAGGGGCTGCCCAGGGATCCTGGCAGTGATGGGCAGGGGTCTGCTCAGGAATCTTGATGGTGATGGGTAGAGGTTGCCCAGGGATCCTGGTGGTGATTTGCACTTTCCTTCCCAGGGCTCCAGGCTGGGACACCCTGGCTGCACCGGGACCTTGTCCTCCTGCCCACCGTGGTGGCAATGCTTCTCCTCTGCGCCAGCGCTGGCCCAGCCAAGCCCACTGCCAGCCCCCGGAGTGGTGAGTAGGGGGTGCATGGGGGGCACAGGCTGGGCACTGAGGGGCAGAGCAGCACTCTCTAGTCTGCTCTGTGGTAGGGAAGGCCAGTAAACACCCAAAGGGGGGCACAGCACAGGAACTCCTCACACATACAGCCCCTGGGCTGTGGCTTTTACAGCCTGACTCCTGCCAAGCCACCTTCATCCCCTTGGTGGGTCCGTGCTGAAAGCAACGGGTTTCTGCCAAAACACCCCAGCTTGGAAGGATTGCTGTGCCAGGTTTGTGAGGCTCAGTTCTAGGAGAGATCCTCCCAGCTATTTGGCTTTTTGTTTAGCTCTTGTTGCATTAAAAGCATTCCCTTCCTCCCTGCAAGGGAGGATTACAGTATCTGCAAGACCCTAGAGGTTCATGGGTTGAATTAGAATTACCCACAGCAAATTGTCTCCCATCAGACACAAACCAAGAAAAGCAAATTAGATGGCAAATTATTTTGGCTAGTAAGTCATGAGAGACTGGATCAATTATAACAAGCTAGGGGAAGAGGTCCCTATGAAACCAAGGCAGAACTAAGCCTTCTTATCAAATGCCATGAGCCCTAGGGAAAACATAAATTTTCATTACATATCTTCATCCAGTGGAGCATTTTGGATACTTCTGGTCCTCTCAAGAGGTGTAGCTAGTATATTAAGGGTATGTGAGCCAGATATACTTGGAGGACATCATTGGCATCCTGGAGATATCCCCCCCACTTCTTTCCTTGGCAAGATGCATTAGAAGGCTCCAAATCATGAAACAGCAAATTATGAGAAATAGGTTGCAGAGCTCTTACAGACACCACTGGCTCAGAGACCTTCAGGTTCCCTTAAGGATGAGCCAGTGAAAAACCCACAGACAGAACCACCCCTTTTTGTCCTGAGTCCTCACTGCTCTTCAGAAGCTCCTTGTTGTCCTGATAGACTCACAGACCTTCTCTCTCCCCCCACCTGGTGTTAGCTCCTGCAGCTGCAGGCTTCCCCCCAGACTGCAGCCACCTCCGCAAGAGCAGCCCCAGCGGTGTGTACGTCATCCAGCCAGCCAGGTCCCCTCCTCGTGTGGTCTGGTGTGACATGGACACCGAAGGCAAGGGCTGGACAGTCGTCCAGAGAAACTCTCACGACACTGAGCTCACGTGGAAGCAATCCTGGACCACCTACAAGTATGGCTTCGGGAATGTGCACAGCGACTACTGGCTGGGCACTGAGTATCTGCACCTGCTGACCCAGCAGGGCACCTACAAGGTGCGCTTCGTCGTGAGGGACAAAGGCAACGTCACCCACTATGCTGAGTATGACATCTTCAGAGTGGAGAACGAGGCCAGCGGGTATCCTCTGAGGCTGGGCCGGCATTCTGGTGATGGGGACGACTACCTGACCCTCTACCACCCCAAGAAGGGGGGCATTCATGACAACATGAAGTTCAGCACAGTCGACAAGGACCAGGACCAGTACAGCGGGAACTGCGCCAAGAGCTACGGGGGGTGGTGGTACAACAGGTGCCAGAACGTCCTGCTCAATGCCAAAAACTACATCGTTTGGCCAGGATTCTGTGATAATGGTGACTGCGCGTCCTCCCTCATCCTGGTCAAACCCACAGATGTGTGCTGACCGTGCCCAGCCCCCAGGAGTGAGGGGCTGCCACCATCCCCAGCTCAGTGCCCCATTCCCATGCCAGTCCCAGTGCACATCCTGCTCTGCCCGCAGCTCCTGTTCCCTCACCAGCTGAAGCACAGCAGCTCTGGGGCTCAGGAGTCATTGCCTGGAGCACCAGGCACTCGGGCAGCTTTGTCCAGTGCCATGGTGCTGCCAGGCAGTGGCACTGGTTTGGGGTGGGTGCACCCGCTCCTGTCCTGGGGAGGGGGACATGGTGCCAGTTCCCTTCCCCTGCAGTCAGTGAACCCCGCTTTGCTCAGGCCCTGCTCCCTCCCCAGGCCCTGCACACCCCACAGCTCTGCTACCCACTGAGGAGGAATCAGCTGCAATAAAACCTGGAGCCAGACTGTGCTGCCTTGTGTCTACCTGCACACTGGTGTGGGGGGATCTCTCCAGTCTTCAGGGTGGCAGACTTGGTGGGGGGAAAGAACTTGTGTTAGGCAATATTCCTTCCAATGGCTTGTTCCAGCCACTGCACACTGGGCTGTGGCTGTAAGGCTACAACTAGCCAATAGGGCCATCAAAACCCTGATCATGCAAAACTCTCACTCGTAGTTTGCCCCTGCCCATGGCTGGGTGGTTGCTCTGTGCTGGGAAAGGGAAGAAAGCACCACAGCCTGGAGTGTGGAGAGGGCAGTGGGGCTCCCTGAGGGAGTGAGTTTGAACTTGAGGCTTAAAAGAATCCACAGTTCCTCTCCTCAGTCTTTGGGAGGAAAGCTGAGCTCAAGGAAGGTTTGTGGCTGGGAATGCTGACCAACATGGGACTCTGGAGCCAAGGTCTGTGACCAAGGTCCCAGGGCACCCTGCAGAGCTGCAGCAGTGCATTGTTCCTGAGGAGCTATGGAGTTCTCAAGGAGCATTCCTTGGCAGCTCTGGAGGCACCTGCCAGTGGGCAGCACTGCTTCATGGGAAGATGGAGATATGAGGGTGCTGCTGCCTTGAGAGCAGCACTTCTGGACTAAGAGATATGTGTGCTGCTTTAAAAAGGCATTGGTGCTCCAGCCTGGATGTACAACCTAACAGGAGGGGAAAGACTGGACAAAGGCTTGGAGCTCCTGGTAAACAGCATTCCACCCAGCAGCCAGCCCTGAGTAATGCTGAGCTGCATTCCTGGGCCTGTGTTGGAAAGAGATTAGCTGCATTTGATAAGCCTTGTGGGTCCCTTCCAACTCTCAATATTCAGTGAATCTATGAGTGCAGCCAGTGAGACATTTCCTGCTCTGTTCAGCCCCAGCAGACCAACATCCTCCCTCTGCTCAGCGTTGGGAGATCATATCACAGATAGCATGTCCACTGCTGAGCTGTCCCCTGCACAAAGATATCACCACACTGGAGCAAGTCCATACAGAACCAAGCTGAATCTTGAAATTCTGGGATCCCTGCCATGTCAGGCTGTCTCAGCTCTCACACCAGCCCAGACAGACCAACCATGTGGTGTTGTGTGGCCTTGCAGTGCTGTTGTTCCTTTCTTGCCTGTCCACTGTCCCAGTTCCCTCCCAGTGTTCACAAGGTTAACAAGGCAAGGTGACACTGGCCTGGCTTTCCCGGTCATGGCTGGCAAGGGTTGGACTGACTTGATGCTTCCCTTGCACCCTCTGCTTGCTGTTGGCTGTGTGATGCTACATTCCCTTTTTGGAAAATCCCCACCTTGGAATGCAACCCTCTTCTTTAAGTGAAACTTTTGTCTTTAATTCCTCACTTGAGTTGTATGAGAAAATTTTCCTTTGAAAACTTTTTCTTGCTGCGCCAGAAGCCTCAGGCATGCTTCTGGCAGGAAATGGGCAGCAGTTGCAAGGAGTTCCTGAAGAAATGAAGGACACCTATGCAAGTCTGAAAGTGATTTTATTCTGCAGGATGAACACAGACTACATCAGGGATGTGTTGTGGACATGGCCTGCCTGGTGTCAGTACAGCTTAGGTCAGGGTAGCTGGTGATAATGGATAGCACCCACAAAGCAGAGAATAAGACCGTGCTGACCAGGAGGGGTTTAGGTTTCTGAGCACAGAGTTCTCCCCAGAAGGAACATCACTGGATACCACATCATTGATAAAGATTCATTCTAGTAATAAACCCACCACAGGTGAATGGCCAGAGGCAGAGCCAGGAGCTTTGCTACTTTTCAGGACAGGAGGAAAACAAAGCAGTTCTTGCTGTAGAGGAATAACCTATTCACCCCCAGGGCCCCATCACCAAACCAGCCCCAGCAGAGCACTGGCCTGGCCACGTGCCCAGTGTGAACAGAAGGGGGAAGGAGTTCTAGTGGTATGGAGCTGGTTTGATGAGGATGGCCGAGGCTCTGCAGTTGCCCTTGCACAGCTTGCCCCATGTCAGGCCTCCCTTGACGTTCAGGCGCACAGAGTAACACGCCGAGTACCACCACCCACCCCCGTAGCGGGAGGCACAGTTCCCTCTGTAAGTGTCCTGATCCCGATCCTTTGTGGAGAACTTCATGTTGTTGTGCACTTTCCTGGGATTATCAGAATCCATGGCATCCTCTGCTGTCCCTGAGTGTGCTCCCAGCCTGAGCCGGTAGCCCTGGGACTCATCGTCCAGGCTGAACAGGTTGTAGTCTGCGAACCTCATGTTGTTTTCAGCATCCCAGATGACAAACCTGACCTGGTAGACCTTCTGCTTGGTGATCTGGTGGATGTACTCAGTGCCCAGCCAGAACTCAGTGTGCAGGTTCCCAAAGCCATGCTTGTAGGTGCTCCAGGACTCAGCCCAGCTGATCTCCGTGTCCTGCCGGTTCCTCTGGATGACAGTCCAGCTCCCAGCTGCCCCCTTCATCTCGCAGTACACCATGATGGGGTGCAGTCCCGTGGGCTGGATGATGTACACACCACTGGGGCTGCCAGCAGGGACCTCGCTGCAGTCCCTGGGCCAAGCTGCAGCATGAGAGAGGGAGATAGAACAAAAGCTTGGGCATCAGGACAAGACCTTGTCTTTCCCTGGGGCAGTAGAGGTTCATCTAGCCAGAGCACCTGGGGGATAATCAGCTCTCCCAGCCCAGAGAGGTCTAGAGGTGAGAGTGGGTTGGCCTCAACCCTCTGTTACTTTTCTGTAGGGAACACCAGCAGGAGTCAGACCTAGTGAAAAACCCCAGACTCACTGAGCTATGCTGGTATCAGTCCAAAAAACTGAAAATGGGCACCAGTGGGCTCCCTTGGGTCTCTTGAAAAAGGGGTTGTGCCACTAGAACAGGGTCATGCTGGGAGAAAGGGAAGGGGAGAGGACCTAGCCCTTGCCTGTGACTAAGGGAACAGGGAAAATGACCCATTTAAGCACAAAGCCACCCTTCCCAGCCTGCACAGTGCACACACACACACACACCCACCCCTCTACCACCCTCTATCCTAGAGCAGTGCCAGGGCCAGGGACAGTGCAGGGTCCTGCCCTACTCAGAGCTGGCTGTACACAGACACACAACATGAGATGTCAATGGGATGCTACCTACTGGTTTTCTTCAGAGCACTCGATGAAGTGTTGGAGGGAGACTTATTGAAGGTGTTTAGGGTTTGTGTATGCACAGAGTGGCCTGGAGCAGCTGAGATGAGCAGGGAAGCAAGGAGCAGAAGGCACTGAGCTGGTAGAAAAGGACAAAATGGAGAAAAGAAGAAATGTCACTGTCCCTCCCATGGTGCCAGCACCACAGTTAACATGAGCCTGTGAGGTGCAGGAGGGCACTGTGCATGCTGGGCAGCATCAGGCTGCTCCCTGCAAGCTGCAAAGCTTGCCAAGGGGGTAGACAACTTGATCTTTTCCCCTTGATCTGCTGCTGACAGGTCAAGCATGGGGTAGTTTTGGGCAGAGCAAAGCACTCAACAACTGCCTGAGCCAAGTTTCACTGCTGGTCCCTGCAGCAGGGGCCTTGGGGGGTGAACCAGAAGTCAGGGGATGAGCTGCTGGTGCTCAAAGAGATGGCAAGTGGCCCCAAAGGGCACAGGTACCACTGCTCCCCATCAGTGCACAAGGACCAGTCCCTGGAGCCTCTCCCTCTTGCTGAGCTGTCCTACCTGTGCTCTCCCTGTTGCCAGCAAGGAGCCCCCACTTCCCAGCCCTGTACTCACCCATTTCTCCCTGCAGGAATGCCCTCTGGGGCACAGAGCTCTGCAGTTGATGGTCACACAGAGGGATTTGTAGTGCCTTCTGCACTGGGCAGGCTGGGTGAGTCCTACCCTCCTTTTCTGCTGGAAGAGGAGATCAGGTTTCCTTTGTGCCCACAGAAAACACCAGCTGAGATGGAGGTGCCTGTGGTTCTGAGCACACAGCTCCCTGGATTGCAAAGAAAACAATCCCTGTGCCAGCAAGAATCCTTGGAATGGTCTCTTCTGTGAGTGCTTAACGACTTGGATGGAATTTCCCCTGGGAACAGCATATTTGGGAACTTTGAAGAGTATTGCTCAGTAAACACTTGAATGCCACAGTCACCAACCAGATGGAGAGCAAACATGGCTCTGTCCCTGCCTGCCACCACTGCAGCTGGTCAAGGGGCTCTTGTTTAATCTGCTACAGTCCAGCCCAGCCTGGCTCTGGGAGATCCTCAGGGAGGTGAACTGCTGTGGGACAGTGTTTGAAGCAGCTGGTGCCTTCTGGGGTGCATGACACAGGCAGAGGGTCATGTGGAGTAGTCTGTGTCTGGGGGAAGTAGAAGAAACCTCAACTCCCCAGTGGGCCACGGTCCTAACCTGAAAGGAGGCAGCTGAAGGGCCTGATGAAAGATTTCTGTAAGGCAGATGAGACAGCTGTGGCCTCTGGGCACTGGGCTTGGGAGAGTGGCCATGCAGGATGAGAGAAAAGCAAGTGTCTGCCCAGGAATGGAGTGAAAGCAGGTGAATGGAGAGCAGCAACAGGGATCTGAGCATGTACAGAGGGGATCTAAGCATGCAGTGAGGAAGAATGGAGGGGATTGAGCATGTAGAGGGGTGGTGAGGGATATCGTGGTGGAACCCACAGGAACTGAGCACCCACAGAAGGGATGGTGGGATCTGAGCATCCATGGAGCTTGGCAGAGGGAATCTGAGGGCACCTGTTGTGAAAAAGAGGGATGTGAGCTTGCCCAGGGGAGAGAAGTCAGCACCAAAGAGATGCTGAAAGGAGCAGAGGAGGTCTGAGTACTCGAGGAGGGGAAGAGATGGAATCTGGGTGCACACAGAGGGAAATGAAGGACACATGAGTGTACAAGGGGGAGAATAGAGATAATCTGGTTTTTCAAGCAGAGCAACAGAGGGATTCTAAGAGCACAACAAGGGGAATGAAGAGGATTTGAAAGCAGCTGGATAGGAATGAAATACCATCTGAGAGTGGTTGGAAGTGAAGAGAATGAGTCAGAGGGGATTCAGAGAAGCACTCAGAGGGAACAGAGGGAATTTGGAAACATGCAAATGTAGAATACTTTGGTTGTGAGGCATTCAGAAAGGATGGCAAGGACAGGCAGTGCACAAAAGGAGAAGATCTGATACAGTATTTGGCATGATAAGTCTGGCTGTGTTCAATAAGAACTTGTGAGATCACAGATTCCCTGCAGTGCAATTCACCAACATGATCTGGTCCAGTTCAATAAGAACTTACACAATCCAGGTTCACAAATAGCGTGGTTTAGGGAAGGAGCAGGAAAGCAGATTCAGGACTGCTGGTGATAAATACACTAACTACAGAGTGTTAATATGTGTTGTGACAGAAGGGATAGTAACAGTGATATATATATAAATATATATATATATATATATATATATATATATATATATATATATATACTATTCCCAAGTGTGCTCCAATGCAGTTGGAGGTGTCATCCTTTCAGGGGAGAAGGAGAGATGCTGTTCATCTGCTGATCCTGAGCAAGCAGAAATGCTTTCCCTTCCTCTTTTTGCCCTGAAATTCCACTTTGATACCATAATTTTTGGCCAGTTTTGCTCCAACTCAAAAGCAAGTCTGGCAAATTACTCCCCTTCTCCCCACCCTGTGCCATCACCATCACTGACAACTCTGCAGCTCCAACTGCAGCTGAAATGTCCACCCAGGGAAAGGAAATGCTGCTCACTACTCAGTTTTAATGTCTGCAAGCCCAAGAACCCAATATTTCTATCACAAGCATAATCCAGGTTTTCAGAACTCTGTATTTCTGTTTTCAGACTATTCCCATTCAAACGCCCAGCACAAGAAAAGCAACTGCAGAAATGTTGGTCCTCTGGGGTGGATCCATATGCCAAAGTCCCTTATGGTGAATCCAGGGGTTTGGAATCCTCTGAGGTACTGTGATGTCCAGACCTGTGGGATGTCTGGCGGACAGAGAGGCATTGCCAGATGGCCCTGGGAGACAGAAGGAGGAATGGAGAAAGAGGGGAAGCAGGGAGGACACCTTATATTCCCATTAGGGTGTATGTGGGGGGACAGGGACACATGGGGCATTTGGAGGGCTCCAGGGGCAGCTGGGAGGTCCTTGGAGCAACTGATATATGGGATCCTGGGGCAGCTGGGGTAACTGACTGTAACTGGTGCCCCTGAAGAGGCAGTGAGGGTTCTAGGGAAAACAGGAGAAAGTTGCAGGGTTTCAGGGGCAATTAGGGAATCTGGGAGAAGTAAAGGCAGCCTGGAGTGCTACTGGGTGCAATGGGGAGATCCTGGAATGAGCCAGAGGACAAAGGGAGTCTCAGGAGACATGGAGGGTCCTGTGAGTTTAGGAGTTCTGGCCCACCCTTGGACACCAGGGTCCCCTTGCACTTGCAGGGAACCCCAAGGGACTGAGAATCCAGAGGTGGTTGGGAGTCCCATGGTGGTCTGTGAAGAGCCCCAGAAGCAGGGGGATTTTTAGAGTAGTTCACCAGGTCAGGAGTACTCACACCAGCAGCATAATGAATGCCATGGAGCTGAAGGCCAAAATGAGCCCCATGGTTGGTATGTAGGGTGGGGGTGTCTCATTGTCACGCCAGTGCAGCACAGTGCTGAACACAGCCTGGAGTCCTTTCTCTTCCTCCACGCTTCCCTCTGACACTGTGGGGACAGAGGCCACTCAGGTCATGGGGCCCTGCAGCCAGGGGCCAGCTGTCCCTGAAGATTTTGCTCAGCCACAGACATCACTGACCCCAGCAACCCAGGCATCAGGGAGTCCCAGAGGATACAGGCACTAGGGAACACATGCTCTAATCCACCTGTCCACCATGAAGCCAGGCATCCTGGCACCCTGCTCACCCCCTTCCCATGGACCCAGGTGTCCCATGTGCCACTCTGCCCCACTCTGCTCTGTGCCCCCATGGCTCTCAGGTGTCTGGGCTCACCGTTGAGATAGAAGAACTTGCGGACAATGGGCTTGGAAAGTTCCCCCAGCTGACAGACAACGGTTCCTGGAGCTGGTTCCTCAATGGTCAGGCTGAAGGGCTTCTCAGGATTCCCCTTCAGCTCCTTGAACAGTGACATGTCCTGTGTGCGCAGCTGGGGCGTGGGGGACACATCAGCACTGCTGGACCAGCAGGCACATGGAACAGCACATATGTACACACAAAGGCACACGTGTCCTGCACATGCTTGACATGTCCCCTTCATGCTTCTTGTGCCCCTTGCACACACCTCCCACCCCACAAGTGTGTGCACCTAGGGAGGAATAAAAAGTCACTTCCTGCATGTGTTCTTCCCTGTGAGTGTGGTGAGGCCCTGTGGAGCAAAGCATCTCACCCCCCACAAGAGCTAATCTGTTGTTTGTTAGCTAGTCAGAGAACTCAAATGGGACAATCTGTCTTGTAATGAATTATTTTTGCACCACGGGGTTAGCACTGGTCTGGCGTCTCTCAGCTGCCAATAAACATCTTACTGTGGAAGGGAGATGTGGAGGGTAAGCTGGATTTCTGACTGACAGCAAGTCACTTTACAACTATAAAAGCCACTGCAAACTTAGGCAAAGTAGAAAGCTTCCATACATTTTCCTGGAAACGTGTGGATTTTCTCCCATGAATAGGGACACCTATTTCCCAGTAAATCACCCAGAGGTTGAGTGAGGGGATCTGTGTATATTATTGTCATTTTGGTGGTAAGATACATTTGGCTGCTATTCAATGCTATTTATTCTGCTAGCTTTAATATAGATACCTTGATATAGTGCATTATGTAATGCAGTAATCTACTAGTAGTTCTTTTAGTTTTACACTGTGTAATAAGTAATTCTGATCAAAATCTTTCATCTGTAATATTTTGCCTGCTCATTTGTTAATTAAATAGTTCATTTTTATAAACAGATCTGATTTGCCATCATTAGGATTTGTGGGCCAGAATGATTCCTAAAATTTAAACTGAGCCAAATTCCGAGGCTAAGAAAGAATTTACCTTCACCTGAATCCATCTCTCTGAAAGAGTTTAAATACACAAAGGAATCCTTTCTGACCCTCAGACTCAGCAGCAGGGCTTCTTTAGTAAACTTTGTCTGAAGCTTCCACTCTCCCCACGACACCCTGGCACAGGTTACCCAGGGAAGATGTGGATACCCCAGCACTGGAAGTGTCCAAGGCCAGGTTGGTTGGGGCTTGGAGCAGCCTGGTCTAGTGGAAGGTGTCCCTACACACCTTCCAGGGCATTGAAATGACATGAGCTTTAAGGCCCTTTTCAACCTAAAATCTTGGGTGATTTTATGATTCTACATGTGGATCTGTGAACACACAAGTGATCTGCCTGCTACTCATGTGCACCATTCACCTGAGCATCCTGTGCCTGCTTACTCAGCTGCTACTGTGACAGTCCTGCTCAGAATTTCTACTCACACCTTGCAAGCCCAGGTGCAACTCACATTGGGGACAAACATCCAGGTGACAGGCACGCCGGTGTCGATGGGGAAGGGCACAGTGCAGCGCAGCACGATGGTTTCATCTGTGTAAGTCCACATGTCCTGCACTGGGAGCATTGACAGGCTCATGAGCTCACATCTGCACATGCACTGGCAGAGGGGATGGTGCTCCTGTGCTGGCTGCAGGGATAGGCAGGTGAACACTTGGGCAGGTGTGCTCAGCATGGGACCATAGGTGAGAAATGTGTGGTGTCCCCAGAGATTTTTGTGATGATATCCTGCCTTTTGGATGAACTTTGCTCACTGTAATCTCATTATAATACTGAACACACCTCTATCCCAAAAGCTACCCTCCCCCACTGTATGACCACCCCTTGCTGAACACACATTCTGCATCTTTCTAGCCTAGACCTTTAAAAGCCAAGTGAGACCATTTGACCTCAGTCAATACCAAAAGTGTAACAGGAGTCACGCAAACGTCACCAAAACATAAAAAATAGTACAAAAATAATCTAAGAATGGGGAAAAGTTGAGGAAAATTTCCTTACTCTTAACACAACACTCTCTCATGGCCCCATACCTGGACAGTCCAGGGCAAGCTGACAGTCCACAAAGCGGCAGGTAGCACACTGGAAGACACGGGCAGCTGGCTGGAATCCTGGGAAAGAGAGATTTGGTCATCCCAAGGAAGTGGGAGATGTACTAGGAGACAGGGGAGGGCAAGACAGGGGGACAGGCACTCACCACAGGGTGGGATGCAGGCTGGAGCTGGTGGGGAGGAAGCAGGGTTAGACTAGGCATCACTGGGGACCCACATCCTTGTAATGAGCTGTCAGGATTCAGCCCTTGTCCAGCCCAGATGGGGTCCCTGGGAGTTTCTCTAGGACAGGGGTTCCCAGGGTGGCCCCATACCTTTCCCCAGCTGGCCCAGCCTCTCCCAGATTGTGTTGACAGCTTTCTGCAGAGACTTGTTCAGGGACTCTGTGGTGTCCCAAATGTCCAGGTAAGACAATGTATCCTCCCCCTGGTCCCCATAAACCTTTCCCAGACCCCACAAATTCCTTGTACAACTCACTTTGACTCCATATATCTCTTCTGGAATCAGATATATCCCCAAATATCCCCTCAAACTCCCCAAGAAGCTGTATACCTTGAAACCCATATATGCTCAGGATTCCCCAAATACCCCTCTACAGCTCCTATATTTCACCTCCACCCCACCCCTCTTCAAGGCCTGCACATCCCATCCCCCTTGCCCCATGTCTCATGTCCCATGTTCCATGTCCCATGTCCTCACTCTGCTCACTCACTCCTATCCTTTTCGTCCTCTATATAATGCATAGCATCCATGATGATCTCCCGAAGTTCCTCATGCTGTCCTGACCCTGGAACCAGTAAAGGGACTTGGGAATCAGTACAGGGTTAGGGTTGGAGTTTCAGGGATGGGAAGGTCTGGGAAGGTCTGAGGGTTTCAGGGGTTCCTAGAGTCCTGATCAGGGTTTAGGGACACTGGGAAAGGTCAGGTATCCCCATGGATTTCTAAGGTCCTAGGTAGGGCCAAGGAGTCCCCAGTGTGTCCTTGGTCAGAGTTGGGTGATTATCAGGGTTCCAGTCAGGTTTGGGATTCCCAAAGTTCCACGGGGGCCAAATCAGGACTGAGAAGACCTCGGCATGGTTATGAGTCCCAAGGATGCTGGTCCAGGGTGAGTCCCCAGGGTCCCCAACTTCCTGGGATCCTGCTCAGTGTCAGTGTGAGGGCCTTGGTTGAAATAGGAAACCCCAGAGAGCTCTGGAGCACTGCCCAGGGTGGGGATCCCCTTTGGGATGGATGTCTCAGGCAGAAAGGAGGGACCAGTCAGGACAGAAGTCCTTGGGCAGGATCCCTGGTGAGTTTGGTGACCCTAAGGTCCCATGACATACCGACAGTGACGGAGGCAAGTGGTTTAGCAGCCTCAACAAGGGCCTCAAGGCATTTTTTATGTTTGGGCTCATCAACAGAGGCCCCAGTAATGTCACGGCAAAGCCGTGCCCGCTGAATGTGGGGCCCAAAGCAGAGCAGGCAGGGCTGCACCTCAGGGAGGCACAACATCAGGACCCACAGCCACAAGCCAGGGTTTCTAGGGTGCCAGGGGACTAACATCAGGGCCACTGACCACCATCCAAGGACACCAAACAGCATCCAAATGCTGAGTTCCCCTGACAAAGGCAGGGTTCCAAGGCGGAGCCTGGGCGCCTGTGTCGCCAGGGAACCAGATAAGGTGAGAGGCCACACTCCAGCCAGCCACACTGACCTCACACCACACAAAGGTGTGGGCAGAGCCCAGCAAGGACAAAAAGTGACAAAGATGGTCCAACAGCCCAGGCCATTTGAATCCAAGATTTGCCAACTCACTCCTGCAGAGCAGAAACTAAGGTGAATGCAGGAAATTCAGATGATGTAGCACCTCCACTAGCAGAAAACTTCCTGAGCTTCAGCTGCACTTGGGAAGGGATTTCCCAAAGCCTCTGCCCTTCCTGGCTGCCCCAGCATGCTGCAGCACTGCTGAGCAAAGCAGCAGATGGAAAACCAGCCCTGCTCAATAGCTCTGAGCCATCAGCACCAGAGCCCAAAGGAGGAGCGAGGCTGCTAAACTCCAGACAGAAACACACCATGGACTGCTGACACAAAGCAGGCAGCACCGTCTATACTGCCCTAAAGTATTTTAGGCTGTGATTTTAACTATCAGAGGAAAAAAATGATGTCATGGTATTTTTTTAGGATGCTGGGAAGGCAAAATGGATGCTTGGGATGTATCCTAAAACAGGGGAAGGAGGGTCCTCTTCTGTGCCTACTAGAGAGGCACTTTCTAGTAAAACAGGAAGAATTGCCTTCAAAAATCCACTAGTTAAGAATTGAAACTTGCATGCTTTTATTTGATATGTCTGTTATAATAGATGTTCTCACAACATTATGGAAGAACTGCAAACTCCAGAACTCAGGTAACTTGAGTGTTTTGCTTTCCCTGTAACATTCTGACTCTTGGACAATGAGCTAGTCTGTTTAGTGGGGGGAAAAACCAACCAACCAACCCAATAAAAAACTCAAAGAAAAACACCCAACTCCCCAAAATGGGACTCTGAACTGGTCTAAATCCAGTGGTTTGTGATCTGGACGAGAAGGAATACTCTGTACCATGCATACTATTCACAGAGTGGGCAGAAACAGCTGGTTTTGACTTCCAGAGCTGTGATTGGCTCCACCTCCCAGGTGTTTGCCTGGAGCACTGTTTGAGCTCCTTCTCTGTCAAACTGTCCCAGTGTAGCCTCTCTTGGCAGGTCCATGTGGAATGTTTAGATGGTCCTTTTGGGAAGAGCTCTGGGGGTTCCATGATTCCACAGCTCCACACCACGAGCTCACAATGCAGTGGGTGAGTGCCCAGCGCTCAGCACTCTGGCACTGCTGGTGGCAGCTGCTGTGGGTTTGTCCCAAGCCCCTTGGGCAGCACACTGAGGCAGAGGTGTCTGTCTGAGTCACCCCAGCCAGCTCAGTCTGGCAGCCAGAGTGTGCCCAGGCAGCTCAGGCTGAGCTGGGAGCACAGGGCCATGTCAGGTGTGCACTACAAGTTCTCCTCCAAGCTGAGCTACAACGTGGTCACCTTCCATGGCCACAGCATCTCCCTGGGTGACCTCAAGCACCAGATCATGGCCCGAGAGAGGCTGAAGGCTGCCAACTGTGACCTGCAGATCCTCAAAGCTGAGACCAGTGAAGGTGAGTTGGCTTTGGGCCCTGGGGCTGCCCGGGGCAGCAGTGCAGAGCAGCTGCAGTGCCACAGGCTGTGGGAGCTGTGCTCTGCCCTGGGGACAACAGCCAGGGAGAGAAATCATAATGATACCTATAAAACTGGCTTTTACAGCTCCAAAGGGATTCCCTGATGTGCCATGTAATTCCATGTCAGTAGCCATTCTTCCCAACTGACTGATGTCTTTTCTGCATTTGTGTTGTTCTCAGAATACTCCAGTGATGCCCAAATCCCAAAGAATGTCTCAGTGATCGTGAAGAGAGTCCCAGCTCAAGCTACGTGAGTATCCATGAAGAATTGGGTTCCCTGTGAGGGATGTCAGAGTGTGAACTTCTTTTATGGATTTGGGTTTACAGAGCCACTTGGACTGCATCTGCTCAAAGCTGCTGTTAACTTCTGTTTTCATGGGGTAGATTTTAATGTATCTGCTCCAAAGCAGACTCTCATTGTTAGGTTTGTGAGGACATGGGGCTCAAACTCCAGCACTGGAAAATCCTAAGATGATTCTCTTGGTTTTGTTCTTGGGGTGACTGTGCTGAGAGCCAAGTTGCAGATCCTGTTTCCTCCACATGAGGAGGTTCCAGATTGCATGTGTTTGCTTTTATTGGCTTTATAGTAATGACAGGTACACACTGTAACAACTGCATATTATTAGAAATAAACTTGTAATGTGTTCCCATCTGAGAAGAGTCTGGTTGTCAGTATTTGACTTTCTTCCACGGGGGGAGGTGGGTTTGGGGACTGTGGGGTATCTGGCAGGTAACTTGCACCCCAAATTTGGGGCTTTTGCACCCTGTGTGTAGAAAAGAGACCAAGAATTCTGGACACCTCAGTGTTGTGCTTCTCAACATGCCTTTGGTTTGGGGTTAATGGAAATATGGATGCTTTGTGCTGCCCTGTCACAGCATCCTCCCTTTTGGGCTGGATGGCACCTCACCATCAGTTCCTGTGTGTGACCATCATGGGACAATGGCTCTGCACTTGCAGCCATGGCAATTGCCCAGGCAGAGGAGCTTTCTGTCCCTCCAGCTGGAAACAGCAGAAATATCTGGCAGAGAGGCTGATGAAGGATGAGGCTCTGCTGTCACTGGGGTTGTGTGACTGATTCCTGAGCACTTGAATCACACACAGATCACTCAGTATGAGGAATATCAGCAAGTTTGCAAATGTAATAAATAGCTCCCAAAATACTGTCACATTCTCAAGAACACCTGAAAGGAGATCCTGCCAATTAAGACTCTCTTTTTTCCCCACAGGGCTCCTAAATTGCACCAATCCCTAGGAAAGGCTTCCAGGTGACCTTTCTACTACTATTTGCAGTCCCTGTAGCACTTGTAACACACTGGGTACTTTGGCCCTGTTGTGGCTAAGGATGGCAGAGATCTGAACACAGGGCTTGGGCTCCCAGAAAGAAACAGCATTGTGGAGACAGAGCTGCTGACAGTTCTGGGATTGCTTTGCACTGAAAGAAATCTGCACTCCTGAGCATCAGCACTGTCACTGTTCTGGCTTAGAAACTACTCTCCTGTGTAGCTGGTGATGCTGTAGAAAGGAGATTTTGGGACCTTGTTTTAGTTACATTGAATGTACCAAGAGAGAAGAGTTTATGTAGACAAATAAATTTCACATTCACTGAGCCACCAGAACATAATGGTTTGATGTTCAGGTGTTCCTGTCTGTTTTCACTGCTTGATGCTGGGTCCAAGTGTTCATTTTAAGTTCTGATCACCTCTATTTCTTCTGCCAGGAGCCCAAATGATCCAGTGAGGGGAACATCCAAGGCAGTATGTAAAACCCCAGCCTCACACTTCTTACACACTGCACTTCATTCTAAACAGTGCAGCCTTGTATTAATTTGCTGGACATTGAACTTGAATATGGTTTAATTCTTTTGTGAACAGATTGCTGACTCTTCTGCCCCTCTTACTCTGGCCCAGCTCATTAAGGTATAGAGATATTCTCTCTCAAATACTTTCAAAAAAATCCTTCGCTTAGTCCTTTTAAATCTTATCCTGTGATCTACAGCTGGATAATTGTGGTAATATGATCAAAACTGATTTTTTAGTAATTTAAGGTCTTTATTGTAAGTTAAAATGTATGTATGTTGTGATGCTATCCCGGAAAGAGAAGTTCCCAGGTTGGGAAGAGAGAAGGGGAGCACCTTTTATCAGCCCCAGTGTAATGTTGCAGCAATACTCCTCTTCAAGACCCAAAGCAGCAGCACTTCAGCAGCTGTTTCCCATTTAGTATCATCAGTTTTGCACTGGAAACTAGCAGTTTGTGTTGTACTAATGTGTACAGAAGAACTGAACTGCCTGTAAGTTATGGACATTTCAGGGAGGTTTGCAGCAGCCAAAACAAGTGTTTCTGGAACAAGGTCACTTGCAAGGCTTGAATTTTGAACTTCTGGCCATGATAGCCATAGATCCACTCCTTGGCTGCTGCACTTGTTCCCAAACTGGGCTCTGGGGACAGTGGACAACACAATCTCCTTTATTTGATTGCATACGGTGTAAATGTTTTTGGTATTGTGGTTACATTGTAAAAAAAATGCCATATTTGAACTTGGGTCTATTCCTTGGCATGTTTTGGTGGGGCTTTGTTGTGTTTTGTAAACCATTTGGGTTCAAACCCATTGGTCAAGTGTCTGTAAATTTCTCTGTAAATGCTGATGGAGATGGTTACACAAGGGTGGATCTGGATCATATTCCTGCAGAGAAAAACACTGTGTCAATGAAATGCCCATTTATTAAATCTCTGAGAACAGTTGGATGTTTTTGTGAAGGAATATTCATGAAAGCAAAACCTTGAGAGGCTGATCTCACCTGGGCTGCTGTTGTCTTTGGCTCAAACATGCCCTTTATGTGTGTCCAAACATCCCCTGTCCCACAGACTGCCAATCTGGCTGAGGCCAATGCTGCAGAAGAGGACAAGATCAAAGCCATGATGATCCAGTCCTGCCGTTACTATGAGCCACTCAAGTAAGTATTGGGGAGGTCAAATCTGCCCTGGGAAGAACATGGAAAAATCACAAGTTTATCTCTTGTTTGAACAAGGGACACACATTCCTGCCTTCTTCTTTGTTTACCCCAAAAACTTGCAGTGACCTGAAGACACCCTTGGGTCCTGCTCCACCATCACCTACCAGCCCTGTTCCCAGGCTAAAAAGGAGCTCAGGAATTCCCATGAGTTTTATGGTGGAGGTGAAGGACCCCAACACAAAGGGAGCAATGCTTACGCCCAACGGGAAATATGCCATCCCGATTATTAATTTGTAAGTATGGAATTAATTGCACTGACCCAAAAGGGACCAAGAGAAGCTGTGTGGAAATGGCTGGGTGGCAAAGCCACCATGTTGGCCATCACCTGTCCTTGTGGGGCAGAGAGTGTTGTCTCTGTAGCTGATCCACCCCAGAGGTCATCTGAAAATCCGAGATTCTGTAAGCAAGGAAATAACAACTGCAGGACAAGAACTGGACAAATCCATTGTCCTGAGGCAGCAATGCAGGGAGTCCAAAATCCATCCCTAGCTCTAGAATTCTGTTCATGGGGCACAGCAGAGTGGAGAGAGATGGATCCTCCTGGATGCTTTCACACTCACACAGCAGCTGTTCTCCTGCCTTGGCAGCAGGAACTTTTCCAGGGTACCAAACTCTTCCATGGGCAGCAGCATTATGGCAGCAGCTGAAACCTGCTTTGGTATGAGCATATGGAGAAGAAAAAAAACACCCAAACTAAATCTGGCAGGAAATCCAGTGGGGGAGGGACTGTTTTGAATAAACTTCACCATGTTCTTCTTTCACCCCATACAGAAGACAACATTCACAGCCAAGGTCTCCAGCCAGAAGGGAACCTCCAAGGAAAAAAGTGAAGAAGGCAAAGAAGCCACGTTAGCTCATATTCCTGATTCTTCATTCATGTTCTTTTTTATTTGTTCTTCTTTCTTGTTCTGCCTTCTTAATTTTATTTCATTGTTCTTTATTCATTGTTCTTAATGCTTGTTCGTATTTAATTGGTCACTTCTTAATTCTTCTTTATTGTCCTTGTTTCATCTTCCTACTATCTCTTGCAAAACATATTTGGACAATAAAGAACACAGCATTGAAAGGAACCTACCATGCTCTACTTTTCCCTAGATGTGCTGCATATTACAAGCCTTGTAAGGTCACTGGAAATTAACTTGATTGGTCACTACTGCAGAAAACTGCCTTTGACACTGGTTTTCTTTCTCAAACTGTATGCAACAACAAGCTCAAGAAGTTAGGGATAAGAAAAAAATCTTATGAAATGTGAAAAAAGCAAACTGAGGCAATAGTGATTAAAGACTTTAAAGCTCAGAAGATGTGCCACAGAGGAGTTGCAGGAATCTCTCATATTCATGTGTGTGATAGAGAAAGAGCAGAAGATGGCCAACAAGGTCAGGATACAGGAAATATATTCCCTTTCCATGTTTTCAGGTTTCCCAATCCTTGAAAGGAGATTTGAGAGTCCTCTATGGTTTATTTCCTTCTCTGGCTCCCAAGTCAGCTCTGTATCCCTTCATTGGAATATTGCTGCTGTGGAGCTTTGAAGCAGGAAGGACTAGGGGTAAACAGAGCGTGTTTCAGAAGGGGGCAGCTGAGGGGTGGACAGTGGGTGTTGAAGGGAAGAACTTTGTTTTTCTTGCCTCACAGTCTTGGGGACATTGGCAGGAGAAATTTCACTGGCTTCTTTCTGGACTGTCACACTGACATCAAACCTAACTTGGAGGAAGTTGTACAAAGGCTTCACCCAGGGAGACTCTTTGCTCTGAACTCCAGAGGAGAAAGGAGTTTATGCCTCAACAACCCTATAGCTCAGCCAAGTGCTCACGGGGCTCCTCCTGCACCTCCAGCATGAGGAACAGCACCCCACTGCTTCAGTGGCAAAGGTTGATTCCCATGGAAGCTCCAAACCAGGCCTTGGGTTTGCTGTGCCAAAACCACAGAGTTTTGTGGCCAATGTCTGAAATCCAGGTGAAAGCAGCAGGTTTGGCCATTCTCTCACAGGGACTGAGCTCTGTGGGGCCAGTGGCCCTGCCCGTGGCCTCTGCCCAGGAGCTGCTTTGGGGAACCCTCACTTGGTGAGGAAGCAAACATAGATGTACCCTTTGGACTTCATCTGGGGCTTTGTGGTTGTTCCTGTGCCCGGCCCATGGCAACTCACACTGACAGTTCACCTGCACAGCAAAGGCAGGCTTATTGCCTACTCCATGATGCAAGAAGAAAGCAAGAATATGAGATGCCACAGAACAGGACACTGCCTCAGCACATCAAGAACTAGCTTGGTTGTAACAGAAGTCTTAAAGTGATTAAAACAAAATAGTGAGGCCTCTCCTGTCCTGGGAGACTTTCAAGCGCTTTTCAATAACTCAAGGGGCTCCAAAAGGGCTGGAGAGAGACTTTCCACAAGGGCCTAGAATGACAGGTTAAGGGGGAATGAATGGCTTCACACAGAGAGACAGCAGGGTTAGGTTGGGTATTGGGAAGAAATTCTTCCCTGCAAGGGTGGTGATGCCTAGGCACAGGTTGCGCCAAGAAATTACGTCTGCCCAATTCCTGAAAGAGTCCAGGGCCAGGCTGAATGGGAACATGGAGCAACCTGGTCTAGTGGAAGGTGTTCCTGCCTATGGCAGGGGAATGGAAAGAGATGATGTTTGAGGTCCCTTCCAGCCCAAGCCATTCCATGACTGCACGACTTCATGAGTCTGTAACCCAGTGGTTCTGGGGCATGGAGTGGGGTGTGTTGCCTGGCAACAGGAATGGTGGTGAAGAGGGGCATCAGCAGCACAGGCTCCAATCCTTTCCCAGACAGGAAAGGAAGAAGGACCCTGCTGCCTACTCAACATTTTTATTATTGCTTTTGCTTATCCCTTTCATTATCCCTTTTGCTCATCCCTAGAAAACCCAACTGGGCAGGAAGGCGTGTGTCCCACCAGGGACAGAGTGTGTGCAGACATGGCAACACCCCTGGACACACTCAGCCTCTCCCAGCTGCTGGATCTTGCCATTGGGATGCCCGAGAAGGGGGCTGTCCATTTTGCAGCCATGAGAAAACTGCTGCAGGCCATGCTGGGCCACCTGGATGTGCAGTACCTGACCACTGAGGAGCCCTGGACAGGCCAGCTGAGTGGCCCCTCACTTGCTGATGTGGCCGCTGAAGTGAAAGAAATTAAGAAAGAGATGGAAGTCTACAAGAAAGAAATGACTGAGGTACAGGCTCTTCCCAGCCCCCTGGGTGCTGCCCCACCAGCCCCTCCCCACCTCCTCAGTCAGCAGTGCTGGGCACTGCCTTCACTGCCCAGGCAGAGGTTGAGCCACTGGCAGCAGCTCTTTGCCATCTGGATGAGCTTCAGTGCTCTGGCCCTGAGCCAGGCTGGGGCAGGTGGCACAGGGGCTCTCCCTGCTGACCTGGCAGTGCCATGGGCTGCCTGCTGCAGGCTGCTGCTCAGGGTGCTGCCCTGGGCAATCCCTCTGACATCCCTTTCTCTTGGACATTTCTCTCTTCAGGAGGAGACTTACGGAATCACAAGTGCATCAGAGGGTGTTATGAAATTCCCAGAGTCGCAGGTCTGTGCGGACCACAGTGGTGGTGAAGGTTGTGTTCCCCACAGACATTCTTCAGGGATTCGTCTCTGACACCACTTTCTCCTATAATCCCCCAGTGCCCTTGGCTGTGGCCCTGCTGGGGGCATGGAGAGTGCTGCCTGCAGGGCTGGCCAGCCTGACTGTGCCAGGCCCTGCACTGTCCCCCCATGCTGAACATACCATAGCAGGGGTCAAGGTCCTGTGGGTCCCCACAGACTTGCCCCATAGGCAGAGCCACACTGCCTGTACCTACTAGGCCATGTCTCTCTCCCAGGATTTCCGCGAGGAGATTGACAAGATAAAGTTAACACAGTCCCGCATGTCAGAGAAGATCAGAGAGTTGTCTGCCTTGGTGAGCTATGGGATGGTGTCACCTTTGGGCTCTCATGGGGAGCTTCAGAGAGGCTCTGTGAGCCCAAGGTTTGGAGTGCGGAGCTAGGGAAAAAGATAGGGGCCCTGGGGTGTTCCGTGGAGCTGAAAGGCCCCCAGGCTGGGACAACATGAGGTCTGTGCCTTCACTGTACTGTCACTGCCTTACCCAGGTGAAGCATCTGGAGGAGGAAATTCAAAAGCTGAGGGAGGATATAGCCGAATGGAAAGAGGAGAGCAGTGACGAGATCTCTCAGCGACTTGAGTAAGAGGACAGGAGTGTGTTTCATACTCTGTGGGGCTGCAAGGGAGCCCAGAGGGTCTGGGAGCATCCTGGTTTGGGAGGCATAAGGACACTGCCTGAGCAACACTGTGGAGGCTAAGCCTGCCCTTGCCCCCACCTTGCTGGCCAGAGCATTGCTGCAGGAGACAAAGCAAGAGCTGCAGAAGATGGAAGAGCAGCAGGAGATGAGGAATGCCATGCTGGAGCAGATGGTGACTGAGACAGCAAACCAGCTGAACGAGCAGGTGATGTCCTGGAGGAGCACTGCAACCACCTGCTGGCTCGGTTCAGTAGCCCTGGTGGGGCTCCTGGCCACTGAGCCCCACAGCACCCAGCACTTCATTACATTCATCTCATCTCTGAGCTGATTCCATCTGCCCTTTTTGCAGCTAACTGAGATAGGGGAGGTAGTGGAGAAAATGTATGAGGAGCAGGAGAGGGCAAAGGCACACTGCACCAAATGCAACTTCAACATCAACATGCATTTGGGGGAGCTTCTACAGCGCTGTGAGAAACTCCAGGAGCAGGTGGACTCCCTGGAGTCATGGCAGATGGCTGTGGGCAAGCTAGAGAAAATGATAAGGAAGTGGGGCCAGGTAGGCAGTTGGCAACATGGGGGACTGGGGAGGAGGCTGATGGGATCCCACAGCTCGATGTGCTGTGCTGTAATGTGGGTGAGCCCAAAACTGCCCCAGATTGGCCTGGACCAGGCAACAGCATGGACAGAAATTGAAGCCTTGTTGCAAATGTCCTATTAACAAAGAAGGTTCATGGCCATTGGCTGGGTAACACAGGTCTGTCCGTGTGGAGCACTAAATGTTCTTCCTCCTTTGAGCAGGACAAGCAGCTGAGGCATCACGTGGATGCCACAGTTTTACAGATGGGAACGGAATATGAGAAACTCAGCTTCATCTCAGGGAGTCTCCAGAAGGACTCACAACAAAACCAGAAATCAATTGAGGTGTGTGGCTGAAACTCCTGTGGGGTCAGAGAAATCCCCAGGCCGCATCCAGGCAGGGGACCACGAGGAACTTTTACCCCTGCCGACCTGATCTCAGCCCTGTGCTGCTTCCAAGTGCCTTTCCTCGAAGTTTTGGGGTAGGGGGAGCAGGGTGTGCTCCCTGCTCCTGGGGAGTGCCCCAGGAGATAGCCCCAAGCCTGCTGTGGTGTCATGGGTTCCTTTCTGTGCTGAAAGATGCTGTTCCAGTCCCTGGAGAAGCTGCAGAAGGAGAAAGCAGATGAGCAGGATATGTTGACAGCAATGGATGGGGTAAAGTCTCAAGGGGCCTCTGTGCCAGCCCACAGGGTCCTGGGCAGGGTGACAATTGCCCCTTGTCCCCTGGGGACTGGGTGGCAGAACTGGCCCAGGGGAGGGAGGATTTCCAGACCACGTGGTGTTCCCTCACCCTTCAGATTGTGGGATCAACCTCACCGGGGCGATGGGGCAAATGAGGCCACAGCATTCTGGAAGGGACACAATGGCCTGGAGTGAGCACTGTTCCATTCATCCCCGACACACGCTGGCCCAGCCTGTCGTTCCTAAACCCTTTGTCCACATCTCTCCTGCCTTTCCCCTCTGCCAGAAGGCAGACAAAGCTGCCTTGGGCAACAAAGTGAATTGCAACCAATTTGAAGAGAACATGGAACGGTTGCATGGGAGAATGCAGGAGCTGCAGAGCCAGATTTCAGGCCAGAAGCAGCACTGGAATGAGGTGCAGCAGCAGCTCAGCATTGTGGTGGAAGAGAAGGTGAGGGGTACCTCATCCCCACTGTGAGAAACTGGCACCTTTGGGACTTGACAGCCTGAGGCAGCATCCCTCTGAGGATCCCTCTCCTGGCTCTTCCCTGGAGACATCCATCTGCCATCCTGGGGCAGCTGGCTGAGGCTGTGCATCTATTCACAGCTGGATCGCCTGGAGCTGGAGGCCTTCACTAACCAGATGGAGGAGATGTTGAAGAGGAGCATTGAGGAGCTTGAGCAGAAGATGATGGGGGGTGACAGCGGTGCTGGGATTAAGAAGTGAGTGCAATGGAGATGCTGATGGCACTGGGGACAGCGATGGTCCCATTCCCTCCAGCTGTCCCCAGCAGTGCCCATGTGGTCCCCTGCCATGGGACCAATTTAGCTGCCAAACCAACCATGGGGGTAATGATGAAGCAGCTGCACCTTCCCCTTCCACCAGCAACAGGTTCCACACCAGAGAGGAGGCACAAGGAGGGCACAACTGCAGGATGGAGCCCTCCCAAAAGGAAATGGGGGTGTGTGTGCAAAGGCTGCCAGAAGCCAGGGTGGGAGATGGCAACCCATCCTGCCAGGCATGGGTGTGACACACAGTGTCCCTGAGCTGGGTCCTGCCCTGTGCTCCTGGCCAGGGGCATGGAGGGCATTAGTGCTGGAGAAAGGCTGAAAGCAGTGCAAGGGCAGCTTGGGATGATGGCTTGGGCACCTGTGTCCTTCACCTGGCACCAGCCAGCGGGCTGGGGATTAGGAGAAACAGGCTGGACAGCCCACAGTTTGCCCTGCAAATGCTGTGACTCCCTGCAGTGACGTTCCTCGCACCTCATGGCTTCTGCCAGCGAGCTGCCTGTGTGCACAGGGCTGTGGCCCCAGGAGCTCAGCCAGCCCTCTTCTCTCACCCTCCTTAGGCAGCTGCCAGTCCCTTTCACCTGCCTGTCCTGTGACCGCATGCTCAACATGCAGGTTCCTGGCCAGTGAGTAGCATCAGTGCATCGGGGGACAGCAGAGGGGTGTGGATGGGGGGAGATGGGTGCCAGCAGTGACCTGCTGTGCTGGGCACAGGGCTGAGAGTGTCTGCTTGGGAGGGTGTCGTGCAGAGCCCCCTCTGCAGTCCTGCCCATCAGCAGCGGGTGTGGGGATTCATCACAAGGGCTGCAGGCAGCAGGATGCCATGGGTGCAATCTTGTGGGTTTTGGGGTGCTGCCTCAAGCAGGAACAGGTTGTTTGTTCCCTGTCACCCACCTGTGACTCTGCCCTCCTCAGGTATCCCAAGACACTCCCATACTTGCAGCCGCTGTCTCCCAGCAAGGACCCACAGCACAGGCAAAGGTAAAGGCCCTGAGGACACATCCCCAGCTCCCAGCGTTCAGGGTAGTCTGGCCATGGCTGCAAGGACGGCTCCTCCCTGTGTAGGATGGGCTTGGGTCTCCTGCCGCAAGGGGAGTGGTTCTGGGAGGGACATGGCTCCTCGGGCAGCACCACCTGTCCCCTCCCTGGCGCAGCAGGGTGAAGCGCATGATGCCACAGGGCTGGGCACTGAGTATCCTCTGCCTCACCCCACAGGAGGCCGGTGGCCCATGGCAGGGTCCCCCGTGTGCCACAGAGCTATGGGGACCATCAGAGCAGGACTTTCACACTGCCACCCATTCAGGATTCCCCCCAGACCAGGGCATTTCTGCAGGGACTCGTGACCCTCCCCATCAAGGTAGGATGGTGAAGGTAGGGACATGGCATGTGTTATGTAGGCTGGCAGAGTGATGCTGAGTATGTCTTCAGATTCCCCAGGGAGAGCTGGGTTGGGAGGATTACTGGGGGATGGTGAATTGGGCCCCACATTGCACCCAGCTGCTCTCTCCTTCCCAGCCCAAAGTGGCCCAGCTGCTGGGCAGTGGTGGACACATCTCCAGCGGCCGTGATGTCCAACTTCCTGTGGTGATCAGGACCCAGGATGTTCCAGGTGTGGTCCTGTCAGGGTAGGGGGCTCAGGGGGTAAATGTAACTGATTGTCTCCTGGGTATGGGCAAGGCAAGCAGGGCTCTGTATGCAGACCTGGGCAGGGTGGGATGGGGGTTTGGGATCTGGGCTGGTGTGGAAGCAGCAGAAGAAGGATAGAGCACGAGCACTGTAGGATGGGGTGACTAGTGTTGGTGCTAGTGTAAGGTGGGGCAACAGCCGTAGACAGTTTTGGACAAGAGCCTGTGTGCTGGTGGGTCAGCCCAGCACCTGGGCCCTGGGGGGGTCTCTGGCTGGGCAGGTGCTGCTGCTGCTGCCCTGTTCTGGGCTGGGAGAGCTGCTCCAGGCAGGGCTGCCCCTGGGAAGTGGGGGTTCACCCGTGCCCCCCACCCCCAGGCCCTGCTGCCTCACAGGAGCCCCGGCCAGGCACAGCCCCCTGTCACGTCTCCTGGGCACTGGGGCTTGTCCAGCCATTTCCGCCTCGCCGGACATCAACAGCCCCCAAGTAGCTGCACAGGACTCAGTGTACGGTGCTCAACCAGGGACATCTTGTCAGCAGAGAGAAAAGGCTGTGGCAGTGACCATCAGAAGCATGACTTTTTAGCTCTGTTAAGTGAATTAAAAACCTTAAAATTACCGGCAGAGCCTTGTCTCACCAGCCTCTCTCTTCCCCAGGCTCCCTGCTGCTCCTTAAGCTCCCTCCCTGCCTTGTCTCAGTTTGAAAAACCAGGTGTCTGTTAAGGAAGGCAGAAACCTCCCTTAGAATCGAAGGGAGTCTGAATTATTATAACTTTGAAATCAAAGTGCTTTCAGGCAAAGATATGGGGAAAGGAGTTCTTAACTAGCACTTATAACGAAGCAGACAAGCAGCAACACCAACCCAACCATAACCCAGAACAGCTCCGCGCTGCGCGGCTCCCTGCCCTGTGCAGTGCCAGTCTCGGCCGGCAGGGGCGCTGTTGGCTCCCGGCTCGCAGGGCAGGTGCGCTGATTCCCCGCGCCGGCAGGGGGCGCTGTGGCGCGAGGGCAGCCGCGTCTCTCCCTCACGCGATAATGGCGGGAAGGGCTGCAGCCAGAGCCTTGGGCCAGCGGCTGGGGCGGCAGGGGGTGGCTCGCCCCGGGTAGTGAGCAAGAGGTGGCAGAAACTCCGCAGCTGTGGCAGGAGCCGCACTGTATCCCGGCTGGGAGTGCGGGGTTACAGTGTAACAGAAGTAAGCCTGAGGCGGCAGCAGTAAAGCGGCAGAGCTAAGGAGTGGCAGCCAGGCTTCTCCACAGCAGCTGCGGCAGGCAGCCGGGGAGACACACACTCTGGGAGGGCAAAAAGGGTCAGGGTCCCAGGTTTCCCCTGAGGCACCTGAGTGGATGGTGAAAGTCGTTCCTAGTCAGATTGGGGGTTAGTAAGGTTCCAGTTCAACGGCTGCTCTAACAAGCAAAAGCTCACCCCCAGTAAGGAAGAGATAGTACAGAGCTGGGCTCTGGAAATGGCAGTGAACTCTCACAGGAAGCAGCAGCTTGACTCTCCCTTCTAATGTCAAGACAGCAAGTGAGTTAGGAGTTGCCGTCAGCCCTTTCCCCTGGCTCATGGGATCTCTGCCCCCTCAAGACAAAGCCCTCAGAGAAGTGAAGCCATGTACTCTCTTTCCCCACCCCGTCCCAACCTTGGGCACATCTTTTGC
Source organism: Lichenostomus cassidix (assembly GCF_008360975.1). Lineage (NCBI taxonomy): Eukaryota > Metazoa > Chordata > Aves > Passeriformes > Meliphagidae > Lichenostomus > Lichenostomus cassidix. Next base: position 3,256,933 of record NC_139499.1, read on the forward strand.
CTCTTAGCAACAGATGGGACGAAATTCCCTAAGAGAAAACAAAAGGAAAAATGTTAACCTCCAACACTCCTGCTGTGGCTCTGCCACCAGGCTGAGCAGATTGTACTCTGGGGCCAGGTCTTGAGGCTGGTGCTGCTCCCATGGCGCCTGCAGGGCAGTTCCGAGAATCTGGGGCCTGCTGTGGCACCAGGAGCAGCTCTGAGGATCTGGGGCCTGCTGTGGCACCAGGAGCAGCTCTGAGGATCTGGGGCCTGCTGTGGCACCAGGAGCAGCTCTGAGTATCTGGAGCTTGGTCTGGCACCAGGAGCAGCTCCAGCTGCACTCAGACCCTGGGCACTGCAGAGGCCGTGGCCCTGAGGGGCTGGGAAGCCACGGGCAGATCCCAATGGCGCCTGGCTGGCACTGCTGGTGCTGCTGACCTTGGATGTGGGCTGACATCCTTGTAGGCAGCCCTGATGCCAACTCAGGAGCCGCTTGGAACCACGCCTGAGGGCTGGCCCCAGCCCCCAAGTGCAGTTGTCCCTTAATCTCTGCACTGGGAGATTCCAAACTCATTTGTCAGCTTCATCCCCTCTTCCTTTCTCGAGGGGCAGCATTAGGGGCTGGCCCAGTGGTTTTCCTCCTGTGGGGCTGGCAGGTCCTTGCCCAGAGCTGCCTCTCAGGCCCTCTCTGCAGAGTTGCTTTCCAGCCAAGCACCCCTGATGTGTCCTGCAGCCTAAGGCTGATCCTGCCCAGGGCCAGCAAGGCCCTGTGGGTGGGCCTGAGTGTGTTTGCCCATTCCGGGCAAGAGCAACTCCCTAGGTGGGGGAACACAGGGACATGGGGAACCCACATGGGCCAGAGCTTCCCCACAGCTGCAGAGTGGCAACGTGTCCTAGGGGAAGGGACAGATGCACCCGAGCACAGAGGAGTGAGTGTCTGTGCTGTGCTGGGACAAATGACACTGCAACAACAAAGTAGGGATAAGGAAAATACCTTATGAATGGTGAAAAAACAAACTGAGGCAATAGTGATTAAAGACTTTAAAGCTCAGGAGATGTGCCACAGAGGAGTTGCAGGAATCTCCCATATCCATGTGTGTGACAGAGAAAGAGCAGAAGATGGCCAGCAAGGTCAGGATGCAGGAAATATATTCCCTTTCCATGTTTTCAGGTTTCCCAATCCTTGAAAGGGGATTTGAGAGTCCTCTATGGTTTATTTCCTTCTCTGGCTCCTAAGTCAGCTCTGTATCCCTTCATGGGAACATTGCTGCTGTGGAGCTTTGAAGCAGGAAGGACTAGGGGTAAACAGAGCGTGTTTCAGAAGGGGGCAGCTGAGGGGTGGACAGTGGGTGTTGAAGGGAAGAACTTTGTTTTATTTCCCTTACAGTCTTGGGGACATTGGCAGGAGAAATTTCATTGGCTTCTTTCTGGACTGTCACACTGACATCAAACCTAACTTGGAGGAAGTTGTACAAAGGCTTCACCCAGGGAGACTCTTTGCTCTGAACTCCAGAGGAGAAAGGAGTTTATGCCTCAACAACCCTATAGCTCAGCCAAGTGCTCACGGGGCTCCTCCTGCACCTCCAGCATGAGGAACAGCACCCCACTGCTTCAGTGGCAAAGGTTGATTCCCATGGAAGCTCCAAACCAGGCCTTGGGTTTGCTGTGCCAAAACCACAGAGTTTTGTGGCCAATGTCTGAAATCCAGGTTTGGCCATTCTCTCACAGGGACTGAGCTCTGTGGGGCCAGTGGCCCTGCCCGTGGCCTCTGCCCAGGAGCTGCTTTGGGGAACCCTCACTTGGTGAGGAAGCAAACATAGATGTACCCTTTGGACTTCATCTGGGGCTTTGTGGTTGTTCCTGTGCCCAGCCCATGGCAACTCACACTGACAGTTCACCTGCACAGCAAAGGCAGGCTTATTGCCTACTCCATGATGCAAGAAGAAAGCAAGAACATGAGATGCCACAGAACAGGACACTGCCTCAGCAGATCAGGAACTAGCTTGGTTGCAACTCAAGTCTTAAAGTGATTAAAAGCAAAATAGTGAGGCCTCTACTGTCCTGTGAGACTTTCAAGCGCTTTTCAATAACTCAAGGGGCTCCAAAAGGAGAGGGACTTTCCACAAGGGCCTAGAATGACAGGATGAGGGGTAATGAATGGCTTCATACAAAAGGACGGCAGGGTTAGGTTGGGTATTGGGAAGAAATTCTTCCCTGCAAGGGTGGTGATGCCTAGGCACAGGTTGTGCAAAGAAATTGCGTCTGCCCAATTCCTGAAAGAGTCCAGGGCCAGGCTGAATGGGAACATGGAGCAACCTGGTCTAGTGGATGGTGTTCCTGCCTATGGCAGGGGAATGGAAAGAGATGATGTTTGAGGTCTCTTCCAGCCCAAGCCATTCCATGACTGCATGACATCATGAGTCTGTGATGCACTGGCTCCTGGGGGTGGAGTGGGGTGCATTGCCTGGCAACGGGAATTGTGATGAAGGGGGCCGTGAAAAGCACAGGCTCCAGTCCTTTCCCAGACAGGAAAGGAAGAAGGACCCTTCTGCCTACTTATCCAATTTATCATCCCTTTTGCCCATTCCTTTTGCCCATCCCTTTTATCATCCCTTGTAGTCATCCATTTTATCACCCTTTTCCCTTCTTCCTTCTCACTTTTTCTCTACACTATTCATAATCCTCTTGCTCATCCCTGGGCAGACACAGCTGGGCATGAAAGCTTGTGTCCCACCAGGGACAGAGTGTGTGCAAACATGGCAACACCCCTGGACACACTCAGCCTCTCCCAGCTGCTGGATCTTGCCATTAGGATGCCCCAGAAGGGGGCTGTCCATTTTGCAGCCATGAGAAAACTGCTGCAGGCCATGCTGGGGCACCTGGATGTGCAGTACCTGACCACTGAGAAACCCTGGACAGGCCAGCTGAGTGGCCCCTCACTTGCTGATGTGGCCGCTGAAGTGAAAGAAATTAAGAAGGAGATGGAAGTCTACAAGAAACACATGCGCAAGGTAGAGGCTCTTCCCAGCCTCCTCATGCTGCCCCACCAGCCCCTACGCTTTCCTCAGCAGTGCTGGGCACTGCCCTCACTGCCCAGGCAGAGGTTGAGCCACTGGCAGCAGCTCTTTGCCATCTGGATGAGCTTCAGTGCTCTGGCCCTGAGCCAGGCTGGGGCAGGTGGCACAGGGGCTCTCCCTGCTGACCTGGCAGTGCCATGGGCTGCCTGCTGCAGTGCTGTCCTGGGCATCCCCTCTGACATCCCTCTTTCTTGGACTGTTTCTCTCTTCATGAGGATCTTGATGGAATCACAAGTGCATCAGAGAACATCATGAACAGCCAGGAGTCACAGGTCTGTGGTGAAGGTCGTGTTCCCCACAGACATTCTTCAGGGATTCGTCTCTGACACCACTTTCTCCTATAATCCTCCATGGCACAAACGAAGAACTTCCAGGAGGAGTGGCATGAGGCGAACTGCTGCTGGCAGCAAGCTGTGGGCCTGAGACAGCAGCCAGTGCCCTTGGATCTGGCCCTGCTGGGTGCATGGAGAGTGCTGCCTGCAGGGCTGGCCAGCCTGACTGTGCCAGGCCCTGCACTGTCCCCCCATGCTGAACATACCATAGCAGGGGTCAAGGTCCTGTGGGTCCCCACGGACTTGCCCCATAGGTAGAGCCACACTGCCTGTACCTACTAGGCCATGTCTCTCTCCCAGGATTTCCGCGAGGAGATTGACAAGATAAAGTTAACTCAGTCCCGCATGTCAGAGAAGATCAGAGAGTTATCTGCCTTGGTGAGCTATGGGATGGTGTCACCTTTGGGCTCTCATGGGGAACTTCAGAGTGGCTCTGTGAGCCCAAGGTTTGGAGTGCGGAGCTAGGGAAAAAGATAGGGGCCCTGGGGTGTTCCATGGAGCTGAAGGGCCCCCAGGCTGGGACAACATGAGGTCTGTGCCTTCACTGTACTGTCACTGCCTTACCCAGGTGAAGAATCTGGAGGAGGAAATTCAAAAGCTGAGGGAGGATATAGCCGAATGGAAAGAGGAGAGCAGTGACGAGATCTCTCAGCGACTTGAGTAAGAGGACAGGAGTGTGTTTCATACTCTGTGGGGCTGCAAGGGAGCCCAGAGGGTCTGGGAGCATCCTGGTTTGGGAGGCATAAGGACACTGCCTGAGCAACACTGTGGAGGCTAAGCCTGCCCTTGCCCCCATCTTGCTGGCCAGAGCATTGCTGCAGGAGACAAAGCAAGAGCTGCAGAAGATGGAAGAGCAGCAGGAGATGAGGAATGCCATGCTGGAGCAGCTGGTGACTGAGACAGCAAACCAGCTGAACGAGCAGGTGATGTCCTGGAGGAGCACTGCAACCACCTGCTGGCTCGGTTCAGTAGCCCTGGTGGGGCTCCTGGCCACTGAGCCCCACAGCACCCAGCACTTCATTACATTCATCTCATCTCTGAGCTGATTCCATCTGCCCTTTTTGCAGCTAACTGAGATAGGGGAGGTAGTGGAGAAAATGTATGAGGAGCAGGAGAGGGCAAAGGCACACTGCACCAAATGCAACTTCAACATCAACATGCATTTGGGGGAGCTTCTACAGCGCTGTGAGAAACTCCAGGAGCAGGTGGACTCCCTGGAGTCATGGCAGATGGCTGTGGGCAAGCTAGAGAAAATGATAAGGAAGTGGGGCCAGGTAGGCAGTTGGCAACATGGGGGACTGGGGAGGAGGCTGATGGGATCCCACAGCTGGCTGTGCTGTGCTGTAATGTGGGGGAGCCCAAAACTGTCCCAGATTGGCCTGGACCAGGCAACAGCATGGACAGAAATTGAAGCCTTGTTGCAAATGTCCTATTAACAAAGAAGGTTCATGGCCATTGGCTGGGTAACACAGGTCTGTCCGTGTGGAGCACTAAATGTTCTTCCTCCTTTGAGCAGGACAGTGGGCTGAGGCATCACGTGGATGCCACAGTTTTACAGATGGGAACGGAATATGAGAAACTCAGCTTCATCTCAGGGAGTCTCCAGAAGGACTCACAACAAAACCAGAAATCAATTGAGGTGTGTGGCTGAAACTCCTGTGGGGTCAGAGAAATCCCCAGGCCGCATCCAGGCAGGGGACCACGAGGAACCTTTACCCCTGCCGACCTGATCTCAGCCCTGTGCTGCTTCCAAGTGCCTTTCCTCGAAGTTTTGGGGTAGGGGGAGCAGGGTGTGCTCCCCGCTCCTGGGCAGTGCCCCAGGAGATAGCCCCAAGCCTGCTGTGGTGTCATTGGTTCCTTTCTGTGCTGAAAGATGCTGTTCCAGTCCCTGGAGAAGCTGCAGAAGGAGAAAGCAGATGAGCAGGATATGTTGACAGCAATGGATGGGGTAAAGTCTCAAGGGGCCTCTGTGCCAGCCCACAGGGTCCTGGGCAGGGTGACAAATGCCCCCTGTCCATTGGGGACTGGGTGGCAGAACTGGCCCAGGGGAGGGAGGATTTCCAGACCATGTGGTGTTCCCTCACCCTTCAGATGGTGGGATCAACCTCACCGGGGTGATGGGGCAAACGGGGTCACAGCATTCTGGAAGGGGCACAATGGCCGGGAGTGAGCACTGCTCCCTTCATTCCTGACATGTGCTGGCCTAGCCTGTTGCTCTTCAACACTTTGTCCACATCTCTCCTGCCTTTCCCCTCTGCCAGAAGGCAGACAAAGCTGCCTTGGGCAACAAAGTGAATTGCAACCAGTTTGAAGAGAACATGGAGCGGTTGCATGGGAGAATGCAGGAGCTGCAGAGCCAGATTTCAGGCCAGAAGCAGCACTGGAATGAGGTGCAGCAGCAGCTCAGCATTGTGGTGGAAGAGAAGGTGAGGGGTACCTCATCCCCACTGTGAGAAACTGGCACCTTTGGGACTTGACAGCCTGAGGCAGCATCCCTCTGAGGATCCCTCTCCTGGCTCTTCCCTGGAGACATCCATCTGCCATCCTGGGGCAGCTGGCTGAGGCTGTGCACCTATTCACAGCTGGATCGCCTGGAGCTGGAGGCCTTCACTAACCAGATGGAGGAGATGTTGAAGAGGAGCATTGAGGAGCTTGAGCAGAAGATGATGGGGGGTGACAGCGGTGCTGGGATTAAGAAGTGAGTGCAATGGAGATGCTGATGGCACTGGGGACAGCGATGGTCCCATTCCCTCCAGCTGTCCCCAGCAGTGCCCATGTGGTCCCCTGCCATGGGACCAATTTAGCTGCCAAACCAACCATGGGGATAACGATGAAGCAGCTGCACCTTCCCCTTCCACCAGCAGCAGGTTCCACACCAGAGAGGAGGCACAAGGAGGGCACAACTGCAGGATGGAGCCCTCCCAAAAGGAAATGGGGGTGTGTGTGCAAAGGCTGCCAGAAGCCGGGGAGGGAGATGGGAACCCATCCTGCCAGGCATGGGTGTGACACACAGTGTCCCTGAGCTGGGTCCTGCCCTGTGCTCCTGGCCAGGTGCACGGAGGGCATTAGTGCTGGAGAAAGGCTGAAAGCAGTGCAAGGGCAGGTTGGGATGATGGCTTGGGCACCTGTGTCCTTCACCTGGCATCAGCCAGCGGGCTGGGGATGAGGAGAAACAGGCTGGACAGCCCACAGTTTGCCCTGCAAACGCTGTGACTCCCTGCAGTGACATTCCTGGCACCTCATGGCTGCTGCCAGTGAGCTGCCTTTGTGCACAGGGCTGTGGCCCCAGGAGCTCACCCAGCCCTCTTCTCTCACCCTCCTTAGGCAGCTGCCAGTCCCTTTCACCTGCCTGTCCTGTGACCGCATGCTCAACATGCAGGTTCCTGGCCAGTGAGTAGCATCAGTGCATCGGGGGACAGCAGAGGGGTGTGGATGGGGGGAGATGGGTGCCAGCAGTGACCTGCTGTGCTGGGCACAGGGCTGAGAGTGTCTGCTTGGGAGGGTGTCATGTGCAGAGCCCCCTCTGCAGCTCTGCCCATCAGCAGCGGGTGTGGGGATTCATCACCAGGGCTGCAGGCAGCAGGATGCCATGGGTGCAATCTTGTGGGATTTGGGGTGCTGCCTCAAGCAGGTTGTTTGTTCTCTGTCACCCACCTGTGACTCTGCCCTCCCCAGGTACCCCAAGACACTCCCATACTTGCAGCCGCTGTCCCCCAGCAAGGAGCCACAGCACAGGCAAAGGTAGGGGCCCTGGACATCCCCAGCTCCTAGCATTCAGGGTAGTCTGGCCACAGAAAGGACGGCTCCTCCCTGTGTAGGATGGGCTTGGGTCTCCTGCCGCAAGGGGAGTGGTTCTGGGAGGGACATGGCTCCTCGGGCAGCACCACCTGTCCCCTCCCTGGCACAGCAGGGTGAAGCGCATGATGCCACAGGGCTGGTCACTGAGTATCCTCTGCCTCACCCCACAGGAGGCCGGTGGCCCATGGCAGGGTCCCCCGTGTGCCACAGAGCTATGGGGACCATCAGAGCAGGACTTTCACACTGCCACCCATTCAGGATTCCCCCCAGACCAGGGCATTTCTGCAGGGACTCGTGACCCTCCCCATCAAGGTAGGATGGTGAAGGTAGGGGCATGGCATGTGCCATGTAGGCTGGCAGAGTGATGCTGAGTATGTCTTCAGATTCCCCGGGGAGAGCTGGGTGGGGAGGATTACTGGGGGATGCTGAATTGGGCCCCACATTGCACCCAACTGCTCTCTCCTTCCCAGCCCAAAGTGGCCCAGCTGCTGGGCAGTGGTGGACACATCTCCAGCGGCCGTGATGTCCAACTTCCTGTGGTGATCAGGACCCAGGATGTTCCAGGTGTGGCCCTGTCAGGGTAGGGGGCTCAGGGGGTAAATGTAACTGATTGTCTCCTGGGTATGGGGCAAGGCAAGCAGGTTTCTGTATGCAGACCTGAGCAGGGTGGGATGGGGGTTTGGGATCTGGGCTGGTGTGGAAGTAGCAGAAGCAGGATAGAGCAGGAGCACTGTAGGATGGGGTGACTAGTGTTGGTGCTAGTGTAAGGTGGGGGAACAGCCGTAGCCAGTTTTGGACAAGAGCTTGTGTGCTGGTGGGTCAGCCCAGCACCTGGGCCCTGGGGGGTCTCTGGCTGGGCAGGTGCTGCTGCTGCTGCCCTGTTCTGGGCTGGGAGAGCTGCTCCAGGCAGGGCTGCCCCTGGGAAGTGGGGGTTCACCCGTGCCCCCCACCCCCAGGCCCTGCTGCCTCACAGGAGCCCCGGCCAGGCACAGCCCCCTGTCACGTCTCCTGGGCACTGGGGCTTGTCCAGCCACTTCCGCCTCGCCGGACATCGACAGCCCCCAAGTAGCTGCACAGGACTCAGTGTACGGTGCTCAACCAGGGACATCTTGTCAGCAGAGAGAAAAGGCTGTGGCAGTGACCATCAGAAGCATGACTTTTTAGCTCTGTTAAGTGAATTAAAAACCTTAAAATTACAGGCAGAACCTTGTCTCACCAGCCTCTCTCTTCCCCAGGCTCCCTGCTGCTCCTTATGCTCCCTCCCTGCCTTGTCTCAGTTTGAAAAACCAGGTGTCTGTTAAGGAAGGCAGAAACCTCCCTTAGAATAGATAGGAGTCTGAATTATTATACCTTTGGAATCAAAGTGCTTTCAGGCAAAGATCTGGGGAAAGGAACAGCAGTTCTTAACTAGCACTTATAACGAAGCAAACAAGCAGCAACACCAACCCAACCACAAACCAGAACAGCTCCGCGCTGCGCGGCTCCCTGCCCTGTGCAGTGCCAGTCTCGGCCGGCAGGGGCGCTGTTGGCTCCCGGCTCGCAGGGCAGGTGCGCTGATTCCCCGCGCCGGCAGGGGGCGCTGTGGCGCGAGGGCAGCCGCGTCTCTCCCTCACGCGATAATGGCGGGAAGGGCTGCAGCCAGAGCCTTGGGCCAGCGGCTGGGGCGGCAGGGGGTGGCTCGCCCCGGGTAGTGAGCAAGAGGTGGCAGAAACTCCGCAGCTGTGGCAGGAGCCGCACTGTATCCCGGCTGGGAGTGCGGGGTTACAGTGTAACAGAAGTAAGCCTGAGGCGGCAGCAGTAAAGCGGCAGAGCTAAGGAGTGGCAGCCGGGCTTCTCCACAGCAGCTGCGGCAGGCAGCCGGGGAGACACACACTCTGGGAGGGCGAAGAGGGTGAGGGTCCCAGGTTTCCCCTGAGGCACCCAAGTGGATGGTGAAAGTCCTTCCTAGTCAGATCGGGGGTTAGTAAGGTCCCAGTTCAACGGCTGCTCTAACAAGCAAAAGCTCACCCCCAGTAAGGAAGAGATAGTACAGAGCTGGGCTCTGGAAATGGCAGTGAACTCTCACAGGAAGCAGCAGCTTGACTCTCCCTTCTAATGTCAAGACAGCAAGTGAGTTAGGAGTTGCCGTCAGCCCTTTCCCCTGGCTCATGGGATCTCTGCCCCCTCAAGACAAAGCCCTCAGAGAAGTGAAGCCATGTACTCTCTTTCCCCACCCCGTCCCAACCTTGGGCACATCTTTTGCCTCTTAGCAACAGATGGGACGAAATTCCCTAAGAGAAAACAAAAGGAAAAATGTTAACCTCCAACACTCCTGCTGTGGCTCTGCCACCAGGCTGAGCAGATTGTACTCTGGGGCCAGGTCTTGAGGCTGGTGCTGCTCCCATGGCGCCTGCAGGGCAGTTCCGAGAATCTGGGGCCTGCTGTGGCACCAGGAGCAGCTCTGAGGATCTGGGGCCTGCTGTGGCACCAGGAGCAGCTCTGAGGATCTGGGGCCTGCTGTGGCACCAGGAGCAGCTCTGAGTATCTGGAGCTTGGTCTGGCACCAGGAGCAGCTCCAGCTGCACTCAGACCCTGGGCATTGCAGAGGCTGTGGCCCTGAGGGGCTGGGAAGCCACAGGCAGATCCCAATGGCGCCTGGCTGGCACTGCTGGTGCTGCTGACCTTGGATGTGGGCTGACATCCTTGTAGGCAGCCCTGATGCCAACTCAGGAGCCGCTTGGAACCACGCCTGAGGGCTGGCCCCAGCCCCCAAGTGCAGTTGTCCCTTAATCTCTGCACTGGGAGATTCCAAACTCATTTGTCAGCTTCATCCCCTCTTCCTTTCTCGAGGGGCAGCATTAGGGGCTGGCCCAGTGGTTTTCCTCCTGTGGGGCTGGCAGGTCCTTGCCCAGAGCTGCCTCTCAGGCCCTCTCTGCAGAGTTGCTTTCCAGCCAAGCACCCCTGATGTGTCCTGCAGCCTGAGGCTGATCCTGCCCAGGGCCAGCAAGGCCCTGTGGGTGGGCCTGAGTGTGTTTGCCCATTCCGGGCAAGAGCAACTCCCTAGGTGGGGGAACACAGGGACATGGGGAACCCACATGGGCCAGAGCTTCCCCACAGCTGCAGAGCGGCAACGTGTCCTAGGGGAAGGGACAGATGCACCCGAGCACAGAGGAGTGAGTGTCTGTGCTGTGCTGGGACAAATGACACTGCAACAACAAAGTAGGGATAAGGAAAATACCTTATGAATGGTGAAAAAACAAACTGAGGCAATAGTGATTAAAGACTTTAAAGCTCAGGAGATGTGCCACAGAGGAGTTGCAGGAATCTCCCATATCCATGTGTGTGACAGAGAAAGAGCAGAAGATGGCCAGCAAGGTCAGGATGCAGGAAATATATTCCCTTTCCATGTTTTCAGGTTTCCCAGTCCTTGAAAGGGGATTTGAGAGTCCTCTATGGTTTATTTCCTTCTCTGGCTCCTAAGTCAGCTCTGTATCCCTTCATGGGAACATTGCTGCTGTGGAGCTTTGAAGCAGGAAGGACTAGGGGTAAACAGAGCGTGTTTCAGAAGGGGGCAGCTGGGGGGTGGACAGTGGGTGTTGAAGGGAAGAACTTTGTTTTATTTCCCTTACAGTCTTGGGGACATTGGCAGGAGAAATTTCATTGGCTTCTTTCTGGACTGTCACACTGACATCAAACCTAACTTGGAGGAAGTTGTACAAAGGCTTCACCCAGGGAGACTCTTTGCTCTGAACTCCAGAGGAGAAAGGAGTTTATGCCTCAACAACCCTATAGCTCAGCCAAGTGCTCACGGGGCTCCTCCTGCACCTCCAGCATGAGGAACAGCACCCCACTGCTTCAGTGGCAAAGGTTGATTCCCATGGATGCTCCAAACCAGGCTTTGGGTTTGCTGTGCCAAAACCACAGAGTTTTGTGGCCAATGTCTGAAATCCAGGTTTGGCCATTCTCTCACAGGGACTGAGCTCTGTGGGGCCAGTGGCCCTGCCCGTGGCCTCTGCCCAGGAGCTGCTTTGGGGAACCCTCACTTGGTGAGGAAGCAAACATAGATGTACCCTTTGGACTTCATCTGGGGCTTTGTGGTTGTTCCTGTGCCCGGCCCATGGCAACTCACACTGACAGTTCACCTGCACAGCAAAGGCAGGCTTATTGCCTACTCCATGATGCAAGAAGAAAGCAAGAACATGAGATGCCACAGAACAGGACACTGCCTCAGCAGATCAGGAACTAGCTTGGTTGCAACTCAAGTCTTAAAGTGATTAAAAGCAAAATAGTGAGGCCTCTACTGTCCTGTGAGACTTTCAAGCGCTTTTCAATAACTCAAGGGGCTCCAAAAGGAGAGGGACTTTCCACAAGGGCCTAGAATGACAGGATGAGGGGTAATGAATGGCTTCATACAAAAGGACGGCAGGGTTAGGTTGGGTATTGGGAAGAAATTCTTCCCTGCAAGGGTGGTGATGCCTAGGCACAGGTTGTGCAAAGAAATTGCGTCTGCCCCATTCCTGAAAGAGTCCAGGGCCAGGCTGAATGGGAACATGGAGCAACCTGGTCTAGTGGAAGGTGTTCCTGCCTGTGGCAAGGGAATGGAAAGAGATGATGTTTGAGGTCTCTTCCAGCCCAAGCCATTCCATGACTGCATGACTTCATGAGTCTGTGATGCACTGGCTCCTGGGGGTGGAGTGGGGTGCATTGCCTGGCAACGGGAATTGTGATGAAGGGGGCCGTGAAAAGCACAGGCTCCAGTCCTTTCCCAGACAGGAAAGGAAGAAGGACCCTTCTGCCTACTTATCCAATTTATCATCCCTTTTGCCCATTCCTTTTGCCCATCCCTTTTATCATCCCTTGTAGTCATCCATTTTATCACCCTTTTCCCTTCTTCCTTCTCACTTTTTCTCTTCCCTATTCATAATCCTCTTGCTCATCCCTGGGCAGACACAGCTGGGCATGAAAGCTTGTGTCCCACCAGGGACAGAGTGTGTGCAAACATGGCAACACCCCTGGACACACTCAGCCTCTCCCAGCTGCTGGATCTTGCCATTAGGATGCCCCAGAAGGGGGCTGTCCATTTTGCAGCCATGAGAAAACTGCTGCAGGCCGTGCTGGGGCACCTGGATGTGCAGTACCTGACCACTGAGAAACCCTGGACAGGCCAGCTGAGTGGCCCCTCACTTGCTGATGTGGCCGCTGAAGTGAAAGAAATTAAGAAAGAGATGGAAGTCTACAAGAAACACATGCGCAAGGTAGAGGCTCTTCCCAGCCTCCTCGTGCTGCCCCACCAGCCCCTACGCTTTCCTCAGCAGTGCTGGGCACTGCCCTCACTGCCCAGGCAGAGGTTGAGCCACTGGCAGCAGCTCATTGCCATCTGGATGAGCTTCAGTGCTCTGGCCCTGAGCCAGGCTGGGGCAGGTGGCACAGGGACTCTCCCTGCTGACCTGGCAGTGCCATGGGCTGCCTGCTGCAGTGCTGCCCTGGGCATCCCCTCTGACATCCCTCTTTCTTGGACTGTTTCTCTCTTCATGAGGATCTTGATGGAATCACAAGTGCATCAGAGAACATCATGAACAGCCAGGAGTTGCAGGTCTGTGGTGAAGGTCGTGTTCCCCACAGACATTCTTCAGGGATTCGTCTCTGACACCACTTTCTCCTATAATCCTCCATGGCACAAACGAAGAACTTCCAGGAGGAGTGGCATGAGGCGAACTGCTGCTGGCAGCAAGCTGTGGGCCTGAGACAGCAGCCAGTGCCCTTGGCTCTGGCCCTGCTGGGTGCATGGAGAGTGCTGCCTGCAGGGCTGGCCAGCCTGACTGTGCCAGGCCCTGCACTGTCCCCCCATGCTGAACATACCATAGCAGGGGTCAAGGTCCTGTGGGTCCCCACGGACTTGCCCCATAGGTAGAGCCACACTGCCTGTACCTACTAGGCCATGTCTCTCTCCCAGGATTTCCGCGAGGAGATTGACAAGATAAAGATGACACAGTCCCATCAGTCAGAGAAGATCAAAGAGTTATCTGCCTTGGTGAGCTATGGGATGGTGTCACCTTTGGGCTCTCATGGGGAGCTTCAGAGTGGCTCTGTGAGCCCAAGGTTTGGAGTGCGGAGCTGGGGAAAAAGAATGGGGGCCCTGGGGTGTTCCGTGGAGCTGAAAGGCCCCCAGGCTGGGACAACATGAGGTCTGTGCCTTCACTGTACTGTCACTGCCTTACCTAGGTGAAGAATCTGGAGGAGGAAATTCAAAAGCTGAGGGAAGATTTAGCTGAATGGAAAGAGGAGAGCAGCGAGGAAATAACTCAGCGACTTGAGTAAGAGGACAGGAGTGTGTTTCATACTCTGTGTGGCTGCAAGGGAGCCCAGAGGGTCTGGGAGCATCCTGGTTTGGGAGGCATAAGGACACTGCCTGAGCAACACTGTGGAGGCTAAGCCTGCCCTTGCCCCCATCTTGCTGGCCAGAGCATTGCTGCAGGAGACAAAGCAAGAGCTGCAGAAGATGGAAGAGCAGCAGGAGATGAGGAATGCCATGCTGGAGCAGCTGGTGACTGAGACAGCAAACCAGCTGAACGAGCAGGTGATGTCCTGGAGGAGCACTGCAACCACCTGCTGGCTCGGTTCAGTAGCCCTGGTGGGGCTCCTGGCCATATTCCCTTACTTGCTGGGGCCACCGAGCCCCTCAGCACCCAGGACTGTTCATTCCATTCATCCCATCTTTGAGCTGATTCATTCTGGACTTCCTGCAGCTGATTCAGATAGCCAAGTTAGTAGGAAACATACAAGAGGAGCAGGAGAAGAAAAAGGGAGACTGCACCAAATGTACCTTCGACATCAACGTGCATTTGGGGGAGCTCCTCCACCGCTGTGAGAAACTCCAGGAGCAGGTGGACTCCCTGGAGTCATGGCAGATGGCTGTGGGCAAGCTGGAGAAGATGATGAGGAAGTGGGGCCAGGTAGGCAGTTGGCAGCATGGGGGACTGGGGAGGAGGCTGATGGGGTCCCACAGCTGGCTGTGCTGTGCTGTAATGTGGGGGAGCCCAAAACTGCCCCAGATTGGCCTGGACCAGGCAACAGCATGGACAGAAATTGAAGCCTTGTTGCAAATGTCCTATTAACAAAGAAGGTTCATGGCCATTGGCTGGGTAACACAGGTCTGTCCGTGTGGAGCACTAAATGTTCTTCCTCCTTTGAGCAGGACAATGGGCTGAGGCATCACATGGATGCCACAGTTGTACAGAGTCAATGGGATGGTGAGAAACTCAGCTTCATCTCAGGGAGTCTCCAGAGGGACTCACAACACAACCAGAAATCAATTGAGGTGTGTGGCTGAATCCTGTGGGGTCAGAGAAACCCCCAGGCCGAATGCAGGCAGGGGCCCACAAGGAACCTTTCCTCTTGCCGACCTGATTTCAGCCCTGTGCTGCTTCCAAGTGCCTTTCCTCAAGGTTTTGGGGTAGGGGGAGCAGGGTGTGCTCCCTGCTCCTGGGGAGTGCCCCAGGAGATAGCCCCAAGCCTGCTGTGGTGTCATGGGTTCCTTTCTGTGCTGAAAGATGCTGTTCCAGTTCCTGGAGAAGCTGCAGAAAGAGAAAGCAGATGAGCAGGATATGTTGGCAGCAATGGATGTGGTAAAGTCTCAAGGGGCCTCTGTGCCAGCCCACAGGGTCCTGGGCAGGGTGACAATTGCCCCCTGTCCATTGGGGACTGGGTGGCAGAACTGGCCCAGGGGAGGGAGGATTTCCAGACCACGTGGTGTTCCCTCACCCTTCAGATGGTGGGATCAACCTCACCGGGGCGATGGGGCAAATGAGGCCACAGCATTCTGGAAGGGGCACAATGGCCGGGAGTGAGCACTGCTCTCTCCATCCCTGACATGTGCTGGCCCAGCCTGTTGTTCTTCAACCCTTTGTCCACATCTCTCATGCATTCCCCCTCTGCTAGAAGGCAGACAAAGCTGCCTTGGGCAACAAAGTGAATTGCAACCAGTTTGAAGAGAACATGGAGCGGTTGCATGGGAGAATGCAGGAGCTGCAGAGCCAGATTTCAGGCCAGAAGCAGCACTGGAATGAGGTGCAGCAGCAGCTCAGCGTTGTGGTGGAAGAGAAGGTGAGGGGTACCTCATCCCCACTGTGAGAAACTGGCACCTTTGGGACTTGACAGCCTGAGGCAGCATCCCTCTGAGGATCCCTCTCCTGGCTCTTCCCTGGAGACATCCATGTGCCATCCTGGGGCAGCTGGCTGAGGCTGTGCACCTATTCACAGCTGGATCGCCTGGAGCTGGAGGCCTTCACTAACCAGATGGAGGAGATGTTGAAGAGGAGCATTGAGGAGCTTGAGCAGAAGATGATGGGGGGTGACAGCGGTGCTGGGATTAAGAAGTGAGTGCAATGGAGATGCTGATGGCACTGGGGACAGCGATGGTCCCATTCCCTCCAGATGTCCCCAGCAGTGCCCATGTGGTCCCCTGCCATGGGACCAATTTAGCTGCCAAACCAACCATGGGGATAACGATGAAGCAGCTGCACCTTCCCCTTCCACCAGCAGCAGGTTCCACACCAGAGAGGAGGCACAAGGAGGGCACAACTGCAGGATGGAGCCCTCCCAAAAGGAAATGGGGGTGTGTGTGCAAAGGCTGCCAGAAGCCAGGGCGGGAGATGGCAACCCATCCTGCCAGGCATGGGTGTGACACACAGTGTCCCTGAGCTGGGTCCTGCCCTGTGCTCCTGGCCAGGTGCACGGAGGGCATTAGTGCTGGAGAAAGGCTGAAAGCAGTGCAAGGGCAGGTTGGGATGATGGCTTGGGCACCTGTGTCCTTCACCTGGCATCAGCCAGTGGGCTGGGGATGTGGAGAAACAGGCTGGACAGCCCACAGTTTGCCCTGCAAATGCTGTGACTCCCTGCAGTGACGTTCCTCGCACCTCATGGCTTCTGCCAGCGAGCTGCCTTTGTGCACAGGGCTGTGGCCCCAGGAGCTCAGCCAGCCCTCTTCTCTCGCCCTCCTTAGGCAGCTGCCAGTCCCTTTCACTTGCCTGTCCTGTGACCGCATGCTCAACATGCAGGTTCCTGGCCAGTGAGTAGCATCAGTGCATTGGGGGACAGCAGAGGGGTGTGGATGGGGGGAGATGGGTGCCAGCAGTGACCTGCTGTGCTGGGCACAGGGCTGAGAGTGTCTGCGTGGGAGGGTGTCATGTGCAGAGCCCCCTCTGCAGCTCTGCCCATCAGCAGCGGGTGTGGGGATTCATCACAAGGGCTGCAGACAGCAGGGTGCCATGGGTGCAATCTTGTGGGTTTTGGGGTGCTGCCTCAAGCAGGAACAGGTTGTTTGTTCTCTGTCACCCACCTGTGACTCTGCCCTCCTCAGGTATCCCAAGACACTCCCATACTTGCAGCCGCTGTCTCCCAGCAAGGACCCACAGCACAGGCAAAGGTAAAGGCCCTGAGGACACATCCCCAGCTCCCAGCGTTCAGGGTAGTCTGGCCGTAGCTGCAAGGACGGCTCCTCCCTGTGTAGGATGGGCTTGGGTCTCCTGCCGCAAGGGGAGTGGTTCTGGGAGGGACATGGCTGCTCAGGCAGCACCACCTGTCCCCTCCCTGGCACAGCAGGGTGAAGCGCATGATGCCACAGGGCTGGGCACTGAGTATCCTCTGCCTCACCCCACAGGAGGCCAGTGGTCCATGGAAGCATCCCCTGTTTGCTGCAGAGCTATGGGGACAATCAGAGCAGCAGTGCCACACTGCCACCCATTCAGGACTCTTCACGGACCAAGGCATTTCCACAGGGATTCATGACCCTCCCCAACAAGGTAGGATGGTGAAGACAGGGATATAGCATGTGTAATGTGTAATGGCAGGGTGATGCTGATTATCCTGGGTGAATCTGTGCTGGGAGAGCTGGGCTGGGTGGATTACTCGGGGATGCTGAATTGGGCCCCACATTGCAGCCAGCTGCTCTCTCCTTCCCAGCCCAAAGTGACCCATCTGCTGAGCAGTGTTGGACACATCTCCAGGGACTGTGATGACCCATGTCCTATGGTGATCGGGACCCAAGATGTTCCAGGTGTGGCCCTGTCAGGACATTGGGATCAGGGGGAAGAAGACACTGGTTGTCTGCTGGGTCTACACCTGGGCTCTGGGGGTCTCTAGCCAGGCAGGTGCCGCTGCTGCCGCCGTTCTGGGCTGGCAGAGCTGCCCCAGATGGGGGTTTCCCCTTGGAAGTAGGGGTTCACCTGTGCCACTCACCCCCAGGCCTTGCCTCCTCACGGGAGCACCAGCCAGGCACAGCCCCCCGACACGTCTCCTGGGCACCAAAGCCGCTTCAGCCCCGCCGGACATCGACAGCCCCCAAGTAGCTGCACAGGACTGGGAACTCAGTGCTCCACCAGGGACTTCTCCTCAGCAGAGAGAAAAGTGTGACAATGGCCATCAGAGAAATAACTTCTTCATTGTATTAAGTTAATAAAAAACCTGAAGAATACAGGCCTTTTCCCACTGTCACTGAAAACATTGGGATGAATCAAACTGTCTAACAATATTTTTAGTAGTAGGAATCGGGTATTACTTTATTCCCAGCACTGGGGTGCAGGAGAACAGCTCCACTCATCATGCACAGCCACTTTCTAAACTTTTCACGATGTATTTTTAGCAATGCAATTAATGCTCGTTGCCTATAAATTACATCATTCTCTTCATTAATTAATGTTCTATCTCCCACTGATTATTGATTTCTTGATTCTCATGCTATTGCCAGATGAAGGATTGCTTGCTCCTAGTGTGTTAATACTATGCTCATTTTGCAAAGTCACTGGTGTGTGGAACCACACCAGCAAAAGTAGGATAAACATTTACCAAGCAAGGGAGTAAAAAAACTACAGTGCGTTGATCTAAGGACTCACAAATTAAATAACTAGGCCAGCTGTGCCAACTTTTCTCCTCACTTGCAAAGAAGTACCAGTTCACCAGGTGGTCAGATATGACTATGGGTTCACTGACCATCACAGACCACCAAAGACACTCCCAGGGCAGAAGAATGCATATGTTAAGGGGAGGGAATGTATGTTCATTACTTTTGGGTAATGATTATCATATGGATGTTTTTTCTGAGAAAAGTTATGAATATGATGTAAAATATAATATTTAAACAGGAGCTTTTCCTGTACTCAGCATGTACACCATGTGCAGCAATCCCCTGTACATTTGCAATTGCAATAAAGAATGCCTAATCCCTAATACTAAAATTAAAATTTTAGTTTTTTCTTACTGTTTTTTGATAACAGCGCTAATTCGTCCACATTTTCAGTCTTTTTATTATTTTTATTTTTTCCCAGATAGAATTTTCAGTACAAAAGCTGAACTCTCTTTGTTCGTTTGGCTGCTAAATGGCAGGGGACCACATGGGCACTGCTGGGGACAGCTGGAGGGAATGGGACCATCACTGTCCCAAATGCCATCAGCATTTCCATTGCACTTACTTCTTCTGTAAATGTCATTGCTGCCTCTGGGAAAACCGAAAATCTGCCATTTTTCCAACCCTTAAAATTCAAGATAGGTAGGCAGTGGTTAACACATCAGTTTCTATATATGCCTGAATGCCCAATGCCTTTGTTAGGAAGAGATATCTTAAGTAGATTAAATCCATAAGTAATATTTGAAAATGGGCAAACACAACTATGTGTTTCTGAAAATAAAGCCCGGGAGGCTCAGGTTTTTATGTCATTAAAATGCAACCAAATGCAATAGAGGGAATCCCAGACAAGGTGGAAAGCACTGTCACTCTGTTGGTGTGGACCAGCAGAATTCCAGGGAAATCAAAAGTAGCGGAACCAGTGAGGATCCAGCTGGAGCCTGACACAAGACCTGTTAGGCAGAAACAATATCCTATGAAATTAGAAGCTGGGAGAGGGTTAGAAGAATGAATTGCTAAATGAATTGTTAATGAGTTGCTAAATTTTGCAACATGGATCCCTAACGTAATATTGGTGACAATGTGACTCCTCTCCTGCCAGTAAAGGAACCACATACAAGATCGCAGAGCTATCAATGAAATAATGTGAGACTTAGGCCCGGTGGCAGCAAGTCCTTATGTACCTTTAAGCCCAATTAAGGAATTTGATGAGTGGTTCATTTTTGTGGATGTTAAGGACGCTTTTTTCTGCATCACCTTTGAAACTGAAAGTAAACTCTTGTATGCCTTTGAATGGAATGTGCCTTGATGGGCCATGAAACCCAATTGAAGTGACTGCTCTTCCTCCAGTGTTCAAAAATCACCCCACATTGTTTGAGGACAACTGGCAAAAGAATTGTAGGTATGGGAAAAGGAGATGCAGATATCACTTTTCTACATTTTGTAGATGATATTTTAATTGCCACAGAAACTCATGGGTGCTTGGAAATGACTGAGTTTACTGAACTTTTGGGACAAGCCTGTTACAGGATATCCAATAAGAAGGCCCAGATTGCCAAAGAGCATGTTTTGTGTCTGGGGTTCACCATTTCCCAGGGACAGCAAAGCCTTGGAACCAAAAGGATGGAGGCAATTTGCCAAACTCCGGAGCCAAGGTCTCTTTGCAAGTTAAGAACATTTTTAGGAATGGGTAGTTGGTGTGCACTCTGGATTCCTAATTCTGGCTTATGGGTAAAATCTTTATATGAGGCCCTGAGAAAACCTGAGGAGGTGCTACACTGAGGAGGTGCTACTCCAGTTGACTCCAGGATGCCAGAGGCTTTCAGAGACTCCAAGAGAGCTCTAATGTCAGCCCTGTGTTGAGATTACTTGACTTGAGCAAACCTTTTGAGTTGTTTGTTCATGAACGCTGACACCTTACCATAGGTGTGTTAGCTCAGAGGCTGGGGACATGGAAAAGGGCCATAGGATATTTTTCCAAACAACTGGACAATGTAAGTTAAGGGATGTCCTGGCTGCTTTCGACTTGTAGCAGCAACTGTCCTTTCAGTACAAGAAGCCCAGAATGGAGCATGGGCCAGAAAATAACTGTTTATGTTCCATGTGTGGTCCTCTCTGTTTGAGGACTAAAAGGAGGCCATTGGTTATCCCCAAGTCAAATGCTTAAGTATCAAGTTGTCCTGTTGGATCAGGATGATGTGGAACTGAAAACAACTACTTTGCCTTGCACCCAGCCATGTTCCTGGAATCTGTACCATAAAGTCAAGAAGCCTCACAACACGACTGTCTTCTAACTACTGAGCAGCTTTACTCCAGCAGACAAGATGTACAGGATACTCCAGCAGAAGATTTGGACTGGCAGTTGTTCACAGATGGGAGCAGTTTTGTGTGCAAAGGAAAGCAAAAATTTGGGTGTGTAGTAGGACCTATACCAAGGTAATCAAAGCCATCCCGTTGCCTTTTACCACCTCTGCACAGAAGGCAGAGCTCCTCTCTCTATGGTGCCCTGGAATTGTCTCAAGGGAAGAAGGGAAGATATGGGCTAATTCTAAATATACATTCAGAGCAGTACATGCCTGTGGAGCTCTCTGGAACGAATGAGGGCTCCTTTCAGCACAAGGATCTCCTGTCAAAGGTGGAGGCATTATCAGACAACTACTAGAAAGTGTTCACTTACCTGCCAAAGTGGCTCTTATGCATTTTAAAGCTCATCTGTTTGAAAATAGATCAATTAATGTAGGAAACTGACTGGCAGAGAAAAGCATCCTAATTTTTGCATCAAATCCTAAGTTGCTGCATCAAAATGTGTGACCTTTCAAATATAACCCCAGAATACCAAACTCAAGATAAAAAGCTGGCAAAACTGAATAGCCCTAGATTTAAAATATGGTAAGTCTTGCTGGGCATAAAGTAATGCCTAATTCCTAAAACTAAAAATATTGTTAGACAGTTTGATTTATCCCAGTATTTTCAGTGACAGTGGGAGAAGGCCTGTATTTTTCAGGTTTTTTATTAACTTAGTACAATGAAGAAGTTATTTCTCTGATGACCACTGTCACACTTTTCTCTCTGCTGAGATGTCCCTGATGGAGCACCGAGTTCCCAGTCCTGTGCAGCTACTTGGGGGCTGTCGATGTCTGGTGGGGCTGAAGCAGATGGGGGAGCCTCGCTGCCCAGGAGACGTATTGGGATGCTGTGCCTGGCAGGTGGTCCCATGAGGAGGCAAGGCCTGGGGGTGAGGAGCACGGGTGAACCCCCACTTCCAAGGAGCAGCCCCATCTGGGGCAGCTCTGCCAGCAGCTGCCTGGCCAGAGAACCAGATGTAGACCCAGCAGACAACTGGTCTCTTCTTCCCCCGATCCCCCTACCCTGACAGGACCACACCTGGCTCATCCCGTGTCCAGATCACCACAGGACGTTGGTCATCATGGCCACTGGAGATGTGTCCACCACTGCCCAGCAGCTGGGTCACTCTGGGCTGGGAAGGAGAGAGCAGCTGGGTACAACGTGGGGCCCAATCCAGCATCCCCCAGTAATCCTCCCAACCCAGCTCTCCCCAGGGAATCTGAAGGCACAGGTTCCTGCTGGATACTCAGCAATGCCCTCAAGCCTCAGTCACCTTTCTGTTTCCCCACCTTCACCATGTGTACCTTGTTGTGGAGTGCCAGGAAACGCTGCATCCGTGCTCTTGTCTGTGGTGAAGCCTGGATGTGCTGCATCATGGATCTGCTGCTTTGATAGTCCCCACAGCTCTGTGGCACACGGGGTATGCTTCCATGGGCCTCTGTTCTCCTGTGGGATGGGGCAGAGGATACAGTGCCCAGCACTGTGGCATCCCAGGTTTCACCCTGCTGTGCCAGGGAGGGGACAGGTGGTGCTGCCTGCAGGAATGTGTCCCTCCTGGCTCCTCTCCACCTGCTGCAGGAGACCCAAGCCCATCCCACCGGGTTGGATCAGCTGGCTCTTTCCCCACAGCCAGGTGCACTGCCCGTGGCCGTGGCAGGTCCCTGCATACAGGACACCAGCTAGAAGGAGCTGGGCTATCCCAGCTGCACGGCTTGGTTTTGGGAACTCCTTTCACAGGAGGCACAGAGCACCCCACCAAGCCTGAGCTCAGACTGAAAACAGACACAACTCATCAGATGTGCTTTCAGCAGCCTTGGGACAGAGATGTGAGCCAGACAAGTCAGTGCAAGGGGGTGCAAGGGGCTGCAAAACACCTCAGGCCTTGAGCAAGCACTGGCTCTCTGAAGCTGACCTCATCTGCCCTACACTGCACAACATCCCCCCAGTCTCCTCTGCCCCCACCCAAGGAAGAGCCCTCCTTTCTGTGGCCAGGCTACCCTGAACGCTGGGAGCTGGGGATGTCCAGGGCCCCTACCTTTGCCTGTGCTGTGGCTCCTTGCTGGGGGACAGCGGCTGCAAGTATGGGAGTGTCTCGGGGTACCTGGGGAGGGCAGAGTCACAGGTGGGTGACAGGGAACAAACAACCTGTTCCTGCTTGAGGCAGCACCCCAAAACCCACAAGATTGCACACCTGCAGCCCTTGGGACGAGTCCCCACACCCCTTGCTGATGGGCAGAGCTGCAGAGAGGGCTCTGCACATGACACCCTCCCACGCAGACACTCTCAGCCCTGTGCCCAGCACAGCAGGTCACTGCTGGCACCCATCTCCCCCCATCCACACCCCTCTGCTCTCCCCCGATGCACTGATGCTACTCACTGGCCAGGAACCTGCATGTTGAGCATGCGGTCACAGGACAGGCAGGTGAAAGGGACTGGCAGCTGCCTAAGGAGGGCGAGAGAAGAGGGCTGGCTGAGCTCCTGGGGCCACAGCCCTGTGCACACAGGCAGCTCGCTGGCAGAAGCCATGAGGTGCCAGGAACGTCAGTGCAGCGAGTCACAGCGTTTGCAGGGCAAACTGTGGGCTGTCCAGCCTGTTTCTCCTCATCCCCAG
Source organism: Lichenostomus cassidix (assembly GCF_008360975.1). NCBI lineage: Eukaryota > Metazoa > Chordata > Aves > Passeriformes > Meliphagidae > Lichenostomus > Lichenostomus cassidix. Next base: position 3,279,954 of record NC_139499.1, read on the forward strand.
CCCACTGGCTGATGCCAGGTGAAGGACACAGGTGCCCAAGCCATCATCCCAACCTGCCCTTGCACTGCTTTCAGCCTTTCTCCAGCACTAATGCCCTCCGTGCACCTGGCCAGGAGCACAGGGCAGGACCCAGCTCAGGGACACTGTGTGTCACACCCATGCCTGGCAGGATGGGTTGCCATCTCCCGCCCTGGCTTCTGGCAGCCTTTGCACACACACCCCCATTTCCTTTTGGGAGGGCTCCATCCTGCAGTTGTGCCCTCCTTGTGCCTCCTCTCTGGTGTGGAACCTGCTGCTGGTGGAAGGGGAAGGTGCAGCTGCTTCATCATTACCCCCATGGTTGGTTTGGCAGCTAAATTGGTCCCATGGCAGGGGACCACATGGGCACTGCTGGGGACAGCTGAAGGGAATGGGACCATCACTGTCCCCAGTGCCATCAGCATCTCCATTGCACTCACTTCTTAGTACCAGCAGCGCTGTCTTCCATCATCTTCTTCTCGAGCTCCTCCATGCTTCTGCTCCAGGAGGCCTCCAGCTTCTTACGGAAAACCTTCAGCTCCAGGCGATCCAGCTGTGAATAGATGCACAGCCTCAGCCAGCTGCCCCAGGATGGCAGATGGATGTCTCCAGGGAAGAGCCAGGAGAGGGATCCTCAGAGGGATGCTGCCTCAGGCTGTCAAGTCCCAAAGATGCCAGTTTGTCACAGTGGGGATGAGGTACCCCTCACCTTCTCTTCCATCGCATCACTGAACTGCTGCTGCACTTTGTTCCAGTGCTGCTTCTGGCCTGAAATCTGGCTCTGCAGCTCCTGAAACCTCCCATCCAGTTGCTCCATGTTCTCTTCAAAGTGGCTGCAATCGAGTTTGCTGCCCAAGGCAGCTTTGTCTGCCTTCTAAGCAGAGGGGAAAGGCAGGAGAGATGTGGGCAAAGGGTTGAGGAACACAGGGCCAGGGTTTGTCAGGGATGAAGGGAACAGTGCTCCCTCCCGGCCATCGTGCCCCTTCTAGGATGCTGTGGCCCTGTTTGCCCCATCACCCCAGTGAGGTTGATCCCACCATCTGAAGGGTGAGGGAACACCACGTGGTCTGGAAATCCTCCCTCCCCCAGGCCAGTTCTGCCACCCAGCCCCTAAGGGACAAGGGGCACTTGTCACCCTGCCCGGGACCCCATAGGCTGGCACAGAGGCCCCTTGAGACTTTACCACATCAATTGCTGCCAACATATCCTGCTCATCTGCTTTCTCCTTCTGCAGCTTCTCCAGGGACTGGAACAGCATCTTTCAGCACAGAAAGGAACCCATGACACCACAGCAGGGTTGGGGCTATCTCCTGGGGCACTCCCCAGGAGTGGGGAGCACACCCTGCTCCCCCTACCCCAAAACCTTGAGGAAAGGCACTTGGAAGCAGCACAGGGCTGAGAGCAGGTCAGCAGGGGGAAAGGTTCCTTGTAATCCCCTGTCTGGATTCGGCCTGGGGGTTTCTCTGACCCCACAGGATTCAGCCACACACCTGAATTGCTTTCTGCTTTTGTTGAGAGTCCTTTTGGAGGCTCCCTGTAACAAAGCTGAGTTTCTCACAGTCCCTCTGAATCTCCGAAAATTTCTCTTCCATTAGCCGCCTCAGCTCCTCGTCCTGCCCCAGGGATGGAAGAACATTTGGTGCTGAGCAAGGGGCTGTGGCTGGGACAGACCTGTGTTACTCAGCCAATGGCCACGAGCCCGCAGTGTCAACAGGACATTTGCAACAAGGCTTCAATTTCTGTCCATGCCGTTGACTGCTCCAGGCCAATGTGGGGCAGTTTTGGACTTCCCCACGTTGTAGTATAGCACAGCACAGCATGAGGATTTGGTGTGGAGCTCTGTCAGGACCGTGTCACTGAGCCAGTCTGTGGTGGGAGTGCTTCCCCAGGACCTCACCTGCTCGTTCAGCTGGTCGGCTGTCTCAGTAATCAGGTGCTGCAGCATGGCATTCCTCATCTCCTGCTGCTCTTTCAACTTCCGCAGCTCTTGCTTCATCTCCTGCAGCAATGCTCTGGCCAGCGAGATGGGGGCAAGGGCAGGCTTAGGCTCTGCTGTGTTGCTCAGGCAGTGTCCTTATGCCTCCCAAAAAAGGATGCTCCCAGAGCCTCCATGCTCCCTTGCAGCCCCGCAGGGTATGAAACACACTCCTGTCCTCTTACTCGAGTCGCTGAGACATCTCCTTGCGGCTCTCTTCTTTCCACTTGGCTAGATCCTCCCTCAGCTTTTTAATGTCCTCCTCCAGCTTCTTCATCTGGGAAGGGCAGTGGTGGAAGAGTCAGGAAACAGACCTCATGTTGTCCCAGCATGGGGGCCCTTCAGCTGCATGGGCAGGCCCAGGTCCTCCACCAGGACCCAGCACCTCACTCCAAACCCTGGGCTCCCAGAGCCACTCTGAAGTTCCCCATGAGAGCCCAAAAATGGCCACCCAGCAGCTTACAAAGCCAAGGGTCTTCTTTGCATTCTCTATTTCGCCTTCCATGCGGGAGTGTGTTGCCTTCATCCTTTCAATCTCCGCACGGAGATCCTCGGTGACAGCCATGTCCTGGGAGAGAGGAGTGGTGGCAGTGAGCCTCTGGGAAGGGTCCATGGGGACCCTGCACAGCCTTGACCCCTGCTGTGGTGTGCAGCACACTGGGGGACAGTGCAGGGTCCAGCTCAGCCAGGCTGGCAGTGCCCTGAGGGCAGCACTCTCCATGCATCCAGCAGGGCCAGGGTTGCTGAGCCTCCAGCCAGCAGAGCCGAGGGCACTGGCTGCTGTCTCAGACCCAGGGCTTGCTGCCAGCAGCAGTTCACCTCATCCCGTGACGTCTGGATCTTGTTCATGTCATCTGTCATATGGAACTGGGCATCCTTTAAAGTTTCAATCTCCTCGATAGCCTTGGAAACAGTCATGGCCTAGGAGAAAGGGTTGTCAGAAAGGAAAGTCTCTGAGGACTGTCTGTGGGGAAAACAACCTTCACCACCACAGTGGTCTGCAGAGACCTGTTCCGCCTGGATATTCTTGATCTCCTCTGACATGTGGGAATGTTCTGCCTTTAGCGCATCGATCTCCTCCTGAAGAGCCTGAGAAACAGTCCAAGAGAAAGGGATGTCAGAGGGGTTGCCCAGGGCAGCAACACCCCAGAGAGCAGCAGCCTGCAGCAGGCAGCCCATGGCACTGCCAGGTCAGCAGGGAGAGCCGCTGTGCCACCTGCCCCAGCCTGGCTCAGGGCCAGAGCACTGAAGCTCATCCAGATGGCAAAGAGCTGCTGCCAGTGGCTCAACCTCTGCCTGGGCAGTGAGGGCAGTGCCCAGCACTGCTGAGGAAGAGCAAAGGGGCTGGTGGGGCAGTGCCCAGGGGGCTGAGAAGAGCCTGTACCTCAGTCATCTCTTTTTTGTTGTTCTCAATCTCATTTTTCATTTGTTCCATGGCAGTGGCCAATTCAGCAAGTGAGGGGCCACTCAGCTGGCCTGTCCAGGGCTCCTCAGTGGTCAGGTACTGCACATCCAGGTGCCCCAGCATGGCCTGCAGCAGTTTTCTCATGGCTGCAAAATGGACAGCCCCCTTCTCGGGCATCCCAATGGCGAGATCCAGCAGCTGGGAGAGGCTGAGTGTGTCCAGGGGTGTTGCCATGTTTGCTCACACTCTGTCCCTGGTGGGACACACGCCTTCCTGCCCAGTTGGGTTTGCTAGGGATGAGCAAAATGGATGATAAAAGGTATGAACAAAAGGGATGATAAAAGCAATGGGCAAAAGCAATAATAAAAATGATGAGTAGCCAACAGGCTCCTTCCTTCTTTCTCATCCATTGCAGAAGTGGAGCCTGTGCTGGTGATGCCCCTCTTCACAATTCCCGTTGCCAGGCAATGCACCCCACTCCATCCCCGGGAGCCAGCATGTCACAGACTTATGAAGTCATGGAATCATGGAATGGCTTGGGCTGGAAGGGACTTCAAAGATCATCTTGTTCCACCCTCAGGGACAGGGAAAGGAACACCTTCCACCAGACCATGTTGTCCAAGCCCCATCTGAGCTGGCCTTGGACATTTCCAGGAATGGGGCAGACACAGCTTCTGTGGGCAACCTGTGCCAGGGCATCACCACTCTCACAGGGAAGAATATCCCATCTATCCCTCCCCTCTCTCAGTATGAAGCCATTCCTGTGCCAGGCCTTTGTGCAAAGTCCACTTCCAGCCTTTTTGTAGTCCTTTATTTGCTGAAAAGCACTCAAAGGTCTCCCAGGAGAGTGGAGCCACATTATTTTTCTTTTAATCAGTTTAAGATGTGAGTTACACCTTATCCAGTTCCTCCACTGCTGCAAACCCAAGGCCTGGTTTGGAGCATCCATGGGAATCAACCTTTGCCACTGAAGCAGTGGGGTGCTGTTCCTCATGCTGGAGGTGCAGGAGGAGCCCCGTGAGCACTTGGCTGAGCTATAGGGTTGTTGAGGCATAAACTCCTTTCTCCTCTGGAGTTCAGAGCAAAGAGTCTCCCTGGGTGCAGCCTTTGTACAACTTCCTCCAAGTTAGGTTTGATGTCAGTGTGACAGTCCAGAAAGAAGCCAATGAAATTTCTCCTGCCAACATCCCCAAGACTGTGAGGGAAATAAAACAAAGTTCTTCCCTTCAACACCCACCATCCACCCCCCAGCTGCCCCCTTCTGAAACACACTCAGTTCACCCCTAGTCCTTCCTGCTTCAAAGCTCCACAGCAGCAATATTCCCATGAAGGGATACAGAGCTGACTTGGGAGCCAGAGAAGGAAATAAACCATAGAGGACTCTCAAATCCCCTTTCAAGGACTGGGAAACCTGAAAATATGGAAAGGGAATATATTTCCTACATCCTGACCTTGTTGGCCATCTTCTGCTCTTTCTCTGTCACACACATGGATATGGGAGATTCCTGCAACTCCTCTGTGGCACATCTTCTGAGCTTTAAAGTCTTTAATCACTATTGCCTCAGTTTGCTTTTTTCACCTTTCGTAAGATTTTTTTCTTATCCCTAACTTCTTGTGCTTGTTGTTGCATACAGTTTGAGAAAGAAAACCAGTGTCAAAGGCAGTTTTCTGCAGTAGTGACCAATCAAGTTAATTTCCAGTGACCTTACAAGGCTTGTAATATGCAGCACATCTAGGGAAAAGTAGAGCATGGTAGGTTCCTTTCAATGCTGTGTTCTTTATTGTCCAAATATGTTTTGCAAGAGATAGTAGGAAGACGAAACAAGGACAATAAAGAAGAATTAAGAAATGACCAATTAAATATGAACAAGCATTAAGAACAATGAATAAAGAACTATGAAATAAAATTAAGAAGGCAGAACAAGAAAGAAGAATAAATAAAAAAGAACATGAATGAAGAATCAGGAACATGAGCTAACGTGGCTTCTTTGCCTTCTTCACTTTTTTCCTTGGAGGTTCCCTTCTGGCTGGAGACCTTGGCTGGGAATGTTGTCTTCTGTATGGGGTGAAAGAAGAACATGGTGAAGTTTATTCAAAACAGTCCCTCCCCCACTGGATTTATTCCCAGATTTGGTTTGGGTGTTTTCTTTCCTATCTGTATGCTCATGCCAAAGCAGGTCTCAGCTGCTGCCACAATGCTGCTGCCCATGGAAGAGTTTGGTACCCTGGAAAAGTTCCTGCTGCCAAGGCAGGAGAGCAGCTGCTGTGTGAGTGTGAAAGCATCCAGGAGGATCCATCTCTCTCCACTCTGCTGTGCCCCATGAACAGAATTCTAGAGCTAAGGATGGATTTTGGACTCCCTGCATTGCTGCCTCAGGACAATGGATTTGTCCTGTTCTTGTCCTGCAGTTGTTATTTCCTTGCTTCCAGAATCTGGGGTTTTCAGATGACCTCTGGGGCGGATCAGCTACAGAGACAACACTCTCTGCCCCACAAGGACAAGTGATGGCCAACGTGGTGGCTTTGCCACCCAGCCATTTCCACACAGCTTCTCTTGGTCCCTTTTGGGTCAGTGCAATTAATTCCATACTTACAAATTAATAATTGGGATGGCATATTTCCCGTTGGGCGTAAGCATTGCTCCCTTTGTGTTGGGGTCCTTCACCTCCACCATAAAACTCATGGGAATTCCTGAGCTCCTTTTTAGCCTGGGAACAGGGCTGGTAGGTGATGGTGGAGCAGGACCCAAGGGTGTCTTCAGGTCACTGCAAGTTTTTGGGGTAAACAAAGAAGAAGGCAGGAATGTGTGTCCCTTGGTCAAACAAGAGACAAACTTGTGATTTTTCCATGTTCTTCCCAGGGCAGATTTGACCTCCCCAATACATACTTGAGTGGCTCATAGTAACGGCAGGACTGGATCATCATGGCTTTGATCTTGTCCTCTTCTGCAGCATTGGCCTCAGCCAGATTGGCAGTCTGTGTGACAGAGGATGTTTGGACACACATAAAGGGCACGTTTGAGCCAAAGACAACAGCAGCCCAGGTGAGATCAGCCTCTTGAGGTTTTGCTTTCATGAATATTCATTCACAAAAGCATCCAACTGTTCTCAGAGATTTAATAAATGAGTGTTTCATTCACACAGTGTTTTTCTGTACAGGAATATGATCCAGATCCACCCTTGTGGAATCATCTCCATCAGCATTTACAGAGAAATTTACAGACACTTGACCAATGGGTTTGAACCCAAATGGTTTACAAAACACAACAAAGCATCACCAAAACATGCCTTGGAATAGACCCAAGTTCAAATATGGCATTTTTTAACAATGTAACCACAATACCAAAAACATTTACACCGTATGCAATCAAACAAAGGCCAGATTGTGTTGTCCACTGTCCCCAGAGCCCAGTTTGGGAACAAGTGCAGCAGCCAAGGAGTGGATCTATGGCTATCATGGCCAGAAGTACAAAATTCGAGCCTTGCAAGTGACCTTGTTCCAGAAACGCTTGTTTTGGCTGCTGCAAACCTCCCTGAAATGTCCATAACTTACAGGCAGTTCAGTTCTTCTGTACACATTAGTACAACACAAACTGTTAGTTTCCAGTGCAAAACTGATGATACAAAATGGGAAACAGCTGCTGAAGTGCTGCTGCTTTGGTTCTTGAAGAGGAGTATTGCTGCAACATTACGTTGGGGCTGAGATAAGGTGCTCCCCTTCTCTCTTCCCAACCTGAGAACTTCTCTTTCCGGGATAGCATCACAACATACATACATTTTAACTTACAATAAAGACCTTAAATTACTAAAAAACCAGTTTTGATCATATTACCACAATTATCCAGCTGTAGATCACAGGAAAAGATTTAAAAGGACTAAGCAAATGATTTTTTTAAGTATTTGAGAGAGAATATCTCTATACCTTAATGAGCTGGGCCAGAGTAAGAGGGGCAGAAGAGTCAGCAATCTGTTCACAAAAGAATTAAACCATACTCAAGTTCAATGTCCAGCAAATGAATACAAGGCTGCACTGTTTAGAATGAAGTGCAGTGTGTAGGAAGCAGTGTGAGGCTGGGGTTTTACATACTGCCTTGGATGTTCCCCTCACTGGCTCATTTGGGCTCCTGGCAGAAGAAATAGAGGTGATCAGAACACAAAATGAACACTTGGACTCAGCATCAAGCAGTGAAAACAGACAGGAACACCTGAACATCAAACCATTATGTTCTGGTGGCTCAGCGAATGTGAAATTTATTTGTCTACATTAACTCTTCTCTCTTGGTACATTCAATGTAACTAAAACAAGGTCCCAAAATCTCATTTCTACAGTGTCACCAGCTACACAGGAGAGTAGTTTCTAAGCCAGAACAGTGACAGTGCTGATGCTCAGGAGTGCAGATTTCTTTCAGTGCAAAGCAATCCCAGAACTGTCAGCAGCTCTGTCTCCACAATGCTGTTTCTTTCTGGGAGCCCAAGCCCTGTGTTCAGATCTCTGCCATCCTTAGCCACAACAGGGCCAAAGTACCCAGTGTGTTACAGGTGCTACAGGGACTGCAAATAGTAGTAGAAAGGTCACCTGGAAGCCTTTCCTAGGGATTGGTGCAATTTAGGAGCCCTGTGGGGGGAAAAAAGAGAGTCTTAATTGGCAGGATCTCCTTTCAGGTGTTCTTGAGAATGTGACAGGATTTTGGGAGCTATTTATTACATTTGCAAACTTGCTGAGATTCCTCATACTGGGTGATCTGTGTGTGATTCAAGTGCTCAGGAATCAGTCACACAACCCCAGTGACAGCAGAGCCTCATCCTTCATCAGCCTTTCTGCCAGATATTTCTGCTGTTTCCAGCTGGAGGGACAGAAAGCTCCTCTGCCTGGGCAAGTGCCATGGCTGCAAGTGCAGAGCCATTGTCCCATGATTGTCACACACAGGAACTGATGGTGAGGTGCCATCCAGCCCGAAAGGGAGGATGCTGTGGCAAGGCAGCACAAAGCATCCATATTTCCATTAACCCCAAACCAAAGGCATGTTGAGAAGCACAATACTGAGGCATCCAGAATTCTTGGTCTCTTCTCTACACACAGGGTGCAAAAGCCCCAAATTTGGGGTGCAAGTTACCTGCCAGATACCCCACAGTCCCCAAACCCACCTCCCCCCGTGGAAGAAAGTCAAATACTGACAACCAGACTCTTCTCAGATGGGAACACATTACAAGTTTATTTCTAATAATATGCAATTGTTACAGTGTGTACCTGTCATTACTATAAAGCCAATAAAAGCAAACACATGCAATCTGGAACCTCCTCATGTGGAGGAAACAGGATCTGCAACTTGGCTCTCAGCACAGTCACCCCAAGAACAAAACCAAGAGAATCCTGTTAGGATTTACCAGTGCTGGAGTTTGAACCCCATGTCCTCACAAACCTAACAATGAGAGTCTGCTTTGGAGCAGATATATTAAAATCTACCCCATGAAAACAGAAGTTAACAGCAGCTTTGAGCAGATGCAGCCCAAGTGGCTCTGTAAACCCAAATCCATAAAAGAAGTTCACACTCTGACATCCCTCACAGGGAACCCAATTCTTCATGGATACTCACGTAGCTTGAGCTGGGACTCTCTTCACAATCACTGAGACATTCTTTGGGATTTGGGCATCACTGGAGTATTCTGAGAACAACACAAATGCAGAAAAGGCATCAGTCAGTTGGGAAGAATGGCTATTGACATGGAATTACATGGCACATCAGAGAATCCCTTTGGAGCTGTAAAAGCCAGTTTTATAGGTATCATTATGCTTTCTCTCCCTGGCTGTTGTCCCCAGGGCAGAGCACAGCTCCCACAGCCTGTGGCACTGCAGCTGCTCTGCACTGCTGCCCCGGGCAGCCCCAGGGCCAGGAGCCAACTCACCTTCACTGGTCTCAGCTTTGAGGATCTGCAGGTCGCAGTTGGCAGCCTTCAGCCTCTCTCGGGCCATGATCTGGTGCTTGAGGTCACCCAGGGAGATGCTGTGGCCATGGAATGTGACCACGTTGTAGCTCAGCTTGGAGGAGAACTTGTAGTGCACACCTGACATGGCCCTGTGCTCCCAGCTCAGCCTGAGCTCCCTTGGCACACTCTGGCTGCCAGACTGAGCTGGCTGGGGTGACTCAAGACAGACACCTCTGCCTCAGTGTGCTGCCCAAGGGGTTTGGGACAAACCCACAGCAGCTGCCACCAGCAGTGCCAGAGTGCTGAGCGCTGGGCACTCACCCACTGCATTGTGAGCTCGTGGTGTGGAGCTGTGGAATCATGGAACCCCCAGAGCTCTTCCCAAAAGGACCATCTAAACATTCTTTGTGCACACAGACTCCCTGAGCCACTCTTGTTCTTCAGCCCCTCTGGAAACAGCTCCAGGCTCAGCTACTCCACATCTTTCTCTGGGATAGAGGTGAAGACTCTGTCCAGCAGCTCCCAAATTCCTGCTCCCTCTCACTGTTCCTGGGGAGGGGCAGGCCTGGAGGCACCATGTGCTGGAGTGTGGTGGCTTTTGAGAAGGAAATTAGCAATTTTGATGAGGACTTCGGTTCAGCAGCAAAGGGATGGGGAGGAAACAGCCTTGACAGGGAGGCAGCACATTGCTCCAGCAAGCTAAGTCCCTGGAATTGGGGCTGCAGCAGGGAGAGGGACACAGACAGCCCCTGCAAAATTCAAATTGCACCTTGCCCTGGCATAAATCCCTCCAGTTGTGCCTCATGGGCGACAGCATAACCCGATGATGCTCAGAGCATCCATATGGACATGTGGGAACACAGGGAGAAGGGCAAGGGGCTAGGGGGTGGCAGCTCCTCCTGGACTGATCCACTGTGATCCCCATGGGTCTGAAGGTCTGTGGTAGATGAGCTGGAAGGAATGAGGATGACCCAATCACAGTCCATGCAAAATGAAGGTGGCACTGCTCAAACATGTATGGCTCAGTGCAGAGGTGCAGGTACTGCAACACTCCTCACCTCAGGGCATTGTGGACATGTCAGTGACTGAGGAGACAATTGAAGGGAAAATAATCATGAATTAATAAATAGCACAGTCACTCTAAGGCTCGGGAGATACCTGACAGCAGGAGCTGCCCCAGGCAGGAGATGATGCTGTGCCCAGCTGTCCCCACCTCTGGCATGGGGTGCAGAAGAGCAAATGCTGCTGTGCTCCAGCTCAGCTCATCCCCAGGACAGCTCTGCAGCCTCCCAGCCACTTGCAGAGCCCAAACACAGATGGCTGGAGGTCACTGCTGGGGCTCAGGGCAGGGGGAACAGTGCCACAGCCCTGTGCCCCCAGCCCCTTCCAGCTGCTGACAGCTCATGCACTGCAGAACACCCTGAACACTCCCCAGCAGCCCCAGGATGCCCAACTTCAGCCACACAGTTTATTGTTTAGTAGGAGCTCACCACACCAGCAAGCCAGGACAGGGGGATGGTACATGAATACATGTGGAGGAGTTACACAGACAGATTTGTACAGCTTTTGTACAGAGGAAGAAAACGAATCAAATAACAAAATAGACATTAGCAGTCAAACCTTTTTTTTTTTTTGGTCTTTTTTTATATCATACTAACAAAATCTGATAGCCAAAAAATGACTAAGCTACAAAATTGTAATACATACTGAATGGGTAAAAGGTTATCATCCATTTATACATCTAGTATAATCTTTTTTTCTGGTAACTTACATGATGCCTATAGGATCTTAGTGTATTAATAACTCCCTACAGATAGTGCAGAGCTGCTAAAGCTGCCAAATAACGGAGTACTGGATTTTTTGTTAAGACTTTTACAGTGTCATTTGCATAATTTTCTTTAATGAAGCCCTCATGCATCTCTACTGCAAGCCAGAGGAGCTGCTGGTGGCTGGGGGGAGACAGGAGCTGTAAGGCCTTGGCTGGCAGCTTGGCACCCATCTTTCCAAGAGCTGTAACAGCCAAGCAGCTTGGTACCATCATTCCATCAGCACAGTGCTGCCCCTTGCTCCAGCTCTCTGGATGCTGCAGGAGGGATAAAGCTGACATTCCCAAGCAAGACTGATTCTTTTCCCTTTGGTCTTGAATTTAGAGAAGAAATCACTCAGTACTGAGTAGTCTCCATTCCAAAGACTTTTTTTTTTTTTCCCCCACTGGATAAGGGCTCAGCTCTCAGCAGAAAAGCGTCACTAACTGTTAGGGTAATGCCACTGGCTGGGGAGGCTGCTCCTTCCTCAGAGCCCAGGGCTCCAGCAGCATGTCACCTCCTGCTCCCCACCCTGCTCTGGGGCACGATGCTCAGGACCCAGCTCCAGATGGAAAACCAGCATGGCATTCCTAGGCTGGGAGAAAGGCTGGGGAGAGCACAGCCCTCCCTTACCAGCTCTCAGGGGTCGAGAGAAGAGCAAGGCTGAAGCTGAAGGGGGAGTGAAGGCACAAACAGGAACCAGCCCGGATCGACAACAGGACAAGGGTGCAATCAGTGCTCCAGTGCCCCTGGAAATCTCTCCCAAAGAACCAAGACAGTAAGACCAGGAATTGTGAAGTACTTTATACACACCACATAGGCAAAAATAGCACTTAAACTTACGAATAAATAGAAGGGCTGGGGAATCTTCTCCTTGTCCTTTCCAAGTCTGTCCCTAGTGTGGTCTCTTACCACCTCAGAAGGGCAGCCAGAGGCTGGTGCCCTGGGGAAGCCTGTGCTAATTTTGCAGAGGGAGGAGGTGAGTGAGTCCAACCCCTCCTGGACCCTTACACAGGGTTGAGCTGAAGCCCAGATGAGCACATGACAGCACATCCTGTTGGCACTGTGATTGCTCCTATTTGGGAGCAGCTCCCAGGAAGCTGCACCCCAAGGGCTGGGGGACTTCACCCCTCAGTCCTGCAACACAGTGACCACACAGCCTGCACAGAGAGCCAAGCAGTGCCATCAGCTCCTGGCTGATCCCCAGGGAGCAGCACAACCATTTACAGCCAGAGAAAACCATCAATGCTAACTCTGAACCTGCTCTGACCCAGCTGCTCCTGTTCTGCATTGTCTCCCAAGCTGAACAGGGAAAGCCACAGGTCTGAGCTGCTCTCAGAGCATAGTCCTGGGAAGAGGAAGGAGCCAGAGACTATTCCAGCCTGACAACTTTGGATCTGATTAACAGAACCAAATACATGGTCCCTATAACCACTCCCAGGGGATCCCACTCTGTACAGAGCCAAAGGGAGGTGGAAAATGCAGCTATCTCTGCTCTGTAGCTGAAGGCAGCTGGTTACATGTCAGTAGAAGACACATAAGGGAAAATAAGTTACAAACCAGAATGGGGCCTCCCCTCCTGCAGGTACCCAGGAAGCTCTGGGAAGCTCACGAGATCTGCAGACATGACTTCAGAGACCAGCCACCCAACAGGAGCATTCTGGGAAACATCAACCCTAAATTCTTAAAAACATCAGTGAGGGCTGTAACAAACAAACACTTCCTCTGGGACTTTGTAAAATCACTTAGAAGATGAGTACTCCACCAGGAGGGTTTTGGAGACCACTCCTACAATCCCTTGGGAAATTCCCAGAGCTAGGCAGAGATGTGGCAATCTTCCTGGTGATTAGTAAGAGTTGAAGAAACACTTCTACAAGGCAGGATGGAATCCTACGTGAATTATTTCCACCCAGTTCAATCCCAGGCTCTGCCTCCTGCTACCATGAGCCAGATTTCTGACCTGCTTTACCTCTGACTGAAGTCCCCTTCTTCTCCCATCCTCCTCTGAAGGACAGGAGATCACCAATCCTCCACCAAGTGAGAAAGGTCAAGTATTCAGCATCATCCTCCTCATGGCAAAATCGCAGCCATGAAGCTCAAGTCATTCCCAGGCTGCTTCTGGCTGCCCATCCTTCAAGGAAGCAGGAGTCTGGCAACCCACTAAGAAAGAGTGACACAACTTTGTGGGAAATCAGGGCAAAAAGCAACAGAGCTGATGCACCATCATGTTCAGGTCTGGCTCAGATCTCCTCTCCCATCTTGTCCTTTCACAGATGCCCCATCATAGCACAGGAGCTCATGAAGACTGGAGGAGTTGGGCACTGGGAGAAGCCTGGAAAAATATTGCTGTGACTGTTCCCTGTGGTACTGAACAGTGAACCTGAGCTGGGCTCTTTCACACCTTTAAGAGCATGTTGTCCCCTTCCTCTGCCCTAATATCCCTTGAGAGCTGTGGAGCAAGTTAGAGTAAAGCCTTGGGAAAAAGGAACAAGATCCTCTGCTGGTACAGACACAAGAGCTGTGTGGGCTCCAGGCTTGGATTGCCTCTGCTCCAAGTACTCACAACTCAGGTCATGCACAGAGCATTGCTGAAGCCTTCACAGTCAGGCTCACAGCAGCACCTTCACCTCATCCATCCCTAGTGGCAGAGGATGGGCACCACCAGAAGAGCCAAGGACAGCTCTGGAAAGCGTCAGGCAATCCACAGTTAGCTGTTAAATTCAACAGGCAAGGAGGGAACCTTTTGCTCGAGGCATCTGTCCCACACTGACTGCCCCCAGCATGGAGCTCCAAGGCCAGTGATGCTGAGATGCAGCATCTGTGGAGTCCTGGGCTCAAAACAGACCCAGTGAGCCCCCAGGAGTGAGGGGGACCAGGCTGGACAGCTGGCTATGGCACAGGACACCAGCAGGCCTGCTCAGAGACCTCACTGCAGGAAGAAAGGCCAACCACACCCAAGCAAGCTGTGCCTGACCCCAAACTTAGAGCCACCATAGCTTCTTCCCCAAACAGCCGGGGAGAAGCAGCAAAATAAATATCCCTCTGAAACTGGATTATTTCCCATGACATGCTATTATACAAGAACTAAGTGCAGCCTCTGCTCTAAAACAACGATGTCTTCCACGAAGGGAGGAGGGGAACACATCCCCACACCTCCCATCATCAGCCCAGCAGCTTTCACTCACTTGTGCAAGTCCTCAGGACACCGGGGTGGGTGGGAGGCAAGGGACAGACCCCGTGGGAAGGGTGCAGCCTCTGGGCACATGCTTTGAACACCACAGGCAAATCCCTTTGCAGCTCCTGTGGGGTTCCTGGGACCTGCTGACACTTCAGCCACAGGTCGGGGCAGCTGTCATCCAGACCACATCAGCTGGTGGGACAAGGGCAGCTCAAACAATACAAATTCCACAGTCAAAACCAATACAAGTAAGAAACCAAACCCAGAGAGATCTTTCTGCTCCCTCCTGGAACAATGGCTGTCTTGGAAAAATGGACTCTGGGATTGTCCTGATTACATCAGTTAGTACATTATAAACATTGTCCTTCTTTAAAGTGAAAATACTGTGTGTGGTCTTTTGGAGGTGCTAAAGCCAGATGTGGTGTTGTTTTTCCTGACTGTGCAGAGGAGCTGATACTGGCGTGAAATGATCCTCTTCACCTCTTCTCTATCAGAGCTTCTCCTAGAAGAAAAAAGATCTTGTTAGACAAAATGAGGACAAGCACAGAGGCTTTTTTTGAAAGAAGCACGGAGTGGGATGCCCATTGTGTGCTTTGCCCAGTATGGGTAGATGAAGTCTCAGGCTACAGGTCTTGCTCTGCATCATGGAAACTGTGGGAGGCCAGGACAGCATGTCTCACAAATGCCACCCATGTAAAGGGGACAGCAGAGATCTGAAACTGAGCAGGTTCTAGCAGGGGCTGCCAGGAAAAGAGTCACACAGCACCGACCCAGGAGACTGTGAGGAAACTCCCTTTGCACTGCACCTCAGTGTTATCCTCACCACTACCTTCCCCATGGCTTCAGGGGCTTTCTAGTGAGGTTCCCACTACACTTTGGAGCTGGTGTTGTGCAAAGCCTTTTGCTTTTGCTGTGGGAATGACACAGTCAAGCTTTGCTGGCAGAACTCCCCTCATCCAAGTGCTGTCCCCAGCACAGCAGGCAAGAAACCACAAAAAGCAGTCACTCCTTCAAACAACATTCTGCTCATAACTTACCTCTTGCTTGTGGGATTTATCCTGCTGGTGAATCCCGTTAGCAGAACCAGAATTTCCAACAGTCTGCAATGGAGAACAGACAGCACTTACCAAAGAAGGACACAGATCCTGGTGGTTTTGCTTACAAGCACTGAAATCTGGCAAGACTGCCATGTCCTTCGTTAGCTGCCCACTCCACACAAGGAAATGAGGATGCAAAAATGCCACCCCACTGCTGGCAAGAAGCTTCCTGTCCTCTGCACCCTGGCTCAATCCCCACGTGGCAGATTGCATCCCTCCCAGCTACCAAACATCCCCCAAGTTCCTTATGGGCACACACCCACTATTCATTCTAACTCTGAAATACCAAAAAACAAACCCTCAACCAAATGCAGTGTTAGCTGCAAAACACGACACACTGAACATCCAGCACAGAAAAGGACATTTGCCATTTGCCATCCTCCATTTCCTATCTCCAGGGACAAGTCTGGCAACCAGGACAGGCTGTTCTATCTTTAAAAAGCACAAGAACTTTCAAATATTTACAATGTTTCTTTAGCGGAGTAGTAAGCACAAGGGGTAGGAGGAATCAGTCAGGGCTGAGACTCCACAGGTATGAGAGAGAAAAGCCAAATATTGAGAGTCAAGCTATTCAGTTTCATAAAGAAGGATGTAAGACAGGTAACAGAAGCAGCTTTTTTTTTTGTAAAAATAAAAAAAACAAAGGAAGATCAGAGGAAGTTGAGGAGAGAAGACAGAAACTGGAATGGGAACATTCACAGTCCATCAGCAAACTCACATTAGGCACCAAGGTGGTAAGAGAGCTGATAAGTCTGGATAACATTTTCCCAGAGTCACCTGCAAAGTTTCTGCTTACAGACTGTATAGTAGACAGACCTCTCAAAGAAGAGGGGTGTCAGAAAAATCTCAATTTCCGTGTTATGAACACAGCCAGACAATACTGCACATGTAAAGAACAGTTACTCAGCACAAATTGCCCAAAACCCCACGTTTCACAACCATTCTCAGGAGCACAAAGGGATCTGTGATTACCAGCTAGCAGGGGTTTTACAGCTTTAGGCTACATCTGACAGAACAAGGCCTTGTCAGGTTGTTCCCAGCAAAGAGAGAACCCAGCTGATAGCATCACCCCCAGAGCACAGGGCAAGACTCCAGGGGATTGATGAGGGCTGAGCAACCCTGTTTGCTGATGCTCTACCTGTGTTTTCTCAGAGGAGAGTCTCATTGCTTCCATGAGTTTCTCCATCTGGTGTCCCTGCTCCAGGGCGTTGCGCAGCACATCCTCCGTGCTGACCAGCCGGTGCTGCAGCCTGATCACTTCTGACTCTGACGAGGGGTCGATCAGCGAGTAGCGCCGCTGGTCTGTCACTGACTTTTCCTTGTCCTGAAGGCAGCAAAGGGAAAATAGGAGCATGTTATATCAAAACCAATAGCTGCAGAAACTCGGGGTACAAATCCATATAACTCCTAGAGGCACGCTGTGATTTCAGCAGCAGATGGGGGCAGAGCACAGCTCGCATCAAGAGTGACCAGCAGCAGTTCCAGTTTGCTCCCAGCAGTTAAAATCAATTATTCACATTTCAACCACTGGAGGACGCTGAAGTCCACAGGAATTAAAGGACACTGCTAATTCTTGGATCAGAGAATGTGTAAAACACGTGGGGTAGCTGAACGACCTTCAGTTTCTCCCACAAATTTTAACCCTATTTAGCCATGGATCTAAAACCTGTGGGGACAGAAAACCCTGGAGAAGGACATTGCAGTCTACAACTTCCTCACAAGTGGAAGCAGAGAGGCACAAGCTGATCTGTGCTCTCTGTGACCAGGGACAGGATGAGGGAATGACTGGAGCTGTGCCAGGGAGAGTTAGGTTGGATATCAGGAAAAAGTTCTTCCCCCAGAGGGTGCTGGCACTGCCCAGGCTCCCCAGGGAATGGTCACAGCCCCAAGGCTGCCAGAACTACAGGAACATTGGGACAATGCCCTCAGGCACACATGATTGTTGGGGTGTCCTGTGCAGGGCTAGGAGTTGGGCTTGGTGAACCTTGTGGCCCTTCCAGCTTGGGATATTCTGTGATTATATGCCATATGGACATCTTTACTGCTTAATGAGGTGCTGCTAGGCCAGGCCACAGCTCACAGTCATTGTCAAGAGAATTCCCATCAGATGCTCAGCAGCATGAAGGAAAACACAATGACCTGGAGCAAGATTGAAGGGTTCAGACCCTCTCCCCCACCCCTCAGCCTCCAGGCCATGCCCAGGAGGGGGTTTAGTGCCCTCACCAGCACAACCAGTTTCTCTCGAAGCCCCTTGATGTCATCTTTGAGTTTCTGCTCCTTCAGCCGCCACTCAGCTTTGTGCACCTCCCGGCTGAGGTCTCTCTCTGGCCCCGGCGAGTGCCTGTTTGCCTCCAGCAGCAACGCTCTCAGCTCATTCAGGCTCCTGGAAGCAGCAGCAGGAAGAGATGAACACATTTCCAGCCTACACACCACCACTGGAGTCCTGCTGTGCTCCCTCCCACCTTTGCAACAGATCCAAAGAAAGGCCAGTGAGCAAGTCTGACCCAACTCCCCCCACTCTCTTCTTGTCCCACTTTGCCAGCTCTGACGCTGGGACCTGCCCAGGGCACTGCTTGGGAGCAGGCAGCAGCCAGCTTGGCTGGCTTGCAGATTACTTCATTCAGCATCTACATGGGCATTGAACTTTCACAGCTCCTGGCAAGCAGTGAAAGGGCAGTGCCTTTGAGAATTCACAGCCTCTAATTCTAACCAAATTCACACATCAGCATCTCTAAAGAATGGGGAAGTTGTGGGCTGGATTTCAACAATACAACCCTACATTTCTTCTAGTGGTTGATTACAGCATCCAGAAGGAATATGAATACACACAGAGCCTCTCTGTCTCCAGCTCTGTCCTCCAGACCTGCACACTTACCTTTCCTTCTTGAGCAGCTCCTGGCTAATCAGGACCAGTTGCCCTGAGGCATCGTGTGTTTTCTTGGTCAAGGCTTCCAGTTCCCCTTCCAGCCTCTTCTTTTCTTTGAACACCGTATCAGCCTTCTTTTCTGCTGTTTTGCATTTATTTTCCAAAGCTATGAGAAGCAGAGGATTCAGGGGAAGAAAGGTCACTTATTCCTTTACTTATATTCCTGCTTTTTGCTTTTTCCCAATTCCTGCTCCTAAAAGCACAGACCTGGTTAGCTCTTGATCTGGCTGTAGTTAAGGGGAGATCTTGGAAACAACACAAACAGCTCCACTGACTTCTGCCTCATTAGCTTTACACATAAACGAGCCCAAACCCTCCCTCACAGGACACAAAGATCTTCTGCAGTTTGTGTTCAACTCCTGAATTAATTTTTACCAGCAATAGCCACTAAAAAACAAGCAGCATCATGTTTTACATCAGCCTATTTCAGCTCTGGGCTCTTGTTCATCACCAGTGCATAGGATGAGCAGGGAAACATCTCATTCCCACAAACACTGGATTAGGGAAACTTACCACTTACTTGGGCCCTTAGAGTTTCAGTCTGGGTCACCAGGGATGACACCTCTTTGTCTCTTTTACTCAGCTTGTCTTGGAGGTCTGGGGGGGAATGAAAAGACAAAAATTAGAGGGTTGGAAAATGCTTTGTGTGAATATTTCCATGCTCAGAGCTGTAGATCTGAAGTCTGATGCAATTGTGGCTCAAATCTGACCTGGTTGTTTTCAGTACCTTTTTCCAGGGTTTATTCATTGTGGAAACAATGCACACATGGACTGAGTGGCCATTTAGAGCAGTGGCTGCTGGATGTAGTTAAGCTATGCCATCACTGGGCAGGAATTCCCTGTCAACCAGCAAACAATTTGGTGGGGAAACATAGAATAGTTTGGGTTGGAAGAGAACTTAAAGATCATCTTGTTCCAGCCCACTACTGTGGGCAGGGACACCTTCCACTAGACCAGGTTGCTGAATGCAGTTCAAGTTGAAATACACTTTATACAAGTTTTCTGAGTGCATAAGTTTCACATTTTGTTAAAAGGACGGATTTGACTTATAGTAAGCTTAATAAAAAGTAACCCTCATTATTTGAAGCCAGTAACATTAATATCTACTATTATCACTCCTCTCCTGTGAACAAATAACATTTAATGTCTGAATTTTACCTGCTGTAAAAATCAGCGGTGGGATGGAAATGCACCCATTTCCTCAGATTTGTCTCCAACCTGCCCCATCTGCATGGAGAGTGTCTAACATAAATAAAAACATCCACCCTGCATATGCTCAGCTTGATTAGAAGGGAAAAACAAAGCCAGACAACAAACGTCATCCAGCAAATTTTGACAGATGAAATGACTTCCTAAACCCCTTCCATGCAGCCATCCCTGCAAGAGCAGAAAGCTAGAGGAAAAGAAAGCACATAGGTCACTAGAACAGGGTGTTCCAAGAAAAAACAATAGCTTCATACCTTCCATAGTCTGCTTCATCTTTATCTTTTCTTCTGAAATATCGTTAGTCTCAATCATCTGAAATAAATGTGAAATATGACATATAAACCAACCCTTTACCCAAAGATTCAATGCAAAGTTAACAACCACAAAGCCCCATCCAAAGCAGAAGGTATCCAATGCCCAAGCTAGGATGTTTTACATCCTTCCAAAGGGGCATATAAAGGTTTTTTTGAGGAGCTACTTGTCCAGCTGGGTACTACTGAGGCTGACCAGAGTGCCCACACACAACCAGCACTGAGCACAACAGCAGGATTCACCTGAGAGGGAACAGAGATCAAGTTTTTTCCAAGTTCTGGTTCCAGCTCTGCACACTCAGGAATGTGCAGAGGGATGGAAGAGCTGCTGTCCCTCAGACCAGACACCTCTGGGTCAATCCCAGCAAATATCCAAGTACAAATGCTCTCCAGCATGCAGCTTGAGACCTACCAGTCAACGAGTTCCTCAACTTCTGTAGAATCTAGCTGTGCCCAAAGTTATAAAAACATTGATGAAATAATAATTTATTAGAGAACTAATGCATTAATAAAAATAGTAACAAGCAAATGCTGGGCCCATACATTTTTCCCACCCTCTTTTCTATATTGCAATAAAAAGCCAGAGACTGCAGAGCTTTCAATGCCACAGCTGAAGCCACAACTGAGCCTTTCACACCTCTTCCCATCCAGCAGCCTTTGTTGGGAGCTCAGCACAGCCCAGACCCAGCAGTGACTGTGGCCACCACAGTCAGGAGCCCCAAGGTGAGTTCCCTAAACTGTGGGACAAGTCAAACAGAAGCACAAGAACCCCCACAGGAGAAATATCTTTCCTGACATACTTTTGGTATGGAAAAAACTATTTAACTACTCCTGGGAAGCACAGCTGTTGAAGGTCTAGGAAAGGCTGTCACAACATGCCTTTGTTTGTTTAAAATACTTGGGCAGTTAATACTGCAGTCACTTTAAATTAACAAAGATAATTTTAAATAGAACTTGCCCCATGATACTCGAGGGCTTTCACCCATGCATTTCTTCCCATATTCTCCTGATTTTAATTGACACATAGTTGAAATAATTACTTCAAGACTTCCCTGGTTCTAATCCAGTATCAATATCCCCCAGAGCCCTTTCATTTATCCAAAGGGCTCTGGAACAAGCCTCCAGCTTCTTCTTTTCTATTCATTCCTGTTTCAATATTGGCTGTAATGTGTTACATGCTGTAATAACAACTCCCTTTTCCCAGGGTCCTGGCTGTATCCTGGCTGTATTTATTGTTTCCAACTGTCTTTACTAGATGAAACATGCTGGAGCAACCCTCCAAACACTGTATTAATGCTGGAGATTGCTCTTTGGCCTTTGCCTCTTTTGTCCTCAGTGTGCCTATTTCCAAGGTGTGAAGTTCTGACTTAGACAGCATGGAATTGATGGGCTTGACTTTGCTGCCTGGAGGTGCAACTGGTTTCAGTGGGGCTGTTCATGCTGGGAAATTAAACACAGGCATTGGAATTCATTTCACTGGCATCTCTGTCTGGAACAGAAACTACATCACTAGTGAAATTTCAACAACAGTGCTCTTAAAATGTGCACATTTTACAGCTTATTTTAATTTTCTGCATCCCCACAGGATGCAAATTGGGGTTTTCCTCATTTCTTATGCAAAATCCAAACACAAATAGGGCTCAGCCCAGAGCCATGAGCAGCAATCCCCACTCACTACAGTGCAGAACCAGCCATGATTCCCTGTGCCATGCACAAAGGTGGGATGATGCATCTTGTAACAAATAGTAAAAAAAAAAAAAAAAAAAAGACTAAGAGACACAAAAGGCCACAGAAAATTGACCCCATCATATTATTACTGCTCTTATTCCAGCCTTGCCTGGTCTCATATTCAATCAGGCATTTTATTTCCCCAGTCTGGTGCCATTTTGACCCTTGCTGGAAGCTTTTGCACTACAATCCTCAACATCAGCACTCCCCTGGCTCCCATATGTGCTGTGAAGCCTCTGCCCTGCACACCCCAACCCCATTTCACAGCTCAGCCACTCACTGCACCTCTCAAACTCTGCTCCACATGCTGAGCAAGGCTGACTCTTCTTCCACCCTACACTCCTACCACCCCTACAGAATCTTGCCCAATAGCACACTAAGGCTATTGGAAGTTGGAGAAACACAACTATTTTGTAGGAATGATGGTTTTCCAGCTCAGAATGAGATGGATGAGAGCTGAGCAACCACAACAGCCCTACTCTGCTGCCACAGCAGCCTCCAAGCCCAGATGTAGCCCCACTTGCCCCTTTTTCCTAATTGTCCCACTGCATTGGCTTTCTAGAGTGGAAGGACACCTTCAGCATGGAGATACAGTGCAGAAAGAGCACTGTCAGTAGAAGGAAAAAACATCCAGATATTGGAGGCCTCAGAAAACTGCACAAGGCAGCAGCTGAGGTGTTACCAACAGTGATAATAAACCAGCAAAATGACCCTGAAGTCATACATTTGCATGCTGGGAAGGATGGAGGGCCTCCATGGACTGCAGCTTGTTCTCTAAGACAAGAACTTTTTCCTGCAATCTTTGGATCTCCTGTTTGCTCTGGGCTTCTGTTTTCTGTAACGTTTCATAGTCCAACATCTTCTTTTCAGCCAAAGATATCTGCTCTTTCAAGAATGCTATTGCTTCTGTCTGATCTGTGTATTCCCCATGAAGTTTCTCCAGTTCATGCACCCTCAGCTCAGCATCTCGACACTTGTCCTTCACATCTTGGAGCTCAAGAAGGTGCTGACTGCTTTTGGTTTCCAGTTGCATTTTCCAGTCACTGTTGCTTTTTTCCACTTCATCCAAAGCCTCCTGCAACTTCAGTTTGAGACTCTCTTTCTCCTTTATATGGACAGCTGTCTCAATGTCATGCTTTGCTTTCAGGTTCTCCAACTCAAGCTGATGCTCCAACTTTATACTCTCCACCACTGCCTTCAGCTCCACTATCTCCTTGTGCTGGGTGTCAGGGCCTGAGTTGAGTGTGGCTTTCAGGTCCTCTAGAGACTTCTGGTGGTCAGAAGCTAACGTGTCCAACTTGGACTTCCAGTTGTCCATGAGCCCCATGTTCTCATTAGTGGCCTGCTGAACTTTATGCTTGAGGTCAACGATCTCCTGCGAGTACTTCTCGTTGACAGATTTCAGCTTCTCAATCTCCTGCTGGTACTTCTTTAGCGTCTTCTCGTACTTCTCCTTCAGCTGGCTGCTCTCCTTCTGATGCTCCTTGTTGGCAGAGAGCAGCTGATCCCGCAGCCGAAGAGCCTCTGACTGCAAGCCCAGGCTGTGCTCAGGGGTGTCTGCTTGGTGGGAACTCCTCAGGCACTGCCGCAGCTCATCCACCTCGCTGCGCCTGAGGCTCAGCTCCTCCTCCAGCTGCAGGATTCTGGATTTCTCTGCCACTGTGGTTAACTGCAACACGACAGAGAACACAAAGTCAGTGCCCAGCTCTCATTGCTGCATGCTTCCCCTTTAGTAAGCGTGGAAGTAAATCCGAAGTACATTAGTCAAGGTTTAAATAAACAGGGAAAGAACACCTGGCACCCTCCAACCTGAGCACAGTTTTGCACCAGGGTAACCAGCACCATTATGTCTGTGCCAATTGCAATTTATTTTTCCTAATACAAACCTCTCGCTTTCCACAGAAAATCATCTTGGAAATAACCCTTGAAATTCACTAGGGAGCAACAGTGGTTTATGAAAAATAATGTCCTGGAAGGGCATTATGTTTCCAGACCAGGCATCTTGCCAGATGATGCACAGAGGAGATGTGACTGCACATGCAGGAATTTCACAAGCATCAAAACCAGCATTAAGCATATCATGTTTCCTTTATTGCTCAGCAATCCTCAGCCTGCAGACCTCACTTCTGTAACAGAATTTATTTACCCTGGTGTAAAAAGGAAAAGGGATTTTTACACAAGTACTTGTTAGAGTTTATTAGCAAAGTCAAAATAACAAAGGAGGCTAGAGGATGCAAGACAATAAATCTGGCCATGGTACACACTGAGCTTAAGGGCTATGGATCCATGTCTTGCAATCTGAATGTAACCTGGCAGGGCTGAACTCCCTGCGAGTCACAGGGAGTTCAGGGTGCTGCAGCTATGGATGGAGAAGAGGATGAAATATTAGAAAAAGGCCAAAGAAAGAAGGAAACTGAGCCAAACCCAAGAGATCAATTCCACTCAATTTCAATTGCCATTTCCCCAGCAGCCACCAGCCCAAGAGGCTGGTGGTCATTATTTTAGATGGGCACAGGGAGCTTCAAACCATCCAGACCTTTTGGAGACCCTCACATTTGTGTTTTCTACAGCTCTCAAACCCATTGGTGAGATACAAGCTCACTGCAGCAAGTTTGC
Organism: Lichenostomus cassidix; assembly: GCF_008360975.1. Lineage (NCBI taxonomy): Eukaryota > Metazoa > Chordata > Aves > Passeriformes > Meliphagidae > Lichenostomus > Lichenostomus cassidix. Next base: position 3,304,143 of record NC_139499.1, read on the forward strand.
TGCTTCTCACACCACATGTGCATGAAAAAGCCCCTTCCACATCTGGCTGCTTTTAGGATTCCTCTGGGCAACCTGTCCCATTGCAGGCACAGCCAAGGATCAGAGCATTCAGCAGTGCTTTCCATTTCAGATGGCAGCTCCCACAGCTGGCAGGGGAGACTGGAATGCTGATTGCAATGTTAGCTCCTCTTACAGCCTGGGGGGGCCTTGAGACAGGATGAACTGTGCAGGGTGTGGATATTATTGGAATATGTTAATTGGAAAATGAATTGTGAAGAGCTCATGTGTCAGATGGTGGCATGGGGCAGAGCATTGAGCAAACTCAATCTGAGAAACAAGTTCCCCTAACGAGAAGCAAAGCTAGAAATCATACCATACTACCATTTCTGGGAGAGAGAGAGAGAGCAAATAAAAACCAAACAAAAAAACTCAGGGAAGCTTAAGTTCAAGCCAAAAAATCAATCAACCCCACAAAAACCAAAAGAAAGAAACCCAAAGCAAGGCGTCATGAGCACCAAGGCAGGGCAAGCGCTGTCTGCAGGCAGGGCAAGTGGGGATCCATTACCCTGGTGTCCTCTAATTCTCTGAGGAGTTTCTCAGCCTGTGCCTTCTCAAACAGCAGGCTCTGCTCGAGCTCCCGTATTCGGGCATGCTCCAACTGCGTCTGAGTCTGCTCACAGAGAGGGAGAAAAGAACAGTGGAGATGGGAGGAGGGGAAGGGAGGGAGAGAGAGAGAGAGAGAAAGAGAGGGAAAGAGAAGGCTGCAACATCATCTCCAGTGTACAAGACAAGGAAAGGCAGTTCACAACAGGAAGAGAATAAAGATCTAAACAAGGAGGAAAAATCCAACCAAACAGAAAATAGTCCCTATGGGATTTTACATGGTACTCGTTGTGGCTCTTCATGAGAAAATGAATCTGTGGTGGGAAAACATCATTCTGCATTAGAAGCCTCCTTCAGTGCTTTCCTGCATCAGCTGAAGACACCTCCTAAAAATCAAAGCTCCCACCAGTACAAGGCCCTTGTAAACACAGAGAATGCAAAGAAGTTGCAATGATTCTCCACATCTGTCCTCAAGAAGAATCACAAGGTAGACTGAAAAGAGTTGGAAGTTCCCATCCTCTTTTTGCTCTGGAGACAGCGTGAATCCTGCACTAAGTGGGGGGGAAAAAAGCAGGTCATACTGTACATGGCATTTTGTAAAACCAAAAATACCCTGCACTGAAGCAATCAGAGAATTGAGATAGCAAACTGTTCTATAAATCAGTGCTCTGAGTTTGAATAGGCCTGACATGGATTTCAAAGTGATTTTTGTATGGTAAGACCCTACTAATTTTGGCACAAGAAAACAGAAGTTTTTTGGTTGGTTGGTTTTGGGATTTTTGTTTGTTTACTTGGTGATTTGTTTTTAGGGTTGGTTTTTTTGGGTTTTTTTTGACAAATGATTAAAGTAAGCACAAGAAGTTAATGTGATCTGCTGAAATCCAGGAGCACTGGCCCTGGGCATTGCTTCAGTGCCCTTCACTTTTGAAGCTGAAATACCACAAAGCTGCACTTGGTGGCAAAGTTCAGCACTCCACAAGCACCACTGTAATATCATGTAAAATTCCCTATAAATAAAAGAGGAGAGGAGACATAGGAAAGTGCATGCACACTCTGGGCTTCACATTTTTTAGCTTATAAAACCCACATTTTCCTTTGAATGAAATTTAATTACTCTACCAAATTAAAAAAATTAATCTAACAAAAAGCAAACAAACCTGCTCAGAACCATTTTTACCCCAATTTTTTGCCCTTCATTTTCCATATAATTATTTCCTTCCCTCCTCTTTCTATTGGAACCAGTTTTCAGGATTCTCTGCCCTTCTCTACAATAAAGCAAGGCTTGGCTAGTTGTGTACAAATGATAGAAACTGAAATTTTAAAAAAATCCATGTTTTATGCTAGCAAATGTCATTGTACATATATTCCCAGATGCTGATGTAACTGCCAGTTATATTCAGATGCCTCTGTATTTTATGTGCCTTATTTAACCCCTGGAGGAGGAGGAAAAAAGATGTGGATTAAAGAGCCCAAATATTATCAAAGCCCCAGATTATATAACTTAAGTGCAAAAGTTGGCTGGTTGCATCCTAATTAAAAAAAAAGGGCATTTAATTAATTAAATAAAATTAATTCTACTCCCTATAAAGCCCAAAGATCCACATCCCAATATGGTACTCCAGGCTTAATTTTACTTACAGGAATAAATATTCCATTGATACCAATTAATTAACTAGTGGCTGCACATCAGATATTTGCTACCTGAAGATGCTGACCTATTACAAAACTCATCTCTGGACTTCTCAAAGAGATTCTCTCCAGACTCTGAGGTTAACACAAGTGCCCAGTCAAGCTCTCAGTCCCTCCTGATATTCTTGCTCAGTATCTACTAATCCTCCTATTTTCCAACTCTGGAAAAAAAATATGAAAAGAGAGCAAAAAAAGGAAAAAAATTAGATCAACTCTTTTACAGTCCTTAAATCTTATTTACATCAAATCCGGTATTATTTTATGTAAAATGGTTTGCTAGGACTAGCCAGTATGAGTCAGAGCCTCAAATCCAAAGTTTTTCTGCCCTTTGAGGAAGCACAGATATGAATTTCAGATTTACTTGTAGCCATTAGCCTTGAATTACTGTTCACAAATTATAAACTGACTGACTCTGGCATTCAAGGCACACTGCAGGATCCAGGAGATGAGCATGACAGAGTTCCTTGATGAGGTTGATACTTCCTATAAACCATGGTCTTCCACAAAAAACGCCTTTCCTGCATTTGTTTTTGATCTTCCAAAGCACTACAGCATCAGCTGCCAGCCAGGATTAAAGGTGGGTTGAATTCACAACTACATTTCAAGGCTAAATCCACAACCCCTCTATCAGAGGTCCATAACCTTGATTTATGCCTTCAGGCCACCAACACATGGATTTCTTTGGCCAAATTGCTTCCAAGGACACTGCCTGCCATGCTCAATACCCAAGAGCCTGGATTTGTTCAAAACACACATGCTATTGGGACAAATAGCAGGGATTTAGCCAAGCCTTCAGCAGAAAGCCCAGAGCCAGGGACCACAGAGCAGAGAATCTGGTCTTACCATTGTCATCATGTCTGTTACTGGCTGTTAACTCAAAATAAACCCTCCCCTTGGACTACTTGGAAGAGCTGCTGGTGTAAGAGGACTAAAAAGATCAGAGGAAAGCAGATAACTGTCATTGGACTTTCCTTTTGGCTAGCTCAGCTCTAGAGAGGGATGCCAAGGGCTGTGCTTGCAGCCACTTTGTTGTGATTTTACACAAAGAATATCAACAACCATTTCCCAGGAAACACACTGCAACATGAAGGTCACTTATCCTCCTGATTTCCAATAAGAGGTTTCAGGGTTTTTTCTCTAAGTCAGTTACTTGCTTCTAGAAATCTTAACTGTCTCCCCAACAAAGCTGGAAGGTGAGAATTAACTCCAGTGGGTCAATAATTCAGTCTGAGCATGCAAATATGCCAGACAGGATGTAAAAATTGGCCACAAGCCCTCTGCCAATGCCTGTGCTGGTACTGATCTTGGACTCATGGAGAGCATGCCAGTTCCCTCGATCAGAGGAAATCAAGCTTTTCTAAATTATTTGTTCTTTTGTACAGACAAGCATGGAAGTGAGGACAGGACCATAAAGGCCTGCTGAAAGCTTGGCCACATTCCCATTGCAAAATAATTCCTTCCCAGCCCAAAGGAAAATTAAATCTAAGACTGCAAGTCCGAAACTGAGAATGGGAACCCTTAGCTTAGAAGCTTATCATCATGCTAAGCATGTTGGCTTTTTAAAAAAAATATATCCAGATATACCATGTGGCCAACCCTGGTCCCATTGCCATCATTGCACAGCCAGGCTTAAACATTTGGAGCTTACAAAAGGACAATTCACTGCTCTCAAAGGGGATGGATGGATCAACCACCCTTCTCTAAAGCACTGGGGGAAAGCTGCCAGCTCAGGGATGAACAGAAATTTGATTTTGCACCCACAGAACAGGCAGAAACTGCACTTGCTGTACTTCAGTGAAGGTCTGCTATCAGTGCACTGCTAATTTACACCCTATCAAACATCTCCTTCAGCTGCTGGATGAAGACATTTATGCCAACAGGATCACAGCCATAGCAACATATCCATTTCCTAGTTTTCCCATTTCCCTGGGCTTTTATAGCTGTGAGTGACAGTGAAGCACAGAACACCTTGACACTTCTGGCTGTTACTAACGTGGCACTGTGGCTGAAGAGAAGAACAACTCCCTTGATTTACACGTGGAGGGCAGAGCCTTGCTTTCACAGAAAGATTTTATTTTCTTTTTTTCCTCCTGGAAAAGCCTCCCACTCAAGGGTAAAGCTCCCAACATCATACAGTTTGCACTATGTTCACTGAGACAGCATCACTCTGAGCAACAGCCCTTCCCAGTGACAGGGTGTCAATCCTAGTGTCAAACCCACACTCAGGGGCAGTGAACTCCACATGAGGATACCTCAGGATACATAGTATTTTGGCTGGAATTAAACAGCATCCAACCAGGAGATGGTGTGCCCATTAGATGCTGATAGCAGGACACTGCAGGGACAGGAATTGAACAGTCAATTCATTTCTAGAGTGGAAAAATATATGTTCCAACATATTCAGATACAGATTTTAACATGGCTTAGCAACTCAGAATGACAGATTAACTCCAGGCAACCCCAAGTGTGAATAGTCATTGGGCACCACACCAAAGAACAATCCTCCCAGTTTACACCATGGTGCTCACAGCAGGTCCAAAGCCATCAATAAACTATTGTTAGAGGGGAGCAAAAGGTGGCAGAAGTTACTCAAGAGAGGCTCCACATGCAGGTTGAGGTTTGGACCCCACATTTGGGCAAGATCATAAGGAATTACCTCCAGATCCCCTTTTGTAATGGATTCTTCCTCCACACGGAACTGCAAGTCTTCCACTTTCCTGGGGAATGAAATGGACACAAAGAGCAATCAGGAACACTCAGCTCAGCCCCCTCTGTCTAAGCAGCCATTGCACATGAGTCTTTTCACTATTCATCAAGTTTTATGGATTACTGCAACACCATCAATGGAGAGAAAATTAGCAACAAATGGAAAAGCTGCCCAAAAATTACTGATAAGCTTTTTGTGCTCTAAAACCACCTACCTAATATTAACAAATCATGTCATGGCCTGCAGAACCAAAGTCTGAGAAGGGAGGGATACAGACCACCATTGGGTACAAACAGCTCAGCAGAAACTGAGCAGCCAGACCCACAGAGCAGGGCAGTTGTAAGCAGCTTTCCACACACAAATGTGGCCTTTTTGCAAGCTACATCCTCCCAGACACACAACTACTGCTCTCCGACACCAGGATCCTGAAAACAAGCAAACCACAACCTGGTTTCACTGGTTTATTTAAACCTTATTATCCTGCAGCCAAGCACTGGGCAATTCCTGTGCCAAATGCACAGAGTCCATATGAGATATTCCAAGGGAATTGGATCCTCTGCTTCCTTGGCAGAGGGTGGGCAATGTTTAATGTTTCCACAGTGTGGAAACTGTGAGCTACCCTGACATGACTGGCCTTCCCCACAGATTGTACAGGCTAGTCATGGAGAAATGCACATAAAACCACACACATTAACACAGACATGCTGAGGAAACTCTTCTCTTTAGGAAGAGAGAAGCCAGTAACAGTGGAAAATAATTCAATTTTCTGCTAGACTCAGCTCCTCTCTTTTTACTGATTAAAATAAAAAAAATTACTGAGGATGTCTAGCTGGTAGCCAGATGTAAGGACTCTGATTCTGTTACAGATAAAAATAGCTGTCAGTATACATACCTAACTTCATAAACAAGCTTCCTTGTCTAAACCTCCTCTAATTAGATGAGGGAGGCATCTGTTGATATTTAGGGGAAAACTCAGCTGTATTGGGTTAAAAGGCCTCCTGGAACTGGGAAAGTGAGCTGCCTACCAGGAGTAAGGGGAGACTTAGGCATGAAAGAACATTTCATTCTCAGGAGGGGCATCAGTCAATTGAAATCAACACTGTTTTCAGTCATTACAATTTAATACACAGAAATGTTTTTCTATTCCCACTGAAGATTTTAATTATATACATGGAACAACTGAACTCCAAGAATGACAGGCAGATCTTTACTCTTATCCAGAGAGGAAATGTATGCACCATGATATATGCATGGATGGGGCCTCTGGGATGTGGGGAGATGGTGAATAGCACTACAGTAAGGTTGTACTTCAGTTTGCCTTCCCTTCCTCACAAAGAACATCCTCAAGATCAGCACATCACAACCGGAGGGGAAGAAGGGGTCTTTAGCAAATCCAGGCTGTACAGGAGGGTCTGTGATAGCCCAACATGCACATGCCTATTTATGATCCAATTCTTACTCCATACTGTATCCTTTAGCCAAAACCACCTGAAGGCTTTATCACTGTCCACACATCACTTCACCTCCCTCACACCCATCCATTCCTGCAGTACTTTACCTCTTCTCCTCTTCCAGCTGGTTCAACAGCTCAATCTTCTCCTTCTGCATCCCATCCACTAAGGCTCGTGCTCGCTGGAGGTTTCCTTCTGCCTCTGTGACATACTGGAACAAAAAATGAGCCCAAGACACGAAAGTTAGGCATGTCTGAAGTTCAAAGCTGTTTAAGAAAGGGTCAGAACTAGGGAACAGAAAGTTCTGATGATCTGTTTCAGAGGATGCTGTGGTAGGAGCACACTTTTCAAAGAGTTTAGGATGTAAGGATCAAGACAACAAAAACTGCTCAGTCTGCAGCAGCTGTAAGTTGGATCCATGCTTCAGTGCCTCTCTGACCTGAACCTTTTGGAGAATGCAGCTCTGATTACAGTCAAGAACTTGAAGCCTGAAAAGTTTTGAAAATCTGGTCAGAGGTTACCAGTGCATCTCAGCCCCACTCATGAAGCAAGAAAGATATTTCAGACTTCTGTTAATTAATTTGTTACTGGTAATTACTGGAAAATATGATACACAAAAAGAATGTCAGCTTGCAATGGATTTCCCAATTTCTCCTGCATTCCTGACAGGCAGGTGTGACCCACCACACAAACATACAGTGCCATCCCTGCTCCCAGGTAGCTCACTCGGGTTTATAAGCATGAGTAAGGAATTTAGGAAAACAGCAGACATTGAAGAGCCACATACTGACAAACAGCACAAACACAACTCTCTTTAAGCATTTGAATACATAAAAAATCCTCTGTACAAATGCTTGTGCACAAAACAAACAAAAAAAAACCAACCTAGTATGATCAGCCTGTTTTCCTTCCAGATTTCCTGACTTTATTAATGTGATAAAAACATCCTCTCTGGTGGGAAAGCAGTGGCATATGAACTGAGCTGATGCTCTCAGCACCACAAAATCACTGCAATGCAGTCACAGCCACAGCCAGATTCATTGGCTTAGGGAAACAAATTTGCCTTCCACTTGCATTTCAGCATTGAAATGTATTGATCCACCAGGCACAAACTATCTACTGCCTCTTATCTAGCACAGCTGTTTTCCTACTCCTGGCTCGGGGCAGAGGTAGTATATGTGACATTGGCAGAGTGGAGAAAGAGCCTCAGCTTAACTTACCACATAAAAGGCAGAAATTCAGAGCCCAAGTTTCACACACAGGGGTAACATTATGATCTGAAACTTTCAGGGGACATAAAATATTCAAATATTTGAGAGCTAGTGATAAAAAGCCCTATCACCTCCTACCTGCTCGTGTTGTGCCTTCATGATGGCAATCTCCTTCTCCACCTCACAGATGTGGCTGGTGGCTTTGGCAACCTCAGCCCTCTCCAGGTCACGCTCTGCCAGCAGCTGCTCAATGTGCTGCTGCTTCTCCTTCAGTGCCTCCTGGAGAGCTGTGGTGCCAGAGATTTTCCGGGCATATCGAGAAGAGGTCTCTGTCAGCTGGGAAAAGAATTAAAAAGAGATGGGGTAAAGCTGTGTCCTTTCCAGTCTAGAATAGCTGAAGTCCCCCATTAAATCTGGAATGCTGCCCACCTAATGATCATTTATTGAGCTGAACAGAGCTGCAGTTCCAGCTCTGGGTCCTACAGGGGAGGTTAACTCTGAGAAACATCTGGACAATGCTCACAAGCTCAGTTGCTCTTCTGCACTGCAATGAAAGGGACCATTTCCCAAAGGACAGAACATGGGGTGAGAACTGAGTCAGGAAAAATTATCATGCATTGTGTCATCTGCCTTCTTACATACATTTTATAAATGACCTGCACTGATGAAATCCCAAACAGTGAGCTCAGCTGGGCAGACTGATCTCAAGTGGAGACCAGAATGGGGTTATTTGATCCACTCCCAGGACTGACACTGCACCCTCATCCCCAGCCAAGAGGGCTGCAGGTGTTCTGCAGCAATACCACAGCAAAGATGGTGTTGCACTGCTTGCACTGCAACAAGAAAAAGCAGATCACCTCCAGCATTGTATCCCCTTGTTTCAGGGGAGCAGCCAACGTGAAAAGCTTTTAATAATATCACTCCCTGCTCTGCCTTCTGCATGCTTGAGCACCTGCCAAAACCCCAGGCAGGTGACCCAGGATATTGTCACTCTCCACAGTAAGACAGTCACAGCAGGAGCTTTGCACAGCTGGTCAGTGCAGCAGCATGATCACATGGGATTGGAAACAGTGTCCTTTTTCTGCAGGGATCCTTTATAAACCTGCTTTTGACAGCAGAACTGAGATCCATCCCACTGCAAATCACAGGTCAGGCTCTTCAATGGTCACAGTTGCTTGGTGTCCATGGAGGGAAATTATTTGTGAGGTGGTTAACACCACCCCACACTCCATTCCCCTCATCTCATCGATGGTGAAGGAGCAGCTGCACTGGAAGAAAACCCCAGTCCTCCCACTTTGTGGAGTTGGGTCACAGAGGTGGATTGAGGCTGCAGAGCTACTTACAGGCTCCACACAGGAGTTACTTACCAGCCCACTGCGGCTGGGCCTGCCCCCCACTGATGAGGCCACCGAGCTGACAGAGCTGATGGAGGAGCTGCTGGGGCTGTGGGTCAGGGCTGACACCCCCATGGCCATCCTCTTGCTCTTCTTTGCCTTGGCAGGGCTGGTGGATGGGAACCCAATCCGGATCACCTTGTGGATGGGAGCAAAGAGGCCAAACTTGGGTGGGCACTGAAAATACCTGGAATACAGGAGATGCACCAAGTGAGACGTGGCAGAGCATCCATCTCACCCAAGCCTTGCAGAATGGCACTGCCAAGCAAAACCCCAGCCCACAGCTCATCTCTGAGTGCTTTGCTGTGACATTGTTTCCTGTGTACAAATGGTTGGATTATTCTCCTTTCCTACTTGTAGTACTGGCAATTTCCATGTTTGCATTTGTGGTGCTTTAGCAGGGAGACCTGAAGTAATTGCCAGGCACTAGCTGCTGTGCACTTTGATAAGATGTCAGGAAAGACACATCTGGTAGCCTGGAGAGCACATATCCCAGAACATAAACACAACCAGAGCACAGGCACTCCTTTACCAACAACCTTTCCAACAAACCAACCTTCTAAAAATTTGGGTGTGCTCTTTACCCTGCTTTGAAGATAGTGATGTAGTAAAGTGTGTCTGCAGGGAGATGTCAGAAGATGGACAAGGCTCTGCTCCATGGGGCTCAGCAATGAGACAAGAGGCCACAGGCAGGAAGCTCCACCTAAACATGAGGAAGAACTTCTTCCCTGTGCAGTGACAGAGCCCTGGACAGGCTGCTCAGAGAAGGTGTGGAGTCTCCCACACTGGGGATATTCCAGAACCAGCTGGACACAATACTATGCCATGTGCTCTGGGATAACTCTTCCTGAGCAGGGAGGTTGGACCAGATGACCCACTGTGGTCCCTTCCAGCCTGACCCACCCTGTGACTCTGTGTCACTTAAAAAGATCTGAATCACACAGTGCTGTATATATGTTCTGCAGGGTAAAAATCTTTCCTACCTAAACAGGAGAAAAATGGCAACTCAAACCTTTGAGGCTAAAAATACCATTACAGCAAACTCCAGTGTGTGCCACCTCCTTTGGGTGGCAGAGAAACTGTTTTCTATGCAAACAAATTTGGAAAGATGCAAGCATGGAAAAGGGAGGATCAGATAATTACAGTGCAAGCTCTCTTCCACAACTGCAGTTAGCCTAATGATTGTGCCTCTCCAGAGCCCTCTTCCAGAATAAAAATGAACCAAAACACAGTGTAAAACCCTGGAAACTCCTTTAGGGCCTGGGCTGACCAGCATAAACCAGGGTTCATTTGCTGCTGGCCAGCTGCACTGCAGCAAGAAAAACCAGATCACCTCCAGCATTGTATCCCTTGTTTCAGGGGAGCAGCCAACACAAAAAGCTCCTGGTAAAAGCTTTCTCACAGGCTTCACAGCAAGAATGGGACTAAATACTGGGACATAAAACAATCTGTCCTATGTTAACATAAAAATAAACAGGTTCTAATGACTAAATTACACAAATCCAGTTTTACTAGCACAAGTTCTCTCTCTCTCCAGATGTGAACAGCTGTTTCCCCAATTCCCTTTTATTTTTAAGTGCTGGCAGCCATAAAGCTGTGTCACAGGCAGACCCTTGTGTGCTTGGAAGGCCAGGGAACAGCCTGATCTCCAGCCAGATGAGAATAAAATTAACTTTCAAACATCTGCTCAAACTCTTTTTTTCTCTAACAAACTTTAAACCACCCCCCTACAACCCCAAACCTCTCAGCCTGCCAACACAGGCCCTTGGGTTTGGAAAACCAGCCATACCACAGGCTGACGTGTTGCAAACCTGCCAAAGCCCTGCTCAGCATCATTTCCCCAAATTCCAGTAGGCACAGACAGCCCCTTCCACAGTTCTGCCTGGTGTAAGCACAGACTGGTACTCGTGGCTGCACAACAATCCCAAAGGTTAATTCCCTTTAAAGCCTCTGACAGCTCTTAGCAAGCCCAAACTTGCATCACTATGTCTGCCCATTTTCTTTCAGTCCAGATTGAAAGTGGTTGCAATTAACTTTTATGGTTCAGAAGCAGGAATTGGGTCCAAAACATTTGGCAGTAAAAAAATCTACTTGAAAAACAAGAGCTGCTCTCACTGAGTGTGGAGGAGCTCCATACTCACATTACAGAGAGGAAACAGGGAAGAAAAATGGTGGTGTGATGGCAATGCAAACTGCAGGTGGGAAACAGCCCAGGAAATGTTGAAATAGATGAAAAACTTCCAGTGTCCAAGGCTGACATGTCACAAACCATGCAAAAGTAAAAGGTCTGGGCAGTTTAGTGGGCAAGGACTCCCACTGGAGCAGAGGCAGAAAAAGGAGAACATCAAAATAAGCAGGTGATGTTTAAATTGCTAGAGATGAGTACATGGAACTCGCTTGGCTTTGTGGAACTGACACCAAACCAAACCACACCAGCACCTCTGTAGTCTCCTGTGCAGACAGGAAAGCAGCTGCAGCAAACCTCAGTGCAAATCAGCACCATCTGATGTACAGAGGAGCTCCCCACAGTGATACCCTGTCCCCTGGGCCACTGCTACGGATGCAGGGCCTGCAGGCAGCCTCCACTGAAGAGCCACAGCTGCTGGGAAAGCCCTTCAGCCTTCCCTTGATGCACATCCACACCTGAACCTGCAGGAAAATCAGTGACTCACCACAAATCTCAGCCAATTCACCAACTCAGCTGGAGCTGCCTGTGACAGCAAAGGTGGTGATAATGTCCTTTGCTCCATGCTGCCTCTCCTGCTCCCACCAGCCTCCAGTGTCTCGAGCTGCAGTTTTGGCTCCACTCTCCTTTTGCAGCTGCAGCAGGCAGTTCTGGGCTCACTGGCCAGGCCAAGGATGCTCACTAGATGGCAACCACCACCAAAGCACAGACTGCAGAATCCTGGACAGATCTGCCCAGGCTGATCCTGGCAGGAGAACATCAGGAATTCCATGCTGCCACAGCAAACAGGGAACACTGACACGGTGCCTACATGCACCAAGGGAGTTGGTTTTACTATGTTAGCTTCTACAAACTTGAAATGGGAGGATGCTACAAGGAAATCAAAAGGTTGGATGAAGGCTAAAAAGGACAGACACATACAATGCTGCAGCCTTGCTCTAAACAGTGTGAAACAAAGGAGAGGCCTTTGCAGACAGGGCACACACCAGAACAGCCTCAGCCAAGATGCAGCAGTTTCAGAAGACAGATGAGTTCCAAAAGTTGGATTTTCAAAACACAGCAAAAGAGATAGGATGAGAGGCAGACAGCACTACACTCACATCTGCCTTTCACACCTTCCACATGTACAGAGACAATAAATCATTTCCAAGCATCCTGAACATTAATCTTCCAGATAGTTTGAACTGCATGATAAAGAAGGCAGGGACTTGCATTCACTTCATGATTTATTCTCTAACATCCTGGTTCTTTTATTTTGAGAACAGGCTGAAACCCAGCCATCTGCTGCCAATCATTTACTGTTTTGTTGCCCTGACATTGAACAAGGAAGCTTTTCTCTTAATTTAAATGAAAGCACATGGCTGCTGTACAAAACAATACTGACCCAACACAAGAAACCTTTATTACAGAACCTGAAATCTAACAAGGCAGGAACTCTCAGCTCCTCAGTTTCAAAGTCATAGGTTGGACTTGATGATCTCAAAGGTCTTTTCCAACCTAGTTAATTCTGTGAAAGATAAATTTCACCTCTAAAGCCAGATTGCCTTCAGAAGCTCCAAGAAACCAACAGTATTTCCCAGTTAAGAAACTTGTGTAGGACAAGGAATCAGCTGCACCTGTGTTTGAAACAGGGTCAAAGATCTGCTGTATAATTCAGATTTGAATACCCCCAAGCTCAAGATCCAAAGCCTGGGTCATTCCCTTCTCTAAATTCCACATGAACAGAAAGAGCTTCCCAGCAAGCCTGTGAGATGTCACTGCCTAGTTGTATAGGTACTAACAAGGGCTTTTTTGGAAAATAAAAGAGTGGAGGTGCCTGTGGAGTCCGAGGTGGTAAGATCAACCAGCAGACACCTGTCGCACTACAGAATTAGTACAAGGACAGAAAGCAACCACCAACTGTCATTTCAGATCTCTGGATATTTGTTCCCAGAAAGAACAGAATAAAACATTAAGCTGAGGAGAAAAAGTCAAATCTTTGTCTTCTGTAGTTCTGAGAGGATGACTTACAGCACAAGAAGAAAGTTTATTAAGGGAATGTGTGGTAGAAAGCAGAGCTAATATAATCAACAGAATCAATTTCTAGCAAAAATTATATTGCAGTGTAAGTTATCTTCTCTCCCTACTTTCTCCTGTTTCCTGAAGCCATTCAGGTTCCTCCTTCAGAGAAATTATCTGATCCTGCTTTAAAATGCCCCAGTGATGAGGTTTGTATTGATCTCCCTGCACAGCTACCTCAAAGCCTAAAAGCCTCAAAATTAGACTCTTCCTCCCAGCCCACAATGTCCAACCAAACACATCCCTAACTCTCCTCCTAGGTCCGATGGCATTTTACCCCCAGCTACCCCAGGAGGTGTGTAGGACCTGGGCTGGGGTTCAGAGCACACAGTACCTTGTACCAGCAACTGCCCCATCATTCTTCCCCAGGGGTTCATCCAGCTCCACACCACACCACTCTCCTTTGGCAAAATCCGTCTCTCCCACGTAGCGCACGACTCCTGTCTTTGTCCCACCAACCTGTCAGAGACAAGATGTTGAGGATTAGAGATGGCAGCACTGGCACTGAAACAGGGGACCTGAAGCTGGGATAAGTGTTTAGAGAGGGGGACAAGATATCTGTATTTTCTGTTTCAGCTCTAATGACATCAGCAGATAAAATTCCCAGCACTGAAACTGTCTCTCCAATAACTACAAGTGAATCAATGCACTCCCACTTTTGGGACTGCCTGCCTGGAAGATGTCAGAGCAAACATAATGAAAACATATTTCAAAGTGTCAACTAATTGCACCAGGTTATTTGTGAGGCCACAAAGGAGTTTAAGCCCTGCAGGCACAGCTCATCCTTGCCTTCATTCCCTGCCTTGCCTGAAGAGCCATGACCTGCACTGACAGGTTTTCAGCCCTGTGCTCTTTCAGCCAGAAGTTCTGGGCAATACTGGGAGAGGACAGCAAGAGAACAGCTGAACCAGGACAGCATTCATTGCTCCCCAGCTTGCTCCCAGGCAGGGTTTGCTAAGGATGTAGAAACTGCTCAAAATAGAGGTGTTTTGTACAGGAAAAAGCCTCCACTTTTACCTACACTTCCTACAGCAATTCCCAGTGCTGGCAAACTTCATGGGAGTGGGGCTCAGCTCACTGCCAGGCATCCTCCAGCACAGGTTTCTTCCCCCTCCATGGAGAAATAAGAATAAATCACACCTTTTTCTCCTGGATTTACACTTAAAGTTTTTAAAGTTTCCAGCTTACTGAGGAGACTCAAGGAGGGCAAAAGTCAGGAACTTTTGGAGCTGTGTTTTGGTCATTACTCTGAGAGCATGTGGCACTAAGCAGCAGCTGCCTCTGTGCTCAACACTCCCACTTAGACACTTGAGCTGAGAAAAGGAAGATAGAAAAGGAGGAGGGTGGTTCTAAAGGGTTCATACTTCAAGTAAATCAGCATATGATCTAAGCCTTTTTTAGCCAAGCTCTGCTAACGGCCAAATTCAAGGAATAAAGCTTAAAAATTAGTTTAAAATTAAATTTGCAGCTTCATCCTGAATGACTTGCAGTTATAAATTTTCTTACTATTAAATTGAACGTAAAAAGGTATCAACAGAGTAATATTTTCCTACAGAAAACAGTGAGAACCAAATGCTGAAATCTCTGGGGCTTTGTATTCCAGGGCAGGAATGCTAAATTCACCAATCCTAAATCCCTAAAAAATTGCTTATGCAAAGAAAAAAAAGAGTTTTTTCCAGACTAAAAATAACTGCACCTTTATGGACTAAACAGCACAACTCTGAAGTCTGGGTCCTACCTCAACTCCTGGAAGGCTGCAGCATACAGCTTGAGTTAGCCTCTGGAATTTCCCTCACTAGGGATTCAAAGCACTGTTGTTTATGGAAGAAAATATTTGTATATGTTGTTCTCTTTGCTACAGGATAGAGTAAAATATTTGCCAGCAGGCAAAGGATCACAAGAAAGCTTTCTGGTCCTACAGTGTGCCCAGCAGTAAAAAGCTGATTCAATTTCTGTATTAGGTACTTGGCAAGTTACTGATTTGACTAATTGCAGTGAATTCTTTACCTATCACTCACAGTTAAATGCCAGCCCCTATTTGGATTGATTTGAGTTTATACAAATTTAGTTTCTTAATATTAATGCAATGATTTAATGCCATTCTAATACATTTCTTTAGCTGCAAGTTGAACTTGATATAAGTGTAATTAATCTTAATGCCACAAACGTCAGAACTGGCTTTTAGGGTAAGGGGAGAGACAGACAGCCAGGAATTAAAGGCCAACCCTCCATATGTGAGGCTACAGGAATTTTTATAGTTTCTTTTCATCCAACCACTTATCTTTGTGCCTACCCATCCCCAGAGCACTAGTCAGCATTGCACAGTGATGAGTCTGACAGCACTGCTGATGCAAGGCATTTCTGTGCATTTATCTGTCAGGCACCAGTGAGAAAATAATGTCCTAGGGAGGTGGTGTAAGAGGAAAGCCTGGAATTACAGCATCCCCTCCTGGGGCTGTATCGATGCTAAGCCCGCCCATGTAAATAACACAATTTGCTCCACCACAGGCAACTTGTAACTCCTGTTAAATGACAGATACTGCACCAGCAGACAAGGGCCAGGCAGTGTCTCAGCCCAAATGCTACAGATACGTGAAAAATAGAAGCTAAAAATCCTTAAGGCATCATCCTGACACTACACACTCCTGAAAAAAGCCACATTCCAGCAACAATCTTACATAAGGAGGAAAGAGCTCTGACTAGGAGTCCTAAATGTTTTCTTGTCTCTTGAATCCTGCAAACAGCTGGAACTTTGCACTTCCCACTGCCTGTCACAAACTGCCACAGGGATAGAGATCCATCATTCCCACACTGCTGTTCTGTTACACTCTCCAGTCATGACACAGCAATTGCTGGTCTTCTTATGGATGGAGCTGTAAGCAGGCAATGGAATACTAAGAATCCTGCCTTGATAGAACTAGGGAATGGGATCCTTCCTTCTTTTCTGCCTGGTTAGCAATAAGGGAATATGCCTGGTGCTTGCTTGTCTGAAAAAGGCCACACAGGAGCATTGCTGCACCTCCAGGACCCCACAAACTGGGAGAGCTCCAGTGGTTAACCAGGAAAATAAAGGGCAGGAATCCTTCCTTCGTGACACCTTGCATGCCTTTCCAGCAGTGAGGCTTCAGTCTCAGGCACTGAAATAGCTCAGGGACCTGGTGGCAGCAGAGCAGTGAGCTGTCTCTGCCCAAGGAGAAGGGCTTAGGTTGCCATTCCAGGGAGCTTCTCAGGAAATGATTTCTCAGTCAGCTGGTTCAATGCTTTCTGCAGCTCCAGGCTGGCCAAGCAGGGCTGTGGCAGGGACATGCAGGGGGGATGCTGAAAAAAGAACTCGATTAGTTTATTCATGAGCACTTTCCACCATTTGCCAGGGGCTGCAACACACCACAGGCAAGAACAGTTCACAGCAGACAGAGATGATTGAAATCACAGGCTCAGGGGATGCCCAGGATCCATTTCCAGCAGCCCAGGCAGGCTCCACACAGTCCTGCCCAGCATCAGCTGAGGTGCTGCTTCATTGACTCTCCCTGTGAGTGCTGCTGTTTCAGCATTTGCACTGCCTTTGAACATCTGCAAGTTCCAGCAAAATCACAAACCTGGAATCCATAAAAAAAGTACAAAAAGCCATCCAAAAGGTAGCTGGGACAATACCCCTCAGCAACTGAGCCAGCCACTGGAATATAACCTGGCCCTTAAACAGTCTTATTTGTTACTACATTTCAATGCTGAAGCTCACAATCCCAGTTCGGAGACACAAGAATGGCTGAAGAGCAGAATACCTATTCTAGGAGGAATTGTTTTTGGTTTAAATTATTTTTTATTTAGGCTGACATGTAATAAAACCACCTCCTTCCCCTGCTTCTTCAGAAAGCAATGGCATTTACGGGGGAATGAGTTCAGCTGCTAAGAAAGCCTCTCAACAAAGAATGCAAAATATATTTTCTCAGACAAAAAACCCAGCAGAAACTCCTCCCAGGCAGAAAATGCTCCACTGCTCTGTTTCCATCCCTTCTTTCCCTGAAGAAAGGCAACAAGCCAGACTCACATTAACAGAACTCCAGTACTTATCCCACTTTGGGAAGTTCCACTGTCACTAAAGCAAATGTTAATTGACCCACATTTATTTGCCAGACTTCAAGAGATGATTTCTGCAATATTAGGGTGGATTTTTCATCTCTTTAATGCAATTTTTACATCTCTGGGAGAAAGTCTGAGTTAGAGAGCCAAAGGCAAATATTATCTAACTCTTCTAATGGAAAGCTTCTAATGGAAAGCTGAAAGTCACTTTCTGCAACTGCTGGAGAGTCAGAAAGGATCTTGGAACAAAGTCACTGAAAGCAAAAATGTCTTAAAGCTATAACAGACTTTAATGAAGTTAAAGAAAGGCAGCATCAGGAAATGGTCATACTGCAGAGAGCCAGGTGTCCATCTGGCTGACCTGGAAAGGTCCCCTGCAACCTTGTGCTCCATTATAAGCAATCACTGAAAACACATGTCCTCCCTCATTTGAAAAGCCTTTGGTGGATCCCATACTCCTAAAAGCCACTCTAAAAATAAAAATATACTCTTTAAGAAAAGGAAACACTAAGAGTAATATAGACAACTAAAACTGTAGTTTTAGTTTTCAGCAAAATTTAGCTTTTAGCAAATCTTAGCAAAGATTTGCTCAGGGAATTTGAGGCAACTCGGGTTAATTCAGAATTATTGTTTATGTATTCCAACACCAAACATGATTAACTGACATCTCCCATTAGTAAAATAAAAGCCAGCTGCCAAGCCAAGCACATGTGAATGAACCATAACAGCAAATTATTTCTTCTTGTTATTATCTGTTCTTTTCCTGGATCTCTATGATTGTGTGCAAACAATTCCTGATGTTTCTGTAAGCTGAGTATTCCTGCTAGAACCAGCGAGAGGCTAAGCTCATTCCAGGCTCACTCTTTTGGAGCTATTTATTACACTAGCAAGTCACAGCACAAACTTTATCTAATAACATCTGAGGTGGATAAATTATCAGGCAGGGAGGGCAGGCTTTTAGGGATCCACCCTCATTAAAAACAAATAAAAAACCCCAAACCATCCCCAAAACACAACTCAACAGGAGCCCAGGGGAGAGATGCTCCCAGGCTGTATTCTGTGACTGTACCAAAATTCACTCTGTGTGGGCCCTGCTGAGGTGAGCAAGTGTTCAGGGAACAGGTCATGTCTCAGAGAGCTTATAGTCAGGAGAAGAAAGGTGTAAAAGTCTGGAGAACATTATTCCATTGCTTGCCTGGTTCCAAAAGAACAGAGTCAGGTTTACTACAGATTTTATATTTTGCAGTTTGCCTTCTAAGACTGCTGCTTCTAAAATCAGAATTTCTCACCTGAACACTCCCCCCACTCCCTGCAACAGGTAAAGGAGAAAATGGGAGCAAACAAACTGATCAAAAGAGGACAGATCCCCAGGTTCATTTTTCCCCATAGGTGGCTGCTGTAACACACCAACATGAAGCATCAATGTTTGGGCAAACAGAACAGTTTTGCCACCTTTCCCTGCCCACCCTGTCCTGGGACTGCAGGGACAGCAGCAGCTTTGCTGCCAGCAGAGATGGGGAGGAAAGAGAGACTAACTGGTGAAATCAAGAAGTAGACAGACCCTTGAGCAAGTGTCAGCTCCTGTGCACATTTTGGGAAAAATCTGAGAAAATAAAACTCTCTCACCTTACAGACCTACATATTCACACTAGGTTTACTAAGCATCATCCAGTGAGCACAAGCAGAACCAATCTTCACTTTCCCTCCTCTGAAAACAACCAACTTTAAATTGTTTATATTTTATATAAACTAAAATAAAAACTATTGGACAGCCCAGCACCTGTGCCAAAATGACATTTGAGACTGGCTCTGACTGGCTCTGACAGTCCCTGCACATGCTCCTGATTCACATGGACTGTGGAGGCAGTTCTGCCAGATGACTGTCATTAAACAGATGTCCAGCCTGTCTGCCCTCCCCCACAACCACTGCTGGTACTGGAACCAGGTACCCCAAAAAAGGGAACACAACATGGATAACTTTAAATGGAATTCAGATTACCCAGGATGTGCAAACACTGACCCCTCTGCAACCTGTTGTGGCTGTTGGGCAGAGTCACCCTTACCTTTTAGATCCAGGGATATTACTGGGGACACAATCACAAGAGATCTGTGCTCAAATGCTTGGCTCTTCCAGTATTTGATATAACACTGTGGATCACACACACTAACAAAACTAAACTCTTACAGAGCTGCAGGACAGAACTCTGTCTTCCTGTCTTTGAGACAATTCTTTTCCTTCTCCATCTCTTTTGCTAGGACACAAATGATGACAAGCTAGGTGACAAACTTCCAGTAACCCATTCCTAGTGCAAGTATGGCATTTTGGCTTGAAGTCATAAGGTAGTCTATTCCAAATAATGAAAGTAACAACAGAAATCAGATGTGGAGGACTCATCCATCAGAACAGTGATCTCTCCTGAAGTCCTGACATCTTCTAAAAATTACTGGAAGTTCCTTTCTGTACAAGAAAGGAGTTTGTGCCATATCTGACATAAAAAAACTGAACCAAAAGAGCAAACCAGCAGGAGAGATTCTTGCAAGTCCTTTCCAAGTATGTACAGCCACAAGCAACAAGACATTGCTGCAAATTCCTTGAAAGCCCCAATGATACACTCCATTATGGAGTATCACTAGATTAGAACATAATAAATTATTTTGCTTCTATTTCCCTTGTGCTTCAGTTGCTCTCTCTCTGACATCCTTCTACAGTTCAGGACTTGTTCAATACAAGAAGTACTCTGGAATACATCCTCCTGCACTAATGTGAAAGAGAGACACATCCAGAAGACATAGCATCTCAAATAACATAGAAGTTTGACATTTGGTTTAGGCATCTCCCAAGACCACACTCTATCCCACACCTCACCACCAACCCTGTCCTCCTTTTGTCTCATCTGGAACCTGACCAGGAACACTCAGCAGGGGGAAAAATCCTCATCCTTCACGCTCCCAGGGGAACCCCACAACCAACTCACCAGCACACGATCTCCAAGCCGTAAGTCTTTCTCCCCTTTTTTCACAGACCCACTGTCCGAGAGGTTGGATCCGGACTCATTGCCCGTCTTCATGGCGCTGTTCAGGACGCTCTCCCGCAGTGGGATCACACGAGTGGACAGAGGTGGCGTGGCTGTCCCCGAGTGCAGTGACAAGTTTTGAGCCGTCAGGGAGTCCACAGAGGGGGCATCACTCCCTGAGCCCTCAGCCACCGGCTGCCGTGTCAGCTTGGAAGGTCGCGTAAAAATCCCCTGCAGCGGCTGGCACTCGAAGTACCGCACTCCTCCAACAGAGCCGTCATTCTTACCCACGGGGTCATCCAGAACAACCCCTGCCCACTGGCCCGGGGCAAATTGAGTCTCCCCAAGGTACTGGATCACGCCTGGCTTCACTCCATTCACCCAGACACGTTCTCCCACCACAAAGTCTCCCAGGAAATCATCGCCCACCTCGGCAACCTTTGAACCCGACTTCTCGGCGCTGGCGGTGGACGTGGTACCCTGCTTGTGTAAAGGTGAGCCTGTGAATCAAGGAAAAAGAGGTTTTGGTATGAGGAGTAACCCTAGAAGGAAGCCAAACAGAACAGAACATCAGGGAAAGGCATTTACTGAAAGGAAATATCTGGGACAACAATTTAGACTGCAGGTTTACACCCTGTGAAGATTAAACCTGAGTGAGCCCAATGCTTACACACCTTCCTCAACAAAAAAGCAGTCTGCACAGAATCTCCATCTGCTGCCCAGTTTTCTGCAGGTCTCACATAGAACATAAATAAATTACCCCATGTCTTCATCCCCCTTTACAATGCCAACCTGCCCCAGGCCCCTCACAGACCCAGAGAGGCTGCACTGGTGAGGATAAGCTCAAAAGCACAGGAGTGGTGGTAACTGCTTAAGGACCAAAAGGAGCCCAATGAACTGCTGGTTTGCAGAAACTTGCCACAGCCATCATTTTACCCAAAATATAAATTAAAAATATATATATAAAGAAAAAAAAAGGAAGTGAGGCACTGATGTTCTAGTACTTGGCACTATGAGAACCCCATTGAGTGTCCCACCAAAGGCACTAACAGTTCCTATGGGACCACACAGCTGCCTCCACAAATTCCTAAGTTTTTCCAGCTGCTGCTGTGCCCTTTGCTGGAGCAAACACAGCAGCAAGCAGACACCTGGAGTATGTTCAATATAAACAGCATCTCTAAACAGGAAGCATCTACAAACCTTCATGCACAGCCTTCCAGGGCCACACAATGCACATGGAACTCAACACAACCAGCAGTAAAGAGCACCCTTACTCCAGCAGCAGCCTTCCAGCAATGCTCTGCTGCCTGGGGAAGGAAAACTGCTGGTGATGCTGGAATTCACTAACCTGCTCACTCTCTCCAGCAGAGTCTTGATAGGCCAAACTCTCCATGATACACAAGGGGACCCTTAAATAGGTGACAGGTGCCTGAATGGGAACAGAGCCAACCCAGGCAAATGAGACAGAAGTGACCCAACTCTTGCTGACCCTATTGTCAAACCCTCCTGTCACAAACTTTGGGCTTTTGGCCTGAGCCCCAGGGCAACAAATGACAAAGACATGTGAACTTCATTAAAACTCTCTGAAGGTTAAAGGGGGAAGTTGAGTAAAGCCCCAAAAGAAACCACAACAGAAACTGAGGAAATAAGCCTGCAAAATAAGATCTAGCAAGTCACATACCATGGACTTTCAGCCATCCTGAGCTCTCAGTAGCGCTGAGGTCCCAAGTGTGGCTCTCCCACACAGCTGGTATAGAGGGTGTGTGCAGGAGACTTGGTCCCACATATTCTGTGCTCAGTGAAAGCTCCCTGGACTCTTCACCCAAACTTTCAGCTGAAGTTTCTGGGTGCTACCAATCACAAAAGTCTAAAGCACACCCAGGAAGAAATTTTTATTTGCTACCAGAGAAGGCTGACAGAGGACACCCTGAGCAGCTGCAGAGACAAGCCAAACTCGAGTGCTGATGTGTAACGAACTGTGAAACTTGTTCAGCCTCAGCCATCACTGTGGCTCAGTCCACAACACTTCTACAGCTCTTTGACAAGTAATGGGCCTGACAGATCAGGCTCAGCTCCTAGAAAGCCTGAAAAATGTGAAAGTTCGCAAAGCAAGATACTTCAAAGCTTTGCTACAGGCCTAGCAAAGAGGAAAGAAAAGAGCACCAGGGCAATAGCATGAAGAATTTAGTTTCTGCTAAATTATATGTGTTAAGAGGAATCAATTTTGACACTTTGGTTCTCATTAGACTCCAGAGTCAACACTCAACAAATTTCTATGGCCGCCAAAATTTGTGGGGCCTCTGGAAGTCAGCAGTACCTCTGCCTAGTCTGAACCTCATCTGAACAAGAAGAGAGCAGCAGTTAAAGTGTGATTGTACAAACTCCTCTCATGAACAGAAGTATCTCCAATTAGCTCACTGGGCTTAGTGGGCTGGAGCTGGACCAGCTCTTGAGAAGAACAGCCAAAGGGGACAATGCACAGCACAACACATGGGGAATGTTCAAGAAAATCCATGATGGGCAAAGGAAGGGCAGTAAATACTGTCCCCAGCTGTGTGAATGCTGCTCCCAACTGAAAATGTTGATGGCAATGGAGACCATGGAGCTCCCAGCAGAGCTCAGCCAGCTCCCAGGGAGAACCTCCTCCTGGCTTATGGACCCTGCATTGGAAGTTTCCTCAACCTCACATGTTCTTCATTAAGTTTTGGGGGCTTTGGGCAAATTTCTGGCATTCAAGCTTGTGTCACTCTCAATTTTGTAAGAGAGTATACCAAGATGAGGGACAGCATTACATCCAAGAATCAGTTTCACCTTAAAAAAATTAAACCCAAAGACTATTAGGATGCTTAGAGCTTTTGATCTTTACAAAAGACTTTGAATGAAGCAGGGCTCCATCTATCTGAATTAGAAAAACAACCACAGGCAGAAAATAAGGCCACTATTGTCATTTTGATGCTAAATAGCACAAGACAGTAAGGCAGCCGTATTAGGAAGGTACATTTTAAGAAGACTCTAAGTTAAATAACCAAAGCTGGCTAGAGAGGTTTATCACCAACAAGGTCTGTGATAGGTAGGAGAATAAATTAAATTAGAAACACAACTTACACCTTTGTTTTGTGCTTGGCAGAGCACCCTAACACACCGAGCTCATTCCACTGACATGTTTGTGCACATGTGTGCACCCTGTCAAGGACAGCCAAACTCAACCTACTGTACAGGGACCTACAAGCACATAAAATTGGGGGGAGGCTCTGCACCTATACTGGAAAGAGATCAAAACTGTTTTTCTAGTCTTTCTAGAGCCTGAATTTCAGCATAGTTCTTGATTTTGGATGTTAGTTAATGGTCAAGATAGAAGTCACATTAACTCTCACAGGCACCTCTGCAATGTGGCTAGGATAAAACCCTTCAGCAGCAAAGCTCAAGCAAAGAAAGGCAGGAAGGCTGCCCAAGGCTGAGTAAACAATGCAGCAGGATTTAAAACCACATTTAGACTCACTGTATTTCACTGCAAGAGCACACACCTTAAAAACCAACTTGGAGCAGAAAAAAAAATTAAGAACAGTTCCTTGGATTCTTGGTGCAACATTGTCTCCCCCCAAAAGCCAAAATTTTAGTGGAAATTTAGACACTCTCGTTCATTTCAGGTGCCTGTCTGATAGGCAGTTATGCTGAACTACAGTAATTACAATACCTCAGGAAAACAATCTCATTCCAGGCTCCTGAGCAGTGCAGGCAGAAAGCATCATTATTCTTGAGCATCAGCTCAATTATTCAAAAGTACAGGGTGTAAGTAAGGAACTGCCTGAAGATTCACCTTCTTTATTATGGCCACAATGTAGAAACTTGTACTTTACACAGCTTTCATTACCCACATATAAAATAATAACTATAGTGCAGCTAACCTGTGCAGCAGGTTTTTCAGAGAAGCCAAGAATCACCATGATCAAGTTGAACTCATTTCTCTTAGCTTTGCATCTGATGGACCCATTAACTAGATAGTCAGACAGCATCCAGAGTAGTCCAGAGACTAAGCTCTGATCCTCCCAGGTAGGTATCTGCTCACCAGCCTTTCAGAAGGTAAATGGTAGCAAAGAGTAACTTGACTTCAATCCCATGAGTATCTTAGCATAGCCCAAAACTGAGATCAGCTGATGGCACTGCTCCCAGAGACCTGACATTGGAGTTGTCACTCTCCAAGTGCCTCTTACAGCTGAAGGGAAAGCCACCCAAGAGGATTGCCATGAAAGATTCCTGAGCTTTTCCAGCATGCAGGCACCTAAGGAGTTGGTCTATGTCTGTGTCGCTTGGATTTGCTCTTTTGAAGAAGAAAATTCTCCTTGCTCTAGCTAGACTCCCCAGATAAAGGTCAACAAGTTCCAAGAAACAGCAAAACAACAGTACAGATCTCAGGTCTGAAATAAAGAAGAGTTACACAAGAGAAACACACTCAACAAAACAAACTGGGTATTTTCTACTCCAACCCTGCCAGTACCTGCTGATGCCAATCAGGAAGCCACAGGAACTCTCTGAATGTCACTACTAGGCATCTAACTCAGCAGCTCACCTGGAAAAGCCAGCGATGAGGAAAGCTCTTCCTGCTTGATCCAAGAGGATGTCCCTGTGCTGCTCTGTCCAGCACAGACCTCACTTGCTAGTCAGGACTGCAAGAGTAGCTCCAGCCTTCCTTCTCTCACTGGGACCAAGGCTCCCAGACACAACAAGTAGTGAGCAGGATCTCTTCCACCCAACTTTACAACCCTATTGTGTTTGTTAGCTGGATCATTCTTTTTAGATTAAATGGGCTTCCTGTAGGTCACAACTTCCAGGGCTGAACAACAGCTTGAAAATGAAAGTCACACAGAGCATCCACTAAATGAGCATCTTATCCAGCTCCAAATCTCTATTTTCCCTTTGGCTTTCTCAAAACCTACACATTAACCACCACTACAGCAAACCTGGTGCTTAGGGCTCTTTCTGCAAACCCATTCCATCAGTTTTAGGGGCACACAGTCACAGGGCACCAGTACTTCAGAAGCAAAATTCCTACCAGCCAAGAGCTGGAGAGGTTAAAGGTTTAACTGAATTTTCAGCCTGTTCACATGGCTTTTGTTACCGTGTCAATGAAAGCCATGTGTCCAAAATCCCTGGAAGCACAAGGACTTCTGCAAAAAGGGCATGGACACTTCCAACTCTCAGAAACTGCTGTAGGAAGGAGTGAAGAGAAGCTTTGTGCACTACAGGAGCAAGAAACACCCCCTAAGAAAGCTCTGGAAACTGAAGCGGGGAGAGCACTTGCTCTGCAGGACTAGCTTTCTCCGCAGGATCCCTGACAAGAAGCTCAGCCTTTTGCTGTGCTTGAGTTCCATTCACATCCACTGAATCCATCCATCCCCTCCCTCCCTCCCCATCTTTCGACCTCCCACAGCACTCCAGTTGCTCATTTCTTATCACCAGGCAATTAAAACAAAGGCAAAAGGAAACTTGATTCTAAAGGGGAGGAGGGAGAGGAAGAGAAGGGCAGTTTATGATGAGAAGCAGTGAAACAGTGAGTGTTGCCCATGTATTTCCTACTCCCTGCAGAACTCTTTTGTAGTCTGGCTGCTCCCAAGACACATGCCAGGCACCCCAACTGCCAAAGGACTCAGAAACGCAACAGCCTGTTGTGTTGCCATGGGAATCAGGAGACAGGCACTTCATTGATAAAATGGAGGCACATTAGATTTAAAAGAAAGAGGGAAGGGAAAAAAAACCCAAACAAAACCCCCCAAAAATCCCAAAACCCAAACAAAAACCACAAAAAAAGAGGTGGGGGGGGGGAATCCAGAATAGCATCTTGTGTCAGGTAGGAGGGTGAAATAAGCACAAACACAATATTTAGAGAAGAGCTTTACAGTGCCCCTAAAAGAGGTCTTTTTCCTTTTTTATTTTAATTTCCAGAGGTTTTTACTCTCAAACATCACCACATGGCAAGACAGCGTGACATGCAGCACTGAGTTGCCCATCCATTCCCAGCTACACTCCCTCTCCATGGCAATCAATAAGCTTTTCATCCACTACCCAGCAGCAAAAGGTGCACCAGCCTGGCAGAACTGCCACTGTCACTAGACTGAAGACACTTCACCCTCATGTCACTAACCTGCGACAGGGCAGCAAGCAGTGCAGTCTGTGAGCATCTCAAAGTACAGCCTTGCAATCAGTCTGTTCAAAAAGCTTTTGGTACCAGCTCTGCTCCTCCCAGCTCGGGCAGGGCTTCAGGACAGGGATGACAGACACTATCTCTGCAGTTCAGGCTGCAGCCTGTGCTCAGGGCACCAAACACTACCCCATCCAACAGCCCACCATCCTCCACTGTGAGCCAGAGGACAGCAAGTGTTGTCCTTACAGCCACATGACTGTCAGCTCCTCGTGCAGTGTATTTTACTCATCTATTTACACTGCAGTTACTACAACTTTCTCTGCGTCTGCAATGCCATTTCATCTCCAAGCATAACACTGCAGAACTTCACTGATGGAGAACACAGCTCAGCAGAGCTTCCCCTCAGAGGAGGACAGTCCAGAGCATCTTCTCCTTACCACCTACAGCAATTAGTCTGCTGGGCAAGAGACAAGGAGGCACAACCTGCTGCACTCCAGGAGCTGCCAGCTGTGCAGGGAGACAGGGATTCTTCCCTTGGCAGCATCAGCAGCAGCCACACCGGCACAGACTCCCATGGGAGAAGGGCTGCTGCTGCCTCCACAGCACTCAGTGATGGTGAGGCCTCACCACATGGAATTTCTAGGTTCCCACACAGAGATCTGAGCTGCTCAAAGCAGCTTGGATTACATAAACATGACGCTGTTGGCAGTCAAGTGAAAGCCAGCCCATTGCCACGTCCAAATTCAAATTATCGAGCGTAGCAACAAAGCAGCTGTTTTCTGCAAGATTTATCACGGCCTTTTCAAGCTGCAGGATGAGGCAGAAAGAGAGGGAAGAGTTGCCTGCAAGAAAAAGCAATACTTTGCAGGCAGTAGCCAACTGCCTGGCAGCACACTGTGTGTTCTGGGTTGGCTGTAAATAATGGTGTATTCCCCTATAGTCTGCTTTATGCCCAGAGTCCGGGGAAAAAAACCAAGCCAAAAAAAACCCCAAAAAATCCCTCGTGTAACTGGAGCTGAGGCTGCTCTGGTGAGAGTTTTGGGGTTTTTTCCTCCATTCAAGGACTCTTGCAGCGGGGAGCAGCATGCCTAGATCCTGCTTCCAGCTGCTAGCCAGCTAGGTTGCTTGCTTCGGCTTGCTGCTTGGTTTCTTAGCTAGCAAGAAGCTTTTTTTTTCCCCAGGACTGCTTCTTTTTCGTCTCCTTTCTGGACTTTTTGTTGACTTGCTTTCTATCCCAAGAATCAGAGGAGCCCCAGGAGGACAGTAGGCAAGAATCCTCCACGGTGCCACCGGAGCAACTCTGCTCAGCCCCTCGGGCCCCCAGGAGGGGGGAAGCTATGCCCAAAGGAAAAGGACACTAAAGTTCATCAGCTGTTTACACAGGTTTAATAAGTCCTTTTCCCCTTTGCCTGTGCCTTGCAGGGCATTTTCCATGTTTTGTTTAATAAACAGGTTTTTTCAAATTTATACAAGAAATGCTGTTGTGGTGGGGGAAGGGGGTGCCGGAAGCCCTTTGCTTTGGGGGAGGTATTTATTCAGAGTGCTTTCCTCCTAGACTTATCTCTAATCTGAGACACTGTGGGAGGAAGGAGCCCCAGAGATTTATGGCTGACTTAGAAAAAACGACTGAAAGCTCTGTAAGTTCAAAGCTGAAAGGTTGGGGCTCTGATCTGGCACAGAGGCAAGCTCTGCATCTGGCACCCTGGAAATCTATTGCCCCTGCTGCTCCCTGGAATAACCCAATGGCATGGATATTAAGATCTGATATGACTGCAGCATCCCTGGTTTTAGCTCCTTTGAAGACAAGGAGACATACCCAGAAATAAAACTACAGTGAGGAGGAGGACAATAAGAATTATGAATGAGAAGCAAAACCAAGTAAGCATGATTGCAAAGATGTCTTGCACTGAATGCAAGGAGATGTCAATTGAGACAAGTATTTGCCTTCAGAGGGGCAGCTGGGAAGGGCAGTGAACCTCAAACAGACATCTCAAACAAAGGTTTTCTTATACAGGTCTCATTCAAGATGCTGACTGGTACAAAATCTGCTCTGCCACAGGCAAGGTGCTTATTCTTGGTGCCCACTAGAGATGGGAGGGATGGAGGAGCTGGGGGGTTACCAGCTATGCTAGATCAAATTCAGTGTAATTCTGAAAAGAAACAAACAAAGCTATAAATTTATGTGTGAGGATTTAAAGTTCTTTTTTCAAATAACAGTATTCGATGGAATATGCAAAGCAGATTTGTTTTGGCAGCACAGGGCACAAGAGAGGCGAGTGACTAGTAGAAAATGCACAAGGTTTCTTTCACTGAGGGATAATTACCTTGCAGCACAGGGACGGATCTATTTATCTCAAGATTACAGTCTTAATTTTTATGTAATTATTATTTTTAAAACTGTAAGTATATTCTTTCAACTTTCACTTTTCAATACTCTATTTGACAATTTTCAGCCTTAAAACAGATCCTATATATCACACCTCTGGAGCAGCACTCTGTTTTCACAGAAAATAATGAAAACAAAAATCCCACCATTTTAACAGCATTGCAAGTTTAACAAAGATTGGAGCACCCATATCTTCTTGTCCACCCCTCACCTCTAGAAATAGCTTACAGACACATTTGCAAAGCTAGAATTTAATAAACCCCAGGTTACTACGTTAAAGTAACCCAGGGTGTATTAAAAAAATAACACAAGCTCTGTTCTTCCATAAATAAATAATAAAAATCACTTCAACTAGAGAATATTCCACTAGAAGTATTACTCACCTTATTCACCGTAACTTATTCTGACTAGAAAATACAGTTTTCCATTCAAGCAAGCCCTTAGCTGTAAAGACTCACTAAGTTTTGTCCCATTAGCCCCAAAACCAAACTGGGTTACCTCGCCCAGACCACTGCAAGTAATTAAAGACTTAAGGGCACAAAGGAGCATTAGAAAGCAGCCCAGGGTAACCTATGAAATGGCCCTGAGACAAAAAACACCAACTGGGGTGGGAAATACTTACAGGGAAGGCTCCAGCCCAGCACAGGAAGCTTCCTTCCAGCAGCCCGAGTGCCACACAGCTACCCGAGAATGCCCAGCACACACTCACAGAGCTGCAACCACACCATATGTTCAGCTCTCTATAAATCTACCCGAAAGCTGCCTTCTTGGAGCCTTTTCTTTTGAAAGAAGCATGGAGAAGCTCAGGAAGGAGCTCAGCCTAAACCCGCCATTCCCACAAAGCCCAGCACACACACAGAGGAACAGTTGTCCGCGGTTTCTTCGGCTGTGGGAATCTGTAAGGCACAAGTGTGGTTTGGGGGCTGCTGTGATGGAAGTGAGGACAGCTGCTCTCAGTGAGCTGATCCAATGACAAAAAGAAAGAAAAGGAGGCAGACACAGGTCTTTAATGAGACATTTATAAATGATTTCCCAGGCAGAACACTGGCACTAGCATAGAGAGAGGAGCAGTCTTGGGACACCTTCTGAACTGGAGAAATTTATCTTGAGCACCAAACACTGTAAAGAGCAGCCAAGCAAAGCATAGTGCTTTCTCTCCACCAGGAAAAGTAATTGAACAGCAGGGTTTTGAAATGTCACAGCTTTTTACATGTAGGAATTTTGCTCAGGCATCATTCCCACATAAAACCCACTTGGATGGACTTTGGGACTGTTCCTACAGCACCAACTGAAAGACATGAGTGGCCAAGCAGTACATCGCTCAAGCAGGTGCACACAGAAAGACCACTGAATTATTCATTCAGAAATTATAGCATTAGCTCAGTCCCAATCAAATGTAGAATAGAAGGTACCAAAAAAAGAGCCTGGCTTTGTCCAGAGAGCAATTACTACTTTCTGATCAGACTGGAGTCAGTTCAGGGGAACCCAGCAGCTCCCTGTACTGGGAATAAGAAGCAGGAGAAGTTGCTGTGTGTGCATAACTCAGGGTATTTACTTACAGGGCATAACCAGAGCAGCCATGCACAAGCAGATTGACTGTACCTCTAACAATCCATGGGAAAGAAAAGTTAAATGACAGTAGAGAGTCTAGTTTGACTCTAACTATGGCACAGACTGCCTGTGGGCACAGTATTTACTCCAGCTATGGAGCAAGCATTATAACCTCTTGTACATCCTCACAGAGCTCAGTGATCTAGCTACCCCAGTCAGGTCAGATTAGCTCAAGTGCAGTGCAGTACTTTCCCTGGTGTGACAGGTGATGAGCTGTGCCTCTCATACCTGTGCTCCCACTGCACTCTCAGCACTGCAGAGGCCCACATGCCCCCAGCTCAGGCTTAAAGCATCCTTTATTCAAACCAGAGGTACATTTGTGCAACTGGAAGCTGTAAGCTCAGGAAGGGAGTGTTCTGCTGGCACTTGGGAGTCTCCCCATGATGTGGGCTAGACATGTGGAAATAGAGCACAGCAGTAAGATCTTCCCTACTCCTCCTCTCTTGGCAGATAACCACTTCTCATTTCTGAAGTCTCAGAATCTCAGAACCTGCTGAATCTCAGAAATATTTCTTTGGTACAACCACAAGCTTTTCTCTGACTTTGTCATTTTACTTTGCTCTGCTTCCCCCTGGCAGGAGTTGGGATAATCTTCACAGCAATTGCTCTTTACAGGGGCTGCCAGCCTACAGCCACAAAAGGTATTTCCTCCTGCCCTGTCTGCAGCTACTCTTGAGGGGAGAAGTACAAAAATGTAACACCTGACATGTAATAATGAATGAGGATGCTTTGTTAGCTCCTTATCTGCATGCTGAGAGGCTGGTTTTCAGTGTACCCAGCTATGCTGGGAAACAACAGTTTGAACCACTGGGATGGTACCAGCAGACAGACAAACATCAGGCTTTCTCCCTTGTATGTAGTATTTCCCCTTCCTCAGTAGAAACATGACATCAATACAATTGCACCATCCCTTTGAGTCATGCACCTGAAAGTGGGATGTTCCAGGCACCATCTGCAGCATCCCAGCATCCCAGAGGAACTGCAGGAGAGGTAAAGAACTCATAACTGCCAAGCAAACTTGGGCACAATCCTGGGGCTGCACTGTACTAAACACAGCTTTGACTCATCACCCCATCAGCCATTTATTCCTGCAGCCATACCCCCATCCATACAGAGCAGGCTACACAGCACACAATGCACTGATTGTACACAGCCCCATGCTACACAGAATGCAGAGTTTGTTTGGCTGGCTTTGTTCTGCCTAATCTAATAAAAAGGATATTTGAGAGCAGATTAACACTGAGTCATCTACTTTATTCCAAATACCTGGCTTAAACAGCTAAGTATCCAATTCAAAAGGCAACGAGCTGTACATAAACAGGCATCATTTGCAGAAAAGCCAAATTAGACTATTTGCAGTGGATGTGTAATTTTTTTTTGGAAGGTAAACATGACCATGATCCAGATCTGACCCTAAAACATGAGCTATGATACAAACATTGACCCTCCTAGCAAGCTTTCTCAAACCCAACAGCTCTAAGTCCCAGTGACCACCAGAAATGACACCTCACACCATTCCAGGAGTGACAGTGAACAAAGTGAGCAGCAGTGCTGGTGGGGAAATCCATGATGTGAAGTGAGAGATCACAGATATAGCTTGGGAGGTGACAAGTTGAGCTGCACTTAAGACTGAGCATGTGCCCCACCAGTCACCCTGAGCACACACTGTGCTCCCATTCCCAGCACACCTTACTGGTGTGAATGTGGACTGTGCCTCTCCCTGATGCCACTTCCTCACCACTTTATCAGATTATCAGTTTTAGGCTTTTATCTTCTGAACACCCAGCCAGGACAGAGTCAGTCACTGAGGATGATACCCCCAAGCCCTTTTTAGAGTTCAGAATTTTCTCAGCCTCATACCATCCTTAGTGGAAATTCTTCAGTGCAAATCTCCTTCAAACCCTTCTAATTTCTGGATATTTTGAGCAAATATCTCCAAAAAAAATATTCTGCAGAGAGTATTTCTGTGAAATAAATTATACAGCAATACGAAACGCTCCTGTCATCTTCACGGACATGAATCCTAAACGACTGTGCAGGTTTAAGAGTGAAATAAGACAGGCATGAGCAGGACAGAACCTTATCCTATGGTTCTGCAATGACTGCACACCCTCAGCCAAATCCCAAAAGCAGGCATGTTTACAGACACAACACCTCTGTCAGTGGAAAGCATGAGGGGAAGTGGCATCAGAGAGGGAAGCTGCTGCTCCTGTGCCAGGACTGAGAGGACATGAGGCCACAAAAACCTGCTGGCCAAGATAACTGTTCCACTTTCATCTCTGACTTACAAGATGACATGGGCTACTTTGTCTTGTGTGTAAAACATGGGTAATACTGACCTTCCTTTAGGCTTCACAGGAGGTTGTGAGGCATTCACAGTATCTAACAGAGGTTTCATGTGTGCATAGGAGGTTTATAATTACAGAAAGTGAGAATTACTTACAGCTCCTGCTTGGTAGGAATTCTTCCTGCAGCTTGGGAACACTCCTGTAGCAGAGTTAACTCTTGTGTCACATTGTCCTGCAACTGGAGCACTGACAGTGCACTACATTACACAAATTAATTCCCAAACCTTGGTTCAGGCTCAGCTTTTAAGAGGTACTCATGGCTAAGTTCATCACTGCCCTCCTCTGAGACCCTTTAAAAAATCCCCATTCACAAACATTTCCTTTCTCACAAAGAATTCAGAGAACACAGCCATGGAGTGAAGTGCTCTGCTGTGCTCTCCGGTCCACAATCCAGATGTAGCACACAGGACACACATTTACTGTGCTGGAAAACACATTGCCAAGCATATTTTGTAGCAGAGAGACCATCAACAGTATTTTGAATAGAGCTGCTCAAGTCACAGACAGCTCAATTTTGACAACACTAATTATTTTAGAGTGTGTGTTGTGATAAACAGTGATTTCTTACAGACCTCACTCTTGCATAAAAACCAGTTTCTCTCTTTTATGGGAACAGGATATTTATTTACTTTCTAGCATCTTCATTAAAAAGTAAATATCCTACAGAACTTAAAACAAATAGAGAATAATATCTGTATTCTTAACATTTTAAGGCTTTTGTGGAGATCAAGTCACCTACTTGACTGCTTGCAAGGAAGATGCTCACATGCAAGGTCAGAGTGTGATGGTTCATTCCAACCTATAGCCAATATTATGTACCAACAGTCTGATGCCCCTTTAATCCTGTGGACTCTCACCCCAAATCCATCTATACCAAAGGGAATATTTCCTTTAATTTAAATGAATACTGGCTCAGGCCTTTAACAATTAATCTGCTCTTGCTGGATTAGTGCAATTGTTGGAAGCAGAACATGCAGGAGCAGATCCTGCCCTGGAGCTGCATCCCTACCCTGATGGGCATCAACACAACCACACTGATGCTACTGCAGACTTACACCAGCGTCCTAGGTTACAGGAAAGGTGTAACCAAAGTGTGTATTCTATTACCATCTCCATAAGCTGTGAAGAACAGGTGGGGCAGTGTTCTTTATCTTCAGCATAACTCAGCCCTGATAACACCATATGGGGGCTATATTGGCTAAGGGGCCATCAAGGTCTCTGGGAATGACTCATAAGGTTACATCATCCCATTGTGGGATGCCCTGCCCAGAGGAGAAGAACTGGACATTCCTACCTGCATATAAGCTGAGACTCTGGAACACTGGACTACAACTTCCACTGGATTCCCAGAGGAAAAGAGCTTGAGAGTCACCACTGGACCTCCAGAGACTGACCAGAGCTTTCTGCAGGATCACCATTTCCACAAGAAAATATCCATCATTCCAACAGGACTGCAGCCACCTGGACTGCTACCAGCAGCCTGACTAACAGGGTGGCAGGTTGTATTCTGAGTTTGTCCATTTAAACTGTTGTTTCTGTATTATTGCCTTGTTATAAAGGCTAGTAAAGAACTGTTATTCCTTTTCCCATATATTTTGCCTGAAAGCCCCTTGATTTCAAAGCTATGATAATTTGGAGGGAAGGGGAGGTCATATTCTCAATTCTAAGGGAGGTTCCCACCTTCCTTAACAGACACCTGTCTTTCAAACAAAGATGACCAGCCCAGCTGAATAGGATTTGGTTCATTGTATTCCAGCCTCCATAAGATGAACATCTGTGGGAAGCAGATTTTCTTTCCCTGCTGTTCTATGAAGAGCTACAGACAGAGAGAGCAGGAGGGTGTCTGACCTCCATATGCCTTTGGTGTGTACTCATGCCTCATTCCACAGTGAACGAGCTGAATACTAAGGATTAACTATATCAAGTCCTTCTAAGAGTATCTAATCATTAAGACAATTAAAATCAGACTCACAGTTATCTCTGTATGTCACCTGTAAAGCTGATTAAATTAAGATTGATTCAATGCTCTTTTATATTGCTTGGAAGGCACTGAATCACTTCTTGGGAAAGGAATGCCACCAAAGGTACTTCTTCCCTTCAGGAAGGGGACCAGAAGGAGTGAGAGAACCACCACCTTCAAAAACCCCATTACAAAAGGTATTTCAGAGCACAGGAGGGCAGGCAGAGTGGCTCATGAAAGGCACGTGTGAGCTGAATACAAGCCCTATGCAAATCGTCAAGCAGTTGGTCCACAATCAAGCCAGAAAACTTTTGGCACAGGACACATCCTAAGGATGAGAACAAATATTCAGGGTCTCATGACAGCATCTGTGTCCATGAGCAACTGGATTTGTACAGAAGGACATGACCTACACACAGGGCACTTCAGTCACCCCACAGCAGCAATGAGGGGACATGCTCAGGCTCTAATGATCCCTCAGCAGAGCTGCTCCCATGGCTGTTGCAGTTCCCACCCCTCAGCTCTGTATCAGCCCTGCATCACCAAAACACCAACTCTCATTTGCAGTTTTTCCTCTTCACCCATTGCAAACAATCTTGTTTTCTTTCAGATACCTGATAACTCCTTGAACAGGAGACTGCCTGTGCATACCTGGATACTGCAGCTCTGGCTACTAATGAGTGCTAATCTGCTGATAGTACAATAGAGGCATTTGATCCTCAAACATCTTGCTGGCACCTCAACCACCCAATTCCCTAAGGAACTGAAGATCCATTAGCATAAAGCAACACCTAACCAAACTTCACCGACACCGATTACATGTTTCCAGCAGGATCACTAATCTGACCCCAGGAATATCCATTCAGGGTTGCAGCATGGATTCAACTGAGGACAGCACTCAGATGGGAGCTGACAATACTGATCACTCCATGAGGCCTGATGCAAAACAGCAAAACCAAATGTTTGCTAGAAATAATAGCAGCCTCTGGCCCTGTGATGTGGGGTCTTCTCTTTCAATTCATCAGCACACAACACGCCAAGTTAATATTAATCAAGAGGCACAAAGCCTTTGAATGGATAAGAATTAGGTCCCTATGTCTGTGCCAGTCAATCGCTGCTCGGACACTACAATCCTATTTCTTTTGTTTCAGGCAAAACAATGGTTCAGTGTCTTTCATATTGATTTGGGAATTAGAATTAATAGATAGATACAAAACCAGAGAGCCACAACAATTTCTTGCAGCTTTATAATAAAAGCCTGTGTTAAGACACCACCAAAACAATAATTACCTGAGAATAACCTCCCCAAGTTCTCTCTTATTACTGAGGCATAAATTCCTCATTAAGGACACCACCCATCCCTCTGGTTTTTACTGCAAAAAATTCTAGAAGCAACAGAAATTGCTTTTTACTGCTATGCATCCAGCAAATTTACTTAACATCCTGAGAAACTCAAGGGGCAAACAACTGATTTCCAAGTTAATTTACCAAGATGTTGCTGTTAACATTGTGGCAGATAAATAAAAAGGAATTAAGATTTCCCACTGTGAAAGGCAAGAGGAAGGCACTAAGTGTACAAGAGAGCTAAGGTGGTGGTGAGATTTTAGGGTCCTCCAGCAGAATTGAGACAGTTACAGCTCAAGAGAGACTTGGTCATAGAATTGCTGAGTCTCAAACTAGAAGCAGCTCTCAGAACACAATCACTAGAAATTTAGAAAATAATTTCTAAAGAAATTCTAGGAAAGAATTTTTTTAAAAAACCCCTCATGCCCTGGGCACAGCAGTAACTGTCCCCAGGAGGGACCAGCCTCAGCCCACCAGTACCCAAAAACCATATGCAAGTAACTAGGACCTGATACCCAGCTCAGGCTTATCAAACCCTCATTACAGCATATTTTAGTTTAATTATCCTATGGAGCCAGTCATCCCATTCTCTTTAATGGCCCTGGGAATGTTCCAATCTGTTTCACACTTATTTTTAGTGAACAAAAGCAATACATTGTTTGCAGAGGCAGACATTATTCCAGCATTATTAGCTCTCTGCATTTATTCTTCATCACAAAGTATGCATTATTTTACACTTACATGAAAACAAGAAGGTATTCCCAGGCTCCCAGCAATGCTATATAGTTTAGCTATCAAAGCCTAATTTTTGGCAATAAAACTAGGTAAATGATGAGAAACAGTTTTGATATTGTTAGCCATGTCTAAAGATGAAATTCATGTCACAGATACTTGCATTTGTCCATTCAGAAAGACAAGATCCATCTGTAAAATCCAAGGTCTAGGCTGGATTCTGACTGGATGCACTTAAATCTCACAGAAAACTTAACAGGTTTGGACTTTTTTGCCTCCAGCACTGAACTCTCAGTGCTGCCCAGCTCCATCTGCAAATACAAATATTTCTTTTTTCCTCTGGCTTTTGCTAGAATTTTTTAATTGAACAAGAGATTTAAGAACCATAAACAAATGCTAGAGCCAGCTGACAGCCAAATGAAGTATGAAAGGCAAATTTCTCCTCCAACCACATTACCCTAACACTGCTCTGAGCAGACAAATCTCACTCTGAAATGTGAACGCTCCCCTTCCCAGCAGCTTTCACCTGTTCCACCAGCTGGGAGGGCTCTGTGGGCCCATTCATCACAGCTTCCATTCTCTTCCCATCTTGCAAAAGAAGGCTTTTCCAGGAGGAGGGTGGGAAAGAAATTGAGACGTGAGCTTTGTAACAAGAAATCCAAATATTATATTGAGCCTTTTACCAGTGACCCACACCTTTAGCACAGAAACCTCTCCTGTATGTGGGGTCAAAAAGCAGTGACTGTCTTTGCTTGAAACATGGGAAATAAGCCAATTTGTGGGAACATTTATGGGAAATCTTTCCTAAAGCAGCTAGAGATGAATTTGCAGTCTGGTTAAGGAAAATAGTTACTGCAAAGTGGCAGAACTTATTTTTCCCATTGTTCCAGCTTTGTGGGAGAGAAGGGAGTGGGATAGCCAGCATGGACACCACTCAAGGCTAATTTCTGACAGGAGTCCATGCCAGCTGCCAGTTTCTCACTGACTTCCAGTGGAAATGGCAATGTCAGTTTCTAAAAAAAGCCCCCAGCCACAGCAAGCCAATGGATCTAACCCAGACCACCACCACAAGAGCTCTTAGACCTCATGGCTCTGTGAAAGCACCAGCTTGGGTAAGGAGACAAAACAACTCTCCACTCAAGGAAAGCTCAAAGAGAACATAGGAAATTCCATG
Organism: Lichenostomus cassidix; assembly: GCF_008360975.1. Lineage (NCBI taxonomy): Eukaryota > Metazoa > Chordata > Aves > Passeriformes > Meliphagidae > Lichenostomus > Lichenostomus cassidix. Next base: position 3,342,226 of record NC_139499.1, read on the forward strand.
AGCAGAATTGACTCTGAATATGTTTTCAGGAAAACGAACTCTGTGGGATCAGCATGTGGGACAAGCTGGCTCAGTGTGACTACAGCACATTTGTTCTCTACAGTAACCTACAGCCATGAATTGGGAAATTCTATAGATATGCATACACAGCATCTCCCATCTGAATCGACCCTCTTTCTGGTACATAAGATGTGAGCTGTCAAGAGTACATAGAAATGTTGAAGAGGATACATCTCCACATCTGGGAAAGGAAGAGAGAAATGAGAGATAAGAGACATTTGACTTTCTACAAAAGAACATGAACAGAACACTGGGGAAAAGAGAAAGGAGAAATCAAAGCAACTTTGTGTATTCCAGGGTAAGAATGAAGGAAAGTACCTCTACTTGCACTTGTGCAGACAAGATTGATCAACTTATGGGAGGGGATGAGGATCAAAGTATGAAGCTTTTAAAAATTCATTTGCATGGCTCTAACATATCTCAGGTACAACTGGAGAACAGGCACCTTCTCTTCACATGCAACAGACTGGACATTGCTGCAGCTTAATTCTCTGCTTTGTTAGATTTATGGTTCTCTTTTGCAACTCTATTTCGAGATTTCTATCCTCCCCCAAGGTAGCAAATTCATATAGATCAGTGTTGCAGCTCTGTATTTTGTAACCCAAGCCACTCTGGCTTTCTCCATCAAGCTCCAGAAAATGGAGAAGTCTCCTTTGGCTTTTCTGGCAGGAGGCAGGTAAGTGCAGATGCAAGGAGTAAGGCAGAAGTTCAGGGGCATGAAGCTTTGTGGAGTCAGGAAAGCTTTGTCAGCCTCCCAGGGAGCACTTTCAATGCACAGACACAAGTCACAGAGTTCATGGTTTCTGCAAGGCTTCTCAAACACCTCACACACAGACTCCTTCATGCAACTTTAAGACCTCATATAAAGTCTAGCGGCCCAGATCTGATTAATCCCAGGAAATGCAATTAAATACAGCTTCCACAGCCATCTACCACAAGGTTCTTTGGCTGCAGGCATCCCCAAAATTCACATCAGTGCCTGCTGTGGGTAGGGTTTCAGTGATGTGGACACTTGGCTCTGGAATAGAATTAAACCACTTTGACAAAAAAAGGAGTATTTTCCCTTGTAGTTTTCCCCTACCAAAGGCTGAATTCCATGACTGTGCTAAGGCTGGGCCCCACAGCCTGCACAGATGCCGCTGCTCCCAGAGAAGGGCACATGGTCAAGTCAGCAGGATTTTGGGATCATCTTTGGAAAGCAGAGGAGCAAGAAGCAGCTGGTCAGATTTTTGGAGAGATTTGCAGGAGGAAGAGCAGGCAGAAGCCCTGCAGGGACACAGCAGCAGCTCTTTAGCAGGACACTGAGCAAGAAGGTGTCAAGAGATGACACTACAAGCCCAACCACTGCTAGTCACCCAGCCCATGTCATTTAAGTAGCCCCACTGTGCTCTGCTCTACCTTCCAGGTAGGAATGGCTCAGTGCTGTGATTGTTCCAGCAGCTCCACAATTCCCAAAAGCCTCCTGCACCATCCTGAGAGGCAGAGGAGCAGCAGCACAGCTGTCACACAGTACCAACCCACCAGCACAAGACTTCTCCCTTTCTCCATGCCCACTTTTTTCCAGGAATAAAACTTAGAACATCTCAAGCAAAGGTCAGACTCCGTTTGGAGCCCACAGAGGGTACTTAGCTGCACATCCCTTGGTGACAGATGGCTGGAGCTGAACAAGGCACAAAGGAACTCCAGTGAACAGGCGCTGCATTCAGCCCAGAGGTTGCCTCGATGCTGCCACTGACTGAGCCTTTCAGACCACAGCAAATGCACAACTCTGCCTGCTAAGATGCTGCTGCAAAGCCTCTGGAGGGAAGACAGGCCTCAGGTCTTCTCCCTCATTTTGGTGTTTTTCATGTGATTAAAATCAACTGAAAGCAACTCCACACTGCAATTATAAATCCAGACCAAAGCACCTTGAGAGAGTCATAATTAGGAGCTAAATAGGCACATCACTGGAGTTCAAGTTCATTTCTCAGTCAGAGCTGAGGGGATGGAGAAACAATGGAGAAATTCAGAAATACAAGGTCAGAGGAATAACTTTAAAATACACAGCCAAACCTATTAATCTTCTCCGTTGTCAATTTATACTTCCCTATAGCAAACAAAGAAAATGATACTTCAGTATCTGAGATTTGGGCACAAAATTAAGAAATCAGGCTTTCTAATATTAAAACCCACTCACACAAAACTGCAATCCAAACATTTGCTAATCTCCACACACAGGGCCAAGTCCTCAGCCAGGGAAGAGCAGTGCCTCTCCAATCCCTACAGTGGGATCTCTGCCCACGGCCTCAAGCAGCTCCACAAACAAGACCTTGCATGCTTAAAGTTAATTTTGACCAATATTATCCCTTTAATTAAAAACACTATCTGAGAGGTAAAAGGCTTTCCTGATTCTGCTAAATGTTATCTATTTTTGGGACTGAAACACATAGCAAAGTAACCAGGCATGTAGGAAGTGGCCTGAATTATAAGGACAAGAGGTTGACAGATCTAAAGAAGCAACCAGTGACTTTCTCAAATGAAAGTGTAATACAATCAAAGTACACGTTTTGATAGGATATACATCATCCTGATGTGTTTGCTCAGAAGCAAGAAGAAACCCTTTTTTAACAAAAAAGGTGAAATTAAAAACATGACATACGCAACTCCCATCTTGAATATTTACTAAATTTTACACAACAAAAAAACATCCCATCAGCCACTGAGCCAGAAAAATGAATCCTAAGCAAAACCCACCCTCAACTGCTTTTGAAGTGTTAATTGTACTGATAATGGCAGTCTGCATAGCTTATGTATACACTGGATATAGACTAACAACAGCAAGGCATGTGTAGGTATGTGAAGGTAAGTCATTATTCAAATCCTAGGGCTTGAAATGTTTCTGTTTAAACAAAGGCGCTAATGGGAGGTAATCAGCACAGGCCAACCTCCTTAAGTGCTCAGCTCATACTCCTACATTCTCCCAGGCCAGAAGCAATGGCTCCAGGGCAGTGTTTAAGGTCATGGGGGAGGTTCTCATCTGTCTAACTACCAGCCCTTCCCATGTCAATGTCTAGATAGGTACCTCTGTCAGCCTTAAACATCAGGGGATCTATCTGTCTCCCACTCACTCCACAACTTGCCTGTTTTGTGCATTACTTGGCAGAGGGAGCTCATTTATTCACCCATTAGACTTGTTTTGATCCATCAGCCTACATACAGATGGGGGATTTCACATCCCACAGAACACTGGCTCCACCAGTCCACTGCCTCCAAGCCAGGCAATCACCTGGGTCAGCTCCTGCCCCTGCATGGAGCCCTTACCTTCTTTTGAGTTAGTGGTGACAGCAGCTGCAGTCGTCCCTGATGCTCTGCCCACTGGGCTGGAGTGCTTCCCAGCCCTGCCCGGGATTTTAAGTCCACTTGGTTTCAGCATGTTTCCTGTCTCCTGTATCTCAGGCTTCTCTTGCCAGTGTCTCCAGAGCTGTCCTGGTGTCACTGTTCAGGCTTCTCAATGGTGCACCTCTTCTTCCATTGTCACACACCTGGGAGAGAAGAGCACAAAGAAATTCGATAGAGAATGAGTGGGAGAACATGAACCAGGCTCCCAGAAAGCAGTGCCCAGCCCTAGAAGAGTCAAAATCTTTCATTTCTTCTCCTATAATACGAGGGTGATCATCTCTCTCATCTCCCACCTTCGTGTTACATTTTTTTCCCTCCATCTCAGAGTCCTGGGCCAAAGCTGAAACTTCCCAAAGCGATTAAACAAGAATTTAAATACAGTTTGGGATTTGAGTAAATGAAATGGTTTTGGCTGGTTTTAAGTTCTAAAGCCTCAGTTCAGCACCTGCCAAGCCCCAGCTGTGCCAGAACCCTGACCAAAGGCACCACCTTCGATGCACAGCCCAGAGTTTCACCAGCCTTCAGGGCAGCCTCTCAAAACTGGCAGGGGAAGGAAGGAAGGATGAGGCCAATGTCTCAGATGGGGCTTTCAGCTCCTTTCCTTAAAGATAAATACAAATACAAAACCTTATCACAGAAAAAAGGGCATTTGGCCCCATGGATTTATAAGAAAATTTGAAAAAAAAAAAACCCACAAACTTCCTGAAACTTAAGCATAACTCTACCAACTATTCACTAGTTACAACCCTTCCTTATGTCATTCCCTTAACAGCAGGCAAATGGAATAAAACCTCCAAATTCCTTGCACGGATGTTGCATCAGCAAGCACAGTTTCATGACAAGAAAGGAAAAATACAGGAAATTACTATTTTGCTTTTAAAAGAAAGCAAAAACATTCCTAATGGATAAAGAAAAATAATTTTTAAAAATTGACCCTATCAGCCAAAAGGAAGCTGAGGCTTGGAGCAAACAGGCTAGGATGTGGAGGAAAAAAAGGTGGCAGCAGAGCAAGCCAGGAAAAATGCCAACCTAACAGCAGAGGGAATTCCAAGGAGAGCAATCCAAGGACCAGCCAGAAAATGGGGACACACAGAACTGCTTCCTGGGCCAAGGAAGGAGGCAGCACCCCTGAGAGTCAGTGCAGCAAAGATTTACAGATGCTGCAAGAAGGGAATTGCAATAATGGGACGGGAAGTGATTAAGGCATGAGTAAGGACTTCGACACAGGCTGGGTCAGAGCGAGCAGAGGGCTGGCAGGGCTCCAGGAAAAGCTGCAAGGAGACACAGAGGAGGGAAAACCGCAAGGAGAATTCCAAAACTGTCTTCCTCAGGACTCACAAATATCTAAACCACCAAAGAGCAGTAAGAGTCAGTCATCCCACATCAGCTTAAAGAGACAAAGAAAGGAGGGATCAGCAGGGATGTGCTGGGGAAGGAACCTGAGCAAAAAACTGAGGAATCAAGGCCTTTTCTCCCTGTGCCCACAGAGGTGTTCAACACCTGGGGTGGACTCAGACTCCTGCAGACATTCACCTCACACAGAATTCAGGGCTGGTTACAAGAGGCAGGATGCTCCAATCACACCACCCACAGCAGAAATAACAGACAAGAGCAACCAACTCTTGCTAAGGAAGAGAAAAAACAATCTCTCTGCCACAGAGTCAGTGAGGAACAGATGCTGTCAGAGCTGGACAGGAGGGTGCAGCTTCCAGCTCTGTTTAGCTTAAAATAGGGAGAACAAGGAACTGAATCTGGAGGTGAGAAACATTGATCAGCCAGCTTCCTTTTATTTGTCAAGCCATCAGATGAAGCATCTGCCACCCACTCCATCTCATATGACACATTTTGCTCAGGCTAGCTTTGATTTTACAGAGCGACTTGATTTCCAGCATTTCTGCTAGAAGGTGATGTGCTCTACCTAGAGATCTCAATCCATCACCTTCAGCCTGAAAGTCTGCCCTGTTCACAACATGCCCTTACTCCTGAATTTACTCCTTATTTGGTCCTGTATTTTGGTTACAAGGTTTGATGTACTCAGGATTAAACAACCTGGGGATGCTGATGCTTCTACACCAGCTGGTTGAATTAACCAGAATGTGGATGGGAAGATAAAAAGACACAAGGAAGGAAAAAACAGTAGTAGAGAAGAATTTAAGCAGGAAAGGGTGCCAGAAGAATAGGATGATTTTACAGTTTTTCAGTCTTCTGTTAGAGAAAGTCTCTGGATCCTTAACTTTGCAGCCAGAACCACATAAACTTTAGGGAACAGTGAATTTAGTGTGTTCCTCTATTTTGCTGCTCATCATTGAGGAGACAGGAACTTCAGCTCATTCTCTCTCCACATCTCATTATCCCTGAAGATCAGCTGCCCACTCCTGTCACAGGATATTGTGATTTTCTGCTTCTTCTCGGGACAACTGGATATTTTTACACTGGGGAGAGAAACAAGAGGAAGTGCATTCCCACCACATGAAGATTTCTGCCAGAAACCCTAACACAAACACATTTGCTTTCAACACACTAATACTAAAAACAAATGAACTCCACAGGCTGCTAATCAGGCTCCCCTTGGAACAGAGAGCTGCTTTTATCCTGAAATACAACCACCACAATCAGTTCATGGCCACACTCACTGGGGTCACACACAACAGATTCAGAAACTTCTCAAGTGCCATCAGGAATCACAGCAGACCCCTTGCTTGGCTGTGCCCATTGCATGTCAGCTTGCAGGGTGGGTCTGACAGGGCAGACTCATCCATCTAAAGTGCCACTGTCACAAGCTGCAGGCTGACCAGAGCCAGGGACAGCTGCCTCAGCACACCCCTGCACATTCAACATCACACAGGGAAATTACGCTGAACTGGAGTAAGTTTTACTAGAAATGCAGTTTGTCAGTGATACACAGATAAAAATAAACGTCTGGGACATTTTTAAAGAAGCCTGTGCCTGCTGCTAGGGATAGATACTCCTTCTCTGTCACCAGTTTCTCCCCCACTTCAACACAAATATATATGAGCAGGTTTTTGGGAAGCTCTGAACACTGAGCACAGAGCTCTTCCAAATGACACCATTAGGTCATCTTCACCACCAAGAGCAATGCTGCCTGAGCCATCCAAGTCCCACATTAGCTCCCAGCCGAGTGATGCAGCTTTTGTGCTGCAGAAATATCCCTGGCCTGGGACACAGGCCAGTATCTCCACAGGGCACTGCCCTGCTCCATTAGAGATAACAACATGCTCTGAGCTCCTGTACAGAACCCTCAGCTTCCCAACAGGCTCTATTAGCAGTCCTCCTGGAAAACCTGTTTCTAGCTCTTCTGAAGAATCTGCTTCCAGGAGGAGAGGCTGAACACAGGCAAATATGTGGTGTAAGAAACACGAGCCATTTCTCTTCCCTGATACTGAAATCAGCCAAAATAGTCTAAGCTCTATCCAGTAACTTCAAGGGAACTGAAAATTTCTATTCTCTATGTTATTTATCATTCCTACTCCCCATATTTCCTGCACAAGCTGTAAGCTTTGCCTTCCTGCAAAACTTCATGGAAATGTGACTTTCTCCAGATGCACTGTAAAGAAAACCCATCTACTCCTGTGGATACTCCAGAGCCACCAGCTCTGATTATTTTGTTTTTATTTCCTTTCCAAGATATGACAGATGACAAGCATTTTCTAGATCTCCACTAGATTCTTCCTGCAATCTTTCCACACTGGGATGAATGGTTCTGTCTGTTCCCACAACCAAGAAAAGCATCCCAGGAATGCACAATATGAAAGCCTGCTTCAAATGACCAAAATATTCTTTTCTCCATCTTTCCATCAGAAAAGGGGACAGCTGAATGTGAGTCACACAGGCTCAGATTCAAAAACGGGAACTGTTCTCAAATAAGTACAGATGTACAGCCAAAAACCACCTTTCATCAGGAGCAAAATATATTGATATGCCTGGCCAGCATCATGGATAACTGCATCAGAGCAGCACACATTAAAAACAAACAACTGGAGGTGCTTAGAGTCAATTATTTCATAAATGTGATAGAGAAATTACACAAACCAAGGACTGGAAGAAAATGTCTCTGGCAATACAGCTTATCCACAGCTTCTCTAATTCATCCATCCCTCTCACCCTCAAAGAAGGCACACGAGTACTCCACATACTTTTGAATAGGAATATGAATAACATCCTGTTCAGGATGGGCATAAGTAACAAAGCAGACTCCTGGACCCAGCACACTCCCCAGAGGAAAGTCCTTATGGGTATACACAAAATAAGGATCTCTGCACCTCGACACACTGAGTGCAGCAACTGCAACAGGAACAGGTTTGCAGACACCAGACTGAGTTAGCCTGAATCCCATCCTGCGCCTGGTACTTCCTTCTGGCTGGATCTGGATGTAAGAAGTGTTGGGTAAACATGACACGCTGGGCAAGGCACAGGGATTTCACTATGAGAGCGGACCCACGTTTTTTTAAGTTAGGCAGAGTTATTTAATTTCTTGTTTCTAAGCATTTGGTTGCACCCATTCCATATTTCCAAGCTTTTCTGCACCTTCCTCACTCCCAGGAAAATGAGATTTTCAGGCAGCAAAGTCCTATCTCCTGAAGTTCTTAATCCTGGATATATTGCTGCCAAGTGTCCCATGCCAGGGAAAAGGGCAAGTCAAGATTTGGTGCCGCAGGCTCACAACCTCACAACACTGACCATGATGCAAAGATGGGTTAGGGATTTCAAGAATAGAATTTTGCCTTGAAATCCTAATCCAAGGGCCAGACATGAAGCGCTCAGTCTTGTGTGAAAGGGACAGGAAATGAATCTGGTCAGAGACAGGATCTGATAATGCCAAACTGCAGCTTTGCTAATAGAGACAGAGATTATGCTGAGAAGAAAAGGCAATTTTATCTTTTAATTCCTTAAGATGCCCCATCCGATCCAAGGTAATTGTGCCATCGCCTTCTCACTTCTCTGATTAGTTACTCCTTCTGATAAGCCACCAGAAACCCATTTCTGAAGCACATGGCAGATTAGGAGTAAATCCTTGCACTTAATTGAAGTATAGAGGAAATGAGAGACGCTCATTTTTAATTAAGGTCAGACTCCACTTCCAAGAAAACCTTTCCTTCTCCCACAGAGGGAACAGAGAGTACTGCAGGAATGAAAGGAGCATACTGCTTCCAGTTAGAGGTAGGGAAAACCAGGGAATCCTGGTGCCCTCTGTCAGCCATCAGGTTTTTCCTCTCTTGCAGTCGGGAGAATTCAAGCAGGTTTTCAGCCATAAAGCTCTGTTGTTACTACACAGTTTCCCTGACAAGTGTGAAGTGTTGTTAACTTCTAGAGAAGCCCATGTTTAGTCTTTTTGCTCACTCAAGTTTTGTAATAATTAGCACAGAATGCCAAGAGAAGGCCTAGAGGCCTTTTATTTAAAGGCTCAGGTATTTTTAAAACTAATTATAATCTTTATGACAGACTAAACATCCTGTGATTTACTTCTAAACCAAGATTTTTTTAAAGGAAGAATGTGCAAAGCCCTCTTATTGCGCTCTAAAAAACCACAATGCAAATCCTGAGGCAAAGTGCAGAGAGAAAAAGCCAAAGTACATTCAAGGAACTCATCACATACCCTGGAGAGTAATTACAGGCTGGTTGATGAGCTCGTGCTCCCTAGCTGCCAAAACGCTGACGGGGAACTGACACAGTAGATAGCAACAATTTTGTATTAATTGCAGAGCAAAACTATCTCTAATTTGTGGGAAAAATCCTAGGGATGATCTTGTTTCTGCTTGAGTTTCTGCTTCCTGGCATTCAGCCCTGGGGGCAGGGGACAGTGTCCCTGCAGAGATTTATAGGGTGTGACACCAAAGTTGGAGTCTCACACGGGAAGGGAACAGAATGTACACAGAGGTTTCTCAGCTGCTGTCTTGCAGGTCAGTCAGATTTGATTCATGGCCACTCTATTCCATTAAAGATTTCTCTACAATTCATGAGGCTTTGATAAAATCCAAGTTCCCTATTCATAGAAAGTGTTATTTGTCAAAAACAGCATCTGGAAGAGAACAACGAAGAGAGCAGGCAGAGTGAAGCAAACACAATGACACATGACACATATATTCCATTACAGTGGTTTGGTATTTTTCTACTGGAGAAACGATTTCTTTAATTAAATATGAGCTATACAACAACCCAGCCATGCTATGCATGCTGTGCAGAGCAGCAAAGGATCTGAACTTTTGGAATTTCCTAGCTTTTGACTGCTGACTTAGCATAGCACTAAACTTCACTCTGGCACTTAATCTGTTACTATCTAGAGCTCAGATTAATATATATATATATATATATTAATTTGTGCACTTCTATAATGTAACCTCTGTCCTGGACTTTGATTATGAAACAAAACCAGGACCTGGGTCCCTTCTGCCCTGATTTTTCCACCCTTTTTACATGGTAGGTTCTGCAGACCAGCCCTTCTGACGGTACTGCAGTTGTACCACTTTAAACTTGCAGATTATTTGGTTAAAAGCAAAGAAAATAAGAGAAGGATGCAACAAGTTTCTGGTGTACCTCAGGACACACTGGGCTTGCCCCTAAAGTCCTCACTGTGCTCCACAAATGCTGTCCAGTGTCTACACACACCCTGAAGTGCACTAGGAAAAGGCACCCCATTAATACAATCCCTTTTGTGCTGGAGACCTGCTCATCCCAGCAGGAACCAGACAGAAACCTTTTAAAACTAATTCTAACCTCTATGATAGACTAAACATCCTGTGATTTACCTTTATACCTGAGCCACTGCCACTGCAGGTGTAGCTTCTACCACAGAACCTCCTCAGAGCAACCCCAGTGCAAACAGTGTCACACCGAGGGAAACCTGACCCTGCCTCTCCACCAGCTGCCAAAACCTCAGGCAGGGATGCAGGATAGAAACACCCAACCCTGTCCCTGCTGCAGCCCCTCTCCTTTAGTTATGAAACCACAGTACAAGGCATTTCATCCCCAGCAGTTTCAGCCTCTGCTCTCCAGGAAACCCCCCACTAGTTGCCAGTCCAGATTTATCCAAGCCAGCCTTCTGCCCACATACCTCCTGTGCCCTTTGCACAACTCTGACACCCTCCCATTGTGCCCAACTCCCAGGAGACAGCTTTGCCCTTTGTCTGCCCTCTCTGTGCCATTCTGAGCAAGCAATCCTGAGATATGAGACTCACCAGTTCCTGGGTCATCTCAGCTGACCTTCTCCAAACGTCCTCACTTGAATTCAGTTTGCTCTAAACATGGACAAACCCAAAGTGCATGCTGCAACCCAGGCGATGTCTCACCAGGCCAGGGACAAACTTTATGCCAAATATTATGAGCTAACATCATCTCACTCTTTCAAACAAAGCATCTGTTCCCAAAAGTTTAAAGAATAACTAGCCCACCTTCACACTCTGCGTGTTAAGATACAGCAGGAGGGAAGCCAAAAAGTAGATACAGACTGTGGTAGAAGCAGTTGGGTTGGAAGGGATCTTTAAAGATATCTAATCCAACCTCTAATCACCTCATAGCCAAGATACAGCACCGACAGCCAGGACTCCTGGCTTCCTTCTTCCAGTGGTCACTAATGTCTTTGCAACATACAGAGGGATGGTAACAGTACCTATCTGAACAGAGGGGTGGCACACCAGGAGGTTACACCACTGGTACCTCTTGAAAGTTTTGAGGTCACCAAACCAAAGACACTCAGGAGGAGCAAACCCACTCTCCTTCTGGGACACCAAGTGCAAACCCCATTCCCTCTATCCACACAAGCATCCAGCTTCCTGCTGCTGCACTGATAGCAACAGAGCAACTCTGGACACAGTTGTTCCCTGGAGCACCCTTCTCCTCCTCCCTGCTGATTCACCAGTCGCAACTCAGCCTCCCACTTAAGCAGATGACCTCTGGACTATGTGCACTAATTGCTGCTTTCTTCTGGGCCTCTTTACAAACACTGCCAGCCCTCACTCTCACTGACATATCCACACAGCTCCCACCACAGCCAGTGGTGCTGACAAGAACAGTAATCTGGAGAGTTTGCTTTCAGCCAGTATGTGTTAATCATGAAGTTTCTTAATTTATCACCCATAATCTCACTCATAGCCAGGAGTTTGGATAGCTCATGGACCTTAAAGTACAAGAAGGAACATGTCTTATTCAAATTACAACTCTATCACATTCAAATTACATCCCTATCAATGACCAAAATCATAATTTTGGCAAGTTATAATGTTGACAGATAAGATCTAATTTGATATGCTATTCCCTCCTGCCATGTAGATCCTCTTCACTCACACCCTGCCTTGCAAAAGCCAATGTTTACTTTGGATTGCACCCCATGGAGAGAGGCAAGATCCCAGCTCAAAGCCTCTGGGCACTAAGCCATACCAGCACCTGAGGATGGCTATAATACATGCAGAGGTTGGGGACTGCAGTTTCTAGGGAGTGAGAAGATGCAGTCAGATTGCACAGCAAGTGTGGAGACTGAACACACCCACTCCAGCAGGACCTGTTGGGCTGGCACAGGCAGGAGAAGCTGCCACATCTGGGCCAGGCTGTCAATCCCAGCCTCCTCCCACAGCAGCAGAGAGCCTGCTGAGCTGGGCTGCTCCACAGCCTGATTTCAATCAGCATCTCTATGCATGCACTGCCATGCCACTGGGAAGCACACACAGCAGCCCATGATGTGTAGACGCCAGCAGCCAAAAGGAAAGGGTCTGGTTAGACAGATCAGTGCTGAAAACAGGATTTCGTGGTTCATATCTCTGGAGATAAGAGCGATGAACTCAGTCTGCAAGCAGGTAGGCAGGACAGATGGATCAGCCCACCATACTCCTGGAGTACCACAGCACTGCATGTTCCAGCTGGAGCTTTAGAGTCACCACGTGTCCCTGGCTGCTCCTTCACTTCTCACAGAAACAGGCTGTTTCTATACCACTAGTGCAGGCAAAGCCACAATCATGATTTTGTACAGAGATAAAGGTATAATCTCATCTACCCAGCAAGTTAAAAGAGGCAGCCTCCCTGCATCACAATGCAGAGCACTGGCAAAACACCTCTAACACAAACTAGTCCTGTTTCAACAAAAAAGGAAGAGCAAAAAGCGAGTTGTCACCTCTAACAATGGCAATCAAAGTTGCTGGCACCCTAAGGCAGAATGTATCATAGCACTCCATAAACCTGAATCATATGATCACCCAAAAGTGCTATTTGACTTTGACATTTCCATGTAAATGTGCTAGAAGTGCTCCCACACCTTCCTGGCACCTAGCCAATGTCCTTTGGAGAGATTCAGAAATAAAAAGGGGAAAAGTGCTTGCAGATGCTTCAGAGCCGTCAACATTAAGCTTGCAGGAGGCACTGATATTGCCAGTATTGTTTACTAGAAATACAAATAAATACATGTACACATATAAACAAAGTTTTCCTATGGATGAGACTCAGCAAGTTCAAAAAGCTACTTCATAGACCCCAGTAAAAGTCCACATAAACACACGTAAAAGATGAACAGTAAAAGGCAAAACATCCGCTTCCTCTGTCTCACCAGCATATTCCACACAAGCCTGCCTTTTTGTGCCATATTGTCCATCATTAAATCTCCATTAGGGATGGCTGGTGGATTGGTCATCAGCTAAACATGCCAGACTCACCAGCTGGGAAACAAAAATCCAGAGGAAAAAAGAAAAAGGCACTTATCCAAGGTTGCAGACTGACCTGCTCCAATTTGCAAAGTAAGGATTTCAGTTATAAAACAAATAGCTGAATGCTAAATATAGACAAGGAGGAGGCTTTAATCACCAGGGCCAACTTCATGCTGACAGAAGCCACTGAGGTAGCACAATACATGATATACAACAGCCAAATATGAGGCTAAGAAGCCCATTAAACACAAGCAGAGAGGCCTATTTTTCTAGGAAGGTTTGTTCTGCAGCCAGGACAGTCCCTGAATCCAGGGGAGGCACTTGCAGGTCGTGAATGGGGAGTGTTTGCAAAGGATGGGAAAGTTTGTTTCAACAGGCAGCTGCTTTTTGTGCCTGTCAGGCTCCTGAAAAGTTTCCAGCGCTAATTAGAGGACACAGAAGTTGTCCGAGCATGATACAACAGATAAAGAGGGGAGGAATATGCCAGAGGAAGAAAAAGAACAGATCAGCCAGAGAAATCCTTTGTCAGTGACTATGCCAGAAGCTGGTGCCTCAGGCTAGAAGCCTTCCTTGCCCCACCAGAGGATGTGCTGCAAAAGAAGGCCATGCTGCAAAAGAAATTGTGTTGGTTTTTGTCAGTGAAACACCTTTGTCCTTTGCACAGAAACAGGCAGATAGACTAAGGGACAATGACAACAACAAAACAAAGGGCAAGACATGCACTACAGAAAGAGTTCAAACTGAGCCAGACTGCCCACAGAGGCTGTACAAACTCCTTCATTGCTACATTATTCATTGAAAAATAAAAATCTCCAAAACTCTGTCTTGAATGACAGCTGAAGCCAGATCCAACCTGGAACAGACAGATGGATCAGATGATTTCTTGAAGTTCCTGTGAAGTCTTTCCAGTGTAACTAATATCCACATGGTCTTTTACTACACTATGCAAGTTATTCAGTAAAATAAAATATAATTAATTTCAACCAAGAGCTCTGGCACAGGCAATACAATTTAATTTGCATTACCTTTTCAAAGGAAGCACATATCAAAGCACAGAAAATGGATTTATAAGGGCCAAAAAGGGATTTAAAAGTTCCAAGATCCACATACGCAACATCCCCAGAGCATTTAATTCACAAACCTCAAAGGAGGTCAGAATTGCAACACCCATTTTGTACCTGGGAGAAAGAGATAGAAAAGATTTTTCTCTAGATTACTGAAAAAACAATAATCAGAGATGGCACCACTATCTCCCTCCCTAACCCATCAAAGGATTTGGGAAGTCTATCTGAAGTGTTTATTTTATAGATAGAGAGTATAAATATTTTCAAAAATAGCCATTTGGCTTTCCCAGACACAAATGGAATTATCAAGGGAGTCAACAGCACAGTTCAGAACATAAACTCTCAAAATAAACCAATTTTAGATTCCCTTTGTGCCTCAGCAGACTGGGATGAGGAGATGGAGACCCCATGACTGGATCAGAACCTGCAACATGGAATTTTGCCAGTCTGTGCCACACTCCTCTGCAATTATGCAGGTGAGTGAACATTAGCTCAATAAAAATAAATCGATGAAAGGAAAGTATCACTTAATTTCAGAGCCAATTGCAGTCAGCATCATATTTTATTCCATCATTCTGAAGGAAAAAAAATGCAACAAAAATAAGACAAAGCTTGGCTTCATTTCTTCACACATCTTTCTTTGCTTATGCTGCATCTGAACCAACCATGGCTGTTTTATAGACAGTTTCATTATTTAGAATTGGACAATAAAAACCGTACCACTGTATGGGAATGATTTCCAAAACTCTGATGCAGAAACATTGTGAGTTTGTTGTAGGTTTTATTTAAAAGGGGTTTCAACAGGATCTTTTTTTTGGGGAATAGCAGAAAGTATCAGTCACATGCAATGAAGTAATTTTTCCATAACAAGAGCTACTGCACAATCATATACGAGCAAGAAATTAAATCCAGCTACGAGGGAAGTGAATTTGCTTTGTCCTGTTTAGCATCAACACTCAACAGAGCACACAGGCTGCTCTCAGCCAAGCAGGGAAAGGCTCCAAGAGCACGGGGGTACTGCAGAAAGAGACTTTGTACAATGATGCACTGAGAATTCTGTGTCTCTGTCAGTGTCAGCCACGGAGACAAGAGCTTCCACGTGGGATGGGAAGGACCCACATGGAGAAGACAGGAATAGAGGACACAAAAAAGACCAAGGCCTCCTTACTCTAACCTGGGCCTCTGGAATAAGCATGGACAGTTTATCTTCATTCAGCAACTTCATGCGGTTGTTTTAGAAAACTGACCAGTAAAACAAAGCTCAAGTCTTGCTGGAGTCTGACATCACCAGTACTATAAGCCAAGGGGCTCTCCCTGGCTAACAAGACCTGCAATTCTATGATAAATATCACAAGAACAGTAATAGAAGAGCAACAGCCAGAGACTTATTACTGGGGGCATTTAACTCAGCAACAGAGGAAAAATTGATGCTCTCAACGCATGTCAGCAACTTCCTTGGTCATTATTGTGCTCAGAGCCCTTGGGAGATGGAGAAGAAAAGAATCATAAGGTATTTATAAAAGGCATCCATGAAAAACTAAATCTCTCTATAAACATCTATAGATATCTCTATATACAAGTGCACACTAGTGTCTAATATAGAGGAGTTACAAGTCACTTTCAGGTCTAGGTACCCATATCTGGGCTTTCCCAGAGCTTTAAAGGTATTTTAAAAGGTTTAGACATTGCCATGCACTGTGTACTCTCTGCAAAGTGGTATCAACACCATGTACCTGTGGTATGGAACTTGCTTTATATATTGATTACAACACCCTCTCAAAAAAGAAAAAAAAAATCCGTGAGTTTCATGGACAGAGACAGCATTTTGATAAATAAAACCAACAACCTCAGTCAGGAGGTGGAATCCATGCCTTGACCCATTTTAACCACCTAGTAACACAAGGGAAGAATTGGCCTGGATGTCCTTACAGAGCCACATCCCTTGGAAGCAGAAAACTCCCCTTTGAGTTCTTCCTCACTTCTGCCAAACCAAAAAGCACAAGTGGGGAGAAAGAGAAAACACACCAGGAACTACTCGTTGCTGGAGTAGATTATGGCAGCCTCCAAGGCTAGAGGAGCACATGCCAACCCTCAGCCTCAGTAGATAATCCCATCCATACTGATCCTAAGAGCATCTCTTGAAACACGAGGTTTCCCTCAGTTGAAGGAAGCCCCACACAAGTGTTCCCGAGATGCTAGACAGGCTCCAGCACAGCTTCTCCCTGCCGTGCTGCAGTGGCTAGTGCTAATGTTGTCACTTGTGCTGTGTCTCAGAGCTGAGCCTTTGAAGTCCCACACTCCCAGGGATTTCTGCCAGGCAGTGACAACTTTTGTGCAAACATAGCTGTTTGATGCACACTCCCTCCTTCCTAATCCCCGGCAGGCTCTAACAGCAGGCAGGTAATTTCTTAAAATGCCATATCTCAGACCCAAATTTACAATCAGGAGCTGCACTATGTTCAAAAGCATCACCCCAGCAATGACAGGCCTGTGCTGATTAATGGGCCTCTCTTGGAGCACTGATGGGGAGAGGAATGCTGTTAGCAGGCTGCTGGGCAGAGTCTAAGGCAAACAAACCTGGGCTGACACCCCAAATATATCCACATGCAGACCTATTCTTGAGTTGCAAGTCACCCTCCCAAGGAAACACTTTAGCCAGCAGTAACGGATGGACTGGTGAAACTTGACATCCATTCCAGCAGGATGAGTTTCTGAGACAAGGTTTTTAGGCCTGTGAGACTGATGCTCAACAGAGCAGCAAATAACACTCGGTGCTGACACAGTGCTTTGTCTCCCAGCACTTCCGAAACGCTGCTGCAGGCTGCCTGGATACTGTGGAGATAACAACTCATGCCTCTACGTCCATCCCTGGATGCTGCCCCAAACATCCTTTGCTGTTTCATGTCAGGAGATGCAAGGGGCAGAGCCCTGCTCCATCTGCCTGGCTGCTCATAACCTGAGCACTATAGCAATGCCAGCAGCTCAACCTGGGCCTTCCTCAGAAGTACATCTCCTTGCAACAGACAAAAACCCCACATCAGATCCTGCAGGACGTGCTTCATGTCGATATCTGGATCGTTAAACAAGAAAAACCGAGCGAGGAGACCGAGCCCAGCAAGCAGTCAAGCTTCTCAAAGACAAAAGACAATTTTCCTCCCATTTCAAACCCAAAACTCGCTCGGCACCGAGCCGCGGATGCTGACACCCACTCCCACCTCCATCCCCACGGCATCAGGCCGCTGCCTCCCTGGCCGCTCCAACCGCGCGTTTGCCGTGACCCAGGAGTAGAGCAAGCGCCCACCCTGGGGGTGTAGGTGGGTGTGCACCCCCGGCAGCCCCGCACCCCGAAGCCCCTCCCGCCACCGGTGCTGCCCAGCCGAGGATCGCAGCCGGGATGCCGGCCCGCCGAGGATGCTCGGTGCCTTTAGAGCCCAAGGACAATGCGCGGCGGCCGAGCCTCCCATCGGTACCGAGCGGCGCATCCCCGCTGCCCGGGCTCCTCCCGCACCTTCTCCATTCATCCCTCCTTTGTTGCGGCGCGGGCTGGCCGGGCGCTGCCGTCCCTCCCGCCGTCCCCCTTACCCTCGGGCTGCCCGCCGGAGCGGAGCAGGAGGTTCGGTGCCGCCGCAAGATGCGACCCCGGCCGGCGGCCGCCCTGCCACTCCCTGCGCGGCCGAGCCGAGAGCCGGGAGGAGGGAGCGGGGAGCCGGGAGGAGGGATCTGGGCGGCGGCTCGGAGCGGCGGAGGCGGAGGAGGATGCGGGCCCGGGGGAGGATGTGGGGCCGGCACCGCCGCTCCCTCCGTCCCTCCCGCCGCACGGCCGGGCCCGCACGAACAAAGGGGCCGGTCCGGGGCCGCCCCGCGCCCAAATCCTCCTGGTCGCCGGGCCCCGGCGCCGCCCGAAACCGGGGGAGAGGGTGGAACGGCAAAACGGAGGCTCCTCCTGGCTGCCCGCAGCCCCGAGCGCTCCTGTCTTAAAACCCGAAATAATTGTAAGCTCACCTTTCGCTGGCTGCAGCCGCCGCCTCCCTCCCCGCGGCACTGGGAAGGAGGAACTCTCCAAACACACCTGAATTTAGGTGGTTTTGATTGATACAAGAAGGGCAAGAGAATCTGGTGGTGCTTCCTGGAGAAAAGGAAAGAGCCCTAATTAGCCGGGATTTAACGCGGAATGCAGCAAGGGGAACCCACCTGCAGCTTTAGAAGCTCGTTCATTCAAAGCCAGGCTGGCCGGGCTGAGGTGGTGATCACCACTTAGCCCTCACCACCTCCTGCTGTTCCCTCGCAGAGCCGTACCTGGGCTGACACTGCACGGAGGTACAACTGAGCAGGGCCATAGAATCACTCAGGTTGGAAAACTCCTTTAAGATCATCGAGTCCAACCATTCCCCCAGCACTGACAATGCCACCACTGACCCATGTCCCCAAGTGCCAATTGTACACATCTGTTAAATCCCTCCAGGGATGGTGCTTCCACCGCTGCCCTAGGCAGCCTGTGCCAGGGCTTCACAGCCCTTTTGATGGGGAAATTTTCCACGATATCCAATCCAAACCTCCCCTGATGCTACTAGAGGCCGTTTTCTCTTGTCCTGTCCCTTGTTCCCTGGGAGCAGAGCCTGACCCCATCTGGCTGCACTGTCAGGGAGTTGTGGGGAGTGAGAAGGTCTCCCCTGAGCCTCCTTTTCTCCTGGAAAAGGAGTCCCCCCAGCTCCCTCAGCCACTCATCATCAGACTTGTGCACCAGACCCTTTTCACCTCTGCTGCCTTTCTCTGAACATGTTCCAGCACCTGTCTAGTGCCTGTGCCCTGAAACTGCATCCCTAGTTTAGACAGCAGTGGAAGTGCTTTGCACAAGGGCTATAACTCTACTCACTGTACTTTACTACCTCTACAGACACCCCACATCACCCAAGGGGCAGCCCAGGAGATTTTGCACATTAGATGCTATGGTGGAAGGCCCCAGGGAATACAGAAACAGAGAAGGGTTCCCCCCAGCTGTAATCTCAAGATTTGTTGCTGGGACTCTGCTCTGTTTTGCCTGCGGGGACCCAAAAAAGCAGAGGGGAGATAGAAATGAAGGAGGTGCAGGCACCAAAGCACAGAAGAATGGAGCTGAGGTCAACAAAGCATCACCCAGAATATGAGATTTGACAGTCCTGGCCTTAGCAAGACGATCCAGCCCCTGGAGGCAGCCATTGGCATCCTCATGTTCCATCTTGCAGAGGGGAAGCCAAAGTAAGGAGAAGTGAAATGGCTGGTCCAAGCCAAAAATAGAACCTGAACCACCTGACTTCAACGCCTCTGCTTCAACTGCTAGTTCACTGTCTTTCCCTGACATTTTCCTACATCCAAGCTCAAGTCATTGCTTTGTGGTTCTGGATACAAGAATTTTTGTCTCCTCTCTAATCTGTAGTTGCCTAGGGAGACAGTGTGTCGCCAGGAGAAGAGCTAGATGAGAAGGTGCCTGTTGAATAAGGCTTGGACTTCAACAGGACCTCTCACTTCTCCATCCAGCTCCAGCCCTGATTTGCCAGCTCAGTCAGTCCCTATCCTTAGGTCTCTTTCCTTATCCAAATGGTGGTAGAGCAATGATGGTGAGCTCCCTTTGTGAGATGAACAAGCAGCTTTACATGCAGACATGCATTTGGTAAGGAGGAGTGTAAATTTAAAGCAGTTCTGGGGAAAAAAAAAAAATCCGCTTTAATATTTTCAGGTGCTTCAGGGTAGGATTTCAAATCAGGAATTGCTTAGAAGTTAAACCTCATTTTTGATCAATTGTACATTTTTATGCTTAATCTTATATACACTGATTTGTTCCTAGTACAAATAATTTCCACATAAATATTTAAATTACAGCCCTGTGTCTACATGATGACAAAGAAGGTCAGCAAGTCTGGGATTCTATTTAGTTTGCCAATAGTCTGTGGTACACACAGCAGCTCTGGGAGGAGAATCAAGCCCACTGGCTTCAATATGATGAAGCTAGAAAAAATTTCACAGCTCTTAAGTAATTTCCTTGAATCATTTTGACAAATCTGCCTCTCTGACTAAACTTTCTCAGGGGAATTTCCAGGGAGAGCAAGAAAGATCATCCAGGGACAGAGCTCTGGCAGTGATGTGGCTGAAGTGCCCACAGACTTGAATTTGTGTCTTTTCTATCAAGTGCTCTCCCACAAAGCTGTCCCTCAGCTTTTGTTGTACCTGTTTATCACAAAGCTTCAGGATGACTATAAATGTTGAAATTCCATCATCCCACAGATGCTACTATTTCCCAATAACCGTTTATTTATTCACAGAGGCTTGTGTGCAGGCAAACAACTCTGCACTGATGTCCCAGACATGGGAGAGCACAGGAGACACTTAAGTTTCAGCCTATGAAGATGTGAAGACCTGTTAATATTACATAGGTGAGCAGAGTCATGACTTTATTTAAAGCATGTAGAGAGCTGGTATGTGATCTCTGACATCTCTGGGCTATCCTGTTTGCCTGATAATACTATTATCCTCTTCTGTGATACCTTGTTTTGAAAAGTGGCTTCTCACAGATAGTCAAAACTGTCTCCACTTGACTGATCCATTATTGTGATTTGATGAGTATTTGCATTAGCTGTTGGGATCTCTAAAAAACTTCACTGCCGTTTTCTTTTAAATTATTCTGACAAACTCTAGCATTACACAGACAATGTAATTTAAAAACCAAGGGAATACTCACACCTGCATCTAGGGAAACAAAAAGAGCAAACATTTTGTGTTTTGCTGTTATCTATATTGTTCAAATGTTCAAGTAATGTAAACGTTCAAGTACCTTTCCATTTTATTCACCAGCAGCAGGAGATGAAGCACCTCTCCACAAAGAGCTGATGAGACACTCAACTTGTCACATACCAGTAAGTTACCCACCCTAACACCCTAATCCTGCACTTGTTCCCAAAAGGCAGCAACCTTTTAAAGGTGACAGTTGACATATAGCCACAAGAAGGGGTGACATCAAGACCCCAGATGCCAACAATGGCTTCAGAGTTGAATCCTTTCATTCTTTTCCCTACCACATGCCTAGGAATCCCTGCCTATGTACCATGAGAACTGATGGTGGCAGAAACTACATTTGAAAATATTGTGCAACTTCATTACTGTCAACTTTCAGTTACGTGATTTCCGATGCCTCAAAGGTACAGCTGTAATGACAGCATGTGCTCCTACTGTTCATTCAGGCTGACACTATAAATAGCTTGCTGCATTTGGGGGCAGAACATGAAATTCCAGCATTGGTGGGAGGAACAAGATTAAAGCAGTGATCTTCAGAAAAGCTGTTTTTTTCCTTTGATTACAGAGCTGCTGAAAGATCTTATCTTGAGGATCAGTGGCTGCTTTAGGCCTTACTCATTCTAGGCCAAGACTAAAGCTCAAAAACGTCTTGTAAACAGTCTTAAAATTAAAATTAAGATACTGCACAGTTGCAACGATTCAGCCAAGTGGCAACATGTTTTCAGGCATTTGTTATCTGACCCAGAGCCACCACAAAGCCTCTAATATCCAGCAGATTCTGTTGTGTCTAGATAGGTGAGAGAAACTTCTCATCTACAGACATTTATATCTGAGCCAACTGTCTAGACTTCCTATATAATGAGTGCAGAGGAACAGGCACTGGGGTGGAATTCCCCTCATGGTACGGCAGACACCTAGAATGGATTAACTCCTCTCTAACTATGCTCTCTTCCCTCCATGAATTAACGAAATATTTGAGAACTAGCCAAATGAGATGTTTAAAGTTAAGTGATGAGAATCCAACTCATATCCCTTCCAGAAACACTCAGCACAGCTGATGGTGCTTATCTGGGTACAAATAGCTCAGATGTGTGTGTTTGGTACGCTCTTGTCTGAAGGCCTTACTTTGTTCTGTTTCACTGAAAGAAAGGAGACTGTTGGCCAGGATTCAACACAGGCAAGATCTGGCTCCAGGACCCTTCAGGGGAGCACACGTGGCTTGTGCAGTGTGCTGGAAAGTGCTTTGTGAAAGGCTTTCTACCAGCTGACTGCTGTGAGTTCCTGTATACTTCTTAACATAAAAGAAAGTGTGGGTGGAAATATGTTGAAGGATTGTGGCAGTTCTCATTAATTATGAAGATCAAGAGGAACTCTTACTGCTTTTTTAGTGTATTTCCTATACTGAAATTAGTGCATAAACTGTTACTTAAACTTCAACCATCAGTATAATTTAATCATTAGCACAGTCTGGTTCCTGTTGTTCTACATTTTAAAAGTAAACTACCTTGCTGCAGCAGCAATGATTCTAAGGAATGTGGGACAGCACTCCACACAAACACAAAACAATAAAAAAGACCACGCTGCATGATTGAAGAAATAGTTCCATTTTCATCACAAAGGCTGTTTCCTGTCCATGAGCCCAAAGGCAAGTGGATGTTCAGAGAAATTCAGCATCCATTAAGTGAAGGCCTTCTGAAATTCTGTCCTCTGATACCATGCTTGTCCAAATGACCTATGCAAGTTCACACTGGCAGCGGAGAACTTAGAATAGCTTTTTTATTAAGTCAGTAGATTAGTGCCAGTCTTTCATCTGAAGATGAAGCTCCTCTTTACAGATGAAGTAAATGAGTCATAAAGAGAAGAAATAACATATCTGTGATCATCCAGCTGAAACAGAAATATGCTGGCTGACACCTGTATTTCAGAGTCAAACATCTACAAGTAAGCATGAGAGAAAATGTAATACAGAAGGATCAGAGCGTGGAGAGACTGAAGGGAGATTTGGCAGTAATGAGCACAACATCTTATTCATGGGTGGTGGGGAACAACACAGCAAAAAAACCAGAGGTTAAGTAGTGAATAAACCATTCCAGCACAGTACCACATATTTACTTTCACTGTTACTTCCCTAAACCTTTTTCCTTGTCTAAATCAAGACTGAAGATCAGACTGTCCTTTGCTTAGTTCATTTTCAAAAATCAGGGCAACTGCCAGTTGCACTTACCCAGGCTGGCATAGAGATAAAAGAGACTTGTAAGCCTCCTGACCTCAAAGGTGAGCAAAAAGCACCTATATTTTGTAGACTTGGAATTAAATTTGAGAGGGATAAGTTTATAGTCCAAAGGCCCCTCTAACACACAGAATCCAGGTGACCAGACCCCAGGCATTATCATGTTCTTCATCCAGTTCTTGCACTTCTCTTTATACACATTGAATCCAGAGAAGAAAGCCAGCCTTTGAGCTCCCAGTGTGGTGTCCTACACTCTGTTGAGTAGGTGAAGCAGAGCCTGTTTTATAAAGCCTCTGATAATTCTCTGTATAGTTCTGTGTATCCTCCAAAAAACAGGGATAATGATCCCCCATAATGGGGCAAATCTGCATTTTTCCAGTTGTCAAAGCATCATAGACATGCCTGAAAACCCTTCAAGCTCAGTCTCTGTGCATTGCAAATCAAAATTCCCTCTGGATCAATGTTTTTCCTTGGATGTCAGAAATTATTCCCTTCTGCTGCTGCTCCAAGTACAAGCCACCAGCCCTTTCTTCTTGTCACCAGGGGTGTCAAGACTTACTGTGTTCTCTGACCTGGTCAAATAGGTTCTGTAACAAATTGGAGCCAGCCTGTACTTTGTGAGAAAAAAAGAAAAAAGCTGTTTATTTCCCTGTTGTTTGGGCCTTGCCACAAAGACTATCTCAGACCCAACAGAAGCACCAGATGTTTTCTAGCAGAGCTACAGAATGTACTGTGAGAGGCAGGAGAGTCCCATTTCCTTTACATGAACTGGAGCGCGGTAGAAGATCAAAGCTGAGGGATAGGAGCCAGGATGAAAAATTTTCCTATATCTGACCAGGACTTCAAAAAAGATTTCAGTACCTACAACCAAAGCTGTGTTTAATGGAGAAGGGAAACAAGGCTTCAATTTTGACACTTAAAAGAAAAGACAGGCTTTTAAAATATCTTCAGCAGGCAGTGCTCGGACATGGTTTGGACTGCTGATGTGGCTGCAGGCACTGACCACTGAAACAGTGGTTTCAGTTCAGTTTCTCAGCCTTTAATTCTCCAGAAATGCAAAACTATCCTTTAAAAGGCTCTGACACTGTAATTAAACATAGGGAACATTTTTCCAGAAGATCCCAAGGCACACAAGAAACTATCTTTATAACAATTTGCAGATGAAAAAATTGGAGCATGAAGGCCCACAGTCCCACACAGGATCACCTACAGTCCACGGATTTCCAGTCACTAAAGCAGCCTATAGTCCCAAACAGTTTGTGTAGTGGGTGTGATGTAAGTCCCACATTAATGAGCTCTGCCAGAGTTGTATGTGAGGTATGGAATATTAGCAATGTGCCTGTGTAAGGCAGGAGTCTGGAAAAGGTAGGAGGCTATTAACAGTACAACTATCTGCCCTCTGCTTCCTACCAAAAAATTTATATTTTTAATTAAGGAGAGGTTTCAACCAAAGACCATGTCTGACCTAACTTAAATACCACAGCAATGGGCAGAGCATAAATACACAGCTCAAACCCTCAGCACATCATGTTTCAGTAGTGATGGAATAGGCTGCTACCCTGTCACCAGGAGAGCACTAGAGAACTGCTCCCTGCTGTCAATTCTCAGTAAGAGAGTAAAAGGTTTAAAGAAAGGATTTATAAAAAGAAGATTATTTCTTTATGCAGAAATATTATGTTCAGAGGAGTAGCAAGATGCCCCAAATGACCTCACTGGATATTGCTGCAGTGATTGCCAGGAGCAAAGGGCAGCCTTGACTCCCAGAAAACCCAGCCTTACTAAAACTGATGTAGAAAGGTTGAGAAAGCTTGATCCTTTGCCAAGTGTTCATTTTAGAATGTTTATCACAGAAAATCCTTTATAAGATGGATTTTAGCTGTCAAATGCTGTGATATAACGGAGATCCAGGAACTTGTACATACTTCTTTGGTTTCCTGTCAATTTAGGTGTATTAATTGCATTACATAAATTGTGTTATATGTTCCAGTAAGAAAGAATCACTGAGAATGTTGCCAGCGTGGCTTTCTATAGAGCACTGCACAGGGACACTAGACTTGGATTCTAATCTAGATTTTGGTTTTACTGCTGGTGTAAAATGGAAACTCCCTCCATCTCAACAACTGCTTTCACAACAGCAAAAGAGGAACAATGATAACAACCTGATCTGTAAAGTGCTTTGAGCTCATCAGAATGAATGTGGAAGGCACACATTAAAATAGCTCATGCTGCCTTCTCTGTTCCAGTCCTGACAGACAAACTCAAGATAATATACAACAAATATAAAGTTAATAAGTTTAAAAAAACCCACATATAAAAAAAAATCCCACATATAAAGTTAACAAGTGGGAAAATACAATTAAGGTAAATTATCCTGTGGAATTCAATGCCAGACTATATTAAAGGTAATTAAGATAGTCATATTGCATCAGTAGCTATGTTAATTCTAATTAGTATTTAAAAGTATGAGACAACTCTTAACTCTTGAAGAAAAGTAAGCTTCTCTGAACAGATTCTATGATTGTTTGATATTACAATTAAGGTTTGTTTCTCTTTTCTTTGAGCCTGTAGTAACAGTGAGCTTCTCAAAGGGCATGTTCACCTGAACAGGCCTCTTGTGTGTTCCAGTCAGTAATTCACTTGTACCTTTAAATTTCACATCCTTTGCACTACTTCTAAGAATGTTTGTGGCAACAGAACAGAAATAGCATACTATCTGAGATGTTTATTGAAGAAAGGAAATAAGAAATTAATAGAGCTTTTTTTTTGTCCGTATGCAAAACATCTACAAATATGAATTAACCCACATCATGGCCATTTAGCATGCTAAGAAAAGAGATGAAGATATTTACAAACTGGGCTTAAAATGTCATGGAAACAGCTGTCCTTCCAACAGACTGGAATTAATTTATTTGTTGTATCCAGGCAAGTTTGGCAGAGAAACCCACTGCATCTACACCTATGTATCACACCAAAAGCTGTGATTTTAATCAGACTATAAATACCAACCCAAAATCCAAACAAATGATTGTACCTTATTGGGGTTTTTTTGTTTGCAAGTGGGGTAGATTTAAGAAATTATTACTACTTTGTGGCATCAGGGTTGTAAAACAAAGCCATATCCCACTTCCAGAGAAAATTGCCTTGCAAATGACATACTGCAGTGACTTTCAGGTCCCAACAGCCATGGAGTTGAAGTCTAACAATTTCCCCACTTAGAATCCCCAGCTCATGCAGATCCTCCTTCACAGGGCTGATGCACCTGAAGCCCTAAAGTTGTTTCCATGGAACATAAAGAGGACATTAGAGTCAACCTCTGTAAACAGCACTTCAAACTTGCAGGGCAGTTTCACTCTCCCTGTCCCCACATTGCAAAAAAGATGTATCACTATATTTAAAGACCAGTTTGTGTCTCTGGTAGATCTAGAAGTACATAAACAGGTCAATCTGGGCAGCAGATGAAAAGAAAGTAGAACCTTGTTGGATTCACTCCATCATTGCTGCCTTGGGACTGTGCTGTTTTGAGAGGTGTCACATGTATGAGAAATATTGTAAGGCTATATCCCAGAAGCAGACAGAAGGGTGAAATACTTCTCCTGTACCAGTGTGGGCTTGCAGGAGGCAGGTGTCATTCCCAACACAAATCAAGACCTGTCCCACAACAATTCTGCCATTTGTTTTCACAGGAACTGTGCCTGGAGATTGCCAAAGCCAAGGCTCAGCAAGGATGTGCTGCCACCCAGCTCTCCTGGAAGCCATTCCCTGATCTCTGCAGCAGCAGAGAGTTTGCAATCACTTCCCAGCTCCACAACCTACATTCCACAGCTAGCTGTTGGCTTATCTCAGTGAGAGAGATGATTTTGTCACCCATTGCCGTGAAACTTCATCCAAGCACCCAGTGCTGGGAAGCACATTGGGCTCCCAGCCTGCTGATTTCAACAGAGAATCACAGCCCAAATTTAGCAAAAGTCACAAGGGCAGGTTTAACTCCACATACAGGAGCAATCTCCGGGAAATTAATTAGATTAATCACACCAGGAAAGTCAGCTCCACAGCAAGTGTGCACTGCTGTGCTGTGGCTTACAGGTGCACAGCTCCCTAATCAGGATCAAGCCTTTCCATGTGTTGTATTTTTTGAGGTGCAGCGGGATGTCATTAAGAGACAGCATAAGCTTTTAGTTTCTAAATCCTTCATTTCTTCAAGAAAGATCCACTTTGCTGCAGCACAGGATTTTCTAATTATATTCCTCCTTTCTACTCTGTTTTCCGGCTGCATAAAGAAGTCAAATACCTCACTTACACTGACTGATGTATTGGGGAAATAAAGTCTACTTCTGGCAGCTGAGATACCTTTTCAATAATTCATTTCCATAAAATTCCAGTTCTAACAAATTGATATACAACCTACAATTGAGCAGGTGAACACCTTTGTACACCTTTCACTTGATGTGCATGTGTGTGCATAAAACATGCTGTAGCACTGCATCCTGAGATTATTTTCTATAAGTAATAACATTTCCATTCTGAGATGAGGTTTACTAAGCACAGTTGTCATTATTACAATGCATTGAAACAAGGGAAGTTCATAAAGGGCATTTTGCTATATTCTGGTTGTTATTAGGTCAAACCACTCACAGTTGAGATCAGTGAAGCTTCTGGTCGATAATCTGTACAATCAATCCCATTTTTAAAGCTACTATAGATCCATTTTACAACAAAGATTGTGTGTGCAGCTCTGCATTTCTCTATTCCACTCCAACAAGTCTCCTACAGTGAAGGGACTCAGTGCAGGTGGCATTTGTGTTGCTCTATCACCCATTGACAGGAGATGAATCTCTGGAAGGCAGAGAAAACAACAGCTCAAGCCCAGCTCATGTTCAGCCTCATGACAGTATGTAACATTTTGTGACCTTTCAGCACCTTTATCACCTTCTGTTGTGCATTTCAGGTGGTTTTAAAATAATAATTCACTGGTCTGACAAAAAGGGATGTCTCTGAAGAACAGTATAGCCACAGAGGATTTACGCACAGTTTATATACAGCCCTACTGCTTGGGAAGCACCTTGCCTGATTAAGAATCCTCCTCTATTGCAGCAATAAACTGTATTTTACATTAGTGACAACTGAAATACTGAGCAAATGTCTTGACCAACAGGACAAATGATGTTTAGGGGATGATAGTTCCCAAAGTCCAGAAAAAAACCCCATAGTAAATACTTTTGGTACTTACTTATATGGCTAAGAAAGTAGTATTTGACCTCATCCATTAAGGCTTCAAAGTAGGAGCTTGAGCACAGTAACCAACAGAGTAAATGCTATTATTTAATATTACTGTTTCCTTATCCTGTCTATTAAATCTGAACAAAGTGCCAAGACAAGAGGAGCTTCAAGAAAAATTAAGCAAATGTAAAAGAATCTTGATAAACTCTGGAAATGGAAAAATCAAGGTGTCATTCAGTTATGACAAGGGATTATACAACTCTACATTCATCTGGACAAATGATACAATAAGAAGAAGAAGAAGAAGAAAAAAGGTTGGGAAGAGATTGAAAACCAAGCATTAGCCATGCTCTGAGAAAAAGAGAATCAAAAATTTCAGTTAAAACTTGAACATTTTAATTCCTCAGTTACAAGCTGCTTGAAATTAGATATTACAAAGTCAGCTGGTCCTCAGTATTGGCTCCTGACAGCACAGCTCACACTGCCAACAGTCACTGGACTAAACCCTCAAGGCCTTTCCTCTCTCCTCTGTTCTCCTTGCCAGTGAGGGTGGAGGCATCAGCAACCACAGCAATAAAAAGCACTGGCAGTGGTTTCCTCCCTTCATGGCTCCAAGGGAACAGCTCATATTTTATTCATGAAAAATAAGACCTCTGGAGGTCTAAGCGAAAAAAAACAGGAAGCAAATATTTCTTGGGGACAGTTGGTCACAGGCTGGCAAGTGTCCAGGACATCAAGAGGGAGGGGCAGGGGTGCAGGATGGAAGCATGAAAGCTGCTTTCCTTCCAGCCTTCCTGCCATGGTAGAAAGGAGGATCACAAAGGGCAAACTGTACCCGGAATGTTCTGTTTGGTGACCCAGAGCATGAGGGAGCAAATTGTGCTGGTGTCCTGCAGTGGGGATCCTGCAGGGAGTCACTGTCTTAGAGGGGAGAATCCATGCTGTGCAGTCAGCACAGATGCACCACAGGATGGGAGCCCTCCAAGGATTGGTTGGGAGAGCTTAATATTTACCCCTAGCCACTTGCCTAAGTTCTTGCTTATGATCCCAGAGTTCTCTGGATAATTCCTCTCCCCACTTTGCCACACTCCTCTCATGTCCCAAAATTATATCACTCTAAAGATTGTCTTGCAAGTGCCTTCAGAATAGGACCACGCTTGAGCCCAGAATAAGCACCTTCCTGGGAAAAAAGATCTCTTCCCAGATGGTCAGACAGCCCTCTTCCATTTCCTTGTGCCCCCAACAGATCACCCTTAATATCAGTAGAGAAAACAATCCTCTGCAATCCTTTGCTTTCCTGAGAAGACGATGTGAAGGTGCAGATGTCATTTGTCATCTCTAGTTGGGTGCAGAGGAACAACCATCAGTCCCTCACAGCTCAAGCCCAACACCCAGCACTGGCTGTGCCTCGCCTCAGGAGCCTTTCCATCAGCAATGACTAGTTCTGAACTTTAATTACTTTGCACAGGACACTGTAACAAGAACTTTCTCAGAAGCCTGAACTCCTCCTGAATTCTGGAATCTTCAAGGAAAGAAAGATGTTACCTGTTACTTTCTGAGAGACTTCCTAAAAGGGGACACATGCAGAAGAGGCATCTCTTGAAAATTACAGAAAACATGTAGTATTTTACATTAACATCCCTGTTTCATTGCTTTAATTACTGCCTAATGAGTATTAGCCCTCAGAATATCTCCCCTGTAGGGCTGAGCAAATGAGAAACAAGTCATAGCAGGGCAGTCAGAATGAAAGGAAGGGGAAAAACCAACACAATAAAAACCCACAGACATGAGGAGAGGCAGAAAAATGCACCCTGGGATGCAGCAGCCAACATTCATTTAACAATGTCAACATTTTATATGCAAGGCTTTCCTGGGTGGCAGCAAAATAGATGGATTAATAATGACATGTGGTGTGATTAGAAAAAAAGAAAATTTATATTTAATTACTCTTTATGGTATGGGGGTAAAGGGGAGGAAGAAATAATTCTCTATTAGTGCAAGCATCACCTAAGCTTACTGTTGCAGATAGGAATTTTAAAAACAACAAAAAACCCCAAAGAACTGCCTCTAAATTAAATCAACAACCCATATGTACGAAATGGTTTCAGACTTCTCCAAGCCAATTGCAACAGAATCTTTTTACCCTGTGACCTCCAGCATCAAAGCTCTGCAAACAACCCAGGATGCTGAATCAGTGCAGCTCCTATGCAACCCAAGTGCTCTGAGGTGCTCTGGGTACATGGAACAAAGGAGAGTGATACAAGGATTTCCCCTCCTGCTACAGTTAAAGCTGCTTTGAGGAAGTACAGGTTTAAAAATACAAAAGAAGATACATATAAGCTAATGTTTAATTGATCAGGTTAACTCTGTTACCATTAAAGCAAGATTTATTGATACTAGACAGGCAACATTTCTCATTGGGTTATTACATAGTGGTTAAATACAACAATGAAGTGACAAATGACTCTGCTGCTTCAATGGAACTCCCCCAATATTAGAATTTAGTGCCCTTTCCTGGTGTGTTTGGGCTTTAGAGGAAACCACCACTTTACAGGTCAGCAGAAAGAGCAACCAGGCTGCAGGGAAATCAGGCATTTTCAGGCAAGTGACTAAACACCAAGAGGTTCTCCAACATGACTGTATTCAAACCTGCAGGTGAGTCCCACTTACGCTGTAAGGCATGCTCTGACAGGATTTGTTCACTTGGAGGTGGCACAGCCCAGGTGACTAATGCAAGAAAGAAAAACTTCTCCTCTCCTCCATTTCTCAGACTTCTGTGAAAACTGGAAACAATAAACAACAAATATCTTAAATCAAAGGATATAGTGAACCTAATAAAGCTTTAATTTAGGGAAGCAGCCTTAAATTTAGGGAGTTAGTGCAGGTGGAGAGGAGATTGGATTGCAGGGCTAATAAACAAAGGGTTACCTGCACAGGAATGTTCTGTCACAGCTCCTTGGAAAGAGGCTGCCTGGAGCCCTGGGGCCAACTCTACCTGTGCAGTGCCAGCTCATGCAGCACCTGGGTTTTGCTGGACTTTAACCACACAAACCAGGATACACCTTCACCCACTGCCATAGGACTGTGTCCTTGCATGTTCTCCCTGACTGAGGAAAGGTTCACAAGCCATTTTCTCCTCAGATAATCCTCAGCATGTTTTGGTATGTGGCTCTAGACTTACTAGACCAAGTCATCATTTCAATCCCAAATCATTATGCAGCCACTAAAACAGACCTTAAGAGTATAAGTCCTGTTTTTCAATCCTCATCTAGGCAAAACCACACCAAACATTTGGAGTAAAAAATCCCCTGTGCACACAGAGATCTGAAGATAATAACACCTTTTTTATTTTCGTCAGATTTTTCTCACTTCTTCTATCACAAGCACTCTAAGTCAAACCAGACTTGATCCTTACCTTAACCTTTTGCTAAATTCCTCCTTTATGCTTTATGAACTTGATGGCTTGGAATACAGCAGCTCTTCCTTCTGATACTTCTAAATCCATGCTCTGCAGACTTGAATGAATCCATAGTTCCATGGCCTGGTATTTCCTGGACTGTTGATAACCAACAACATTACTGCATTTCCGTCAGTGATATGCACAAAATGAATGCAGATGAATGTTAAGATTTATTCTGTTGCATTCAGCCAAAGAAGGTCTCTGATCAAGTTTTGCCCAGCACTTCAGAGACTAGATACAGCTGAAATGGGTTACATAATGTCATGCAGTACCAATTAGGGGCAGTCAGTGGAGAATGTTGCCAGACTGCTGACGCAAGGAAGGAGTACAAGAAAGTAAAAATGCTGCATGCACTCTGGCAGTATTGTGGTGTATCATGGCTGCATGGTGTCTGACCAAAAGTCAAGCAATACTGTAACATTAAAAAGTGCAATCCACTTTATATCAAATTTGTTGCAAATTTCTTCTGAAGTGTCTGATAAACATAAATCCAGTCCACATGGCTGTTTTTATGTGAAACAGAGACCAAGTGTTGCATCTGAAAACACAAAGAGAGTGGCACACTGGTAAAAGAACAGATGAACCCAGATTGTCTACTTCCATTTCAAATTCTTGGATTGTACTGTTCATCAGAGCCCCGAGATTACTCCTCTGCTTCTGCACCAGCTTGGGGCTGAGTCTTCAAGCAGAAAGCTCACAGAGCCATTAGGTTCCTTCTTCTTCATCAAGATCCTTCCCCTTACACAAGGGAGCCCAGCAAGCACTTGTTCTGCAAGATGCTCTTTGCAACATCCGTGTTTGGCGGTAAGTCATGCACAGAGTCACTTTCTCAGCTTCCTCAGTGAAAAGGTGGAGGCTGTGTCCTCCCTGGAGGCAAACAGAACCCTGCTACAGTCACTAATGGTGACATAAGATCCTGACACAGAGGAGAAAATGTGATGTTCCATACCAGCCCCAGCTGCAGGTGCAAGTAGACAAGGGCTCCCAGGGAGGCTGCAAAAGAAGAAAGGCATGGCAAGTACAAAGGATCATTCCCCTCTCTTACACTTTCAGCTTCATCAACAGTGTTAGGAGCCAACAGCTGTGTTTGGCATCTAGGAAAAATGTATGTGTAGAGAATTTACCTGGTTTTGCAGACAAAAGAGGAATTCTAGGAGAAAGTCAATTCTCTTGGCTGTCATGGGTGACCTGTGTGGCTTTAACCCAGGTATCCATACTCCCTCTGCTGACTAAAGCTGTAACCATGCTGCTGGGCTTGGGCTGGACACATGTTGCTCTCTATTATGTGCTTAAAGAAGAAAAAGAAAGGAAATTTCAATCACATTTTCAGTCTCAAGCATCCAAAGGGCAGCAGAGTAGGACTGGTTAGTCACTGCTGCTACACCCTTCTCTTGTAACCTAGTGTAAAGCTCTGGACAAATGCCTCAACACATGCAGAAAAATCATAATAAAACTTCTCTGGCTTAAAATGGCACGTAAAATCCATTCTTTTAAGTATTTTCAGATGCTCATAGAAAATACTTGTGCAGCTGTAGAGTGTCCCAGTAGCAATAAGCTGAACTTGAGCTTTCCAGCTGCTCTGTCACCGAGACCTGTGCCTTGCCTCACTTCCAGCACTATGAATTTCCTAAATGCAGATGGTGGCTTAAAATTTCATGTGGCAGCATAAAAGAAAGATTTAAAGGTATTTAATGAAAATGT
This sequence comes from Lichenostomus cassidix, assembly GCF_008360975.1. Classification (NCBI taxonomy): domain Eukaryota; kingdom Metazoa; phylum Chordata; class Aves; order Passeriformes; family Meliphagidae; genus Lichenostomus; species Lichenostomus cassidix. Next base: position 3,375,745 of record NC_139499.1, read on the forward strand.
AAAAATGTAAAAATGAAAACGAGATGCTGCCAATAAAAGTGCTCAGGTAACAGCGTGGGCAGGTGTCACACTGTATTTATCCAGAGCATTTTGGTGAGCTGCTGTTGCACTGCAGCTCCTGGAGATGCTCACAAAAGGGTAAGGATGAGGCAGTGGATGGGGAAATAAACAGGGAGATGGCCATGAGCCAGTGGAGAGGAAATGTGGGACCTCAGGCCATTACACTTTGCAAGAAATTTTACAGGGTACCCATAACATTAGCTCAGCACAGCTGTACCCCCAGGGCCATTCTATGGATAAATACATGAAGTATGGACAGGGCTTGTGATGCTACAAGTACAAGGACAAATTAATACCTGCATATACTGACAGCATCATCCCATTTTGCTCTAGAGCTCAAGCACAGCAGCTCTGCAGGAATCAGGGCTCCTGTCAGTCTGGGTGCAGACACGTCAGGCCCAGGAAACCTCCTAATACGGTGATGCCCTATTTCATGAAGCACCAGCCCAGCCTCCCTTCTAACAGCTCCATCATTACTTTCACTCCCACTATTTGTTCCAGCTCTGCTCTCTGCTTTCAGCCTCAGTGAGCACAAGATAAAATGGTTGCTAGCATGAGAATTCATTCCACTGTCTCCAGCCTAGCTGTGTGAAACGGAGAGAGCGCAGAGAGGGAATAGGCTGCACGGGGACTGCAGACTCCACACATCCCTGGCAGTGAGGCATCTGTGCTCTGTGACCTACTTGTGGCTGCAAAACAGCAGCAGGCTGCAGTCAGAGCCAAAGCTTTAACTGTGGCAGCGGTGCCAGCACTGGACAGCCCAACCAACTCTGCACTTCTCTTAATACTGCAATTTCAGATCTCAGCCCCCTGGCCTTCTAGACCTGCAGGATAACATGCATGAGTGTTATCCCTAACAATAACACTGAGATGAACTCACTGGTTTAACCCAAAAGCAAAACAAACTTAAATTCTAAATGGTTCTCCCCTCCCTCCCCAAACCACCGCATATCAGAAATTTTTATTACTGAATATACAGATCCATTCTTTTTGCTAACAGTTACCTGAAGTTAGTTTCCTCTCATACTTTATTTCTATTACTGAGTTTTACATCTCACATCACTGTTGCTGTTGCTTTTCACTATCTTCAACTACTGCCTCACATTTAGTGTCTTCACCAATTTCAATATGTTGTTCAAACTCCAAACAAGCCACCCTCACTTTCACCTACCATAGTATGCAAAGCAGCAATTCTTTTGCCACAACTTCTGCATTCTCTCAACCCAATGCTCTGATGAAACCTGTTGTGCTGGGCTTTAGTTTCCCTGTGAGCACCAGAGCTTGAGCCCTTGACTAGAGCTAGTCTGAGAAGAGCTTCCATATGATATATAGAAGACCTGCCGCTGATACTTCATTACTGCTGAGAGGGCCACAAGATCATGATTTATTTCTCTGATGGGGATCCCCACTACTAGTAGTAGATGCTGTTTGAATACACTAAAGAGGAACACTACCCTTGCTGAATAAACCATTAGCAAAAAGCCTTTCTCTGTACTCTATACTGATTACAAGTACTTAGTAAGCTTTGCTATATATCTTTTGGGGTATAAAGGAGAAAGGTCTGAAAGAATAATCTTAAATTCAGGATTATTCTCCTTTCAGGAGAACACACTACATCTGCATACATGTGTATTTAGTTATTGCTGATGACACATCAAAAGTTCTGCTACTTCAGCATTGAATTTGGAATTCATTTAACCCTGGATGTATCCTGTGGTCTCAACTGTTGGACCACAATAAGAACAGTTTGGATTTTGGGACATGATGGGTTTTACAACTTTCCGCTCATATCTGCCTGTCCACCTGCTACACATCCCAAAGAATATTGTTGTGCCTTCAATAAATACTTGTTCTGTGTTTGATAAACCACTGTGAGAAGCTCCTGCCTATGCTGGGGCTGCCACACTTTAGGAGACCATGCTCAAAACCACATTTATTTTAACTGTTAGCAGAAACATATCACAAAATCTGTCATCAGGCTCTCTGCAACAATTCTTATCATTAGCCTTTCTTATTGTCCTTTGAGTGCTTATCAGCAGCAATCCTACACAGAGTGGGAGAATTAATGCTAGCCAGGAAAATGATATCTTATCTAGAAGCTGGTACTTCCTAAGAGCAGAATTACTGTTTAATTTGGCAAGAAACCAGAGTATATCCAGGGTGCTGCTCTGACAGGCTGTTATGACCAGCAGTGCTGCAGTATTTCACTGTCTTATGTTGGGTTCTGCTGACTACTGCAGAAAATTAAATCTAAAGACAAGAGTAACAGAGTGAGTTTGAGTATTACAGGAACAAACAGTCTGCATATGAAAAAAAAAAAAAGCCAACTCTCACCCTCATATAATTGTGGTGTTATTTATCTACTTTACCTCCAGTGGAGGCAGTTAATCCACTGTTAATGTTAATGCAGCCAGGAACATGAAACCTGCAAAACACTTCCAATTTTACCTTTACATAACATTTATCATACGACCACTGGGAACTACTACAGCTATTAATAAAAACAATGTGCAAAACAAGATTAAAGCACTTACCACCTACATAAAAACTCAGATATGAGACTGCACTTTGCAAAACAGAAACTTCACCCTCCAGAGTTTTAGAGCCTTAGGAGAAACTCAGCAAACACCATCACTGTCAGGTAATAGGCAGAACCAGTTTTACAGGCTGAAGACAAATGCTCATGTCAGCCTCAAAATACCAATAACAGACACTGACAGTAACACTGGAATACAAATGTTGTGACAAGTGAGAGGAAGTTACTCCCTCAGAGGAGCATCACCGCTCACACTGAGCTGCAAATATGGTCAGTTCTGAGTTCCTGCCTCACACCAATCTTAAATTAGAAACACTTCCCAAGGAATCAGGGCCCAGACTGAAGGACAGATGCTCTGCTCACTGAGCTAACACAAATGTCATTAATTATGTGGAGCATAAACAGAACTGAAAGATATACCAAGGCCTCAGTAACTACTGAGGTTGAAAATGAGTACTGATTTCCAAATTCTAATGCTATGGGTATGACAACACAGCTCTCTGTCAGGAGCTGGTAGCATGTGGGGCACCAATGAGCTTGGTACAATAACACTTCATCAAAATTATCAATTAAGAAAAAAAAGGGTCTTGACTTAGTTGGATGAGCCACCTTTACTTAAGCTGGAAAAAAACATTTAGAATCACAGAATAGTTTGGGTTGGAAAGGACCTTAAAGCTCTTCTCATTCCACCCTCTGCCATGGGCACACCTACTACACAAGATTGATCCAAGCCCATCCAACCTGTCCTTGAACAGCTCTAGGGACAGAGCAGCCAGAGCTTCCCCGAGCAACCTGTGTATCTTATATGTGCTCAATAAAGAGCGCCAGAATCATCCGCCCACTATAACGTAACTGCTTACAGTATTTTGCAATGCATCTTCCATTGTTTTCATTTTACGGGGGGGAAATAGAGCTACATAGAAGAAACAAAAGTTTAAACCCCTGAAATGCAAACGTTATTGTTGTTATTATCTTAACACGCAGTAGGGTAGGAAGCGCAGCGAGTCCAAATAGTCGACTACAAGCCCAGCGGAGCTACGAGTGGCCTTCCCTCACCGACAGTCCTTGGCTTGGCTTGGCTTGGCTCGGCACGGCACGGCACGGCACGGCACCACAGCCCTGGGCTGCCGCCTCCCCGCCTCACTGAACAGCTCCAGGACCCGGCGACAGGCTGGAGAGCGCCCAGCCCGCCTGCCTCCGCCGGCCCACCCCGGAGGCGGGCCCGGCAAGCCGCCCTCCCTCCCCTCACGGCGGCAGCGGGAGGACGGGCCGGAAGCGCCAGCTGCGCCGCCATGGAGGTGGATGTGGGGGACGACGAGAAGGCCGGGCCGTCGGCAGGCGAGAAGCGGGGAGCTGCCGAGCCCGCGGGGGCCGCGACGAGCCACTACGAGCTGCCCTGGTGAGAGGAAACAGCGAGCGAGGGAGGGCGGCCGCCTTGAGCCGCCATGGGGGAGCGGGCGGGGGACGAGGGGCGCGCGGTGATTGGTGCAGAGCGGGGAGGGAGGCGGGACTGCAAGCGGCATAGCCAATGAGGGGAGGGCGGGGCGCGCTGGTGGCGGGAAGGAGAGGCCGAGGGGATCTGTGGCGGCTGAGGGGATCTGTGGCGGCCCAGGGGAGCCGTGGCGGCCGAGGGGAATGTAGCGGTCGGACCCAGCCACGGCCAGACCCGCGAGTTCAAGGCTGTTCCCCCGTGCCCGCCGGGGTGCGGGAGCTCAGTCTGGCTCGGAACTGGGAACTGTGCCAGCGCCCTGTGACCTGCCCGCTGTGTGGCCGGGACTGGGAAGGCAGGAATCGTAGAATCACAGAATGGTTCGGGTTGGAAGGCAAGAACACCTCCCACAATCCCAGGTTGCTCCAAGCCCCATCCAGCCTGGCCTTCAACACTTCCAGAAATCAATAGTGAAGAAAATCCCATTTTTTTCCTTTGTAACCTAAAAGTCAGCCCTGCACTGTGTTGGCCACTGAGGGTGGCTTCTCCCCTCAGGCTGAGGCACCGAATTCCTGTTTGAGTTGAGCATTTTCTCCCTCCTTTTGCTTTTTTATACCAATGGAAGCAAAACCTTTCAGGATAGTACAGCCCTGGCACAGGGTGCTCAGAGCAGCCCTGGCTGCCCCTGGATCCCTGGAAGTGTCCAAGGCCAGGTTGGACCTGGACCAACCTGGTCCAGTGGAAGGTGTCCCTGCCCATGGCACAAGGCTGGAATAAGATGGATTTTAAGGTCCTTTCCATTAAGCCAAACCATTCTGGGATTCTCCGAGTCAATTAGTGTTGTGGAATGCTGTTCATAGCAATGAGGGGGACCCTGCAGCACTTGCACTGAAGGCAACATGTCCACTCATCTTTCTCCCATGCTCTCTTAACATAAACCTCATTGTCCGTCACTCTAAAGCACTATTAAAGCATTATTAGATGTGCTGAAGTGTGTGGCATTTTACTTTTACAGGGTGGAAAAATACAGACCCATGAAACTGTCTGAAATAGTTGGAAATGAAGATACTGTGAGCAGATTGGAGGTGTGTAGCTATCCCTGTATCTTTTTACAGGTTATCTCAAAAAAACATATTTCTGCATAGATCCACAGGCCAGTAAAAACACTATTGTATTTTTACATCCACACTTGAGTATGTGGACCAAAGTTTCCTGATTTACTTAAAAAATCACAAGTTTTACATCATAGTTGAGTGGTGTGTAAAGAAATATACTTTCTTCAATTGGGATGTTTAAATTGGCTGTGTTTTGATACAGTTTAGAAAATTTGTAGCTGTCATAATAATATTGTTTCAATGAATAAATATAATTTGTATAACAACCAAAAGAAACATAATTCTTTTGGAAGAGAAATGTTTTCCATATCAGGATGGGGCTTGGAGCAACCTGGTCTAGTGGAAGGTGTCCCCTGCCCATGGCAGGGGTTTAGAATGAGATGGGCTTTAAGATGCCTTTCAATTCCAACCATTCCAGGATTCTATAATTCTATGACAAATTAATCTGTGAACACAGTATTGATGTTAACAGAAAGACTATACTAGCAAGTATATCATTAAAACAGATGGAAAGGCAAGAGTACAAAAGACCTGTGGCATTTAAGTGCTTTTAAATATTTCCATATTATTCTAGGGTTCAGTTCAATAAAAAAAACCCAAACATATAAAAGCAGCAAGGTTCAAAAAATGAAAACAGGAAGGGGAAAAGAGAAGCGTGTTTCTGATGCTTAAAATAAAACAGAATTGAAACTATTTGTTCATGTTATTTTCTTACATAATTTCTCATTATCATTCTTTCTTAGGTCTTTGCAAAAGAGGGGAATGTACCAAATATTATAATTGCTGTGAGTATTGTTATGTTTTGCTTTATTTCAGTGTTGATCCTGGATTTGAAATCTAAGCAGGATGGCCTCCCAGTACAGACGGGCTTTGAGCCTGAGTGTACTGGTGAGGGAGATGTTGGTTGTGTGCTCTTGGAGCAAAATTCTTGGCAGAATACACAGGGAAACAGATTTAAATCTACCTCAGGTGCCTGAAACACATCCTGTGCTTCTCCCTGTGGCATATCTCCTCTGTTAGGAGCAGGATCCTGAGCTCAGGCACAGCTTCCAGGCTGATGTTTTCTCTGCAGTTCCTCTGTTGCAGCCTTTTTTCATGACTGAGAAGATTTGTAGAGAGCACAGCTTTGAAAATTACATTAAACTTACCTGCAATTGCTTCATTGTCACATTTTTAGGGCCCTCCAGGAACAGGTAAAACCACCAGTATCCTCTGCCTGGCTCGTGCTCTGCTTGGTCCTGCATTAAAAGATGCTGTTCTGGAGCTGAATGCCTCAAATGACAGGTGAGAATGAATAAACCTTATCAAACTTTTAATAAAGAAGCAAATTTCAATTTCTGTTTATAAACCCAGGCCAGTTTGATAGGCTTAATGCTATAGTAAGGCCTGTAAGATTTATTTTAGTGCAGTCTTTCCAACTAAAAGTTAGGCAGTCTTTGGTGTTCACCCATCAACACAGGTATTATTTCTCGATGTTTTATAAACTTAATAGACACTTTCATAAATGAAGACATAAATAGGTGGAGTGCAGAATCCATAGTGGTACTGTTTTCTTAAATTTATTTGAAAGAGTTAAGTTTCCTACTGCACTCATGAGAGTACTAAGAAAGAAAAGGGAACAGGCTGTTTATACTGAAACTCTTCAGTGCTTAGAGTGAGAGAAATTAGGGCTATAAGGGCAGTTGAGGATTAAAATGTAGGATTAGGGTGTTAGGTATGTAGGGGACACTGACTGTACTCCAAGGATCAGGCATTAAGGGTTGATTATGTTTTCCACATTCTGTTCAGACCTATCCTGAAACATTCTGACATTTGCTGAGGGGCTTTCTGAGCACAATGCTACTCTGTTAGTATCAGTCATAGTAAGAACTACAGAATCACAACATTCTTTTTCTAAACAGAAAAAAAAGTAATATCCTGTCTTTATAAAAGTAGGTCTTTGCAGGGACTCTGTCTAGGAAAGTGTCCATGTTGTGCTGATATGATTCAGTCTATCCAGCTGTTTTTCTTAAACTCTTCTGAGCTACAGCTGGGGTTGTGGATGGAGCTGTGGGAAGAACTGGCAAAGCAATCTTAAATGCTTCTGGCCTTTGTTTATTTATTACCCTTTCCTTGTGCCAAACATAAGTCATTTTGTGGTGGTAGTGCAAGTAAGGTTACTGATTTTGTGTATATTTATCTTGCTACTGTTATTTCCTTGAAAACCCCCAAAACTGAGGGTTGTTGGTGTTTGAATCCAAATCAGTTGGACAGTCTGGCTTACAGCATGGTTCCACAGCGGTTGTACTGACACAGCTGAAGGGGCAGGAACAAACAGTGGGAGAATCAGGAGCACTTCAGCTGCTGTGGCTGCTGAAAAAAACCTATTCTGTATTTTCACCCAACTTATCATGAATCAATTGAATTCTTGTTCCAGAGGCATTGATGTTGTAAGAAACAAAATCAAAATGTTTGCCCAGCAAAAGGTCACACTTCCAAAAGGTCGGCATAAAATAATCATCCTTGATGAAGCAGACAGGTATGTTGTTTTTTCCTGAGCTCAGCTACTGTGTGAAATGTGCTGCATCTCTCCTGTCTGTAGAGCTCCAGTCTTGGACAGTATTGAGTGTTTCTATCAAGCTGTTCAAAATAATTTGTTAGGAAATGAATATGGATTGAACAGGGATCTTATGGGAGTACTCACAGCAAGCAGAGATCATTGCTTCAGAAGAGACTGAATATTGACATGGAATGCTCTGGATATGAAACAGCATCTTTCAGTTTAGTGGAAAGATGCCCCATCCCTGGAAGTGCTCAAGACCAGGTTGAACAGGGCTTGGAGCAACCCGATCTAGTGGAAGTTGTCCCTGTCCATGGCAGGGGGTTGGAACTGGATGAGCTTTAAGGTTTCTTCCAACCCTAACCATTTTGTGATTTTGTGATTCCTTCTCTTTGAAAAGAGTTTGGCTCATGTAGAGAATTTCACTAGATGAAAATGGGACATTCTCCACCCTATGCAGGTGGTGTATTAATATTCTTAGCAGTGTCCTTCAGAGCATTAATGATCTCATTTTGCATGTCAGTGTTAAGGAGGTCTCTGCATTGCAGGGTGGTTTGTTCACATGACTAGTAAAAGCTGCTTAGTTTATCAAACCAGAATATCAAGTCATTTACAAAGCACAGCTTCATATCAGTAAACTCTGAAGCTTGTATGAAAATAGTTGTTAGGCTGCACCTGAGTGAGTGAAGGGCAAAATCTGTCCTAACTCCTTGTCTCCCCTCAGCATGACAGATGGAGCACAGCAAGCATTGAGAAGAACAATGGAAATTTATTCCAAAACAACGCGCTTCGCACTTGCGTGCAATGCCTCTGACAAAATCATAGGTAAGTGCTGCTGGTTCCTGGGTGTTCTTGTTATGTGCTCTCCATACTGTTGGCTAACTTCCAAGGCAGCTTCCAGAAATACCTTGTTGATGTTTCTGAAGAACACCTTGTTGCAAGAAAGCATGGTACTTCTGAAAAATCAAGCCACCTGTACTTCATCTGATAAAAGAGTTTATTTGTTTAGCCAGGAACCCTCTGAGCAGCTGTTTTTGATGGACAGTGCCATATGTGACTGCAGAAGCAGATTTTACATGCTTTTGGCTTAATCTCCATCCAAATCTGATTTAAGATGTTTGATGTTTAAGTTTAAGTTTAAGATGTTTGATGTATTGTTTACTGGGTGTCTAACCCTTTTGTTATCCTTTCTGAATTATAATCCTAAATTTGCCTACAGGTGAACACATTGCAGACCTTTAGACTTCTCTTGGTAAAATAACATTATAAACATCGATATTCAGAAATTCAGGAGAACAGAGGAAGCTGAGTTTTGTATATGTTTCCACATATCTGGGAAAACTCCAGCAGTACATTTGGGCTCAAAGGAAGGACTGTAACAATTGTATGTGCTTAAGGAGAGACTGTGTTCTGCTTAGAGCTTACATGTATTTTTTCTTTAAAAGACATAAGAACTGTTGGAACCTGAGATGAAGACATGTTTGACTGTGGGGTTTTTTGAGAAGAAGAGGGAGAAGCTAATTACACATCTCTGTCCTCAGAACCTATCCAGTCTCGATGTGCAGTGTTGCGTTACACCAAGTTGACAGATGCACAAATCCTTGCCAGGCTACTGAAAATTGTTGAGAAAGAGGATGTACCATATACAGATGATGGACTGGAGGCCATTATCTTCACAGCCCAAGGTGATATGAGACAGGTAAAAGGAGAAAGACAGTGAAACAAAGGCTTCTACTTAAAGCAAAAAAACCTTTGAATTGCAGCTCTCAAGGAATTCTCTCTGGGGAGAAAAAGCAAAAGGGATGTGACTTGTGGCCCAAGAGTAACTAAACTGTTTGGTTTTGTGAGGGTTTAAAATGCTCCTTAAAAGTGGATTGGTGGGAAGTAGATACCAAATTTGTGGGAGGAAATAAAGTCAGCATAAATTTGTGATTTTTTCTGTTGTTTAATTGCAAACTGCTTATTTGGCATAATTTCCTGAAGTGTATTTAATCCTGAGCAGGGGAGGGAGAAGTAGAGCACTTCAGAAAAGAAATAAAGTCTTATTTTTTCTTTCACAGGCATTAAACAACCTTCAGTCAACACACTCTGGATTTGGCTTTATAAACAGTGAAAATGTCTTTAAGGTCAGTAATTCAGAAAACAGTTTTGCCAGAAGTTTAGCTTTATGGCTGTGTGAGATTCCATTGGACACATAAGCCTTTGAAAGTGCTTTGCCAGTTTGCAGACAGCCCTGTGTATGTAGCAGTTACAGCATTAGACTTTTCTTTTGAAAAGACATCCCTAATGGCACATCTGAGACCCTGTGGCTTTGCAGCTCTCTAAAACCACACGAATCACATAACTGCTGCGAAATTTCAGTGATAATTTGGGAATCTATTGCTTGGGTGTTCTCATTTCATGCTGTTGAGTCTGCCATGACAGACTATCTGAAAAGTAAGATTATTTAAAATTTAGTCTGTGTTATGGAATATTTCTGATTCAGTACTTCAGCTCCATAGAAGCTTGGTGAGAATACCAGAGGTTTAATGCAAAGTCTTCTAATATTTTAGTGTAATATTTCTCTTGGATACAGGTATGTGACGAGCCTCATCCTCTGCTTGTGAAGGAAATGATACAACACTGCGTAAATGCAAATATTGATGAAGCATACAAGGTTGGTTTTCATGTCTTGTGTCAGCACAGACAGGCATTATTTCTCTACAAAATTCTTGTTTGCTTTGAGGAATTCGCAATGTGTGTTGTTTTTTAAGATAAGGGCAATACCATGCAGATGAGTTGATGAACTAAATCCCTTTTGTGCGAGAGTTTGTTCAGATAAATAAGCCAGCAAGCAAAAAAGGAAGTTGTAGTGAAATTACTTGCTAAATGCTTGAGCTTAAATCAGCTGATAAATAGCACGTGCAGTTCCAGTAGTTATATACAGCTGTTCCAAAAGTGAATATCCTTGGCTCACCTGGCAGATAAATGGGGGATTATTCTTGCCTGCACAGATTCTTGCCCACCTGTGGCGACTTGGATACTCTCCAGAAGATGTCATTGGCAATATCTTCCGTGTGTGTAAAACCTTTCAAATGCCAGAATATCTGAAACTGGAATTTATCAAGGTTAGTACTAACCCTCTCCTGATGGGGCCTTTTAGGCTTTTTAAAGAAGATTATGTGATTGGGGGCAGCCTCAGGGGTTTCTGTTAAACATTTGTTGTATATTAGCACCAAAAAAGTGGTTTTTGACTGATTACTGCTTTCTTTCCCACTGCATCGTCAGTTTGTCAGTAAGAAGTCACTTGAAGTTTAGCATCTGAACACTCACAGAAGTGCCAGAAGTCACTTTAGTGATCAACTAAAATTAATAGCAGATGTAATGCTAAATTTATTTATATCAAAGCCTCAACTCCTTGAAAATGTTCTTCAAATGCTTAGTTGATTCTAGTGTAATAGATAGTAAAATACTAAATTATATTAACAGAGTTGACAAATGGTAAGCTGGTGATATGGAATCAGTCTTCATATTTGAAACCTGTTCTTGTGTGTAGGCACCTTGCTTCTTATAAAGGAAGTGGGGAAATACAGGCTTTGATTTTAAAAATATAGGCATTTTAGTTGGTTTACGGGAGTAGATACATTCTCTGAAGTTTGAGTGACTTGGAGATGATCTTTTAGCAGGAAGGGATATGTTCTATTTAGTCATTAATAAAATATACAGAGACTAAGGGAGAAAACAGAAGACTTGACAATGTCTCTGTCACCAGGAAATCGGGTACACTCACATGAAGATAGCCGAAGGTGTGAACTCCCTTTTACAAATGGCTGGGCTGCTGGCCCGGCTGTGCCAGAAGACTGCAGCCCCTGCAGCCAGTTAGGCACCTCCCCGAGCCTGCTGGAAGGAAACCAGGTTTTGTTGCAAAAATGTTTTGTACTTTTCTATTTAGACCAATAAAGCTTTAAAATTTATTTTAACCCACAAACTTGTACATGTTGTATAACCAGGATAGAAGGGAGGACTGTCACAGTCCAGAGCAATAAAAATGGAATCCTGTTGTTAGGCATTACACTTAAGCCTGTAAGTGATCTTACCAAGACCAAAAAGGAAATTTTTTGCACAAAATACAGCATTTACTGAAGTTATAATTGAGACACATTGAGCGAGTGCCACTTTGTCCAGTGGGCGGGGAAGGTATTTTCACCAACCATACAAGAGAAATATAACACATTTCTTAATGGTGCCACTATATTTTGGATATTACTTTTGTAATCTTTAAAAACTTTACCAAATTCTGGTATGCTCTGCATTTGAGTTCCCTGTCCAGTCCCTGCTTGTCCAGATTAGGTAATGTCTTCGTTTCAGCCTGCCAAAAAAGCTAGAGAATCATGTTTTCCTTTCCAGTTTTGGAAACACCTTGCCAGTGTAGATGGGCAACTAAGTGTGAAATGCAGAAAGAAAGTAAATATAAATTGAATTTGACCACCTGATATGAGATGTGAGACTTGTGTCTCCAAGCAGATACATCTTAATATAATTAAGCCTGGTCTGGTTACAGCAGTCATGCAGAAAGTGCAGAGGCACAATTTGCTGGTGTTTACACTTCACTCTGCCCATTTAGTTGATGATTTCCACCCCAGGTGTTCAGTTCCCCACAGCAGCTGTCTCAGTGCCAAATGGATTTTTCTGGGCAGCACCAGTTGGCTTCAGCTGGTGGGCTGGTCCTGCACTGAGGCAGGGGCTGGGCACACCCTCTCCTTCTCTGACAAGCCACAGCAAGAGTTGGTGGCATTGTGACTTTCCCCTCAAGTCTTCCTGCAGCTCCTCTGGCAGAGCCTCCAGACAAACCTTTGTGATTCAATGTGCAGGAGAGAGAGGGAATTGGCAGCTGAAGTGCAGGGAATACAGCAAACAGCTCTTGGAATAATGGATGTAATGCTCAAAGTACATTCTTCCTTTACTAGATACATATTGAACTTAAGCTTTGGTTCCCATCCAGTAAGTTGTCACTATCAGCACAAACTCTATTAAATACACAACTAATGGTTTCATACTGGGGCTTGAGCTGCTGAGTTCTCTACAGACACAGCATCCCAGCTTTTGTCCCCAAAAGCTTAAATAAGGGTAATTTTCCTTTGACTGCACATCACAGCCAGCCTACAATGTCTTTGCTTTCTCATTAAATGTGTTCACTGCTGAATGGGGAAGGAAGAGGTGTTACCAAGAATGTTTCATTAAACCAGCAAACACCGTATTTGGACAACTCAAGACCAGCCCTTCCCCCTGGGATGTGTCTGCCAGCAGTGGTGGTACCAGTGGAAGGATGAGGAACATGGAGGGTCATGGTTCCTACCTGGTTTCAGAGGGTTTCTTCTCAGCTTTATTCAGTAGCTGCATTTCACAGCTCCAATTTGGAGCAGACTCTCCTCTGGGCTAATCCTTTCCAGCTCTACAGGGACATTATCACACTCACTTTTCTTAACAGGACTAGTATTGATCCCAGAGGCCACCAACAGCTCCTGCTCTCCAAAGGTGTGTGTTCTCCCTCTGAGTGCAGAGCTGCTGCTTCCCAGCACTTAGCACAGGCTCCCCAGCTCCATTTCAGAGCTGCACCAGCAGTGCCAAAACTACTTTTCTAAAGCATCTTAAATTGAAAACAGGATGTGAATTGCTCACTTGGCTTCCTACCTAATGTGAAGAGAGAGGTGGACCCAGAGGACATGTAAATCTCCTTGCATTACGTTCAAATGACACAGTGCCTAGCAATTCTGGTTGAACACCAGAAATCCTTGCACACCTAAAGGTTGTCCTGAAAGGACAGCACAGTACTCACTCATTGCAAAGAAAAACCATGAGGTGGTTCAGAGCAAGACTAATAACAAACATTGATGAGAGTTCCCGAAACAGTTCCTGGAAACCTTCCAGTGTAATGAGATGACTGGCTGAGAAGTGCTCCAGGAGCTTTGCAAAGCTAAGGATGGATTTATCTCTCACTACAGCTGACTGCTCTGGAGAGCTGCAAGGCAGCATTTGCTCAGATCCACAGTGAGTGAAGGGAAGATTTTCCACATCCAGCTCCTGCCCTGCCTGCTTTGGCACCACAACTTTCAAACTCAGACTTTGGCAATGAAGGAACCTTGTACCAAGAAAATCTAATTGCTGTAATCTGCCTCCCTGCTTAGTGAGGAGAGCAGTAAATCTTGTAATTTCATGTTTTGACTATGCACTGACCTAATGCCTAGAACTTTCTGGGAGGTCTCCAGCTGGATGTGTTGCTGTGTGCCAAGGATCTGTCACTGCTGCTAATCTCCTATTTATGAATGGCTCTGTCATTTGGGAGATGAATCACCAGTGGGTAACATCAGACATCATTCAGAACGAGTCACCCTTGCAGTGAACAATCCACAGTCTGCAGCACTTCATGGAAAGCAGGAGTTTCTTCAGGTGCTGAGGATGAATCCCAACAGTCTCATGGCCTTGTGACAGCCAGGCATAATTTCAGTGACAAAAGCACCCCTTGCCAGCCTGGGAGCCTGTGGCAAGCCAGGACAGGCTGTCACTGTGTGTGCTTCTGGCTCACGGGGACCTTGCTGTCACCCACCCGTGCAGACGTTTTGCAGAGCATTTCACCATCAAGAAACCTGAGGGTGTGAGGAGAAGCTGGGCTGGGGTGAGCAGAAAACCAGGCTGTAGCTCCCTGCCTGTGTGCATCCCTGAAGTGCACTAGATTTTCTGTTGTAAAAGTCCCGTGGAGTCAAACTCCAACCCACTATTTCAGCTACACCTGTGGTCTCTCTTGATGGTTCTGCTAAAAATGGTCACAAGTTTTTTGCAGCAGGAAGCACCTGACATCCCTTCTCCCACTCCATGCCTCTTTAACCCTTAGCTCCCCTTCTCTGCTCACTCACCGTGAGTTTGGACTATGTTCTTTCCTGAAACACAGTTTTCTGATGTTATTTTGAGGAAGGCATTTTAAGGCATTTTCTTCCTGTAAGATCACTCCATGTCACCTCATGTCCTCCCATTTCTGTCACCTGATCGTGCAGACATCTGTATCTGTATCATTGCAAACCATAACAAAACACCCCATTTTCTTTGGAAGCTTTTCAGTTTTAATAAATAAGTGTTCCAAAAGTGCATCAGGGCTCAGGAGACAGGGATTCTGTTTCTGGGATGATATTCCTACAGCCATATTGAGGGACTGGTACAGTTTCTGAGGCTGATAGCTGTGCATCTGCCCCTCCCAGTTGTCGCTGGTTCTTTGTATCATTATAAAAGATACTGAAACATGAGAAAAACTGCCATAGACCAACACTGTGAATTACAAGCCATGGATAAGGCAGGCATTTAATCCTCTTTGGCTTTTGCGAACAGGTTGGAATCTCATTCAGCTCCAGACAACCACTGCTGTTATAAACACAACCTCTGCCTTGCCAGTTCCTCTCATGTAGGAAACTGCTTCTATAGGAGAGAACAGGAATTAAATCAGAATGTAATCCCTATGGCTTAATACCATCGTGCATGAGTCACCCTGACAAATTAAGTAGCTGGCTGCATTACTGCTCAGCAAGTTAAGGATTCATTTCATGCTTGACAGAAGAAAACATTGCCCAGATGCCATCCTCCATTGAGTGGACGTGCAGGGAAATGAGATGGGATGAGGAGCTTGGAACTTGCCCGTGGTCACTGGGGGCAGTGCTTTCTCCAGTTGCAGGTTTGCAGTTGGACTTCTGTGGGGCTTCAAGCAGAGCATTTCTTCCTTTCAGTGACACCTCTTCTATGTGATTGCAGGCACAGTTTGGAGGAGAGATTTCAGTGAGGGATGGAAATCTCCCCTCTCCCTGTGTGCATGTTCACTGGGTGCACTCTTATAGCTCAGCCAAAGATTTCTTCAGACTTTATACAGAATACTTGAAATAAGAGGAGAAAAAACAGTCAGTCCACTGACTTTTAATCTCTGCTTACATGGCATAAGGACAATCTCACTGGGTCTCAGAGAGTAAAAACCCAACAAGGAGAGTGATACTGGTCCCAGTCCATCTTCCAGTGGGAGTTCTAGTCCAGCCTGGAGCAGGGTGACCACCACTAACCAGCATGTAGTAGACCCTCAGTGTCATGCAACCTTTTGCAGGTTTTTTTACTTTATCTGCCTTGAGTAATTCTTTATCAGCAGCATCAGGTTGGTGCTGATAAAGGGGCAGGATGAAGCCAGCAAGGGCAGAGCTCCAGCCAAGCTCTCTTGGGCATAGACCAAATCCTCCCACCCCAAAATAAACACCATACACCAACTCCTTCCACCCCTATGTAAACATATCAACCATTTACTCTGTTCCTACCTTTGCTCTGACAGCAGGGCAGGGCCTGACAGAGGACCTGCATTGATGTAGTCTGGCTCATCATCTGGGCTCTCTGTCAGCGGGGCTGTGGCTGAGGATGGGAAGCACTCATCAGTGAGTGGGTTGACGTAAAAACACAGACCACCAACACACTATGTGTCCTGCCAATGTTTAGCCTTTGATGCTGACATGGTTTTGTGCCTGGGCTAAGAAACCTCTGGGCTAAGATCAGTGTCAAGGTCTCCTTGAAGAGGCTTCAAAATGGTCACAGCAAATTTGCAAACACTCTGGAAGCATCGAGCCTGGGCAGCTCTTCAGAGCCAAAAGAGATTTAATTGAGAGAGTGTGCACACAGGAATCAGTTTGCTTAGGCAACTTTCACAACAGAGACACAAAGTTCTTGAATATATACATATGTACACTCCCCACTATCTCCCAGGCCAGAGCTCCCCCCATGTCTCACAGGAAGTCACACATTTGATTAAACAGCTGTTAAAAGGTCAATGTGAGAAATAGGCCCCCTGACTACATCAGGAGAGTCAAGGGCTTACCCAGTGGCTGTGTGCACACAGTTCTGTGTCACAGGGGATTACATGGCTGCACTTGCACTGGGGCAGCCTCAAATGTAAGAGGATGTAAGAGCTCTGTGGTCTTAGCATCCGTGGTCAGGGTTTAGGCACAGCCACCCAAATGGTGGCCTTTTGAGTATGAGAAACACCACATCCTGACAGAGGAGCATTCAGTTACAGGAGTGTGTAGCAATTTGCACATTGCCTTGGATATTTATCATGGGCAATTGGGGAAAAATTAAGACAAGGGTGATGGCTGAGTGGTATGGTCTATACTTGTGTGGTGCACCAGACACCCTGCCCATGAGCCCCATGCCCACACAGCAAATAGCTGAGAACATACCTTGCCCTTGCTGGAGTTTCCATGTGTGTATCACCATGCTGTTCTCATAGTCTACAGCGTCATCTGTGACAAGAAGAGTTTGGACAGGACGATGCTGAACAGCAAATGGGACTAAAAATGGACCTTTGTGAAACCCCCCTCCTGCCACTGCACCCTGACTGCACCAGGCACGTGGCTGAGTTTCCAGCCAGCACAGATCTGCTGATGCTGCCTCATCACTTTTCCAGCCCTGGCCACATGCCTGGATATCTGCAGGCACGGATGGGGATCAGACGGGTCCCTGCTGCTCCTGCCTCCTCTAATCACTCTGCACAAAGCCAGGCAGGAGCAGGGCAGGCTTTAGCAGTGCAGAAAGCGTGTGTTGACTCACAGAAGGAAACCAAACCGACTTCTATTTTGATTGCAACATCCCAGGACTGACACTGGAAGCCTTGAAGGGACACTGTGGTCCAGCGTCATCCTCCAGAAGCTTCCTGGCTGTAGCGTTCTAGTGCTGGATATGGTGAGAAACCTGAGCTAGGGGGTAGAACCATGATCAGCTTGGCTGTAGCAACACCAAAAACCTAGAGATACAGACCCCAAAGCTCCTGAACTGCTGCAGAAACCAGCAAGTCAAAGGGATCAGGGGGGAGGTATCACCACATGCATTTTCCTGGGAAAGAGGAAATGCTCCAGGCCTGCTCTGTGCATGCAGCAGCCCCTGTGCTCCAGCTCCATGACACAGAGCTGGTAGGAAGAGCTGAGCTGTGAACAAGCAGGTTTCTCTCAGCTAAGCAGGTCACCATCCCTCTCTGCACTTTGTGTGACACACACACAAATCATGACAGCAACACACTTACCTGGATCAGAGCCCTGAGATGCTCCAATAATGACATTTTCATAGGAATAGGAGTCCTCATCTTTCTCTGATGGAGAGAAGAAAGAGGAGTGACAGAGGACCTAAGGAAGTGTAAGTGACCTGGGAAGATCCCTCAGCACCTGCAGGAGGGGGCTGTTTCCCACAATGAAATCTACATTAGGTAAAAAATTTTTAGTCTTTGTGACTGCCTTTGCTGACCCAGGGATGGGGTATCCCACTGCAGTGGAATCAGGTGGTCACTGCCACAAGAGCACCATCACTAATGGTTTTGGGCTGTCCTGTTTATAGGCAACAGGTGGACTGATGGGGGCCTGGATATCCCTCAATCCCACAGCTCTGCTACACCCTTTTAATCAATGTGTCTCCTGGAGCCACACTTGCTTCAGGCCGTACACAGTGACACACAGACCTGAGCAAGAACAGTCTCATGAGCTCCCTGAAGCCATGGGACAGCCAGGCTGGAGAAGGAACCCACCTCGCTTGCCTGGAGTCCTATCGTGGGGTGGAGTGAAGAGCCTCGTGCAGTTCTTGTAGTAACCCAGAGATATGGGCTCCCTGTGAGAAGAGCAGCACTGTTACCTCCTCCTGCCCAGCACAGGAGGAGCTGAGCTATGGCAGCACCAGGACAGCACTGGGACCAGTGTAGCTCCACTCAGCCATGCTGGCAGCAGCACTGCATACTTACACATAGGCAGCATCTTCTTGCAGGTAATCCTCTGCAAGAAAAAGGGTTTGCTGTCAGCACCCCACCATGGCATCAACCCAAAGAGCCATCCCTGGGCACAGCACAGACACAGCCCACATGCCCAGCAGCCTCAAAGCCTGTTCACAGCAGAGCCAGGTGGCTGCAGCAGGGGGAGGCAGCCCTGATCCACCCCAGGTCCTGAGAAAACCCCAGCTCACCACTTCTCATGGACACATCCTGCCAGCTGGCAGGGAGATGGGGAACATCCTCCCCGGCCTGGGAAAGGAGAGCACAGCCCCACACCCCAATAATCCTCTTAGGGCAAGCGCCAGGTCACACTGCTCTGGGAGGGAGCAGGGGGCTTGGGAGCATCCATCCCCTCCACTCTGCCTGTTAATCAGATCAGTGTGTGTCTTACAAAGCAATCTCTAAACTGACCAAGCCAGAGCTCTGCCAGCTGCAGTGCCAGCTGCCTGTGCCCTCCCTGCCAGCTCCCATCCCCTGGGACCTCCCATCCCCAAAGCAGCTTTCCTTCCCAAACCCCTAGATGTATGGCTGCAGCATTTACCTGCTAGGAAATTCTCATATCTGGACTTGTCCCTGCTCCCTGGGGACAAAAGAGGGACACATTACACAGGAACTCAAGCCAAGTGATGGGATCTTTAAAGTCCCTACCAACCCAAACCATTCTGTGATTCTGTGATTCACTGAATCTGTGTCTATCCTAGAGAGCTGCTCACCATATCCAGAGTGATAGGAAGCACTGAGCTCCTCAGTGGATTTCCTGAAAGAGAGAAAAGAGACCTAAAATCCCAGGTCTGAGCAAACCCTATCAGCAGTTACACATAATCAGAAGGACCATCCATGAAACCTCCCTGTGAGGTTATCAACCATACACATGGAGCAAGAATTTGGGGTAAAATCCTAAGATGGGAATAACTGTGCTTGAATGTTGCAGCAGTTATTGTGGCTGTGTAGTTCCTGGGGGTTTTGGTGATGGGGAGAAGGGGATTTATCACATCAAACTGCTTATAAGCAAATAATGGCCATTTCTTTTCCATGCTATTTTTATTATGTACAGCCACAGCTCATTTCCTTGGGTTTGATTTAATCAGTTGCCAGAAGAATGCAGTCAGACTGAAGAAAATCCAGAAAAGGTCTGAACATACTGTTGACCATCAATAAATGAAGCAATCTGATTAAGTTAAAGATGTCCCTCCTCCTTGCAGGGGGGTTGGACTAGATGACCTTGAGAGGTCCCTTGCAACCCAAACTATTCTTTGATTCTAAATACAGCCCAAACCACATCTGTAGGGCCCAGAATGCAATCCTAAATGTTCATGTATGTTGGGTGAATTTCCCCCAGCCTTGGCTCTGAAGCTATATGTTATTTCAGTTTTTTACCTACCTTGCTATTGAAAAGTTTTCAAGTTCCTTGTTTTTTTCCAGCCTTCGGGTTGCAACTGGCAACAACAAAATTATCGTGTTAATTATTATGGCAGCGGCAGATACTTCAAAGAGGACAGAACATCCACCAGAGTGGAATCCCCAAGACTGGCAAGCATTTTCCTAATGCATCCTAAAATAGCTTCCCAATTGTTCCTTGAATGTTCAAAAATGGTCAAAGCAGGAAACAACCAGAGGAAAAGCTGGTGTCTGTGCAGACCACAGAGCTTGCAGACATTTGCTGGAGGAAGCTACAATCCCAGCTGCTGCCTTGTCACCTGTTGTCCCCCAAACCCGGTCAATTTGGGAGCATTCCCCTCCCTCCACACTGCAAGGTGCAGTCAAGAGCTTTGGCTGGGATGAAACAGAGATTTATAAAAGGGTTAAGGTCCTGGGGCAGGGCAGAGCCATCTGCAGACAGACACATTTCACAAGGACCTGGCAGCTGCTCGTTGTGATATAAAACTCAAAAGGTCAGTGCTGAACCCAACCTGCTGCAGGAAGCAGTGAGGGGGATTGATGAATGAGTCACTCCTATCACCCACACCTTCATTTTCACAGGGTGCACAGCATGGTTCCAAGAACCCCAGGAGTTGAGGTGTCACTTTTGAATATCATCACTTGAGTGAATTATTTTCAATGCTAAGGGCATTTTTTTCCTAGAGCTCACAATTCCCATCCCTAAAAGCATTTAAGGTGGCTATGCCAATCCAGGCTTCAGCATTTCATGGCCTGGCTTCAAGGTGACCCTCTCAAGTTTACTTGCCCCCTGTTCTATGCACGCAGGGCCCCCACACTACAAGGCAGGAGCCACATGAAATACTCATACTCACTGCTATGGGATCGAATCACCTCAAATCTCTGCTGGCTGTCAAGCCTGGAAAAAATAGCAGTACAACCTCAGCTGAATTTTGGGATTTATGACAAGGAAAAGAGATACAAGAGACCTCACAGTTTGGTGAGTGGATGGCAGAGAGCACCATGCTGGGCTTTGTGACATGCCAAGCTGCATTGCTCAGCATGTCACGCAGGGCCTGTTGGAGCTGGGAGCATCTTCCTGGACTCTTTGATCCTTTAAAGGCAAGATGTGTTTTTGTACCACTGGTAGAGCAGCCAACATGAGCTAACGGAAGGATCCAGGGATGAGGAAAACATTATTCAGATAATTCCCATTCTGATGCTTCAGCCACCAAAGGTCAGAAGACCCTTCTTACCCACCAAAAAAAAAAAAATGGATGTTCATGCATGAAATGGCTTCAAACCCCACTGCTTCACCTCCACTACTGATGCCTCTGTCCCTCCCAGCATCCCTGAACATCAACGTGAATAAAATAATGTTATCAATGATAAAAATCCACCCATGCCCAGTAACCTCTTTACTTTTCAGTTAATAAAAGAGCTGCTTTTGAAAGCATGAGAGGATTCAACTCCTTTTCTACTGCAGCTGTTTCTACACAGGCACTTATTAATTCCAATTTTGGGAACCCTTTTGCCCTTTTGCATTGGGGTCACCCCATCCCCAGCCAGGATTCATGGCACAGGGCTGGCAGGAGAGGTGTCAAAAGACCCAAACATGGAGTCAAACCCCTTTGCTTGCAAGACACCCAAACCACACCTCTAAAAAGAGCACACACCACCATGAACCTGAAGTCAAACCATCTAATCCAGGTATAAATTTCAAGAAGTTGGGACAATTCAACAGGAGTCCACGAGGGATGGAGCCTGCAGGGGACAGAGCCTTCAGTGGCTGCTGCATCAGTCTGCAATGGATCACTCTGGAGCTTTTCCCCTCAGAAACAAGCACCCCAATCCCTTGAAGGCCTTTGCAGAGCCCCATTGCACCTTGTTTGCTCCTGTAGCAAAGCTTACAACCCAAATTTTCTTTTTTTGATGCCATTTATTGCGGTTTGTCTGTTGCTGAAGGAAATAAGGGTGTGTGTGCGTGTGTGTACACTGCATTTCCTTCATTTCTTGTGGTGGTTGCTCTGGTGCAGAGTCCCACCAGCACTAGGCAAGGGCAGTTCGCTTCTTTATGAAGTAACCAACCTTCCTAGCTCATCTCAGGGCACAACAGGACAAGATAAGAACTTGCCCTTCTCTCCCAGACCTTTTTCCAACTAGTTAATGACTCACTGACAACACTGTCAGAGCCTCAATTTCATTTTGGATTATTCTTTCTAAAGGCATTGCCCCTTCAGCAGCACCTTGGGCTGGGGCACACTGCCTTGCACACCCCATCCTGGCATTTATTTTATAGAAACCCAGATTTCAGCTTGGGTCTGGCTCTGGGGCTCACCCTGGATGAGTAGTTTGGGGAAGAAACAAGATTGGGAAAGGCAACTTACTGGCTCCTCTGCTCATTCAGCTGTGCCTCCCGTTTGGTAGCTGGAAGACAAGGGAACAGAAAGCTCTTAGAAAGGATGATTTGGGAGTTAGAGATCAGAAAGGCCAATAAAAAAAATCACAAAACTTCTTCAGCACTTCAGGATGGCAGAGGCAGCGAGCAGCAGTTGCCAGCAGGGTTTTGATGAAATGTTTTGAAACCATGTTTAAATTGTGGTTTTTGTCTCAAACCCTGCAAAGCAAAGCAGCCAGTCCTGTCCCCAAACCCCAAACTGCAGCCTCTCCCCCACTGAAACCCACCCAGTGCTCGGAGAGGGGCTCAAACCCCACTGGGTGCTCACCCTAGTCTCTATATGAATTTATCCTCCAGACGCCCCTTCCATGCCTGCCTTCTCCTGTCCCAGACCCTCTGCAGGATTTGTGTAGCTGGAGCTGATCTCCCAGGTGGAGTCCCAAAGCCACCCACAATGACCATGAAGAGCAGTCTGCAGCCCACAGTGTTTCACCCACCCAGGAAGGGCTGCTGCAGTTTTGGGTGCTCCTTCCCCCCCAGCTCTCCGGCAGAGCTCCTTCCCCGCTCAAGCTGTGGGAGCATTCCACATGGCTGAGCAGAACCAAATCCACACAGAGGTGACATTCCAAGAGGAAAGCCCAGCCAGGGCAGCAGGCAGGACCCCAGATCCCACAGGCAGGACTTACCAGATTGCTGGCACTTGATGCAGAAGCTGACAGCTGCCCCGAGCAGCATCAGCGCCGCGGCTGCCCAGAGCTCCGGCTGCACCATGGCCAAATCCAGCCTGAAACAGGGCGAGGGACACCATGAGCTGTGGGGACACACGGGGCTGTGAGGCCATCCCTCAGAGAGCTTCTACAGAATTACAAAATCACAGGGCTGGAAGAGACCTCCAGGATCACCGAGTCCAACCCATGCCCTAACACCACCTCAGCCAAACCATGGCACTGAGTGCCACATCCGATATTTTTTTAAACACATCCAGGGATGGTGACTCCACCACCTCCCTGGGCAGACAATTCCAAAACTTTATCACTCTTTCAGTAAAAAACTTTTTCCTGACATCCAACTTAAATTTCCCTTGGCATAGCCTGAGACTGTGTCCTTTTGTTCTGTCAGTTGCTGCCTGGAAAAAGAGACCAAACCCCACCTGCCTACAACCACCCCTCAGGTAGCTGTAGAGAGTGATAAGGTCTCCTCTGAGTCTTCTTCTCTCCAGGCTAAACAACCTCCCTCACTCATTCCTCACAGGGCTTGCATTCCAAGCCCTTCACCAGCCTCCCTGCTCTCCTTTTACCTCCAAAGAACCTCGTGCTGTTTGCCCTCACACTGCCATGGAGCTGGGAGGCTGCTGAGGATGCAGGAGGGACTTTTGGGTTGTATGATGTGGCAGCAGAGGCAATGCCTTTTCCCCTGCTACTCCGAATTACTCATTCCCAATCCCCAAACCCACACTGCTGCCACCAAACGCTGTCAGCAGATGGTAATTTTTTAATATCTAGAAGAGAGGGCAAAAGGGAGGCACTCGACAATATTCAAACAATCAAGACCTTTGCACAATGTGCTCTGGCTCTTTGCTGCAGCTCAGAGTGACTTCCAGTGTTAAATTCCCCACGCCTTTTTCTGTATTAAGCTGGCTCAGCCACCAGCTCTTCCCCTCCTTTCCATGACAGGCTTTTCCACAAACAGCAGCTAACATTTTTTAACAATCAGCATGATTTGGCTTCAACTTCCTCCTTTAAAATACGAAACATCCTATAAATGCCACAGAAAGCAGCCCACTGGCACTGAGATGGATCATTTAGCCCATTCCTATTCCCCAGGGCCAGATTTTCCTTGGTTACAGATTATTTTAATTTATTTTTGTTTTTAATAAACTTTCTTTTCTCCCCAGGAATGGAGATGCTTCAATTTGCCAAAGGCCAGTATGTCATCACTCTGGCTGGTAGGAAGCTTTCCTGCTGCCTACCTTCAATCTCACTTATTACAACTTAAGCCTGGCTTGTTTGCTGAATGGAGGAGGAAAAATATAATAATTAATAATTAAAATAATTCAAAATAATCAAACAAATGTCAGTAGCAGACAACAGAAAGCAGCAGCTTGATTATGCCCTGCTCAGCACCTTCTGCCTCTGCTTGATTCAAATGGAATAAACAACATTTCTCTGCCCAAACAGAAGTTTGAAAGTTGCTCTGACAGCCCGTTCATGTCACAGAAAACCCAAAGCCTCCTGTGGCAGATGAGCCTTGTGGGTGCTGAGCAACATCCTCCTGTCCGTGCCAGGCACTTGGCACAGCAGTTGAGCATGTTGGTGGGAGGTTTGTGGTCCAGTTTGTCATTGAAGTCTCAGTCCTGTGCGAGGGTCCTAATTATCAGGGCATAGTGAAAATAATCATGGTGTAAATCAGCATGGGGCAGGGAAAGGAGAGGAAGGAAAGTCCCTCATTTCCATTCAGACAGAACCTTGAGCAAAGCAGGGAGCAATGGCTGAAGGGGTTTGGGAACCATCCTCTCAGTGGTTCCCAAACACAGCCTGGCTGCCCAGAAGTGACCTCAATGAGGCTTTGAGACCACTCTGTGCTTGGGAACAAATTGGATTTATTCCTACCCTGTTAGTGGTTCCCTGGGCTCTCCAGGACCTGCAGTTCCCAACACTCTGCAGCATGGCTTTGCCCTACAGACCCCCAGGGGCCTGTCTTTCCCTGCACAGTTTTTTGCAGCACTTTGTGAAGGAGATGAGTCGTTCTAAATTTACTTGCCCAGACCTCCACAGACCCACGCCAGAGGCGCAGGACCAGACAGAGCCTGGTCAAAACCATGTGGTTTCTCCCATCATTTTTCCTTTGCTCAGCATCCACCCATGGAAATGACGAGCTGTGGATCATCTCTAAAGTATCTCCAAGAGGCAGCTGAAGGAAGTTAGAGCCCAATGCTGGTGAACAAAATACGAAGGGCTGCAATGCTGCTGCTTTGTTCATGGGTTTTCTGGGTGTTTTTTTGCTTTTTTTTTTTCCTCTTTTTTTTCTTTAAAGTGAAGGTAAGGCAGAGCTGAAGGCACCTTACTACACTGACCTAGTTTGTCCCACTGCATGGCAGGTCACCTTCTCCCTTCCAGAGCCAGTTTTATTTCAGTCGCAGGCAGTGAGGCAGCAAAACTCAGCTGCTCCCGAGCCTGCACTCACCAGGGACACAAAAGGTGGCTATTTGTGAGGCTGATGAACAGGACATGGTGTGTCCCACCCCAGTCACAGCTTTATCCCCCAAGAAAGCCCCCAAGTCACACACACACCATCAGCCTGGAGATCATTTGTGCTCCCCAAATACCCAAGTCCACGGAAAATCCATTTTTTTGGTACAAGCCCTACTCTGGTGAGGAGCTGACAGAAGGAGGTGATGAATAGATTTATGACAAGCAGAAGGCTGGAAGCACTTACTTACGGCTGGCAGGATATAAATAAAATATTTGGAAGGCTGAACGTGCTTCCCTGCGCTCTGCCTTGGGGAGTCAGAAAGGAGAACAAGTAGATTCATCCACAGAGGTCTCTGCACAGAAGGACGTGAGGAGTTCAAGGATGGCCAGCCCTGCTTTCAAAATGCTAAACTCAAACTCCTGGAGAAAACAGGTTCCCATCTAGTTTAGGAGTGACACTCGGCTAGTGTCGCAATGCTCTGTTCTGTTCTACACTTCTCTCTTCTCCTTTTGCCTGTTTTTCCCCTTTTTGTGCCGAGGAGAACACAGGGCACACCCCGAGCACCATGAGCCCATAAATCCCCCAGGAGCAGCTGCTTTGGACAGGCAATTCCCAGGAGAGCAACACACTGGAGTCTCGATACAGCTGTGGTCTCCTTCAGAGGGGGAAGATCGTCTTCTCTGCCCTCAGATATTTTTAGCAATCAAGGAGATAAGCTTTTTCTGACTAAAAAAATGGGAAGAATTAACAAACTTGCAGAAGCTTATCCACTCTGTGCCAGGTCTTGTCAGTCCTAATTTAACGATTCACCGCAGTAACAAGGCTCACTATGAAGATCCAAGGGAAAGAGAGGTGGTTTGATCCAGGAAGACTAAAAGGTCTCCTGCTTTTAATTCCACTGAAATGCACAGTAAGAGCACATGGACACTCACTGTCCATCTGTCCAAGAGCAGCACAGCGAAGTGAGAAAAACTTTTGAATTGAAATAAGACAATCCTGGCTTATAAAATGAATGGATGTAAGCTGGATATGCACAGGCCAGAAATAAAATTTCTAATGGATGGAAAATCTGGAAGAACTTTCCAAAAGCAGCAGGAGAGGCATGAAGCTCACTAAAAAAAACCTGCCAGAGCACTTAAAGTGAACTTTAACTTTTTGCTGAGAAAACAGGAGAGTGAGAAATGTGTTGATGTGGCCTCAGCAATGCCTGGTTTTTCATGAGATAATTTCTGATGAAGACATTTTAGCCCTTTTACAGACATCAAGCCCACTCCTGAGTTTCACATTGCAAGATAAAGACTAAAATAATGTATTTGTATTATGTATTCTATCTATTTATCAAAAAATGCCCAAAAGACAAATATAAACCAATCACCTTCTCTCCCCTCCGGAAAGTGTTGTGGTCTGCACCAGTTTGCAGTAAATTAATTCTAATTCAGGCTGGTAGGATGAGTCACTGGAATGAAATATGAAGTGGAGAGTGTATTTAAAGACTCACCATATGAAATTCAGCACACTGACTTGTTGAACAGATGCAATATTCATCTTGACTCAATGTCTCTAACATATCTAAGAAAAGCAGCTCCACTTTCTGTTTGCCTGTGTGGCACAGATTGCCACAGAAAGTCCCATTAATTCAGAAATTAAAGTCTCAGACTAAGGAAGCTCCTGAGGCTGGAACCACTTCAATGACCAGCACTGAGCCTCCAGAAAAGCTCCTTTCCAGAGGTCTGCACATTCCATTTCCTACCAGATTTATGTAAGTGTCAGGCTTCTTAGGAAAGCTGCTGTCATAGAGTTGAAGTCTGGTGTTTTTACAGCTATTCAGGCAGATCAGACTTTTATGCCAATAGATGCATTTCAGTAGGACATATGATAAGAGAGGAAAATTAGAATTGATAAACCAACTTTTACATTGATTCTAACTTTGGAAAATGCTTTAAAAAAACCTTGGATTGAAAATACAGTGCAAAACCCTAATCACAACAGGCATGGCAGCACAAGAAAGTAACTCTCAGACATATCTTGCATATAGCTTCCCCTGTTCCAGGCAGCACCAAAGCCTCACAACATCATTCACTTCCACTGGGAGCCCAGGGGATGCCAAGTTAGCAATACTATATACTCCAATGAGCCAATCTCCCAAAAGATTATCCCAAAATTATCCTCTTCTGCTGAATTATCTGCCTCACGGCCCACATTGAACATTGATCACACCAGAGAAAACTGATGCAAAGACAAATCTCCTTCCATCTCGAATTAGCAATTCCAAGCACTTACATGCAGTAAAATAAATACATTCATATCCATGAGGCCAGTCAGCCCTGAAATCCACAGAAAACCCAAGAAGTGTCATTGGAATCAGCTATTTTTAAGGATTTTTAAGGGCTTTGGAGGGGAGCAGCGTGGGCTGCAGAAGAAAATACAGAAGGACCATGCAGGGATGAGGAAAGCTCAGCACAGACTGAATCCTCCAGTGTATTTTAGAAGATGTGAATGCAGAAATAATGCAGTTAAACCCACGCTTCCACCAGCAGATGGACGAGGAGATGATATAAAGAACAGTGCTATAAAACAGGCGATCCAGGCTGTGTGGGATGGACTCACCTCAGGGCCTGAGGGGTCTAAATGCCTCTGGGAAGAGTTAGTAATTCCTACCTTGGGGCTGTGAAGGCCAGGAGAGCAGTGAGCAGGGAACATCCACCGATTTACTTTCAGAGAGGTTTGACAAGGATGACCTGGAATTTCTCTAAAGAGTCACCAAGAGATCTCAGAGCTCAGTGGCACACCCCGCTGTCCCCACAGCAGCCCCGAGCACCTCCGGGCAAGGCGCTTCCCCCTGCCCTTCTCTCCCTCCCTCACGCACCTTACCCCACAGCCTCAGCCGCTCCTCCCGATGTGGCACATCGCCTCCTGAGCCTGAGGGCCGCAGCTTGGAGCCGGGGCTGGAGCTGGAGCCGGGATTGGAGCTGAGGCCAGGGCCGGGGCTGGAGCCTCAGCTCAGAGCCGGGGCTGAAGCCGGGTCTGGAGCCTCAACTCAGAGCTGGGGCTGGAGCCTGGGCTGGAGCCGGTTCCTCCTCAGGGCTCTCTGGCAGTTTCTCGGTTTCCTGTCCCCTGTGAATCACTAACCCCAACATCCGCCGCCCGGCCGGGCAGCCCCTCACAGCCCCTGAGGGACGGCGCTGCACAAACCCGCCCGGGTCACTCTCCGCGGGCACAGGAAAAGGCTCGGACAGCGTGGGACCACACACGGCACCGAGGTCACCTCCCTGGGGGTTCACATGGGGCTGATGCCCCAAAAAAGGTCAGTGTTCCTTTTAGCAGAGAGCCTTCACGGGAATAACGCTGCGCATTGGAAGCGGCAGGTGCTGCCTGGGAAATCCCAAAGCAGGCCCAGCAAACTGCGAGCCCTCTGTTAGTTTGTACGGAAAATATTATATCAAGTGTCAAAGGCAGCAAACAGCCCGAGGTGACTATTGCTGATGGTCAAACCCTGAGCTCCTGCCCAGCACTGTAAGAATAAAATCAGTTCTTAATGTTTCAGCATTGGCAGCTTGCAGGCAGCAGGCACAATTTCACTGCTCTCTTAAAAAAAGTAATTCCTCAACTCTTTTGGTGCTTGAATAGAATAAGGATCTATTCAAAAGAGGAAGGAGAATATCATGATTAATAGGGAATTTATGTGCTGGCTTGGAGCCCTGTCATAGTCTGTGAAAGAGGGGTTCTGCTCCAGCACCAGGGAAATCAGCACACACTCATCAGTGTGCACAGGAGTTACAACCGCAAACAAAACGTTTCACGCTGCTTTCACTAAGGCTCTACAAAGCCTCTCTGACATGTAAATTATTCAGTCAAGGGAAATTTCGTTATATTTAAATTAGGGTGCTTTGAAGCGGCCACAACCAGCCACCTACACCCAGCTCTCTGTGCGAGGAGGTGACTCTTCTAGCACAAAAATTATTAAGGAGCCAACTAGTTACAATTTTTGCAACTCTGGGATGAAATCTGGCTATCAAGCTTTCAGAGGAAACATTGCTTCAATACGATAACTAACCACTGTATGTGCAAACAGAGTTTCTCTCTTCCAATTCTAACCTGAGATGCAAAAATAATGCATCTTCCAGAGCCATTCCCAGATAAAATCTGGGTGCTGAAACCTATCTTGAACCAGCTATCTTCAGTATGTGAACCAAAGATAAGAGGCAGACTCAGGTTTGAATTACTCACATGGTTTCTGGGTGGTCTCTGTGTAAAGGACATTGCAAAATGTGAAATGTTTCTTGCACTGCCAGAAGAGTTGCTCCAAAATTGGCATTTTTAGCAGAGGTCTTACTGATTAAGTAGTTTATTAACAGCTTTCTAGCAGGGTTTTTACGTGTTCAAACATAAGATGGCAACAGCAGTTTTGCAAAAGAGTTCTTTATAGCAGAACTGATACTCTAAATATGCTGGAGACATTTAAAATTCATCTTTTGTACCCAAAATCAATTTCATTAGGAACAGCCACTGCTAAAAAGGTGCCACGTGTTTGTTTACTACAGGTTCTCTGGTGAGTCTCACAGCTTCAGGGATGACTCAGTGCCACGGTGTGGACTTTACCCTGGTTGGCTTGGGCTGCACCTTGTGTCAGTCCCCAAACTGTCCCCTGATGGACCACTCAGCCTCTCCAAGGCAGGCAGAAGCTGCTCTTGTTGCCCAAGGAGCAATGAAGCAGTCACCCCAGTGTGATATAACAGCTCTTGGGGAGATTGATGCCCTTTGAAGGCATCAGTCCTCTGGAGAGGACAACCACCTTGATTAGAGGATAATTACTGCAGCAGCACATGCCTCTGTGTGGATCCTATCTCCCTTCTTCATATTTCTCCCAAGAAGGGCTGGATGTAAAGGTTTAGGTTGAGTCCTCACTCCAAGCACTTTCCAGCAAAGCCACAGGTTCTGCTCTTTGTGAGGCCAGACCAAGCTCCCTCCAACACACACAAAACAACCCCTCAGGCACCAAACCCAGCTTGGGAAACCAGGCTCTACCCTTGTCTAACCCTTCTCTAACCCCTCTGCCTCACTGAGACTTGCTGCTAGAAACCATTTCTGATTTGACAAAAGGTCAAAGACACAGGAGCAAACAAGTTTTTATCTGCTGTAGTAAGATACAGAAACACCACATTATAATTTCACCTTTCATGTTCTTTTCAAAGCTCACCCATTTCAGCTTGGGTTTGTTTTCCCCCATAACAAACACTGAAGGAGTTCCTACTCCTTCAGGCAGGTTCACCGGGGCATCATTTAAACCTCACCTTACGCACAAACACACCCAATGCTGAAAGGTTTGAGAAATCTCCATGTTTTCCAAGCTCCAACAGGCTCCAAGCTCACCAGCTTTGTGAGTCAAGCATTGCTGTGCACCAGCATCAAGCTCCTCATGCTTTGGGACAGAATAAGCACGTGTCTCATCTCAACCTCTAATTAGCATTACAGTGCATTCCATTTGTTTAGCAAAATTTTCACAGCAGCTTTCATGTGCAAGCCACATCTTGGAGGAAATTTTCTGATGTGCTGAAGTAGTGCTGTATATAGTTTTGTATACACCCAGAAATGGCTCTTCTCTCTGCTGTAGTGGAACGAGCCTTTCCCCAGGCAAAGGGGAAGAGCTGTCTCCTCCCCTGCCCCAGCTACTCATCGGATCTCTCCGAGCTGAAACTGAAAGTGGCTCTGTTCCTGCTGAAGGAAAATAAATGCTGCTACCACCCAGTGGAAAGTCAGCTCACAGCCAGGATCTCTGGGTGCTTCACAAAACTTTGGCCAAGTAAACTCTGCAATGACTAATCCCGAACATCCCTCTGGAGCCACAAAGCTTCCTGTTCTTATTCTGCTCAGTTCATCCTTGTAGACACAATAATTCTCAAACTTGAAGACAAAAACCTAGAAGGTTTGTATGCTTTTATTTGAATTTTTATACAGCAATACAAATTATACAGATTCGTTACAGTACAGATTTTGCAGGGGTTTATAGAGGTACTTTGTGAGTTTTTGGTTTATTTAAAAGAAAGAGGCAGATCTCGGGAGCACGGTGACATGAACAAAACCATCTCGTGGCAGGAAGCAAATCCTGACCACGGGGAACACTAACCTGGCTGAAACCTACTGGGCAGAAAGGTGGTGGCAGCATTCGCAGCAATAACATCCCGAAAACATCAACCCTGGGACACTCCAGAGCTTTACACAGGAATTGGTGAGCACACAGTAAGAGGGTTGTTCCTGTAACAGCGCTGAAAGTCCTCAAAGCCCTTAGATGTACTTTGCTGCAGCAGGGACAGAAATGAGGGAAGCTGATGTCACACTGGACCTGCTGTTGAGCAGGTGATGTCATGGAACAGTCACCACCACAATGGAAAAGGAAACCAGAAAATACTTTAGATTTAGTCACTCAAACAGGTACAGTAAGATGAGGAACACGATCTCAGACCTAATGACGCTGATGCTACACACACTGTGACACCAGAACCTGATGGCTCATGTCTTGTGTCCATCTTGGGTTCCTGTGACAAGGGAGAACAGCAGAGCTTCCCTGCAGGCCCTAATGCACAGGAGAGGGGCTGAACATAAAATGTCATCAAGGTATTGCTATTATTAATGTGCATCAGGCTTGAGAGTCAAGTGTCTGGCACTGGAGGATTAAAACCTTTCAGCAAGCAGGGTCAAAAGTATGCATCCTAAATGCTTCTGTTCAGTTTGGTTTAATACGGCTATAGCAAGTGCCATAATGAACAGCAGAATAAATGTATGCACCAAATAAAAGATGTCTCCCTGCCACTTTTAATATACTTTGTTCCTGCAGTGGATAAATGGCATTTAAGAGGAGTGAGTCAACAACCAGATGAGAAAACTCCAGTCTCAGCTGGAAATCAAATTCCTTTTCAGTCACAGAAACTCCCCTTTCTAAAAATTTAAGACAAGCAACACCAACTAAATTGCATCGCAAGAAGCCATCTCAGAGAAGCCCTTGAGAACTACAAAGGTAACTGATTCTACACTAGAATATGCTGGAATAGGTGAGCAGCCCCATTCCTTCAGAGCCTTTGCACTCAACTGGTAGTGAAACACAGAAATCATCAGAATGTAAAACATGAACTTAACACAGATTTCAAGATACTCAATGTTAGCAGCTCCTCGCCTGTGCTCTTGCTATGAGTGTGAATAACCACAAAGGCTTCTGTGGACGGAGAGGGAACGAGGTCAGTACAGACAACCTGTGACTACGCCTTGGAGCCAACCTGACACACAGAGCCTGTGTCCAAAACACACCCAGGGGAACAGGGGGATTGCAGCAAAGTCACTCTAAGCAGATTTGTCCAAAGCAGGCAGCAGGACAAGGGCTGCTCTGCAAGCTGCAACACACCAGCACTCTGGTTGAAGGGGTTGCATATGCATTCCAAAATTTGCTGGCTTTAGCATTAAATCTTTTCCTATAAAGAGGAAGGGTTGCAATATTACAGGATTTGCTCTAAAATTCTCACAATTTTATCGTCTTTTCTGAAGACAAGTCAGCAGCCAGTACTAAAGGTAGCAAATGCTCCTACTAGACTATGTGCTAAAGTCAGGATTGAAACTATAACAGTATTCATAACACAAGTTAAAAATATCAGTATCATCCAAAACTGCCCTGGGACAGCAAGCTTGGCCACAATCAGCTCTGGGTCACGTGCAAAACTTCAGAAATTCATGGTCAGCACTGGAGATTCTGAGTAGTGGCAGCACATCTCAGAAGCAGGTGAACAAGTTGTTGATGCTTTAGGAAAGCCAGTAAGCCACACTCAAGGGCATGAATTTAACGTGACTCTACCATCACCAGCCTGTAATTTGAATGTGTGAACACTCCTCCTCCACCTCTTTCTTCAGCCATCAGAATAACCGTGATGGCCACAAGCACAAAGAGCCCCTCTCAAAAGTTGCTCCAGGCTTACATAGCCCAGCAAGTTGGCAACACACCCGTGCCAGCACTGGGTGCTGCCCTGAGGACTGGGATGAGCTCTCCCAGGGGCATTCCTGGACTCAGGAGCTCAGTGGGGATTATTTTCTGGTGGTTGACAGCAGAGTTTTGCAGCACATTAAATGCTAGTGTTCACTGCTGCAGTGTCCAACAGCTCTTCCAGACTACCACCTTCCCCACCTGCAACCAAACTGGAGAAACACAGCAAAGCACTTCCTACAGTAGCAAAGCAAACTCAGTTTCAGTTCCAAAACCTGCCTGGTGCCTTCCTGCCTTCAGTTTTGTTTATTTTTCCATGTTTAAGCTGGAAGAAAGCTCTACACAGCTGCTAGAAATAACTGAGTGAGAACATGAATTCACAAAGTGAATGATCCATTTGACTGAGGTACCTCCTCAGTCTGGGTTTTGCCATGCCAGTCTTAGCTTTAAGCTGCAGGTGAAGTTAAGCATTACAGGTTAAACCTCAACTGCTTTTGCTGGTGGGATGGGAAGAAAATAATCTTGCTTCCTCCTACTAAACTTAAATGCCATAGCCATATATTAAATACGGTTGTGTCAAGTGTTATCACAAACTGGTTTGTTAAGCTTCTGTATAGGAAAATATTCATCCACTAAATTTTTGAAGGAGGGAAAGAAAAAGGACTGGAGGAGTCTGACCCTGAGCAACTTGGGAAGCACAGTGTGGAATGCTCCAAAGAAACCAGGCAATGGATGCTTGCATAGGAAAAATAACTAAAAAAATAACACAGTAATTTTGGGATCAGGCT
The DNA here is from genome assembly GCF_008360975.1 of Lichenostomus cassidix. Classification (NCBI taxonomy): domain Eukaryota; kingdom Metazoa; phylum Chordata; class Aves; order Passeriformes; family Meliphagidae; genus Lichenostomus; species Lichenostomus cassidix. Next base: position 3,409,943 of record NC_139499.1, read on the forward strand.
GCATTCACTAGTGGGAAGCCCTTGACCAAATCAGTATTAGCAGATACAGAAAAAGGCATCTAGAACTAGGATGAGCCATTTGCCACCTCTCTCACTCATCAGTGTTCCTTTTCTCCATGCAGTGATGAAATTCCTGCTTCCAGCAGCACCAGTTTGACAGAGCAGCTGTGGATAAGCTGTGGCAAGAGCAGCAGGGGACCAACTCCCAGCCAGCCCTGCTCTTCCACACACCTCAGGCTGGCAGGCAGGACAGCCAGGTGCTGTCACACAGCTCTGCCAATGGCTTCACAGAGCACTGGGACTCTGTCAAGCTGTGGTAAGAGGTCTAAAGAGAGGGTGGACTGAATAGCTGGAAGCAGGAACACTTCCCATCATTTCAGGCTATGGAAAGCAGTAAAACCAGCAGGGAGGTCAGAGCTCATTTCCTCAATAAAAACATGGCTCTGCTTCTTTCAACTTACCCTGCAGTAAGCACATACTTCAAAGCCACAGGGCAACAGCCTCCTTAACCATTTCTGCCTAGTGGGAAACAGGTCAGTTGGAAAAGCTTGGTGGAAGTGGGCAAGACAGCAGTAGCTGATCCATTTACTGTCAGCACAAAGCACTCAACACTGCTTGGTACTCACACTGCAAGTGCACATCCTGCCTGGTGCTGAGCACAGGGCAGCAGCACCCAGCTGGAGGAGCACAGCCTGATCAGCTGCAAGACCTGCAAATCCCACCTGGCAGCCTTAGCAATGCACTCAAGTGACACTGAAGCCACAGGACAAAGAAGTTGGGCTCATTTCCACCCATAAACAATTTTTACTTTACTGTTTCAGCACTCTTCAGATTAGATTCCTCCCCTTTATCTTTTCCTCTTCCCCCCCTTATTTTGTATCAGAATGACTCTAGGACAAATTAACACAATATTTGAAAACTGAGGGGGGGGAAACATGGTAGACTCAAATAAAGACCAATGTTAAATATTACTTAATGTTTTCTTTTATTTAAAAGATCATTCACAAAATACCATATCCATAAATTTATTTTGTTATGAAGCAGAATGTGTTAAGTGTTTGGAATTCTTTTCTTTTTTTTTTTCCTTTGTTTTTACATTTAAAAGTCAACTGTCTTGACTAGAAGTGAGTTTTTATATGGGAATTTGTTCTTAAAATCTTTTCCACATTGAAGATGTAAATAGATCAATTATTGGTTTGGAATACAACCACACAAATGCATGTCTGTCTTAAATTAAGTATTAGTGTTAGACAAATGGTTCTTATCTCAGAAGCAGATTAAGTGAAAGGCAGAAAGAAGGAAAGAGTAGTTCTGTAAATTGCTGGGACTCTGACTTACAATAGGAACCTTAGGGAAGAAATTCACCACTAGTAGTGGTGCTGGTAGTGGGGCAGCCATGCTTCCAACCTCCTCTTGCAAGTGCTCTGGGGTGCTGGCTGGTTTATCTGAAGGCTCTCAGCACTGGCAATAGGGGCCCAAGCTTTTCCCATGCACTGGACATGTCCACACTTCGGTGTGGCAGAACCAGGTTTTGGTTTTAAATATTAATGATTACTCCTTTTGCTTCAGCCTCCCCTCCCTCCTCCTACACAACACTGGCAAGAAACATTTCAAGTGAAGAGAGGTGCAGCAACAAGAGATGCTTTTTATCCAAACTTCTACATGAGAATCTATAGCAGAAAGATTTCTAATCTGCCCATTTTCAAGGTATTCTGAAAGCTGAAGTCCTAAAACTGTACCCCACTGGGCCAAGAAATACAGGGGATAGTGACGATCAAATACTGCATGGCAAAGTATACACTCCTTCAACAAAAATAAAAAAGTCAATTTTATTTGTAGAAACTTCATTTAAAAATTTACCAAACATGTAAAACCCAAAAAAGTAAGCAGAAAGAGCCAGTGAGCAGTGGTGCTCAAACAGGCACGGCTTTGCAGCACTAACCTTGAGCTCAGAGGTATAGTAGCATCATACCATTTGGAAGAGCCAGCAGGAAGGGGCTGCTGGCAGAGGCTTTATCAGTACTGATCCCACCAGCTATTCACCAGGCTTGTCAGGCAAGGCATCCATTGAATTGATCCTTCCTGGCAACCCATGTGAAAGGGCAGCTGCCCCCCTTAGTTCTGCTATGAACAGTGACTATCACCAATTGTCATAAATGGTATTTCACTACTCGGTTAGAACTGTAAATTTCTGTTCAACTCATCTGGACTCTTCAGTTTTCCTCTTCAGAGCCACAGCAATACAGAACGAGACATGCAGGTCAGAAGAGGAACACTGAGGAAGCAAAAGGAAACGATACAGGGAAATAACTAAGTCTAACCTGTGCTTCTAAAGTAAAACAAACCCAGAAAGGAAGAAGTGAAGCAGCACCTTTGTCCAGAGACCTCCACACTTGTGGAAGCAGCCACACCGCCTTATCTACTGGCAACTGTGCTGCTTGGAAGGAAACAGAAGAGGGAAACTCAGCACAAAGCAGGCACTAGATACAGCAAAGCCAAGAACGTACTAAAAACCACTTGTTAACAGCTGACATGCATTCACAAGCTCTGTGTTTTCGGTTTCAAAGAGGACAAATACCAGATGGCAGGAATGGTAAACTGCAGGGTTGACATTCCAGCAGAGCTAGTCACTCTGTACTGTCTTGCTTTTTCTCCCGCCTCCCCATTCCCTCTCAACCCCAAACTCAGTCGTGCTCTTTTACTACTTCCTCCCGGGGCTTGGCTCCTCCAAAGATTGCAGAGTTTGGGTTGGCTACTTGATTGAGGGGAGTATCGACTGTTCGAGGTTTGAGCTGGAGCCGAGGTCGCTGTGCTCTTTCCTCTGAAAGGAAAAACATTCCTTGTGAGATCTGCCTGTCAAGGGCAGGAGCTTTAACCTGACAGCAGGAGTCTCCTTTGTGAAGGAAGACCGAATCACACAAGGTAGGAGTTTACCTTCTGTTGGCTCTCTGAAGTCCATGGAAGACCCACGAAGGGGAGGCCCATCTCTGAAGCGACCAGTGCCACCACTTCCCATGGAGGCACCTGGTGGTCGCCGGTCTCCAGGGCGGGTTCCTCTACCCCGACCTCCCAAGAAGTCATCATCTTTGAATCCTGAAGATGGAAGACAGTGAATTTAAAGAGCATATTTGGCAATGTTTTTAATCTAGACTTTTATCTGGATGACTGGAAAACCTTGCCAGTCACTGCAGTCGGTCCAAGGTGATGCACTGAGAGCCTTTGTCTGCAGACATACTGTTTCACAGAGCTTTAGCACCTTCTGGAGGAGTCATTCGGGTTCCATCTGAAACCAGGTATACTGTGCCAAGTTCAGAAAATGTTTTATCCACTTAGAGGCTTATTGGAGTGTTGGAGAGTGGGTCAAGTGAGTTTAAAAATATGAACCTCAGCTGCAACTTCAGTTTGTTAACACCATTAGCTGACTTGAGAAACAACACAAGTACTCAAAGTACTTCCATACTGTAGCCAGATCATCACACTGGCTACAGCCTTAGCATGAAATCTGCACGAGCAGAGCAAATGGGAAAACAGCTGGGGAGTAGTGAAATATACAGTCCTTATAAAATGGAGTAAGACCCCAAGGCTGTTTAGCTGTACTATAAACTGACCAGGCATTTACTACACTAATTAAAGGGCTGGGGGGAAAAAAACCAAAAAACAGATCAGACTTTAAATCTGATTGCATTTCTTCAAATTATGTATCACAAAAAAACCCCCAAAACCCACAAAAACCAACAAAAAAACCCCCAAAACACATAAAAACCAACAAACAAAACCCCAAACAAACAAAAAACACATAAAAACCCAAACCAAACCAAAAAACCCCAAAACCAAACAACCAAAAAAACCACCAAAATACAGCAAAACAAAAAAAAAACCCAAAAAGAACTGTCTGTCACTGACCAGAGCTCCAGTCTATACCAGTGGCTATTGTTGAGTATCTCTCCAAGCCCCCACTGCCTACATTCAATGGGAGGAGGATACTTCATGCTAACAGCATATGGAAAGGGAATACACTCAGTTTTTCAGAAGCTGCCTGGAAGAAAAAGTTGTTTGGTTCCCAATTGGGATTTTCCTTTCCACTTCAGTATTTGGCAGAGTTGCAGAGCTGTCCCTTACTTACTTCAGTGCCAAACAAGCCATCTTTAAAGACTTGATCCAGAGCAAGGCTGTACAACCTGAGAAGAAAAACTTCCGTAGCAGCTAAGACTGAAATGCTAAACTTTTGGCTCACGAATCACTCATCCAGCATTTAACAGGCATCCACATTTGGAGAAGCTGCCAAAGAAGGTATGAAGCTGTGACACAGAATGTTTAGCTCCAAAGGCAGGTTAAGCACAGCGCTGCAGCAAGCTCCTCTCTCCAGCATCAGGCTCCAATCCATGCTGGGCACAAGGGCACACTTTGCTTCTCCTACACTGTCCATTCCACTCACGTAGAGAACAGACATTGCAAAGTTGCACTTGCCAACATCTCCCCATCAGAAAATGGACCAAACCCATGAGTTCAGAGGACAAAAGCAATTGTGTTAATGCCACCCTGGGTTCTAATAGCTGGAACTGACTGGAAGTTAAAAGCAAACCCAGTGGCTCCGTCACAACCTTCCACTCAGCAAGCTCAGTTTCTTGCTGCAGCTGCATTACCAAAACAGGTTCAAGAATATTTTCAAAAATTCAAGAATATTTTGCATTTACAAGTGCTTTGGAACACTAATCTGACTTTAGAGTAGTCAGTTACTTCAGGGATACACATACTATGACATTGCATCTCCTTGAGAAGATGAAAACTTCTGCTCTGACAGAATATTAGCTTTCCTACATGATCTGTCTGTTTCTGCTACTATTCAGAAATTTACTTTGTTGTATGTTTGAGAAATGCTTAAAGCAGTCACCATAGGCTACATCTGAACAAGAATTCTGTCATTTAGGGTCATTTAACAGAATTTAGTATCACGACTCTTTCCTCTGTCACAAGGCAACAGGAGACTCCCCATGAGGAATCCCACCACAGCCACAAGATGTCCAAAGTTGGCACATACAGGAGATTCAATCAAACCAGTAATGGGGACAAATGAAAATGAGAACATTTCAGTGCCTTTTAGGCCTCCTATCTGTATAAGTGTTAATACTGATACCAGAATTGAAGTCATCTCTGGAATCCCATCCACCTCCTCTGGATTCTCGGGAACCTCCTCCCATTCCTAGGAAAAAAGCCACAATTGTGTTCAGGTCTGAAGCTGTGGGAAAGACTGAGCAAGGGAATACCAAACCAATGTTTCAGTCCTTCAATATCCTAAGTTATGCTGCTGGAAAATCCTTTCCTTTTGGTACTACCAAGTTCCATTGCACAGGAACAAACAGTCTGTTTAAGTTAACCCAGAATAAGTGGTCAGAAAGGTTTCTGTAATACACATTCAATGGAAACCTTTGGTGAGTCTGGTTCAACCAACCTTCAACTATAGCCAAGAACATTTTTACACTGGAACAATAGACATAGTCCAAAATAAGCACTTGTCTACTTGTGCTTACTCACTTTTCATACATCATCATAAAATAGTAGCAGATCAGACTGTTGGCTTATGACTGTCCCCTGCAAGACACAACACGTTATTTAAGGGTATTGGTCTCACTTCCTGGGCTAGGAGTGACAATACATCCACAGCCTTTGCACACAAAGCACAGCTAAATTCCAGGCACCTCAGGAGCAGCAGCAGCAGCTGGTTAGAAACACATATATGTACACACACAAAATTTCTCCTTCCAGTATAATCTTCGTGTTCACTTGCATGCCTTGTCTTAGCATTAGTCAGCACCAGAAGCCATAACTACAACCATTATATTTAAGAAGCTACTTAGAAAAATGGAAGTCACCTCTGTCATCAGGCCCGCCACCTTTTCTGAAGCCAAAGCCACCTTTATCCTGTTTCCTGCCTTCTGCTATGTCCACTCGGAGTGATCGGTCACCCAAAAGCTGTTAAATCAAGGGGAGAATCTGTTCAGGGTGCATCATGAGAGCTGCCAAAGAGTTTAAGACTTATGCTTATCTTTGATTTCACAAATCAATTGCAAATGTACTTACTGCACCATCATATGTAAGAGCTTCCTTGAGTGACTCCACCTCATCGAACTCTACATAACAAAATCCTGTAAGAAACAGATCTCAAGTTAATAGCACTTTGACAGGCCTTTGTAAGAAGCTACTCCTCCTGCATGTCTGCTAATAGCTTCCTTCTAAACACAAGTCATGATGTGCAAATGCAAGATGCACAATGCACATGGCTCAGAAACCTATCATCAACAATTAACACAGTTACCTGCACCTACTAATGATGGGGCAAATCCTGAAACAGAACTCTGGACACTCTGTGAATGCCAAGAGCCTAACTCTCTTTTCCACAGAGTTCTCACAGATTGGATGTGATCTATGCCTTCAGACAGTTATTCAGATGAATATTGACTTGGTTCCTAGTGTTTTTAAACAAGAAATGTCTATATGGCCAGCAGTGTGATTTTTGGGTTATCACATCATTTAGTGGATTTACTCTTTTTCAAGGCCCTTTAATTCAAGGTGAGCCTTTTACACCCCTTAAATAACTTACAAATATAGTCCATTTCCACCAGACAATTCCCATAGCAATTGAATTTACATCCTCTAAAACAACTGCCTGAATGAGTTACCTACTTGCTTTTGCTCCCTTTCTACTAAAAAACAGAGCTGAAGCAATGGGAGTCTTCTGAAGTAAAAGAATTACTCAATGCTTAAGGTCACGGGTCGTAAGTGGGTCAGCTGGGGTAGAATTCATACCAGACAAGGTTTAAGAAAGTTCTTTTATGTCAGGGCAAATATTGATTTGTCACTCAGGTTACTCTGTATCTCAAGATGATGGAACAGTGACTCTCATTCAATGATACATTTACATATTAGTGAATAACAAAACCTGCATAAATCAACATAAAAGCAGAGAATGACTGTGCTTTAGACTGAAATTCCCTATTAAAGTGACTTTTTCTCCTACCAGTTATTCATCTACCACCAAAGAACTCTGAACACTCACCTTTAAATTTGTCTGTTTCCTTGTCTCTGACTAGTCGTACGCTCCTTATGCTGAGATCCTTGAAGATGGCATCTATGTCTCCTTGGACAGTGTTGAAGGGCAGATTTCCCACATATGCTGTGAAAGGGGGTTCTGTTGGCAGCTCTTTATTTCGGCGGGAACCAAGGCCACCACCACGAGACCTGTTGGAAAAAGCACAGTGCCTCTGGAACTGCCTCCCAGCACAGCCACAGCGCAGTCCATAGCACTGCTCAGGTGCTGTGTCTGGCTGAAAGTCGATTTTCCCACAACTTTGGCTCCTTTTTCTATCCTTTTGCCTTTACCTGCCACCTAAACTGTTGGTCAGCTCCTTTCCAGTATTACCTGATGCAGTACTTCAGTGGGAAACTGAATACATTAAGAAGTGAACTCATTAATGAAGTGATGAGTGAATTTCTCAACACACAATTAATTAAGGAAAGCAATGTAAGGTTATCTCTACTGTCCCCTGCTCAAAAACATTACCTCTAAAAAACTAACAGAATAGATTTTAAGAATAATTTATCGCAATGAAGAAATACTTGTATGGCACAGGTTTGTCAGCTTATCCTGAAATGAAGCTGGATCCAATGCTTTTAACTAAACAGTATATTACCAACACCCACTGCACAATCATCCAAATTATCTCAGCAATGTTTAGCTTAACAGAAACCCTTCCCCTAAGTCTGAAGCTGTTGCCATAATTGCTAGGTATCTGGACTAGAATGCTTTGAACTGAACACAAAATAAATTTGGTTGAACAAGGGGTTCTGAGGCAGAAAAAAGATCCATGCTATCTGGATGTTAATGTCTTCTTTCATTTTGCGAATTAAAGAGGTAAACTGGGTGGTTTTTTCCTGTCTTGTCCCTCAGTACCAGTTAAACTCTTGGCACTGGGTGCTGAGGAACTAAATTGTCCCATCTAAATTCTTTACTGTGCTAATATAATACACAGAAGTTCACAGTGTGAACTTCCTGCAGAGCCTAATCTTCAAAAGCCAACTTGGAATTTTTGTATAGAGAGCAAGGTATGTACAAGGCAACCTGAAGTTAAAGTGCCTGGACTTGTGCACAACAGGATGCCATTGGTCCCAACATTTGTTGCACATAAGCAACCTCTGGCCTTTACCTGAAATATCTACTAACTACTGTGTCCATCTTCTCTTTATCACCTTCCTTCTACTGGGCTTTGCTTGTGTCTGTTCCCTTTCCCTAAATCTCCCCCTGCACTTAAAACCACACTGGAACACAAGCTGTACCAAAGGAGGATTTGCCAATGTGACATGGACCAATTAGATTGCTGCAGAGTCCTTCCTAAAACCCAGAAGGTCAAATAATTTTATCATTTCCTTTTATTCTGGCTGGTTGCATGCAGCCAAAAAATCCATTGGACAAGCATGGTACTTGACAGTATTTTTTTCATTCTAGAATAAATATTTTATTACCAATGAATCAGATAATGCATTAAGCTTGAATAAGATTCCTTAACTCTTCCTAGGTGAGCCTGTCATTTGTACCTTATTTAGCAGCTCCATGCAAGAATCATTTGTCACCAACACTATCAACATGCTGCTAAATCTACTTGAATCACAACCTACATATCTTTAATTAGTGTCCACCCAGGTTTGTATTTTTGCACTTTTGACAATATTCCTTATCTGCCTTTGTCTCATTAACAAGTCAAAAACATACTGGAGAACTAAAGCTGTAATAGTTGTGAATTGACTTTAGCCACAAGACTGAGTTTTAAGGAGGAACTCCAAGAAAGCTGAGTTGCTGTTCTAAATAATCCCAAACATGCAGAATCAATTCCACGCCTTTGAACTTAATTCTCATGTACAGTGTTAGAAACAGCTATTAAAATACCATACATTTAACTTGCATCCAAAAAAAGAAAACCTTTATGTTCTATGGGAACATCAGAATCTCCCCAGCTGAGTTTCAAAGGAGCCTCCATGTACATATTCTCAGGACATTCCCTGAGCTGCCAATCACCTCACAGGGAGCTGATTCACCGAAAAACCCACCCTGGAGCTGAATCCTCAGTGAGATCAACAAGGTGATCTGGACAGCTGCAAAGAGCACTTTGCCAAGATGGGAAGGAAGAAGAGAGCAAGGACTGGAACTACAAACTTCATCAGCAACCTCCATTCAGCTCCATTTGAGCCACTTCTAAAACCACACCCTCAATCCCCAAAAGGATTTTCTGTGCTACAGACAAACCTCCTTTCTACCACAGTGCACCAGAACTTCACAGGGTGCATGTGTGGAAATCCATGCCCTATTGTGCAATCCAAATTGATTTTAAAGTCAGAAAATTAAATACTCTTCTCCAGTATGATATTAAGGCCTTTGGTTATCAAATGTATGGTAATACCTTTGATATTTTAGTTTCCTTTTGAAGGACAAGAATGGTCAATAACTAAGTTCCAAACCAAGTTTCTTATGGAACTCAGGTGTAGCAACACAAAAAGAAACTGTTTCTGTACTTTCCTACTTTTTATTTCAACACTGAAACAGTGAAATAAATAAAAGGGCTGACTTCAGTAACCAAACAATGAGATTGGAAGAAGATTCTCTCATTCTGTCCAACCAAGTAGGACAAAAGTAAAAAAATAATTGAAAACATGCTGAACTAAGTGAACCAGAGTGTTGAATGAATATCTGTGTTTCTCACTCTAAACTTTTGCTGAGATGCAATTAGGTAATAATTGTTTCATCTTACTGTGGGAATCTGAAAGATATGATATGATTTCCTTCTCAGAAAACCAAAGCAGGAAGCTGAAGAGGAAAGCTTGCTTCTAGCAACACCCTCAAAATGAAACTTTGGTGGGCTAAGTTAATCACTTTGGTCATACTGGGGAGAAAACAACTAAACTCCCATTTTGAAGCTACTCTTTTGCAAAGTTTAGTTACTTCTGCACAGAATAAGATCTGCCAAAAGTTCAAAATGAAGGATATTGTGAAAGCCAGTATTTGAGTTAAATAGCCTTTCACTAGAGATCAAAGCTCAGGATTTACCTTTTGCACTGCACAAAGCCAACAGCCTACAGGGGTTCTGACATTGGAACTTCACTGGGGCAGCATAAGGATCTGCAGGATGACAGTGTCAACCCTCCAAGACCACAACACTAAATTCATATCCAACTTATTCAAGCAACCCAGAACATGTCTGGAGTAAGTATTAAATGTCTTCAACAAAAAGCTTACCCAAGCCTAAAAATTAGGAGCTATCTTTTAATGCTAGATGGGTAAGACATGGTATCCAGACTGCCAGAAGCATAAGGACTAACTCCCCATTTTCACTGACCTGTGCAGCACTTCAGCAGGTGAATCTTAACCTTTAGTAAGGTGCCCAGCACCTCAAGACACACCTAAATAAACAGCCTAGCAGCGAGTCAGGGGTGGTAAACACTCCCTTTCTTTCAACTCTGAGAAGCTCTACAGATGTTCAGTTTCAACTAGGCCTCAGTATGCTTAACTACAGGTTTTCCTGTCAAATTTTGGGCTTTAAAACACTTTCAGAAAAGGTTATAGTAAGCCTTTTCTCATTAACGTCAGCACCACATTCTTCACCAGGAATAAAGTGACGTTTGCATCCCCTAATATTATGATTCAGCTTTTAGTCAGTGCATCACTAGACACCTCAGGTGTAGCAAAATCCCATCTCATCACACCAGTCATATCCTGATGCTCTTTCACCGTAATTTTGAAGATTATGAGAAAGAGGCAGGTAATTTACATATGTTAGAACCTGTTGGGCACTGGTTTCCCATCTGTCACACTGAAATCCTGTGGTTACTCACTGTGCACACCAAAGGTTATGTGAAATGCAACTTCTGCATCTCAGCTGAGTTTACACTATTCCTACAGTCCTAGAGTGCCTAAAAATGAGCAGAAGCCACTGTAAATTAACATGAGATTCTTTAATCAGAACCTTCAACAAGAACATGTTTTCATTACACTTCATATATTACAGAACTTCATACAATACACAGAGAGACCTGTTAAATTGTGAATTAGCTATTAGTAACTTAATAGTGATAATGATAAATTAGAAATATACACTGGACTCTAGTATTAGTAGTATCTGATGTTTAGAAGTGCAGGTAAATCAGAATAAGTACATTTTCTCATCTGTAAAGACATCTACTAAATTGCAGGATGCTTTTAGTTCACCAAACAAGGATCCACATCTTGCCTGAGAGCAAGTTTAAGTTCTCTTACAGGAATCTGAATATAAAAAAAAAAATTAACTGGCATTTTATAACTTCACAGAATGTGCCTACATTGACTAGGATACACTGTGCAGCAATATCTGAGTTTATTATGAGCCAAGTGCCACTTCAGACTGCTGGAAAGGTTATTTTGTTACAGAATTGAAAAAAATAACAGAAGTGTAAGTCGCTACATCATCTGTTTGCTCTGGGACATCTCTGAATTAGACACAAAGGGTATCAGTGCATGAAAATGAGCTTGAAATCTTAAAATGTCAGAGTATTACCAAAGACAAGAAAAACTTACTGCTGTTCTAACTCCAGCAGCTCCTCCCTCCTGCCTAAAGAGTCTGAAATGAAACCAAGTTATTCATCTAAGAGCAGAAAAGGGCATGAACACTGTTGATCAGGAAACACACCTTGAAAGATTAGATTACACAGTAATATACTTGTGAAGATTTGCTCACAAGAAGTTTATTCCACAGATTCATGCCTATTTCATGTTTTATTTCATGTGCATATAGAAACTTGTACTGCACCAACCTCCAAAAAAGTCAATTGTTTGATTGCACCTTCCTAACCTGATTGCAGACAAACTTCTAATTACTGGTTATTGTCTCTGTAGCTCTTCCCCTAAACACACTCTTTAACAAAGAGACAGAGACAAGCCCGATTCCTAAGGATCACGGATTTGGAGTGAGCACCCGGAGCCCCGGATACCGCAGGACAGCGGCTCCCAGAGCTCCCCAGGCGGAGGCACCAAAAAGCCCTCCCATTTCCTCCCCGCAGGCACCACAACGCTGCCCGCTGCCGGGGGCGGCTCGTCCCGCCAGCACAGCAGCCTGCCGCCTGCCCCGCTCCAGCCCTGCGGGGACGTTCCCTCCACCCATCCCGCTCCGGCCCCGCACCAGCTCCTCAGGGCCTTCCTTGGCTCGGGCCCAGCACCTCCCTAAATCCCCCCTCCACTCGCCTCCGGGACGGCGGGAACAGCGACACCCTCCTCCTCCCGCCCCTTCCCGGCGCTCCCGAGCCGCCCGGCCCTGAATCCTGCGGCGTTGGCCGGAGAACGGCCAAGACCCCCGGGACCCGCATCCCCCACCCCGCCGCACAAAGCGGCTCCGCCACGGCCAGCGCAAGGGCACCCCCGCACCCTGGGGGAGGGCGGGCGGGGGGCAGAACGAGCTCAAACAGTTCCCAGGGGCAGCGCCCGCGGTCCGCTCCCCCCGCCCGCCATCCCCATGCAGCGGGGCAGGCCGGGCCCTGCGGCCGCGCCCCCGCCTCGCCCGGCCAGGGGCGCCGCTCCCCTCTCCCGTCCCAGCTGCGGGGGAAGCCCCGAGTGCTGCCCCCGGGCCCGCTCACCCGCGGCCGCCGCCGAAGCTGCTGTAGGCCCGGTCGTCGTAGGGATCGAAATCCGCCATCGCCGCCGCGGCCTCGTCCCCGTGCGAGCGTGACAGGACCGCGCCCGAGGACCCCGCAACGCTTATATACGGCGGCGAGCGGGCCTGGGCTGCCCCGCGCCGTGCCTGATTCTAGCTCCCCGCCCCGACGGGGCTGTCCGCGCTGCTGCCTGTCGGGAGGCTCGCCGCGCGGCTCTCTCCCGCCGGCTCTGGGACGGGATCTGCCCGGGAATCTGCCTGGGGATCTGCTCCGGATCCACCCGGGATCCGCCCGGGGATCTGCCCGGGCTGCGCTGTGGTAACGCGTCCGGTGAGCGTTGGACATTCCAGCGCTGATCCGAGCCCAGCCCGCGGCTCTGATTCCCCCAGCATCCCGCTGTCGCTGCGGGCAGGGATCACAGAGATCATGGAAATGGATCCTGCTCCAAGTGTCACAGGCATCCTCCAGGGATCACAGGGATCGATCTTGCTCCGGGGTCATTCCCTGCTCTCCCGCGGGTGGCACCGGAGTCTGGCAGGGTAGCAGCGAAGCGCAGAGTTCGCAGGGCAGCTGGAGGATAGTGCTGGATTTCATTGGAAATTAACACAACGGGCTGTACCCGAGAGCTTCACAGTGCCCTTAAAAAACACCATTTGCACCAACTTGTTTGTCTCCTTTTGCCAGGCCATAATTTAATGCTTTCTACTAAAACCACATGTCGGTTTGTCATATGATAACCAACACCTCGTGTCGCTGACCCCGCAGTGCCGATCGGGGCTCACCCGCAGGCTCTGTCCCTCTGTCCCTCTGTCCCTCTGTCCCGCCGAGCCCCGCGGGACAGAACCCAGCCGGGATCCAACCCTCCCTCCGGAGTTGCGAACCGCTGAGGGAAGCCCAGGCAGCCCTTGGGGCAGGGAAGGACCAATAAGTCCTGCGGCGGAGCAGGGCTGGGGGTCAGGGAGGGAACGTGGCGCTGAGGGGAGCGCGGCTGTTGAAAAATGTGGAATATGTCACTATTATCTTAAGTAGGGATGTTCTTTAAGATCTTTGCATATTTTAAGCAAGAAAAGAGACCTAACCCGTGGGGCAGGTAGCAGCCAGCATCTCTTAGTCAGAGACATCCTGAATGTAGTGAATTCGGATGTTGATGTATGTCTGTGTATGCACTGCTAACTTAGCAATAGACTCAGGGTCACGTATATAGCTGATCTATGTTCATTATAATTCTAAAAAGACCCTGTGAAGACCCTTTCCCTGAACATCTGTAGAAGTTAGCTGAGGTTACAAAACTTGCAAATTACTGAACAGTCCCAATAGATGGGCAGTACTTGGAAAGTTACTAACTCTGACCTCCTGATTATAAATAACGGTGTGAAAAGCCCGGTGGGGTGTGCTGGATTTGTCGAACACCACCGAGCACCGCCCAACTCTGAAATAATTGTTTGATGTGTCCGTCGAGCGTGTCGTTGTTGGCTTGTGGCACACCGGGTAAGCGATCTGATTTTGTGGGATGAGGGGCTGAGGCAGCGGGGTGTGAAGAGCGGCCATGAGGGGAGCAGGGTGTGAGGGGACAGTGGTGGGGCTGAGAGGAGCAGGAGGCGCTGAGGGGAGCGGGGTTGAAGGACCGGGAGGTGCTGAGGGGCAGCCATGAGGGGAGCGGGGCTGAGGGGCCGGGAGGGACAGCCGTGAGGAGCAGCCATGAGGGGAGCGGGGTTGAAGGGACAGGAGGAGCTGAGGTGCAGCCGTGAGGGGAGCGGGGCTGAAGGGCCGGGGGGCGCTGAGGGGCAGCCGTGAGGGGAGCGGGGCTGAGGTACCGGGCGGCTGAGCGGAGCGGTGCTCAGGGACCGGCAAGCCGCTGCTCACACTGCCGCCCAGCCCGTCCCGCGGCGGCCCCGCTGACCCGGAAGAGGCGGAGCGGGCGGCGGCCCCACGTGCGGCAGCGGTGGCGGCATGGCGGTGGTGGAGGAGATGGAGCAGATGGAGCAGCGGGCCGGCGGCGCGGCGGTAACTGACCCCCGCGGGGTGCTGCGGCAGGGCCGCGCCTTCCTCGACTTCTTCTGGGACATCGCCAAGCCGGAGCAGGAGGTGCGGCTGGCGGCCACTGAGAACCTCCTGCGGCACCTGCGGGAGGGCAAGAAGGTGAGGCGGGCGCCGGAGGGGCGGTGGGTGCGGGCGGGCAGTGGGTCCCACGGTCCATCCCTCCGCTCCCGCCTGGGAACGCGGCAGTGCGGACGGGGCACGGGCCGGGCGCGGGGGTCTGGTGGCCGGGCCTTTCTCGGAGCAGCCCGGGCACCGCTCAGCTCGGTCTCTCTTGCAGGACGATGAACTCAAGTACACCCTGAAGCGGCTGGTGGAGGGACTGGGAGCCACCCGCGAGGCTGCCCGCCCTGGCTTCAGCTTGGCCTTGGCGCAGGTCAGTATTTCCCAGCGCAGATCACAGCTGTCTCTAGCCCCTGTGCATGTCTGGGGTCCCTTTTGCTGTCTGTGCAAGGCTAGAAGGCTCCCTTCTGACTGCTCCTGCGTGGACGTGGGAGGGAAGGCTCTCACGATAAACATAATGATTTTAAATGGTGCTACTCTGCTTTACAAACCCTTATAAACTATACCAAAATCACATTCATGCTACCGAATTCACTCCTGCTTCAAGAACCGTCCTTAAATTACAAACCTTGACCAGGTTTTCAATTTTACTCTGCATTTAGTACTATTACTACTTCTTAAAACTGTCTTGCTCCTGGTCTTGGTCTGTTGATGTGGGATGTCTGAAAAAGCAACCCTTTAGCAAACATTCAGAGTTTTTTTCCTCCACAGTGGCTGAGTCAGTAACATAGCAGAGTCCCAGGAATTGGGATCAGCAGTGCTGTCTGACCTCATCTCACCTGAGAATTTGATAAAGCAGAAGAGACTGTGTGTTTCCCACTTTGATCAGGGCCTTGCCCATGCTGAAAAGTCTGACTGCCTCTGTTCTGGGGTCACACAGCTTCAGCAAAATGTTCTCATTATTAATCTGTCATGTACAGGGAAAGAAACTGGAATATCAGGTGTATTTGTATTTGCATAGAATCCTAGAATGGTTTGGATTGGATGGAACCTTAAAAATCATCTCTTTCCCCACTCTGCCATGGGCAAGAACACCTTCCACTCGACCAGGGTGCTCCAAGTCCCATCCAACCTGGCCTTGAACACTTCCAGGGATCCAGGGGCAGCCACAGCTTCTCTGGGCAACCTGTGCCAGGGCCTCACCACCCTCACAGGGAAGGATTTCTTCCTAGTATCTAACCTAAATTGACCTTCTGTCAATGTGAAGTCATTCCTCCTCGTCCCGGCACTCTGGGACTCCAAAGTCCCTCTGCAGCTCCCTTGGAGCCTCTTTAGGCACTGGAAGAAGCTCTGAGATCTCCCTGGAGCCTTCTCCATGATGCACAACGCCAGCTCTCCCAGCCTAGTTCCTGTTCTGTACATCTTTACTGAACTGGTTCTCTTTATTCTGGGCTGATAAAGCAGCACACCTGCTGCTGTGCTGAACAGCTGTTCTGCTCTATTTTAGCTTAACCCAGTGCAACTTCATGAAATGGAAGAACTGCAAACAGTTATTCCATCTCTCTCCTCAGGTTTTACAGGCTTTTGAGGAAATTCCACTGTGCAGCATTCTGGAACAGATAAAAGAAAAACACAATCTGGAAAAAGTGAAAAAAGTAAGTCAGCTCATGGCAGCATTTGACAACTATTACTTCAAATGAATTGTTCTCTAGTCTTTGAAGTCTTGGTGTATATTGTAGTTTTGGGATTCTTGTTAATGCAAATTACTGTAATGAAATAACAAATATTTCTGAAAACTGGAAGCTGATGACATTGTTATCTGGCCCTGTTTTTGCTGAGATTTGTTGATGTGATGAAGAGGTACTCTAGGACAGTTCTTAAAACATTGTGCAGGGGATTGCATTTCATCTGTTCTCTTCCCATGGTAGGGTGTTCAAGGCTGGATCTTCCTGCCATCTTGTTCCACTGATCATGTAGCTGCATGTGAAATCTAACCTCTCAGGGAAGTAGATTTTTACCTATTTTTTTTCCCCCTTTCAGAAACTTGTGAGAAATGCTGCTTTTGGGAACTTTTTTGGAGTTATGGCTCTGTTCCAGTCTGGGCGGCTTGTGAAGGTAACACTGCTGTCAGGTGTGTCAGTTCTGGTTCTGGGGCTTCTGATGTGGAAAGAGCATTGACAGAAAAGCTGGGTCACTTGGTAATTGATGCAATGGCACTCGAAGCATCAAGTTCAGTTCATTTCTGTTGCATAATCCATGGACTCTTTGTGCCTTTTAAATGTCCCTGAGCAGAATGTAGGAACTGTGTCAAATAGTACAGGAGGTTGCTATCTCTCCTGGAAGAAAGGGGTCTGTTGTCATATCCAGCTGGAAAATACCATTTTGGGGAAAGCTGAGTGGCCTATCAAGAAACAATTGTGTTTCTTATTACAAGTAGACATAAACATCTAAAGACTGGATTATTACTTGAGCCTTCAGATTAATTTCTGATATATGTCCTCTGATTTTGGCTTATCTTTCCTTTCTAGGACCGGAAGGCTCTGCTGGAGAGCATCCAGCTTCTCCAGCAGCTGACAAATCATCAAACACACCTCAGAGATCTCCCACGCAAAACTCTTATTGACATCACCTCTGAGGTACTGGTGGGGTGGGTGCGGGGAAGAGAGGGCTTGGCTTTGGGATCAGCTTTTCCTTTATTTTACTCCTAGGGGGTGTGGAAGAGTGAGTGTAAACTGTGAAAGCTGTCCCTATATTGCCTGTGGGCAGATGCTTGTGTTCTGGGAAGGGTGCTCTGCTTTAGCTTAGTTTGACTTGATTGTGGACAATCCCATAGTCTGTTGTTTCTCAGTTCACTCGCTTGGATGATGTGTTAGACCACCTACTCTTTTGAATAGATGTATGCTGAAAATGCTGAACAGCAAAACCACCTTTTTTTATGCACCAAGCCTGGGCCTAAGGTTGAATGAATGGTTGGGCTGTTGGGAATGAAATAATGTAGGGACAAGGAGTAAAGAACTCTGATATGTAGTAAAAAAAAAAGTTAATTTTTTTTTTAAGGTGGGTATTGTTTGTAAATATGCAGACTAGCAGTGTTAGATAAAAATAGTTTCCTTCTCCCTGGGTTGCCTGGCTGTACAGGCAGAGCAATCAGACAGCAAGAGAACAATTGCAGCTGGAGTCAGTTGACCAGAATTGCTGTCTGATGACAACATACTGTCCTACTCCCCATGGTTAAGCGCCTGGGACTGTCTGGCAGTCATGGACACATCCATTATTTATTTTTGGTTGTGTCACCATGAAGACTATTTCTAGAGCTTCCAGAACACTGCAAGCTTTTAGTAAAATGCCCTCCAATGCAGATACTTTAATGTACTTCACTGCAATTTAGTAAAATGCCATCAGATATTCTCATGCTCTCACCCTTGTTCCTGTTTAGGTTCCTGAAACTGTGTTTGAGGAGGTCCTGTTTGACATCTTGCAAGGTGACCTCTCTTCAGCCTTCACATCTCCAGAGAACCTGCACCTTTTGCTTGTGGGCATGCAGAAATTCCCTGGTGTTCTGAAACCTAAAAAGCTGAAGAAGCTGTTTGGCTCACCTACTGTGATAAATAAGGAAAATATTTCCAGGTGCGTTCATAAATAAGGAGGTTTAAATGAACATTTTTTTCCTCTTGGTTAGCAGCGAGAGAAATGTGGCTGTGATTCTGATGCCTGCTTGTATTTGTCACTGCAGGTGCTAAGAGTTAGGTGTTAATTGTTACGCAGGTTCCCAAATTACAGCTGTGTGATTTCTCCCAGGAGGCATAGACTGCAGTTCTCGGGAAATGTTCTTTGTCCTTCAGCAGGATGAATTTTGCCTTCAAGTCTCTTCCAGGTCAGCTCTCTCACATTATTTTATTTCTTCTTCCAGACTTGTAGAACTTCTGAAAAGCGCTGCCAAGTCTGAGAAGGAAGACAAGAAATTGCCCAGTGTAGTGTTTGATTTGCTACAAGTTGCACTGAAGGAAGGTGCCTTTGAACTGTTCTGGAATGAAGTTGTGGAGAACGGGCTATTGAAGGAGAAATCAGGACCTGTGAGGTTTGTTTTAACATACACTGTTGTTTCCCATGTTATCCTTCTGTTTCTCAATCCCAAGGTTTTGACTTCCATCTCCCTGCATGCTCCTGGAGCTCCCCCAGCACTTCTTCTCTGTCTTTCTCCTCTGTGTGGTTTTACTGCTGTGCCTTAGCCTGAGGGAATGTTCTTTGTTCCCACTCAGTTACATGTGCTACCGGTTGCTGGGCAGTGCTCTCCCCTTGCTCTCTGTGGAGCAGCTGCAAGTGGTTCTCAAAGGGAACGTGATGCTGCACTACGGAGAACATGTGTTAGCAACTCAGGTAGGTCTTTGAACCAGCTGAAGGTCATGTTGTGAGCACAGGTCGTCTCTGCCTTGCTTCTAGTTTCAAATCATCTTGTATAAAAAAGTTTATGTAATTTTGGACCTTGAACTCTTACTGAAAGCAGGTTATTGTATGATCACTGGTTGCAGTGGACTGAGTATAGCTTGAGTTTGGTTGTGATTGCCTGTTTTAAGAGTATGGAAACTGTTCACCACTGTCCCACCTGCTTTCATTGCTGCTGCTGAGAAAGCTCTAATGATGGGGGAAGCAGAGGAAGGGCAGCCCTCAGCAAATTAACAGTGTCATGTGTGGTCCTTTAACAGTCCCTTTGATTTTGTGTGTCCAGAAGCTCCTTTTTGTTTATCATTGTGCTGGGTGTTGCATGATTGCATTGGAAGGCAAACACAAAAAGTGACAACTCATGCTTTTGTTTGTTAGTGTTTGTTTCAATAAGCACATCTGAGGTTTAAGCTCAAAATTTATTTGGAATTGGATTTTGGAACTCTTTTTCCTCCTTCCCTCCAGGGAAGCCAGCAAACAACACAACCCTGCAATAAACAGAAGAAAAGTAAAAGGGGAATACTGATAAAAATGGTTTTTAGCTTGGCTTTTTGTGGTAACACAATCCCAAACCTCCTCATGTAGGCCCCAAAATAGTTGTTGCCTCTTGGGAGAAATAGATCTGTGTGATCCTTTTGTTCTGTTATAAAAGTAGCAATAGATGTGTGGATTTGCTCTGTAAATACTGCTTACCATGGTGCCTCCCTAAATGGACCAGCTTTCTCCAGGATTTATCCACTGGCGTAGTTTTCCTGTTCCTTACTTTTTGTGCTTGTTGTACAATGAATTAGGCTGTATTCTTCCCTGTATATAAAAAATTCTTAATTTGGTTCATGTCTGAAATGTCTATCGTTGTCTTCACGGGATTTTTACTAAATGAAGGAGAAGTTCCTAATATTGTTGATGATGAGAGAATAGAAAAGATCTTAGTTTGAATTTGATTCTGGTTTTGGGGTTTGTTTTCTTTTGTTTCTTGACATACATTGTTTCTTTTGGGAAGTAAATGCTGTTACCTTGTACTTCCTTATGGAATTCTGGTGATAGTTGGAGATGGCACTAGACAAAACTGGAGTCTGATATTTACTGGCAGTTATCCTCCTGATTCCACTTTTTTATCAACAAGGGAGCAAATAAACCTGATTTGCTTTTCTTCAGAGGTGATTGATGAACCCCCTGTTGCGAGCTATTATCCTGTTAACAGTGTCTTTCCTGGAGTTTTTCTCCCAGTTTTTATACTGATGCACAAGTACTGAGTTCTCCAGCAGCAAAAGCAGGAGCTTACTAAGTTGTGTTTTCTATGACATTTCTTTCAGGGGTATTTGTATTATAATTGGATGGATTTGTGGTTAATTACAAGTTTATAGCTCCTGTATTTAAAAGAACAGTGTTCCCTAGACTTTCATTACTGTTTCTGCTCCTGCCAGATCACTGTATTGAATGTGACACTAGACCAAACAAGTTGTTTTATTAATTTAAAAAAAGATGTGTTGGACTTTTGGAATGAAACCACCTCTTCGAGGTCTCTCCAGTTAAGCATATATTTCTTTTCCAGAACAAGTTGAGTGACATTGAACACTGTGGGCTATGGGATGCAAGTGTATGAATGGGATGTGTGGTGAAATGGGACATATCCTGGTGGTCTCTGTGCTGCTGGACAGTGTCCAAGGCCAGCAGCCTGCCAGCTATATGCCTTGGAGGGCTGTGGCAGGACCAAAGAGAGGATTTAGCACAAAACAGCCACACCTCAGAATACCAGTGCTAGATTAAACATGTCAACTCCCCTTCCTTTCAGAATGCCTTAATACTTCTGAGACACCAGGGAGAGGAGCATTTGTTGACCATAGGTCAGCAGGCTCCAGGGCTGTTAAATGAGACTGGAATTGATGGTGGGGAATTTCCAAATCTGGTTAAACTCTAAGGAAGATGATGTGAGAAACACCCTGGAACTTTCACCCAAAATAAGAGTTGATCAGCCTGGGAGCTTCATTGCACTGGCCGGCAAGTTGTCCAGCCTGCTGAAGCCTCACTGTTCTGGAAGGTGCAAATTACAGGGTTGATGTTAGTACATGGCAGGATTTGGTTATTGCTTACAGTGGCTGCTCCTGTGAGAGGAATACCACGAGGTGAAATCAATGACTGTAAGCCTTAGGACAAATATTCAGGCACATGACTTTAATTTTCTTACTGCAGCCAAATTCTTTCATGTGGTTTACACTGGAAGTGTTCAAGGCCAGGTTGGACAGGGCTTGGAGCAACCTGATCTAGTGGAAGTTGTCCCTTCAGGCCCATGGCAGGGGGTTGGAATGAGATGAGCTTTGAGGTCCCTTCCAACCCAGGCCTTTCTATGATTCTATGATTTGTACTTACAGAGCCACTCAGACTGAATGTGAAGTTCTTAACCTGCTTCTTTGACCGTGTTTTTCAGCTTCCACAGGGATTTAAGTTTGCTGCAGAGATGGAGGGATATATAGATTCATTCCTGAGTGGCTGTGATGACCCAGAGAGGCAGCTGGCTGTGATCATGGGCTTCTCTACCCTTACCAATCAAGGGAGGCCAGCGTTGTTGAGTGCTTCCAGGGTAGTCAGACACCTGCAGGCAGAGGCCTTGCAAAAATACATCAGCTGGCTCAAAGACATGTTCCTCAGGCCAGACTTGGACTGTTGTTTAGACTTCTCAAGTAACCGGCAAAAACAGAAATGGGAAAATGCAGACACGTGAGTACATGGGTATTGCACCTTCCCCTCAAGGTTTGCTGGTTCCCTTTGCCATGAGTTGACAATTGTTTATTTCCTCTGTCTTGGAAAGTTTAGCCCCAGCATCTGACTCTTTGGAATAAAATTCAATTCTGCAAATTGTACAAGCATAGTGAGAACCAGCCAGCCCACCCAAAGCAGACGGGATCACCAAAAGAGTCTTTTCTTTTTCTAGCTCTGACAATTGCTTTGGAGAATACATGCAGTGGTTTCCTCTTTCACTACAGCTTCTTAGGTCTTTGTAGGAATTGTTCCTCTCTTTTATCTGTATATTAGACACACTGTTACTCAGGGCAGGTTTTGTGTTACCTGTGCACCTGTAAGTGTTGCTCTGCTGACTGTTGCAGTTCTTGAAGTGCTTTTTGCTCACCTGCTGACTCTCTGTCGGATAAATAGATTGCCTTTTGCATAGTAAAAGCCAAACTTGAGAAGATTATATCTCTTCTTTTGTACCTGTTGCTTTATTACTACGTAACTGCCAATTTTAGTGTAAAGCCCCTAAAATCTGAAAGTCACCTCTTGATGCAGTGGATTGTGCAGTGTGTAGTTATGCTGGCTTAGTGTTCAAAGTGCTGAGTGTGCTCACCTTCTTATTCACAGAGCACAACAGAAGATTGTTCGATTGAGAAGATGGATCATCCACCGACTGGTTAACATCACTGAAAGTGCAGCAAAGAATGGAGAGAGCCTTGTGATGGACATAGTGAGGTGAGACTGATGTTAAGACACATGTGCCTGGGATAATTCTGTTTGGCTCAACAGCAGTATTCCAGATAAGCTGTCCTCATGACATTAGGCAAATCCAGTAGTAGAAATGGTCCATAATAAATAATTTAGGAGACTAAATTTTGATTTCAAAGTACCTTCTGCATAATTGGACTAACCTGTGTCATAAGTAGTTGGCATTTAATATCACATTAGTCCCATTCCATTTGTTTTCAATAAATTTTCCATTCCTACTTGCCTAAACTACTTGAAGATATTACTTGTAACATCAGATCTTAATAAGTATTTATCTGTCTGTTAAAGTGTCTTGGAGAGTATGACCCACATCTGACAGTCTGAGTATTGTGTTTCATAGCCTTAAGTGTTGGTGCTCCACTTTCGTGACGTCTTGAGCATCTTTTTCTCTTCTTTACCCTGTGTATCTGGAGAAAAGGCTCTTGTTGTACATAGTGCCTTTTTTCAGTGCTTGGACTTCCTTGAACGTGGCGCTGTTTGGTTTGCACACATGGGTTGATTTTGCTTTGTTATGACCAATCTGGGTTTTCATTTTGTTTCTATTTCTGTCTATTGTAGGTTTTGCTTCTTCCATGCTTTCTTTGTTGCTAAGAAAAAGAATTCCCATATAGCTGAGGCGAGTGTCCTTCCATCAGAGCCCCTAACTGAACGGGATCATACGGAGACAGAAAACTACTTCTTTGGGTAAGGATTTGCTTGCATGCTTTAAGGTTGGAAATTTCTCTTTTTTCTTGAGGACAAGATTAGTTTGTGAACTGCAGGGCAAGAAATTTGGAATACTAGGCTGCTATTGGAGCATTTCTTTGACCCCAGCACCAGGGAATGGCTTTTTTTAAGGAGATCCTGGATGAATTTTTTGGAGATCTATGTTTTGTCCATGGCAAATCTGATGAGTATATGTGAGATGATATGGCAGGTGTGGAGTTGAGCTCATACTGCTTTTTCTGATAATATTTCCACTGCCTCTGTTGTAAGCTGGAAGGGGAAGGACCCAAGAGGGAGGTGCTGGGCTTGTGCTGGTGGCTGTTGGCTTTCTGTCCACTCTGTGTGCAAGGTGCTGGTGACTCCACAGCCCTCCCTATACTAAGGGAAGTACGAGTTGGTAATAGATGTTCTTAGATGACTGCCAGACCTCAGTAGAGGGAAAGCAGAGGACACAGAGTGGGAAACAACAGAGATGAATAGTGTCCTTGAGGGCACCAGATGTGCTTGGGGCCACCAAGACAATGAGCTCTACACTACTATCTTGGGTACATATATGTGGGCTGAAAGTTGGGCACTATCACTTTAGGCTGCATTGAGTGCCCAGAGCTCTGGGATGAGAATACTCTCCTGGTGGGTGTTATTTGAGAAAGTAGGAGCAGGCTGTTTGCTTCCTCTGACATTAACATGCTGGCTGTCTTTCTTTGCAGGTTACTTCAGACATTAAACACCCTGCCTGTTTTGGGGGATACAGCAAAGGCTGCAGCCTTGAGAGAGAAGCACATCCATGGTGTGACTGCAGATGGGAAGCTGTGGATCTTTCTCCTTGTTGAGTACGCCAACAAGCTGCTCTCCAGTGAGCATGTCAAAGCTGTGAAACCTTTTAGCAAGGAACAGAGGGATATCTGGGAGAGGTGAGAAGCTTGGGAAACTGGGTGCTGGGTTGGTGAAGTGAGAAAGGTGAAGAAGCCCTAGTCTTAGTTTCTCTTTGGGACAGTAAAAGAGACGTATTCTCTTTGCCTCCTGCTGTTCTGGCTGCTGTAGCATTGCCATTTAACAGGCAGTGGCAGTTCCTTTTCTTCCCTCTGAGTATCCTGCACCCATGGCTGTGTTTCAGAGTGTCTTTCTGTTTCTTTTCACCCCATTCCTTTCTTCTTCTTCCTTCCACATGTTAACTGTGTGATAGCCATGTCCTCTTCTATTTTTGGTCATAGTCCCTCTCCCAAACAGGATAGTAGTTCCGCTCATCTTTTCTCCTAATAATGCCTGTACAAACTTCTCAGTGACTCTTTTCTGAGTTTGATTTTCCATAAAGGTCTAGCCTTGGCTGTGGTATTGGGAATGTAGTCTGTGCACAAGTGCAGTTTTTTTTTATAACCCACAGTCAGTGAGGTACTACTATTGGGTTAAGAATGTGTACTATAAGTGTATAATGCCAATAAATTAAATGTCAAGTACACAAAACAGTACTGTAATTTTGCTCATTTTTTTAGTCTGATCATACAAGAAGATTTGCTGTTGTTAATTGTGAAAAACTTAGACAGATTTCTTTCTTCAGAACACTTCAGTCTGTGAAGAATCTACAGAAGAAGGAAAACAAATCAGATAGTGCCAAAGTTGGTGCTTTCCAACAACTTCTGCTTTCAATGGCCATTCATCTTTTCAAGGTAAGACCTCTGAAGAATATTTCTGTAGTATAAAATAGGCTGATAGCTGGGCTTTCTGAATGCCAAGATGGGGAGTTTCTCTCTGTTCAGAGATCCAGCATTTCAGAACCTCTGGCTTCTGAAAATGAGCAACTGGCAGCTAATAAACTGTGATTATTACACTGCCTGTAGACATGTAGGGTGCAAAGCTTGGCCTGAGCATTAGTTCTGCAATCTGCATTTGCTGCTGATTGGACCAATCTTTACTTAATTTCATGGGTTTTTTTCTGCAAAAGAATTGTAGTAGGTGATTGTAATATTTGTACCTGTTTAGTAGTCCTTAGATTTGAAGCAGATTCCTTCTGTTGCTGTTGGTAGTGGGGAGTTCTGAACCTGTTTGTCTGCTTGTGATCAAACAGAATCAGTCTGAAACAGTGGATGTTTTGAGCGACCTTCTGAGCTGCACAGAGAGGGCTTTCAGTAAAGAAGGCAAGAAGAAAAAGACTGGTGAGTCCTTCCTACAGAAAGAAGGGGAATGGGATTGTTAGTGGTCTGTCAAAGACAGATGGCAGTTCTGCATTAGTGGAGCACTCTGCATTGGTTCTGGCTTGATGCACACGCCCCCAGGAGAATCCCTTCTTCATTTTCTTTCCGTGCATTTCTAAGTCTCCTGCTCCAGCTCTCTGTCTGTCTCCTCAGTGAGTTGTGTTCCTCAGAAAGGAGAGCTGAGCTCCACAGCTGCTCTTGTTTGGCTGAGCACTCCAAAGAAGTTCACTCTTCTTGAGCCCTTGTTCGGTGTGGGCCATGAGCTTGGCTGAACTGGTGGTGTCTGCCTGGCAAAGCTGTAGGCTTGAATACCCAGCAGGCAAGAAACATGTTTTCTTCACAGCTTGACTTCTGAGCAAAGTGAATGTGTCCTGTGTGTATACACAGAATGTTTGGAGATGGAGGCTGGTCCTCGTTTAGGGCCTGTGGACTTGACCAGGAATAAACTTGGCTTGGTCTTTTATTTCCTCTCCAACTGTGGTCTTGTTCTGAAATCAGTGTAAATCAATTTGAGGGCACTGTGAAAATAAAAGCTGTAATTCTTTGGTGGTTTGGTTGGTTGTAGATCAGGATTCCCAAGCCTTTGGACTAAAGGACAAATTTCAAATGCCATCACATTTCATGGGCTGCCGTGACTTCTAATTTCATTGGAAACACTATAAAATGCATATACTTTTGCTGACCACCTGCTGATCGCTTTAATGTGGCCAAGTAGGTGTCAGGGGACTTGCAGAACTGTTAATCTAAGTAATGATTTAATAAATAGTACCTTTTGTTACCTGGTAAGGCTTTGCACTGATCAAAAGACCATTTCAGTCATCTTTCTCCCTGTGGTTTGTAGCATTCTGGTCTGTGTTGCTGAGTGGTTACTTTTAAGAGTCATCTAGAAGGACTTTATTCCTTGGTGAATTTTTCTGTAGTTTCATACTGATGTACCAATGCCTCTTCCTGTCATTGTTTGTTTGTTCCTGTGCAGACAACACAGAGCCAGGATGGGTTGAGGTCATGGTGGAAATCCTTCTCTCCCTTCTTGCCCAGCCCAGCCTCCTCTTACGTCGGATTTCCAAGAGTGTGTTTGTATGGATCTGCCCTAACCTGACCAAGAGGGGCTTGCAGCTGATCCTGGACGTAAGTGAGGCACTAGTAGGGGACCTTGTATATCTGCCTGTCTCGTCCCTAACAGATGTATATACAAGCATGTCTTGATTTTGGGTTTAATTTAAAGTCTACTTGATTTAGGACATGTCTGATGATGTGTGCTACTGAATTTGAACTGCAGTTTGGAGAGAGTTGGGGCTTTTTTTTTGGCTGGGGGGAGTTTTTGTTGGGGTTTTTTTGTTTGGTTGTTTTTTTTACAGGAGCCTGAGATGTGCTAACTTTAAGCTGTATTATTTGGTAGTTTTAGGCTGAAAAATTCCTGGGTCAGTTTATATAACTCATAGATTTTATATGTGAGTATAAATGGTAACACTTCCTTTTTTTCTGGAAAGGTGCTTTTTTCATAGAGGTGCTAAAAATAAGTGACACCAAAAATCTGAATTGGTCAAACCACTGAAGAAGGGTGGTGTCTACTGAGAAAATAATGTGTGGATTGCAAAGATGGGCTGTCAGGTACTTTGTGATGAGCCTAATAGTTAATTTGTAACAAACCAAGATGAGCGATGCCACCAGCCTCTTTGGTTTTCTCCACCTTTTTTGTTACTTACCGAAATAACTTGGCATGTTAACAAGCAGAAGTTTAATGCCCTCAGTTAAAATTTCCTTATTCAGCTGGTTTGCTGTACTGAAATTTCTGTCTGTTGTACACAAGAAATGCCTCTAAACAAAACACTGAAAAAACACAAGTCTCTTTTGTTTTTGGTAGGTTTTTGACCCTAACCAAGAGGAAAATGAAGAAAGTGCAGTCGTCGTGATGGAAGAATCGAACAAGAAGACAAAATCTGCTCAGGACACGGTAATTGTGCCATTGCCAGTGACAAACACTCTTCATATCATCAATGTTTAATGTTTCTTCTAAACGGTAGTAATAGATTAACATAATTTCTCTACTTGAGGAAAACGGCTGTCACTCTATTAAGGTTTATTTTAAAGGTGCAGCACACAAATGGCTTGTTGGAAGTGCATGCCTGAGACTCTTGGCCTGCTGTCGTAGGTGTGGCAGATTGAATAGATGCCTTTCTGAGAAGAAATAGCTGCATCCTGAAAGGAGTACAGGCCTCTCCTTTTTGCAGCCACAGACAGAATCGTGACTGTGATGCACAGCCAGCTGGATTCCAGGTCTCACATTTTTAAGGACTGTAGAGATTCAAGGCACAAAGCATTACAGGCATCAGCAGAGAGAAGAGTCAGATGGGAGCTGTTCCTTGGAAGCTTCTCTTTGATACTTATTACATATGACTGAGAAGTCTGTATTAAGTTCCACTTTTAGCTCTTGTGGAGACCTGTTATTTGAGGTGTCTGTACTTGGATCTGAGGGCTGCAAGGAAGGCAGTAGGAGAGGGGAGGCTTGAGGTTTTATTTCTGAACAGTGACACATGTGAGAATTGAGTTGGGCTTGTATGGTGAGCTCAGGAGATGAACTTTTCTTCCTCAGGATGAGGAAGGAAGCGAGGACTCCTCAGATGAAGACAGCACTGACAGTGGAGATGAGGAGAATGAAGAAGTTGATGATAATTTTCGGAGTCAGCTGATGAAAGTTCTCCAAGCAGGGAATACTGTGGTATGTTTTCATTTCCTACCTTGATACACATACCAGGAGGTTGGGGTGGTGAGAGATGATCTAGTAACCCACATCCTGCCTGAACTCACACAGTCACAGCCCTGGCAGCCATCTTTGTATGGCACTTGAAACAGCTCAGGATCTTAGGTGAGTTGTGGGAATAAATCACTCGTTCTTTTATTTATTGTTAGTATGTTTTGAGCACTTTAGCTTTTCCAGTCTAGCCTGACACAGCTTGTGCTCCTGCCTGTAATAAATGAGATTGATGTGAACTAAAGCACTCAGATACTGCTAAGTGTGTTGGCTGCCTGTGTGGGGGACTGTTCCCAAAAGGCCACTCTGGAGACTTACTGTAGCAGTGATAGAGTTTGGTTTAATGATTCCAATAAAGACATAGCAACATATGAACCTCTTTACTCAAAGAGGAGCAGCACAGGGGGAGTCAGGTCAAAACCTCAGCCTCTTTTCTCTCCTTATCCTCTCTACAGGAGAGTACTGTGCAGCCAGGGTTACCTGATGGGAAATATAAGTGAGATTTCTCATGGGCTTGAGCTTTTGTGTTCCCTCCCTACAGTGTAATGCTGGGGTAGCTACATCCCTACTTAAATCTGATCTTGGCTCTGGTTCCCTCCCTGATGTCTTTTTGAAGTGTATGAGTTGATGTGTTGGGTTTTGTCTTCTAAAAACAAAAGGAAGGAGATAAGAGTGATGAGGAGCTGGATGACGAGGCTATGATGGCTCTTGACAAGAACATCTCAGCCCTTTTTGCTGAGCAGCAGAAACGGATCCAGGCGAAGAAAGACGAGAAGGACAGAATGCGGAAAGAGAAGATCCTACGGAGGGATTTCAAGACTAAGGTGGGAGAGAAGTGTTTGGTGTGAAGACCTCTGCCTTAGTAGCATGTTAGTCAAAACCTATGCATGCCATGAGCTACCTAACACTGATCAGCTTGGACATTCACATATGTCATGAGCTCCTGGAAGCTGGGACTGGATTGTTCTGGCTTTATCCAGCACCTGGCACAGCACTGTGGGGATCAGTGACTGGGGCTTCACAGGCCTGTTTGAAAACCAGGATTGTGCTGTCAAGAAGTGCACTGTGGTTTTCGTCTGCTGATCTGAATTGCTTAAATTTATAAGATCCTTCCCTGCAGCTACCCAAAGATGCCTGTCAATTTTTGTAAATTGGACAAGCTTGGTGTTCTTTAGTGAGACAAGCATAAATTGCCTCGGGTCATTTTGTAACGTAAGCTTTTTTTGGCTTGTGCTGGTAAAATCGGGGGATTGTGATGAACCCCCTGGTTGTGACTGTAATGCTGAGTTCAGGCCGCCTGGTGTCAGCATGGACCTTCTGGGACATTTCAGCATCCAGGGACAGCTCCAGCCACTCCCAGACAGAAATGGGAGTCAGGAATCAGGTTAGCCAAGGTGAAGGTTGAACTCTGAAGTCAGCCAGTGGCTCGACTGCATTTCTCTTCTATGCAAAGGCTGATTTTATGCTAACGCACTGTCTGGAATTCAAGGGGGGCTTGCAGGGGTGAGAGCTGTCAGTCAGTGGTTCTAACATGTTAGAGTCTGCAGGTCTGGCCAGGTGACATTGATTCTTGTAACTGTTCTTTATAAATGGTGTCACTGCATGAAATAGTTGAAACCAACAGACAACTCTCAGCATTCAGTTTCAAATTTTAATTTTCAGTTTCCCATGCCCTAACAGTAAAATAATACCAGAATGTGTTCAAATCTCAGCTGCAAATAATTTTCTTCAGCCCCCTCCAGCTGCTCTGTAGCCTACTGGTAGCTGCTCTGGGTAGATCCATCTTATTTCCCTATCTGCTGTAGTTCTCACATCAGTAACTCTGTGTTTGCAGGTGTTGGATCTGATTGATGTGTTCCTGGTTAAGCAAGCAGAGAACCCCTTGGTGTTTGATATCATTGAGCCCCTGCTTCAACTGATTGAACAATGCATGAACTCAGGCTCTGACAAGCAGGAGGTTGACTTCCTCCAGAAAACAGCCAGTATCTTCAAGTAAGTGTCCTTAGACCTTCAGATAAGACAATGGCTTTTGATAACCAGCTGTGGTATTGGTTGAATGCCTGCATTTGACGTTTCTGAGGTTTCTGAAGGCTATTGTTTCTGAAGGCAATTGCTATGCTTATAGATTGTGTAGGGTTAGATTACCAGCACCACACACATACACAGTGCTTAGTCATAACCTGCAGGAAAGGAATTATGATCTGGGTTTTCTAGGCTAAAGGACTTCAAGTGTCAAGCCTGTTTGCAGGTGGAAACCTCAAGAGCAAACATAGGTATTGCAGGTATGGAGCCATGTCACTGCATGCCTCCATGGGCCTCTGACCTCTGAGTCAGACCATGCAACAACTCCCAGGGCTTACTGAGTTGCTGCTGTGGCTGGAATAAACTCTTAACAAGTTATTTCTGAGACAGGCAGAGGCCAAATTCTCTGTTCAGGGCCAGAAATGAGGTATGATAGCAGCTAGACAGACAAAATGCATGGTGTGTCGCATGTGCCCTCTGTGCATCACTTCTTGACATTCTCAGCACTCTCTAAAGCATTTTCAGTGCTGCTCTCTCACCCCAGTTGAGAAGCAGTTGTGAAGTAACAAGGTTTGAGTTCCCTTTGTGGGAACTCTGAAGGAAAGTCCTCTCTGATGCCTAAATAGGTGCTTGAAGGTGAAGAGTGGTAAGTGTCCTCACCATTCTTGCCACAGCAATGTGCTACCCACAGTTAGCATTGTTTGTTATCACTCTGTGTGTTCTGGTTTTGTTCTCACTCACCCTGATAAGGTGATAAGTGTTCCTGTCCATCTGTTCCCCAGAGCTCTCTCTGTAGGTAATGATTTTGGGTTTGTTTTAATGCTGTGCAGGAACTCACTGTGCCGCAATAAGCAGTATTGCAAGAGAGTGGCCTCTCTACAAGAAGATGTGCACTCTTTAGTGCAGAGACTTGTCAAGAAAGCCTGCAAGCACACTGACTCTGCAGTGGCTCTCTATTACTTTAGGTGAGTGTTCATAAGGAGCATCTCTGCTCCTCTCAGATTCTGTAACCATCTTTGCTACAGAATAAGCTGCCTGCACCACTTGGCCTCTGCGCTCAGGTGGCTTTGCAGTGGCAGTGGGGCACTGTGTAAGTGCTGTGTTCTCCCCTTGTCTTTTATAGTGCCTCATTATACCTGCTCAAAGTGTTGAAAGGAAACACATCATCAACTCTTCCTCCCCCTGAGCCAAAGAAACAGAGTGACAGCAGAGTGAAGCAGGCGTGTCAGGTAAGACACAAAGCTGCTCCTGAGGATGTGTTTTTTTTGTCAGTAAAGCTGCATTACCTGATTTTGCTGAGTGGGCTAAGTTTATGGAAAAACTATAGAAGAAATTTCTTACAGTAAATATATGCATGGAAGGAGGAGTAACTTTTTTTCCCAAGCAGACATGTGTGTCAATTAAGTCCTAAGCAGAGACACTCAACTAGCAAAACTGAGGTCTCATATTTCAAGACCCATCTGCCTTGTTCCACTTTAGCTTGTGTTTAGCTACAGTACCGCTGAGAGTTTGACCTGAGAACAGAACACCATCTTAACATGCCTTTAGCTTTCCATGGGGCCATGGAAAAATTCCTTGGGCAGAGGTTCACTGTTGTGAAGATTACAGCATTTTCCTCCTGGGCCCTAATTTTTCATTCTTCTCAAAGAGCAGTACAGGAACAGTCAGGAACGTTGGGATGCAGTGCTCCATACTTGGCACTTCAATGACTGCTGTTTAGATCCACATAGCCTGTGCAGGTCTTAACTGGTTGCTGTGTGTCTGGGATTCTTGTTCCCCACCAGAGGGGGATATTGGAGCATGGACGGAGTTCTGGGATTGCTGAGTACCTGATCAGTGCTAGGGCTTGTCTACTGTGTACCTACTAAGTCCAGGACATAGCTGCTAAGTATATATATAGATACAGATATGCACATACACTAACATCTACAGATTCAAATAGCTCTACAGCTGAAAACACCATGTGCACAGCCTGGCTGCTGCAGGATGGGCTTGGAGTGAGCCTCATGTGTTAGACAAACCTAGAGCAGAGCCCCCACACTACTTGCAATGTGCATAGTCTTACTATGAACCTGTGCTGCCCTTCAGTGACAATGTCATATGACTGTCAGTGCCTGGGAGAGTATATTTGGGGCCCACTTGGTTGTTTCTTCATGGTTCTGTGTCGTATCTCAAGTATATTTAGTTGTTGGAAAAAATCTGTCAGAACTGATGAAAAATAATTTATTCGTTGTTAGTGGTTCATTCTTGTGTTTCAGCAGAAATGCTTTTGTTCTGTTTTTTCCCTACAGCTTTTGAACCCAGGTTGTTTGAATGTGGAGAAGGTGGCTGATATCTATCAGCAGGCATTGACCCAGTTCCTCAGTAAAAGGAACAGTCCCCTTACATGCTCCATGTTCCATGATCTCTTCAAACGCTTCCCAGTAAGTGCTGCTGACTGTGTGCTATGTTGTTTTCTGCTGACTCCAAAGTATGGTTACAATTCTGGGGAAAGTAGGGAGAGAAACTGCTCTGCTTTATTGAATGCTTTTTAAACTGCTGTGAGGCTTTCTTGGATCTTCATCTGCTCAGACTCTTAATACTGCATGTTTTTATAGCAACACTGCAGGAGGCCAGGATCTTATTTATGGTTTGGATTGGGATACTGCATGGAGAAAGCAGGTGAACAGAAGGCTGCTCTTTAAAGCATGGCCTGAGAAGCTCTAATTTTTTACCAGTATTCAAGACAACATAGATGATCAAGGTTTACACAAAGGCAAAACAGATCACCTTGTTTAAATAGCCAGTGCAGCTCCTGTCCAGCTCTGCTCCAGCTGCATGCTCAGTTTCTCAGTTTTCTTTCAAGAAGGCTGAGGAGTGTAAAGTCTAATTGGAATCTAATCTCCAAGCCTGATATTCAAACAGTGCAAGTGTCTGAAATGTTTGAGGTATTTCCTGCAAGCTTGACCTATGCCTGGGGCTGGTCTCCACTATGAGGACAGCCAGTTTTCAAGAAACAGGCCTTGGGCCTGCATGTCATACAATTCTGCAGGGATTTTTAGGTCAGAGCAAGCTAGAGACAGCTGCCAGAAGCCCTTTCTCAAAACCTTTTAGAATTGATGTCTGATGTGAGGGTGGGAGGAGATGTAGGCTTGTGTAACTGGGGGAGGATGCTTTCAGATTCTGAGGGAATCCATCCAGGAGAGAGCCTCTGCTTGCCAGGTTTCTTAGGACACCAACCCACGATGCCTCCTACTTGAGTTTGAGAAATGGAGGGAGAGCAGGGTTGTGTGTTGCCCACATGGATGGCAAACTTAAGACCCCATCTGCAGGATTCTAGAGCCTGTGGATTCCATGTGAATGTTCCTTGCAGAAATGTCTTTTAAAATCACTACATCCACATGCCTTCTAAATTCCTCCAGGGATGGTGACTCAACCTCTTCCCTGAGAAGCCTGTGCCAGTGCCTAACAACCCTTTCAGTGAAGAAATTTTTCTTAATACCTAATATAAACCTCCCCTGGTGCAACTTTAGGCCTTTTCCTTTTGTCCTGTCATTTGCTCTCTGGGAGAAGAGCCCAACCCAGCATGTTCTTCTTTGCCTGGGACTGGGGCTCTGCACAAAGTGAACCTGCACTACATAAAGTGTCAGCCAGATGCAGACTTTAGTCATCAGTAGGCAGAACACTGGGGGTGAAAAATACTTGCCTGATTTTTCCAAGTGAATAGAAGTGTTTTGCTGCTGCTTTTTGTTGTGATCAAGATTTCACTCAGAGCTGGTGTGAGCAAAGCTGTTAATTTTCAAATAAGCTGTTGCTGATTTCTGGGCACTTCTCTTTCTTGTGGCATTTTCTTCTTACTCAAGAGGCTGTGTAAAATATAGGCTGTTTTGCTTGAAAAACAAACCTGTCTGTCAGCAAACCACTAATAAGAGACTGTCTTTCTTTTTTACAGATCATGTGTAAACCATTAGTAGGTACTCTTGTTGAGTTTATCACAGCAGCAACCAGGCAACATCAGCAGGTAAGAATGAAAGTAAACAAACAAAGCTGTATTAAACAGTCAGTCAGAGAAGTCATGGCAGCTCAGATTATTTTTAATATGTTTATAATATGCCATTAGAGCTGCCCAGTCTTGGAAGTGGCTTCTGGGGGGGCAGAGCTTTTGCAAAAACTGCTTTGCTGCTTTGGGTCTGTAACTGGAGTTGTGGAAGTGTCACACAGTATATCCACAATCATGGGGATTCTTTGATAGCATCTCCTTTAAAAACTGCAGCTTTCAGGGTTGAGGGCTGATTGTGGTAGGGGTTGACTCCAGTCACTTATTCCTTGATTACTTCCTTCTTGGTAAGATGTTCCTCAGTATTAATAGAGCATGTTGTAATCCCTGCCTCCTCATGCTGCCTCGGGGTCACGTTTTTGAATCTGTTCTGTGCCTTGCTAGCTGTCCTGCATTTTCTAGGCCATGTGCTGCTGTATTTAGTTAAAAACCACCTGTACCACAGATCTGATTTTTGATGGTTGATTGCCTGTGTCTAACACAATTAATGGAGCCTTATCAATAACACATTGCAGGGTGATTGCACAGTTCAGTGTTGCTGGTGCAGAGAACGAGGCCTGTCTGGATTTTCACTGCAGTGGAGGGGCCTTTCACACAGTTAATAACCAATCCCCTCTAGGCCAGTAGCACTGTCTCAAAGTTTCCCACCCCCCAGCTCTACCCTGTGTCTGTCCCCTGCAGAAGTGCATCCTTGATTGATCTTTCTGTTTCATAAATAGCTGTTTTATTGTCTCTGATCATTGGAGGGAATGTGAAGGGGTAGGTATGTGTTTGCAGTAGGGCTGCTTTACATTGTCACTGTAAATTGCAGTTCAGATTATTGTACCCAACAGGAGTGGCTTTGATTTAAAGAAGAACAACAAAAAAAGTGGGAATTAAGCTGTTTATAATGTCAATGGATGGTAATAAGGATGTGTTACACAAATATTGTAAGGCACATACTTGGTCCCATCCTCAAGAGACCAGAACAGCATCCCAAGCAGGCATCTCCATTATGTGGGTATCTTTGCATCTCCACAGGGAATAGCACTGTCCTTCTACTAGGGCTTCCACAGTTATCTGCTCGAGCTTTGTTTGCAGAGCCTGTTTGCCTGTGGGTGGGAGGAGTAGGGGAGGATGTGTGGGAGCTGTGTACAGAACATGTATATACTGCTGTTCAAACAAAGGCACATGGAGAGTGAGCTCTGGAAAGACTGTGGAGCTTGGAATTGTAGCTTTACATTTTTTACACAGTGCTTCCTTTTCAGGAATTCTGGCTTTCCAACATCAAATGTCCAGTTTGTCAGGTCTTCAATTAAGTTTTCCCACTGATTCTCAATGCAAATGTACTTTGGTGGTATCTTAGTGGGTAGGGTAGAAGTCAAGCTAGGTGGGTGTATATGGTGAAGTGATGTGAATAAAGCAGGGGGTCAAACCCTGACACTCTGCCTGCTGTTGTGGGCTGCTGCAGCTCTGTCAAACTCAGTTTCTGGGCTGTGGTAACAGAGAAGATCCTGTAGGAAATGCAGGAGCCATTCAGAGGCTGCTCAGCTGGCACTGGCTTGGAGAAGAACAGTCTGGCCTCTCCAGCCCCAGCCATTTGTCCTGACCCTGGGGACCTCACTGTCTGCCTGCTGCCCAGGTGTTCATGCATTTACGGCACAAAATGGGACATGAGGATGATTTGGCTGAAAACTTATTTTGCTCTTGCACACATACTTTTTTATCCCCTTTTGCCACATTAAAGTTAACTTCACTCAATTCACTTGGTGTTTTTTGGGGCAAGGGAACAATCTGTTCAGGGACAGCAGTGTCTGGGTGAAAGCTGTGATTTGTTTAATCAGAGGCAGTGCTATGATTCATTAACATGAAATTATGGCTTCTGTGAAGTCAGTACAAGAATATTGGAAAGCAGAGACTGTCTGTGGACTGTTGGCTGTAGCTGATGACCCAGGCAACTCAGTCTTGCACTGCTGCAGCCTTTCTGTGCATCCTGTCTCCCTCAGCTGGTCACCTCTAAAGCCGGGAGAAGAGCAAACTCCGAGAGGCAGTGTTGTGTCTTTACAGACAGAGGTGTTTGCAGCTATTGGATGGGTGTTACATGTCTTTCTGGTATAAAATTTTCTTTGGCCTGGGTGATTGTTGTAGAGAAGGGTGTTTTGGAGGTATCCAAAGGTTGCATTTTGATGCAGAACTTAGCAAAAGAAAAGGAAGCTTTAAAACACAACCTTTAGACAGTGTGACTGACACTGTCAGCCCTTTTCCTCTGACACTGTTCCTACATGTCTAAAGGAGCAGTGAGGTTGTTCAGCTCCATGTTGAACTAATTTGTGAGATAAAACAAACAACACTTTGAGGGGGCTGAGAAGTTCTTAAGGCAGTTTTAAGTGTGGCTCACAGTGGTTGGGTTGGTAGATTTTCTTAGCAGTAAGCTCAACCTGTATAACAAGTTTTAAACTGGAAAGGTGAATTTGCAATAGTCTTACTGAGACTGGATCCTGAAGCTTGTACCGGTGGCCAAGTTCTGCTCTGATGTTACTGCTGGGGCACAGATGCCTGCAGGAGACAGTAATGCAGCAGTTTCCCTGGAAAATAAAAGAGATGGAGAGATTGGTGTCATTTATGAGTAGGGGAACAAAGACAAGAGATGTTTTACCAGGGAAGAGGAGTTGTCATCCCACTCTGGATTCATTCAGTACCTGTTTAAACCTCTACACCAGAAAGACACAAGATGAGGATGTGTGTGACAGTGGATCTGCAAAACCACCTTATTTCAGGCAGTTCACACTTCTCAGCTGGAATTCTAACCTGTTGTGATACCACACTGGCTGCAGGACTCTGTGACTCCCACTCTGCAAATTCAAATATATTGTGCCTGTGGCAGCTGCTCCTCTGAATGCTCAGTGATACTGGCTGGTCTGTTTTCAAGCTCTGTGTTTCTTCAAGTGGGAAGTTAAAGTCCCAAACATGCCTGTGTGATAGTTAAAGTGCTTCAGGCTTTAAAAAGATCAACATACTAGTGTTTGGTTGTCACTCATTTATTGAACTGAGAAATCTGGTGGAGTTTGTGATGGTTTGGGGTTTTTTTTGGGTTTTTTTTTTTTTTGTTATTTTTTTCCTCTTGTTTTTTCTTCTGCAGTAGCAGTTGGGCTCTCTTTTATAATCTTTTGTTGATCCTTGCCATCCCATATGTATTTTAAACCAACATATAATGTAAGGCTGTACTGTCTTCTCAGAATATGGCCTGCATCATCCCTGCCACGTGTCCTTGCAGTGTTGTCAGTTGTAGAAAGAAGTGACTAGAAATGATACAAAGTCACTTGATTGCAAGCAGCTACTGTGAAGCTTTTCAAGAGGACCTTTAGTGTCAGAGAAGTGCTCCAAGTTAAAGTAAAAAAAGGAAGAAAGAGGTAAAGAATGACACTGTAGTGCAGTCTAATCTAGGTTGTTGAATGCAGCTCTTCAGACTGAGGTCCTAAGAATCAGTCACACTGTGACCTTCTCCTTGCAGAAATGTCTTCTGTGCTAGGAGAATGGGCAGTGCCCACATCCCAATCTTTGGTACATGCAGGCAGATCTGAGAGCTTTCCCTTACAGACAAGGTGCACATTTCTGGAGTGCAGCAGGCAGGCACAGATCTGCTCCGAGGGTCTCAGGTACAACTGGCAGCTGGGGAAAGAGACCGCAGTGATAACTGGTATGGGAAAATGACAAACCCTCACAAGTGAAGCTTGCATTACCCCTTTCAGTTGTCCTGGTGCTAGTGAATTGTAGTAAGTGTCTAGCACAGATGGTCCCACTGGCAGTG
This sequence comes from Lichenostomus cassidix, assembly GCF_008360975.1. Lineage (NCBI taxonomy): Eukaryota > Metazoa > Chordata > Aves > Passeriformes > Meliphagidae > Lichenostomus > Lichenostomus cassidix. The sequence goes on from NC_139499.1 coordinate 3,448,075, forward strand.
CAATTAGCCAGCAGAATGTGTGTGGTACTGACCAGGGTGGGGGAGGCTTGAGCTGTTTCATGGACAAAGGATGTTCCTGTCAGCCTGATGTCTTCAGCAAGCACTAAACATATTCTCTCAAATTCTGTTTTGAAAAAGACATGTGTGAGCTAGTCCTCACTTCCTCCTTTCTTAGTGCAGTTTGTTCTTACTGCTGTAACTGCTTTCCAGGAGACCTTGACCTTCAAATTACTTCCTTGTGCCTTGTTTCAGTAGGTGCAGTGTTGCTTTTTCAATATGCACGAAAGCTTGGTTTTTTGGTTTGTGCTGATGGAGCATAAACCAGGGATCAAGATGGGTTTAATTTAATGATTGTTGCATGACTCAGCTACATACCAGAACCCTCCTGAGCCTTAGGTGAGGAATGTCTTCCTGGTTTATTTTTAGCTGTATCAGTCTGATGAGCAGAGCTACAGTAACATCTAATTCTGTAATTGTGCAGTCCTGGACTGTCCCTGGGCTGCTGCTATTGCAGCACAAACCCCTCAGTGCTGCACTGGTGACTGTGGTGGGGTTCTCACTGCAGTATCCCTCCATTCTCATATATCAGGACTGGATGAGTCCATGAACTAATGTTTCTACCCTAAAAGCTCCCTCTGAGCCTGAGGATTAGGTGAAGAGGGAAGATGTGTGACTGGTTGTGTTGCAGTACCTAGTTGTGCTGCTGATGCAGGCTCCTGCAGGCAAGGACACCTGCCAGCCCCCAGCTGCAAACAGGCTGAAGCACAGCCTGTCTGCAAGCCTGGCCTGGAACAGCCATGCTTTGCCCTGAGAAGTCCAGCTTGTTGGCCAGCAGTATTGGAACCAGTTTGGAAGGGAGCACTAATAAATGAAACATCACTACTGCCAAGAGTGAGGTGTCTCCATCTCGCTTGTGGCAGACTCTTAAAACCTCTTCTAGCCTGTAACTTTTCCCTAGGATTTACAGAAATTAGTTGATATCCATCCCTTGTTCTTTTCCTTCAGGAAAGGCACTGGGAGTGTACACATCAACACAATTGCTGAGAGCCTCTGCAATTACTTTTGCACTGTGGTCACACATCAATTTGAATACATTCCTGCCTTCTTATTTACATTCAAAGCTATATTGATTGAGGATGTTGCAGTAGCTGGAAGCATAATGAGGCTATATTTGTCCATCAAGTGAGTTTATTTTGTGTGATTTGGCTGGAACTCTGCAGAGCTGATGTAAGTGCAGAGCTGTCATGAAACTAATAAAAGTCATTTTACTTAGTGTGGAAATGAGAATGGGCACTGAGACAGAGTTCAAAATGTCATCTTATGTCATATAGATTCATTAGTATTTCACAAAATGTTTTTATAAAGCTGTCTGTGACAAGGAACCCTTTAAGATCTATCTAGTAGAGAGTATAATTTAGGTAAGTTGCTAATTAATCTTGGTGCTTTGGCAGTCTCCCCAAAGGGATCAAACATATATAGACATAAGTTTAGAGAACTGAACCAGGTCTGTGCCAGGGCTGCCCTCACCAGAAGAATAAAATATGATCCCAAAGTCCTGCCAAAGGGGTCTTGGCTGGTTGACAGTTACCCTTCTGAACAGTTTATGTTCTATGTAAATATCTAAGTTGAAAAGTAATTAAACTTTAATACAGCAAGAGCAGTAAAAGTGCTGCAAAGCCTCAGAAGCCAGCACCCCTCTGTGTGTGTGTTTGGGAGTATTTCACCTCATGCTGGGTGAGATGAATGGATCTCCACATTAATGCACCATGCCCTGCTTGTGTGCTCACAGATAGCTTCCAGCAGGGGGTAGAGGAAGAACTTGTTAAGGAACATTTTGCATAAGCTGTTACTAAAAATGAAGCAAAATAAACCTTCCCAGATAAGAACAAGCACCAGTTCAGCTCTACCTCCTTTGCATCAGGAATGAGCAGTGGGCAGCTGGTGGGAGTTGAGCAGTAGGTTGTGAGTGAAAGGCTCTGTTCCTTCAGAGCATCCTCTGTCCCTCAGCACAGGTCAGACACCCTGTGTGTGTCCTCTGTAGAGGTGTCACTGGTGGACAGACCTTCAGAGGGTGAGTTGTCTGCAGGCAGTGAGATCCAAGTGATGCAGTAGAATTACCTGTAGAATTCATCCAGCAGTTGCCTGTAGAATCCATCCTTTTCATCTTCCTTGGTTCAGAATGTGCCCTATCCTCAGTGAAAAGAAATCATTTGCAGCTGGAAAATCTATGTCAAACTGACATGCCTTGGCTCCAGTCAGTGTCCAGTTCCTGTTTTTGTTTTGTGTAAGGTGAGGGTCAAGGAGAATCTGTGTTTTTTTAAGGTGAAGCTGAACTATGGGTGGGCTCTTGGGGGTATTTTGATCTATTTCATCATGAGCCAGCAAAGCCCTGTGACATGAACTAGCTCTAGGTATGTAAACTGTCCACTGAAGTTGAAGGGGAAGCAGTTCAATGCCTAATTGCTTTGCTGGGTCAGAGCCAGAGTGCTCTACGTTTTTGTGTGGAGATTTTTAATTCCCAGACCTTTAGGATGGTTGTGCTTGTGGATTATTGCATCCCAGTGTTTCATTTTTGAGAGTGTCTCTTACACTGGGATTGCTCAAAGAAACCATTTTCCTTTGGTGAGCTGGAGGACATTGACAGCATCTATAAATAGTCTCTGATGTTCTTTGGAAAAGTGTCTGGTGCCACAGCAAATGTGTCTCCCTGAGGGAACTGCTTTCTAAGCTGTGTTTCTCTCTTACTTGTGTGAGATGGTTGAAAATTTAAAAAGGTCTGTTTAAATTTTTCAGGTGCTCCTGACTGCATTTAAGCTGCATGCTCAAAATCCCATGGCATGACTTTTCACTTGTGTTTGCATTGAGAACTTTGTGTGCTCAGGGTGTATTTCAGTTGAATGTGGGACTCCTGTCACTGAACCTGCAGGGTCTCTTGGGAGCATCATGCACGTTGTGAGCTGTTTATGTTTATTTTTCCTTCATAAAGGTTTTTTTGTGTGTTGTACTTCTTGGTGCCTATTAATGGCCTCTGTGCCTTTTGTCAGAAATGTAAATGTCTAACAGACAGATGCCTGCATTGCCCACAAACAAATCCATAGTGATACCAGGCATTAATTGACTGGCACAGAGACACTGCCCTGTTATCAACCCCAGTCTTTATATTCCACCACACTCAGTGCAGCACCAGCAGAACATGAAAAAGCTTCTGTTTGCCTCTTTACTGTGATTCTGGAGGTAGAGGCTGTATTTATTCTGCTCGCTACTGTTCAGCTGATTGTGTTGATGATCATGTAGCAAATCCTCAGTAACAGAGGAAACATTCTAGCCTGTTACTGGGAAAAAAATAAGTAAAAGGTCACATAAACTTTAGTTCTTGCTGTAGACACAGCTGCTGGTGAGAGCTGTCCAAGGAGGGAAGTGCTCCAGAGCATTAACAGCCCTGCGTGTAGGATGGACTTGCTGAGTTAGATCTATACCATATTGCAGTGATTTTCTAACTCTGCATAAAATCCTAGCCTACTAAATTAAACTTGCCATCTGACACATGGGGAGTTGATAGTTTTTAAAAAGTGAGTTGATAGTTTTTTAAAAAGAGAGTGACCCACCCAAGTGTGTTGTGCTCTGCCTGCCAAACACAGCCCCTTCGACAGTTTGAGGAGTAGATATTTGTGTAGAGCAAATGGGAAAAGTTTTGGAGATAAGGTCACTGCCATGTGTTTAATAATGGTATAACAAAAACAGGAGGGGAAGAAGTGGCTGTGGTGTGATAAAATTAGTGACTCTCAGTCATATGGACTCAAGATATATTAATGTTACAGAATATAAAAAACCATCAGGATAGAATCCTGTTGAAGTTCTGGGGAATGATTTATGTTCTATTTACAGTGAGCTATGGGATCTTGATGTGGGAGTACTAGCAGGTGTGTTGGAAGGGTGTTTTGTTGGCAAGTGAAGAAAGATCAGGGCTTGTACAGTATAAAATGAAATGCCAATCTGGGCTCTGCTCACTGACAAGGATGTCCCCAAGTGTTTGTGCACTAAGTGGCAATCCATTTTTGCTGTAGTATGGGGGTGTGGGAGTAGTGGGGTTTGGCTGCTTCTCTTTCTGCTTTCCCTTGGCACATATTAAAATGCCACTCTGCAAGAGTTAAAGCACAAGAAAGGAGTTCAGGTTACTCTACAGGATTTCTCAGCAACCTTCACACAGAACAGGGTCTCCAGCCCTGTCCCTCTTCCCAAGGGCACTGTGCCCTCTCTCTTGTCATTGTGCCTCTCTCAGTGGATTCTGCAAAATAAAAAGAGGTCTGCTGGTGAGCATCCAGAACAATGAATCTTCAAAGTTCAACCCAGTACAATTTCCACCTTGTTTTTTTTTGCTTAGCAATACTTTTTATTTCAATATTCCAAGCTAACAATTTTAATGACATGCAAGTACTTTTTTTTTCATACTGCTTGTAAGCTAAACTTCAATGGTTGATGTTTGAGTGAATTGGAATTCTAATTTCTCATTTTCTGCTGATAAATGTTCTCAAAAGATTATACCTTTGTCCTTGCAACATCAAGCCTGGTCTGGTGTATTGGAGGCAGCAACTAAAAGCACACAGTGCCTAGGCAACATGGGCTTTTTTTTAAATGTGTGCTGCTCTTAAATCTCCTAAATTATTAAATTTGACTTCAGCAAAGTCTCCTTAAATAGGCTGCATTATGCTGTAGCTGCCTTCTGAATTACCTCAAGAAAATCCTATTGCGAGTCTCTCCTGAATTGAGGAAAATGAGCTTTGTTGTGCAGAGGAGACATCTGGCTTGGAAAGTATTGGGAGGAGCAGTGAGGGTGAGGATTTGCAGGGATAGTTTTGGTCTTGGTCTTAACAATGTGTGTGAGTAATTTGAGGTGTCAGTGGAGCCTCTTGGTGATTGATAATACATATATAAATAATAAATAAATAAAGTTAAATAGAAACTGACAAAATTGGTTGGTTTGGGGTTTTTTAAGAGGAAAGTCAGAGTTGAGAGAAAGTGTCACAGATGATTTCCTGAGAGGTTTCTTGGTCATGTTTCTTTGAGCCTCAGATACTGCAATGTTCTGCAAGAGTCTTTGCTTTGATTTTTTTTTAACAAAAGAACATTTCTTGCTCTGAGTTTTAGCGTGAGAAACTTGTAAAAACAAAGCAGAAATGCTCCAGAATAAACAGGGTCATATTAAGAAACCAAATTGTTTTGGATAATTTTTATAAATTGTGACTGTGTCCTTAACTTGGGAGAGAAGAAGGAAAATGGGTTTATTTTCTGATTATTATTTTTTTAATGTGGGAAAGCGAGGCTTGATTGCATTGCACAGAGTCCATTCTTGTTCATTTGTTCCCTGGTCTCAGTTTGCCCTGTGGTACCAATATTCCCCTTCAGCGTTTCACTTCTGTAATTGGGCATTACAGGAAGAGCAAGAAAACATCAGAGCTCATGGACGCTAATCTGTGTTCTGTTGCTGATTTATCTTGGGTCCTCATGGCTCACTTAATTATGGCATCTTTTCATTTTCCAAGAATTTAGTATAATAAGATATTGACTTTTTTGTTTAGAGCAAAAAATTAAGACTGATTGGCCTTTCTTATATGGTAAGTGGTTACCCCAGGGAGAAATGATTCTCTGTGTTGACCAAAGCAGCAAACCAATATATGGATTGTGCTGTATGGATTGCTGTGTCCCAAGGGTCTCCCTGTTGGCCTCTGGTGAAAGAAGAGCACAAAGTTTTCCCCACCCCTGAATGCTCACCAGCTGTATCTTTGTTGTATGCAAATGAAATACTCAGAGCTGATATCTAATACCATCAGCCAGGGCTCACCCAGGGTCCTGTGTGTTATTTTATGTGTTCATTGTTGTGACTGCACAAATATCCTGCAGACCCTTCATCTGGGGCAGAAAACCTGCCAGTGCTCCCTGGTATTTAATGTGCAGGTATCCTCTGAAAAACTGTGCTGTCAGATCTCTCTGTGTGTACTGCCTCCTCTCTACTGCCTTTAAAATATACCAACTTCTTAATTGTGTCACTACTTCTTGTTAGATTGTGGTGACCATAGGAGAAAGCTTTAATTATTTTTTTAAATTTTTTTTTTTGCCTCTGCCAGCTGCCAGCAGAGCAGTGCTGAAGGCAGCAGCTGTAGCTGTGCACACTTGTATTGGGCACAAATGTCCTGCTGCAGTGAGCAGACTCTCCCAAATGGGCCCCTCTGGTTAGGCAAGTGCAAGGTGAGGCTTTTCTTCTGGCAAGAACATCCTCCAGAGCACTGTTTGCAGGGGAACCAAGCATGGAAAAAGTCCATTCCTCAGCAGCAGTGCAGAGAATGTGATTTGCAAAGTCCCTGGTTAAACAAAGTACTGAAGGTTTAGGGCATGAAGAAAGCTGTGTGTGAGTGAATGCTGGGTGTATGGTCTGCAGGCAGGTTCACTGCTAGTCCCTGGGATTTCTGCTGGCCCAAGTACATTTAAAACCCATCTGGTGTGACTGTGTCAGTGAAATCAATATCTTTGCCAGTAAGGTTTAGGCTGACAGACCTCATGTAGGTGCAGCTGCATTATATAAAGGTGGTTTGTGTGGGGTGTAGCTCAATCCATGTTTTCAGCCAGAGTGAGCAGCACTGGTTAAAGTGCTTGTCATGCTATAGCCATTTTCAAGTTGTGGAGGAGGAGGATGTGCCAGTGTAACTAATGGGATAAACTTTCTGTGGTCTGGCAAGTCCTCAGTCACAGCAGAATGAAGTGAGCAGCTCATCTGATCAATCAACCACTGCTCTTCAGAGCCCTGGGAATAGTAGAGGAATCATACAAGTTGCTTAACTTTGCCTTGCTGCTGCCTAGAACAGACATCTGAGCCATGGGTGAAAAGATTTATGAAGGATAATAAAAATAGAGAGGAGAGGGGTGTTAGCAGGTGGGGTAGGAAGATGGTGATTTCTTCACAGCTAGTTTTGTCTCTGCTTCTAGGAAGCTTTGTTCTTTTTCAGAAGAAAGGTAGCAAAACCTGAAACTCAGAAGTAGAGTATCCAAAGTGGGGACTAAGGTCTGATCTAACTCCACATCCTGTGGTTTTCCTCTACTTGGAGGCATTTTAGCCAGAGATTTTCACCATGCTTGAGTCTTGGTCTTGAGCCTCCCTCGTGGAGGTGAGGGATTCAGTTCACAATCAGTTCAGTTCAATGGAAAAGCAATCCTTAGCAGGTGATGAGCAGAGGATTGCTTTTCCATTTTCCCCATTGCTGAGACAGTGACTGGGAAGTTGGGCTGCACTGGGAATTGATGGGATGAATGTTCAAACAGTCCCAGGAAGACACACAACACAGTTTGGGTTTGCAAACTGCTGTTCTGCGTGTTTAAACCATCCAGAGAGAGGGGGAGGTTTAGAAATAAAAGTTAGCAAAAACTCACAGAGTTCATTCATCATTTTTGTGCTCAGGAAGGCCTAAACAGATCATCTACACGATGGTGATGGTCAAATGAGCAAAACATGTCTTGTATGGCAATTATTTTCAATGTGCTAATAACACATAAGCAGTTGTGAGTGGTTTAAAGGTTCCTGCCGGATCTGTGGAAAAATCTGCATTTTTACTGGGAAGGAAGAGCAGGTAAAGGTGCCTGAAGATGGGCTGCAGTGCAGGGTGGCTTTTTCTAAACCACTGGAGATTGCAAGAGCTTGATGACATAGCATGTTTGGTGGGAGTACACTGAGTGAGGTTGCCTTTCTCATCCAAGGTTGTAAAATGTGATTTAGGTGTCGCTTAAATGCTTTACATGTTGTAATTAACCAGCCTTGCAAAATTTTTCTCATCCATTTGTCGCAGGAACTTAATTTGAGCTGTAAAATATCATTTGTTTTCATCACTTTTTGGCAAGGAGAATTTTATTCCTGAGCTTGTAAATCTCCTCTTTTTTTTTTTTGGCAAGGCCAGACTGAGGGAGGAACTTGCTTTCTTGGCCCAGAGGGTGATATTTGGAGCACTGGGAAGGTGTGGGAGCAGGGGATGGTAGATGATGGCTGGGGGTTTCTGCTCAGTGTTTACTTCTGCATTCTTCTACCATCTCTATTTCTCTCCCAGGGCAGACCTGGGAACTGTCATCTGACCGTCTGACAGCTTCTGTGCTGGCCAAGTAGTGTCCTGCTTGTGCTCTGCCAACCTCAGACAGCAATATCACACCTTGTCAGGGCTGGCTGAGGGAATGTCTTGAAAAACCCATTTCATTAGTCTGAGGGCTCTGGGGTGTAGCAGGAATTACTGAATTCAGCTCCCAAGCCAGGTGATGATATAGAAGATATTTTCATGGGCTTGATGGGCAGTGTGAGCTCTCTCTGGCTGTGCTTTCAGGCACCAGGAGTGTCTAGTGACTGACAGTGTCCTTGTGCCAGACAAGAACAGGGTGCAGGAAAGGCTCTCCTGGGGTCCCTTAGTCAGAGGATACCAGGGTAAATTTAGGATAAAAGTTGATGTCTAATTTTTAAACCAAGAAATAGTTGTGCTGTTGCTCAGGTGTCCTGGCATGGGCAGTTCTGCACAGCTGAACATGCCAGCCACATTCTCCTAGCAATCCACTTATCCCAGAAGGTGTGAGCACTTTCCACACTGAAATCTTTTGGACAGCTGCTAAATGACAATCTTGGCTCTACTGCTCATGTGTGCCTTGTTTCAGTGGTGGTGAGAAAGGAAAATTAGTTTTTATTATCAAAAATAGTTTTCTTAAGCCACAGCCATGGCTTTGTCTTATCCTCCCTTCCTGTTGGATTTGCAATATATATGAATCATGTCTATGTGCACATGCTGTGTGTGAGATACTGCATTACATCTTGGGGAATGAGGAAAAGTGATTTGGCAAATGTTCCTTAATTACCTGTGGCTTTCACTTTTTATATCTAAAGCCTTCAAATAACTTTCGTATGTTTTAAGTAAATAATTGGTGTTTGATGCTTGTGCAGTGAGGATACATGTTAAGGATCTTGAAGCATAATTTCTTGTTTTTCCTTAAATTTGGAAAGAATCCTGTTCTGTCCCTCTTCTCGCCTCCCCCTGAGGAGGCCATGGAGATGCTCCAAGGGCTGGAGCCCCTCTGCTCTGGAGCCAGGCTGGGAGAGTGGGGATGTTCACCTCAGAGACACCTGAGACAGACCTCAGAGCACCTTCCAGTGCCTAAAGAGGAGAGCTAGAGAGGGACTTTGCACAAAGGCCTGGAGTGACAAGACAAGGGGAAAGGGCTTCCCACCTCCAGAGGGTAGGGTTAGATGGGATATTGGGAAGAAATTCTTCCCTGTGTAGGTGGGGAGGCCCTAGCACAGGCTGCCCAGAGAAGCTGTGGCTGCCCCTGGATCCCAGGAAGTGTCTAAGGCCAGGTTGGATGGGGCTTGGAGCAGCCTGGGATAGTGGAAGCCCATGGCAAGGGTGGAACAGGATGGTCTTTAAGCTGTCCCATCCAGGCCAAACCATTCCATGACTGTATGGTATATACAGCATACACTGAACTGCCATTGCCCCCAAACAGCCTGCTGGGAATTTGCTGTGTGGATCAGATCCATTGTTGTGGGTCTTATTGTCCCATCTCTCTCATCATTTGTCCTTTTGAATAACCTTCAAGGCTGTTTCTAACCCAGACTTAGCTGCCAAACCAACATCAAACAGACTTGTAGCTCATGGGCTCAGAAATGCTCAAATGGATGAACCAAATGTAGCAGAGAAATAAAAAGCCCTGAAACTCAAGACTGCTCTGTTGGAGCCTTTGTCTCCATCCCACATCCAATGTGAGTGTTAAAATAAAATTGACTGGCCCTTGCTTCATGGGTTTGGATGCTCTTTGTTTTCTTTTTGAAAAAGCTTTGACAGTAATTGGAAGAGACTTTTGCAGTGGTGCTCTGGATCTCCTGCCCTGTAGTAATAAATGACAGGTTGTTCTCTTGTAACTAATAGTCCTGTAAGGTGGAACTTCTGTGTTTTGGAGTGGGTTGGTTGGTTGGTTGACATTAAACATGTAATAAATTACAGATAGCTGAGGAATTTATTTAATAGTTTGATTTTTTAAAATAAAATTCAAAGAAAGCTAATTTTAAATTTCCCATATTCTTGGCCTCTGTTCTTTTACTTGGCTTTCCTGGTAATGTTTGTCACAAATGCAGCATGTGATTCATGCGATTGCAGCCTCAAAGGGCTTGGGAGGAGAGAATTTGTAGAAGTGCAATTATTTTTTGCCATATCCCTGTGGCTGTAGAATAGTCTTAAAGCTGAGAATTACACACTGAGAGCTCTGCTGTTTTGTGCTGTGTGTTGGCACTGAGTCAGATGTGCTGGCAGGGCAGGCTCTGTGCCAGAAGGGAGACATCAATGCTCTGAAGTACCAGTGGCCTCTGTGGTGTGATACCACCTCTGTATTTTTGTCTCCTGGACTTCCAAGAGCAGTGGAATGTTGATAGCGCTAAAACTCCTAATGCATCTTCACTTCTAAAAATGTATTTGAGTATGGAAAGCTCACCTGGATGTTGACTGGGGAGAGCAACTTCTGACCCACCTGGGCTAAATACCTCCTTTCAATAGGAAAGCAGTGGTTGGATTGGCAGGGATTTAATCCATTACCATATTTAATGGTCAGGCCAGATGTCTTGTCTTTCCCTGAGCAGGGTAAAGATGGTTTGTATAACCCAGCAACCTCCACTCACACACTCCCTTTTAGTAGCTAACTAAGGTGGGTGAGCACACCTGGGAATTACCAGCACACCTTGGTTACTGCAGTGAGCTTGTTGCCTCTTTCATAAAGAAATCACAACTATTTGCACTGAATGGCATTTTGTGTAATCATTGTTGATAAGAGAGATATTAACAAAGCCACAGACAGTTTTAGAGTCAGCACTGCCCTTAGTTATTGTTTGTTCTCTGCTCCCACGTGGACTGATAATGAGCATTTCTGCCTCATTTAGTCATATGCTTGATGGATATATGTGGGAGTATATATGTGTATCTACTGTCCCTGCTTCAATAGACTTCCCTTGTATTTATTTTTAAATTTTTTTTACTATTTTTACTATTTTATGGTCTTTTTAAAACCTGACATTAAGGAGAAAATGTTTTGATTAGGCAACTGGGTGGCTTCTAGTGCACAGGATGCACTGCAGCATTCAGCTGCCTTTAGGAAAAGCTCTAATCTGGCTGTCAGCTGCTTGGAACTATTCTCACACATTCTCATTTCAGAGACTGTGCATTAGGGGGGATGACAACCTTCTTTTCTGAACTGGACTGGAGTTTGGTAGCTGGGACTCTTGAGTGTTCTGATATTTCTGTCCATTTGTGAAGTGTTGATAATACTTGGCTCTCTCGTAGGGCTGTCAGGAACACAGCAGGCTTGATTTGGCACTGAGAAAATGCAGAGAATCTTCTATGATATTCTTGGGGACAGTATTGTTCTGCCAGCTTCCAAAACTGCCAAATGCTTGTAAGACATTCCAAAATAACCAGTGTTACTAGGGAGAGCAGGAGGGAGAGAGACAACTTGGTAGTGGTTGAGCTCCAGGTCTGTGCTGGATTTTGTGGGAGTACTCTCCAAACTTCAGATCTCTGCTGGTCTGTGATGTGATGGTAAAACATGCAGTTGGTCCCTGTATCATGGATAAAAGACACATTGTGAACATGTTAAGGGTAAATGATGAACTGTGAGGAATTACAAGGGTTGAAAGTATTGATGTGAAATATTTGAGCTAGCTGGGGTGGCTTGGCTCTTCCTTAGGAGCTCTCTGTGTGGTCTTGTGTTTCAAAAGTCACAGTGAAACCTCTGCTTCACGGAGCAGAGCATAGGTAGATTTTGTGACTACTCTTCATTTCTGAGATCTTTTTTAAATACTAGTATTACTATTACTGTCTGGTGGTGCATCAGTGACATGTTTGCAGAAGTGGTTGGGGATGGGAAGATCCTCATTCCAGGAGATGGCTTGAAAAATCCTCTAAGCAGCCTCATTTTCTTTTTAGGCTACTTTCATTAAAAACATGGAGTGTTTGCATTCACAAAAAGTGGGATATGTTGAGATGGGTAAGAAAGTGGCTTGCAGTATCTCTGACTAGCCCTCTAAGGCAGGTGTGGGGTGGTCAATGTTCAGTCCCATTTGCATGGATGTCACACCTCTAAAATGTTTGCCTTTGAGGTGCATTGTGTCCATGCATTTGAGAAGGTAAAACAAGGGAAATGAAATGCAAAGACAGAGCTGTTTCTCTGCCACCTCAAGGAAATGGTTCCTGAAGATCTGACTGACTTTAGGTCTTTCCTTCTGCAAAGTGCTCATACTCTCAGTCCCTCTTTATATTAGGTGATAAAGCAAAGCTTTTATTACCTTGTGAAGCTCCTGAAGGTCATGAAAGTGATTGCTCTTTGAGTGTTCAAGATCCTTTTTGCAAATCCTGCCAGGGACTATTCTACAGGGAGCTATTCCATGCCCTTGCTGCCTGTGGTTTGATGTTTCTCAGCCCTGACAGATGAACTGTGGCTGAAAAGCCATTGCCAAGGTCTGTTGCTTTCCAAAGGGATGCAGCAGCTTTGTGCTCCTGGTTGCTAGATTGTTTTCTCTGGGTTCATTTGCTTGTTAAGCAATCTTCTGATGGCATCCAGGATCCTTCTTCATGTGCTTGTGGATGCTGTGAGTGATGTGTGATGACCACCTTCTTAAGAAAACTTGGTGCTCCTCCTGGTTTGGCTCAAACTTGCTGAGGTGGGATGGGATCAGCAGCAGGAGTGAGAAGTGTTGTATCTTGTTGGGTTTGCCCTTGGACCAGGATTGATGAACTGGATTTTAGTTTTGGTTCTGCTCCTGATGTTGCCTGGTGATGCCTCTGGTGTTTTTGGCTGAGTCCACTGACGTCAATCCCTCTCCCTGTAGTTTAACTTTTGCTGTTGAGCTGTTCAGTTTGCTGTGGAAAAATAGGCTGTACAAGGGATGTGTGCTAATAACAGCTCTAGGAACAGAGAAGTCATTGACTCTGGGATGAATATGATAACCTTAAACTACAGCATAGCATGGTACTGATGACCCTGTAGTCATTAGTGTCATATTTACTCTCTGACTGAGATGTTCTTAAGCCAAATTTTATTTCAACCAACAAGTAAATAGTTTTGTTGTTTCAAATGAGAAAAGTTGTTCATGCTTATTACTAAATTATCATTGACTTAAAAAACAATCAGGAAAAAGGATAATGTTGAGTAGAGCAATAGCAGTGTTTTAATTATGTGAAGCTCAAAAGATATTTTCACTTTGCTGGAATCTAATACACAGGCTGGAGGCGTGAAAGCTCTGAGTGTGACAGAATTACTAAAGAGTAATAGCACCAGCCAGGATCCTTAGATTACTGGGTGTTCTGACTCCCTCATTTATGTCATACAGAAGGGAATGCTCTGTGGTTTGGGTTTTGGTTTTTTCCCTGTTCTTTTAAAATACTTTTCAAGCTTAGTGCTTACTGAAGACAAGGCACCATTCAGGGACTGTTCTCAGTGCACCATATAAGTCTCAGGTCTCCAGAGCTCCCATTCCTTTGGATGGCTTTGATTTCCTTCCAGTTCTTTTCCTCATTAACTTGCAGTGCTCCTACCCACTCCTGACTGGAGCAATTCCTGAGCAGGCCGTTGTCACTGGTACTCTGAAGAAAACTTCTAGTCCTGAGATGTCTCAGGATATGTTAACATGACCCTTTTCTCTGTTTTGCACCCACTTGCAGTGTGAATGTGGTTGTAATTGTCAGAGAAGAGCTGGTGCCTGGAGGTTTGTGACCCTTCCTGGGCGTTTCAGAATTAATTACAGTCTTTCATCTACTCTGAGGGTCACATTCTCTTTGTAATTGCACTGAAGTGACTTTCCACTACATTTAGTACATGCATGCAGACATGCCATCATTTGTTCTGTAAGACACAGCCTCCCCAAAATTACAAGGAGTAAGCCTGCCTGCCTTGAAGATGGCATTAGGGTGTTCTCTCTCATTAAATGAGCACAAATCTTCTGATGTGGTCTCGTTGGTTCCCTGTTGCATTTTCACCTTCCAGTAAAGAACAGAATTTCTGTGTGTAATGCAAGCTCTCTCTTGTTGGACAGTTCTCTTCACTAGCCATACTGGTGCAAACTGGAGTTAAGCTTGCAAGGATGTGTGACATTATCTGTTGTAACACAGCTCCGAGTTCTGGTATTCTCCAGGGAGCAACCTGTGTTCAATATCCCATCTGCCCCAGAAGCTTCTGCTGTGTTGTATGGGAAACACAGACCTCCTTGAGCTTGTGAGGTGTTCAGTTTGACTGCCTACAACTCTGGCTGGTTGTTCTGCTCTCAGGAGATCCAGGGATTTCTTCTCTTTGCTCACTTTGAATGACTCAGTAAATAGTTCCCTAGAAATGCTCCAATAGACATGTGGGTCAGTTTTTAGCCTCCTGCTGCATGTTTTTCAGGTTGCTTCTCTTGGACCCAAGGGGTACCTGGAGGCCAGTTTAGGTATCACCAGGCTGCTTTTATCCTTGAGGTCTCAGACTTTTGATCTCAGTGATGTCTTTGATAAGGAGCTTTACAAACTTTGCTCATTTGTTTTCTGTGATATGTGGTTAAAGAACAGCAGCCTGATATGTGGTTAAAGAACAGCAGCAGTTGCTTTCTTTGGATGAGATTAGCTCTTGTAATGCCTTATGATTTTTGATATTTGTAACTGCATTCAATTTTAGTCTGTGTGATGGCAGCTAGAAATAACATTTTTTCTTTATATATGAGTAGAATTTGCTCACTAACTCCATGCTGCTACAAAAAATTCCCCTTTAAATCCTCTAAGCTATTTGCACTAATCCTCATTACTGTATTTTGTACATTTCTATATTTTGCCTAATGCTGCATTTTTCTCTTGTACCTAAGAAAGCCTTAAAATAGGAATTCTGGAATAGAAAAGGACGTGTAAGAAGATTGCAGATTACTGTTGGTTTTCTAGTGGTCACTCTTTTCATTGCTGTGTTAATGTAGAGGCTTAATGAGCAAGTTTGACTCCAGGGCAAGGCCAAGTGCTGCTCTGAACAGCAGTTCCTATCTAGGATTCCTTTGAAATTAAGTATTTGCTATCCTGCCATCTTTTATTTTTTTATTATTTGTGCCTATTGAATTTGTCAGGGCACAGTAAAGGGTGCAGTCACTCAAAGCTGCTGCCTGAAAACTTGGGGAGATCGGTAGTGATGCCCTCAGAGCAGCTGCTAAAGCATGTTTTGGATATTTGTGCCTAAATCTAGAGCTGCCATGATCCCTCTGCTCCCCTTTGACTTTCTGTTTTGTATGTGTGCATTGAACCAAAACCCCCTACCCTACTGAGGGGTGACTCCAGAATGTTTTCTAACAGGGCCTGTCACTGAAGGAGGACAGGTTTAGGTTGGATATTAGGTGGAAATTCTTCCCTGTGAGGGTGGGGAGGCTCTGGCACAGGGTGCCCAGAGAAGCTGTGGCTGCGCCTTCCTGGAAGTGTTCAAGGCCAGGTTGGACAGGGCTTGGAGCAGCCTGGGATAGTAGAAGGTGTTCCTGTCCCTGTTCTGGTCCTTGGCAGGGGGTTGGAATGAGATGATCTCTAGGGTCTGTTTCAGCCCAAACCAATCTGTGACACACATGTTGGTGAGAATATGCAGCCTTTGTAACCTGGCCTCCCCTGGATGGTGTGTGTAGCTGCTTCCTTTAGCAGGGTATTTACATAGCTAACAGCTTCCCTGGACAGTTTCATGTTCTTCTCTCCCATTTCTCTTTCAGGCCATGGCCTGTTTGCTTCTCCACAAGGTTCTGCTACTTCATGAACTGAAGCTCTTCATTACAGAGGAGGAGTGGGAGGAACTGATCAGCAGAAGCATCAGCCAAGTGACAGAGGTAACAAGCTCCAAGACATTTAATGCACACATGACACCTAATGGGTACTGCTTTCATTAGTCTGGCTCATTTCAGAGCTGCAGTCTGGGTCTGTGCTCAGTGCTCCTAGAGACCTTGTGCCTGCTGCCACCAGCTCTGAGCAGTGCCCACCAGGCTGGCAGAATTCTTGTAACACCACTGTGATGTGCCTGCTGCAGCTCAGTGAGGCTGTGTATAGATCCAAGAGACAGAGCTCCAATTTTGGGGAATACACTCATACAGATCAATTTAAGGTGGTTTAAACAAAAGAAAAAACCAAACAGCAAAAAAACCACCACCAACAACAAAACAGTATAGTAAATATTAGTTGCAGGACACATTATGGAAGTTCTGAATGGGATTGAACTTCAGGGCCACAAAGGCAGAGCTGAGGTGCAATGGCCTTTTGGCTCCTGGTGTGTTGCAGGCCTTCTGGACTAGACTCCCTTGCTAATATTATATATCAGGGAAACCTTAAAATACATTGGAAAACAATTTGTACAGAAGAAGCAGTGAAAAAAATTGCAGGGCCTCTGAGTCAGTGGCAAGTGAAAATTGTACCTGAGGACAGTTTTTGGGTGCAGCTGTTATGTGGGAGATGATCTGTGGGACAGGAGGTGTAAGAAACACATGCCATTGACTTGTATTCTTGTGGATTGACGGGGGGGGAACCAAGCAGCCAAATTAATGTTGTGATGTGGTGACTAAACTTGATGACATGGGAGATTCCAGTCTTGGAGTTCCTACCTAACTGCAATAATGACCTCTTTCTCTAAGGGTAGCTTTCATTCTTTACTTCTTCAGATGCAGGTTACATGGTAATTTAGGCTATTCTCTAATTTGCTGTGCTGAAACGGAACAATTAGATCTGTTTCTTTCTGTCAAGGAGGGACAAAATCTAAGCAAGTTTAAAACAAGGAATTTAAAGATGCTGTTTATAATTCTAGAGAAAGCAGGTAATCCTCGGTTTCATTAAACACTTTTTATTTAAAGATTACTTCAGGAATCCAATGGGTGGAGTTAAGTATGATTTTGTTTCTCAGCTACATAAAACATGCCACTCCTCCCAACCTGGTCATCTCCAGGTTTCTCTCTAGCAGCTGAATGCATGCAGTACTCAGTGATTAACTGGTAAATCACAAACATTTACAATGCCTTTATGTTGTTCTTGTCAGGGAGGGTTTAGCATCTTGCAACCCATCCAAGATTCTAATGAGCTTTCCTGCCAGAGTTTCCTCAGTGCGTCTCATTTCTGTGGTCATGCATGTTTAAAGAAAAATTCCTGGGAAACACTGTCAGTTTGTTTGGGTTGTCCAAGGTTTACCCTGTGGGCAGGAGGCCTCCCATACTGTTTAATGGCAGTGGCATATAGGTGCTGGTTCTCTTTTTGGCCCAAAAAAGCCCTGAGATACCATTTTTACAGACTGCTGGTGGTCTTCATACATGTATGGGTTTTGCAGCTTCCTCCTGCTCCTGCCATGTACTTAACCCAGCTGGTGTGGTGCTGGGACAGCTGCATGTTAAATGTTGCTGTAGTGAGAAGGGGTCAAGGGCTTTTTATTCCACATAACAGTTTTGGTTCATAGCCAAAGGCTGGCACTTGTGCTGCAAGACTTTCTAAAGCTGCAAAAGGAATTCTGTGTCTTTTTGGTGGTGCAGAAATGTTCACTTCTCTAAGTAAGAGCTGTAAAAACATGTAGTGGCTCTGTGGTGTAGTAGAACAATATTCATAGTGTGACTGATCTCTTTTGAAGATGGTAAAAAATCTCTTGTAGCAGAAGTCAGAGGCTGGAACTGAGCACATTTAGAATCTGTAGAAAGTATGTATATGTCAAAGAGAGTATTCCACCATTAAAGTAACTTGCTGAAGAGTTTATTAGCTCTGAATCTCCAGGTTGTAGTGTGCTTGGCTGAGAGAGAAACTGCAGTTTGGGTAGAAGTTTCAGGCCTGATGTTGAAATTATGGGGGGAGTTTGTTTGGGAAGAGCTTGGACTAAACAAGAGCCCTTTCTGTTGCTGCTGTCCTCACATGCTCCTGCTTACTTGGAGGATTGGGAGGACATTTGCACAACTCTGTGTTGCTCCTGCAGCTCAGTCTCATCCCTTTTCTTCTGAGACTTGTTTCCATGGGCCATTCCAGGTCAGCTGTGATTTCAGAGGTGTGTATGTGAGTGGGTAAGATGTTGGCATGTGGGTGCTTCCCTGTGAGAACCTGGACTGAGAGCTGTGGGATGCTGTGGAAAATACTGCCCTGCCTCTGCTTGAAATGTCTGTACTTGTTGTCATTGGCCATTCCTGCCACTATCCCTCACAAATAGCTGTTTAAAGAGGAACCAGTTATAATCTAGAATTTTATACCTTTCTTTGACCCACGGCGAGGTTTGCAGCTCTCACTGATGTGCACTTGTAATTCAAGCAGAGCTGTTGCTCACAATGAGAAGGTCACCTGAAGGCTTTGCTATGCTCTGTGTCCTGGGTCACATTTGCAGCTCACAGGCTGTAGCTCTCCAGCTGCAGGGTTGCCATGGCAGGCTTAAGGCTGTCAGTACAAGATATTATCTCCTGGTGTGTGCCTGCTTATCCTGTCTTGCCTCAGGGATTGCACTGCACACCTGCTGAGATCCCTTGGTGAGGAGCATCAAGGGATGGCTTAGGCAGCGATATGAGCTGGAACTGGGGAAGAACCAATGTGAGACAAGTGCAGTCTTGGATATCATTGAATTATGCAGGCAAGGCTAAGAGGCAGATGAGGGAAAATCAACGGCCAGGAACGTTAAGTGAAGAGACAGGGTCCCAAAATAGCAGCTCTGGCTGCTGCAAGGCAATGGCTCTTGTGCTTACATAAACTAACTTGACCTTATTTGTTCCCAAATGGTTTAAGCTTGCTTATAAAACATACATCACAGCCATGAGGGATCCATGTTTGCCCTCTCTTTACTGCCAGTGAGGCAGGTCTTGATATTCCATTGGGTACTTTCGAGTTGACTCGTGTGTGTGAGAGCCCTGCTTGCTGTTGATGCTCTTGGCTTATGCTGCTGGGTCACCTCGGCAGAAAGTCTCATCCACAGCCCTGCACTGCAAACGTGAGGAAGCAGAAAAATAGCTCTGGCACACTTTTGGCCTCCCAAGTCCTAAATAGTTTCTTTATACAAAGCAGAACCTTAGCTACAGTTGTTCAAGTCTGTTCTAACAATGGGGCTCTGGATGGCTCAGTTGTGTTCATGGTATGAAGAAAGAGTTGCTTCATGTTGTAAGTGACAGAGCTCACCTGGGATGCTGGAACATTTGACAGAAACATCTTCCTCTTGGAAGGCTTTGATCTTTGTCAGTAGGCCTCAAAGTGCTTTACAAAGGAAATTCAAACCAGAGAGTTGTTGATGTAATGGAGAAAATATTTTGCAGAAACCCAAGACATAAATGGATTTGGTTTGCTAAAGTCATTCACCCCGTTTTACAGATGACACTGCTTGGCTGGGAGCTGAGCCAAGAACCAAACTCAGGCCTCCTGAGACATCTCAGAGACCCTTTTTGTGCATGGACAATCTGTCTTCAGCACAGCTCTGTGTGTTGGGCAGTCATCTCTGTCCCACAGTCATCTCTGCTGGCTGTTGTGAGTTCAAGCTGCCCCAAGTCCCACAGTGAGGTAGCTGCAGAGCCTGAGAGGTCCAATTCCCCCATTCCATGCAGGAAGCTCTCACCCAGTTTTGGTGAGGCATTTCTGGGTTTGCTGCTAGGGCTCACACACTCTTTCTGACTCTATCCAGTACCTCTCAATTTCATCTTTCAGCTCTCCTGTTTGTCACTGTAGGCACGTTTTGGTGTTTGCTTCCCTTGTTAGATATATTTGTGCATTCTTTTTGATATGTTATGAAATGGCTGTCTTGGCTTTGGAAAGAACTTGAACCTGTGCCAATTTTTTAGTAACTCACTGACAGATTTGGGGCAGGAAGTTCCAGGTTCTGAATACATAATTTCATTACCTTTTTTTGTCATCCCTTCCCTAGGGACCAGCTTGCCCTCCTGAACTGAGGTGTTCTGTGTAACACCCAAATTATGCTGAAGCTCCCAGTTAAGATGTGAAGGTCAAAGGGAGTGGGAATAGTCCAGAAAGTACATATTTCAATGGCTGTAAACTTCAAAACAGAACAGCCCTCATTAAACTGTTGTTAAAACTACTTTCTCTGGCTTGAACACAATGGTTTCCTGAGGTTTTCCTTTGTCTTTCTTCTGCAGTTAAGTACATCATAAGAAGAGATAAACTTTACTCCTGTTTTTCCCTTTGTTTTGTCAGGGTCATAAGGGATGGGCAGAGCAGACAGTGTTCTGGTTGGCTATTAGAAACCCAAATAGGATCAAGGCATCCTGTGCTGTAAAAGTGCTGATAGAATTTGATACACCTCAGTTCAGTGCAAGACCAAAGCTCTCCCAGTCACCAGTTCTGGGACTGTCAGATAATTGCTCATAGTCCCAATGAGATGCATTTGATGCCTCCATACACTTAGGTGGTTGCTTTGGCTTGGACTGGGCAGGCATGAATGTAGGCAGATGGGGAATTACATGGGCTGGGAAGGGATGGCATAGATAACCCAAGACCTGTTTTCCATATCATGTGAAAGTTACTTTGTGCTCCCTGAAGACTTCTGTTGTATGGCATTCCAGGGTTTTGTTACTGTTGTGGAGTTTGGTGAGGGTTTTAAAATAACTATGTGGAGCTACTGAGAATGTGTGGAGGAGAGAGAGATGGACTATCTGGCCTTCCTCTGTAGACATGCCCTTAATTTCTGAAGGGCATCACATTTGATTATTGATGTCTTAATTTGTACAGAGATAAATTATTAAAGTGACTTCATCAAATCTCTAAAAAAGCCATTCTTCATTTTTTTTTTACCTTGAAGATTGCCTGAACTTTTATCTGTCCATCTTTATAAATTCTTAATTCATTGCCCTTTCTCAACCTCTTAGCTTGTAAAATGAGGCCAGTAGTGATTTAACTGATATCTTCTACGTGCTTTCAGAATACTGGATGTCTCTGTGGAGTCTTCCTTCTCCTCTGTTCCCTCAGCTGTTCTGTGTGGTTTTTCTCTGCTGCATTTTCATATGGCCTTTGGGAAAAAAAAATCAGATCTTTAAACTTGGGAAAGCATTGACATTTTCTGTGAGAATGGCTTCTGGATTTTTTTGTCTTCTCCCCCTAATAACAACCAAAATAAACATCACCAAAAATATCCTTTATTTACACCCTTCAGCATGTGGGTCTGCTTAGTCCCCTGCCTTCCCTTTCTCTTAGTCAGGGGCAAGCAGAGACTTGGTGTTTCCCTCATTTTGGGAGCATTTCTTGATGACTTGTTTGTGTTAGAGATGTGAAGAAGTAAGTTTTGAACATTTATACTTCCAGTCTTCAGAAACTTAGTGAGAGAGAATGGATGGAGGAGAGACTGTCAGTGCTTCTTTTCTGCCTTTTAAGTGCTCTCAGCAGGTCAGGTGGGTGATGTGAGAAGCTCTCCTGTGTACCTGGTGGAGTTGGAAATGGATGTGGCTCTGTGGATAGATGGAAACTGGAGTGAAGAGACATAACTCCTCTTCCCTCCTCCCTTTGTCTTCCTTGATTTAGCCCTAAGTTCTGTCTTGGGTTCTGTTGCATGGTGTATATTATCATGAAAGGAAGTATTTGGGACCAGCTTGCCTGGGATTTTGGAAGCTCAGAGCTGATTCCTGGTTGGTGTGGCTCTGTCATGTTACTTGGCCTCTTGTGAGACAGAGGGAATGATGCTGGCTTACCTCCTTCCTCTCAGGAGAAGCACAAGCAGAATTACAGCAAGACAAGGGTGCTTACATGGGATAATAATAAGAGCTGTGATCATACAGAATACTCAGTCCTTCAGTTGGTTGTCAGGTTGTCCTTAACCTCTCAAAAAGCACAGGAAGGCTCTGCCCTTTCCAAGCCTCTCCTGTATGGTGACATGGGAAATCTTGTGCTTTGGCTCACGTACTGGACATAGCTTGTAGGACCCCAAATGCACTTTGCTGGGCCCCTCTGGGTGTGATTCCACCACAGGGACCAGAGCCACACCACAGCAAAATCCCAGGCTGTGCTACTCTCTGGCATCCTGCATGCAGCAGGATGAGGCATGAGGGATAAGGCACAGCTTGGATCTCAGCATTCGGGGCTCAGACCTCTGGCACTTCCTCATTGTGGCTGGGGACATTCTGTGGGGTGGAACCTTTGCTGAGCTCTTGCTGGAGAAGAGGCTTTGCCTGCAGAACCCTGGGCTGTCCAGTGGTGTAAGGTGTGTATCTGCAGAAGGACTTGGCGCTGTGTCCAGCCATGAATCTGCATATTCATCCATCAGCGTCTGGTGTGCTGTGTGGGAGGAGGGGAGGGATGGAGGTAGCACAGCATGCAGAAAGAATGCAGGTTGGCCAGGTTTCTCCAGCTCTCAGTGATGGATCTGTCAGACTGATACCATGGAGGGGAAGGGCTGTTTGTTTTAAACAATGGGCTAGGCTGAAGGACATGCTGGGAATGCATAAATACTAAATGGTATTCAGACTTACAGCTGGGAACTGAGCTTGTCTCTGGTGGCAAAGCACTCTGTGGCACTCGAATTGCTGCTGTGTCTTGTGAGTCTCGGCTGAGCATGTCCCCCAGTGGTCCCTGTGAAAGGGGCAGAGGTGCAGGCAGGTGTGGATGTGGAGACTTCCAGAAACACTGCCTGGCTCCATGGAACAGCATATTGCCATCTCCCCTGCAGGGGAAGTTGGGCACTGGCTGGGACACTGGCTTTGGCTCTAGGTGCACATACACCACTTTTGCTGTGTGACAGGTTTAGGGGAGTTTTGGACTTAAAACTGAGCTGTGTGGTTGTAACTCCCCGGCAGCCCTCTGTCCTACCCGTGTGACTGAATTACTGCAGATTACTTCCTGTGCTCTGACTAACTTATTTCACACTTTATGAAGATGGAGGAATGCTGTGAAGTGCAATGTGACATGGAACGAAGGCTGTGTCCTGCAGTAGTTTGGATATATTCATGTGTAATACAGGAATGAGGGATATAACAAAAACCACTGATTGTAAAGATGCTGGCAGCGTGCAGTTCTTGTAGAAATCTGAGAAGCAGAGAACTTTGGATCCAGGAGTGCCCTCCTCCAGAAACAGCCATAGGCTTTTGGAAGCAGCGTGTCTGACATAGAAAGACAAAACCATCTCTGCCAGCTGAATCTATGCAGGATGAGGCAGGAGCTGTATTGCTGTATTGGCTTGAGATGAGATGGGAGTTCCAGCTGTGAAAACTGCCTCCATAGTTTTTCCTTTTGGAAAATGACCTGCCCAGATCTGCTGACAGCTCAGATGTACAGGCATGATTAACCATCATAGGTATTGCTGAGCTGGAACTGGAACTGAGATATCCTGTGAAAATGGGACTGCCTGCTCCTGAAGCAACAAAATAAGAAAAGCAGAAAATGGGAGAAAAGCAACATAAATCAGCAAGTGATGCCAGTGTAGCTGTTGTGTATAAATCTTGTGGTCTCTCTGCTTTTAGTATTGCATCATTGGGTTGTGTGACCCTTGGGTTGGTAATGCTTTCAGAGGGCAGGGAAAGAGGGAGTTGTATACCTCTGGAACAGCCCATGGCAGAGAATCACAGAACAGGTGGTTAGACAAGTTCTTCTGGGTTTTCATTTAACCCTCTACCACTGTCCTGTAGCATAGCTGGAAACACACCTGTGCTTTGTGCCTCAGTCTTGCCATGTAAAACAGATCCTTACCAGCCTTGTGCAAGTGTTTGTGATCTGATCAGTGTTTGAGGCTCTCCCAGGGGTGCTGCAGAGCACTGAAATACTGCTTCTCTTTTTAAGGCATGTTTGCCATGTGTTGCAGTTTGCCATCTGGTACATAATAGCTTTTGCTGTGATTTTATGTTTGGATTGTGTACATTCCCCAAATAAAATCAGGGTAGGCCTGTAAAATGACTGACCTGTGCAATTGGGGTGGCAGAGCTGATTGCGTCCCTCGGGAAGCTGAGTGAGGGAACAGAACACAACGTGCAGCCAATGGTTGATACCCTGTGTAGCAGGATGTTTAATAATTACTTGAGATTAAGTTATAGAAATACTTGGGAAAGCTGCTTTTGACTTCTGGACCCAGTTCCTGTAGAAGAGCCTTGGGATTTCCCCAGGCTTGCTGGCAGTCCCAGCCCAAAGTCAGCTTCTTTTACATAACCAGAGTGAGTGTGTTTGTGTTGGTGTCTCATGCTAACACAAATAACATAAATCCCTTGGAAGCAAATAACAGAAATCCCATGAAAGCAAATGCTCCACTGTGTGTACTCCCTGCTGTGGGAGGAAGAGAATGAAGCAGTGCCCTATCAGAGGTACCATCTCATGGAATGCTAATGGCAAGTGCTCTGAGTGGTGAGATCAGGATAATAAGTGACTCTGGGCTGAGCAGGAATTGGGCTCAAGTCTTTACGGAGGCTTGACTGTCTCAACCTACCACATACAGAGGTGGTGGTGGCTTTGTGCTTTAGTAGCAAATCTGTTTTATACCCTTTGTAGCAGAAGGGAAAGGGAGAAGGCATATTTTGAGAAACAATAAAACTTTATCTGAATCCAGCTTCCTTAAAGCCAATCCATCTGTTTCTGGGCTAGAGAAAATTGTACAGTCTGTAGGAATGAATTATCTGCTGCTTCTTTCCTGCTGCTTTGGTTTCTTCACTCACCCTCCTTGTTCCTTCCTGGTCTTTGAGAGCTGTTTTAAAGTGATCCATTTCAGTAGGGAGCTCTTTGTTTGCAGAGCATCTAAATTGTACCAGTTTGCTTCTGGCTATTTATACTGGTGGAACAGTGCTTGTGTTTGCAGACGCATGCAAAACACTGCTTTTAATATAGATGTTTAGTCACTAGACCAGTGATGTTTTCCATCTCCAGCTGGGACAGCAACTTCTTTTGTTCCACGGGTCTGTATGAATTTGGTTGTGTACTCCACACTAGATGTACGTCCCAGTTTCCTCAGCACCTGAAAACTTGTGTTCTGCTGAAAACCAGCCCCATAGGTGTTGTTTCAGAGCTACAGGACGTTTCTGTTGACTTCAGTAGGATTTATTTCAAACCCTTCAAAGCATCAGGGCAGCAAGAACAGGCAGAGTCAAGCCAGTGTGTTTTAAATGCAGTTGTCTACATCACTCATGTATGGTGAAGAGAAAATGCAATTTATTTTTAACACCTTTTTAATTCTAAAGTGTTTGTAAATTGAAAAGACGAAATGACAGTTGACTTCAGTCTGGCTTCATCTCACAGCACTGCCCTGATTCTTCTTGTCCTGAGGAGCTGACAATCCATGCTGATTTTCTCTTACTGTGAACTTGTGCACAACTTAGCAAAATAAGGATCTCGACCTAATAGCCTCTCTGAAAGCCATCTTAACCACAAGGAATGACTGTTAGCCTGGCAATACTTTGTTCTTCAAGTTGCAAAGAAAATGTTTATGTAAATCAGCCTCTTTTATTATTATTTTTATTATTAGGGGTAAGCCAAATAAATGGAACGTGCCTGACCCATGCGTTGTTATATCCTACATGTGAAGATTTTTTTTTTCCAATCACACACCCTGTATTTGTTTCTCTTTTTACCTGGGAGACTTTAGAGCTGTGGAATTGTGTGACCTTGTAGGTTAATGACAGCTCTGGAATCGAGTTGCAGTGCATCTGTCTGTATCAAGAGAGAGTAATTAGCAAGTTATTGATAGTCAGATGAAGTTGCAGCTTGAATTCCAGCCAACAGAACGGCTTTCTAGTACAGGGTTTGAGTTGGACCATCCTGAACAGCAAATAACTGTATCTTTATTATTTAAAAAAGATACTCCCAGGGTGTGGAGCCTGTACAGACAGTGAATAATTCTACTTGAAGGCTGCTGTTTTTGCAGACATGTTGTCTTGTCTCCCCACTTTTTATGCTGAAAATGTTCCCTACACTCTTGCTGGGCATCATGATTTTTCTGTTGTGAGTGTCATTACTGAAAGAACTTGCTTTGGGGAATAGATTTCTTACTTCTCCCAGTGTCTGCAAGGATTTTTTATTTTATTTGCCAACTTTATGCTCATTTAGATGGAGAATAGTTTGCTGAGTGCTGCAATTGCTTTCAATGTGATTGGCATATGGATCTGGGAGAGAACAATGACCTTCCACTGCTGGGTACAGGTTTGGGGCAGGGACTTTTCAGCCTGAGGTACTGAGAATGCTGGGCCTGGAGTGGGCTTTGCCCCTTGGCTAGGTTGAAATGTCCAAATTCCAAGGAAAGGAGGGCTTGGCCACAAGTGCAGCCTTCTCTAGAGGAACAGGCTTTGATGGGCCATGCCACTGTCCCTGCAAATCCTGTTTCATGTTAGGTGATCCATGTGGGGTTTGCTGTGGTGAGTGTGTCCACACAGAAACAGAGTGGGGAGGAAAAGGACCATGTAAACAGGGATGAAGGACCAGCTGCAGGCAGAGGATCAGTGCCCCTGAGCCACCTCTTTGATCCAGCTGCCTTTCATGGCTATTTTCTGCCCTTTTTGTAAATAACTGGCTTTCATTTGACCTATCTTTGGAGTGATTTTCCTCTAAGCCAGACCTTTCAGTGTCTTGTAAACCCTGCAGCACATAGAGAGAACACAGGGGAGATTTTCCCCTCAGTTATTTCAGTGAATTTAAACTTGACAAGCCCTGTTCTAGGCTGGCACCTGGGATTTCCTGGGCATAAGTCTTAATGGATTTTTGCAGTAATGCTTTTTGTGTAAGTCCCAGTTCCTGAAGCTGAGTAGCTGTGGTCCCTCAGGTGAGTCTGTGTCTGGCAGCTTCCTGGCCTTTCCAGGGTGGGGTCAGGGATTACTGTACCTCTTTTTCTCTAGGAAAACATCTCCAATTGTGCTTTAGCTTAGGAACTAGGGACAGCAGCAAGGTTGTGCCTCTGTGGTATTGCTTGCTCTTACTTAGTCCAGTTGTTTCTTAATTAACCTGGGCATCAGAAGCTTTCACCGAGTGCCTTCCTGAGCTTTTCCAGAGTTTGGTGGGGTTTGTGTTCCAGAATTACTTTGCTGTCAGGTGAATCCTGCCATTCATTACTTGTTTTCTGCTTTCTCCTGTGGAGTGTGATTTGTTTCCCCATCTAATATGTGTTTCTTCTCAATCTTCCGATTTAATTTGCAGTGTTTGAAAACACTTGGAAAACCCATTGTGAAGGCTGAGAAAGACAAAATTGCCAAGAACTTGGAGCTGTTGAACTTTCTCCTTAAAACTGTGACAGAGCAGGTGAGTGTGTGACCCAATATGTGGCAAATGCTGTTTTCTGAGTATCTTTTAAATGTCACACTTGCATTTTGCCATGCGATTTCTACATCCCAACTTATTTCCTACCAAAAGTCCTCCTAGAGGGAATGCCTGGTGAATAAACCTGGGGGTGGAGTGAGGGTTGGTTTTGTCCCCAGTGATTGCTCTTTCCTCTCCACTGAACCCCAGAGACCATGATTCCCAAAAACAGACTTAATAGTTTTAAGAGCAGGAGTGAAGCTTTGTTGTAGGGCTTTGTTTTCCTTAATGAAAAACTACTTTTTTGAGCATGAGAAAATTTTCTATAGGTGACAAAATATGTCTCTAATGTGGTCTTATTTACTGGAGGAAAACACCACAAGCAGCAAAATTGCTGAAGCCCTTTTTCCTACTGGATAAGCCCTGAGCTCAGACCACAGCCTGTTTCTTTGTGAAGACCTAATAGGAAAGTGGGTGGAGAAGAGAGATTATTTCCAAGGCTTTTGTAGAAATAAATAGCATTTGAAATGCCTCTTTCTGCCTAGTTTGATTGAGATTATCCAGTGGGTTACAGAAGAGGGTGCCAGATGTTTAGAAAACAGACTGAAAATGCTGCTGCTTTTCTCCTAGATCGGTACATAGTCATGTGTCTTCTTTTCTCTGCTCCCAGCCATGGACTGGAAAGAAAAAATGATTTAAGGACCCCCAATCCTTTTTATGCCACTACAGTTCTGTTAGACTTATGCCTCTTATGGCAGAAATTCAAGTTTTCAAGCAAACCCCATACCTGATGATGTGGTGTGACTGAATAGTTTTTGCTGAAACTGAAGTGGTGTTGCAAATGGACTCAAGGCAGTGGCTTGGAGAAGCCAGGCAGGATTGGTAATTCCTGCCATAGCCTTCCACTAAGGATGGCCTGTGCCCTGCTGCTGAGAGTGCCCTTCCTGAGTTCACCCTGCACATTGCCTCTGCTTGCCCTTTGCAGAAGCTGAACGTGAAGCTGACGGAGGTGGAGAAAGTGCTTCTCGCTCTGAACCAGCTGGAAGACATTGGGAATTCTCCACGGCTCGACTCTCTCTACTGGAATGTCATGCGCTGGCTGAATTACACGTATGTGTGCTTGGCATATGTATGTGTATTTGGCATATGTGTGTGTGCTTGGCATATGTATGTGTGCTTGGCATCCTGGCATTTTGCCTTGTCTGGGTGTCTGCCTGCCTGTCCTGCTTGTGTGCCATGATGTGGAGAGGTGGGAAGAGAAAGGAGGTCAAGGCAGTGAGGTCAGGGTGGAGTTAAATGGAGCTCTTTGGTTGGTGGGGTTGAGATACTCATTAATGCCTGTTTGGAATAATAGCAGGTTCATTGCTCTGTGTGTCTACATCTTGGGATTGGTCCTTGATGGGAAAGGGCTGTAACACATGACTGACATGTCTGATACCTGATCATGTGTTGCCAGTAGAGTAAGACAGCCAGGGCCTCAGACAGACGTTATCCCACCTCCATGGATAATGCTTATCCTCCCAGCATTCATCCTCATTCTATGCTACCTGCACCTTTCTGGTGCTTCTGCCTGTTGCTGGACTGCCTGTCTCATGGATCACACTGTTTCCTGGCTGTAAATGAAGTTGCCCTTGATTTTTGGCATTCTCTCTGCAGGAAGCCCAAGAAAGAGAAGACAGCCAGTAAACCAACACAGGGAGCGGAGTCGCTTAAGCGGAAGAAAAAAGGCTTCTTGCCAGAGACCAAGAAACGCAAGAATCGCAAGAAGGGCACTCAGGAGAATGGTGTGGCACCAGGGGAAGATGGAGAACCAGCAGTCCTGGAGGAGCAGCCCCTGGGAACAGAAGCCCCCAAGCAGAAGAAAGGCCTCGTGCCTGGTGGCAGCAAAAAGAATCCAAACAAGGGGGTCAGGATGAACGGAGTGGCAAAGGTGGGGGGTGGGGACCTCCCCACTGCTAATGGAGATGCTGTGGCTGACAAGAAGAAGAAGAAGAGGAAAAACAGAAAAAGAAAAGGTGCTGCAAGCGATGAAGCTGAGCAGGTTCCAGCTGCAAAGAAAAGCAAGGGCAGTGTTGTCCAGGAGACGCAGCAGAAAGAGGGCAGAGCCACCCAGCAGAAGCAGGACAAAGCCAAGAAGAAAAGAAAGGAGAAAAAAGCTGCAGTGCTGCAGGACTAAACTCCATGGACTCACCCAGGCCTGGCATGGCTAGCATGGCTCAGTAGACTGTTGAAATATCTTTTATATCTATAGTTTTTATGCTCTCCATGACTTTTAAATAAACCTTCCATCATGCTGAGCTCTAAAGCTGTGGATCTGGGTTGTGTGGAAGGTTCAGCCTAGAGCACAGAGAGCTTCAAGAGATTTTATATCCTCCAGACTCTCAGAGATGCCCACTCTCTTCACTGGCAGTGCCAAAGAATCCTGTCTCCATGATTTCCCAAGGCAGAAGTGAGAGGCAGGTTTGGATTCCTTGGGGAGTTGGGGTGGATGTACTGGCACTGCTGAGTTATCTGGACAAGCCCTGTGGGAGATACTGAAGTAGCTCCTAATGGTTCATTCCTGTCCTGCCCAGGCCCAGCAGTCCTCACAGCTTTTCCAGTGTGGGACATGCAGCCTCTGAAACGCCTCAGGTTAAATGGGTTTGCACATGCAAACTCTGGGGTCAGCGATTTGCAATTTGGCCACTGTGGTATTGTCAGTAACTACTGTGATCTGGTTTTCTTGGCTTTTTGCTGCTGGGTGCAGGAGGGGTCATGGCCCCTGTGGTAGTGCAGGGACATCAATAAATCAATGAAACAGTTGAAATGGCTGATTGATTGGCCAGTCTGCCAGGCCAGCAGCCTGTGTGCAACCATGCAAGGCACCTGGAACAGCAGGCCTGCAGCAAACAGTCTGGATAGCTAACTGCCTGGAATTGCATCTGCTTATTTATCCTCAGGCTCCTGAATGCTGGAATGCCATCATCCCTTTGGAGAGTGCCAGGACCAAGTTCTCCCATGTGTTGGGTACAGGTTCTCGTTGAGAGCTGAGGCTCAAAGTGTTTGAAAAGCTACTCATGTTGTATTTGCCACTAAAGCCTCCCTCCCCTAATACTCCCTGCATGCTGAGCACCCTGCTCCTGGATGCCAGAAATGGGTGTTGATGCTTGGCCCTGACTCCTCTCCCAGCATCTGAGGGAGCAGTGCTGGGTTAATGGTTGGACTCAATGACCTCAAAGGTCTTTTCCAACCTTAGTGATTCTGTGCTTCTCTGAAGGCCTCAGTGCTGTCCTCCCTCTTGCAGAGGAGTGTGGTGCTGGCTCCTGGCAGAAGCTGCTGCTGGCAGAGGGAAGGGCCTGGAGCAGGGCTGTGCCTGCCTGTGCCTTGGGCTCTCATCCTGCAGGTGGATCTGTACCACCAGGCAGAGATAAGGGCACTGGAAATGTCATATTGCTTTTGGAGGGAGTGAGAGAAGAGCTGCAAAGGGCTGTGTTTGCCCATGGCTATTTATGTGCCTTTGCAATTCTCTGCTCAAATGACACAGAACTCCTGGGAGACAGCAGCTGGCAGCAGCACAGACACATCCCACTGCAGACCCATGGTAGATGCTGCTTCCCCTTTCCCTGTCCCAGCAGTGATCCCACAAGCTGAGCTGCACATCCAAGGTGTGCTCTGGCTCCTGTGAGCAGCAGGTGAGGGCTGGAGTTTCTGTGCCCTTAGTTCAGCAGAGAGTGTCCTTCCTCTGCCTGCCTTTCACTTCTTGCCTCCACAGCTGGCTGCCTCAGGCACTGTGGTATTGCCTTGGAGGACACAACCCTTGTGCATGCTGGATGAGGAGTTGGCATGCTCTGGACTCTGCAAGTCAAGAGCCTTTCAGATACTGGCACAGATTGAGCAACTTTCCTTGTGGCCACCCTTGACTGTTGGCCTCCACCCTCAGTAGGGTTTGCAGAGGTCCCCATGCAGGATGGAGACTTGGGCTGCAGGTGTGTGGCCAGGACAGTGCAGATTACACCTTCAGGAGGTGGCTGGTTCCTGCTCTCTGTGGTGCAATTCAGGGCTGGATTCACACTGCTAGACTTTTTTTCCCAAAGCACTTATCTGGAGGTGGCTGTAGGCTCTTGACTGGAATAGCTGCTGTTGCAGCCTGCAGAAGAGCTGCAAATTTCTATTCCCAGGTGGAAGGTGTAGGCAATTCTTGCCTGTCCTGTCTCCAGGCAAAAGGGCACCTCTGCTCCCCAGGGGCCTGTTGGCACTGGGCATGCTGCTCTGCCTCTGCCATTTACAGCTGAAAGCTGGTTCATTGCCTCATTAAAACCTCAATCCCAGCTAAGCCCCTCCAGCTGTCCCCTGAGTGATGACTTTTCATGTATTATGCAAATGCAGCACACAGGAGGCTGGCAGGTCAGGGCTGTCCGTGTTTAATGATCCAGAGGGGCTCGAAAGGGAACCAGG
Source organism: Lichenostomus cassidix (assembly GCF_008360975.1). Lineage (NCBI taxonomy): Eukaryota > Metazoa > Chordata > Aves > Passeriformes > Meliphagidae > Lichenostomus > Lichenostomus cassidix. The sequence goes on from NC_139499.1 coordinate 3,479,682, forward strand.
GGCTCAGATCTGAAGTGTCTCACTAATGATTTCTTTCTCTCTGTGCCTCTAACTAGGAGATCCTGGGATTTTGTGCCACTGCTGTGTGGAACTAGAGGAGAAACAGCAGGCAGGTGTGGTGGGTGGAAAGCAAGGAGTGAGCTGGATGAGAGGGTTCTCTCCAGGCAGATTAGGGAGGGAACCTGCAGCTGCCTGCAGAGAGAACATCTGTGGCACCCAGAGCCACCATGGTGGGTAAGTCCTTGCCCACATGAGGACACAGCCTGGCTGAGCTGCTCTGGGATACCTGCCAGGAACACTGCAGTCAAAAGTTCATGTGGATCAGCTTGTCACCATCATTTCTGGAAGGGCAAAGCACAAAGCCAAAACTGTGCCAGCTCTTGTTTCTGACAGAGAAATGGCCACTGAGTAGTGCCAGATGTCAGCTGTCAGGCTGGAGAGGTTGACTTGTCACGAAAACTGTGGGAAAAACAAAAACCCTCCAAGTAACATTTTAGTGTTAGAGAGTCAAGGCATTACTTTATTTCTGGCCAGGATGTGCAACAGAAATAATTTTATCCACACATAGCCCGGGTGTGCAGAGAAAATGCTGATGTTGTATTAATGGCTGCTGATAGCCCTTTATCTTTTGTGCTTCTCCCAGTCTGTTGAGATGTTGGGTTCATCAGACCCCACCAGGTGGAAAGAAACTTACCATTTCTTTTCCTGGGGCAAAGGCGTACAAAACCACTGACTAAAACAATTTTTAAACTGGTATATTTTCCAACAGACTGACCTCTGCCTTCTGTGTTCATGGGTGTGTTTAATCTCCAGCACTTGCAGAGTGGTCAAGGGGAAAAGGTACAGGAGAGCTGCAGGGCACAGTGCAAGTTGTGCTTCCCTAACAACTCTTTTGCCAATTAAAGTACCTGACTGTAGGCTGGCTTTGATGCACAGCTTATACAATGCAGTCAGTAATCCACCAAATCAAACTGTGTTTCACTGGCACTTATTTGGGCCTTTTAACAATCACAGAGGTTTCATTTTACTTGATTCATGTCCTATTGCTCGACCTTTAGGGCTTTAGAAGACGGAGCATGCTCTGATTTAATGGCAGCCTTTTCTTAGCTGGGCTAAGAGCTCTTTGGCAGAGAGCTCAAAGGTGGTTCTGGATGCAAGGAAACAACCACAAGTGCTAGGTGCTAAGCTTGGGAAGGATCAGTGCTGTGGACTGGCCAAAGCCATGGGACAACTGTAGGCACAGGAGTGTTGGGGGAGTGGTGATGCTGTGGCACAGGTTGCCCAGAGAGGCTGTGGCTTCCCATCCCTGGAAGTGTCCAAAGCCAGGCTGGACAGGTCTTGGACGATCCTGGGATAGTGGAAGGTGGGGACTTCACTGCCATCGCCAGAGCTCCTTCCTTACTGTGGGTGAGCCTTTGCTTGTAAGAGCAGCCGGTGAACTGGGACTTTACTAACCCCCAATCTGACTAGGAAGGACTTTCACCATCCACTCGGGTGCCTCACGGGAAAACCTGGGACCCTGATCCTCTTCCCGCTCCCAGAGTGCGTGTCTCCCTGGCTGCCACTGCTCTGGGCTTTATTGCCGCCACTCTAACCCAACACCCTGTGTCCATCCGACTCCCGCGGCCCCTGCTAAAGCTGCAGAGTTTCCTGTTGCACCTTGTTTGCCACTCCAGGGCTGTGCCTGCCTTTGCCGTTCAAGCCATGGCCATTCTGCCACCCAGCCCTTCCCGCCATTATCGCGTGAGGGAGAGACGCGGCTGCCCTCGCGCCACAGCGCCCCCTGCCGGCGCGGGGAATCAGCGCACCTGCCCTGCGAGCCGGGAGCCAACAGCGCCCCTGCCGGCCGAGACTGGCACTGCACAGGGCAGGGAGCCGCGCAGCGCGGAGCTGTTCTGGGTTATGGGTGGGTTGGTGTTGCTGCTTGTTTGCTTCGTTATAAGTGCTAGTTAAGAACTGCTGTTCCTTTCCCCAGATCTTTGCCTGAAAGCACTTTGATTTCAAATAATTCAGAGGAAGGGGTCCTACTCTCCATTCCAAGGGAGGTCCCTGCATTCCTTGGCAGACACCTGTATTTCAAACTGAGACACCCCCAGCTCTGGTCCTGGCTGGACTCAGCTCAGAGGGAAAAGGAGGCTCTAATCCACCACCTTCCCTGCTCCTGGTGTTATTTCTCAACCAATTCCAGGCAGGCTGGTGTCCAGGTAAGTCCTTGGCAGCTCTGTGGCTGCTGGAGCTTGCAGCAGCTTTATCCCACACACCAGCCCTGCAGGCAGCAACCACAGGAGTGCAAAGCCAAGAGGTGACACAAGAAAAGGAGCCAGGAGGTACATTTTAAATACTTTTATTTCTTAATTTACATAAAGGTATATATTTGGCTTATATTTTTTTATACTCTGAGATTTACAATCAATTGCTCTTAAAAATAAAATAGTCATTTGCTTCTGAAAGAAATCAGAAAACTATTTTATACTCCTCCCTTGTATAACAAGAAAATACACTAATACTCCCATACATCACATAGAAAAAGTGATTGTAAGTGCTGGTTTACCAAACAATAAAGCAAATGGAGAAGAAAACAAGCAGTTGGAATGGAGGGTGTTGAGAGAACTCTACTTCCCAGAGCACAGCCAGGCATTTATGGGGTTTAGTCACCCTGACTGTTAGTGGAGAGGCTCCTGGGCTCACCCAGATCTGCTTTGGGAGTGATGGCAGCAGGAGCCACTTGGGCTGGCAGCTTGCTGCCTTTTGGGTTATTTTCTTGCCTCTTGGGCAGGTCCCATTGCCTCAGTTTCCCACACTGTGTACAAATCACCTCATTGCCAGTGCAGGATCAGCTGGGGGGAGCTAATGCTTTAAAAAATCCCCTTTATGAAGTGGAGTAGTAGAAAACTCTTGTGATTAACTGAGGGGCAGCTGGAGCCTCCCTGGTGCCTCACAACACCTGCACAGACCCTGGTGAATGCAGCAAGGAACTGGAAGGAGCCTGAGCCTCCCTCTTTTAGCCTGGGACAGGGAGCAGGGATTCAGGGATCCCTGGGTGCAGGTAGGACTCACTTCTCACTCCCTTGCTTGCTCTCCTCCCTCTGTCCTTGTTTAAACAAACCCCACAGCATTTCCTTCATGTGCAGAGAGGGTAAAACCAGCACTGAGCTCTGACAGGGACTGGGATCTGCACAAACAAGGACTGCCAGTGACATTACAGAACACTTCCCTTTTCATTGTTGACTCCTGAGAATTAAGTTTAAGGAGAATTTCTAATCTCTGAACCTTAGCAGAAATGTTCCATTTTGTTGACAGCAAATGCTACAACAGAGAGAGCCTATCAGAAAAGCAATTTAGGAAATGTGGGTAATCTTCTTTGGTCTCTGAGATGAAATGACTGATTGTTGGGTTGCTTTTTGTTTCTTTTTAAACAGCTTAAAAAGGAATTTCTTAATGGGAATCAGAAATTCATGTGCCTTTAAAGCCAAGTGTTTGGCTCCCACACTGCAGAGGCTGTGTTTCCCCTCCGAGTGTAAATAGTGGCACGAGGTGGGAAGTGAAGCATTGTTTGGGATTTGCTTTGCTTTGTTATTTCTAGCTCCTGCTTGCCCAGGCACTCGAGGAACACGTCTGGCTCTGGTTCTTTAGCCAAGTCTTAGAGCCATTGTTAAGGTATTTCAGGTGACAGAACCCTTGCAGAGGAGTCCTGTGGGGTCTGGGGAGGAGGAAAGGCTCATGGGCTTATAGGAGTCACCAGCCTGGGCAGGGACTGGCTGTGGGGTGAGCATCTGGAATGACAACCATCTCTGCTACAATGCTGGGCTGGAGGTTGTGCCACATCCTGGCAGGGAATGGGAGATAAACCCAGATTTACTAACACTACCTTCCTGTGCCTGAGTTACCTTATGGCACAACCAGCACAGCAGCTCCCAGCCTTAACTCACCTCTAGTCCCCATTTGGCATTTCCTGAGCTCATTTACTCCTCATTGGAGCCCAGGCATAGCTACCTGTGAGCCATGAGCACAGGAGTGAGGTGCTTTCCCCTGCTTGAGTTGTGCTGAACTGGAGGGGGGATCTGAACTGTGAGAGAGGGCACAGAATAGAGGAAGCGGGGGCTCCCTGTGTGTGACAGTGCCCTCCCTGTGACAGGCTGGCCCTCTGCAGTGTCTGTGCTCCCCTTCCTCCCCCAGCCAGCTGACACAGCATACATTTGGCTTGTGGAGCTCAAGTGCAAGAAACAACACTTCAGTGGAATGGCACCACGACATGCTTCTGCCCCAGCTCAGGCACTGGCCTTGTCTGAAAGCTCTCTAAAGTGACACCCCAGTGACAGTGCTCTGGGACAGGTCAGGGTTGGGTGTGCAGGAGCCCAAGCACTGCTCCAAAGGCAGAGTGTCAACCACCTGCTTTGGAATATTGACAGGGAGAATTAGCATTGACAGTCTGAGTGATATGGTATCATGTAAACAAAGCACGAGGTCACTGGCACAGCAGTATTGCACTCCCAGGCCCGAGGTACAGCCATTCAGCCAGGTGGATTTTGGTACTTTAAAAGCCTGTGAACCTCCTAGGCAAGGCTGAATTTAGCGTATGGAAAACTCTATAGCCTGTAGGGATTTCTGTCCAACGTCCTTCTGGGCCTTTCTGTGACAACCACCAGCATACCCAGTGCAGTGAAACTCTCTCCTCTGTCCCACTGCTGTCTCAGTGACAGGTAGGTCACCCACTGGAAGTTTTCCTGTGGTGCCCTTGCAGGCCCTGGCACCAGGGCACTGAGAGGAGGAGAGCTGTGGACGTTATTCATGTCTGCTGTGGTTGCGCAGGCAGCTCCAGATTTCAAATGTTTAAATAAAAACTGTTTATCTAAATATATATATATATATATATATCTCATCTAATGTCTTCAGCAGAGATAAAGCATCTTATAACATACTTAAATAAAAAATAATAATCTGAATGGAGCCTTCAGTGTCAAAGAAAAAGTGATGTACAGAACAGGTCCCCAACTAGTGCAGTCTGTGGGAGTGGGAGTGCTGGCAGAGCAGCAGCATTCCATAGGACACCAGCTGCCCTACAAACAGTGTGGACTTCATTGGCTACAACTAAAACCATTTACACAATCTACAGTCACTCACTTGAGCAGCACTTTCTGGGTCCAGTGGCCAGTTGGTTTCCATGCTCAGGGGACCCTGTGAATGTCCTTGTGCTCCAGCAGTTCCCATATTCCTGGCTGCCCTGCTCATCTCCTGGTGCCTGACCCTGCAGGCTGGAGAAGTGGGGATGGATTTGGTGCTGGAGAACCCCTCTGGGATGTGGAGCTGAAGGATCCACTGGTATCCAGTACGGGAGATTGGTGTGGTGGGAGCAGCAGTCCACGTGTCATTTCCTTCACTGGCAGCTGCAAACAGGGAACAGAAGGAGGAGGTTACTGGGGAAGTCCCAGGGATGGATTGGTGATGGTGCCCAGCTTTGTGGTGAGGCTCAGCTAAGTGACCTCTGCTCTCTGTGCAAGCTGGGGGTTGGCAAAGCCTGCCCAGTGTGGAGGCAGCACCTTGGATGTGCTGTAGCCATTTGGAATAGAAACAAACACATTGTGATCCAGGCCCAGTCTGCTCCAGGAGATCAGCAGGAGGTGTTGCTCCTGTGTGGTACTTAAGGGCAGGTGGGTAGGGAAAACTGCTCCTGGTGTGGGCTGGAGCAGCTCAGCACATTACAGGCTCCATTTTTGTAGACTGTTTTTTGCCCCCTCAGTTCACTAAAGCAAACAGGCACTGCCTTGTGCCTTAAATTGTCATTTTTGAAACTGCTGTCCCTTGCAGAGCCCAGCACAGGTGTCAGCCCAGCACAGCCCAGCTCAGTGTGCTGCTGACAAGGCACTGCTGGTGCTCCATGCTGCCTTTAAGGAGCGTGTCAGCACCTCTCCTCACTGCTGAGGTACCACTGGGGTGGCCTGTCTAGCAGCCAACAGCTTTCCTAGATAACAGGGCAAGTATAATCAGCTCTCCCAGTGCAGGATTTCCTGTGAGAGGGCCTGTGCTCCCTGTTACGCAGGGAATTGCCCCGACCATAAAATTCAGCGACTGCTGCATTACAGAAAAATTTCCCTATGATTGTGCCCTGGTTTCTTTCAACCTGTATAAAACTGGAGCAAAAAAGAAGAAAGTGCAGTGAAAAACCTTGGTATGCCCAGTTCCCAGGTAGTCACTGGGTTCTTGCCTTGTAAGGCAAGTTGCAGCTACAGCACCAAACATTGCCTCCCAGTTTTGTTGATGGCTTTTTTAAAAAAAAACAACCCAACTTTATCTAAAAGCTACTGCTAAATAATACTGTGTGAGAGTACACATCCAGCCCAGAGCCTGCAAGCTCCAAGCAGCCCTATGCCCAAATCCACTCCCCTCTGTGGAAACAACACAGCTGCTGTGCTAGAGATTGTATTAAATCTTTTCCCTCAAAAGGCCATTCTGAAGTGTCTTATTGAGTTCTGATTTTCTGATTAGTCTTTCAATGCATTTAATTTATGGGAAAGAAATCTCCTCTTCAAAAACTTGCTTTAATTAATTTTGTCTCCAGTAAAATGCTGGGAAGTGTTTGTCACTTGTGGTGGCTCCAAGCAGCAGCGCTGCGGCTGTGGGGGAGTGATAAGGACAGCATGGGCACAAGGGGCAGGGTGGGCAGCAGGAAGGTCCCTCAGGCTCAGCACTGTCACCCTGGATGGAGGGTTGCAGAGGGGACAGTCCACCAACAACCTGCAGGGTCAGGTGCTGCCAGAAAACACATCCTGCAGAAAATCTGGACTGTGCCAGGAATGGTGGTTTGATAGCAGCCCATGTATGACCCAGAGCAGGGCAGCAGGAGGTTCTGTGAACATCAGAAGGTTTTAAGTTCTGACTTGGGAAAGTCACACTGCTGGTGGTCAAGGGGAGAGGGATAACCTGGGCTTTTGTGCTTAAAGAAGGGAGCATCAAGTTCTGGAAGCAACTTGGTATCACAAAGGACACTTGAGTTTCCCTGTTCTTGATCTGCTCTGCTTTGGGCTGAGGATGGCAAAGGTGCAAAAGAGGGCTGGCTAAGGAAACTCCTCTGCAATTCATAAGGAAAGAAATGGGTTGACAGGAGTTTGGAGCAGAGGGGTGGCTTGAAACCTACTGCTGGTTTGGGTCACTCACCGTCTCAGACTTTCACAGAGGCTGGTGGTATCACAAGTTGATTCACCCTGGTGAAGGGAAAACAAAAGTGTGTGAGAGCTGCAATTAGCAAAGAAATGGATTCCTAATAACCCACCAACCTGGTAAATCCAGCTTTTGGTTGCTTAACAGTGTCTAAAGAAGTAGGACATTAATAAGTGTCCTGTCACACAGGGGTGCCTGATAGCAATGCTGACAATGGCTGGAACATGCCAAGTAACATTGCTAGCACCAATTGACAAGGATTTGGGAAAGTCCCAAAGGCATCCAGACATAGCAACCATTTCCTAAGCCAGTACAAGATTGTACAGTGGCTGTTGGTGTCCTTCAGCCTGACAGCTGTTTACAAATGTAAACAGTCATCACTGAAAATTAAATTAAGAAAAAACGAGATGTCTTTCAGTTTCCAGCTCCTGAAGCCCTGTGGACCTGCCCTGACGTGGCTGTCAGAGTGCTTTACCCAAGGACTCTCTGGCTGTACTTGGGCAGTAGCAGCATCAATAAATCTGAGTTATAAAGAGAGAATCTCCTCCTACCAGTGGAGGTCAGCTGTGCTGACTACAGCTAAGAACTGAACTGCCCCAGCAGTGGTTTTTACCATCTTCTCTCTGCATCAGTGAAACCCTCAGACAGGGGACAGCACAGAACTGCCACTGCTCAAGGCCCTGCCAGGTGAGAACTTCCCAGGAAACATCATTCTCTTCTGGACACATTAAAACTCAGCTGTGGCTCTTCACCACACTTTGTACCTGACCCAGAGCACTTTTTTTGGCTGAACTGGATTCAAACATATTCCAGGATAAAAACTGACCAATGCTCAGGAGACACCTTCCAAGAAATCTCTGCATCAGGAACTGGCCCAGTTCAGCCCACAGCTCTTAGCTTCACACCAACCCCACAGGCCTCCAAGGTGTATAGAAGTCTCTGTGCTTTTTATGCCTTTCTGGCTATAAACTGAAAGACTTCTGATACAAGAGCTGACCCAAGTTTCTTTGTACAAGTCCCATTCTTGGTAACCCCACAGCACTGAACATCACATTGTACTGAACATTGGAATTGTGCTTTAGTAGCAGAAATACATCAGAGAAAATTACCTGGGAATGCTACAGCAACTTCAGAAGTAGGAAGAGAGCTACTGAATGTCACCAAACTATCACAGAACACTTAAACTCCAGAGCTTTGAGTGAGTCATAACGTTTGAAAGTCATGTCCCTTGCCACATCATTCCATGTTCTTGGAGGATACAGAATCTCTACAGAAAAAGTTCATTTTGCCATGACTGTAGCACAGAGAACCCACCTGCATTGCTGACACAACCACAGACACAACGTTCCTGCTTGTATCACAGTTCAGCCTCCCATGGGATACAATGTACCTCCCTTTTATTTTATTTTACTTTTATTTCTCTCAAGTTCTGCTTTATCTCTGTTTCACAGATGGGAACAGAAGCCTGGAGGGGCTAATCCTGAAATGTGTTTGGAAGATTTCATGGAAAATTAGACTGCACATGCCTTGAGAACCTGCTGGGGAGAGAACTGACTTTCAGGGATCACACAGGAAGCTGGTGGGCAGAAGGGAGAACTGAAATAGTCTCCAAATTTGGGACAGTGCCCCCTCAGTCCCTCTGAAGCCCTGTGCTGCAGTGGTCACTGCCACAACTGATGGCAATGGGGTTCATCTTAACAGGTCAGGTGGGATTTTATTTTTTTAAAGCAAACCCACAAATAATAAATTTTAAACTCGATTAGGTGGCAAAATGTAGTACATGGGCTTAAACTAACAAGGCTCATGAGCAACTAAATCCCTGATTAAATCCCACTTGCCTTTCTAATAATGATAATCCCACATTGAATGGATCACTGAACTTTGGCTCCTAAATTGTTTTGTTTTCTCTGCAGTGTTTTCTTAAGATTGTGAATGTTTTCATTCCTTGAAGAGTAGGGTGGGAACCAGTCTGTTGTTTCCTGAGGAGAAGGAAACTCACCCAAATTGCCTTTCAAGAACAGAAGCTGTACAACTTTTTTGGTTTTTTTACGGGCTCCTCCAGCAGTTATAAATGGGGCTGATTCTCTCTAACCACATCACTTCCTCTCCTGTCAAACCTAAATATTTCTCCTAGATCCTATCAAGCCATTTCCATGTACTGTGACAGCATCTATAATTCTGAAGTATTTATAAGACTGTCTGTTTAATATTAAACTACATGCTCTAGAGCTGTTAAATATTTATGCTATGTAAAATGGATCTAATTTCACTGCACCTTGGCCAGTTAGAGACCTGCATGAGGACAAGACAGCCAATTTAAGATAACAGATGACTGGCCAGGATCTTTTACAGGTCAGCTATGCTTATTTCAGGAACTGGGCAGGATTATTCTCCAAATGCTCTGTCCCTTCCAGCCTTGCTGGTCCCCAAGCCAGCAGCTAATGGAGATTACAGGTTGTAGAGCAGCCAGCACTGCTGGGCAGTGCCAGGGATTTGAAAGAATTCCTGCTGCCCACATCCAGTGCAAGAATGTTCTGCTCCACCCTGAGCCAGCAAGGGGAGAACACAGATCTCCCTTCTCCCCTGCAGCTCTGCCTGCTCCAGCTGTGAGGAGCACTGGTGACATGTGTGTCCCACTGACTGTCACACTGAGCTCCAGGGATGTGTCACCTCTGTGCCTGAGCTCCAGCCAGGAGCAGGAAGGAGGACACACCTCAGTGTGCAGCACCACTGTGCCCAAGGCTCCCAGAGAGGCTGTGCTTGCAGAAAGCTTTTGGGAATGCTGCCAGCCCGGTTAATGTCAAGTTTCATGCCTAAGTTAAACACCACCTGTATTTCAGTATCCTGAAGCTTTCCCAAAGCCCTGTTTTCTTCCTATCTAAACTAGCCAGACTCTGGCTTTTGTAACTGAGAAGCATATTAGGAAATGATGTCCTGGTTTTTACAGCCTGCTGTACTTAACATCACTTAACTTTTACAACCAACAGTAAAACGCTTCGGTGGGGTCCTTCTAGCCTGAAAATAACTCAATTTTTGAGTTACTGAACGGGAGTTTTTTAGTATTGAGTTTCTGAGCAGGAGCTCATTCAGCAGACAGAAGTACTGGGGCTACAGGGGCAGCTGGATCACTGGACTTAGCAGCAACTCCTGCCTGTGATTAAGGATCCTTCCCCTTCATTTCAGTGGAGAGAATTCTGTGTTTCTGCTGCACTGTGCCATCAAGTGCCTGTTTGAAGCAGTGCTTTAGGAAGGGGCACAGAGAAACCAGTCACTCATGGCAGCCCCCAGCAGATTCCTCCTCTCTGAACCTCCCCAGATGTTGTTGGGGAGTTAAAAACATCTCCAAAAGGCCTTGTGAACACACTGAAACCTGAAATTTTAGGTGATGAAAAGTTCATGGACAGGTGGATCACGCATCAAGTGGATTTAGGCAGAGGCAGAGTCCTCTCTGCACCACAACCACCTCGGAATTCCAGCTGTGCTTCAGACAGGGAGAAGTGTCAGGAAGGTTTGTGTCACACACCAGGCTCTCTTCATCCACCCCCTTGTTATTGCAGAGATCAATTGCTTCAAATAAATCCTGCTGCAGCCAATTGCCAAAACACACAAACATTTTAGTACACAAGGGAGGGAAAGGACCCAAGCTTAACAGCCCATCCCAGGCCTATTTTCCATCACTGTCAGCACCCTCATAAACACAGTCAGCCTCAGGGGCACAGAAAGCTTATTGCAGTGACCTGCCAGCAATAAACAGATTAACACAGGACCAGGAAACACCTTAAAAACACGAGCAGCCACCCCTGAGACGTTATCACACCTCCCCACAGACCCTCGTGCTTTGTCTTCACTGGTATTTCACCACGGAGGGATTTAGAGCTGCATCTCACTGGGATTTTGTCACATTTCCCTTGAGGTCTTTCAATCAGTCAAACTCCACTAAATGCATCGAGTTGCATCCAGTACTGCCCAGTGCCCACAGGGCCATGCTGTGAGGGCTGAGTTCATGCAGAGATTTTTGCCCCTGTAACAAATCAAAGCCACAGCTGTTCTGCTTTCACTATTTTGCTAACTGCAGAAGGCAAAACAAATCACAGATCTCCCAGCTGGTCTCTGCCACACCCTGAGTGAAACACTGGTCCCAATCCTGCACCACCTTTTCACCAGACATTTTGGGAGGCACAAACCCAGCAAACTGGAGACTCCAGTTCAAGCTTGTATCTTTTATGCCCTTCATTATACAGATTTTGACCAACAGTGCAGAGGTAACTATGTTAGCCATTGCTGCCCTGCAGTAGCTAAGCAGAGTTCCCATTTTCACCTGCAGCTGGAAGGAGATGGCTTTGGTTCTCTGCTCCACAGCAGTTCTCCTGGGATGCTGAACAAGCTGCCACAGCCTCCAACTCCTCCCAAAACAAGGCTGCAGAACATTAACCCTCACTACAACCTTCAGTAAGAACAGCAGAATCAAGCATTGCTCCCAGAGAGCAGCTCCTGCTCTGACTGACCTCAAGCTGTTTTGATGCTGAAGTCAGTAATTCTGGGACAAGACTTGTGATTGACAACATGAATTCCTGCAGAACCTCAGACTCCAAGCAGGCTGCAGCTGGAAACAGTGACAGAAAGGGAAGAAAAGCAGCAGTGACACATCAGCCTAGGGAGCTCCCAGTGAGTGGCACGGGAGCAAGATGGCACAGATAAAAATAGTCCAAGCACTGAACTTCCTGATGCATCTGACAAGTTATCCAGCCTCCAGGAACAGGCTTCTGATGGAGCTGAGGTCAGTCTGCTGAAGGAAAAGGATGCAAAGAGAACTCTAACAAAATCCAACCAATAATCCAGCACAGGAGGAGTTTGTGTTCGAGCAGGAACAGTGCTCACTGTGGCTGCTGCCTGCCTGTGCTCTCATTCCCTGGCTGGGAAGGCCCTGGGGCTTTGTGCACCTGCAGCTCCATCCCAAGGCTCCCACAGGAGCTGCTTGTGCACAGCACTCCTGCAGCCACGGGCAGAGCTGCCCTTCCCTCTGCACCCTGTGGCAGTGCTCAGTCTGTGTGGAGTGACAGCTCTCAGTGGGGACAGGAGCTCCTCCAGCTGCACTGAAGAAATGAATTGGCTCAAATCCCCTCTTCTTCCTGCACGTCAGTGGGTTTAGCAAACAAAATATGATAATCATGAGCAGCAAATATATTTGCCTCTCTATTTGGTTCAGCCCCTTAAAGCTGCACAGACTGTGAGTATTTTCCATCTGTTCATTTAATCCAGGTGCTGATTTGTCTCCAGAGGCAGAAACATGGGTCAGCTTCACTTTTTCCTCTTTCACAGATCTCAACTGAGGAGAAAACTGGCAGAAAGGAAAAATCAATAACCTTTCCTGCTATTTTCCCAGGCAGCTGCAGCAGAACAGATGTGAAGAGGAGCAGTTGACAGCATCAATCACAGTTCCAAGGACCTGGATGGAAATGAGCTCCAGAGCTCACCACTCTGTGAGCTCCTGAAGTCTGTGAAGATAGGGGTCTCGAAATTTTGTGCCTGAGTCTGTGTCTGGAAGTATAATTCTGCCAGATACTGATGGGCTCAGAACTGAGGTGGAGGGATCTTTAGTGCCATGGAAGATGTGTGTAACATCATACACTTATGTCCACTGAAATAACAAAAGAGGAAGTGGAGTGCCTCACTTTTTGATTGAATGATTGGATGGCAAAGGGGAGGAAACATGACATGAACTAATATGAACAAGATATGAACTAATTAAATCTTAAAATAGAAAATCCTGTAGAACCTCCTGATGGCACTTGATTAAAAACACTTCTTATCCTCCAAAATAACTGCCTCATGATACAGCACTTTTCACCAACCTGTGAGCTCCACGTGAGAGGAATCAGAGAACTATGGAAGGGGTTGGGTTGGGTTAGGTTGGAAGGGAACTTGAAGAACATCTCATTCCAGCCCCTTGCCATGGGCAGGGACACCTTCCAATAGCCTGGGCTGAACACCCACCTGCCACGGGAAGCAGGGAATTAATTCCTTGGTTTGTTTTGCTTTGCTTGTGGTGCAGCTTTTGCTTTCCCTATTAAACTGTCTGTATCTCATCCCACAAGCTCTCCAGCTCTTACCTTTCCTATTCTCCCCAGCCTGCTGGTGGGGCAGGGAGGGAGTGGCTGTGAGGGACTTGTTGGGGTTAAAGCCTGGCCCAGGCCAAGGACCCCACCACAAGTAAACTGCACTAAGACACCCACAGTCACAGTATTTGCCTTGCTGATTGCTGCACAAGGAGAGGTCACTGCTGCTGGGAAAAGCCAGTACCTTTGCAAAATGCTCTGACATCGTGACAGGCTTCAGGAAACAGCAAGGCTGAATTTTTCATGATTTCTTCCATTTCCTTGTGTCAGAGATTGCTTCTCACTTGGAAGGCTGCTGCCTTCTGCTCAGTGCTCCAGTCACCTGCGTGGGATCTGATCAGATTTTGTCTCTGTGCCAGGGCAGCCTTAGCAAAGAATCTGTCTCAGTGAGAATTTAAAATCTCCTCCTGCATGGCAAAGTCCCTCCATGCCAAGAACTCTTCTTTGCAATGCCAATGCCAATTTACATGCTGAGTCCATTGGTAGCATATGATTTCAGTGTCCCTTGTATGTTGTGGGAAAGTGTCTTCAGTCCTGTTTTACAGCTGATGAGCATTTTAGGGACAGCATCTGACATCTTGGAGCTCATGGCAGAGAGCCAGTAGCCAAGACAGCAGGAGGACTCTCAAGTAGTTCTTGATCTGGAGCTCTTGGAGAAGTGAGCTTTGGCCTTCCTATAACATAAGGCACATGGAGAAGTTCCATTCTGGCAGTGGGAGAGCACTAAGTAGCTAGGAATAGTGTAGGAATACTGCTCTCCTTTCTCTGGGGTGCAGGGGATGAACCTGGGAAGGTCAGTCTGCTGGAGAAGGGGTGGTTTTGGGAAACCCAGAGCTCTGCCTGCAGCCCCTCCTGCATCCTGGTTGCCAGAGCCATGCAGCACCAGCTGCCCCTATCCTTCTGCCTGGGCTAAAGCAAAGCTCCTGCTGCCAACACTTAACTCCAACAGCACGTTTCAAACACCATGTAAGGACCACAGCTGAGCTCAAAGTGCCTGTGAACAACCACACTGACCTCTGCCACCTCCCTGCCCGACCTGCAGGAAATCCACAGGCTGACTGAAGTGACACAACGAATCAGCAATTGTCCTATATGCAACTATTTTCCATCTGCATTTTACCAGCAGCTCCCAACTGCAGCAGTAAACCAGCATTTAAAATTTAAGTCCCAAGCTGTTCCATTCTTGGTTGTGCTAACTGTGTTTATGGAGTTACAAACACGGCCAGTAAACAGGGGAGAAAGCCAACAGCTCTACAAGCAGCTTTTTCAACCAGTAATAGAACTACTTACATTTTCACCACCTCTCCCCTTCTTATTCTCAACACGGATTCCATATAAACCACCTAATAGTCTAATCTTGCTCCATCTGCAGTCTGTGAGTTTTTATCATGCCACTCTCAGATACTCAAAATACATTCCTTGCCTCTGTCCTTCCATCACCACAGATCCTCTGCATCCTAATCCAGGCTTTTTGCTGTAAATTCACATGGCCTCAAAGGCCAAGGACATCTTATCTGGGCTAAAACAGCATTGTGAGTTTCTACCACTATAGGAAATGTTTAATTATTGTTCTTTGGTAAAGTCAAAACAAACAAAGCAATGATATTCCTCCCCCTAAGCAGCTGAATATCAGCAAAGAGCAAACTGTTCCCAAATATCCCTTTCTGGGAGTTGTTAAAATCCACTTGCAGCTTCTAAAATCCTCAAATCCAAACTCTGCCTCAATGCAGCACTGAGACATCTCTCTAAAATAAGTGTCCAGCCTCTCAAAACCCCATGATACACCCCCAGCTACTTCAGAGAAGAAATGTTCTTTTTGGCAATGCAAACTGCCAGGATGGAGCACACTCAGTGTCAGTCAGTGGCCACTTTAATACCTGGGAAACTGTTAATGGAGGGAACTCTGGGCTTTGCTGGCAACAACATCAGGTCACCTGGTGGGTCTTTTCTGTCCCCAACTGCTGCCTCAGAAAAATCAAAGAAAGGGAGGGTTGACAACTCTGCAAGTCCTTCCCCTGCCCCACATAATAGAATCTGCAAAGCAAAAATAAGGTCAGACACTTTCAAATTGCTGCAATAGGAGAACTGGGAGATCATTTTATATCCAGTTCTGCAAAAGGCTAAAAATAAGCCTGATGTGAGGCAGAAAAAGAGCCTGAAAATGGATTATTCTCATTTTTCCTGTAATGCAATTTGCAGATGTGCCATGTTTAAGACAGCACAGGAGATGTCTGGACTAGACACCTCTGGTTTTGGTGCTGTTTGTGGATTTTGCTATCTCCTCTGTAAAGAATAATTTCTTTCTAGTGTTTGTATCCACTACTTTTAAAATTAAATGTTCACCAACACTTCTACTCAGCAAGAGCTTCCACACCTGATTAAAGGTATTAACAATTTTTTTCTTATTAAATGTTTAATTTTAATTTTAGGAGCAAAGAAATGCCCGCTTGAGTTGTTTAAATAACCTGATTCTTGTCAAACAAAGGGGTGAACATTTCAGGCTTGCTGGGCTCTCAAATGCTGAGTGGTCACTGGTTAAAGACTTAAATTCTTTTGTTCTGACCAGCTGCATTGGTGCAGATGTTTATTCCTGCTCAGGCTGCACCAGGGATCCACACTGCAGTTGCATCCTGCTGCCTGATCTGCATTGCTGTATCCTTGGCAAAATATCAGCCTCTACCACGCAGAGAGGGACTGAGCCGTTATAAAACTTGGACACCCATCCTAATCATCTTTTCATACCTCTGGAAAAAAACAGAAAATATCATGTTTACAGGTGTAAAACAAGGGATTATATTTTAAAAAAATTAAAACAATGGAATTCTTTGAGGAGTGGAGTATCTCACACCTGCACAGGGTGGTTTTTCAGGAAGAATCCTGGTGAATTTGATTTTCCCTCAGCAGCAGCTGGGAGTGGCCCTGGCTGGGGACAGAACTGCAGGATCACTGCATTCACTGCCCAGGAAAGGATCCTGATACACACTAATTATAGTGATTTATATCCCTGTCACCTTAAACTTGTCACAGCTTGGGAAAAGGACTTTTTTTAAAGCCCTTTTCATAATAAAAAGAGCACATTTTTCCTAATTATTGATGGAGCTTCTAGCAAGTACCAAATGTAGGCTTTTCTTCTGCAGCTCTCCAGGGTGAAACTTTGTTTGTCCCAATTCTCTGCACTGTGAGTGGGGAAGGAGATGAACACAAACCACAGACAAAATTCTCAGCAGTGCTGAGCTTTTACTTCCATCGAGTGAAGCACCTGGAGTGCTCCCAACCTCAGAAATGGCTCTTTGCCAGGGCTGCACAGGTACCTGTGATGGAGCTTGAGGATAAAAGTGTAATTATCAGATTTCTGATCCCTTTCTGAGGGCTCTGCCATGGCAAGACATGTTTTCCAGAGGGTCTAAAATCTAGCTTGAGTCTCACCAATATTCCTCAAGCAGGTAAGATAAGTACAGTTAAGAGTGCTGATGTTTGGAAATAAAATATACAACTGTTTTAACCCTCCTCTGCAGAGGTGCAGATCAGGAAAGGAAAAACAACACAGTCATGTGAAATCACAGAAGGAATTGTAGTTGAGTAGCTTAAAAAAGAATTGAAGTATTTATCACTGCTAGTGGCTAAGACCTCTTACAGAACCCATTCTTAACTGTTTTCTCTCTCTTATCACTTTGGAAGGGTGGGATTAAATTTGTGTTACAAAAATTGCCCCCGAAATGATTGGATTATAGCACAGAGTGATGTACTCTATCATGTTCTCTGCTAGTACTAAATTTACTAAAAGCCTCTTTAAGCTGTCAGACTTCTGAAGCAGCATGAAAATGGTTATAAAAGAATTGTGTTTAAAAAAAAAAAAAAGAATTGCTACAGAAAGATTTTTTTTTTTCATGAGTGTTTTGCGAGAGGGGCAGCCTTGTTGACTGGAATTCCTGTGCTAAAAAAGTACAAAATATGCCAGGAATTGTGGCAATGACAAAAGTAGTGTGAAAGCCTGGAAATTCTGTTTTTGAAAGGAAGTGTGGTGGAAACTGGAGGAAGCTTTACAGGAAAGAGAGGTATCTGCCCTGCCTGAAAGAAGAAATTATCTCTAAGCAAATGCCCAGAGACGGTTACACAAAGGAACAAACAAACACAGAAATCCCAGCAATAAATCCCTGAACTACATTTCACAGAAGTGTGGGAATTGAAGCAGGGACAGCTCAGTTTCCATAGGCTGTGAGAGCAGTGTTCCACTTCTCTGCTCCTGTATTAGTTCATGAGAGGGGTGGGTGACACCTGCCCTGTGCCCTGACCCTGGGGGTGATGGATGATTTTAATCTCTGGCGTGTGACTCCTGTGCTCATGATTCCTGCAGGTTAATTGATTTCTTTTGGCAAAGCCTGTTTCCAACTCCCGTTGTCTGAGCAGCAGGACTGACTGCAGAAGGAAAACAAGGCATCCTGAAATAGAAATTCCTCTGTACCCAGCAAGTAATAGGTAGGATGGAGGGGAGAACTGGCTGGGCAGAAAACAGCCTCTGCCAAAGGTGTGTGATGCCAAGTGCAGATGGCCTGACAGGAGGGGGGGCTGGATGGCAGATCTGGGGTCCAGCATGGAGTTTTTAGCTGCTAATAGCAAAATGCTCTGTTACCCTTCCTCTAACAGGCAAACATGGAGCTACTAACAAATAAATCCTGCCCCACAGATTCTGAGGAGCATTATTCTGTGGGGTCTGTGCCCAGCTGACAGCACAGACCCCTCTGTGGGTCTCCATAGTCTCCAGCCTTCCCTCTCTCTTTCTTCACTCTCACTTCTCAGTATTGAGAATGAAGCTGCACTCCAGGAATCTCACTGCAGGATGCCAGGGTATTTTTAACATAGGAGTGGGCACATCCCAGAAAGAGTAGCCTCCCTAGGAGTCATCTGAGAGAAATAATTTTGTTAACCATTATTTATGTCAATTGTTCTCCCCAGTTTGCAACACGAAAGATCCGTGACTGACTAATACAAAGTTCATTAAAAAATGTGAGTCAGGAAAGAGAAAGATGCTAAAACAGAAAGAGAAACAAAACCAGGTTTGACACCTGAATGCTTTTCTTCCAAGAGTGGAGCAGTGGCTTTTTGGGAGGCTGGCTGCTCTGGACATGGATGGAGTACAACCAAAACTGCTCAAGGTAGACAGCAACAGAGGAATGATCCCTTTTGTGCAGGAGCAAGCAGAGGTGTGGATGTGATCTCCCTCCCACATGAACACTGCTGCAAAGCTGGAGTTTTGGCAAAACAACTGTGTAAGACACACCAGTGCTGGCAGCCAAGCAGAGTCACCCAGATATGACCAGTCTGTGACCTGCAGTGCCTCCTGAGCAGAGCAAAACCCTCTTCCTTGAGATCTCCCCTGGAGCTGAGAACAGCTGGATACCACAGTGCCCTGCCCAGCATAAAGGTCCAGGTGGGCTTGACATGGTGAAAAAATGGGAGTGACCTGGAATTCATGAGTACCTGAATCCTGAGCCCCTCCTTCACCACCTGAGGTGCTGTCACACCACACTGGCAGCAGATGTGATGCAAAGGGACACAGATCTCCACCACAGTTAGAAGTGGAACTCTCAGACAAACCCTGAACCTTTCCTAGGATCAGGTGAGGGCCCTGAGCAAAGGTGAACACTACAGAGAGGTTTCATCTGCTGCACTGACACCAAATAGGACTTTTGGCTTCTTGCAGCAAAAAAGCCACCCTGAGCACCCAGAAACTTATGTTCATCTTGCCATGTCCCCAGGTAGCCACTGCCAGGACGGGCATGTACAGCTTATGTGCACAAGCACAGAAACAGGGCTGGGATGCAGCTGGAGAGCAGATCCCACCTTCCTGCCTCAAGTCATGCCAGGGAGGCCATCAGAAAAAAGGGACAGCTTTCATGTCTTCCCCAAAAAATCTGCTGTAGCATTTACCTTTTTTTTCACTTAGGAAGTCCTTCCTAACATTTAATCTCCAACTTCCCTTCCTGCCATTTGAGGCCCTTCTATGCAGATAACAAACCAGGCACACACGTCACATCCCCAACACCACACTGGAGTTCAACTCTGTAGGACTCTCCATCCTTTTGATATGAGGTCTTGTTTTTCCACAATGTTTAAACATCTCATGATAGGAGAAATTCTCCTTTCTTTAGTATTTATGTATGTTAGTAAAAGGAAGGTGGAACTGCTCTTACAGGGCCACAGCACCATCTGTAACACTGCTTCCAAATATCTTGCATCCATCTGATACAACAGTGAGAGCCAGAAAGTATCACCCAGACTGTTCACACATTTATGTCAACCTCCAAACACCTAATTCTCCTTCTAGCTATACTATGCCTCGAGTGATATTCCAGAGCCCTTCTCCTTAAGGTAAACCAAGGCTCCCATTCTCCAGTGGGGGAAAGGCAAAGGCAACTTACAGTCAACACCAGACTAGTCACCTACCCACATATTCAGCATGACATTACACATAGTAACTCTTATTTTTCAACAATTATGAGAAAGAGACTAACCCCAGAAGTTTGTATGTCATGTGGAAGCGTCTTCAGAATTACTGTGGTTGCCAACCGTGAGATGATCCGAATCGGTTTCTTTACTGAAAAACAGTAGCTTTTTTTTCACAAAGCTGCAAGAAGGGATGGGGAAAGACTCTTTATCACAGCAATCCTTGAGCAGATGTCCCCACACACAGCTTCCTTCCTCCTTGCCTCACGTTCCTGACTGCCAGAGGTGGTGAGCAGGGCTGTGGGGTGGAGGTGGGTGGGTGCAGCCTCAACCACCAAGCTCAGGGAAGCACCTCCTGCTCCTCACCTCGCACTCCACCAACTCCAGCACACAGCAGCTCCTCACCATGGACAACCTGGGCTGTGACATGCTCAGGCAAGGGTGAAAGGGGCCTGTGCTCCCCTCTGAGCCACATGGCCAACCACTGAGATCCACCAGAGCAAAGCGTGTAAAGGATGCCCAGCCAGCACGACCCAAGCCCCTGTGCTTCGTGCAGCCTCATGCACTCTGCTGAGCCCAGGTTCTTAATGCACAACCCAACATCCTTTACCTGGAAGGGCCAAGGCCAGGGAAAGAGTACAAGCACAAGGTTCAAGAGAGCAAACAGGCTGTGGTGCCTCCCCATTCGCAATGGCCAGGCTACTCACTGTTGTTCAGCTTTGGCTCGGTCACTGAGGAAGAAGAGGGCTGTGGCCAGGAAGAACATCCCTCCCAGGACAACGACAAACGGGCAGAGCATGAGAGCATAACCCAGGCTGAGGAACTCCCAGACTGGGGACTCCTTTGTGCTTTGTCGTATCAGGTCTGAGATCTAGGAGAGAGGGACAAAAAAGTGAGTCACTCAGATGAAAAAGAGACATGGTAACAGTGATGGGAACATGATTCCCTAAACAACCACCCACCAAACATATGTGAGGTGTAAAATGGAACAGTGTGTTCAGTAGAAGCTGAATGTCCCTCACACCCTTCAGCTTTCCCCGCTGGAGCTTGGGCAATTTATGCTGTGAGCAGCTTGGCAGGGGTTCTCCTCTCCCTGTCGCTCTTCTGGCCTGATCTAATATTCTTCCCACAGCCCTTTCCATGTTCTCCCAGGCTGCAGCAGTGACAGCATCTGTGGGTGTGTGACCTTGCTGTGCTGCCCAGGCTCCCTGGGGAGCTGGCAGGGCCATGCTGGTGCTGCTCGGTGGGTGAAGCAGTGATCAATCTTCTGCAATTCCTATCAAGTCCTGCTTACTCCCACATCTGACCTGCCTTTCGGCAAAGGGAGTTGTTATTAAATTCCATTTCTGTGTACTGAGTGGGAAGGGGGGAAATGTTTTCCACAGAACAAAGAAAACAGAGATCCCATCTGATCTGAGGAAACAGAACTCAAACATGGGGGATTTATGTCCATGTCTGAGGTGTGGGGTTCAATCCCTCTTCCAGTCTCCCAAGCCTGCAGAGTAATTGTGTGCAAGTCGTGGCTCTGTCCCAGGCTCAGACACAGGGCTGTGCTCACACTGCACACCACCAAATTTATGGGCTAACACAACCTGCACTTTCCAACAGCCAAAAAGCATCATTACATGAAAATGAACACAAATTTGCACCTACATGAAGGAGCAGAGACATGCAACAGCATTATCTAGTTCATTATGAAAAGCTTCTGCTAGAACTCAGTAAAATTTAATGCACGTCTGTAGCTACAACTACCATATTTTAGTATTTTCTGTCCAGCAAACAACTTTACTCTCCATAAATCCAACAAAGAGGTAGCAGCAGTTGGGATGGGTCTCAAGGCATTGGGTATTTAAATCTGATGGTCATGTTTTTATCCATGACCTTTTGTTGAGGGAGAAACACTAGTTTATACCAAAAGACTGCAGGGAATTTGCAACATAAAATCCTACTGCTGTGCACACACGCAAATCAGCTCCAGAAATAGTCAAAGCTTGTGCAGCAACTTCTAAGCTGCCACATTACTGGTAATGGAAAAGTTGGAGTCAAACACAAGTCAACACTAAAAGCAAGTTCTGATACTCAAGGCTTAAATCGTGACAATGAAGAGAGGAACTGTCACATGCAGGAGAAATCACCAATTCACACTCTGCAGAGGCCTGGAAGGTAAATGTGTGTGAGGAGATGCCTCAGCAGAGTCAAGCACAACAGAAGGTCCCAGAAGGATGATGCTCATGGGGACTCAAAAGAAGAGGTCACTGGGTGTGTTTTAGCAGGGAGACTCTGGAACACTGGGGGTCTCAGTGTGTTTACATCCCTCTCACAGCTCAGCCTGGCTCCCATGGAGGGACAGAAGGGAGGAGCTGCCAGCCTGCTGCTGGAGGTGACACCACTGCCCTGTCCTAGAGGATGGAGCCTTCTCAATAAGGGGGAATGAATAAACACTGGAAGAGTGTAACTACAGAAAGATTGAAGGGTCTTAGCCTGACATTTCTGTTTCATTCCCTGCCCTAGAAAGGATGAGGAGAAAATTTTAGTGCTTGGGATATAGAACAGTTCCAGTCCCCTCAAAAAGAATTTTATGCACAGCGTAAAACATACAAAAAACCCTAAGTGTGTTATAAACAATTCTCACGTGAGACTGAAGACAAATAACAGTGACCATCAGTCTGAGACTTATTAAAAAATAGCAACAAGGCTTGAATGTGAAAAGAATACACCCTACAGGAAAGCAGCAGAATGTGCTCTGCACCCAGGAGACAGGGACATCAGCTGGTCATTAATTCCCTTTGTACCCAGACACCTTAATTCCTAACATTTCCCTTACTCTTCATTATGAACCAGAATTTGGCATTGAGTCAACCTCTCCGTGAGGCTGCAATAGCCAGAATTGAGGCTATTCTAAAAAAGAAATCTAGACATTCTAAACCACTTTTCATTTTTTTGAATGGATACAATTATTCTCCAAAAGGACCAGACAATAAATCACTTGACAAATTGACATGATAAATCAGCAGCATAGGATGAAAATCCAGGCATGTGCTCCTGATTGCTTTCTCCATGGATGACACAACATTCTAGCTTAAAAACCAGCTTTGAAAGCATAAGGTCTCCAATAAATAAATCTCCCCATGCAGCTTGTCTCACACCTTCCCTTCTAACGCATTGTGTTGACCTTTTATACCAACAAATCATGTTATTAATAAAACTGCTGTATTTTTCATTTTTAACCCAACACATTCTGTAAGTACACAGTTTAGAAGAAAATGTCTTTCCTCCCTTCCAAGATACGATTCTTTCCACCAAGTCAGCTGGGCTTCCTCATCTAGGTCCCATATAATTCCCTCCCCAGTGTCTGCGTCTCTTAACTCTAGAATTTCATTTAGCCCACATATATGTTTTTGCTGTTAACAGTCACCGTTCTCTGTTGTTTTGTTCCACTCAGTTACAAACCACCTGCTAAGGCTGGAACTTTGGCATCTCCTCTCAAGAGGACACAGGACATAATTACAGACCTGGGCTCCAAGAATGACACACCGTTTGCCAAATGGTCTGCTCTGCATTGCCAGTTTTGGGCTTTCCAGACTCCTTGCAATGACAGCCTCCTGAGCCGGCAAACTGTGACCTGGCAAGAGCCAATCAAGCATCATTTTTGGTGTCTTCTCTCTAACATGAGTAACAAACTGGGGATGGTGCCAGTTCTGCAGCATGGAGTCATGTGTGGGATTCCTTCCTTTGTTCCTCCAGCTGGGAGGTGGCAAAAAGCTTCAAAACATTTACGCAGAATGTGGGGGTGGAAAATCAAGGAGGGAGTCCCGCTGCTGCTCTGCAGTCTAATCACAGGTCTTTGATACCAGCCTAGCTCTGAAAGTTCATATCTCCTCCCTTGCTGTGTAGCACAGAGCTCAGACCAAGAGGAATGACTTTGCTAAATAAACCTCAGCTCGTGGCATTTTTATAGCAGAACATGGATGGCATGTGCTCAGCCTGTGGCAGCCACTTGGATGGAGTCCAGCTGGAGACAGCTCCTGCTTTCTGGAGAACCAGCAGTGTAGCTGCAATGGGCACAATCCCAAACCCAAATCCCCAGCTGGGTCTCCATCTGAGTGCAGGAGACAATGAAGGAACAAAGGGAAACTTCATTACTTTCTTGAGAAGCATGTGGTGTGTGCTTTGGAGCAGGGGACAGGCCATGGATGCAGTAGAAGCTGATGTGGGCTGAAGCCCAAGAAGGCATTTAGGTTCCATGTTCTGTATCTGTTCTGACAGGCTGGGTGGGTAAATTCACTGATTTATTAATTACACAGTATTGCTAATAACATCTCTGAAATCACTGTTTCATTTCCTCTCTCTTATTGCTGAGACAATATCTCAATTCCTCTGCCATTGGTTTTTCTAAATTTCTGATGTTGCCACTTGAGCACAAATTGTGCTACATGAAAGGGTATTTCTGGCACAAAAACCTGATTTTCATGATTACCAGTTTGATACAAAGCAGGTTCTCCCTGGCTGATCACTTCAGTACAGTTCCTTAACACAGTATTCCCTGTAACCCACGATGGTTTGGGGTCCACCCACTCTGAAGGCAGAGTGAATGTGAAAGGTTTCTTTGATTTTCTACAAAAATTGAATAAGAATGCAAATGAAGATGAGAAAGCAAAAATGAGGGATTTTATAAAGTAAACAATTTGCAGTGCCTGTGGGAGAGCAGAAGCATTTACACTGTGCTAAATGGCATGAGGAACACTTTATAATAAGAGGAAGCAAAGCTGTATTTTTAATGATGTTTCCCCCACCCCAGAATGACCAGGCTGCATTAAATACATGGTGATGCATTGAAAAAGGCTGCAGTAAATTAAGATGCTCCATAGGGGTTCTGCTTGCAATGCCAGGACATAGGCTTGGAATGTCTGATGATCAGAGCAACATGTGCCTCATTTGCCCTGTAGAGTGTTGAAAGTCTCTTTTATTCAAGTCATTAACTGCCTTTCTCTCTGGTCTGCTCTGCCCAGGGATTTTCTAAGTCAACTGGACTTTCTCTGGCCCCAGAGGGAGATGCCTCACTCTATGGGGAATGTGGAAGAACTGCCCTGACAGGGCACAGGTAAGTGAACACATAGGGATGGTGGAGCCCATTCCCATGTAGAAAGGACATGCTGTACAGGAGCTTCAGCAGCATGCCTGTCCCCATGTCTCCTGGCAGCATGGGATCCTTCCCTGCCTGTATATCCCAAGAAAATGAAGTGATTCCTTGTGTTGAACAAGCTGGACACCTCATTCTCCAAGTTGCTCAGCACCATGAAAACTGCCCATCCTGGGAGCCTGCAGGATCCTCAGCAGCTCAGAGGAAGAAACCACTGATTTAAGGAGGTTTTCTGTGCACAGAGGAGTGACAGAGCAGATGGGACAGAGCTTGAAATACTTGAGTGCAACAGCAACCTGCTCTGTATTTCTGGGCTTTCTCTAATGAGATACTTTCCCATACATTAAACATTTATCAAAAATACTAAGAACCTGCACAGCTAACAAAGTCATGGACATAACAGATGCACAGAGCTCTGGAGAAACACCAAAGCAGGCTGTGAACCCTTGGCACGGAACATTTTATAGATGGGAAGCCACTTGGTATTTTAGGGCAGATTTAAATCCTGTCTGTTGCTGAGTCATCAGAAGTGGGAAGCTTGTTAGCTTGTTGCAAGGAGGAGGTAAATCCCAGGAGGACTGGTCTCCAGGTGGTTAATTCTCCTCCTATTCTGCAGCTGACAGCTATGACTAAGATTTGGCCTTTCAGTGCACTATGAAAAAGGCTTTTAATTACTCAACTCAGTCAGGACCAGAGAAATCCTCAAAGTTACTGCTTGAAGAAACAGGTAATAAGGATGAGGGGCAGGAGGTTCTCATCCTCACACTATTTCCCTGACAAGCACAGCAGATGTTCAGATTTGCAAGGCCAAGTCCCATTTTACCCACCACAGTGTGGGTCACACACAAGCATGAATGTGGGGGGACATCTCTACAGGACCAGTGATGCCATCAGGGTTACACCAATCCTGTAAGCAGCTGAGACTTGGTAAAGAAAGAACAACAAAAACCATAAATGCACATCACAGTTCATCTACCAGCTCCATCAGCAATGGATTTGAGTCCCAGTGGGTTGTGGCCTGTTTTAATCTAGCAAACTAAACTGGAAAAAATGTTCTTTCAGAGTAATCATGTCCTATTCTGAAGCAGCCATAGCATTTTAAACTATAAAATATGAATTTTAAACTGTAAGACACGAATTCTGCTTTCTCAGGCAGGCAAGTCTTTACACATAGAACTACCTTCTATACACATATAATTGGTTAAGTAAACATCTTCAAACTGAATCAACAAAAAGGTTGTTTCAAACTGGGCCAAGACACTGAAATCTGCACCTCCAGTTGTAACTTTCATTAAAAAGTATCTTAATTGCTGCATTTACTACAGTTTTTCTTGCCTTGCCCCTAATGAAATGTTGATCTGCCTGCCCTGATAGTCTGCACCAGGGATAATTAACACTCCTCTGCTAACTACTTGCTAAAGGAAGGTCATCAGTATTCTTGCCGCTTGAATAGCTTATTAGAACTAGTTCATCAACCTGCTCACAGGAAAGCTGGGGAAGGGAGAAAAATGAAGGGTGCCAAGGCTCCCACAGCCCCACTGGGCTGGAGTGGCTGCAGGTGGTGTCCCCCCAGTAAAACTGAAAGAGCAGGAGCCAAGGAGGGCAGGAAAGGTGGGAACCACAGTCAGAGGGGTCCAAGGAGTAGCTTTCAGCCCATTGAAAGGTACTGGTGGAGCAAAGCTGATCTCTGGCACTATAAACATCCTCCTCACAGGCTGATGTTGCCAGGTGACAAGCAGAGACAGACTGGTTTCCATGCCCAGACCTCATGAACAGCTGCACAGAGAAAATGAGAGAGAATTTAAGGAAACAGGAGAGCAAACAGCACCAGGGCAGTGAGGACAGTGTGTGCCCACAGCAGCACCTGCCTGGCACATGTAGGGAGGGCAATGCCTGCAGCAGCTCCTGTTGGCATCACAGCCACAGGCAAGGCAAGGGTAGGAAGCAAATTACAAACTTAGAGGAAGGAAAGAAAGAGTCCCAAGCCACAGCCTTGAAATAAAAAACCCCTCTGCCTGTACTCAGATTTCCAGAAGCAGAAGAGCAGTCAGCAAGTGGAGTGAGACACGACAAGAAGGATGATGTAAACCCTGAGTAGGGAAGACAAGGTTCATGCACGTGCACAGGTGGACACAGCAGCATGGACTCCCTGGCACATCTTGCAGTTGTTTTATTTTAAAGGGCAACCAAGATCTAACCAGAATTAGTGATACAACGAGCTGGAGCTGTGATGCAGCCTGAGAAGAGAGAACTGCTTTCCACATGCTGCTGCCATCTCCCTCCACTGGCTGTTCTGAGTCTGAAATGCTGTCTAGGGCAGCAGTTGAAGACCTTTATCTGAGACTCTACATGAGTGGTGGGATTTGGGGCATTTCTCTTAACTCTTCTGTGCTCCAGCAGTCATGTCTGCATAGTAGGAGCAGTCAAAGACAGAAAAGTATTAGAGATATTTGGATGTAATACACTGAACAGGTGAGGTTTGTCACTGACTGCTTCAATAATAAAGCATGGAGTGACACTGGAGTTGTTAAAAAAGAGTTATTTAAACTCTACAGGTTGGTTTGGGTCCTGAAAAAAGTTACAGCTCTCTAGGAATAAAAACTGCCTCATCTACTGAAATACCACAGCAATGTCTATTTATATTTGTAAATGAACAGGCAGTGCTGATTTACTGTAATTGATCTCAGAGCTTGGGAGGTAGTAAAGCCTTATGCAAATCACAGCTGCCACCCTAAAGCTGCATTTGCATAACTCCTTTGTAAGTCAATCTTAAGCCTTTTTACCATAATAAAAGTAATCAATATTTAAAGAGACATGAAAAATAGCCACACACATGTGCTCCCTGCCACTTAGCTTTTAAGCACTAAAAACTTACTTGGTGCTTTGGTGGTTTAAAGAGCTGCAGTGCAAGATTTGGAAGGGGTGGAGGGGAAGTCACAGAAAATCTCCTCTCTGCTCTCCTGCACAGTCTTGGACCTGCACTGTCTCCTCCCAAACCACAACTGCTCAACAATTACAGCATTGTAAAAGGATAATTGAATATAGTAACCAATATCTTCCCAGTCTTAAGAAAGCCTAATGCAGCTATTAAATTCAGGCTATGCATATTTCAGCCAGGAATCCTTAAGTAACACCCAACTTGCTTGATCTCTGAATACCAGGAGGGCAAGGCACATTACTTCTACAACCAAAGGCCTTTTTTTTTTCAATCTATGACATTAAAGAGCCCCAGGCAACTTTCAAGAATAATTGCAATCATTCAGGGTCCTAGGTATTCCTCCTGGACATCCCTCTTATGTAAGGAAAAGGATGAACATGCAGCAGAGTCACCTGAGGCAGCCTGGCCTGCCCCACCCTGCCCTCATCTCACCCTTCAGAGCTCCCTGTCCTGCCTCCTCCTCCTCTCCCACATTCCCCCCATCACCTGCCCTGCACGAAGCAGCCTCTCCTGCAATTCCTTTGTTCTTGCCACCTTCAAATAACTTCTAAAATAAGATCATTTCTCCCCGGGTACCCAGAACACTGAAGTAAATAAAGAATAAGGTAAATCGTGCATTTTTAGTCTCTTGAGAGATTTCTCATTTCTTTGGTCTTCTCAGTTTTATCTCTATCTGCCTTTTCCTGTGTGCTACAGAGCAGCCATAGCACTGCCATCCAAGAGTAACATTCATGTATATTTAAACAGATATACTCACAAAATTAAACATATATAAATAAATATGTGTAGCTACACACACCAGTGTCTACAGGATGAACAGGTGAGCAATGATGGCTGTAAAAAATAAAAAAGCCCCACAGCAGCTGTGTCTGAGCTGGAGGAGCACATCAAACTCCAGTCTCTCAAGGTGATGGGACCAGTGAGCATCCCAGTTACATCACTGGGCAGCAGTGCCTTCAACACACCATGAAGGCCACTCAGGGATTTCTATTGAAGCTACTCTGTTTTATAAATGATGATCTGTGATCTCTGAAACTCCATGCATCAAACTCCAGAGAAGGAAAAAGACATTTCCCCACTATATCTAGACTTCTTTTCCTTATAAAATTTCCCAGGCCTTTTATGTTCAACTGTGAATGTTCTCTGCTAGATTTTGGAGCTGGGTCTCTTGTTCTGTTCTGCAGTAGGATAATGGTGGCATAGGAGGGGAGATTCCCAGTCAGACCAAGGCCAACCATGGAAGCAGTCATAGAAAGGAACCCAAAGTGAACACCCCAGGAAGGACACTAATAAAAACCCCCGGCTGGGCACTGCCCAGGCTCCCCAGGGAATGGGCACAGCCCCAAGGCTGCCAGAGCTCCAGGAGTGTTTGGGCAATGCTCTCAAGTACAGGGTGGGATTTTTGGGGCCAGGAGTTGGACTGGATGATCCTTGTGAGTCTCTTCTAGCCCAGGACACTCTGTGGTTCTGATTTATTATCACACAAACCAGGTACATCTGTGTGTTGCTGCCCCTGAAACAGGTATTTGGTTTCTGAGGTCAATTAACAGCTGAACACACACATGACTCTCTTCCAACATAACTTCTATCAGCCCCATGCCCACAGCACAGCAAGAACATCTCTCTTTACAGAGCTGTCTGTGAGCTTTATAAACACCTTGGCCTAAAAAGATGTGGAAGCTCATTTCCCACACCCAAATGGTCCTTCCCCAGTTTAAACTGCAGCTCACAACAACCCAACCAGGTAAAAAAAATTTGCACTGCTCTGCAGCACTTCCCATTCTGCTGACAAACACAGGCCTTCCTTCCCAGCAGGATCTACCCTGGCATTTCAGATGACCAGTTTGGAAACAAAAGCAAACCCTGCCAGAGCCTGCTGTGAGCACTTACAAATCCAATGAGATAAGGACTGCCAGCATCTCCCAGGAGGTGTGAAGTGAAACTCTGCAAGGCCACTGCAGTTGCACGGCGAGTTGGAATGACCACATACTGCAAAGAAGGGGAAAGAAACAAAAATAGATAAGGAAGCTGAAGTAAAAAGCTGCCCATCTGTCTTGTACTGCTCAGCTTATGCCCAGGGCAGCACAAAACAAAGCACCCACCCCAGACAGAGCCACTGGCCATGGCTGGCTCAGGCAACTGGGAGCCTCAGATAACCTTCCTGCTCTGGAGTTCTGTTGGCAGGTGCTGAGGGAAGGAAGCTCTGCCCACTCTGCTCCCCTCTCAGCAGCACTTGGACTATCAGCTTTGCCCACAAGACACTTTGCTGTTGCTGCTCAGACTGCATTTTGCTTTGCTGGTGGGGAGAATGAAGTTTAAGGTTGCTCAGCACCACCAGCCTTCCAATCAAGGACTGTGCTGCAACCTGGGATATTAGGTTTTTCCATAATAAAAGTTAATTTTCTTTCCTAAACCATCAGCAATCCACATCAGTATGAAAGCTCACAGGCACACATCCTCCCCTTCTACTCCATCTCTAGCCGCTTTATATTTTTCTCAAAAATTTGTGATTCCACTTGTGAAAAGTGACAAAGTCACGTTAGGAAAATTTTCCATAGCCAAGATACTGTATTTTGGCCTCCACTCCTCTAATAGGACATGACACCCTTAGCCAGGTCATGCAGAATCAGTCAGACTACACAGGAGCAGTGGAAAACACAAATTACTTCCCCATGAAGGGACCAGAGCTCACAGATAACAGAGTCCTAACCATGGAAGGGGATGAAAAATTAAAAAAGAAAAAAACCCAGCAACCCCCTGTCCTATGGAATGACCTTAATTTTATAACACACTTTTGGAAGCAGAAGAAAGTAATTGTCTCTTGCATAAATTGTGAAAGCTGCTGGCTAAGGACATCTGCACTGAGTCCACATAACCCGGTTTATAAATTGATCCTGTCTTGATTTAAAGGCTGGAAGTAATGAAGAATTCAATAGGTCTCTAAATCCAAGTGAGCTTTGTTTCTGCCTGTAAGCACTGAATCTCGTTGTGCCTTTTCCTGTGGCTCTGACAAGCTGTGTGCCCTGCCTGGAGTGACTCTTGTTCAGATCTTTGGAGACCATGATCCCTTTTATTTGTCCACTTTCTCTCTGATGGGCTTCAGTCTTTCTTCAGAAGTCCTGCCTTGCCAGGCTTCAACTCATTCTTACAATCCTTTCCTGAAGTAATTTATTAATTAAATGTGACATTTCAGGACTGGCCCATCCCCAGCCAGAGCTAGACAGAGATCCTTTACCTGAGCTGACTGGCAGGGAGGACTCACTCAGAGCACAGGACTGAAGCACATTGCAGTGCTTGAACAATTCCTCCCAGGGAGGGGGAACTGCCCTGTCTGCAGTGGAAAGAATGACCATAAAAACCAGAAACAAAAGAAAGAGCATTGAGAAAATCCACACCAGAAGAGAACTAATGCCTATCTGCTTAAAATCATCATTTCATCCCAAGCACAGACAATTCCGAGCGATGGGTAAAATTAGATTAAATGCTTTTCCTTAGGGTTTTACCATGTGCTTTCAGAATGACCTGCCAGTTCTTTCATCCCTGCTTTGACAAAGCTGCAAATGCACACTGCTAATGCACTTTGATGCCATGTATTAAGCAGGCATCCTGTTCAACTCCTGTTGTGCAGTAGAAGAGCAAGAAATGCTCAGATCCAGAGCAGCCTGTGGATGTCAGGCCCTGTCCTCCTTTTGCATCTAGAAACTCAGAACATGACTTGAAGAAAGAAATCCCAGGAGGAAAAGTAGCCCTAATGTCTTCATTAGAGACACAGAAATGTGCTGAAGGTCAGGCTGTGAACAGTAGGAGAGCCCCACAATTCATTCCCACTCCCCAAAGCAGCAGAAAATGGGTGCAACTTGGATAGATGAGACAGAAGAAAAGAAAAATTAAGAGTAAGTTATTTTTTTTCTTCCCTCCTGGCCCCAGTTCACACATGGGCAGTGGAGAAATGTTCTGCAAGAGCTCTTTGGGACAGGGCATCTGAAGAGATAAAGTGAAACTCTACCTAATTCGAGAGTTGTGCATAAATGCAAAATGGAGTTTGAAAATTAAAGTATTTTTTCTTTCTGTAAAGTTTCTGTTAACAAATCTGCAGAAGAAAGCCTACCTGGTTCTGTATTCTATCAATTTTTGTAGCAAAAGGACAAAGGAAATGACACATTTATTAAAAGTTTACCACTTTCAGGGAGTGACAGTGAATTGATGCCAATTAGAGGAAGAAATTTGAATGATACTTTTATAATATGTGTGCATACATATATAAATATTTATACACATAAATACACACATACATTAGACATAATTTTGCATGTGTAGCTGTATAATGCCAACATAGTTTCCAAGTAGGAATACAGTTTCCAGCAAGCTTTCAGAGTGCTTAACTGAAGAAGTTATTGATGGTTGAAACACCACAAAGTGCCAAAATTTGGTATATTTGGCCTGGAATTCAAGAGACAAATGCCCCCCTCAAAGCAAAATCCCAACATGTAGCAAGGAAATGGACATGACCTCCTTGAAAAAGATATTGGAAAGAAAAAAAACAACCTAAACCAACATCTCCAAAACACAAAAAAAAATACTCCACCCCATCCCTACTTAAAAAGCATTTTGTTCTGATGGACAGGAAGCAGTTGGTAGCAAACATCTACTGTTCTAGGAAGACAGCAGTAAATTACAGCTCTAAATGGGCATTCCAATACTAAAATAGACCTAAATTCAAACCATACATGGCTTGGTTTGGACATCCCACAGAATCTGGAGGTGGGAGAGCTGCAGCAGCCAAGGCGGAAGGCTGTGGGATCGTCCTGGCTCATCCCTGATCCCAGGTTCAGAGAGCACAGAGGATGGGCAGGGAGGCTGACCAAGCAGCTTTGGAAACCTCTGCTCTATAAATAGAGCTTCAGAAAGGCCAGGGATTACTGCTGACATCTCCTTCCTGGGGTGAAACCAGCAGGAGCTGGTAGGAAAGAGGGAAATGGGGAAAGCCAAGGAGAGATCACCCTTCTCCCAGCAAAAGGCCACGTGCCAAAGAGGTAAGGTCTGATGTTAATGTCTAAGCTTTAAAAGAAACTCTACTCTCTAAAGCATTCTGCTGCCCTTTCTGGGTCAGGGCAATTCATAGTGGCCTCTTTCAGCACCAAAGGTAAAAAAACTCATGAACTAACCCTGTTCAAGCCACTGACAGAGCCTGGAAATAGCCCAGGTGACCCTGCTGTTGAGAAAAGTGAAAGGCTGGGATCCAGAGAGACCCTCCACAACAGCTAGGCAGATGCTGTCTGAAAAAAAAAAAAGCTCTACAATGAAGTGAAAGGAAACTGCTGTGGTCTCCAGCTCACAGCACACCATGGAGCAGAACACCTCCACCTGCAGCCCTTAGCCCAGCTGCCCTTGCATGCTTTGGAGTGGGCTGTGCTCCCTCATTCCCAGGCATTCCTCACCCTGCCTTCAAACCTAACCTGCAGCACTTGGAGTACTGCTGTGTGGAGGCACTCAGAGAAGCAGCAGCAAGAACCTCTGGAAATGCAATTTATCTTTGGCTACAAAAATAGGGCAGCATTTTGTACTAAATAAATAACTGGGTTTTATTTTTAGGGAAGGTAATCAGTATAAAAGCCACATTCCTCCATGCCTATGCACAGCTGAGCACCAGTCTATGCCTGTTTCAAGCCTAAAGGAAGACTTTGACTCTACAACAAAACATCAAAGCAGCTCCTCCATGGCAGGTCATGACCATTTAGAAAGAACTAATGTTTTAAACAAAACAGAAACACGCAGAGATTTTTTTTTTTTTGCATGAATGTCAGAACTATGCATAAACTGGAGGATGGCTCTTCTCAGCAAAGACCTAAAGGGACTATGATTGAAATAGAGGCACTTTAAACTGCCTCCTGGCTCGTACACAAAAATGCCAATAAGCCTCTGTCAATCATCTTTATTTTTGAGATGTGCTGTGGAGGAAACCCCCTCTATTAGGACCAGATTCCACAATGTCCCACACACTCCACATGTATCTGAGTATTACACACTTGCCTGCTGCACTGAAGCTCATCCATTATTGCTATTATGAGGCAGTTTTAATGCTACTTTGGGCTTCTGGTAATTTTAAGGCCAATTTGCAAAGATGGCTGATGAAATCTGTTTCATAATTAGCAAGCTCCACACAAAACATCCCTCCTTTCCCCAAGCACCATCTGAGCATGTGCCTGGGAGGAGTTATATGGAGAGTTGTGCTCAGGAGAGTAAGGCCTGCTTTGTACAGATTTGCATTTGGAACAAATATCAGCCTTTCAGAATCTCAGGCAGTGCAGAACTCTGCAGCACTGGCAGTTTATCAGAGGCAGCACTTGGCACCTTGGACTGCAGACAAGCTGAGGAGCTGTGCTCTGACCCTTCCTCAGGAGGAGCAGAGGATGCACTGCAAGCACGGAGCTAGGAAGAGCCAGCAATTAAATTGGAAGATAATAAGCAAACATCCTTGTTTTGCCACGGAAATTAAACTTGCAAAACCTCTGGAGGTGCTTAACAACCTGCCCAATAGGGTTCTTAAGCAGTCATGGGATCTGTAAATCTTGGGAGAGCTGTGGGAAATCATCTGGGACGCAGTTTCCAAATAGTTTTACTCCTGGCATAATGCAATCAGCAGGAACAGTGTTCAGCCAGTATTGAGAGCTTTTATCCATGAAAACAGGGTAATATTTATGTATAGGATGAAAGTGTTGTTAAGCTTACGCTAATAATGCTTTTAAACTCCTTCCCAGCCTCAGGCAAGAACAGACACACTTCTGATTACACCAAATAAATAGTAATCAGTAGAAATTAATTTGCCAAACATTTTAAGTGCATCTACTAAAGCATATCTGCACCTTTCTCTGGCAAGGACTTCCCACCAAGCTGTCTGTCAAACGTGGCTCTCACTTATTGACAGCCTAAGCTTCCTCTCAGCCCTGTGTGATCTGACTGCACTTCAGCCCATCTGCTTCCAGCCCTGCCCTCAGCTAAGTGATATTTACATTTATTTCTTTAAAACTTTCACAGGTCCATTTGTGCTGTTAATGCATCAAGCTGGGCATTATATGTGATGCTCAGTTCATTTTCCTAAACAGATGAGAAAACAGAGAGCTGAAGAGCTGGCAGCAATTACCAAAATCCAATTTTTAACATGACTTTAGTTTCTTTCCCATATTTTGGAAAATGGAATTATTATTTCCAATAATTTTTTACTTTTTCACTAAAGCAACATAAATAACTGCAAATGCATCCCTATAAAATGCAACTGACTTATAGGATGCTGGTAAGACAGATGGCAAATCCTATAAAAGCTGTTAAAAAGCCACAGGATATTGAAGTCACATTGAAATCAACACAAAACCTCTGTAATTAAAATGGGACAATGGTGGCAGCCCTAATACCCTTGATATAACAGAGCAGTTGGTTGAAAAATATCTTTTGAGGTTACCTTGAGACAACACAGGTCAAATTTCAGGTCTGTCTCTGGCACAGATTTTCTGGATGACCTTGAACATGTCTGACAGGATCCTCCCTCATAGCAGCAGGGACCACCTCAGCTGAGCCCTTACCTGTGCCAGCCAGTGCCAGGGAGGGTATAAACCAGCTGCTATTTAAACCTTTGCACTAATTCTGAGCAGAGAGAACTGGGATTGCTCCTGGGAACACCACAGCCAGAGGCAGGATGCAAGAGGAAGCTCTGGCAGGAGGCAGGAATGAGCAACTGCACATATTGTACTGTAAATTCTTCCTCAGCACAGCTGTCTCCAGGCTGCACATCTGTGCAAGTGTTCAGATACCACATTATGAATGGCCTCAGCAGCCTTGAACTCAGCACAAGCTGCAAAAGCCCATGGAAGTCCTGGGGAAGCCCCACAGAGCTCTGTCCCACCACAGCTGAGCTGGCAGGAGGAACCTCGAGAATTAAACGCCATCCAGAGTAGACTGACAACCTTTGTTTCTCTGTGCTTTACCCACACTGAGAGAAGTGGATTTAACCACCCCACCCCACCTCTCAAAGCTTTCTCTGAGTGAAAGATGGGAAGTTCATCAGGCAATGCAGTGATGGCAACTGCAGAGCTACTTTAAAATATAAACACAACCCTGAACTTCAACATAAACACAACTTGAGCAGAGGCTTGAAGTTCTTTGCTGAATCAATATATCAACACCATTATCTTTACATCTAAGAATACTGAGCCCAATTGTTTCCTCGCTGATGTTTGCATAACCAACAAATACAAGTCAAGGGAGTTTTCTATTGATGCCAAGCTGATTATATTTTTAGTTCTGTCAACAAGCTGACAAAAAACCTGGGGCAAGTCCTGTAATGGTTCTGTGCCTTAGTGCTTTTCTTTTCATACAATAAGCAACACCTCCTTCACAACAGGGTTTCAACATATATTATGTTTGATGGGGTCTGATGGAAACCTCTACAAAACATGCAAAGCTCCTGAGCAAATGTCCAGACTACTTCATGTGAAAATGGGGCTGCTGAGGTCAGCTTGCTGACTTGAAAGACTTAAAAAGCTCTGTGGTGGAGAAAGAATGGAAAATGAAGGACATGAGGTGAAAAGTCCCTGACAGTTTCCTCTTGGACAAGGTGAACAGAGTCCAAAAATTCTTTATACTTTCTTTTCCTCTCTGTTCTCCCAGAGGTGGGTTTCTATTGTGTATGTGTTGAATGGTAGGTAGGTGGGATGCCTTTGTCATCATCATTGTAGGGAGGGAGGGATTTCCTATTGCAGAACAAAGCTGAGTTATTGATAACAAAATCCACCAATGCACTGAATGTTAGGAAATGCTAGCTGAATTCTGTGCGTGTGGGGTTTTGCACAAATACTTAAAATTTTGGGAAATTATTTTAATTCAGAAATGTTGTCCTTTCTGGACATCTCTCCCCGGTGCTCACAACAAAGGACAAGAAGAATCTTTTTTCATTCTTTCTCCCTATGTCACTTTTCATTTCAGTAAGTACAAATAAAAATAATAAAAACCAGAACAGGCTGAAGTAGGGACTAGGATTTGGAAGAAATTGTGAACTTCAGGTTGTTCTTGCAAGTTGACAAACTGCTCTGAACAGGGAAAGATGCTGTTCCAAAGTGCACTCACCATTAGTATGTCTGCTGTGATAGCCCAGTTTGAAAACAGAAGAGTTTCTCCGATAAAAATGCAAATCTGTTGTAACAAAAGACACAAAAAGGAGAAGATTTATTCACTTGACATTCAAAGAAAAAATGACCTGTCACAAACTTTCCTTTGTTGTTTATTTGTCTCATACCTACACAGTGCACTCCTTGTTGCTGTTGTGGTTTATTTTGAGTATTAGCAAACCACAGACTTTTATCAGAGCTCTAGAGGGTTGGCCTGAAACTTTGTTACTGTAAACTAAGTTTATGATCTACAGAGCAGCTAAATTAAAGGCTGACACATTTGATTTTAGAAGAACATGCAAAACCAGCATGAAGAGTCAGCCCCAGGCTTGCATACTTAGACTCATAAAATCGTTGAGGTTGGAAAAGACCTTTAAGATCAAGTCCAGCTTGCACCATTCTGTTCCAAAAAGCCAGTTAGAAAAGGCAAGAAGGCCACAGCTCCCCAAAGCACAGCCACTTCCATCCCTGGGAACCAAGCTGTGTGTTCAGCTGCACAGCAAACCAGCTGAGGTTCTCTACCCACTCTGTGGAGGGTTCCTTCCCTCCCCAACAGCACTGTATGGGTAATATCTGTCCAGTTGAGACTGGAATTAAGTATGGGCTTTGCAACATCAGTGTCTTGTGGTGAAATACAATCCTTGGCTCTGTAGAGATGGTCGAGACATTAAAAGCCACAGAACTGCAAGAGTGGCAGCTGTGACATGATGTGACCACTGCCACTGTTCTTCCCACACACCAGTTGGGGTTACCTAAACCTCTCAGACCCTCATGTCACTGCCAGGAATAATTTGCTTTATTTAGCAAGTCTTACGCACTGCCCTACAGAAGCTTCCTCTATTTGTTTCTAAAATTGTCTTTGTTTCCCACATATTTTCCCTCCCTATCCCCTTTTTCTGTGACTGGATCTGTTTCCTCTGTGATGGTGTTCAAGCCAGTCGTTACAGCTGGTTAGGAAATCTCCACTTCCATTTTCCCACTGCCCACTGGTTAGGAAATCTCCACTTCCATTTTCCCACTGCCCACTGGTCTACCTTGAGCTCGGCTTTCACTGGAAATGATGAGACTAAATTCATGGAGGGACTAAATTGAGCTTGGGAAGGATGGAATCACAATTCTGCATGCAGCATTGACATGCCCTGCCTACTTGCAGCACTGCAAACAGATAACTGCTTGCCTTGAGCTGATAGGAACTGCACACATTTGAATTGTTACAGGCAGCAAGCAGAACTAGTGCCCTGTGCAGGAATTCAGCACAAGTTCTTTAAATAAATCACTGAAATGCTACAAACTTCAGAGCACACCAGTTCTGAGCTGCTGAATGTGTATTTCAACCACTCCATGAAATGTGTGATTAATAGGTGGGAACTGGTAAAATGAAAAGAGGAACAAGAGGAAGATCAAAAAGTAGGATAGAAGATACTGACATTCAAAAATATCTGTCCTTCAGCTGCTGATAGAGGTTTATAAAAATGAGTTCACCCACTGCAAAGGGCATGTGAGGATACGTGGCATTTCTGCAGAAGAGAGACTCTAGGGGTGCTTACAGCAAATAGGGCAACTCCAGAACAGATAATAGCTCCTGAAATGCTCATGGTTTTGACTCCTCACTCACTTTTTGAATTTCATTTTACAGTGAGATGTACATCTACATCTGTTTCTGACTACAGCTGTGCTGCGTAACATCTCACCAGGTCTATTTGGTGTCCAGCTGCTTATCTATGCTTTTCTGTTTAAGTGATCAGTTAGCAAATTCTGACTCCCCAAAATGATAAATACAGTAGGTTTCAGAGTGGTCACACCAGCAGCTCTCACAGCAAGCTCTAAGCAGGTTACAAACTCCATCTGTGACTGTTTTCAAAGGGCATATCTGTTGATATCTTCATTATTTGTACTTCTCTCTGAAATGGTGGGTAAGACACCCTCATGAATTTCTGAATGTGGAGCAGTTCTAACTCCAGCTCAATGCTGGGCAATACTGATGCCTCAGAAGTAGGCAGGTCACCAACACCATGTCAACAGAAAGTCCCTGGGGTTGAGACTGAGATGCTGTAAAAGCTCTCTGGCAAGGTTTTACCCTGGGATTTGCTATTTCTGCAAGATCATAAAATGTCTTTGAGGAATTGAAATAGATGCTGCAACTGAGGAATTTGGAACAGTGTCAAAAGGAAGGCGAAGCAAAGCATCCCTCTCCAGTCACTTGGAGATTTAAACAAGTGTAAAATCTACAGCTGGAATGTCTGAGCAGTGTGAGATGATGGTGCCACACAGATAATGGGTTTCCAGAGACAGGTTTGAAAACCAAGTTTCAAAGAGTTCATATTTCAGAAGGGTGGGACTTACAGATATGCAAAATGGTGCTCTAAGGAGCTGGCTTATAACACACAAATCCACATGCTGCAAGGAAAACTGAATACAAACTAATTGGACTATACAGCCAAGCAAGATGGAGAAATAAAAGAGAGAAATACAAGTGTCTGGGCAGCTAAGTGATACAGAATTGTTGTTTTATTCTACCTTGCCAACCACTTTACCACTGCCAGTAATTTACAGGATCAGTATGAAAAGATGATCTGGAAAAAAGTAATCTGTCTACCTGCCTCAGGTGGGAGTGGCTGCTACAGAATGGAAATAGCAACTGCCCCAGGGACCAAAACCACCTGCAGGAAAGGACTGAGCAGGAGAGAATTAGCACATGTGTTCAGGGGAGGAGGAGAGCAGACAGTACACAGCACGTAAGGGACAGGGTGATCATGTTAATGGAAATGCAGATCTTTTCCAAAGAAATAAAACCTATGATGCCAAGAAATTAAAAAGCAAGGGCTCTGCAGGTTCTTGCTGGAGTGTGAACACTTCACTGAAGCTGATGCCTGTATCAGTCAGCATTAAAGCTCCCAACTGTTAACTAAAGCAGGGAGGGAGATGGTGATCTGGTGGCCAACACAGCTCAGCAAGAGAGAACATCATCTCATGGAGACCCACCTAATTGCGTGGAAGTGAGAAATTTAAGGCTCTGAGCCAATGAGGGTTCCAAAAACATTCAGTGTCAATTTTTGCATGGTGTGATCCATGACAGAAGCCTAAAGCCAGTCACAGTACAGAAGGTTGGCAAATACTACCATGCTGGGGGACAGACCAGAGCATTGCCTTGCCTTTCACAGACACAGAACTCAAGGATGTGAGCCAGGACAGGCTGTCAAGGAGGATATCAGAGATAAGAAAATCAACCCATCACTTTCACTACATTGTTTCCAGAAGGAGATTTTATCATGGACTTTGAGATAAGGAAGGTAACCTAGCCCATCATTCTGTCCACCAGTCACAGCATGCTCTCTCCTTCATCATGGACCAATGAGACTTAAAACAGAGAGCAATGAGAAATTGCTACACAATGCAACCTTGCAAGGCAGGTCTACTGAAATGCAAGGGAATTAAACACTCTGGAAGTCTGCAAGATTGCAATGGCTCTTTGACTGGCATGGAAAAACAAGAGTTTGTGTTAGAAACTTGCCTTGGAAAGTGAATTCAGTGTGACACTGCCACAATAACACCTTGTGTTATGAGACACTGGGGGCTCCAACACAGACCTGTCCTCTCTTTCTGGTCACCAGGTTTCCAGCAGAGCATATTTAGGGCTATGGAGAGGCAGTGATTCCTGCTTCAGCCTAAGAGCATCACAAACAATCTCATATTCCTTATACCCCCTCCATATGCAGCTATAACTTCCTTTGCAAATCATTGACTCTTTATTAGATTTACTGCTCATCCATAATAAAATAAATTGTTTCTAGGGTTGTTTAAATAATACCATCTACATTTATATACTTATATAATGCATAATAGTATGGCTATTAAAAAAGAAAAAGAAAAAATATAAAAATGAGAGTAATAGCTACCTCCTGCTGCACAGTTTTTATAAACAGTATTTCCAGCCTAGAAAGGGAGAGGTTTCTGTCTAAAGAGACTGAACACCACAAATGAACATGTCTGTCACTGGGTGTGAGAAAGGAGAAAATCACAGCTCTGTCTGCACAAAGAGGTAGAGTGTGCAGGTGAGGGGTGTGATAGATCAATGAAAGGAAGGTTAATGATTCACCAACCAGTAACACCCTCTCACAGGTTGTCTGGGGTGATCATTCTTCTGCCAATTCAAATGTTAGTTCATGGACACAAACCAGAGACCTGAATCTTAAATAGCCAGAGGAGGCATTCTTGGCTCTGCCTTAATGATTTTGAACTTCCACCCTTTCTGGTTGTGCTTCCCCATAACTGTGGCAGCTGCTGAAAGACTCAGAAAATAGCCATGGCTAGACCACTGCTCAAAATACAGAGAAATGA
This sequence comes from Lichenostomus cassidix, assembly GCF_008360975.1. Classification (NCBI taxonomy): domain Eukaryota; kingdom Metazoa; phylum Chordata; class Aves; order Passeriformes; family Meliphagidae; genus Lichenostomus; species Lichenostomus cassidix. Next base: position 3,520,971 of record NC_139499.1, read on the forward strand.
GGAACAGCAGTTGGCTGGTTAGCTGTAAATAAATTCTCCTTGCTGGTGAGTGTGTGCTGCTGTGTGGAAGTGAAGGGTGGGCTTTCCAAAGGGATCCCAAACATCTCATGCTTTCCCTTCAAAAACTTCTCCCAGGTCCCAGGCTTCTCTCATTCTGACATTAAAAGGGAACCAGGGATTTGTTCAGTGACTGGATTTCTACTCCCTGCTGAAAGCAAGATTCTAGCCCGAGGCTGGATTATTATAGTTGAGCTTTTCCTTTTCCCTTCAGTCTAACTAAAAGAAGGTTGGGTTAGATAAGGTGTAAGGAAGGAGTTTTTCACCAAGGTGGTAGAGCATTGGCACAGGGTGGCCAGGAGGTGGTGGATGCCTCATTCCTGGAAACATTCAAGGCAGATTGGAGGGGGCTCTCAGCAACAAGGTCTGATGGAAGGTGTTCCTGCACAGTGCATGGGGGTTGGATTAAATGACCTTCAAAGGTCTCTCCCAGCCCAAACCATTCCATTTATCTGGATCTATTTGATACCTTTTTATATCATTCAACTGTAAGCACTCAGGGAGGAGCCATATTTTAAGTGCTGTGGGTTCCTGGGCTATGATGGGGCTATGGTAATAGAGATAACAAATTGAAATTACTGGGTAATTAATATTAGTCTGCTGCAATCCACCTAGTTATGGAAATAAATGGTACTGAAAGGGAGCCAAAAGCTTGCCCACAGACAAATTACACCGTAATTGTCATCTGGTACCACTGCAGTTACAATACCCTCATTGCAAGGGAAGTGCTCAATTTTCTTGCACCAAACATTAGGCAAGAGCAATAAAGGTGTGGATTGAGGTGCAGATAGAACAGCCCAAAGGCAGAGAGACCTGTGGGTTTCCATGGAGCTCTGAATTCTGATGGCAGCGGGGATAAGCTGTTGAGATATCAGACACATTTAGACAGTGCCAAAATGCTGAGAAGCAAAAAGGAAGGACATTCAGCAAGGCAAAGGCAAGAAAACCTCCCAGGCTTTCTTCAGGGGACAAAGCACACAGTCTTGTAAGGAGTTTGGTAGGGCTGGCATATGGAAAGGATTATACTCACATAGGCTCCCACGATGCTGCTCTTGGCAGCCACGAAGATCAGACAGATGAAGATGGCTGATCCCAGCATTCCAACAGCACAGACAAGAGGATCAGCTCGCTGTGTCTTTGACCTGCACCATTTGGTTGCTCCTGCCCCTGTGATCACACCCAGGAAGCCAGTGAAGCAAGTGATTGCTCCGAAGATCAAACTATAAAAAAAAAAAAGAAGAGAAAGTTGGGGTTTTTTTGGAGTTTTTCCCCAGAATGGGCATGGTCTTTGGACAAATTATTAGGGTAAACTGATTGATGGAAATTTGCACATTGGCTTTGCAAATTTTAAATAAAACAAATGCACATGGTTTTAGCCCTCTTGCCCTGCAATTAGGAACAACACAGCATATTAAATTTATCGCTATGGACAGGCTTTGATCCATGGGTGATGGGGTGCAAAGGGCCTACACTGCTTCCTTGGGTGGAACTGGGATTCCTACAAAGTGCCCTGAACAGCTAATTATGTATGGACAAGACTAATTAATAACCTGTACAGTGATCATGGAAGGGGAAATCATGGACAGGCACCAGGAAGCCTCAGGGGATGCAAACCTAATAAGATTCTTAAATACCAGTGATTTCCAACATACTTCAACTTTATAACTCCTTTCATGCCACTTCAAAGAATCTTTTTGCTGTAAGGTTACACATTTGAATGTGTTAATTTAAATTTAAAGAGCCAGAAGGATTCTCCATATTATATGTGCAGGACTTGGATTACAGAGTCTTGGGCAACTACATTAGAGTAACTTGAGGGCAGCTCAGAACTGAGCTGTCGTCAAGGAGGGGAGATTTCTCTTTGTAAACAGCAGACAGGCACTCAGGCTGGAGCTGTGTGTTTTGCTCACTGCATTTTTGCAGAATAGCCTGAGATTGTCTGCTGGACAGTCTGGTGGATGGGACTCCACACCACTAAGTACTTTACTTGAGTTGGGATTATGTCTGCTATGGCAAGAAGGTTTTTCCTAATTTTATTTTCTCTCATGAGCTAATAAGCAAAAGAGCTGAGAAAAGGCATTTTTTAATATCTTTTATTTTCCTGAAGGAATGCTTTTATAGCATTTTCTGGTTTGTGCCACCATGGTAAATCCAAAAATGACGAATTATTTTTCATAGCTTATGTGTGGCAAGTGATATTCCATAACCAGGACTGAAAACCCCAACCACGGTATAATATCAAGTACTCCAGCCCAAAGTGACCCATTTCTTCAACAAAACTTAGCACACACAGCAGTTTACAGAGCAATGATACAGGGAAGTCCTGTCTCACAAAGAAACAAAAGCCTACAGGATTAGTCCCTGCAGCTTTAGGGGAACCATTCCAACCTCTGATTTACAGCCACCACTGGGGCTTCCCAACCTGCCAGCTAATTCTGCTGCTATCACAGATGGGTCTTAAGAAACCAAATTCTCAGCTCTCCAAACATCCTCCTTACAGGATTTCTGTTTTCTCTTTTCTACTCTGTCCTGCAGCCTGGGAATGAAGAAAGAGCTGAGGTCATTGCTTCTCCTTTGGTTTGACTTCATGCAACGAAGAAGAGAAATAAAACCTAGTTTACAATTCCAGCATTTCCTATCATTGTTGCAAGGACTTAGAGGAAATTACAGACATTCTAGTACCTTGTCTCTGTGGGACTTGCCTGTTTCCTCTGGTAAATAAGCCCCTACACCCCATCCCCCCCGTAAAGCAGCTGACTCTGACTCTCACCTATCTTTGGTGCCACAGGGCTGGGAGCTGCAGGTCTCTGCTGTCTTCTGCACGACCTGTGCTCTGTGAAGGTACAGAGGGATCCACATGCCAAGTGCCCCTGTGGCAAAGGAGACAGCTGAGGTGGCCAGGGATGAGAACACATAGCTGCGGCTGTGGAGACAAAACCAAGAGAAGGTTTAGGGGAGAAAGTGGAAAAGCAGGAGCTCCACACAGGACTCAGTGCTTCAGTGACAAAACAGTGCTTCCCCACATTTGCCACCTCCCTTCGCCAAGGGGCAGGGGTGATGTGAGGTAGAAAGAAATGGAGAATCAGAAGCATGGCATATTCACATGTGATACTCCATTGACAATAATGTACTGAACTCATCAGAGATGTTCCACAGGACCGTTTGAGAAGACAATCAGTACTTGGTCACTAAGACATGATATGTGAATTGCAGGGCTTTCACCCTAATGTCAACTGTTTACTTGGATGAGCAGTTTCACTTCTCCTTCCCCATCCCTGCCACCATATGGTTACTACTCATATAAACTACCAAAAGCAGTAACACAGAAATATTGATAAATCCTCCATCATCACTTTTCATAGTCCTTTGAAACTGGACAACAAGACCAGGGAGGTATTCTAGCCAGTAGTTCTAAAAATGAAGGACATCACAAGTTTCCCATCAGAACTCCAAGGTAACCCTGAATTCACAAGTGAAAGTATTTGCACATTCACAGGCCAGCTTTCTGGAAGGAAGTGCAGCTGCTTAAACACTTGTGAGCCTGTGAACCTTTGTGCACAGATACAAGCACACAAGCACATTCAGTGCTCATGGATTCAGTCACATGTGGTTTATAAACACAGATATTTAAACTTTCTGTAGTACAAGCTTCTGTGTGGTTTTTTTCTCTTAAATTGCTAAAACTCTCTTTCCCCCCTCAGCAGAGTAGCAGTTTCAAGAGAAAAAAAAGTGCCTGAACAACAGTGGCACAACAATTAATACAGGAAAACAGCAATTTCTACACTTCAAAAGCCCTGATTTGTATGAAGTATGAGCCAAACAAAGCAGACCCTTTCTTAGATGTCAGTCTTGCAAAGGTTAGAGCAAAACTTGGAATCCATCATCGTCACTGCAGTCAATACCTCATGTAACTGTGATTTTCTTTCCTAGATCCACAGACTAAACTTCCTGCAACTCCCTGCTTGTCATCACTTTCCAGTCTCACCATGCCAAATCCAGACCACTGGATGTTCCAATAAAGCATTAGAGGCAAAACATGTTTTTTGCTAGTGCTCTTACTTTCTAATCAATGCTTTCATGTCTCTCAGCCATGAAGTCCGAGCCTTCAGCTGCCCCCCAAGCTGTTCAGCATTTCCTCTTTTAGCAGCAGGCACAAATATCAAGATGAGTGTCCCTGTTATCATTCCTAGGAGTGGAGATACCTGCAAGAAAAGAGCAGGGAATTAGCACAGGAGTCAGAAGGCTTTGCTTTGACTGGTCAGGAAGAAGAATAGATCAGTTTGGTTTCCATGAGTGATGCTCACAGCCAGTCAGAACCTGGGAGCATTGAGGCATCTGCTCCTTTCCTTCCTCCATGTCATTCTCTGGACTCTCTTATCTCACTCTGGAAACATGCAGCATTGAACACACTCTGATTCAGGCAATCCATTGTGTTAGTAAGAACCAAGATTCATCTAAACATGGTTCTTCAGTGATGTTTAACTCTTTGTAAACCTACTCCCAGCTGGGCTGAGAGACCAGCTGGTTTCTGGGTGAGTGCAGAAGCCTTTTAAAGGCAATGAGATCAGCTGAAAGATTTCTGGATGTAGAGAACATGCTGGCTTTGAAAACCCTTGCTTGACATGCATCCCTCTGCTAGCTAACCCACATTGGCTTCCCACTTTCAGGCATCTTCCTCAGGGTACCTCAGTACAACAGACCAAGAAACAATGAAAATTCAAGCTGGAAGATAGAAAAACAACACATTCAAGGGTTTGGTTTCCCAGTATCCAATCCTTTCTCCCAGGCACTAGGCAAAAATACAAAGATCCCACAGTGTTTTTCAAGCTACAAAAACTATTCTTGTTTTGACACTGAAATTCCATTATTGTCAGAATGGAAAATAGCTCCATTAGGAAAATAGGAACATGGATTTTACTGAGCTATCATCTCATCTAGACAGGCTATTTAAAAAATGAATTCCTGTTCCAAAAAAAAAAAAATAAAAAGAAAAAGTTTCCATTATTAACCTGAGAATGGCCTTTACACATTACAGTGCTTCATGTCCAAAGATGACAAAACCAAAATCCTTCTAGGGAAGACAAAAATATTTCAGAACTGGAAAGTCAGGAAAATCCCTCATCCAGGGATACACTGAAGCCTGATACAGTATCCTTATGACAGCTGAACACAAGACACAGCACTGGTAAAAAATATTGGAAATGCTGTATTTTCTACAGCCAGATAATTTTGAGTCTCTTTGATTTTTATCTAAAAGCTTAAGTACCCACCAGGACAATATCCATGGACACTCAGTAATGCTCCAGTGAAACACTCCCTTTATTGTTAGATCCAGAGACAAAGCTGCTGCTTACCCACATGCCCTTCTGTCTTTTCCAGCCCACTGAAGTACGGATTATTCCTGACCTCTTCTGGATTTGGAGCCCACAGGAGATTACAGAGGGAAGCACCATCCTGGGGAATCATTCCCATCTTGCAAGAGCACAGTAATTGCCATAGGGATGGAAGCTGCTTTAGACTGATGTCTGGAGGCTCTCTGTGTGTGATGTGTGACTGTGTGAGCAATGGTGTCCAAAGCAGCCACCACAGATGTGTGCAGCTCATCAGATTCCCCAGATTTTGTACAGTCAGGGAATCCTACATCAATGTGTCATTTATAATGACCTGTAAGGGTCTGGATTTCTCAGTATAACTCTGAAGACACCACCTGTAAAGAGCTAGAGACCATCTCTTTGCACAAATTAACTATTTGGGCTTTACAGACAGATTTGGGATTTTCAAGAGTGCTCCAATTAAAGCCCACTGGCCAGAGCAGGGGCTGGCCAGTGTCTCACTTCTTGTGTTGGCCTCTGCTCAAAAGTTCATGTCACCCTTAAATATTTCTACTGTCTAAGGAGGTAGCATCCTTTTGGTGGGAAGCTGTAGGCTACTCCACTTTCCACTCCAGGTGCACAGCTGGAAATTGCCCTCCACTCGCCCAGCTGCAGATGAACTGTTCATGGTGATGTTCCTGGCTTTGCCTACCCTGGGCATGGCCTGTGTCACAATGTTTGCTTCAGATGGGAACCCCTGTATTTCATCAGCTGCTGTTGTAAACAGTGTTGGCCTGAGCTTCATGAGATTCATTGCCTCCATGAAGTGCCAGAGCCAGAGAATGCACCTCCTGTGCCACCCACAGCACCAAAGGTCAGAAACCAGTTCTGCTGGGCCACTTCCTCTCAGCTCTTTCAAGACATCTTTGTATGCAAGAGCTGTTTGTGAGTATGTGGTTGGAGTGGATTATCTTTTCAGCACATTTATCAGGGTCCCAAGAGGTTAAAATAGGAGGAAACCAACTGTCTCAGGGCAGAAAAACAAGCGGAAACTGGAACAAAGTGTTTTTTCCTCAAAGCAGGAAGCCATTCTCAGAGTTTCTTGACAGCAGGGGACTGAAAGACTGTGGAGTTGATTTAAGGCCAATGCCTCGTCTTCCCATTCCCATCAAGAAGTCACGACTGATTGATTGATAACAAAGCAATAGGAAAATTCTTGCTCCCAAGCAGGGAAAACACCAAATCCCACAAGCCAAGCCCACATACCTTTCCCCTTTCCTCAGAAAGTGCATCTGTCATGCATGTAACATCCACAGAGGCAATTTCCAATCCTTTACCTTCCAGATATAATAACAGGTTGAGGCACAGTGTGATGGAACTCTTCCTAACACCAATCAATCAACCATCATTAAGATGTGTCACTAACAGGGACTTACCCGCAGTGCCCAATGCCAATCTCCAGCAACCTGCTTCACACTCGAGCCAGTGATGTACCCCAAGCCACTGCAAGAGAGGCCAAGATGAGAGTTAGCCAGGGCTCCAAGAGTGCCACAGTCACAGCTGTTCATAAAGGCAAAGAGAGGCACAACCAACTCTGTGTCCTCAGCTCCCTTGTCCTACAGGAAGGAACATGGGGATAGAAGCAGATGGTGGCTAATATGTGACTCTACACAGCACGGCTGATCTAAAAATGTTCAGATCTGATGGAAATGTGGAAGTTTATAGCTGACCTTTCAATGTACAGGGGATGGAAACAAAGACTCAAAAAGAATTTATTTCCCAATTTCATTTCTACGTCAGGCCTTTCTCTCTGTGCTAATATGAATATTAAACAATTTTATGTTCAAGCTTTCAGTTAAAAAGTGCCCTTCAAGGACAGACCATATTCCATCATTAGATTTTTTTTTTCTTGTCACTTAATAGTACTTGGTTCTAATTATGCTGGAAGAGACCATTTTCTATTAGCTTTGAAGCAAAACCAAGGAGAACATGCAAGAAGTTTGATGAGAGACCTTCAGCCTCATTTAAGACATAAGGTGTGTCACAAAAGACTTAAGGTGAATGTAGCCACGTTTCTCTGAACATGAGCTGAATGTGAATATCCTTTTTCAAAACTGCTGCATTTCTTGCCGAGGTTACCTTGGCTAAAAGTTGCCAAGATTGCAGTGAGGCAACTGTGGCTGCCCCTTCCCACCCCCTGATTGAAGAGTTTGCTAAGCTTTGGAAGATGGCACCTATAACCTCCCCAAAAAATGAACACTTTACCCAGACAAGCCCCAAAATCAAACTGTGAATCATCACAGGCTGATTTGGGTTGGAAGGGACCTTGAAATCCCATCCAGTGCCACCCCCTGCCATGGGCAGGGACACCTTCCACTATCCCAGGTTGCTCCAAGCCTCATCCAACCTGGCCTTGAACATTTCCAGGGATCCAGGGATAGCCACAGCTTCTCTGGGCACCCTGTGCCAGGGCCTGCCCACCCTCACAGGGAAGAATGTCTTCCTAACATCCCATCTAAACCTCTTTCAATTTACAGCCCTTGTCCTATCCTCCATGGCCTTGTAATCCCTGCTGCTGTTGGGTATTGAGATAATGAAGTCCCAGAGTCAGGCTCAACAGGATGAATATTTGTAATTTCTTTCTAGTTCACTGAATTCTCTAGGCAAATAATCCTTGGAATCCTTGGTCCTCTTGGCAAAATATTCTTTTTACCAGTCAAGGACCTCTTTGTCTCTTTTTCCTCAAGAGCAAAAGGATGTTTGTGAGTGTTATCTCATGGGTAAGTGTTCCAGCTTGTAAAATGCACCACCAGAAGTTTTTCTCTGAGTTTGGAACATGTTGCCCATGTATTCCCTTCTGGAAATGAACCCATGATGCCCCTTTTGCACAGGATGTTGTCTAGCTATTGGAATTGGTATGCAAACTATGCAAAGCCACCCTGCCTACAACCTCACAATAGAGGGTCAGCCATTATTTAAAAAAAAATAAAATAATGACAGATTCCCTCTTGTCCCAACAATCAGATACTGTGTTGGGCTGATAAGGAAACTCCACTGAAAAAAATCAGCTAAAATAGTTTTATTCCATTTCCACCCCATTGCTGTAAAAGAGTAAAAAAAAAAAAAAAAAACCAACCCAAAATCAACAACAAACTTCCCATTAGTTCCCAAAAGTCACACACATGAACCAGTAACAGGGCCAGAAAAAGAAACTAATTCCTGCAACTAATTAGTCACTGCTTGCAATATTTTCCTGTCTAAACCATTCCACCCAATGTCAAGAACTACCATCATTAGCAATTTCAAATCTGTGTGAGTTGACTTAAGAGAAAAGCCAAAACCAGATTGAAGAACCTTCGTGTCACTTACCTGCCCAGAGGAATTGCAAAGTAGAAAACAGACAGCATTAGGGTCCTTGTGTTTTTGGTGAAAAGGTCTCCGATGATGGTTGGTGCAATGGTGGAGTAACTCGCTTCACCAATACCAACCAAACCCCGTGAGAGCACAAGGAGCCAGAAATACTGAGAAAAGAAAGAAAAACATTAGCAGGTCCCTCCTTGGCTTTTTTAATTCAGGATGAACAAAAGTGAGGTCTGGGAAAACAGGGAAATAAAGCCCAGGAACACCCATGTGCTCTGTAAGCAGGACCTGCAGGGAATGACTTGGAGCCACACAGGCATTCAGCTGCCCAGGGAATTACCTGCCTTTCTGGGTAAAGGGCAATCCCACAGAACAAGGATATACTTCACATTCAGCACAACACAGTCTAAAATGGACAAAAAGGAATTGTTCATCTAATAGAATTTTCTCCAAGACCCATTTCAAGCAACACTTTCGTGAACTGCAAGGACCTGATTTTCCACCTAAGCTCTTTCACTGCCCCTGCAGTTTTCTGGGTGCTGCTGAGTGCAGGCTAAGACACGATGCTTTGATGCCTGAATACCTGATACATGAGCACAAACAAGTTCTCAGCCATCTAAGCAGCTTGAGCTACACCCAGAAGTAATTGCAGGGGCAGAAATGAAACAGTCAATGCAGAAAGTTGTAAGCCCAGGGAAATCTGTTTCTACAAATGTAACATCTAAAAATCCTCAATTTACTGTTGTTATTATTCTGCAGATCATTTGTGAGAACAGCAGGGATTTAAAGTGAAAGAGGGAAGGTTTAGATAAGATATAAGGAAGAAATTCTACCCTGTGAGGGTGGTGAGGCCCTGGCAAAGGCTGCCCAGAGAAGCTGTGGCTGCCCTGGAAGTGTCCAAGGTCAGGTTGGACGGGGCTTGGAGTAACCTTAGATAGTGGAAGGTGTATCCAGGGACTGGATGGGCTTTTAAGGTCCCTTCCAACCCAAACTATTCTGTGATTCACAGTTTATGATATATCCTTAAACATGGAAGTGCTCTGAAAATAATGAGCAATTACTAATTCTCCTTCTTCAGCGGGGAAGAAGTTAAGGGAAGTACCTGACTTTGCCAAATCAATCCACAGTACAATTCTCGTTCACAAACATGGAAAATGCCATGCAAACACCAAGCCACATGCCTTCATCATAAATAAATTTACCAGCAGACAAAAATCTACCAATGACATGCTTGCATTGTTTTCCTCACTGTAATCCCCTGGTTGAAAAGAATTTTTTGAGGATTCCTATAGTCACACAAAACAAATACTTTTGTGTACTCCTCACTTCCTCATATTTTGGTGTGAATTCTGCAGCAATAACCATTTTCTGAGGGAATACAGGTTCCTTGTTTGCTGGCAGGGCGTGTGCAGTGCTGCCCTCATTCATACATCTCCCAAAACTGCACATCCATAACTCACACATGTGGGTGTGAGCAGAAAGGGCTATACTGTGACTCAAGTGATTTAATTTATGGCAATTACCCAACGCTCAACTACTCCACTGCAGAAATATGCTGGCAGTCATTGGTGCACAGGTAACCAATGTATTTGGAATGAGCAACAGTATTTGTAACGTGCTGAAAGGCTTAGTCATGCAGAATTAGAAAGGAGGAACTGGAGGCTGGCTGTGGTTTCTGAGGAGGCTCAGATGTGGATCACAGAGGGGGTGACAGGCAAAGGAGTCACCTGCCAGGCCTGGGATGAGCATGGACAGTGCTACTTACACCTGGAGTAAATGCTACTTACACAGGTTTGTAAAATGCACTGGTTGTTCCTCAAATTTGAAATACCTACAGAAAAATGACACAATTTTGTGCTCACCAGCCAGCATTGCTCCCAGTGAATGCACTGGACAGGAATTTCCTCCAAACAATGTTGTTAGAAGGTTCCTCTCACAATCCTTGTGTAAAGCAGGAAAACTCTACCAAGTATTTGTTTTGTGGTAGAGTGACTCAGTTTCATCAATACCATGGCATCAGATGCCCAACACAATGCAATCATCTGCAACGAGTAACACATTCACTCCTCTCTCAGTTCCTCCTCCAGTCCTCCTCCCTGGCTTATCTCATGCTTACACACTCCAAATATCTGTTTAATATTTAAACTGTGGTCTTTGAAGCAGTGGTATTCAAACTTAAGTCATGAGATTTTGATTTCATCTGTGAATAAAAGCAGTCTTAAAAAGCATAATCCACATAAAGACCTAAATAGTATTGCCCTTCTGTGATCAGATATTCAAGACTATGGACCATGCAGCCATTAAGTTGTGACAAGGCTAAACATACAAAAATCTAAAACAATGTAGGGAATTATTTATAGTATAGTTGGCTCTATAGTGTGCCTGGTATTGGAGCTTTTTATCTAGGATTAAAAGCTAATACTTCTTTTAACCAGTTCTTCGGGATCTTTGGCTAGCAAGCACCCTGTTGGAACCCATATGATAAAATAATTTGTTATAATGAGCTGGGACCCCCCATCTTCCATCTCTAATCAGTCACTCAAAACATCTGTTTTAGTTGTCTCTGAAGAGGAACAGCTGGGGAGCTGCCCAAGACAAAATGTGGTCCTTTCCATGAGGAGCCTTGTCTTTTTGTTTTTCACAGGAGAAGAAAAAAATACAAGCAACAAAACAACTCTAAAATTCTTATGCTGCTCATCATTTGGACCACAGGCATGCCATGAACCACTCAGAAACTGGTCTGGAAACCATTCCATATGCAATACAGACAAGTGCTATTTTTTGTGTACATTTATACACGTACACCCATAGGAACATCCCTTTTCCTCTCCAAGTGGATGTGGACATGACAACCTACACAAACACATGGCAAAGTCAAATATTCCTCATGCAGAGGAAACTCTGTTCTCCTCCACAGCTGTAGCAGGACACCTCTGCCATTTCCTCTGCACTGGATTTTCCCCCCACTGCTTTTCCATTACTGTCCTACCTCAAGGCTCTCAGCATTTTAGTGAGACAAAGGGGCTGACACCAGCCCAATTCTGTCTGTGCTCAAAAGCAGAACAGGCAGCTCAGACTTTAACTGAATTTCACTGTTCCCCAAGCAGAAATTGATATATATTGAAGAAGCTTATTCCTTTCTATATGACTTGGGAACTCTTCTGTAATTTGTTCACCTGTGCAAATAGCTCTCTGGCAGGAAAATTGAAAATATCTGAGTCAGCTTTCAGGACCTGAGCTAATCCCTTCCCCACAGGTTAAGCCCAGCAACCTCAACACTTATCACCTCACTAGCATTTTTCTAAAATTAAGTGATTGAAATGGAAGGTTTTTTGAAACAAAGTGCTATTACAGCGAACAATTTATTTGTGTCTTTAATTCTGGAAAGCAATCATGTCAGAGACTGTCTGCACCTCCATGAGAGCTGCCAACATCTGCTGGTTTGGAGAGATGCAATGGGTTTTTTGTGCATGGCATCAATCCCCCTCCCTGCCCCTGTGTCAGCCTGAAGTGCTGCTGAGATTCTGCAGGCACAGCCACAGAGCAGCACTGCTCCAAGGCACCAGCCTGGCTGTGCCACTGCAAAGGGACACCTGAGCCACACAGTGTGACTGCTACGAGCTCCAGGGGCAATTCAGGGTGCAAAAGGGCTCCCAGTCCCTTTCTCCCTCTCCAACCTGTGTGGCTGCTGAGACACAAGCCAGGCAAAAATTCCAGTACACAATAAACCATCGACATATGGAAAGAATGGTGGCTGAAGAGACCCAGAACTGCCACAGCCTTTCTGGGAATTTCCCTTCAAGAGATGACATCACCAGAAATTTATGCACGGAGAAAGCACTCCTACCTGTGAATCTGAGGTACAAAAAGTCACTGCACCTGCTCTCATTCTCCCATCTCCTAAATATATGGAAGGAAAAACACCCTCTAGCCATAAAGCTGAAGAATTTACTTTGTCACTTGAAGAGTAACAACCCAAGTGAAAAAGAAACCAAATTCCTCAAAATAGAAATGAGTTTCAGAAGGGTTACAAATCCTTATGACCTGGGGATGTGCTGATAGTGAATAGAAAACTCTACCTACCAACTTCTACATTTCTTAAACCGTCAGCAAACCATAGGCAACAACAGTGACAGATCACAGGGTCCAAGGGACCTGGTCTCATTACTGTCACCACACACTAGAAGCTATGGATGTGCCACAATCCTTCCAGAATTTACATCTGAAAAAGAGTTTTCATGGTTGGAGGTAAATATTTCTAATACAGAACCATTGAATCGTTTAGGCTGGAAAAGCCCTCTAAGAACATCAAGTCCAACAGGTAAAATGTATGAAATTGTTTCTATTCACACCTTCATACTGACTTTGCTCTCAATCTCCTGCACATGTAAATGTTTGGTGGCCTAGGACACATGACTGGCTCTAATCCCGTTTGGTGAAACTTCCTAATTACACATTTATCCTAGTTAGACCATTCAGGGAGTAATACGAGTTTTAAGAGGTCTAATTACAGCTTGAAGTTCTTTCTCCTTTTTTTAATTAGTTAACAAAAGGAGTAAAGCCACAGTTCTTTAAAAGATTAGCCGCCAGTGGTAAACCTATAATCTGCCAAATATGTGTACAACTCTGAACCACCAGATTTACTGTCTAAAGAATCATATGATCCTTAAGCTTCGGTTATTAAGTATTTGCATTTGAATGTGGAATAGCTTGTAATGGTCTCAAAAGAAGCTGAACACATGCTGCTTTCAGATGAGGCACACATGGACTGAGGAGATCCCACAGACACAGTTACTCCAGAACAAATTCCTGTGTGTGCACAGCACCAATTCAAACCATGTTTAGAACTGGTATTGCTAGTCTAAAAGAGGGATCTTTAATGCTGCTACAGCACCTGCACCTGTACCCTTCCCTGTGTGACGATATTGATTCAAACTCCGGTGGATTTTGCATTTAGCTTCTGTAAAAGAAGAGTCAGTAGCACGAAATTCCTCTTTGAGCTGAGTTTTCTCATATTTTCCCTCTTTTATTATATAAACATTATGCAAAAGTCAAGACTATAGAATCAGGGTTTGCGTCCATTGAAAGAACATGTGCATAAAGCCATTCCTACCATAGGCAGCTGGGATTGCCACAAAATTATGTGAAATGACAATAAACTAAGGAGAAAGCATTGGGATTTATTTAATTCCCCTGAGTTACACTCCTGTATTTCTCCAGCTGGCTGAGCCTTGCACTGGGCATCTGGGGTAGCACAGCAGTCACAAGTGATCAGTTGGATAAATCTGAGATATCTCAGGAGCCAGCTGAACAAAGTAAACCCCACAGGGCTCAAACATCCATTGGAGGGCTGCACAACAGTGGTTCCCTTTGACAGCTACATTCACATGCAAGGATTTGCCCTCCCAGAGCAGAGCTTACATTCTCAGGCCACTTCCTCCTCCACTCCAGTAAGTTTTCCCAGCACTCTGCAGGATTTATATGGTTAAAGATGACACACCACACCTTTTGCCAAAAGATGCACCATTAACCATGAGGTAAGCCAAGCCAGGAACCTGCTCTGAGTATCGGGGTGGTGACTAAGAACTCTGGCTCCTGCACACTCACAGTGCAAATTCCAGTTCATTGGCTCAGAGCCACTGGAAGAGCTGAGCACTGGAATGACATTACGTATTTGCTTAAACACTAAATGAGGTCTCTCAGCCCTCCCAGGAATGAGGGGTCACCTTGAAGAATCTGAAAGTTTCCAAGTCAAACAATGACACTGACATAACACGAGAGACAAGCTGACATTAAACAATGATGTTGATGTTTCAAATTCCATTCTGTGTCTGGATGGATGACAAAGGCCACAGCAGAACAGATAAGCCTAAGTACATCTTCCATCTCTCTGCACCCCTAAAGCTTTATGAATTTTGCATATATATAGCCAAGGTGCTTGGCTTCCATTGGTGGATACAAGTCCTGGGCCCAAATACTTGATGGGAATGCTGTGTCAAATCTAGATATGAACCTCAAAGTCACATGCCTCACCTTTTCAAACATCAATGGTTCTAACTCCTCTCTAATAAAAGCAGAGTAAATATTGTAAAGAGCCAGAGAGGAGCTACAAAGTACTGATGAATTTTTCCATGCCAATCCTGAAGAACACGTCTTCCTGTCAAATCCAACCCAGACTTTTAAGTAACTGAATATTCATTCCAAATTTTGGCCATTTGGTATCTTACCATCTGGAAGATCTTTGAGCAGGAACAAAGGAAGATGAATATCTTTATCTTTATTGACAAGTAATCTTATCTAATCCCCCATGGGGATTGCCAGGCAAGAGACCAAAATACAACCCAACATGGGGGCAGAACTGTGCACTGAGATGTTTTGTTGGTCAGTACTTTTCTCCCCTGTTCAGAGGTTGGCTAAGCACTGGTTTCATGATTTCCTACAACCAAAGGAGTGGGTTATACTCAGTCTCTGGGTGGTACAAAGGGACCAGCATGGCACATGCTGGGGTGGAGTCTGGTTGGAGACAGACTGATGAGTTATCAGCTCTGAGTCAATGCTGAGAGTTATCAGTGTTTATCTGTTTTCTGTAGAGATACAAGTGCACTTAGAAGTTCATGCTAGAGTTACCTATCAGATAAATATAACTATGAACCACTCTTCTCACCTCCATCAAGAGTTCTCTGCTTATCAGCCCTGAGTCCCACAGGCAGGGCAGCCCTGGGCACTCACTGCAGCTGCTGCTTCTTCTGCCACTTGTCCCACTGCAGGGAAGTGATTGGGTTTGATTCCTCTTTTCTCCCCTCATTGTGTGTGTTGTCACTCACCCACAGCCAATTTTCACTCCCCATCTCTCTACAATCACAACTACCTTGTAAGTCACTACTGCTCATAACGTTTCCTGGAACTTCCATCACTACCGGATTCTATTTAAATTTTCAGTTTCCTCCCTTCGAACTGAACTACTGACGCTAAGTCCATCTTCCATCACCATTTTCAAACTGCTCTTCTCCTCTGCAAGCACTCACAGAATAAGAGAATAGCTGAGACTGGAAGGAGTTTTGGAGGTAGTCTGGTCCATGTCCCCTGGTCACAGCAGATCAACTAGAACAGATTGATCAGGATAACATCCAACTGAGTTTTGAGTATCTGCAAAGATGGAGGAGTCACAGTCATGCCAGACAACCTGTTGCTGTGTTTGACCATCCTCAGAGTAAAACTGTTTCTTATTAAGTGGAATTTCCAGCATTTTAGTTTGTGTCCATTGCCTCATCTTTTCACTGGGGACCTTTTAGAAAGAGTCTTGCTCCATCTTTACACCTCTCATTATACACCAAAGCAGCACTGTGGGCTCTCTGGGAACAGAAGCAGTTCTAGAGTGAGGATGCCACTTTGGCAAAGTTAAGCTATTTAAATTCAGTTAAATCCATATGGCAACCTCCATCTCACATTTACTGTGTCTCTGCTTGCATTCACACTAACCAGGTTTTTCTTCACTCCTTTTCCCTTAAGCCTGCTTGGCATGGAAAGTATACAAATATCAAATATTTGTGTCTGGCAAAGGATGCTTCTCCTACCCTCAACTCTGACAAGTAGGGTCAGAATTCAAGTGCAAATGCCCCAGGTCTTCCTCCAAGTGTTCAAAGATTTTATTCACACATGATTCACATTTGTTTTATTCACATGTACTCATTCTACTTATGCTGGCTGGAGGTTATAACCATGTTACAGATGAGACCAGTATATCACACCAAGATTTAACAGCAAGCTACTGAGTTGCTGAAACCTTAGTACATTTGATCAATCATTTGCCCAAGGGTCAGTACTGAAACCCTTTGCATTTAGGATGGACTTACACAACAGCTTCTAAAGCAGGTCTGATTCCTCTGCAGCATCCATTTACACTTTGTCAAACACTTCCAAACTTCAGCTCATTTGGATGCATTAAGTGTCCCACTGATTCTCAGCTCTAAACACCTCACCTTTGAACAATTCTCTTTTGGGAAAATTCAGCTGGTACTTAGAGCCCTGAAAGGAGAAGAGAGACTACAGCAAGCAGAAAGAGAGCAAAATACATATTTAATTATAGAAATGAGCAAGGGAGGTGAAGCAAAGTCCACTCGCCTTTCCTTTGATTGTTTCTAGTATTTGTTAATGGCTTTAGTTATCCCAGGTGGCCTGTTCAGGCACACTTAATTGAATGTGGAAAGTTTTATTTGGAAATGCACTTAAGATTCTGGCTGATTAAAGCATCCTTATTTTATGAGATTCGAATTATTATTTAGTATATAAAAATAACCAATAAAGATGGTAAGATACTCCTTTTTTACTCATCATACCCTTCAATCAGCAACTAAAGTGTTTAACAACTGCATGCCTACAGAGAGGCTCTAAAGTGAAGCACCTAATTAAGTGCTCTGGAGATAAAAAACAAACCCAAACCACCCTGGAAGTAGCAAGATTTCCCACAGCACTTCCACAGAGCTGCTTTGTGCTTCACAGGGACAAAAATCAGGGGCAAGATTTTCTGAGCTACTTGCAAATGTTGAATGTGAAATTCCCTTTCAACACTAAATTTGCAGCATCTAAAATCCAAATTCCCAACACTCTCCTCCCTGCAAAGCTGTGGCAATCCTGAGGGAATCCCCTGTTGCTTTTCAGTCATTTTTGAGCAGCACAAAAAAGAGGAGTAAGCCCAATTTCCATTCTCCATCCATTAGGTAGTGTATTTACAAGATACTGGGTGATTAAGCAGCATCACCAGGTCCTGACAATAGCCTTAGCTAAGACAAAGCAGCATTTCATCTTCATAATTGAACAGCTTTTCATTTGATGGTAAAAATATTACATGACATGTAAATGGTAGGATTTACATTCTCAATTTAGTTTCTTGGTCATTAATGCCAGATTCATGCCAGGGATCTGGGATACACTTGGGAAGAAGGTACCAGATTGCTCACTCATCAAACCCCACCTGGCAGATGCATTGCTGCTGGAATACAGACCTTAAAGAAAAAGGCTGATGTTCCAATAAATCACAGGGATCATAAAGAGCCCCATGTTCCCAGTGCCTGGTAGAACACTGAGTTACAACACTTCATTCATCCTTGGCTCTGGTGTAAGGCCCAGAGGAGTCCATGGCCCTTCACATGGCTGAAATAGTGGTCATTTATCCCTGTTACAAAACCATTATACACAGCTCAGCCAGAATTTATCTTCCACAACTGTTCCCCTGAGAACTTTAATAGTTCTGGGTCAGAAGCAAACAGTTGCTTTTTGTTCCAGATCTGTCAGGTGGGACACACTTACCAGCACTTGCCTCAAATATCTCTGGCATTAGGCACTATCAGAGTTTCCTTCCTGAGACATGCAAACATAGCCACAATCAGTAAAAAAATAGGGATTGGAAGAAATACAATGTAATTTTGCAACTGTGGAAACACTGCAAGGTTCTTGACACACACAGGTTCCCAAATGCAGCTGGAATATGGGGTGGCATTCACAGAACCAAAGGATAGTCACAGATATTCACAGGCTACTGTGTCTCAGCCACAGATGAGCCACAAGAAAGCCTGAATGCAAGCAGCAAACAGATGCCAGATTTGTCATCTGGCAAACAAACAGGCATTGATACCCAGCACTAACAACATCTGCACCTTCAGTGATGTCTACAGAAACATGGGAGATCCAACCCCATTAACCCAGTGGGCCATCCTGGCTCACACTCTTTGGTTTGGACCAACTCTGAAGCCAAAATTTAGTCAAATCCATCAGACAGGTTGGATTGGAAGTTCTCAGAGAGTACAACCCCATATCCCTCTCCCTGAAACCATTGCAGAAACTGCAATTTCTCAGCACCCTTGGAAAAAAGCATCAGCCAACTGACTGAGATATCCAGGTGTGAATGCTTTGCCCGCACTAGATGCATTTTCAAGTGTAGAACAAATTTTGAGAGTCCATGAAGGACACATTTTAATTGAATCCCTCAAGGTTTAAATTAAATTAGCACGAAGTTACAGTCCCTGCAACTTTCCCCATACTGTTGGTTCTGCTGATTCTTAGCCTATTTTGCTTTGCATATGCTAAAAATTCAAGTATACCAACAGGTCAGCTCTTGCAGGCAACTTTGCTGAAGAACCATTTAAATCATTCCAAGCTTTGATTTTTGTTTGTTCCTGCTTTCTGTTTTCACGCTTCCCTGGCTTGCTGACTCAATCAAGATCCAGAAGCCTCCAAGAACTGTGCAGAAGGCTGACTTTGCAGTATGTTTGGCCCATATCTGAGAGATGCCTCACTTTTAGCATCAGATTTCTAGTGAGAAACTGGTGCATCTACCAATTCCTTCTACTTAGGAGTTGCTTCTTATTCATGATCTTCCTTGAGCAGTTGTCATGTTCCTTTTTTGAAGTGTTATTAATTGACAAGGTCTTGTCATGCTGTAGCTTAATTTCATTTTCTAAATCCAGCCTATTTGACAAAATGACAACCTTATTAAACCCCACTAAACACATTTGCATGTTTTATGACCGTCTCCTCATGAGACTTCGTCAATCATGTTTTCAGACTCAATGATCAGCACCACACCCAGGGATTTCCAGCTCAAAATCTATTACACATAGGGTTGAGATTAGTACTCTAATTCGACTTATCTGAATTGCAAATGCAGTGTTTTGTGTAGACTGGGAACTTCATGCATTTAAAAGAAATGTCAACACTTCAAAAGACTAATTTAGCACCTGGTACTGTAAGACATTTCCCATCTTTCCACTATTTGCACATGACAGAACACAATGGTTCTTTTCCCAGCCTTGATGCACAACCCAGGAGGCCACAGACTGTGTGGCCACTGAGGTAGCACTACTCTTCCCAAGGAGTGACTGATGCTTTTGGATCAGCAGGCAACCAGAAGCTCAAAGAAAGGCTCAAATCCATACTTTTGCATCTGAACACAAGGCAGAGCCTGAATATCACATCCCTCTCCCCTGCATCCTGTTTTTCAGGGTAATATGCACAACCTTCAAGAACCATCCTGCCAACAGAAAGTTTAGATTTGTTTCCAGGCCTCCTAATGAGCCTAAACCTGGGATGAATGGATTGTTTTCTTTGTCTCTGAGGCATCATTAACCAAATTCTCCTAAAGCATTGTGCTTCCTCCCAAGGCATAAGCTTCAAGAACACCATCCATAAGCTGCCTCATTTATATCCACGCTAAACACATCAGTTTACAGCCTACAAAAATGGTTAACATTTCTGCAGACTCATATCTGAACATCCCAGCGGATCATGAAGGGACTCATTTTACACCACCAGCTTGGCACTCTCCCTGTACCCTCAAAACATAGCTATTTGGGAAGCTAATCCCCAAAGGAACAGGACCACCCAGGCACTGCAGTTGTGACTTGCTCTGCCTTCTGAACTTGTTTGACCAACCAGACATCCCACTATGGAAGCACAGCATGCACCCATGGACTCCACATCAGGAGTGACTCGTGTTCCTCAGGCCACAACCACTTTTGCAAGGATCCTGTTAGACTGATAGGAAATTTTCCCATTATTTTATATTTTAACATTTGCTTGGAAGCTTACATGCAGCCCTACTACTTTTTTTTCTTCATTTTTTTCACACCAACTGATTAAATCCCAGTCTATTTAAGGAACATTTTCCCTTTCTTCCATTCCTTCAATATTTTGAACAAGGCTGAGCTTAAGATACTGTAACAATTATTTACAAAACATAATGCTAAAGCATTATAGAGACTTCCACTTAGCCAGGGTTGAAGCAATATGACATTTTTTCTGTTTCTCCAGCATACCCTGGGGTTAGGCCTCTGCTGCAGCATGACAAGCAGAATATACATTTTAACAGACAACACAAGAAGAAGGAATGTTTCCAAGACACACACAGCCTGAAAATAAAACAACCATGCCTCTTTCCCTCTGTCTCCTCGCAAATAACTGGTCCAGGTGAGATTTCCTGCTCAGGCACAACAAAAGCAGGACAGGTGGGATGTCACAGGCAGGCATTGCTTCCACACCATCTATTAACTGACACAGCAGCTTAACTTTCCTAGTTCTCAACCTAGAGACTATAAAATCAGGTTTCTGCATAAAAATGGGACAAACCTGTAAAGGTCTTTGGCCTGCAAAGATCTTCCATGCACCATGCTGTTGATGTAGGGTCTGACTCAATTCCCACAAAGACACACAAAAGGCTCCCACAGACTTGCAAAGAAGGAGCTGAATCAGAACCACAATCACAGACCCTGTGATAATGATTTCAACATTTCCCAGTAACCCAGATAAACAGCTCTGAAACAGGACAGGCAATTACAGGGGCCCTCGCTGAGACCCTGTGCAAATTAGCATTGAGCTTTGAGCCTGTTTCTTGATGCTCTCCCAGCACAAACCTCTGTCCACCTGCTCTAGAAAATGCCTGAGCTCTGAGGGGCAGGTCTGACATTTCAGTGCAAGTCACTGCCTTCATTCCACTGAACTGGAATCACAGCCTCTGCTGCAGCACACAGGAGTGCAGGTGAGTTCTGACACTCAGCAATGGAAACATCTCTGCTTCTTTCAGCACCCACAGCATTTGATTCACATATTGCATGATATCAGACCAATTAATGACCTAAAAGGAAGGGGCAGGAGGCACATTTATGGACACAGCAGCACATAGCTGGGGTGATTACAGAAATTTGAATAGGACATGATGCCAGACTGACCCCACCTGGGGAAGGTGGGACACAGGGGGTCCATCTCGATTACTCTCAGGTCCCAGAAAGGAGAGCAAAACCATTTCTGTTCCAGACACTCTGCAGATGGGAAATGCAGTGTGTGGTAGAGATATTCCTTATGATAGTTACTTGAAGTTAATTTTTTTCATCACAGGAATAAGCTTTGGAACTATGCTGTGTCTCTCTCCTGGCAGCCATCACCAGCTGTGTTTTCAAGAACTCTTCCCAAATGCTTCACAGATACAGAGACACAGATACTGAATGGAAAAAACCCAACACTGAGCAGAAAATACAACACTTCAATTTCTGATAACACCTACAAAAAGCTGCCTCCTGTCATAGATAGGCTTTTTTGGGACTGATGCTCTGAGAACACCTTAATCTGGTTCTCATTTACAGTTTCCCTTGGAAGAGTGACAGGTACAAGGGGACAAGGTAGGAATATAAAATGGCCAGGAAACAAACACTTGACAGTAATTCTGCACTCTACAACAATTTCATTTATAGAAATCTTTTCCCATTGCTCCTGTCCTAGGTCAGCAAAATTTGAGGGAACAGTGAGGACCCAAGATTCAAGAGCTCAAATCATTACACTTGTCAGTGCAAGAGAAGATGTTGTTCTTACAGCAAAACAGTTTCCCACACAGTATTTGGAATCTGCTGTGCTGAAGATGATAGCAGACTTGACAGATGCCCTGAATACCTTAAGACCAGCTCAGTCAGTGCTCCATTATTAAAGGAATAAGCAATAGGGTAATATTTCCTACAGTACACTTCATATAATCCATATGAAAAGGTGTGAGATAGTAAAATTCACAAGAGCACTGGAAGCAGCAGTGGGAAGGAACAGCAGGTGCCTTCTTGCTGGAGAAGGGTCAAAGAAATGGTGCCTTTTAATATCCACATGCTGGAGATGCTGGCTTGATGGCTGGACTTGATGATCTCAGAGGTCTTTTCCAGCCTGAACAATTCTATAATTCTAAAAGGAGCTGCAGGAATTATCTTTCTTCAAACTACCTCCTTTCAGACATACAAGAGAGGGACAGTGAGGCAGAATTCGTCTATAAAGAATTCCACTTCCCATGTAAAGCAGAGATGAGAGCCCTTATCCTTTCCCTCTCTTCTGGGATTTCCAAGCCACCTAAGCCCAGCACTGCACTTCTTTCACCTGCTGACCCCAGTGCCCCTGGCACAGCAGCTCCACTGTGGGGAAGAGGGAGCTGTGATAGCTGGAAGAAGAGGAGATGCACAGATTGCCAAACCTCACTTCAGAGAGCCCAGGCAGAGCTGGAGGAGGCTGCAGGTACCTCATTGTGCAGAGGGGCACCAGCAGCACAAAGGGCCAGAACTGCAGCTGGGAGTGATTTGGGAGCTGACACTGCTGGCACAGAGGGCACTAGCATTCACCTGATCTTCTAAGAGAGTCCAGAGTGGATAATCACTTTCCTGAAGGCACATGTATCCAATTCCTGATTTATCTGCTGATTTTCAGTCACTCTTTTTAACCCAAGCAGAACGACATAGCATTTAGGCAGTATCTTAGATGTTTACTGTGTTCCAATCCTTTTGTGCTGGTTTCATCTGGGATTGAGTTAATTTTCTTCCCAGTGCCTGGTATTGGACCATGTTTTGGATTTGTGCTGAGAAGAGAGTTAATAACACAGGGATGTTTTCATTTCTGCTGAGCAAGTGCTTACAGAGTCAAGGTCTTTTCTGCTCCTCACCCCCTAGTGAAGGGCTGGGGACACAAGAAATAGGAGGGACACAGCTGACTCCAACAGGATATCCCAGGGCATCATGCTCAGCAGATGAAGTTGTGGGAAGACAGTAGGACAAATAAGAATGAACAAATGAACACTGTGTACAAATGACCATATATACTAATCCCTTAACTACTTTAGCTAATTACCCCCAAATCCTTAAATTGAAATTCAACTCTGAAAACATCAGTCCAGTTCAAGAGCTCCCCTACTTCCAGCTGTGGGACCCCATCCACTGCAAGGAGATCAATGAGAACCTAAACATATGTCCATAACATAAGAAGTGCTTATAAGAAGGTCACTGGTTCTCTCTAAAATGCTTCTCTCTTTGGGCTCTGATCACAGCTGCTTTTGCAGAATGTTATAAGAGACATATAAAGAAAAGACATAAAGAAAAAACCAAAAAAAGGTCCTTTATTTTAGATGAGAGGTGTTCTTTCTCTGGAAAGGGTGTTTCCTGGCCAAGAGTAAACCATAGAACAATTTACTGAGTTAAAGCCTTCCACATTTGGCCATATGAATTTTGCTCAAGAAATGCAGCCAACATCCAATGCTGGTGAAAGCCAGAATAACATGTGAGTGCCACTG
This sequence comes from Lichenostomus cassidix, assembly GCF_008360975.1. Lineage (NCBI taxonomy): Eukaryota > Metazoa > Chordata > Aves > Passeriformes > Meliphagidae > Lichenostomus > Lichenostomus cassidix. Next base: position 3,544,779 of record NC_139499.1, read on the forward strand.
CCTGCTTTAGGTGGAAACTCTCTTTTATTAGAAACTGCAGAGCATGTGGGTGGGCAGGAGGGAGCAGGGTGGAGAGGTTTAGTCCTTGGTTGCCATTCTTTAGGCATGACCACAATGCTGCAATCTCTGGAACGCAGCTGGACAGAAAGGATGAGGAATAACCCTGCCTCCCTTGGGGAAATCAGTCTGATGATGCCAGGAGCTGTGATTTGTCTCTCCAGGAATGTTGCCACCTGCAGTAATTAAATCTCCTCTATAATGTGATTTAAACAAGAGGATATTTCCCCCCGAAACTGCCAGATCGTTGTTTCCTCAAAATGCCTCTGACAGACAAGAAAATGACTGCAGTGAGGAGTCCTCAGAATGGGGTACTGCAGCTGTCCTGGGAGCAGGAGAGGGATGCAGAGCTTGGCAAAATTAAGTGAGCCTGGCAACTCCATCACCAGCTCCCCAGACAAATCCATGGACAAGTGTTAAAGGAGCTGAAACTGTTTCTGATCTCCATGTTACCATCCTCCTTCTCTGCTTTGGTGGACATGAACCAAAGTCCATCTGTAAAACCACTGCTGGATGCATTTTCTTATTCCACATACCACAAGCAGACTTCTCAATAAAATCCAATGGCTTCAGTTACATATCAGGACACAAGAGAACCACTGTGTAGCCATGGATTCCTTTCCCCAAGACTTTTGTAAAGCCTTTTAAAGCTTCTTTAGGATCTCCCTCAAAACAAAGCCCTTACATCAACAGAAATTCTTGCTTAGATATGCTTCATCTGTTACTTTTTATGAATATGCAAGATCAAAGGGTGACAGCTTTCACAGTTAAGCAAACACAGTTACACAGAGCACACTTCTCCCACAAAAGGTCAGATAATACAACACATTAAATATTAAATACACACAAGAGGGATATGTTCCCCTTGAGCACACTGGGATGGGGAGTAATTTAAGAATATATTGTCCGTACTTTTAGGACACCCTGCAAAGTGCCTTTGCAAAGATCTTACCTGTTCAGTGATGAAGGAGCTTGAAAAGGTGACAGCTGACCAAAAGAAGATCCCACAGCTGAGAATGATCTTTCTGTTGAACCGATCACCAAGGTAACCAAAGATAGGTGCTGCAACCATGAAACTACATATGAAAACTGCAAAGGAGAGAAAAAGGAAAGAAACGTTTAATAAACATCAGACCAAGAACATGAAAACTAATTTTCTGCAAGCCAAATCCTCTAGAGAGCAGTTCCATTTAATTAGACACTCTGCAGCCCTGCCTTAGAGAGTGGTGCAGGCCGACAGGCTTTCTGAAGTCAGTGTTTCCTTAATCAAACAGATTTTTCATTTCCAGAGAAAGTTCAGACCAGTGAGCTCATGTTACTTTATCACAACAGCCCCTCACAGTGAGCTGAGCTCAGATCTGGGGATGGGCAAAACCAGGACAGAATTGAGAGCTTCTGCTTAAATGTTATTGAGAAGATGAAGTGGAGGTTGGAAGGAGTTTCAAGTGAACAGAAAACAAGGCAAGGGCTCCTTGTTGGCTCTTGCAGCTGACACCTGAGAGAAATAGGCCACAGAAGCTGAGGTTCTTTCATCCTAGCACTTCATTCCTAGCCATACCTATTTTAAAGAAATTATGAAACAGTGAGGAAAACCAGTAAACTCCACTATCATCCTTTGGACACCAGCCCTGTCTCCTCACTGGGTCCTTTCACCATCACTGAATTTCTATTTCAACCCATCACTGAGCAACAGCTTCACTAGAACAGAGAGTTTTAACCTACAATGTCCAAACAGGCCAGCATTATCGCCATCTGAAAGTTCACAGTTTGTTCCCTCCAAAACCCCCAAAGCATTAGCCAACTCCTGTCATATAGGAAGAAGGCTCTTGACAGAGTAACCTCTGCAAAATCACCTCGATTCAGAGTTCACTCCTCCAGCACAGCACAAAACAATCTGGCTGGTCACACCCCTGAGAGCACCTGAAATGGGGCAATCACACCATATTCCTGACTAATTTGGATTGCTGCAGAAATTGCCAGGTTTAAAGCTGATTTATACCTGTCTTTTGTCTGCCCACATTAGAGATTTGGATAAGGGCAATTACATGGATTTTATTGATGTGTAGTATGAACTCTGACTGGCTGTCTTGTATTCAGCAAATCCAGAAGGATTTGGGTGGAACACCAGAATACGTGGAGATCTCTCTTTAGTCACACAGTTCTGATTTGTTATCAGGTAGGTCTTGGAGGGCACTGTGGGGTTTTGGCATAGCCTAATCCCAGCTGTCTATTTTAATTGTATAAATGGGGTGGGGGGATAGAACAGGTGAAAACAAAAAGAGCAGAGGACAGAATCCCCCTTTGGTTGGAATTTGCATATAAAATTAAAATGGTTAAGACCCAAATCATGAATTTTTCATGGCTGATGATATATGATAGTTCAAAAACGTGCAGAATGCTGAACTGTGACTAAATGTCTCTCCTTTTTTTAGTGTGTTAAGATGTCAAAGCTGCTTTATAAATAATACATATCCATTTGCATCTATGTTTTGTGAGCCATGGGAATGTGTATGTATTTTGCACTGTAATACTTGATCTAAGTTACAGATTTACTTATTTTACATTTAGAATAAAATGATTGGAGATAATAGAGAAATGTTAAGGGCTGGAAAGCAGCACATGCAACATCACATCAACATACTTCAATAGCAATGCTATGGACAGTTTTGCTGTTTAGCTCACACATAAACCCTTATTGATAGAACACAATCCCTGCATCCATCCCAAAATCCTTGTGCAAATAAAAACCTGTTGAATAAAACTATGAGCAGTGTTTTCATCTCTGTTTTACAGAGAAACTAATCCAGGAGTGGCTCACAAATCTCTGCTGGGCAAGGGCACATCTGCCCTGGCCATACTCCAACAAGGCACTTAAGCACATGCTTATATTAGGCACTTTAGAGCCATCAATTCCATGATTAAGTGCTTTCCTGAATTAACACCAAGGGCTCGGCACATTGCAAAGCTGGTGCAGCAGCCTGGCATGAAGGATATGTGGCTGTTTATTGGGAATGAGAAGCAGAAAATGACTGTGACTCGTCCAGAGCAGTGTGCCCACTGCAGTTTGATCTTTTCCTTGGAAGGGCGCTGCAATTTATTCATCTCAGAATCCCACATTCTGCCATTTTTATGATGTAAAAAGTCACGAAACTGAAAAAGGTTCCAAGGGAAAATTAGAAACATCCAAGTCAGCATCCCACCATTTCAAATATCAAATAACATGGTTAATTCAACTTGGAGACATGCAGGGTGTGATCCAAAATTCACATTAATCAGTGGGATTATTAGCTTCAATGACCTCTACATCATAAATGAAAAGTCTAATTCTGGAATCTGGGCAAAATGCACAGAGCTCCTCTTTCAAATAAAACAAACTAAAAAAAAGATTGTCCAATGACTTTCCAACAACATACATCCTGCTGCTACTCAAATCCCTTTGGAGGATTTATTTTTGGAAGACTCTGAGCTGTGAGCTTTGTCAGTGGTAAGCAGCTGACTTGACAGCTCCACAAGGTGTAAAGCGAAAGGACAACAGAGCCAAATAAATAACAGGTAACGGAACACAGCTGTCACAAGAATAAATGCAATTTATATCAGAGTATTTATGACCCAAATATGCATCAGAGCATTGACTGACTCAAATAAATGCAGAGTACGATGGCTGTGTGGTCTGTCAAAAGGATTTGCCTGTTACAGGCATTTCCCATGAATCAATTTTTGCAATTACTCCTGCCAGTGACAGCCAACACTTCTGAACCCCAGCCTGGGCTGGCAGAACAGAGGTGAATAAAAGTAGGGCACATTGCCAGCTGGGATGGAAACCTGAGCTACTGTAGACCAGGAGCTGAGGTTCTGTAACATCTCAACACCACGAAAGAGGGACCTCCAGAAGACACAAAACTGCAGCACATTCACTTGGAGAGAGGGGCAGCAGAAACATGGCAATTTGTAGGAAAGAAGGCTGAGCATAAGGCAAAGGGTTGCATTCCACTAAAGGAGCCTGGCACCAGTGCCAGCCTCTTCCTCTCTGGCTTCTCTCCCCCTTCCACAGCATTTTCTGTTCCTTACTCTCACCCACTCCCAAATTAATAAAACTGAAGTGACACCACAGCAGCTGTTGCTTCAGCTCAACCACAGCCATAAATCTTTTCTATTAGGGCAGCAGTGGGACGGAGGCTGGCATTGCACTTTCCTCTTCCCAATCAACAGCTCCCCTTCCCATTTTTACTTAGAGACATCTCAGAATATTACTAGCTCTTGAAGAGATGTAGGGTGCAAGCCAGGGCAGAGTTAGAAACCCACTGGGATTTCAGATGAGCTACTGTGAAGGCAGTGATGGCATCCAGAGCAGCTGTGGGCAGGCATAGCTCTAGCAGTCCCATTATGGATGTGTACAGCTAATTTCTCCTGGTAAATGATCTCCAGCAGTGCCAGCAGAAGTGGCTCAGTCCCATCCCGGGGTGGAGCTGAGATACATTTCTGCAGGAGCAAATTATCATGTGAGTGAAGGATGAATAAACAGACACATAATGAATGCAATCGAGGAGGGAGGTTCTTTTAAATACAGGTATTTTCAAAAGGAGAATCCAGTTGTCTTTATTCCTCCCTTTGTGGCTCAGCCGACTGTGGTGAGAAGGCAGGAAGAGTGTAATTGCCCAAACAGGATGGCTCACTGTCTATTTCTGCCTCTGGATTCCTGTCCCACCCTGTACAGGTGCAAGAGCACCTTCCCTGCTTTTTCTGTGCATGGCTGGAATTGCAACAATGTGCAGCATAAAAATAAAGTCTTACATGTCCCTCCCAAACACCCACCAGAGAAGGAAATCATCCACCCCAGCCTCTATTGCTGCTGCAGGTGCTACAGCTTCAGTCCTATTTCAGGATTATGGTCAGGGAGCTGCTATTCAGACCACACTTTCCCCTCTCACGAGCTGCCTGTGTACCCATAGGAAAAGTAAATCCCCCAACAGTGGAAGCAAAAGAGATTATAGGAGAGGAAAGAACTGTAGACTTTATATTTAACAGTCATAAAAAGCTCCTGCCTACTGGAACTAGATGCCAACATTCCTATTTTTCTCTTCTTTCTCTCCAAATAAAAATTTACCAGCCTGACTCTACAGCTGTTCCCTGAAAAGGCTCTGACCCACCAGATCTCCACCCTGTGTTCCAAAGACACTGTTGCCTCTATCTCACTTATTCTTTTCTTTAGTGGACTTTACATTAATGGACTTATCAACCCAGAGATAACCCTCTTTTATGTACCTCAGGGGCTTCTCCTGCCAGCAGGTCATCCACAGAGTGGCATCAGGAAGAAAGAGAGGCAGTGACAGAGGCACACACAGAGGCTGCCATTCCTCAGCTCCTGGAAGGCTGAGAGGATCACAGGCACCTCCAAAAAAAGGTCCCTTTTGGTTTTGACTTCAAGCATACAGGGCTTATTTTTTCCCATCAGAAATTATGCTAGAAAGGTTCAGGTTCAGGTTCATCTACACAAGGATGCTCAACAAAAAAAACCTAGTGGGTATCTTTGAGCTCTGAGTCAGCACAAACCATGTTTACACATCTAATTGAGTGCTGACAGTGAGCTTGGCTTCATGGAAGGCAAATGCAGACAGCCTGTGCCTCAAGGGACTGGCATCCACTGAGACACAGCTGAGAACTGTGTGCTGGGAGCTTGGTAACACCTTCCCAACAACAAAGTTCCAAACAATGAGAACACCTAAACAGGCAGCTCGCCCTGGATGGGGTAATTTACAGGTGTGCACAAGCACAGCTCTGGGATTTGGTCAAACCACTTCTACCCCACGGACTTTCAGTCATGAGTGCATGTGTTTCTCAAGCTGCCTGTGGTGCCACTTACCATCTACCTGCAGTGGTGAATAAAGACTCTCCAACAGCCCAACAACCTCCTCTGTTCCAAAAACATGTTTTTGCAATGCTTCTATCTTTTAATTTTCATTTTCTCTATAGTTTTACTCTATAATAATACTACTCAGCACATAAACCACAGCACATTTAATCACAGTGAGGCATGGGACAATTTAGAAAGGAAGTTAAACATTAATTTCTACTTCAGGGCTAAGGAAATTAAGACACAGGAAAGTGACCTGCCCATGATGAACTACAGACATCTGGAACCCACACAGGTCTTCCAGCTTCAGCAGTGTCCTGTTTATAGGATCATGTCTATGCTGAAGGGATTTCTGAAGGTCTACAAGCACAATTTAAAGTGATTATTTTTCTTACAGCACAATTCAAGCCAAGAAAGAAAAAAGATCCTTATCATGCTACTTAACCACTGAACCTGACAATTCAGGCACAATATGGTGATGGTCAAGCACTGCACCAAGTAGCCCAGGGCAGTGGTGGAATCACCATCCCTAGAAGTCTTCAAAAACTGTGTAGTTGTGGCATGGAGGGACATGGATTAGTGGTGGAGTTGGCATGCTGGGTTAATGGTTGGACCTAATGGTCTTAGAGGTCTTCAACCTTACTGACTGTATGATGAGACCAAGGTAAAACTGATAGCCTGGTGGGGCAGTCCAAGGCTTTGGAAATCTCTGCAAGGTGATTTAAACATTCATCCTTTGAAGAAGGATGAATTAATACAATACAATAGATTTTACAAAACATCACCCTGAAAATCATCCCTGTCACCAGCTTTACTATAGGTACCTTGTTACATCACTCTGCACATGGACTTTGGTTTAGTTCATTGCCAATGCAACAGCCAACAGATGGATTGTGTTACTGTGCTTTGCTGGGTGCAAAACGAGAGCACCAGGTTCCAGACTCTCATACAGACGAGAAGTTTCTGACAAGTGTGAGGAGCTTTGAAACACACCATCAGTTCCATATGTCATGCAAAGCTGTCACACACTGACAACATCAAACACAGGAGCATTTAAAAAAAAGAAGCTTGAGAATGCACCAACTCAACTGGAGTAAGGTATACAAAGGTTTGGGTTGGACATGGTCCGAAATGTTCTCCCAGAACAGACCACAGAACAAAATAGAGAATTTCATAAATGCCTCATTGTGTGCTTGTGTCCTCAGCAAACTGAGGTTCAGTAAGGCAAAGTGACAAGTCCTGCACTTCGGTCACAACAACCCAAGGCAGTGCCACAGGCTGGGGACAGAGTGGCTACAAAGCTGCCCAGTGGGAAAGCATTTGGGGGTGCTGGTCAACAGGGGCTGAACATGAGCCCAGGTGTGCCCAGGCGGCCAAGAGGCCAGTGGCATCCTGGCTTGTGTCAGGAAACGTGTGGTCAGCAGGACATTGTCCCCCTGCACTGGGCACGAGTGAGGCCACAGCCTGAGTGCTGCATCCAGTTCTGGGGCCTCACTGCAAGAGCTACATTGAGGGTGGAGGGTGTCCAGTGAAGGGCAGCAGAGCTGAGAAGGGTCTGGAGCACGAGTCTGATGAGGATTGGCTGAGGGAGCTGGAGGGGCTCTGCCTGGAAAAAAGGAGGCTCAGGGGGGACCTTCTCACTCCCCACAACTCCCTGACAGGAGGGTACAGCCAGGGTGGGTCAGGCTCTGCTCCCAGGGAACAAGGGACAGGACAAGGAGAAACAGCCCCAAGCTGTGCCAAGGAAGATTCAGGCTGGACATCAGGAAGCATTTCTTCATTGAAAGGGTTGTCAGGCTGCCATGGGAGGTGGAGTCGTCCCCATCCCTGGAAGTATTCAAGGATCAACTGGACATGGTGCTCAGTGCTCTGGGCTACTTGACAAGGTAGGAATGGGTCAAAAGTTGGAAAGAGAGGAGAAGAAGTGTTTTAAAGGTGTGGCCCTAACTCCTCACACAGTCTGTGTTTTCCAGTGTCTCTCTGTTTCACAGGACACTCTAGGTCATGTTTTCCCCACTGCCACTCATCAGTATTCAAGCCCCAGTCTTGTCTTCTCCACAGGGACCATGTTGCACCATGAGGTGCCAGTTTTTCCTTAGCACAAACTGATACAGAACGTAAACAACATGTTTAGGATGAGAATGTACACACACAGCTGACACACACACTTACACTGAGAAGGAAGCTGCTGCACGATACCACTCAGTTCCATTTGCTGTGACAGGGTCAGAACCTGGTTACAAAAACACCACTTATGAAGCCAGACAGGGCCTGAATACAGCTTGCCTGGCAAGTTCAAATTCACTTAACAATACACATGATGTGGTGCTTGGAAGAATTCAGTACTAATAATTCCACTCCTTTTCCTCGCTGCAGAAACCAGCTTCTTGCAAGGGTTAGCTTTTCTATTCCCAGCAAAGGATATCCTGAAGCTTGCTTTGTTCACCTTAGCTAACAAGAATAATTGCTTAAGTGGGAATTGGTGGGAAATCCACTCCTTGGAAACAGAAAGTGAGATAAGAATATCCAGAAACCCAGCACCCAAATTTTCCACTGCTTTTTTGTTAATTTCCTATATTACATCAATTGAAGCTGCTCTTAAAGATTCAGCCATTCGTATCTTCCTTAGTGCTGAAGCCATAAATAGATACTCACAGTCATCAGTTCAGAACCATTTTACACATCTGAGGTTCAATTCTACCTTGCTGTACTTCAAAATTTTTTACCTAAGTGTACAGTGGAAAAACTAGAATTCTACTGGGCTGTTCCATCTCCTGATGTCCAGCAAATTTACTTGGAGCAGGAGCTGACTTGCTACAAGATTAAATTTTGAACAGCTGTACACAGACATCATTTAAATAGAAAAGAGGAAACCCCCTACTTCTGCTTTTCATTTTGGGAATTACAGTGATCCCATTACCACTGTTTTAGTGGGATTTGGGCAACCTGAACATCAACAAACCAGTTGCTGTGTTCCTAGAGATGTGCTCTCACAACACAGCAATTCCGAGAGATGTACCACAACGCAGCAATCCAAAGGAACAGTTCCAGTGTCCAGCTCCCAGTCCATCACTTTCCTTGTGCCTCACCTGGTGCTTGCCTGACCCTGCAGTGAGCTGGCTCTGGGACAGCAGCAGCCATCCAACCCCAAGGACCAGCTTTTCCAAGGAAATAATAGTGTGTTTGTAGCAGAATGTCTTCTGTGGCTATGAGAACACTTGAGGAGAAGTAGACACCACCTCTCCTCATCAACTCAAAAAAATAATCTTCACATCTGGGTCAATTCCACATCTGGCTCACTCCATGAAGAGGGAAGAGGAGGCTGTGGCACAGTTGGATTTCCATGGCAGTGCCACACAAAACCATGCAGATTATTGCCTAAGACAGCAGTAGATTGCTGGCACTTGGCAGCAGAGCCCAGAAAATGTGCTTTTCTGGCAGTGTTTAAACTCTGTTTTTGCATTTCTTACCGTTCAGAAGTGATGGAATAAATAGGCCAAGGCAACTTCTGTTTTACAGCCACTTCCACTTTGAGTTGCTTTCCTGCAAAATGCTTTCAGTGTGGTTTGATTTAGACTCCTGACCAAAGCTGATAGCAGGACTCCTTGATTCAGTGAGCATTAGAGCTGAGAGTTTTGTTTAGATAGACCTGCTTATGACTGAAAATGGCAGCAGAGATCAGAACCTCTTTGCCAATAAAGACACTGCTGTATTTTTAAGTTTACTGCATCCCTGTAATATTAAAGGTTATTACTGGGAAAAGCACAGAGGGCATAAAAAAGAATTGCCAAAAGGACAAAACAAGTCCTCCTACAGTAAAACATTAAACATGACGGAAAAGGAACAACCAGTGTGGGATATGGAGGAGATCTAACACATCTAGCAAGGAAAAGGGGAAAACTGAATCACCTCCTGTCTTATAAAACTGACAAGGTGGCATCAAGCAAGATTGGCAGCTGAAAAATGCAAATCAAAGGAGAGGTTTCATTCACAAAACTTCACTAAACACTGGGATTTTATGACAGGAGGCCCCAGGAGCCAAGATTTTGTGTTATTACAAAACAGGATTGGACAAAACCCTGTAGGAATACTAACTGATTATACTCAGGCTGCTAAAGGTAGCACTTCTTGTTCAGAAAGTCCTCAGCTAGCCAGTTGATTTGGTATACCAAGGAACCATCACCATAATCTAGTCCTGTTCATCTTTTTCCTCCACCTAGATGTGATCACAACCAAAGACTGGCTAATACACCAAAAGGACCTGTGGTCTGGAAATTACGACTATTCCCACAGTTAAAGAAGGAAGACAAAATTGCATTTGCATCATTTCCACCAGCTTGGTCAGGTAATAACTTATTAACATGTTCCTGAGCTGCACCTGAATTATTTCTAAAAGCTGAAATGTGGTTCACAGTTACATTTCTAAAACCACAAGTGACTTTTACCTTGTACATGCACACAGTAAAGTCATGAAGTTCCCAGTCAAAGCTTTGTCCTCTTGCAGTTTCTTCTCCATTTGACTTAACCAGCTCTGAGTGCTGGAGAACTTTCTGGTTCCACATTGGAGCAGCTGCAGTGCTCCCACAGTGCGTGACAGGGTCAGTTTGCCATTGTGCAATCAGTTGCAGGGAAAGTTCATTAACTTAGTTAGCCAATTAGGATGGATTTGTATCCATTCTGGTCAATCCTGCATTAGACATGAGATCCCAGAGGTGCAGAGACTGGTCAATAGCTGCGCAGCACTGCAGCATCGTGAGTGACACAGCTGCAAGATTGGGTTTGCCTTGACATGACTAAAATATACCTAAACCAATCTTGGCTGCTGTTAGAGACACAGGCAGCAATCACACCTAGCACTCCTAGCATCTGAACAAATAGCAGTTCTGCTTTGCCCTTTCTGTGCAGTTTTTCAGGATGTTCTGCCCACTTGCCATCCCTCTGAGAGCCACAGTCACAAATAACCCTCCAGCTGGGAGAAGGCTGCTCCCATTTGTTAGGAAGATGAACACCTATACTCAGTGCTCACAGCCAGAGAAAGGTGTCTTTAAAAAGCATTTAAATAACCACAAACCCCAAAGGAGCTTTATTTTGCTCTATTCTCTTCCTCTACTTGAGGAGCTCTTTCTTTTTCCATTGCAATTATGACACCAGGCACACACACAGCTGCATCTGCAGGAGCCTTTGGAAGTGAAGGTGAGATCTCCTCAAGGAACTGGTCAGACTTTCCCTAGTGCCAGGACAGAGCTTGTGTGACCATCTGGAGAGCAAAATCTAAGGACTGCAGAGGGCTGAAAATGAATCTTGTACCTTTCCTGGCAAGTTCCCTGAGCCAAGAGAAGCAGCATGAGCTGGTGGCCAGAACTACAATGGGTCCCTCGGGGCAGGGACAGGGATGTGCACCTTCACCCAAAAAGCCTTTTCAACCACAGCAAGCACACAACAAGAACTGACAGCCTAAAGCTGGTAATGCAGAATAATCTAAATCCTTTGATCCTTGAAATCTGCATAGAGTACCATGAATTAGATTTAACTAGCAATAAAATACTTTAAATCTGTTATTCTCATAATAGAATGATGCTTCATTTGTATCTGGTATAAAGAGAAATAATATTCCTGGTTTCTAATTTGAGATAGAGAAGGAAGACTGTTTTCATCTTAAAATGAGCTTTGCCATCCTTCTTTACAACAGCACCACTAATCCTGCATCCTTCCTCAACAAACATTTTAATTTCAAATCATTAACTAGGGTGCAATAGGAGTTATTCTGTCTCAAAGAGCAATCAATCTTAAAACCTACTTCCTGCAGCAACAGAGAACAGGATAGAGAGGAGACGCTTGTACCGGGAATTACTAATAAATTCTTTGCTACATGTTATTTACCAACAGCAGCAGTTTCCTAAGAAAAACAAGGCAATAGGAAGTGCTTCCCTTTCTCTTCAGAGTGGGATCAAAAGCTCCTCATGTATTCATGGCAACTTACTGAAGGAGAACATCTGACATTCTCAACCCAGGGCTTTCAGACTTCAGGTTTGTTTGGGTTTGTTTTTAAAATGAAATTCCTAAATAAATGACTACTCCACAGCAGGAACGCCTTGCTGACCTCTCCACACAACTCTCAATAGCTGCTGGTTGCATTTACAAAGCAGGAGAAACTGCAGTAATCAAACATTAGCTTCCCAAACACGCCACACATACAGCTGGGGCACAGGACTGCTTGCTCATAGATCCATCACAGAGCCAGGGATTAAAGAAGGCTGCAGGTTTTGCAGGGATGCAGGGTTTGCCAGCAGTCTTGGCCACAAAGAGACCCTCAGCCATTGCCTTCCACCAGGGCCACAAGCCCAGGGGGATTTTGAAGCTACCTGTCCTGATGGCTACACTGGTGGGAGCCAAGGGAAGGCTGAGAGTAGTGAGGAAAAGCTACATCAAAGCCTTGCAAATCCACACAGCTCTGCTTTGGGGATGGGGATGGTCTTTGCTGACATTCTCCCTAGGCTGGCAGTGAGACTGATTGATTTCTTTTTAATTATTTTTACAGTTCTTTAGGGGGCTGTTTTACCATCTATAGTGGGCTTGGCAAAACACATGCTCCCTGTTTGGAAGGGAAAATGGCCATACTCGCAATTTAATGATGGAATTGGCTGTCAACTACCACAGCACCAAGAGCCTCGGGACAGCATCTCATCTGGCAGGACACAGGGATGAAATGAGACTTTGCTCTCAGTTTTAATGTCTATCATTGGCACCCACCAAAGCTGAGAGTTTGGTGGGTGCCAAAAACTGAAGACATTTCTGCAGATTACATGCTCAAGAAACTGCTCAGGAAAGCATGTAAATACAGGCAAATGGACAGGAAATGCTCTGGGGTGAATGAGGGACACCCAGGGCACCCCAGATCTTGTTTCAGTGTTATCACCAAGGCACAGCAGCAAAGCACTGATGTCCAAACAGAAAAGGATAAGGAATCCTATTCACAGTGTGTGTTTGTGCATGTGCAGATAAAAGTGTGTCAGGCTTTGGCAGCAAACTCCTTCCACACCATTCTTTGCAAAATTATTCCCTTTCCAACTCAAGCCATACATCTTCAAGAGTGCTTTTAGCAGATCAGTAAAATACCATTTTTAAAAATCAATAGAACTCAGTAACTAAGGAAATTATCAATCTGAAGGGAAAAAACCAAACAGATTCATCTCTGTATTGTAGCTAAATTCCTTCACAGGGGTTAGGTCAGATCTTTCTGAATTTCTAAACACACTGGCTTCACCCTGGTCTCACACTGCCTGCCTTTAGATATCTGGAGAGCACCAAACATTTGCCAAATTAAACTGAATTCTAAGGGATGAAAATATATTATTTCTCATCATGAAAACTTCAAGAAGACATCTGAAACATCTGATTTTTATTCACTTGCTCTAAGATGTAGGCAGCAAGGGATACTGCTCTTAAAATCCTGCCATCTGCAGCCTTATGCTAATTCACTTTTTTAGGAATAGAAATCACTGTGGAATGGAACTATGCTAAAATTCACAGAAGATATGGGTGTAAAAGCAATTGTGGGTAACTGCTTTTGTTTGATGCTAATCCAACAACCCAGAATTGTCTTATTTTCCTCAAAGATTTCCCCCCTCCCAGGGCTGTTAGTACTTTTGATAGCTTCACCTGTACTTGTGAAGGAAACACACAAATTTCATAACACTGCCCAGCCAATCCTTACTTTCTAAAAAGCTGTTTGCTGGTCACAGAGGGAATTTCAGTATTTTGTCCTGCTCAATTACCTACCTTTTTCTGAGTTGCCTGTAAAATGCAATAGTGCCTTGTGCCATGACAGCTCTTTATATAAGCTACCATCCATCAGAGACTTGCCCAAAACCATGCTGACTTTACAGGGGAAATTTATGTAGTGCTGGCTGGGTTTCAATTCAAAGCAGTAACACAGAGAAAAAAAATCATCTCTCTGTGGAATCTCAGTTTCTCCTTAACTGCCATGTCCATCCTCCTGCCTAAGGCATTGCCAGTGAATAAACAGTAAGTCCCCCAGTAAAATATCTTTCATGTAACCTCAGGAGACCACTTCATAAGAACACGAGAACAATGACAACAGATCAGAAAACCATGTAGTCTTGCATCCTGTCTGTGACAGGGACAGCAATCAGATCCTTCCGAGGAAAGTACACAGAATTCCTACACAGCCAGCTGAATTACTCAGAGGCTGGCTTCAGCCCTCCCAAGAATTATAATGTGTTATTCCCATAAAGATCTGGTCTTTTAAGCTCTGGTCCTGAAAGTGCTCCTAGGGACATTAATTTCCACAAGCTTTCCACTCTTCCCTGATAACTTTTTGAAACACTTTCCAGTAAACTGACCCCTACTGATTGTTTCTGCATTGTGCGGGGGAAAAAAAAAATCAGAAAAACCCACCCACCCCACACCCTACCTTTTCAGGACATTAATTATGTGATTTTTACATTACCTCCCTCACATTTTTGAGGACAAGCAAATTAAAAATAGTGATTTTTGAAACTTCTCCTGTGAGAAGGAAGTGGAGGGTGTGTGTGAGTGTGACAGGGGCCAGGGCTGGCTGGTCTGGACCTGACATGGTGGCCCAAAGCGTGGTTTGTGTATAAATGCACTTGCTGTCTGGTTTCATTATGAATCACAAATCCTCTAAAAGGCAAGGAAGGAATGATTTGCTGCCTTGAACCCTGAGCTGATTCTCATTTATTACCTGTCATTATACTCACACAGCCACAGAACCTGCGTGAGTATAAGGGACACAAACAATCACTAGCTGCCAGAGACAGGGAATAAAATGCAGAACCACTATCCTAGTCTGATTAACAGCACTGGGAGGGTCAGGGAGGAGTCTGGAGCCACCAGACAGCAAGATCTACCTTTGGCAGAAAGTAAGGCTCCAGGTCCTCAGCATTTGTCAAGCTGCTTTCTCCTGTGTTAAAGCACACCAGGTAACTCCACCTAGTCTCCTCTGAGGGTCTGGCACCTGAACTACAACAAAGGTATAGATTAAAAAAACTATCTATCTAGATACAGATATATAAATAAATACATATATTTATTTTAAAATACAACAGGCTTCCCAGACAATCACCAAACCAAGATCCACGAGTGAGCCAGAAGCATTTGGAAGATAACCTTAGGGCATCCAGAATACCTTCATTCCCACAGTTTTGGGTGTTCAGCAAGCTTTACAGGGAGTCTCACAATCATTCAAGCACCAGTGGTCTGAGCACAGCTCAGGGACTGTAAGTACTTCCTACTTCCTATCCAATGCTACATGATGCCCATCAGCACTTGAATAACTCTCTCCCAGGGTATAAAGCCATGAGCTGATCCATTTTTCCAGATGTCAGTAACATTTTAATAGGCTTTTGTACCATAAAGTAAATACAAAGAAACATTCCTATTGCCTGCAATTTGCAATTGTGTATTGAACACTAGGACAAGAGCTGAACAACCAGCAGGCCACAAATAAACACCTACAGTGATGAGCAGCCTTCATCCCACAGTGAAGAGGCATCACAGGGAAGCCTCTCACAGCATTGTAAGCACCATATAACAGAATTATTTGCCAATTCAGTGTTGCTGGCGGTATTTAGAAATGCTCCTGCCTCTTGCTGTTATAAACAGCAATTTTGACAAAGAGCAAGTGTTTCACAGTGGCTGGATGGCCTTCAAAAAGGGACAAATTCATTTAGGGAAATTGCTGAAATATTGACATATCCCAGTGTTTCTTGCCATGGCTTGGAAAAGGATCACAGCTACACTGGAGAATGAATCTCTGTGTGCCTCACACAATGTCTGTCTGTTTTACAGCTGTTATTTCTAAGATTATCACCCATGTGTCATTCCCAACTTGGAAAAACACTCTAAAGCCAAGCTGAGCTGCAGTTCCAAGAGTGAGCTTTGCAACTGAACTTGATCCCATGGATAAAACAACACATCTGTAAAAGACCCCAGGGTTAATCACAGTGTCAATAGCCATGGAGTGTGACTGCACCCTAATTTAAATAATCCCCCAGTTTAAATTTCTTTGGACCAGGATCTTCCTGGGAGAACAAGTACCACTGGAAAACAACATCCTGAAATAAATACTGCAATGCGCAAGGTTTGCAAATGCAATTCCTTCATGCATCATCAATTACATTAATGGAAAAAAGGAAAGGCAATATTTGGTAAATCCAGGGATTGTCAAGGTATTAAAGAAGCCCATTTCAATTAGGTCTAAATATGCAGAAGGTGAGCCTGATGAGTGACCAGTTGCCCATCTGGTGTTGGTTTGTGTTCAGTGCCTGTTCCACTCCCCTCCCAGGAGACCAAAAATGCCCTGAGGTGCCAGCTGAGCTCCACTATCAGAGTCTGTTCAGCTGGAACTGAAGCTTGGGGAAAATTTTTGAATGGTGCTGCCAGAAGTTTATTTGTCTGCTGACTAGACAAGAGACCAGTTTCTGGATTATGGATCCAAAAAGAATAAGTTCAGTAAGTACAAAAAAGGAAAATTAACACATCTTTTATATACAATGCAAGTATTTTCTTTACTCAGTGAGTCATATACCATCCAAGTCCCTGGAAGGTGTAACATTAGCAGCTGGTAGGAATATCTCACTGGGGAGCTTTTAGTAAAAACTCAATATCCATTGTATAATATCCTGTATTATCCCTCTTCTTGCCATAAAACATCCTCTGTGAGAACAACTTTGGGCAATTTGCTTTTCAGGAAAATATTTGCTCTCTTCACATTTTTTTTAACCCAGAAATGTTTTCTTTTAATATTTTCTCTTTGTCTTGCCACCCTCCTCCTCAATATGACGTATTCAGTGTCACACTTGCTAATAATTTTCCCTATTATCCCATCCATGGGTTTCAAAGTAGCTGGCAGGCAGCATGACTGCTACATCAGCCAAAATCTGGAAGTAACTGAAAGCTCTGGGTGGGTAAAGCAGGAATGAAACCACCTACACTTTTATAAGAATGTAAGAATTTTATAAAAAATGCAACTCAATAACCCTTAGAGACAGACCTGCTTTCCAGGCCCACATGACTAAGCCACAGAGCTGAGGCAGTTTCAGTTCCCTGAGCTCTAACAACAGTGATATTCCAGATTTACACATCCCAGCAGTGCTGCTGTGAACCCCTGCCCAGGGACATGGTGGGCAGCAGTGTGATGGTGGGAGAAGTCAATTTAAATATAAAATAGGGAATGGTGAGAACTAAACCAGCAAAAATTATGAGAGATTTTCATGCTCCTGTTCTGTAATTTTACCTTCAAGAAGACAGATAAAGGAGATGGATTTATCTAGTGAAACATTGCATGGTTCTCACCATAATAACTGTTTACATCAGCTCTTCTGAACTAATACCTATTTTTAGTAAGAGGTTTTTAAAAGATTCTCAGCTCAATCACTAATTTTGAGATTGCAATTTACCCTGGGAGCAATTTTTCTGGTGGAATTAGTGCCACCTAACTACTTTGATTTGCAGGCACAATTAGTGAGTTAAGCATTTATATATCCTAAAGTGTACCTGTAAAATGGAAAGTTGCTTTTCAAGACATCCAATATGCTTAAATTGAATGCAACTCAGTAAAACCTTACTTTTTCTTTTTTTTTTCCTCTTTTTCTTTCTTTTTTTTAAATTGGTGAAGTTATTTCTTAACTCACCCATCTTTCTTAACATGACTCATTCTATCACAAAGGCTCTCATGAAGCAGTGCCTTTCTTTGTGAGACTCTGTCACTGATTTCTAGTGCTCAAGAGGTGTGGCAAAGGACACTCAGAGAATTTTATTGTTATTTATATTGCCAGGTAAGTTGGACAAAACCACAGGATGCTGAAGACACAAACACAGTGCTGACAACTGATACCATCAACTGCTGAGGTGACCAGGACCACTCAAATTGTAGGGTGGGCAGAACCAAGGACAAATCAAGTAACTGTGAATAATGCAGAATTAAAAAAACAAAACATTCAGAGTGTATTTCAAACATCCTTCAAGGAAAACAAAACAAATCCAACCCAACCCCAGACAGACAAATCCTCTGCTGAAAATTTTGCTTTGTAACTCTTAGCAAGGTCGGTTTTAACAGGCATTCATCAGAGGCTGACAGGGCAGGTGATCACCTTGCCTCCACAAAGTGATGATCCAGAGAAAGAAGGGAACAGGGAACAACCCAGAGAAGAGAGCACCTTGGCCACCACTGTCTGTGGAATGATCTCAGACACAAGGTGGGACTGTTGGGGTGACCTGTGCAGGGCCAGGAGTGAGACTCCATGATCCTTCCCAACTCAGAACTCTCTATGATTCTATAAATTGTAAAAGGAAATCAAAGCTCAAACTGCTTTACATGTACTGCCTCCCTAATTCACTTCCACATCCACCACAAGAGTATTTATTGTAACCATCCATTTAAAGTTAGTGCAGCTCCAAAGAAACAAGTTACTGTAACTCCTTTAAGGCAACTCTTTGCAGGGGACAGGGGAGGTGTATTACTATTAATGTTCTCACTTTAACACCATGCAAAACCCCACAAGGGAATAAATTAGAGTTACCACATCTCCAATTCAGCTCATCTACAGCTACAAGGAGAATGATGCAGTAGGAGAGTATGTAAAATAAGTCTTGGTTCTGTAAATATTGGTGGATGAAAAGTTTGGAAGGAGCAAATGGTTAAAACTGTCCAAATGTTTAATTAGGAATAATGTATAACTAATGTATAACTGAGTGGGGGAATAAAAGACATCAGAACTGAACTTTCCCTAGAAATATCCCTTCCACTGAAAACCAAAGCACTTCCCTGCTTGCAGCAGCACAGAACACAAGAATATGTGTGAATCCCTCCTCCTACTATTCATCCCATCAAAGAACTGTTTGTTTTCCCCTGTGATTTAAAAACCTGAGTTGTCCTCAGTCAGTTGACTAAACCTTGAAAAGAACTGAAGAGAGTTTTAGCAGAAAATGTTTATATACATTTAAATAACTGTAAATGTACACTGAATTAGGGTAAGTAATGGATCATGGTCAGTAATATTTCCTCTCCCAAACTAGGCTCCCCACATAATTTAAGCAGAAAATGGGTCTTTGCTCTTACATCAGCACACAGGAAACATCCCCAAATATGTGCACGTACTGGGGGCAAGGGGAGAGCATTGCAAGATTGGTACAACAATACACCATTCATGCAAGTCAGGCTTACTTGTGTTAATTGGAATCTAGTTCTGCAGGCTGCTAACACTACCCAATACCATGAGGAATGTTCACTTTTTATGTAAGTGATGCCCTGGAATTCATTTTCAAAGCCAGGTACAAATGTCTGTGAATGACTCACTGCTCCTCAGGTGCATGTGGGTTTGTTCATGGGAATCACTGCAGCGCTGCTGAGCTGCTCTTGCTTCTACCAAGGCTGTGGCTCCCAAAATTGTGGTCCACAAGGTAACATCTAGTTCTTTCCAGCCTGACATGTAGCAATGCTACTTTTTTGTGGTCTGATACTAAATCACTATACAAATTTGACTGTAAGGATGCAGAGCAGTCTGGTACACAGCCCAGAAGGTTTGAGGAGCACTGGTTTGGAGGAAAAGTCACCTGGAACTCCAGACAGGACATCAGAGAAGCAAAACCATTGCAGGGACTGGTCCAGGAGCCCAACATTCCCACTACTGCAAATACACCCCTGCCCTTGCAGAGTCTTCTGGATGCCTGCTGTGTTACAGCAACCAACCTCAGTGCTCTTCACTTCATTCCCAGACAGCACCTTCAGTGCTCCAGAGTCCTTCACACTCTGGCAAGGCTATTTGGGTTATCCAAGTGATCTCTCTCTCGAATCCAACACCACCTCCAACAGCAATGCTTCCAACAGTACTGTATTATCTCTGGATCTGTACTGGGATCTCCCAGGAGACACAGACCAAGCCTGACATCTTTATCACCTGATCTCACCCTGCTGCTCACATTTCTCACTACACTGTAGGCTGCCCTGCAGAACTGCAGCTCTGTGCTCTGAGAAAATGAGAGTTTTCCAGGTGTGGGAGACAAGACAAAATGCAAACAACCTTAAAATAAATCTCATAAGAGAGAACACTTGATGCTCCCCAGGGATGGAGCATGTTAAATACATTAAATGTACCATTTAATAAAAATTGATTCTATTTTCTCAACCCCAGTTCACAGAAGACCCTGATCCAACTTCACTTAAGGTCAAGGCAAAAAAAAACCTCCTTCCCTTCTGAGCTAACACTTACCTTTAAATTGGGCCCAAGATGTATCAACAGCAACTGCACAGATCTAGATCAGGGTATGGAGAAGAAATACAGGGCCCCTCCTGATTTAGACCATACAGAAACACTCCCCTGGTCACCACACTTGAACATTAAACTTACAGGCACAGTGAAAAGCAAGAATTAAAGATAAGCAGGTTTTCCACTTACTACCAAAAGGTTTTAGTGCCACTGAAGAGGGGGAGGCATAAAAGTAATCTCCTTGTAAAGTTTTTGAATGTAAGTCCACACTTCCCTTCCAGCAACGGGTAGTGATTAAACATGTAATAACTGATAATGCAACTCCAGTGTTCATCTCCCTCTTTCAAAATTCCAGCTAAGGTGGTAATGAAAAAAGCCAAGGGAGTCAGACCAGCCCTTCTGAACTATTTGTGCATGAAACAGTGCAGATACCAGTTACATGAGACTGCACTGCTAGTAGTAAGAGGAAGATGTTGTTTAAGAGTATTACACAATACCAACAAAAATCCTCTGTACTGCGCTTGAATGAAATTCTGAGGTCTGAGGAATACATGGTGGGGATGGACGGGGTGTGCTAAAAGCTGCTGGGACTTTGGGTGGAATGATAACTACTTCTCTAAAATCTATGGGAAATCTTTCCCCTTGTTATTAAAATAATTTACAGAAGTGAAGACAACCTTGGCAAGGGGTGCCTGAACTACAGCCTGAGGGAAAACAGGCCAATCTTTACTGATAGAACAGATAGATGTGCCACAGGCAGCACAAGTTTCACTCACAACACGCAGCCCAAGTACCTGAAAGGCCAACAGTGAGGACAAACTTTCCTTGTGCAAAGCAGAAAGACAGGATGGGGAAATGAATTGTTACCTTGTGTTATTGGCCATGCAGTACCATAAAATGAAGATATTAATGAAGACAAGGCAGTCTGGAGAGTTTCCCTGTTCTAGTATCCTGCACTCACTTGCTGACATGAACAACAGAAAGACAAAATACAATGCTGGCTGAAGCATTTCCCTCCTCTCAGCCGGAAGCAAGGACACCTTCCCTCCCCTCCCTGACCACTCTACCCCCACCAAAGATTATTTACTTTGCAATCCAGGGCTGCCCAGTGAGAACACAGGCTGTAAATGGCATTTTTATAGTTCAGTCCTTGGTGTGTGGGGACTGGGCCAGGACACAAACAAGTTTTCCACTAACCTGCTCACTGATTCAAGAAAATACTTTCATCCTTGCTCGCAGAGGCATTTCCAAATAGGTTTAACTACTTTCATGAATCAGACCCTCAGACTGTGTGACTGCCGTGTCTCAGCATATCAGACACTGTTCTAGCACAGAGGAAAAATGCACTGTTGGAACTTGTAAAGGGCTTGGGGTCCCCTTCTCTGTGAATGTTCCCACCAAGCTATAAACACATTCACACCAGAGCTGATTGTGTATTTGCAAGGTTGCAACCAACTGCAAGGTTACATCCAGTCAGCTCAAGAGGTAAGACAACACAGGTAGATAAAAGTGCCACTTTTCAAAAGAACAGAGGTTTTAGTTGGAATTGACCTTTACAGGAAAAGGGAGCTCACAAGAAGGCTTAAGAAAATGTACCTGGCAGTGCTTGGCTTTCTGGGAAACCAGAGCCTGAAAGGCATCTGGGGGAATGCCCATCTCTCTGCACAAGTTCCTTCAGAGCCCCAGTTATCTATGATTATTCACCTTTAATGAGTCCTTGCAGATCTCTCACCTCCTCACATTTCCTGGCTTGTGACCTTACACTGTACACTTTTGCCTACCAAGGTTTCCTCTAATGACATCTCTGTGCTCTTCCTGAAGACAGACACTTTCCCTATCTGCATTTCCAGGAATCCTTGTAATACCCCCCATTTGATGCCTCTCAGTTTCCACTTGCAGAAGTCCCTGAGCTGGAGCTGTCTAGGCTGGAGGACTGAGGTGCCCAGTAACAAGGACCAAATCTCTGGGTTTAAGCATTAACCTCATTAATTAATTAATTCATAACACCAATGCTGCGTGTTCAGGAACTGGACTGTAGCTCTCATCCCTGCCCTGCCTCAGAGCTGCTGTACCACTTTGGGCAGGTCATTTTTCCCATCTGGCTTTCTTGGTTTCCCTATCTGTAGATGGCCAGCTTCATTATCCCTCCTGATATAAAACATCTTGAGATCTTTGGAAGACAAACTGTATTGCGAGCCAGGCACTTCTATTATTAGAGCTCTGGTGTGCTACAGAGACACTGGCAAGAAACACAAAAGCAAAAATAAATCCAAGGGCATGAAGAGTAGACAGAGCAATAAAGCACAAAAATTGAAGAAAGAAGGGGAAAAAAATCTTGTGAAAACCAGAGCAAGACACTGGGCATTACTCCTGCAGCATAGTGTATATGGAAGAATAACATTATTTTGAAGCAGCTCTACAAATCCATTTGTCTGCTTTCTCAGTCTTTGTGTTCCAAAAGAGCCCTGTAGTTCTGCAGCTGCTCCTACCTAACTCCACACTTATCTAAGACTTTTGCATGGTTTGGTTTAAAAATGTATTGACTGACTATAGCTGTACAGCTCAAATAGGGACAGAGATGCTCTACCACCTTCTGAGTTCAGCCAGGTTTATCCTTTCTCCAGTTGGGAAAAGCAGCCAGTGAGAACTGAAAAGCACAAGAAAGCTTGGATGCAGACTTGTGGGACAGTGAACTAAACCAGTATTTATGTAACTGCATATGTAGTGCCTTAAAAAGGAAGATCAGCACAGAATTACAGCACTGTCTGGAGATAAGTGAGGCTCAATTCACCACAGTTTTATGTGTGTTACTCTACAGTGCTACTGAGCAAGCAGCAGTTGTGCTCTATCTGTCAGCCTGTCCTCTGCTGTCACAGGATCCTTGCTGCAGAGACTACCATGTTCTGCTACTTTCCATTATGGATGAGCCTGAAGAGCCCTGTGAATTTTCTGTATAAAGAGTTACAGCATCCCTCTAACCAGTTTTCATTATCTCTTGGGCAAAGAGCAGCTTGTATGTCAGGATTAATATAAAAGAAGACAAAAATTCTTTGTGTCTTTGTACTTCCTAAGGAACCAAGTCACCTTTGCTTTTGACACAGCATCAGGAGCTGAGAGTGTATGGATGGGTGTTCAAGTGATCAGAGGGAGAGAGATACCAGACCAGCTGTGCCTGCAAGGACTGGGGTGTAGGATCAACACAAGGTCAAACATTACCTTTGGTGGATTTCTTTCCCCCCTTTCTGTTTGGATTTTCAGAACCATTTCCTCCTAAAAATTTGTGCAAACTTGCCTCTCAGTTAAAAGCCTTTTTAAAATTTTTAATTTATTTTATTGCCTTTTTGATGAGTGATATGAACTGCCAGCAAATACTACGTTTCACTCCCCCTCATTAACATTGTAAATTAATTTCGGACTGATTTAGATGCAGGATTAACAACCTGAGGACTAATCCACTCTTTATTCAGAGGACATAATCAGGATGAACAGTCTTTCATCTCACATCACTCAATTAGTTAGCAGGACCATCTCATGGGAAGCAAACAATATCTGTGTCTCTGCTGGCAAAGGAGCTGTTCAAGGTTAAGGCAGAGGAGTGGAAGACACCAGGCCTGACCCCAACTTTGCTCCAGGCTTCTGCAACCCTGGGCAAGTGCTTTGACACTCTGCACCATTTACCCTGATTTTAACATTGAGAAGTCAGATTTAGAGAAAAGACAAAAGATTAAAAGCAATGTTTGTGGTGGTTTAGAGCAGCATCTTGTATTTCACCAGGTTAAGGATGCCTGGGCCATGGGCTAGCTGCCAACTCAGAAACTTGTTAAGCTGGAGTAATGGATTTAATAAGGTTTCACTTACATGCCTCTACCCTTATTTACGTGAAATGGTGTTTTATTTTGTGAGCACTCTTTTCCTCTGATAGCACTGTGATTAGTACATTATTATCTACATTGCAGAAGCAAAATCAAGCCCTCAGTTTTCAGAACAGAAAAAAACCCCAAGAGAAAAAACTGCTTTTCTTAAAGCAACAATTATCTATCAGAAAACTTGACACATTCAAGAGCAATCCTGCAATATCTCAGTGATGCTGTTTTCAGATGCCCTATGTGTTTGCTAGAGAAATAAATAACATTTCTTGCAATTAACAAATGAATATCCTGTTGAAGTTAGCTTTTACTTGCTGTCAATAAATAATCTTCAGAAGGATTTCATCCACTGAGGGGAATGAAGATTAAATACATGCTTTGGCAAGTGTCCTTTTCCACCAGAGTATTTTCTTGAAGGCACTTTGTGTCTGATGATACATTGAGGACCTGTTCCTCTGAGTACAATAAATAAATACAAATAATTGCTGTAGAAAAGAGTCTGACAGACAACCAGTGCCATTTTGGGCATAACTGATTGATGCTACTTATAATCAGTGACACTTGTAAAGCTGCAGCCTTCTGTTCTGGACACATGCTGCTCACATCAGCTGAGCTGAGCTCTGCTGTCACACAAGAGCAGCATTTTTTAAACATTTAATACAAGTTGTTATGAATTGTTTGTATTACAACACTACCAAGAAGCTGCAACCACAGATGAGGACCCTGCTGTGCTGTGGGCTGCGGGAAATAAAAAAGGAGGTGATACTGCAGTGGTTCACATAGTTTGAAATCAAAGACCAATTGATGGAGCTCCAGAACATTCTCACCTTCAGTGTGATCATAAAGAATGAATGATTTTATACAAGTCAGTGTTGCCCACAGTTTCACAGACAAGCTTCTGACAGGTGTTTGGTATCCACAGTGACAGCATGGGAAAACATGTCTGGCAGGCATGCTATTTCAAAACCTAACTGAATTCTCACTTTTTCAGGGCTATAATTGTTCCAGTGTGGTTCCCTCAGACAGATGACAGTGACAAGACAACCACAGCACCACATATCCTTGACTCTAACTAATAGCTCTGTAAGAGGTTTTCAAACCAGACTGTTTTCTTAAAATACTGCATTTCTTAAAAATACTGCTACTCCTTTCAACTCTCCATGAGGATCAAATGTGCTGTCAGGGCTACCTGAGACTCATACTCAGTGTGCAGCCCACTGACACAGGCTCTCCTCTAAGCTACCTCAGGACTAGAGGCCAGAGAAGCTGGGTTTGTCCTGGGGTTGTTCAGCTCTGCCTGAAGAAGTGTGAGACATGAAAACGCTTGTTCCATTAAAAGGTCATCAGAATTGCAACAGTCCTTCCTTACACAACAAGAGAAATGCCAGAAGCTAACAGCATCAAAACCCTAGGGCTGTTGTTAATCCATGAGTTCTCATGGATGCAATGGTTGCTAGCCTTGCCTGCAGCTTTCATCCCCAGGCTCTCACCCTGGTGAGTTTTACATTTTCATGCCACACCATGCTGCCAGGGATTGTCCATTCAGCAGATTCTCTGTCGAGCACATGAAGGGCAAAATACATCACCCTTATTACCAACATAAAGAAGTGAACAGGATCCTGGTGTTGGTTTATCACGAGTTTTCTGATCTAGGGGAAGTAACCATCTCCCACATGAATGTAGTTCTCGTAAATAATATCCTTAGGTTTGTTTTCTTTTGGTCTGTTCTACACTCAAGCCATTCTGAGATGCAATCTCCTGTCCAGCTGCAAATCAAGGCCAAAAAAAATCCTTATGTTCATTTAGTTTCCCAGTAAGAGCGTATTTATTCACCTTTCTAAGAGTAGATTTCACAACCAAGCACCTTAATGGAGAAATCTGTAGACACCCACTGGAGAAGTGACAAAGAGAAGAAACACTCTTTCTTACCTGTCTGTAACAAGCCAGCTCCGCTGTCTTTGACTCCAAAGTGCTGCTGGATGTCTAGTAACACACCTACAAGGAAAACAGAGAATATGCTCAGTGCCTTCAGCCTTTGAAAAGCATTCAACCCAAACCTTTTGTGAAGCATCAGCAAGCCTTCCCATTCCAATTTAAACACATAACTTCTAAAGGTTGCACTTTTTTTTCCCTATACATGCACACTCAGTAATTTTGGGCTAATACAAGAAAAGCAGAGGTGGGCAGATATAACATCATGCAATGAGCCCAGGAATGCAATTCTAATGAATGGAAACTGGTCTTTTCTTTCTGCTTAAATAAGATCAGGATTTTCTTGTGTGTTTTCTGCATAATCCAGACCCCTTAGTTCTGTCATGTTACAGGGAAACTGATTCTGCACTTAAGGTGCTTCAAATGGTTTGACAAGACAGACAGATTGAATGCAAGACAAGTTTTAACAAATCTCTGCTGGAAGGAGATCTGACACATTGATAGGAGCAATGATGGAAGTTTTCATATTTAACTAGTTCTGAGGAGTTCTTGCTTTCAAAACAAATATAACAAATATATTAAAAGTAGCTTAGTAAAGGTGGGTAAGTGACCAAATAAAAATAAATCTCATATATGTATATATTTATATATATTATATTATACAATTTTTTAACTACACTGAACATCCAGAGAAGTTCACCTCCATCTCAAATTCTGATCCAAGGCTTTATCCAAAGTAATTCTGCTCATCACTGCAGGTTACAGAAATCAACTGAGCACCAACCTGAATTCACTTACTCTAAATATCTTAGCTATTGGGACTGCCAAGATCACACTAAATGACAAATACAGAGAGATAAAAGACCCAGAGATAACTATTCCCAGAAGACATTTGGGACAATGCCAAGGGAACAGTCATAAATTAAAGATACCAAAGTAGAGGTAAAAAAGAAGGAAAAGAAGAAGATGGAGAGAAGGAAGGAAAAAAGCAAAAAAGTTCATTTCAGCTATTGTGTACAACTTGTACATCACCATTTACTCAGGACAGCATTCAGGTAGGCTTTAGGCCTCAATATCTGCCCAGATACATTAGTTCAACCTCCTGCAACAAATCCCACTTCCCAACTCTCTCATCAGACTGTTTAGCCCCAAACAAGAAGGCTGAGGGTGGGGAAGGTGTGAACCTAAGCCATGATTAGGTTATCATTACTGATACCGCAGGGGTAGAGGTAGAGCCAGGCTCTTCACACTGGTGCCCACTTAAAGAGGCAAAGGGCACCAACTGAAATTTGGAAAACTCCATTTAAACATAAGAAAATAACTTCTTACTGTGAGGGAGGTCAAGCATGATGTTCAGAGAAATTGTGGGTTCCCCATCCCTGGAGATATTCAAAACCCTGCAGGACACAGTCCTGAGCAACCTGCTCTAGTTGACCCTGCTTTTAGCAAGGGGCTTGGACTAGATGATCTCCAGAGGTCACTTCTGATCTCAATTATTCCGTGATTCTGCAAGTTCCTGAAGTGCCTGATTACATCCAGCCTGACACAATGTTCCCCTGGCCTTTCTTTTCCTTTGGAGCATTGCTGTCTACTACAATTCAAACAGGAATTTCTTTGCTTCCTCTTGATGGATGGCAGATTTAACTCAATTTACAAAGTGCCCAGGCATTTCTTGACTGTGCTTCCCTAGTTTTCTCCATTAATAACTGAGATACCATTATGCAGGCAGCAACTTATGAACAAAAATAAATTTGCATTTGCCTAGCAAACCCCTTTGTGCCTTAGCTGATTTACCTGCTCCCCTTGGTGTTCTAGTCTTCCACAAAAAATAAATGTTTGACATGCAACCCAACTTACAAACCTCACTGAAGAAGATGGAGAGAAGGCTCTGAGCACTTTGTTACTGCTTGCACCCAGACTGCTCACATCAGGTGAAGCTCAGCAAGTCAAAACAACTCACGGGCACAATAATCCCAATTTTAGGAACAATAAACTCATCAGCATTCTCAAGAACAATGTGGAAGAAGGGAGGAAATACTGAGTACAGTATTTTCTCATGCTCTCCTATCATCATTCAGTTGTGCTGCACAGAAATGAAATATCCTACTCACTGCCTGAAGCTGAGCAGTGGGTTGGACTAGATGGAATGTATTTCATGAAGGAATACACACTCATGTCCAGCACCCTGAAAGGTGCCAGTCCTGCCTTCAGCAATATATTCCCAGCCATGCCAGAACGCCAAAGAGGCACATTAAACTACGAAAAGTTATCAGAAGCAGGAGCCTGGGATGTGATGGAAAACAGATTTTTATGGATTTGCACAAGAAACCAGAACAGAAAGTACAAGGGAATGTAATGGTGCCTACAGAGCAAAGCAGAGGAGAGTTTCCAGTTCATGACAAGTTATTTGTCCAGTGACAATGGCTTCACAGTCCTACAGACAATAATGAGTTTTATAAGTTTGGACTCCTGTAGCCACAAATGAAACACAGGATACAGACATGCAGACACCTTGGATTAATCCTACAATTTTATCCTGGTGGTGAAGAGGAAAGTGGGTTCTGTGAAGAGTCAATGCAACAGGACAGTGTAGAACCACAATTATAAGTCCTGTGGGAACTTAGACAGAGGTCTCAGATGATTAAGAGAGATGTGCATGTCTAATTGGTAAGGATTTCCTACTCTAAGTTACTTTATATTCTCTTTGGACTACAGGTGTTTTGATTTGGGTTTAGAGCATTAAATTAGAGGCAGCAGAAGGCAGATGATGCAACACACCTATGAAGTGATAGTAGTTCCTCTGCTGTGGGAGTTTTCCTGCTCAGCCACTCACCTGGGAAGACACTCCTCTTAAATTCATTCAGCTGTTTCCACCTCACTGTGGCAATGACTCACCCCAGACTTTAATAAGATTTAGGGATACAATTAAGCAATGATAGACCAGGGGAGAATACAGCAAAATGATAGAGCTTTTGACTTTCCCTTCTGCTTTTAGACAATGGGGAGGGAGAGAGCTGGAGCCAGGCTCCAGACAATGACCACATTGCTTGCAGAGATGTGCTGCCAGGTGCCTCACAGCATCTGATGCAATCCAAAAAGTGAAGCCACCACATGTGGCTGGCAAGGCCTTTCTTGGATTCAAGCTCATACCTAAGACTCAGGAGGATCTCAAAATAGCCAAGAGCAGCCAGCAGGCACCAGTCTTCCTGAGAAGCACTCTGGAAGGCTGCTGGCCATTTGGGATGTCTGTATGATTACACAGCACCCGGTGTGCTCCCACCTATTATTTCTTAAACATGTTCTGTATTTTCAGGACTGAGCAAATGTGCAGGAAACATGGTGCCAACCTCCCAAAGTATCTCAGCAGCTGAACCAGACACTGTTAATGCTGATGCAGAGCTTGGAACTCAATGAGATGAAACCCAGATGAAACCCAGCCAGGAGTGCTGATCAAGATGGGCACAGTGACAGGACTAACTGGGAAACCCAGACAGAAGAGCTAAGACTGGTTAGTGCAGCCCTTCCTACGGGACTTTTACCTGGTCTAATGTCTAAGCACCTGACAGATACCAAGGCAGTTATCAGACTTTTGTGGGCACTGGGCATGAAGAGGACTTTTAAAAGCATTTTGGAGGATAAAAGGTCATGGAGCGTTACAGATAGGGAGGGACATGCCTGACCTCACCCACTCGCAGGGTCAGAGGGTTTCTAGGGTACTGCTGACGTTTTTAATGACCATTTCACAAACAGTGATTGTAAAAGACCTGATTCTGACGCTTTTGGAATGCAAATCCACATTGAATGGCCTAGGTTATCTCTGATTTAGGGGAAATACTTTGAGAAAGGCAAATTTTCCTGGAAGTGTGTGGTTCACACTTCAAACAGGGAGGTAGGTGGTACAGATGAGGCATGAGGCAAGCAGCTTGCCTAAATAGGTTTTGTGTTCCTCACCTGAGCTACAACAAATCAAAAGCTGCAGGATTCAACGTGGGCTCTTCACTGAGCTACTGCTGCCTGTACACACTGCCATAATAAGAAACAGTGTCCATAAGCTAGACCACAATGAAATCACAATTTCAAAGCAAAAAGATATTAGAGCTTCCCTGGGAGAGCCCCATTTTCCAGTCACCAAAACAGAACATCATGATTTGCTTTCAAACGGCTTCCAAGGCAGGTGCAAGATGTGGACTTGGCCTGTGCACAGAGTGCAGAGTTACACCAGCAAAGCACAGGTTTGCAGCTCACATTCTTTAAACATTGCTGCAACACCAGGGACCAATGTAACTACTTACTTAGAATGCATGTGCATTTTTAAAGGTATTTTTTGATGGGGAAAAATGATGGTGCTTGAAGGAACCACCACAGAGTTTTCTACAGGATGAAGGATGTGTGCTCCCAGCACCCTCCCTCCTGCCCCACTGCAGGTCTGGACCTCTCTTTGGGGAACCCAGATTCCCACTCCCAGCTTCCTGTGAGCCAGAGCAGACTCTGTACTGACAATACTGTTTCTTTTATTACCTCTTGCTACCTACCTCCCTTCCTTATAAAGGCATTTTCTTCCCAGACTGTGCTCCCTGGTACTTCCAGGACCAGCTTCCTCAAGAAGAGGTAGCTATGCAGGGATAGCCAAGCCCTGGCCTTCTATCCATTTTAATGCACAAACCACCTTCCTCCCATCAGGCTCTTCCTCATGCCTGCAGCCATATCCAACCTCCTTCAAATAAAGCATTAAGGAGGCAGAGGAGTGGTGCACACACCTGTCTCTTCAGAGACATGTGAAAAGATTAGGTGGAGAGAAGTTTATTCTGAGGTCTCTGTGATTGTATCTTCACTGCAACCCCAAGGTGTGACAGCAGTTCACACACAGATCCCTGAGCTTCAAACAAGCTGCTTCAGCTCAGCCACCCACCAGCTATTACACACCAGCGTCACAATTTGGGCCCTATTTAAATATTCAGCTGCAGAAAACCACCATGGTAGCCCTGCTGATATTTGTACCTCAAGATAAATTCCCACTGCTGCCAGAACTAGCAAGTCTAGAATATAAATGCAGTACCACCTTCTTTGGATTGCCATGAAAGCATTCCCTGCCTGCTCTTTAAGCACTGATAAAAGCCTGGTGACATTTGGCTTGAAAACATTGACAGGAGCTTCCTTAGGACATAAACACTGACTTTCCTTCTGCAAAACTAGTTTCCACTGTTGCATGACATGACAATATGCACTGGTGAAACAGTCTTTGGTTTTGAAATAATGCTGCAGGATTAAAAAGAAACAAACAAAACAAACCCAGCAATTAGACAAATCAAAACAAGGGTTTCCTAAGATCTGCTCACACTGGAATGCATGAAACTTGTGACCTAGAAAGCACTGAAAAGCAACTGCCAACACCCACAGTGGCATGCTTAGGAAGGGGTTTCCCTGAGTAATATAGAGTGCGGGAAGAGACAATCACAGCAGCTCAAGCTGAACATCAGAGTGAGCCACGGTTGTGATGTCATTCACAGGACATGAAACAGCTGCTTAATAATATGGAGTAGAATCACAGAATATCCTGAGCTGGAAGGAACCCAAAGGAATCACTGAGTCCAGCTCCTGGCCCTGAACAGACACCCCAACAATTCCATCCTGTGCATCCCTGAGAGTCTTGTCCCAATGCTCCTGGAGCTCTG
Source organism: Lichenostomus cassidix (assembly GCF_008360975.1). Lineage (NCBI taxonomy): Eukaryota > Metazoa > Chordata > Aves > Passeriformes > Meliphagidae > Lichenostomus > Lichenostomus cassidix. Next base: position 3,576,406 of record NC_139499.1, read on the forward strand.
GCAGCCTCAGGCTGTGCCCATTCCCCAGGAAGCCTGTTCAGTGCCCAGCACCCTCTGGGGGAACAACCCTTCTCCTGATATCCAGCATAAACATTCCCTGACACAGCTCCGGCCATTTCCTAACAAAACCCCAGAGAAATGTGAGAATTCAAGACCTTCACATGCACCGAGAGCCTCCCCACTACCTGCAGAAGGTGATGAGGTGGAGGCTTGTCTCAGCTGATGGTGTTGGACTGTCAGGACACAGCAGAGGAATTGCTGTTCACTCCAAGCAGCATTTGCAGTGGGTTTTTGGAAGGACAGGTTGCTGTGAGCCCTGCACAGCACACACTACTGCTTGGGAAATGGAATAAAAATGCCTGTCTGAGGTGACATTCCTCTTCTGAATCAAAACCAATGTTACCCTTGGAGACTTACACCACTTGTCACACCCACTTTTTCCATTCAATGTTTTTGTCATTATTATAGTATCAGTAGGGAAGTATCTGAGCTATTCATTCATTCATTCCCAAAGGCTACTGCCTTACCTGCATGGCATGTAACAAGTAATTAAGCATCAGGGGGAAAAAAAAATAAGGAATGCAATTAATCAAGAGCATGAAGAAGAAATATATTAAAAAAGCAACTTCTCACTCTGGCAGTAATGAATTATGGTTTCTCTAACACAGCTCAAACTCCACTGTAATGTGGTATGCAAAGGCTGAGCACTAAATTGCCTGCAAGACTGGGAGGAGATAAAAAAAGTTTGTCAGGTGTAGAATCGATTAGCAGAAGGCATCATTAACACAGGGTCAGGGCGTCTAGGGAAGGCAGCACAGGACAGCCAGTCCTCTTGGGATTAAAAAAAAAGAATCAAAACAAAACAAATAGGAATTTGAATGCAACCATGCCTGCCAAATGCTGGGTGCCTCACTGGTAAACTCACACCCTAATCAAACACTTCATCTCTTTAATTACAGTGTAGGTCTGTTCCCAGGACTACGGCTGGGAAGGATGTCATTGTCAAATAGGGAACATAATGAAGCATGAACTAAAGGGCTTAAATTCCAAAACAGGGAAGATTTTCCATTCATGACCAATTGCAACAACAGCTCTCAGCAGTAAAACTGAAAAACGACATGGGCCAGATCTTAGGAGAAGCTCACAGTGTCCCTTCACTCTCCCCTCCACCTGGGACACAGCTCCCTACAAGGAGATCCCTAATTTCACCCCTGCTTCATCTCACTTGCAGACTCCTGCTTAGCCTATCTTAATCAGCCTGGCAGTTCCCTCAAGCCAAGGGAAGACTTCAATTAGAGATAAGTGACAGCATTTGGCTCAAAGGACAGACTAAAATGAATTGGCACCTAGACCTGAACTTAAAACCAAGCTTATTCATTGAGACTCGGAACAGTTCCTTTATGTGGAAGGGGAAAAATCAGAAACTCTTACAACTCTGAAAAATCAACAGAAACTGATGTAGTAACTGAGGTTTATATTAGTCATCTGAAAGGACAGGAATCATTAACAGCTTTCAGACAATGCTGGCCAGACCTTTCTCCTACACCCAGCATCTCTAGCTCAGGACTCAGTTTAGACCCAGTTTCTGAGGTTTTTATCTCATGCAAGCACTTCTGCTTGAACACAGAATGAAACACAATCTTTACCAATGGGAAAAGCTACTCTCAGGACATTTTAGATCTAAGCAGCAGCCTCACCAGATTTTCACATCAAAGAGAAGAGCCTCAAAAATTGACATTATTGTTTCAATTATTCAGAGACTCCCCCAATTCACATTCTCCTCATAGATTATGTAGCAGAAAAAATTGGGCCTGCCACCAAAAGCTCTACTTGTCTTCTGCCTTTCTAATCTTTAGACAAGACTAACAAGTTGAGCTAATTCATGCAGTGAAACATATCTCAGAGACTTTGTATATGAACTAATTAAAATAAATAAAACCAGTATGGATAATGATAGAGCACATCAAGTGCATATGAATTCAGTCAGTGACTCACTGCTCCCTTGTTTTCCTTATTGGAAAACTTGGCGTATCACCATACTGGGGTGATGATGAGTCAGGAAACTGGCATGAGCCACAAATTGCAAGGAAATTAAAATAAGTATCTGCAAAATCTCTTTTTAGAGAGATTTTGGAGATTTTTCCTGGCTTGGTACAGATGTGGTTATGGACTTCACAGTTCTAATCCCATGGTTTTCTGACTAGATAAAATCAAGAAAGGAAAGAGGCATTTATGAGTTCTAGAGACAGTATATAGTGATTAGACTCGTTCTCAGGATCAATTTTATACTTTTATAAAAGTATATATTTTAAACATATACTTTTGAAGCACATCACCACATTCAACTGAATGCTTGATACCACCTTATCAAGTAAATAGGTGGTATTAATCACTTCGATTAATCACTTGGAACCAGTCAAAGCACATGCAAATATTTTAACAGCACTGTTTAATGGTGTGAACGGCATGAGGATAATAGTTCTCAACCTAATTCTGTGCAAGCATAACCTCAAGCTGGTCACTTTGCTGCCACTTCACTCACACAGACCACGAGAACTTGCACTGTTACACCTTCTGACACAACACCTGCTGGATTTGAGGTTTTCAGGCAGGTTGGGAACATAAATCCCACCAAAAAGCCTGGGCTATCGTGTGCACTTCTATGTACAAGCACTGTGTCTCTGGAGCTCATCAGCATTATTTCACAATAATAAAATTCAATTCAAAATGTTAAACTAAAAAAAATTAGAGACAAAAAATGCAGATTTCAAGGTTGTAAAGGCAAAAGGAAGAAAGCCTTGATGTTCTCTGGTTCCACAATCTAGCAAGTGAGGGTTTTTTTCCCACTTCCTTCTCTCCTACATGCAGATTTCTGTGATGTAGGAGCCTGAGTGAACAACTGGGGTAATTAGTGACTGATGACTTACAGCAGATGACAGCTAATTTCTCCAGTTAGGAAGATTTCTGTAGAAATGTGCACTCAGATTGGACATACTTCCAAGTGACTGCATCTCATCTCTCATTTACATTTTGCTTCTGCTTGGCAATGCCTCGGAGCTATTTTGGAACATCACAAGCTGTCCAGGGCACATTGGTATATTGTATGTAATTGTAAGGAGCCTCCTATTATTTTTTACCACAAAGAATGTTTTACAAAATGCAAGGGAGATGCCAGATGCAGAGGTACCCTGCACAGAGTGATCTGTAGAAGAGCAGCAGCCAGGAGAAAAGCAGCCCATCAGGGAACGTCAGGCACATTCCAGGCAGGTTTCTGCTCTGCACAACTGTCAGATCTCTCAGTCAGAGAGCGAAACATCCACTGTCATGGTCCTGGGCTAACAAAGAGCTCTTGTCATCAACTTCATGCCAGCACAGGGTGTAAGAGCACATCTCCAGTGCTGCTGCACACTGAGTTTCACAAGTGGTTGTGCAATGTTAATATCCACTACAGAAACCTCCCGCTGGGACTCAGATCTGGACAGGCTCGTGAGGCTTTAAGTGCACAAGTGGAAAAGCTGGAATTGTCTGTAGCATGTCCTCCACAGATTTAAACCTGAATAAAACTGTGATGCAAACTTGGTGCTACCACCCACTTCTAGGGTGACAGGAAATCTCTAAAAAAACCCAAAGCCCTACTATTTCAAGTAGCTACCTAAACCTTGTTTAAAATTCCAGATGAAAAAGCTTTTGAACACAGATAAAAATATCTACTCTAACTCTAGTAATTCCAGAATAGCCTTTACTCTTAGACATATGCTTTAAATACCCCTGAGACTCTGCTGCTGAACATGGCATGTAGGTTCATGAATCTGTCATCCTGCATAAAGAATCATGGAATGGTTTGGGTTGGAAGGGATGTTAAAGCTCATCTTGTTCCACACCCCTGCCATGGGCAGGGACACCTTCCACAAGCCCAGGTTGCTCCAAGCCCTGTCCAAGCTGGCCTTGAATATTTCCAGGGATGGGGCAGCTACAGTTTCTCTGGGCAACCTGTGCCAGGGCCTCACCACCACAACCCAGAATTCCTTCCCAATATCCTATCTAACCCTGTCTTCTGGCAGTGGGAAGCCCTTCCCCCTTGTCCTGGTACTCCAGGCCCTTGTCCAAAGTCCCTCTCCAGCTCTCTTGGAGAGAGACTTGCCTTTAGGCACTGGAAGGAGCTCTAAGGTCTCCCTTGTGCCTTCTCCAGGCTGAATAACCCCAACTCTCTCAGTCTGTGTTCATAAGAGGGAGGATAAAAGAAAGGATAAGAAGAGAGAACAAAGTTGCTCCAAGGCCACAGTAACACAATGTTCCTTTCCATTCACCTCTTTTTCCCTGTTCTTTCTGGAGCACCATAATTAGGACTTTCAGGGTCTCTTCCACCCACCCTTATCTGGAGGGCACTATGATCCCTACAGCTGTTTCTTTAATCCAACACACATTCCCTTCCTCCTATTCCTTCTCCCCACTCTGGTATTCAGCTGGGGAACTCTCCCATCACAAGTGCACTGACCTGCAAGAATCCTATTACGTGCATAATGTAAATAAATCAAAAGGTCCTATTTTGTTCTCACATGCTCTCAGTGAGATGCTTTTCCCACACCTGAGGTTTGGAGTAAATTCCTACACACTGCCAGTGCTGGTTCCTGGAACTCCCTTGAGCTTTCTGCCACAAGTGTTTACAGCAGCCACTGCAGAGCTCTAACCATGGACATTTTTTAATTTATGCACGAGTGGAAATGCCCTACTGTCACTCCAACATCTCCCACGGATTGAAACATCTTTCCCTGAGCACAAAGCAATGTGACACTCCTCCTCACATGCATTTATCTCCCATGGAAACACATTGAGTGTTTTTATTTCATTCTGGGTCCTGGTCAAGCTGTGCCAGGATGTGATCAAGTATGGTACCCAACTGTCCATTAGTTACTCTAATCCAAGTGTCTTTAAATTCATCTCACTGACAAAGCAAGTGGCTTTGTACATGTAATTAGTAAGAGCACAGAGGGATTTAAAGATCTGTGATGGCCACAAAAGCCTGTTAAGGAACCCACAGCTTACCCACAGCACTACTAGAGAAAAGAAACCAGTGTTAGAGTTATCACAGGAGATATTTAAATGCATCGGTCTAGCTTCTTAAAATAATCTAGTAAAGAATTGACTATGTTCTATAATAGGTCCATAGCTGATAGAGCAAAAACCTGTGGATAAAACCTTATACCTGCATGAGAATGTGTACTCAGTTGAGAATAGAGAGCCCTAAAATAAGCATGACAGGCATGACAGCAAGGGCTTCTCCAGAACTGTGCAGAGTCAGTGCTGTGGGTATGTGGCAACAGCGAGACCAGGAAATCCTCACAGCACAAAAAAGGCTTGTCCTGTTTTACTTATAAAGTGTTTTATTCAGTGCAAGTTGCAGCAGTTTCTGGAGCTAAAACACCCTTCACAGTAAGGTTTTTGATTTTGCCAAGCTGCATTGCCACAGGACCTCCATGAGAAATGCTGTGGTAACAGGACAGAGATGCACACTCCCAAATGACACAGCAAAACCTGAATTCAGCCCTGAATTAGGAAACAGGGCTGCTCTGTTCCCAATCCTGACACTACATCACTCTTTAACCTTGGGTATGTTATTTGATCATGCAGAATTTCAGTCTGCATTAGCCTAATGAAGATAATAACAATAATCATGTGTGTCACAGATACAGTTGGGCTTGGTTATTATGTTCTTGTGAAGTGCTTGGAAGAGCCCCAGATGAAAGGGAAATTAGGAGAAGGAAGATTAATTATAAGATGTGCATCCCAAATAAAAACCAGACAGGAACATTTTTGTTGTTGCTGTTATTAGGAGAGAGTCTGTCTGATTTAGGCCAGCTTTTATTTCTCTGTTGGTAAAGCAGACCCATTTGAACCACTTTCCACGTTCAAATTTTATTTGTAGATGGTGGGTAGGTGATAAACTCTGCTAAGCTTCTGATATTGCAGATATAAAGGCCTTTGATCAAAGGTCTGATTTTACAGTAACCACTGTCTGTGATATGACAGGCCTGCCTGTGTTTTTAGTGTTGTGAGGCAAAACAAGGAACCAAAAATTTACTGCACTCTGAAGGAAAGACCAGGACTGAAGAAAAGGAAATTTCCTATGGCTAAACACACCATGGTGAGCATAGTCATAATGGGAAACAATGCACTGAAATTGTACTAACCAGCACTTGGGTGTTTAACAACAACTTGTCCAAATGGAAACATATTTTCTAGAGTGATTTTGTCTTAGGAAGAGCCAAGCATTTCTCATTTAGGTCAGTATCTGGAATGACACCTCCAGTCCTTCCTTGGACACCTTCTGGGATGGGGACTCCACCACCTCCCTGGGCAGTTCCAAGGCCTGACCACCCTTAAGAAACTCCTCCTGATGTCCAATCTGAGTCTCCCCTGGTGCTACTAGAGGCTGTTTCCCCTTGTCCTGTCCCCGTTCCCTGGGAGCTGAGCCCAACACCCCCCTGGCTGTCCCCTCCTGTCAGCAGTTGTGCAGAGCCACAAGGTCCCCCTGAGCCTCCTTTGCTCCAGGCTGAGCTCCTTTCCCAGCTCCCTCAGCCATTCCTCATATGACTAATTCTCCAGACCCTTCCCCAGCTCCATTGCATTTCTCTGGACACACTGCAGCACTCAATGAGTACCAAACTTAAATTCAACATCATCCAGTGACAAATACAGTTCTAACTCTAACTTCATTGTGATACCAAATTTCATTAAATATCCCTTGGGGTATTCAGTAATGAATTCCTTAAAAAATAGATGAGTACAGGAACCTGGGAAAAAAAAAAAATCATAATTGCATGTGCCTTCCAGGACACACAAACCCCTTGCTTTCACCTTCCACAGAAAGTTTTCAGGTTTTAAAAAATAGGGTGGTATTGAACCCTTCATTTCTCAACAGTCAGATTTTTAAAAATTGCTGTCAGCAAGTCACCTACACCTTAATTTGTGATAATTAACAACGCAGTAGAAGAAATAAAGGACATAGTCTCCACTTGTTTCTGGAGACACTGCAATACAGCTAAAGAAGGAGTTTCGCCCCTTAACTATAAACAGCAAAAGGCTCTAATTTGTTCAGCTTCTGCTCATGAAATGTGCATTAATTCCTTAATGACAGGTGCACCTCGGAGTCAGGACAGCTAATCACTAGATCAGGAGTTAACCACAGCACAGGCTCACAGAAGCACACATCTTTTTCAAAGAAAGCCTTGGCAAGGTCCCACAAGCCAGTTCACAGCAAGTTTATAGCAAAAGGTTATTTCCTAAAAGTAGAACTAATGATCCCTGTTTTTCTGTGGCTTTATGCTTGAGAAAGCCATCTCCAAGCTTTTTCAGAGGTGGTGGATATTCAAAATCTTTTGCCTTCGTGGTTTCTTTCACATCTCATAAACATTAATCTCATGTTACAGGGACTCCCTCATTTCCCTGGCTCCAAATGTCTATGAAACCTCCAGCAGTGTTGTATCGCAGAGAAGTCTTCCTTCAAGTGTGGCCAAAATTACCAATGGATTAAAACAGTTAGAGAGGAGAGGAATAATGAATAATCCAGAGAATGACCTACTCTACAAAATACCCTCTGTTTAAAAGAAACTGCTTCAATTGCAATTCATGTCTTTATTTACTGGAATTGCCAAGGTTCTTTTATTTTTTATTCCACATTCTCTTCCACAGTGACTTTGCTGTTTCAGAGCAGCCATCTGCACTATAGATCCAGAGTCAGCCATAGCAGCTCCTCCTCTCCATACACAAGCAAACCAGCAGTATTATTCCACTGCATCTATAAACTTGGAAATGTGTACATTATCCCTCATCTCTTACAACTCTCTCTTCCATTAATCAACATCGTCAGCCTTTTAGTAAGATAAAACACCACACAACTTTGGTGAAAAACAGACCTCACAGAATTTCTGCAATGATGTTTCATAACCTGAAGGGTCCCAGTTGGCCATTAAAACATGGCTTTTGGGGTAGTTCCTAACTCCCATTCTCATCTCAGGATGTTATGTATGAAGTGGAAAGCTGTTAAATCTTCAGAGATAAACAAGATCAGTCACAGGTGCTGCACACAAGGGACTAACACTGAAATACAGCAAACAGAATCCTTCCCTGCCTATTCACACTCTTCTTTTGCATAGAAATATCTAAACAGCTGAAGAGATGGGGTCAGGAAGAACATGTTTAGGCACCAAATGGAACAAAAAAGACAGAGCTTTGATGAAAAAGCCTGTTGGTGTCCTGTGAACTTGTTTCTCACTGAGAGAAGAAAAAGCAAAGATCCATTTCAAAATTAAAAGACAACTCAGTCCTAGATCAGGACAGTCAATCATCCACACACTGGTCCTGCACTTCAGTCACTGGTATCAAAGGTACTTCTTTCAAAAAACATGTCAATCCTTTTGTTAATTTATTCTTAAGCTAGATATTAAACAGAAAATAAAGCACCTGAGTGGTATGCCCATTAGAATGCTGCATAATACAGAGGGGATAAAACATAACCAGTGCCAGTCTGAAGCAAAAGGGAAAACCAGCCTCAGTGATGCTTGGGTATTGAAGGCAATGCATAGAAGTATTGCAAAACGCCTGTCTGGATGGTAAATTTACAGTAAATGAAGATTTAGGAAGTACTGTGAGCTCTGAGCACTGAAATTGATACCATCAGATAAAGTGACTGTTGGATATAAAAAACTCCATGTCAAGCATTCCTCCATGGGGGATGCATGTTGGAGGTAGAGAGTTGGCTTAAGGTCTTGCCTAAGTGTGCTGTGTCTACAGACTTTATCCTGCTCATGACACTGGCCAGAACCACACTTGGCTCTAGGTACCCTCATGGTGCACGAGGGGTTTGCTGGGCTGTAGAGGACCTGCTGACCACTGCTGAACCAGGAGTTTGCTCTGGAGAGAAAAGCAGAACACACCACGGTGCAGATATAACTCCCACTGAACATGTTTGAGCACATATGGGTGGCAGGTAAATCCATGAGGACCTGACAAGATCCGCAGGTGAGCTGCCCCAGCACAGCGAGCTTTGTTTTCAAACAGACCAAAGCCAAGCCAGCTAGGGTGCTTTCAAGTCAGTCCAACCTCCCGCTGTGAGTGCCACCCAAAGCCAGGAGATACCTGTGCAGGTCTGAACAGGCAGCCAGGAGCTCCCAGGAGGGATGCACTGCAGCATTCCTCACCAGCCTCCACACTGGAATGGTTTTCAGCTGGGCCCCCAGAAGCCGTTTATTCCAAAAGCTCTCCCCCGCAAGGTATTGGGGATGATGGAAATGGAAACAAGAGAAAATTAATCTTTTCATTAATTTAGAAAGATGTAATTCATGACTCATAGAAGGCTTGTATAAATAATGACATTGTTTAAATCTTATTTGTAATTATATTTAAAGCCAGAGACTTTCAAAGCTGCACTGAGAATAAGGCATCCAACTGTCTAATTTATTGTTATTTTAAGCAGGTACTGTATGCCCAAATTCCCTTGGCAGATTATATCTCAGTTTAAGTATTTTGCTAGAGGTAATTTTCACATGTTCATGACAGCAGCAATGAAAGGAAGGAAATCAAACAAAAGAGAATTCCATCTATGTCATCCAATTTCTTCCCCTCTTTGGCAAGCTTGAAGTGCTTTGTGCATAACCGAGAAGCTGCACTCTCCCTGTGCTCCACCTGGTTTGGCAGGGAAGAGAAAGTGGAAGTGAGGAAGAACCAAATGCAAGTGGTTTGGGAAAGGAAGCAAACCAATAAGCTTTCTTTATCTGCCATGCAATCTTAGAAAAATGAAAAGCTGCTCTTCGTGCAACTTCTGCTCACACTACGAGGCACCTGTTCATTACAGCAATGGTAATAAGGAACACAAACTCGCAAGTAGATCACCTTGAAAGTCTTGTTCATACTTCTTCAGACTCCTGCAATCCCCAACCACAGACTTAAATTTCATAAGGATTAAAAAATATATATAGAAAACCAGAAGTTACCAAGGGAAAAATAATTTGTGCTAATGCATATATAAACCTGGAACAGCACTCTGCCTAGGAAATGAGTCTTATTAACACCTTGCTTGAAATACCCCTGGCATGCTTGGAGGGCACCTGGTGATCCTCAAGGAAATTGATGCAATTTTGAAGAATTGTCATATAGCTGGTTGCTCTGGAATAGTTGGACAGAGAACAAAAATGGTTGGAAAAACGCCTATCATGGATCTACTGCTTTTAAATACTTATCACAGTGCTGCACTTGTTGCATGAAATCCAAGACATAGCAAATGGAAAATTATCAGCCTCCTAATATATATCACTGCTAGCAGCCAGAAAGATCACAGGCACCTATTTATTCAGTACAGAGGTTGGGCTGGGAAGGAGTAACCATCCATCTTTCCTTGAGGCACTGTTTTAGCCATGAGAAATTTCTACATGTAAGTATAATCAAATCCTAAAATCCTATATTTACTAGGACTGCAGGATATATATTATATATTCAGAAAAATTGTTCCCTAAATCAGTTTAACTTTTTTTTTCCTGCTGCTAGGAATCTGGGCTGCTCCTCCCAAAATGAAGAAACTTGCTTTTCATGAAAATTCAAATTCCAGTGCAATAGATTTGACTTTCGTTTTGTCTCCTGCTCATTTTGCTCCCACTTTGTGATGGAACTGACACAGAGGAATCCAAGCTGCTCCTTGCACACTGAAGCTGAAAGTAAATGGAGCAGGTTTTCCTTCTGTTTTCAGAAACATGATCAGCAATTTGACTTTTATATGGCCATTATTTAAAAACACACACACAGCCTTTTCCAACCTGGAACTCACTTTCAATTTCTTTCTTGTCTTAGCTGTGTCCCTATCAGTGTCTGCTACAGGTAAGAAAATACAGCCTGATATCTTCAATGGCAGGGACTGAAAAATCTCTTGCAATTAATGCATTTTAAATGCCCTGTAATTTCAGAGAACACCATTAATTCATCTCCTCACACATGGGGTCACAAGCTGCTGTTTCCCCTCTTCTGGTGCTCTAAGGGCCCAGAAGAGGACTGCAGATACTGAGGTACAATGGACATTAGATGTTAAAAATGCAGGTGTTAGAAAGGACAAAGACATTTATCAAATGCAGACACACTCCACCCTACTCTACCTTCTTTTTGTGTAATTTCCTCCTTTTTATATTGTTATTAATGCCATTTTCAGGGAGAGAGGAGGAAAAGATATTCACCTCAGGCACACCACCCTAGGATACTGCAAAAAGAAAAGACTGCCTAAAACATCTATAGACATAAAGTTCCTGCTGCGTGCTGGAGGCAGAATATATCTCCATTCAGCTAAATGGTACAATATAGAAGTGGAGAAAAACTGCAGAAATTGCTTTGAAAACAGAAACAAAAAACTGCTTTCCTGGAGCTATCATCAGGTTTGCTTGTCAGATCAGATGCATTTTTTCCTATGCTCCATTCAAATGCAAAGAAAATGCTTGAAGAAAATTGCTAGTTCTGATATTTACACCCTTCACATATGCAGCTGGAATGAGATTTCTGATGTGGTAGAGCAACAGCATCAACAAAAAAGTCTAAGCCTAATGGCAGTCACACTGCAAGCACTATTTAAACATATGCAAAGGATTTCTTGATTCCCTGATACACACTTTCTAGTAAACTTCATGCTTATGTAATTTTTAAGTACTTTTTGCAGCAAGTTTTAGGAAAATGGGCCAATTCAGGCTAAGATGAGTTTGAAAGTAGAACTGAAGGAATGAGGTTAATAAAGGTAGATGGAGTCATTTGTAGATGTGGCACTTGGGGACATGGTGACCTTGGCAGTGCTGGGGGAACAGTTGGACTTGATCATCTGAAAGGTCTTTTCCAATCTAAACAATTCTGATTAGGTTAGAAACCTCCCCACTTCAGAAAGGAAAGCAGAAGCTCCACAGAAGATTCACATAAGGCAAATCTTTCCTGAGTCACCAGCAAACATTTGTCGTGTTTTAGTTTCCATCTGACAGCAGCACACAGTCTGCCTCATGCCATGGCTTTCCAAGGAAACACTTACAGAATCAGCCTAATTTTTGAAGTAGTAGGATTTAAGAAATGCCATCTCCTGTGAGATTTGGCATTCTCCTTAAAACAGCTGTTATCAAATGCTTTAAGACTAAGCTCTACAAACCCACATGGCTGTACAGAAAATCCCCCAAACAGGGAAAAACCAAGCTCCAAATCCAGAATACAACTCAGTCACATCCAAAACCTATTTATCTCTAAGTTTCATGGCAAAGTTGAAAGGTCTATTTATTATTGTGGCCACAGTTGTGGCAATTACTATCTGTAGGGTATAAATTTCCGCCAGACATCAGCACCACATCTTTATTTTTTTGTAAACAGAAAAAAGTTGATTCCTGACACAAAAATCGTGCTCAGACATGAGAAAACAAGGTTAATAGAGACACAAAGGAAAGGAGAATGCGAGAAAACAATGCATCATTTCTGTCCCTCTGGCAGGTATCTGGAGGTTTAAGTTGGATATTAGGAAAAATGTCTTCACTGAAAGGGTTGTCCAGCCCTGGTGCAGCTGCCCAGGGCACTGGTGAAGTCACCATCCCTGGAGGGATTTAACAGATGTGAGGATGTGGCACTTGGGGACATGGGTTAGTGGTGGCCTTGGCAGTGCTGGGGGAATGGCTGGACTTGATCTTGGAGGTCTTTCCTAACCTAAACCAGTTATGATTCTGTGCTGATTAACTCAATGCCTTTTTTGATATTTGCAATGTAACTGCTGCAAAACAAAACTTGCATCTGTAGAGCTACAAGTAAATAAAATCCTCTGCCTTTTGCTTTGCTAACAAAATACTACCATGGCTTAAGGACATTGTCTGGGGTTTTACCCCCACAAAAATTTAATTGCCTAATCTTTCTTATCCGATCAGCACAGTGTCCCAGTACTTTGCCTATCAGCTGCTTATTCCCAGAAACCTGCCCTGCCCTGATCCTCTTACGCTGCTCCCCAAGTCACCTGCCAAAGCAACTACTTGTGTGGCCATGCCCACAGCAGAGAGGGAGCAAAATCACTGGGAAGGGCAAGAGAAGAGAAAGGGGAATGTGTGTTTTTGCATTACTTTCTCCTCCCTGCAGAAAACAGGGAGGAGACTAATTTGCTTTACAAGACAAAATTAGCAATGCCACTGCCTGCAAATATGCAGGTAAGCCTTCAGAAAAGACCAAACACATTCTTCCAGCTGAAGCATGTTCTAATCCTCACCTCCATTGCTCCAGCTAGATACAGGCTGGTTCCAGAGCCTCCTTAAGTGCTCTGAGTTGCATCATTTCCTCTTCAAGTCCTTTATACCAACTGGTATGTTCTGAAACACATCAATTTCTATCACACTACAGGTATCTAAAAGCTCTCCATCAACATTTTTTTACTTACAGCCCTTGCCCACTTTTTCCCTTTCACACACACACACTCAGAATAAGCAGGGAAAGCCTCATGTTTTAATGAACATTCAGCTGCAAACAAGAGGGTGAAAGGAAATTAGGCATTTTTTCTTCCACCCTCTTCTTTCACCCCTTTCACCCAGTTGATGCAAGTCAACTCATTCACAAATTAACTGCCTATTCATTTGCAGGAGCACTGGAAAGCCCTGCCAAACAACAGGAGAGGAGCAGCAGTGCTTTTCTAGCAGCTGAAGAGCACAGGGATTTCTGCAAAAGGATCTCCTCCTGTGGACCTGTGGGCTCTGTGGTAATACAAACAGTAACATTTTGTGGCAGTGCTCAAAATCAAGCCTGAGCTCTCTGTCCCTTCTTCCATTTATCCTAACACAGGAAAATAAAGTAGTAAAATCTAGACCTCAGTTGTACAGTATAAACACTCTGTAAGTGCCCTGTATTCACACTAACATGAAGAGACTTGAGCCCAGCTATTTTCCTTCCAAACTTGACATTACTCAACTTTGATCAAGATATGCATATCCTTTCCTTTCTGAAACTTTTCAGCCCAAAATAAACATTCCTCCTTCACAATCAAACGTCTTTACAGAAACCCACTACTAACATTTCACAGCACATTTGAAAAATAAACGGTTGCAGCCTATCAAGTAAAGCATTTTGCTTAAATTACACACTCTTTCATAAAATTCCAGCGTGTGGTTTTGCCTGCCCTCCATACCCAGGCCTGCACAGGAGAACACTGCAAGCCCATAGTCTGCTTCATCTTAAACAACATAAAACCCCATTAGTTTGTTGAGAAGCAGATAAAGATGGTCAGCCTTATCACTGAGGGCTGCCAAGAGCAGGGAGATTGAGGTAAGGAAAAGCCAGTGGAGGAATTCATGCCTACAGGTGTGGCACAGGTGATCCATGTGCTAAGCAGAGCTCCAGTCTCCTGACATAACCAGCACAGCAGTGCCCTTAACTGCAATTCCTTACTGAAAGTGGAAATAGGACATAATTAGTCTATAACCAAAAAGCCTTCCCCAGGTGTTTCAGATTGAAGACACATCCATGACTACTTTAGTAAGCATCAAGACTTCGGTAAATTTTAGACAAGTAAAAATATCTGGAGCTTAAAGTATCTTTGTACTTCAAGACTGACCTCCATCCACATCCTCCATCCATATTCAGTTACCCCATAAGCCCTTGAAGATCTGAAGTTGGCTAATTGCATTTGCTTGTCATGTTCTCTTACTTGACAGATCCATACTAAGGCTGTGAGAGTAGTAACAGTCATAACAACAGGAGATGTTGTTTATCCAAGAGGATAAAACTGATGTAAAAGGCAAACAACAAAGAGGTTAAATTTCTTTGGACTCCTAAAAAAACCCCAAACCCAACAACAAAAACAACAAAACCAAGATGAAACCCAACCAAAATGATGAAAACCAGATGAAAGTGCAACTCATAGCCATCTCTCATGTCAGCATTTCAAGTTCTGAGATTTGATAAAAAATATATATATTCTTTCAGTTTATGACATAAGAGTTAAACATATGGCCTAACATGAAGGGACTGGGTTCTAGCTGAACCTCAAAGCATGTAGCTGATGATTTCAAACTAGCCAAAGGCTCATAGCAATAACTGACCCTTCCAGGAGCTGATAGGAATTAAAGAGCAGAGCACATTATTTGGAAGATTCTTGGATTTTGCATAGCAAGCACCTCAGAATTGTTCCCATAGTAGCTAGAGCTCACATTTTGAAGTATCCCAGACATATCCCAGTATTCCAGCCTGCTTCTCCAGCACATCCTTCTGCTGGATGGCTACACTGCTTTCCAAAGGGTACAAACTTTACAGCCACTCACTCACAGCAGGCACCTCCTGCACCCTCTGCTCATCCCCGCTGCCTTCCCAGGCCTTTCTGTCCCAGCAAACCCAGAACTGCTCATCCCCCCTGCAAGGCAGGAGCCTCCACATCCACCAAACAGAGAAAACCATGCTGAAGGGTTTAAAGCATTCAAAATTCCAGCTCAGAAAGAGAGAGCTGCCCCTGGCCAACGTTTCCAAAGGCAAAATTACAGCATGCGGGAATTACAGATCTGCAGACAAACCAGCAATTTGTGAGGAATTCAAGTCACCAGAAGCGACAAATTAGGACCACAACACTAACAAAATTAGACACAGTCTCCTTTTAACCTCATCTCTATTTTAAGAGTTTGGGTTGGATTTTTTTTTTTTAAAAAAGGGTTTGTATTTGTTTTGTTTTTAAAGTTTCCATGAAATTGGGCTGAGAGCAACTGTTTAAGAATGATGTTTCCCCATAATTTATTCTCTTTACCTTACAATGTGTAAAATCATATCTATGTCTTTACAACGAAGTTTCTCTCAGCCATTTAACAGATTGACAGAGTCACCCAGCAGAGATAAAATTCAGTAGCCATATGAAAATTTGAATAAACTTTCCAAACATGCTGCTTGATCGGAGGCCTGGGATTTTTTTTTTTTCAGGTTCCTTTGCATTCTTCAGTCTTCTCCCCACTGGGGACACTGCTAGAGTCAAAAGGCACCTCTTTCCCAATGTGCCTCTCACTCATCTACATGTCAATAGACTGAACTATGGAAAAACAAAACAAGAACCAAGCCAACTTCCACCTGCTCCACTCAATAACAATAAAATCACAAAACAGCATCTTTAAAGCCATGCCTGTTCATTTGGATAATTACTCTAACAGCCCATCTAAGTATGGCCTCTCAGCCCCTGTCTCCAATGGAGAGACCAAAACCTGAAGAAGGAGGAAACAGCTCATCTGCTGAACACAATGTTCGGAAATGTGAGGTGAACATTCCTCGCCACAGCAAGATGAATGTTCCCACCCCAGCACAAAGAAAGGGTTCATATTTCATATATTTTCCATTGTTTGAGCTTGCTTGTGCAGAAGCAACTACATTTAGCAATCACCAATGGGAGAGACTGAGCAGCTAAAAAGATTATCAGGTTTTTAACAATGCAACAGCAGAATCAATGAGGGAGGCTGCACCCTGTTCAGTTCCACTAATCTTCTCCAGTTCCAGCAGAGAGCCACCCTTCCCTGGGTACTGTTACCTGTAACACTCACCACTGGGATGTGCATCATCTGCAGCACAAATGAAAATTATCCATCACATGAAAAGTTATCGTCAGTGAGGGGGCTGCAGCAATGACCCCCAAAGGAAGCCAAACACCACCATTTACTGCTTAGTCTAAGCAGGGCTCTTATAAAGTTCCCCTGCACTTATTCAGTCTCAGTGGTCTTCAGTGGTAGAAAGGAAGTGGTTACAAGTCTGTATGGAACCAAAGAATTCTGGACTGAAACAAGTCAGTACTTTGAAATGTAAAATATTTCAATGAGATGGCTTCATGACATAAGGAAATACCCTGCAGGTAGTGATGGTGGCAGTGGTTTCAGAGCCAGTCTGACTCCGAGGGGTTCATCAGGCAGTGATGATGATCATGGAGGAAGGACTTTTGCGGCACTGGCAGCCCTGGCAAGTCTCACAGCTCAAAGCCTGTTCCACCCTCACACCCTGCTGCACCTCCACCCTGCCCAGAGAGCAGCTGCTGTGGCTGGCACAGGGTCCTGCACGGGGAAAGGGCAGCAGTCTTGTACCCCAGGGAAGGCACAATGCCCAAGGATCTCAATAAAAACAGCAAGAAAGGCTTTACTGACCTACAAGGGGTTTCAAAGAGAAGTCTGCAGTGTTGCATGAGTGACTGCCCCAGCTCGAATGACACAGCATCCTCACACAGCTATCACTGCCCAGCAAGTGCTGCCTTTATGTGTTTAACAGAAACCTCCTAACACTGCCTGCTCTAGCTTTCATTACATGCTCTGAAAGCACTCTTCACAAATATAATGCGGAGTGTTTATGGACAAAGACAAGCTTTAGAAGACTGGCAAGGAATTAAGTGTCCTTAAAACTACTAATTGGGATGGAAGGAACAGGGAATGCTTATCAGCACAAGCTGCTGGCACCCGAGGTCAGAGCAGCAGCCAGACACGGCAGGTGCAAGCGGTGAAGTCTGTGTGCACATTCTGGAGGGACAGCTTCAAACAGAGCTGCTCTTCTCCACCGGGGCTGCTGCCGCTGCTTAATTTGATTACACACGAGTGAGGGCTGGGGGAGGGAGGGAAGGAAAGCAAAGGCAGGAGTGAGGACCCTCTGGGCACCCATGTGGAAGGTGTTGGGCACCCGCAGCTGCAGTCTCAGCCCAGGGCACTGAGCAGGGTCCCCATGAAATTGCAGGGGCACCAGACAGCTGACATGGCACGAGCCTCTGGGAGACAAAAAATGACTTGCTTTCCCCTCAGCAAACCACATGCTGCATAGCAATTTGGACTGGAAAGACGCTATTCTGGATTTAAAGGGAAACTAATCTGTTAAAGGAAACAGATCCCAGAGCGGGAGGGTCTGGAGTCGCTGTGTGAGCATCGCTCACACACCCTGTGACACCTCGTCCATAACACTTGTAGGTGCTACATTCTCTCAGCTTTCCACCAACCAAGTCTTTTACTACTTGGCTTTTTAAGAACTACCAAGAGACCCTTTTGTAACCACAATTTCTAACCTATTTTCCAAAGTGTACTCTTGCTTCCCTCTAGCCCTGAAATCTTATGGAAGAACCCTGGGACTGTTCCTTTAAAAGACAGAACAATTCAGTCTCACTGAATTCTGGGTTAAAAGGAAAAAAACCCAAAGCAAAAAACCCAGAGTCTAGGATCAGGTCCTCCAGACTAAGCCCAGGAATATCACTAAAGAAGAAAACTTGCTCTTGTTGAGATATTTAGATACAATATATTTTTAAATCTACCTTAAAATTGTCATGACACTACCTACCAGGGTCTAATTATACTTTCATAATTATATGTATTAATATCTAACGTGTGTAATTACAAGGGAGCCAATATATTTTAGAAACATCATACTTATAAACCTACTTTTTTAAAATAGAAACTTCCTGCATAACTGCAAGATCTGTATTTTAGGTCTCCTGTCTTTATGACTTAATACTAGCGGAGGCAACTGGAGTCCACATGTTTGAATGGAAGCTGCAAACAGGGATATTCTCTATTATGTCAAAGGCATTGATTAAAAAACCACCAAAACCTTGCTCCTGCAGAATAAAAGAAACCCCTAAAACAGTGGAAAAAGTAAATAATAATAGTAATAATAATACATTTTACTCTTACCAGCTTCCTTCATTAAAGTAAAAACTTCTTATGTATTTGTTTTAATCTACAAAGATAACTGAAGCACTCAATAGTGGTCTTGCCAGTCAAAAGGGTGATTAATGGAATCTACAAACATCTTAATTATCAGATCAGTGATATAAATCTACTAACTAGTGGTGTCCACACCACAACTAAGCCTGCCTGTTGCTTTCTGGCAGTTTCTGGACAGAGACCACAGGCTGAACATCTATAACTGCCTGGACAATCTGAGCTCTCCCACTGCTGGGCTCACAAACCTCTTCTGCAGGTAGCAATGGCCCAGGAAATCTCTCCCACTCAGGACTGAAGTGGTTTGTGCTTCAGTTGCACAAGTCTGAGTGAATAAAACCAAACATCATCAGGTTACAAAGCCCAGTAATTCCTAAATGGTGATGAAGGTATTTCCCATTCATGTAGAAAATGAGAAGGGATGGTATAATAGAGCTTGACTAAATATTTAAATCAAGAATGGTAAATCCTGATTTGGATTTTATTGCATGTGCTTACAGACAGAGACCTTTCTCCAGCCACTCACGTAACTTCTGGTTTTATTCAAACATCAGCTCCACTTCTAATTTATTCTTGTTAAGTGGCTTTCAGCAATGCAAGTGATTTAAATGCACACTTGAGAGGCAAATGTAAGCTTGTAATGAGGTGCAGTTTGACATTTAAACCATTACATATTTTTGAACATAATATGACTACAGAAGCATTACTAATTCTGAGCCACTTCTAGAGAGAAGTTTAAGAAGGAAGATGAAATGCAGAACAAAAGTGATTTACCTCTCTTTTCTCCAGCAACTGTTGCAACTCCCTTGATTCACAGTCCAAAAACTTGAACATTTTGGTTGCTTTGTAGTAACATAAAGCATGCCCACTGCACCTTAAATAGCTGACAAAAAGTCCCTTAATACCATGTGCATCTCAGTACACTTTAAAGACAAATGCAATTTTAACTCTGCTTGAAAAAAGTGTTTTGGCTTCTAATAGCCCCACTTCTCCAGGGCCCCCAAATCCAGCAGCTTAAGAGCACAACCCAAAACTTAAGTCATGGAAGGTCTGCCTAACTTCAGGGGAATTAAAGCACACATAAAACAGTGGACTACCTTCCAAAACTGGTCCCAGCTTACAAAATAACTGTGAGCAACATCCATTTATGCCCAGCTGCAATTGCCAACATGTAAGAGGTGAAAATTTTGACTACTTAAAAATAAGGAAATTGCAAGCGACCCAAACTTTAGCAGATCTGCCAAGACCCTGCTATAATGAAGTAGGCAAGAGAACTCAATTTTATTGCTTTTGCAATAAAATTCAAGTTCAAGGTACACCCCAGAGCTGAAAGTTGCAATAAAGTTCAAGGTACTTGAACTTTTCAGCCCAGAGCTGAAAAGCACACAGCAACACATGCTGGGGAGGTGTTCTTAACTGCTCCTGAGCATCCAGCATCTCAATACATGTAAAAAAGAGATTAAATAAACACAGAGGTAAATGAAATAAAGTTGGTTATTCTGTCAATGACTAAGAAATGCTGTTGCAGAGAAGGGCAGGGAGGAGAGCAGGAGATATACTGTGTGGGGCACCAGCCAAGTGGCTCCCAACAACCTCATGTTCTGACCAGTGACTCGACATTCTCATTAGGGATTGAGTAATTGCTTGTGCAGTCTGTATGTAAGCCCAGATGGGCAAACCCACCACAGTTTCTCTCACTTGGAGGGGAAAAAAATATCTTCCTTGTCTTAATACCAGCTTAATACCAGGGAATAAAACATACAAACACCACATCTTCATTGATCATCAGAAGCTCGGGAACCTCAGCACATTGTCCTTACAGTCAGAAATCAGTGACTAGAAGCCAACACTTGGTATTTTCAGTACTAGTTATAGGACAGTCATCATGGAGAGATTAATGTTTGTTCTTCCAAGCACTATTACTCAGGCACTTTGTTTGGGACTTCTGAGTTACAAATTTCTGAAAAATTGCAAAGCAAAAAACAACAGTCTCATATCCTAATACTATTACATTAAATATTTTTTTGTCCTACTTCTCTTCCCCATGAGAAAAGGAACTAACACATCCAAGATGAAGCTGATCAGGAACTGTCAGTTTTAATCAGAGCACTGTAGCTGTCAGTCACCAGTGGCCCTTGGGTATTCTGTTTCCTGAATATATAAAAGATTGTTATCCTGAAAGTTAGTCAGCATTTCTGGCTGCTAGACGGAAATAACAAGACTATTAGAAATGCTTTAACACTGGTATAACTGCAGCAGTATTTGAGTTCTAATAGCCCAGCACACCAAAACAGGCAATGACCCCTCTTTATGAGCCACACTGGTGCAATAGAAATAATTTCTCCTTATTGCATAGTTTGCACAGTCGGTATTTATTAATAGTGTTGCAATTCTATATTAATTATTATTTAGCACTGACAGCATGCCTGAAACTGCACAAAATTAGTGCCTGGCCCAAAGTGCTTAAGCAGCTCTGATTCAGCACCCCATAACCAATGTTTCATCCACCAACCTGCTCAGGGACTAAAGGCTGGACAGCAGTGCCACTTGGTCAGCTGATGTCACATCAAATTATTTACATCTTACAGCTTGGGACAGCCAAGCCCCAGTGGCTCTGGCTGGGGCAAAGTTTACAAGCACCAGTCTGTTGGAAAAAACCACCCAACACTAAAGGCAATGTGAAAATGAGAACTCAGTATCTTATGTAAAATTATTAGAAAAGAAATCCTGTCATAGTCTCACATTTTCAAATGAAAAGTCTCACTGAAGAGGAACAGAGCAAGGGCACACAATGGTTTGTGAACTTCCCAAACTGCCCACCTGGTAGGAAAGCTGTACTAAATCAACTGCCTAAGCCAGGATAAAAGCTAAACTTCCAAGGTCATCACCACCACACAGGCACAAGTCATGAAATGCAAACGTGACAGGCAGAGAGAAGTGAAAATTGCAAATCAACAACAGGGCAAGACCCCCCCTTTCAGATCCATACTGCTTTGTTTGCAAACCCTCCTGAAGGATCACTTCTCTGAAATGAGAATATGCAGAGAGCACAGATCAGCAAATCCCCAGACAGCCATGGGAATCAGAGTCAACCTTCAGGCAGGTTTAATTCAAGCCCTGCAGACTTCACACAGACACGAGTCCTGCTGCCACTGTCAGTTCACCCATTATTGTTGTTTTCCATGATGCCAAGAACCCAGAGCTGTATTTTAAGACAATTATGATGTCTCTAGTACAAATACAGAAAATAGGAAGCTATGAAACAAATAATTAACTGTGATCTGTTATTTACATAATTATTGGCAGAAGCCTGAACAAGGAGTAAGATGGATTACTGCAGTTTTGGTTCAATGCAGCCTTAAAATAAAAAAAGCAAAACCAAAACAACAACAACAAAACCCCAAACCAAACAAAAAACCAAACAACCAACCCCCCAAAAACAAACAAACAAAAAAAGCCAATCGAAAAACCCCACCAAAAAAACAAAACAAAACAAAAAAAAATCATCACATGCCAAGGCTGAAAGGCTTTTCATTCCAGCATGGAGTTCTCTCACTCTGCCAGCCAAGCTCCAAGCTGTTACTGCAGCTATTCTCTAGATAAACCCTGATCTTTTCCCTTTGCCCTTCTGTTCAGCTACTACAGTTGCTGGCCACCAGCAGAAGCACAAGAAAAGTATTTTTAAAAAACCCAAAACAAAGAAACAAACAAAAAATCTCTGTAGGAGATAATATTGTTCACCAACAACATAACCCTGGTATGTTCGTATTGCTCAAGCCTGAACGTAGGACAGGCAAGGCATAAAGCGTAGTTTTTACTCTGTATTTCCCTCCTTTCTCTTAAGCTAAAATTGCTTTATTATTTCAGTTTGTTCTGGAGAAGGGTAATTGATACCTATTCCCTCAAAACCAGAAGTACAGAATCGGTGGGAGCAACTATGCTGTACATGCTCCATTGCTGTCTAGAAGGATCAGCCTGATAGAAGAACTCCATTCCCTACTCTGTCATTTTATAGTGAGAAATAATGTGGTGTTTCCAGTCATGCCTTGTGCAGAGGCTTCCATGAAACACACAGCACCATGAAAAGTGGGAAGATCCACCAGAGCATCCTGAACAGCTCATTCCAAAAGAAACCTTCAGCCACTCCTGACTGCTGACAGGTCTGAAGTCATGACCACACGCGGGAAGGATTTTACATCCCTTCGGTCACCCAGGACCCCTTTCATTCTCACTCTCCTGATTATTTATATCCTGTTGTAAAACCAGGAGCATGGAAATTAGTGCTCCCTCCCTTTCACTTCCTTTCCCTGCAACCCTACATAAATAGCTGGGTTACATCAGACAGAAATACACACAAAATAACAATGAGAGCACCTGTGTCAAGAAAAGAAACACCATGCATGAGATGCCTGCTGTGCTCAGCAGTTCAGCAGTTCTAGGTAGGGTATTCGTCCAGTTGATGAATTGCAGGGTGAGCTGTTTTACAGCACCAAATTCAAAGGGAGCATCTAGTAGTTAAGAACTCAGTAGTAATGACTTGGGGGCTTGTTGTTTGGGGTTTCTTTTCTCTTATTTTGCTTCTGCCTGCCTTGGATTTGTCTCTTGATTTTCAGACCAAGAATTTCAGAACAGTTCACCAAAAGTGCAATTTACAGGAGAGGTCCATGCCGAGATCTGTACCCAAACTTCTCTGGAAACCAGGAGGTGCTGATCACCTCATTTACACCTCTCTGGGCTCTGAGCCCAAGCCCATTTTGTTCAACTCCCATTAACTTCCGTGGCCCCTTAGGCACTTGACAGGTCCTTTGTAGAACTCATTTTGAACACACGTTATTTTTTCTATAACACTCATCCTAAATCCATAGTGCCAATTTCCACAAAACTCTATCAGCCAGAAGGGCATCATCCTTCTTTATCCATTTCCAGCAGACATCTTCATTCTTTCTCCTGTGACACTCATCATGTTTGGTGGATGCTGTTTGCAAACTCTTGCTGAAAGCTGCCCTGTTCTCCCCTCAAATCCCTCCTGACCCCCCTTGGCTATGCTGCCTACCAAAAAGCCATATCTGCTCCTCTTCCAGGGCCACTCACACTGACCAATACCTTATTTGATTTAGGTGATACATTATAACACCTTTCAACCACAAGTTCCTCAGCAATTGAAAGACCAAAGAAGAGCTATGGGATTTTGGATTACAGAGAAAGTCACCAGTTTTTAACAACATCTGTTCAAATTTATAACCCACTATGCTACGTCATCAGCAGCTTATTTGCTTCTCATGCACAGTGTACCAGAAAAAATGAAGAGTAAATGTTCTCAGTTATTTCCATTTATTACACAAGTTGACTGATAGAATTTAACCCTATTGCAGCTTGGTAAGGTATTTGAATAGTCTGAAGGAATGATTCCCACACATGATTCCCTCACTTTTGACCAGAGAAGCTTTTCCACAAAGCTTCTGGTATTGACAGTCACAGAGATCAAGGAACTGATAAGATCATCACATTATTCTTAAGAATACACTCAATATTTATGAGTATATTAACTCCATGTAATAAAGGCCACATTCTCTGGCTGTGATGACTGGGATGCTTTGTGGATAAAATTAATCAACATGCATGAAAGAGGATCTCAGAGTCAACAGGAAAATCTGCACATAATAACAAAGATAGTAACTATCTGGCAAACCTACAGCACGAGGAAGAAAAGAATACTATGATTAAACATAATAAGACTTCACATGAAATGTAAAATACTCTGGAACGAATCCTGCCAACTTGCTTAAGAACCAGCAAACAGGAAGCTGCAGCCTTGGCTATAACGCATCCATCACACAGGGAAAACACAACACTAGAGAACAAGATGCCATTGCACAGTCCCTGTCATGGTGCTGCAGAGCACCTTCTGTCTCCTGCTTTTGAACTGCATGAGGTTCAAGTCTAAGTTCTGTTCCCGGTGCAGGACTTGTTGAATTCTGAGTCAGTAGCAGGTCCCTGCTGCCCAAGTGAAACACAGTCATCCTTTCACAAACTCTCACATGTGTGAGGTGGTGGCACTGCTGGCTCAAGTGCATTCTGTCAGTATTATTTTCTAATATTTTCCAGCACTGAAGTCTTCCATAGCTGTGTCCTGCATTTCTTGCACTGAGATTAGCTCAAAGAGACAGAGGGAAAAAAAAGGAAAAAAAAAGAGCTTGAACTGCCACTTAATAGTTTTCTCCCTGAAGCCACAAGCACTGAGCATAGTCTTGTTACAAGGGGAGAAGGGGCTCTTTGCATCCCAATCCATGTGAGTTCTCTGACTACATTCACTAAGAAACACTCAATGGGGCAATATGTTCCTACCAGAAATGTGAGCTCACAAGCCAAAAGAAGCACTTTTGGCTCCCAACCTCTTGAATATCTTTGCACTTGAGAGCTAGTGCTGAACCTTTCCTAACCCTTCAGCTGGAGTCTGTACTGCATAGTTGTAAACTTGACTTTCAACTTTCAGTGATCATTTGCATGTATGTATCTTCAAAGAATGGCATTTGATTTGCAACTATGTGTTGTAATGAGAGGCTAATTAACACAAATATGGTAATTAGCAAGTTGCAGACACTTAAAGGACAAAACTAGCAGAGCAAAGTCTGTGACGTACTGTGTGACAGGGATGGAGAACCTCAAGGGTGAACTGATCCCAGCCAAAGTTCTGCCACTAACTCCATTACCACAGGCAAATCACCGACACTCTGCAACTCTGTTTCCCCTTCTGTAGTGGGATAGTGAGACTCATTTACTTTGCTGGGTAGTTCTCCAGCTTAATTAAATCGTTACCTTTAAATTAAAGCACTACAGAAATGCCAGGAAGTAGCATCTGAATTAGAAGGTGGAGGTGACACCCTAATGAAGCAAGACTGTTTTCATCGTCAACAGCAGCACAGTAAAAGGTCACCCATGGTATAATTGTGAAACCACATTCCAAGCTTCTGAAGGCAAAATGACTTTTCCCAAAACTTCATTAAGGAAGAAGATATGCCCCAGCATCATCGGATGGCTGAAATGCTGCAGTTTCACACACAATCTACAATGGTGTCATTACTTTTGTTTTCCCCTTGTCCTTACTCTTTCCTGTCCTAACAGAAGCAAAATATCACAGCTTTTCAAAGAATGCTTTTTCCACAGGCAACTGTTTTCAGTATGATCAAAGACCTATTAAGAAAATTGCAGAGGATCATTTCCCTCCAAGTTGGTAATGTTCAGCACTGATTGAGTTTTCAATCTTTTCTTTGTAAGAGCCACAGTAGAGGCACTTGCTCTTTTTGTCTGGGACAGCTTCTCCCAAATATCAGTATATTTCAACATGCTCCATACGCACTGGAAATTTCCAACTCTTTGTAAACATAAGGACCTTATTGAAATATCTACTACTCTTGTGCAGGCTCTTTATTTTTAAGTAATGGAAGAAAATTGCTCTTAAACCCTAAGAAACAGTGGAGGCCCATTTTAACAATGTATTCCCAAAAACGTTGCAACTCAGTGTCAGGTGTGAAGCTGTGTATGCCCTGTATCTCAGAAACTGCATTTAAGCTCTGTCCCAGATACCAAAAAGGGACATCCCACTGTAAACTCATTTAGTCCATACTGGAAGTCATTAAACCAAACCAGGAAAACAAGCAGCTACTTCCTTGTGTGCTGCACTTGAAAAAAAATTTACCCAAGAACAACTCATTATACACAATGTTTATGTGTCCAGAGTGTAGATGCCAAGAAACACCATATTTACTTTGTAGCAACACAAAAGCTTTTACTTTTAAGGGCAAGATGTGCTATAGGAGAGGTCAGCCTAGTTCTTTCTATTACATAAGATGCTCTTGCATTGACTGGATACACACTATCCAGCTTCTGTGAGGATATGTTAGAAAATAGCAGAAGATATTCAGGAAATTACATCTGAAATAACACTCTATATGCCCTTTTTTCTCCAGTAAAGAAACATATACTTGTGTATACTTGTTTTTTATATAGGTATATATGCACACATTAAATATATACTTGCTTTTTCCTATACTTTTTGGAAGACCAAAATGATTGGTCAAAGCCAAGTTCTCAAGTAAGGCAGAAGATGTACTTGGAGTATCGTGCCCATACAACTGGATACTGTTTGCTTATGTCTGTCTGTCAGCTGCTTGCTAATTGCTTTTTAGGCCATTGACCTGCTTTTGACTAAATCTGACAGCAGGAAGAAGTCCCAAAGCTCCCAACACTTTCATTAAAAAAAAAAAATGGCTGAGTAGAGGCAAGACTCTTACAAGACAACAAGAGAAAGGTTAATGACAGAGGTCAACTATTATTTGACGTCAGAGAATCCACAGCAGGGATCACCCTAAAGACAAATCCTCAGGAACCAGTTTCCATTGCTACTGCTGCTCTTCTAACACTTGTTTCAAACAGAGATGGAACCAGAAATTAATTCCAGTTCTCACAATAGTCCACTGGCCTTAGGTAAATCATAACTTCTGATGCTACTTCCCCTGCCATAATGTGGCTGGTGTTAAAATCCCTTACTATGTTGCTGCAACAATTCATATTTGAAATTTACTTTGAAGGTCTGGAGAGTTGTATTTACTAATTATTACCTTTCTTGAGACATGAGCTGAATATTCAAAGTGCTAGCTTGATTCATCTGAAAGTGCACATCACATAAGCATGTGGCATGTACTAAGACTCAAAATACAAAAGTAAAGATTACTTTTAGAGAAGACTTTATAATCAAGTCAGTTTTGAACTCAAAACATGTAATTTTTATTACCACAACTCTTCTATTACACTGGATTTAAATTATTCCATGTTTTAGATTAGCGCTTTATAGAACACCAGTTTGAAAAGTAAATACCAATTGACACAAGACAAAAAGCCCATGCAAAGTTTGATTCTGTCCCCAAAGGCAAGTCTGATGTCTGAGATCTTAAACCTTTGATATCAAGCTGAATGTTAATAAATAAGTTCCACAGGGCAGTTATTGAGCACTATAAAACCAGAGCTTATCCTAGAAATACCAGCAATCATAGCACTGGGACTGGCACTGCCACACTGCAGTAGGCAAGGATTTTTATCCTCTGCTTGGTCAGGCACCTTCCAGCCTTTCCAGAAAAGAAGATGCTTTCATGTCTTGAGCAGAAAAATCAGATGACAAAGGTCTCTGTGGAAGTGCTAGAGCAAAGAGGTGAACTGGATGTGATTTTTTTTTTTTTTAAGAATGCACGAGTGGGGGAATAGATTCCTAAAAAGGAAACTCTACATGCATTAAAGGTGCTTCATAGTAAAACTCCCTACTAGAGAGGTCCCTATCTGAGGGCAAGGGAGCAAACTACAGTTTCCTTTAATAACAACAGATTTATCTTGTATCTTCAAGCTTCCTCCTGTAACAGACAGACTACTATCAGAGTACTCAATAACTCCCAATACTGGCCTTTAGAATTCCCAAAGGAACAAGCCACATCTAAAAAGAATAACAAAAAAGCCACAATGGTGCCAGCTTAATGTTCCTTCTAATCCTCCCCATCTCCCCACTCCAGACAAAATAAATACAACCTGGCCAACTTATTCTGACAACAGTGACTTAGATTTATGTCCCTTGTGCTCTATCACTGCCCTACAAACATATATTATTTTAATGTAGTATAAACAAATATAAGATTTGCTTAACACCACATTGAGTCCTAGTGATTAAAACATATATATGCATAGGGAAAAATTTATACATGCACAAACCCCTTTGTAAGCTCTGAAGATAAAATTATCAGTATTACCAAACAGAGAATATGTATTATATTCTAATGACATGAGACAGTTGATTACCAACAAGCCTACTTCGTTTCTAATTAGAAAAAGTTCAGTGATGATCTTCTTCCCTGCTGTTATTGCCTGACAAGAATAAACAAGGACTCCTCTCTAGGGATGGCACAGTAAACATCCAAACAGACATTTGTTTTGGAGCTGAGCTTCACAGTAGTAGTAAGCACTGAGGTATATAGTGGTTCACGCAGTATGGCTGGTCATGCATCCACCAGCACAACATTTTAAAGTGTTTACCTCAAGAAAACCGAGCTTTGCAAAGTACACTGCAGCTGCCTGGCTGCTCCTCCTGCGCCCGCTCCTGCCAGCTCTGCTGTCACCTGCTCGGGAGTTCTGCAGGGAAGGGACCCTCCTTGGCACAGGGCTGAAGGACAGCCGGGTGTTCCAGGCTGGACGCACTCCGCAGAAACAAAGCAAGGGGTATTTGCTTCGCTGCGATTTGCACCCAAGGACACCCCGCGCTCGCATCCCTGTCCCCCCGTTCGGCAGCACGCTGTGTCTCTCCGGCCGCAGCTGCACCTGTCGCCCGCAGCGTTTCCCCGTGCCGGGATCGATACCGCGTCTGC
The DNA here is from genome assembly GCF_008360975.1 of Lichenostomus cassidix. Classification (NCBI taxonomy): domain Eukaryota; kingdom Metazoa; phylum Chordata; class Aves; order Passeriformes; family Meliphagidae; genus Lichenostomus; species Lichenostomus cassidix. The sequence continues at coordinate 3,605,492 of NC_139499.1, forward strand.
CATCGCCCCCGAACCTCGCCGAGCGCCCTCCGCTCTGCCCGCGCCGCAGCCACCGCTCCCTCCCGAATCCCACCGAGCCCATTCCGCCATCGAGCCCACACAAACAAAGGGCGCTCCTCTTATTTTCGGCAAAATTCAGACAAACTAGAGAACAATACCGGAGGGGCCGCACAATGGGCACCGGCCACGCCGCATCCCTCACGCCATCTCTCCTCCAGCCCCGGCACGGCGGGCGAGCCGCGCTGACCCCGGCCCGGGACAACCCTGGGGACGGCAGCGGCTGCACCGAGCCCGGGCAGGGCTGTCCCCAGGCGACGGGGGATGCCCTCAGAGCCGCGGGGTGCGCTCACCTGCCACCGTGTACCGGTCCAGGTAGTTGAGCACGTTGCCCACGCTGAGGATACCAGCGGCCGCTACGCGGGCCCGGCCGAGGCTCGGCGCCTTGCGGAGGGCGGCGGGGCGGTCCAGGTGCTTGCCAGCCGCCGGCGGGTTCATCCTGCCGGACAGGGTCTGCACCTCGCCCTCGGCGCCCCGGCCGCAGCAGCCCCGCTCGCCGTCCTCCTCCTCCTCCTCGTCGCCGGCTCGGAGCCGCCCGCCGCAGCCCGGGCTGCTGCCGGAGGAGCCGTCGCTTTCCAGGCACATCATGAGCTGCGGGAGGGAATCTCGGCGTGCCGGAGCCCGGGCGGGGTGACCGACGGACAGACGGACGGACGGAGAGAGCGAGCGGAGCGCGCTCAGCGCCGCATCCCGGGGCCGCCCCGAGCCTGCCCGGGACCGGCCGGCTCTGACAGCCCGGGCGGGGCCGGGGCCGGCGGGGCGGGGCCCGAGAGCAGCTCCGCCTCTGCCCCCGCGCCCCGCCCCGCCCCGGCGGCCGAGCGCGCCCCGCCCCAGCGCCCCGAGGGGTCTGAGCACGGCCCTTCAGCCAACCTCGAACCGGCCTGAACTGCGCTCCCAGCCATACCCAAACCGGCCCGTAGGGCTGTCCCCTCAGCCCGGCTCCTTAGACCGGCCCGTAGGGGTGTCCCCTCAGCCTGGCTCCTCATCCCTCCTCAGACCGGCCCCGAGAGCTCATCTGTCTTCAGTATGGTCCTCAGGGTCTCCCTTCAGCCCGCCCCAAATGCCCTGAGGGGATTCCCGAACCCAGCCAAGAGCGGGTCCTCCCTCAGCCCCCCTCAGACCGGCCATGAGGGCGGCTCCTCAGAAGCCTCAGCTCAGCCCTGAGGGGATCCCCCTCAGCCCAGTCCATCCCGGGCATGAGGAGATTCCCTCTCTTCCCGCCTCAGCTTGGCCCTCAGGTGCTCCCCTCCGCCCCGCCATGAGGGGTTTCCCCTCAGCTCACCCTCAGCTCACCTCTGCCCGGCCATGAGAGGGTTCCCCCTCAGCTCACCTCAGCCCGCCAGGAAAGGGTTTCCCCCTCAGCTCACCTCAGCCCCGCCATGAGGCGGTTTTTCCCCTCAGCTCACCTCAGCCCGGGTCTTACCTACCCAGCGTCACCAGCGCAGTGGGACCAGGTAATAAATTGCCTTTATCTACCTTTATTATTGTACAGCGCTGCACAACGGGCTTCAAATACACGGGTGGGCAGAACTGTGGAGGTAGCTGAAGAGAAAACAAACCCACCAAACCAAACCAATGGCTCCAGCACTATCGGCTTGCACCCAACAGTGAACTCCATGTTCACCCTCAGATGTGGTTTTGAAGAAAAAACCTGCACAAAAGCTCTCCTTGCCTCTCCTGAGCTCCCAGAGGTGTCTTCAGTCACACGAGGCAAGGAAGGGATGGTGTGAGGCAGGGTGAGGGCTTGATAGAATGTGCCACCGAGCTCTGAGCTTCCTGCTGGGCCCCAGATGATTTTCCTACACACAGGAGTAGCTTCAGGAACAACACACATCTTCAAAGGAAGTAAAATTGCTCTGGAGTTCCCCCCACTGCAAACAGTTCCATCCCGCTCCCTATAAAGTTCCACCTTTGAGCTAAGAACGGCCAAGAGACATTTCATTTCAAAAGGAGAATCTTCAAAGAGATAAAAGTGTTCACAACCAGAGTGGCTCCAGCCTGTCATACCTGTCGTAAAACTACAAAAGGTAACTAAAACCAGAGAAATGAAACAACTGTTGGAGAGTCAACGCTGTGCTTGTCCAAGAACAGCATGTTACAATTTCAGATTTCTCTCAGTTTGTTGATCTTTCCCAAGAAAATGTGTCATGATTAAAGCCTTTGTCTCTGGGATATTTAAACAAATCCCCCTCGCCTTCCTGTGACGAACGTGGAGCTGCTTGCAGCATAGCTGCTTGCTGCTCAGCATACCTGGCTGTGTCACACCCTGGCCACCGATGACACCACGGACAGACTATGCCAGAAATCTGGTGAGATAGCACCAAGGTAACCCCCAGGATGCTTCCAGAGAAAAGGACACTTTTTGGTGAGTCAGCTGCGATTCAGGGCTGTTTGTGCAACACCGCTGAGGAGAGGAGCAAACACCTTTTCCGGTGACACGTGGCGCTCCCAAATAGTGGTAAGTGACATTTTAATGGTGGGAATGGGTCTGCACAGATGTTCCAGAGTTCATTTCAGTAACAGAGACAACGTATCTGGTCTAATGATAATGTTCAAGTTGACTTGTTGAAGTCTAGGGAATAATGTTTTGCTCCATAGCAGCATCTGCAGTTCAGATGTGACTATATGGGAACAGTTACACTGACAAAAGTACTTATTCATGTCCCCACTAATTCCAGAATTACAGTGGTGTACTTAATTTGGTTAAGTGACAGTGCTCACACATTATATAACCCACATGGAAACAAAAAAACCCAAACTAAATTAACAAACAAAAACCAAACCAACCAAATCCAACAAAAAAATGGTAGAACTGAAAAAGTAAAAAAGAAAAAAGGAAAGGAAAAAAATAAGAAAAAACCAGGAAAGAAGGAGTGAAATGGCTTCACAAGGACCACCCATCTTGCCCAACAGTGCAGGTAAAACTCACAGGTTTTTTAACATATCAGACAAATAAGGCACTAAACACAGCTGAACTGCAGGTTCAGGGACTTCCACAGAGAGCAGCAAAGTGTCCAGGAGCCCTCAGATACAAATAGTCTGCTCCACAGTCTATTCTACTCTATTTTTTTTCCACTGCTTGGTCTACCCTGGACTCTGCACACAGAAAACAACGTTCAGAAGATGTTAATGAGATTAAAAGGTAAGGTAACATTAAAGACCTTAGTCTTTTGGATCATATGGTTCTCCTGAAAACAACTAAGAAATCACAGTTTTCTTAAGGAACGGATGTTTAAGTTAATTTTTTCTTTTCATTTAACCAGTATCAAGCACACAAACACGGCTAACACTGAAGCCAAGGTGGCTTAACACACATTAGAGTAACTGCCTGAAAAGGCTGGGGAGTGACTTCTTCAAATCTCCTCAATGCAGCAAATCCCCAAGAAAAGAAAAACCATGCCAAACACCAACTTACTATTATAGGTCAACATATATGTACCAAAATATGCAAGAGCACCCATTTACTTCTGATGCAGAGGGAAGTTTCAGCTCAGAGACAACCACAGACACATTGGTTGGGCAGTGTGTTATGTGGACACACAGGGTCTTGCAGCCAACCCTGACACCTTCAACTGTACATGGAAAACTCACAAACACAGCAGATGCCAGTGCATCCATGCCATGAGATTTATGTAAAGGGAAAGCAGAGGGAACTGGAAAAAATGTGATAGAATTGTCTTTACTGGCAGAATGAATCATATAACTGAACTGCTCTTAAGAGGAACAGCACATATTCTAGCTCAGAAACATTGCTGGGCTTGGCTGTTACAGGTTGTTGAAAGGCAATTTGATTACAGAGTGCAAGTTCTAACATGGGGAGAAAAATGCCAGTTTTAAGAGCTCTAATCAAGGGGGGAAAGGCATAGCAAGAAACAGAACAATGCTGAGAGCTGGAGTTCGAAAAATTCTAATGAATCATCTGGTTCACATTTGTTACAGAGTGATTATCCTCTGGAACAAAATGCTAAAGAAGGAATATATTCTCTATCCCTTTATGTCCTTCGATCCACATTTGATTGCCTTTCTAGAAAGTGCATTATTGAATTCTACGTGAGCTATTGCACTCCCTGCAGAGAAAACAAGGTGTAATTAGATGATACAGGAGGTCAGGCCATGTGGGTTAAAGTCCCAGTCCTGAAGATATGAGTTCTTAATCTTACCAAGCACACCTTTTCTGCACTATGTCAGTTGCTAGACTGATCTGAAAACAGCCCCTAGGAAGACCAACCTAGTCTTGAAATGGTGATTACAAAACAGGAGTGTCCCCACAGTCCAGGTGATAAAGATGGACAGCATCTTCCCAGGTACTGGGAATACTATGTTCTTTCTAAAAGCTAGGAATCTCCCTCACACTTGGAGGTGTGTAGATACACTGAAAAGTAAATCTGAATTCAGCTAGCTCATCCTTCTGCTTTTTCCAGGATGTGCATGTCATCTCTGCTCCAGAATGAGCTCTGGCCAGTTCTGGCAGAACTGAGCTGACAGGCATTAGTAGGACTGAGAGAATGAGCAGCCTTCCTGCAGAGAAGTGAGGTAGCCTTAGGCATGTCTCTGAGAGCCCCTCAGCCCATACCCATTGCTATCTGGTCCCAGTGGCCACAAACACAACACTATCTGGGTGAGACCAAAGCAAACCAGGCATCAGTACTGAACTATGCTGTGCTGAGGGAACTTGCAGGCATCTTCTGCACATTCAGTGAGGAAAGAACAGACTCACTTTTTAGTTGCCCTGCACTCTCCCAGTGCAGTCAACAAAGCTTATCCCTTCAGGGATTATTTTCTTCCTTTCAGTATTTTGTTAGTACCTTAAAAGCTTGAAAATGTTTATTTTAGTTTATCCTCGTCTGCACTTATTGATTTTTCCTCATCTCCAGAGTTCTAGAGGGGGTCAGTATGAGCAGAAGTGCTTCTGTTTGACAACAGCTATAACTTATCTTTGAGGAAACAAACCCACATTTGCCAGTGCACCAATATAAACTTCAGTGACCCAGTCCAGTAGCTGGTCCAGGGGCTGTGCCAGACCTGCAGGAAGCTGATGACCAGACTTCCACCTTCTATCCCAAGGGCCCATGGCTGTTTGTAGAAGAGAATGGGGGGTTGGACCATCTGTGGAAGGCAAAACCCAGATGTGATCTCTGTTGATAACCAGGTTGGACCTTACCTAGTTTAAGCAGTTACTGCAGGCTGAGGAACTGGATCATCAAGAGAACATCACATTGCCCTTTTGGAAATAATGGAAATTATCTCTAACCTAGCTTGCTTAAAATCCAGATTTCTTCAGTTAATAAAAATCTTGGGGAAAAACCCCACTTTTTTGTCTTGAGAAAGTCACAACAATCTCTAAACCATAACTGTCAAAGCACTGGAGTGTCCCTGAGGTAATGCTTTGCCAAAATGTACAGCAGTGTAGCCACTACTGCTTATCAGGAGCAGTAACTGCCTGCAACAGTCTAACGTTCAATTGTAAATAATTATGACTCAACGCTATTATTGTCCTTTTCCTGTGTTTTGCTTTATCTGATTCAAAATCAGGACTCAAACACAGACACACACAGATACACAGCTTCTCACTTCAGAAAAACAGAGCTACACAGAACCCCACACTACAGGATTGCAAACCCCAGATTTTGGGTTATCCAAATATAAGCCTTACACTGACCAAATCCCATGAAAGGTCATATCATCAGGTGGTCATCAAGGCTGTGAGAGCAAAACACAGGACAATGACACAACTGTCTCTAGTGCTCAAGCTCATTCTTGGGCTTCAAACAGATTGCAGCTCTGCAGAACAAGAATCATAACCCTGCAATTACACTCCTACATTCCCATTATGCCCACGGTTATCTCTTGGCTTCTATTTTCTTCACAAATTCGTCAGCTGCATTAACCTGTGTTACTGACACTTGATATTACACAGTAGCATTTACAAGCTCATCTAGCTCAGAGGTTTCTTGTGGGAGATGCTGTTCCAGGGAGATGTGACAAGGATCAAGCAGCTCTCCCAGAGCAGTGAAGGGGGATACACATTAGCACGTATCTCCATATTTTCCAGCAGTCACTCTCAGACAGGCTCTCTGCTCTAAACTACCCCTGGAGACCACCCTCTGGATCTTGCTATTTAATGCATTCAATGCTCACTGATGTGAATAACCTTCTGGTCATCATCCATTTCCCTCCAGACTCACATATGACACCTCTTGCTGAGGAAATCTCTGAACACTGACCATGGCACCTCCAGAACAACTTCATAAAGCAAAGAATATACGAACAGTGCCCCAAGATGTGCAGAAGTTTTAAAATCTCTCAGAAGCCAAATTATACTTATATTGAAAGTGAAGTGGTGTTTTAAGTCCTTGAATTCAACAGAAACCTGATGGAGGTAAAGACAATGACTCAAACGAAAAATCCATGATCAGAAACTGGCATCCCCAGGCCCAGTTATTTTCTGATCCGTATTTCCATGAAAACATTTAGCTTTTGTAACCATACAAGCAGCTGCTCTCACCCTCCACTACAATCCTACATAAATGCCAGAATATTTGTTTGTGAATTTTTCAGTTACAACATTTGTATAGTGTTCCAGGCTGCCTGGCATAGAAGAGCTCATGCCAACCAAAATGAAATTAAAGGAAAAAAACCAAAAATTACCAAACAAAAAAAACCCACGCCAAAAAAGCCAAACACTCCAAACAACCCTGTACTCTCCACTCCTAGAAGCAGTTGGTGCAGGAGGTGAACACTGCTGCTGTCCTTTGGGATTTCTTAGCAAACGTTCTTTGATGTTCAGGTTCGTTGAATGCCATGATCCATCTCTGGAAGTCCTGGCCTTCATTATACTTAGAGGAATCTCAGTGCTTCAAATAAACAGAGTTTGTGGTCTCACCTCAGGTCCCAGCAGGGACTACAATTACTAGTATGCCACATTTTTGGCAAGTTTTGTCCCCTGTTTGGAGGAAGGATGTAGACTCTGAACTTCTGCCTCCGCCCACTGGAGGAGTCAGATTCTGCAGATGATAAGATGCAACTTTGCTGTTAGTCCCACTTCTCAGAACAGCCAAATACTTGAGGTCTGATTAACTAGCATTTAAGAACCCAGTGTGGAATGGATAGCTACAGAAATAGCATTCTTGCACTACCCCAGCATTTTAGGAAGGGACTGCCAAATCCATGTGGGAGCAGAGGAATCCCAAAACAACGAGGACAGACCCAGCAGTTACCAATTCATAAACAGCTTCCTGGCATCTTACAAAAGGGCTCAAGCCATGAGGAGGGGATCCTTGCAAAAACAACCTTAACAGAAATGGTTCCACTGCTCTGCCTTGCCCACATGAGGGCAGATAAAAGATGAAGTCACACAAAGTGGAACAGGCTGGAACTGTACATCCCTAACTGTGTGGTTTTCTCAATTGAGTTGACTTAACTCATTTCAAGGCCAAATTTCCTCGAGCAACTTTGAAAATTCTGGATTAATACTAGCAGCTGTAATTAGGGCTGAGCATTCATTGCCCCAGACATTGTCCCCAAAATTACAAGCCCAGTCTCATAACATCACATGATTTATGTCAGAACATCATCAGGGTCACTGGAATTTGTCAGGCTCTAAGTGGACTGAAGCATTTTCAGTTAAACAAAATACATCTATAACCTCATCACCCAAGGGGTCAATCTGGGTTTTCTGAAGAGGGGGTTATTTTATTTCACAATTAGTAATTTTCATGCCTTTTCAGTATTTACAGTAAAGCCATTTGGTTTATAACAGGATATTGGGAATGCAGCCTTCTAGACTAGCAGCAGTTACATCCTGGGACTGAATAGTTGCCTACATTCAATGGGACAGGATTGACAACCAGGTAGATAGGATGGAAGGAACTAGCAGATATTTTTAGTGGTTCAACACTTAGTTCAACAGTTTCAAGCTCTAAAATCTACGCTGGTGACTGATTCACTTGATCAAATAGAAAAGAACACATAGGGGTTGCTTCACTAGGGGATTGCCCTGCCCAGCTTGTAAAGAGACCAAGAACATCTGTGAAAGAGCCCTTTGTGTATCACTGCAAATTCTATACCATGAGCATTAAAATAAGAAAGCAAGAGAGCAGCAGTCCTTCTTCAAAGCCATAGTGCCGCTCCAAATTTAGAAAGCTGGGTGAGGTTGCTCTGATCTGCTGACATGAGACTTGCTGAGCTAGGTTTCTACCCAAGGTAGCACTGGTTGCAGGTACTAGTGAGATGCTTTGAAAGGATCACAGTTTGAATGTAGTCAGGATCAGGGAATTTAAGAACAATTTGAGAAAGAACATCCAAACTATTCTCCAATCATTCATGTCTTAAGAGGGAAGAGAAAGAAGGAGGTTCTCAATCCACTGCCTAGGTAAAGTTGCATAGGGTAAGGGGGAGGTAGATTTCAATTTACCTCTTATAAAATAAAGAGAGAAGGAAAATAAAAAAATTAGATAGATGCTAAGTTAAGGGGCAGGTGCTGAGAGTTACAGAGTTACCTACAACTCTGGACATTATTAGCAATTACTGTTTCTTAGTGCAAATAATCCTGTATCCTAATAAGAGAAGCTTTAAATTAGCCTTCACTTTAGACACCAAAGGGAGCTGACCACATAACTAAATGTTGGTTATGATTCGTGTAGGTGTGCTTATACCTGGGTCATCTTTCTTGTGTGCAAACAGAATATAGCCAGTGAGTGCTTGGCATTTTAACAGGGATTGTTTCACAAAGCTGAAACAATCATGTGTCCAATTAGTCAAGAGAATGGTTAGAGAATGATAACAGTCTAGAAAGCCACTCACTTACTGAGAAAGAGGCTACAAAAAGCATACTATTACCATAGAAAGGACAAGCTTTGATAACTTGGAATATAAAAATAAAACAAGTTGATAACAAAGCAAAAGGACACAGAATATTCTGTAACCAATATTTTCATTTTCCAGTCTATTTTAACATAAGAGCAGTGCTGACAGCATGCTGCCTCCTCATTAGCTAATGGGATAGAGTTGTCAGCAGCTGACTTGACTGCAGGCTGAAGCTACTGAGGCCTAGACAGAGCCTCACAGGTTGTAAGAAAGCTGGGTGAGGGTTCTCTGACCTGCTGACATGAGACTTGCTGATAACTGTTCACAGAGAGAACATCCTTCAGGAACCTGGAAAGATGCTCATGTTGTGCCAATATTTTAAACAGAAGTACAGGCCTGCCAGCCAGGCAGCAGCCCTGAGTAAAATAGCATACGGGCTGACTTGATTAATAGAAAAACAGGGGGATCTTGTAATTAGTACCAAGAAACTTATTTAAAGGCAGAACTTGCCAAATAAATTTGATTTTTATTTTAACGGGATCAAAAGTTTCCTTGCCTGCTGAAAGGTATCAGTGTCACTGGGCTGGACTCTTGCACACTTCACTTGATATTACATAACATGCTGATCAGGGAACTATGGCAGCCCATACTTATCAGGACACATTAAATGAGTTAAACCTGGCTGTACAACAAGTCACACAATAGAAATGGGGATATTTTACTAAGCCTAATTCTGAAGGAGTTCCTCAGGAATTTCAGCTCTGTTTTCTTTAACACATTGTTAGCAACAAAGGAGAACACAATCAACCATGTCCTAATGCTATAGCTTTTAGTAAGTGAGGACAGCAGACCTCACTTCTGGAATCATGTGGGTTGCTTGGCAAGTTGGAATAATATGTTTTAGTGTCTAAGAACACAGATCTGAGTCGTACAGCCGAAGTATTCTGCTTTGGAAAGCAGTCCCTTTGGAAAGGTGACTAGGCTGACAGTGAGAAGCCCAAACTCTAGGAGTTCCCAGCACAGAGCTGTAGGGAAATGGGCTCTCAGCACTGGAACTGAAACAGGCAGCGAGTGCTGTCACTGCTCAATTGCAATGTCACATCTACTCCAGACACACCAAGTGCAGCTTTGTTGACTGCCACTCAGGAAGGCTGTTGATAAACAGAAGAGCACTCAGGAAACAGCTGCAAGAAAGATGAAGGGGCTGGGAGTGATGTTTGATAACAACAGATTCAAGAGGCACATGTGGGTTTGGATTTTTTGGTCAACGGCTGATTTGCACAGGTTTCTGTGCATGTACGTAGGAAGAGTAATTCAGTTGTTGCTGTTGTCTGTGACAAAACTGTAAAAAAGCCCTGACCAGCTGGATACAAACAGCAAACAAAGCACATGTTTATTAGTAACGAGGATAATTAGCTAGAGCAATTCACCAGCAATTGTAGCAGTTTTACTTTACCAAAAATTATTCAAGTTAAAATAAGATGTTTTTCTAAAAGCTGTGTAGTTCAAACAGGAACTAAATTTACAGAATTTAAACCACAGCTAAAACATACAGGTTATCAGATTAAATAGGCAGAAATGGTCTTGTCTGCTCTGATAATCTCTTTTTAAATAGAGTCAAATTCAAATACATATGCATGTATGTTTGTATGCACATTCACACACACATATATATATAATAAATTATAGGGCAAGCTCTTCTATTTGTTCAAATGCTTTTTTCTTTCTGAGCAAATGCAAAGACAGAAAGAAAGGCTTTAGCTGCAGTGGCAAGTGGTGCTGCAGAAGAGCATAAATGCCAACTGTTCTTATCACTTGTCTATTTCTATGCTCATTGCTGCAAAACATAATGAACCACAATTGATACGTGGCAAGAGGGCAAGGTTTGTAAGCTTTGCTAAATAACAGAGAATTACAACGTCAGAACAAAGCTAGAGGGCATTGCTTAAGCACTTAATTCTCAAGAATAGAACAAACCTCTCAGGATTGCTGTTTCCAACTCGCTCTTTTTAGCAGCTAATTCTTCTAAGATATATATCAGTGTAGCTACTGCTCATTTGAGCTGCTGGAGCAGCTGAAACTCATCCTGGAATGTAACCTGCAGCAAGACCAGTCACACAACCGTGCAAGCCAGGGTAAAAGGAACAAGGTAAACTATATCTGCACGTGTAGCACTGCAAACTGTCACTGTCCTGCTGCTCAGGGACATCTGCCTGAACACCTGCAAGAGCCCTACTTCCCTTCAAAGCACCAGATCGCAGACACAGTTAAGGTAATACAGCCTCTGACAGATAAATTCTTGGCACATCCCAGTTTACTACTGGGTGTTCACTGGCAGACAACTTCACTGTAAAGAGGGCTGGGCTGTATGTTGGAAATACCTACTCCAACAGGAAGAATATTGTAAGGTTTCCAACCTGCATCATTTCCTAAAATGACTCCAGCATCTGTGTGACCCAGTATTCACACAGATGTATCCTATGGCTTATTTTACAAATTCCACACATTCATCAGTATAATTGTAAAGGACATTAAAAATAAAACCTTTGCAAGCAAGGTCCATGTCTTGCAATGGAGGATCTGGTTCAATGCAACTGTAACTCAGGTTTTCCTGCCATTCATAAGCTGCACAAACTGCCATCAGCAGTTCCTTTAATTGAATTAGAGCCAGGTAGTAGAATCAGGAAACATGATCTCTACTCCAATGGGATGACGATGTAGGCACATATTCTTTCAGAATGCATATGTTAAACGTTGGTTCCCAGGCAGGTCTGAAAGCATTGTAGCAAAATGTTGCCCTGTTGTCTCAAAAACCAGAGGTGAGTGGCCTTTTGGCAAACATTGGTGGAGATAACAAGACTCCACCTCAATGCCACTTCTAAAAAAATAATTTTGTTCTAGGTGCCAGGAAACAGAACTATTATCTCCAGATGGCACCTGGTGCTTTAAATGTAAACTTTTTCAGCTGTATCTTTATTACTCTTTCCATAAAACATGGGGATGGAAAGGCTTTCCAGACCTCCATTTTTTAAAATAAGCTTCTTCACTCCACAGCACCAGTTTGGAGACTCTTTAAAAGTCTCCTTGTTCTGAGGGCTGTAGATATTGGTTTTGTTTCAAAACCAAGTTCATGCCATGCCCAGTCATACCCTTTTGCTCTTTGACTAATGCTATCCTTTTATTTAAATATGTTTCTCTTCCTGTTGTTCATTCCTGCAGTGTATTTATAGATGATAGACTCTTTCCTTCTCTCATCAAAGGGGTTTCTAGGGTTACTGGGAAATTAATAACCTTTTTCTGCACTTGTTTCAGAACTAACTACCTGTAAAGTTAGGTAAGACTTCATTCCTGCTTTGTACAATGCATTAATAACCCCTCATCCTTCCCCAATTACCAGGACTGCAATTGCATTTTTCCCACCTGGCAGGTCAGATCCAGCCTTGACTGGCCCTCTTATCCCTCTCCCCCATCTGATTACATTTCCATGTACAGCAAAAATCTCTCATGATCTGTGGGCTCATAATCACATGTTTTGTCTTGCTGAATTGTATCCATTTCAATTCCATTACATTTTAAAATTCTCCATGAATGTAAACCAATACAAATATTGAATAATATCACATGTATTGTTAGGGACATCATTACTCTCTACCCTCATCTCATTTCCATGCTGCCTGGTTTGTCCCCTCTTCTCCACCTCTATGGTTCTCAGAGGACAGGTCTGTTAAAACACGTTTTGCTGCTATATTGCAGTTCTTTTGGAATATTTGAGTGAAAAGTCCTGGTAGTAATTGTACAACAACTGACAAAGAAATTCCAGACCTTTATCCATATTCAAGTATGTTAGTTTCCCTAATCAGTTCTCCCTTTGAAACAGAAAATCTGAATCGCAAACCTACTTTTGTTTATCCTTACAGTTAATTTAAATAGAATCAATCTATGATCACCCCAGCTAGCATAATGTTTTTCAGCAACCTCTTTATCATATCATTAACACTTGGAAGAATCATATTTGAAGTCATATCATCCCTTGTTGATTCAGGCATATTTGGATGAGGAAAATCTATTAGATATTATATCCAAGGCTATCTGACCTTGCATTGATGAGCATTTACTCTCCAGTCTTATCTGGGAGCTTTGTCTTTGTGTGATAGCCCCCAGTAATATATGGCTCTTTAATAACACCACAAAGATTTTACCCAGATATAATTCTGATAAGAGAGAAGCCTTCTAGCACCAACAGGCAGAACATTTTATCCATACAGTCCTTCATGGCTCCTTACCACCTGCCTTGTCCTGAGCAAAAGTCAGAAAGGGTATCAATATTCATGCTTGGAATCTTCTGGACAATACAGATGGATTTCAGAGAAGCAAATTAGACAAAATCTGGGTTACAAGGAAGATTAAGAACTTTGGAACCACACCACAGAGTCAATCTTTTATGCTGCAACAAACAAATAACAGGGTGCCTGCCATCAGTTCTGTTTGCACAAGTGTTAGACTCTGTCCCAGCCAGACACCAGCCAGAAGCGAATAGCTGGGAAAGCTGATTTCATTATCCATTCACAAAACACTTTCTACCATTATGAAAATAGGTTTAGTGACACCCTTGAGTCTGAATCTCTCTATAAGCTTTTGCTTATAAAAGCAGAACCAAGGCCTTGGAAATACTGCTGTTGACAAAAGCTGCCACATCTTTCTCTCTGAAGAAGCCACAACTTGTTGAACTGTGAAGTCCTTCACAACACACAAGCCACAGCACTTTTATCACCACAAAGCAGCTGGCCCTCAATACCACATGAACGTGCTGTGGGTTTTCTTTTCCATACAAATATTTTTAGCACTTGTGTTTTCCCTGATTTCTGGTGGACTGAACTCCCTGAGGAATAGATGGTGGAATGAAATGAACTTTCTCACATCTGGGCACCATGGGAATAGCCCTGCCCTTTGCATCCAGCCCATGGAGAAGTGTGCCATAAAAACAACATTGCTAAGTAACTGACTTCAATTGCAGCTTTCCTCCCAAGCACTTGGAAACATCCTCCTCCAACACAAACACGGTAGAGCTGATTTACAGCTTGTTTGGATCTCACAGGTAGGAGCTGATTTACTTTTGTCAGTTATCAGCAAGAGGGTGAGAAAAACTAGTTTTATAGGAAGCAAAACCCCAGCTGACTCCAGGCCATAAGAATGCTCTGCTCCATCTAACCAGCTCACCGGAGAGGTGTGGTTTTGGCACAGCATGGGGAAAAATTATACCAGATAAATAAATGCAGTTCTGACAGATTCCATTCCTGCCCTTCCATTCAATGGGCACCCAGCCAAAGCATCCCCAAAGAGATTAGACTGACCATTTTGGGGAAACAAGGCAAAAAACGAGGCCAAATGAGTGCAAGGCTTTGCAAAGATAAACCCACTGGAAGGTGCACTTGTTCACAGACACTTAAAAATAAATCAGTATTGCCCCTTTCAAGGTCCAGTCAAACATCTATAGGTTATACCTGTACAGCTCTCTCATGCTGACAATCTCCAGTTTATCTATGAGCATTTCCAAGGGGAACTCAGGGTCTGTAATCATCTTTAAAGTGATGCAGAAATACTCAAGCATCCAGTCAGTCCCAGTACAATTCTAGGTGGGCAGTGAGTTACTCTGCTGGGCTCCAATGAGTCTGAGCAGCTGGAAAGCAAGTGACTAGGAAAGCTGCCACCACCAATTGGCATAACAGGAATTCCCCAGATACTATATAATGGCTATGGAGACATCCCAGTGGCATTTTAATTCCTTACATAGGAAATCCAAGGCTAGAGGACTATTTCTCCCAGAATCATCCCCTAGGTTTGTAGAAGCAGAAAGAAGGGATCCCTTCAGAAAGGGCATACCAGCAACCTGACTTGTCCTTCTGGTCCTTGTGAGTGGGAAAGAGCTTCAGCTCAGGTGTTCTGCAGTGGAAACATATCTCCCCATCAGGTGTCAGGCCTCAAACAGATACAGCTACAGTGCCAGGGTCTGCTCTGTGGGGAGGCAAAACACTGAGAACAAGTCAAAGCAAGCTACATCCATGGGACTGTTGCAAGGACAAAACATTTTCTAGCTACAGATTTATATGCAGGAGTAGAGAAGTAGACAGGAGTTTTAGTTAAAAATATTTGAATGTTTCATAAAAGGAATTGTGGGAGAGTCACATAATGTTTTGGATGAAGCAGTATCCCCTCAGGGAATGATCCATGAGAGCTGCTCTGGGGTCCCAGGGGAGGAGTGCCATGGTCCTGGCATGCAGAGGAAGGGGCAGGGTCCTGCCCCATGGGTGTTTGAGGTAGAACAAGCCCAGGAGCACAAACATTTCTGTCATTGCAGCATTTTTACCTCACTGAGCAGTCTGGTAGCACTTCCAGATTCTTCAAATTGCCGTGAGGCATCCAACTAATTTTCTATGTTCCTCTCATAACCAAGTTCATACTGCAAGCCTAGAAACAGAGCTAGACTCCACCAGGTCCGTGCTCCCTGGGGTTAAATCTTCTCCTCACACCTCCCATTAAGCACATTACCAGAAAGCACAAGAACATGCTCCTGTTTCCTAGCGGCAGCAGGACTTCGGCATAGCTTGCAAAACACTTTGCATGTTTCCAGTAGCAGGTGCAATAGAAACATTATTTACCACTATATTTTCCTGGCATCTTTCCTAGATCTTCCACAGAGCAGATGGAGAATGAGCAGCACTAATGCTGAGCTGTGGGTGCAATCATTCACACATGCCTAATACTCCTCTGAGTAACAATCACTATTTCCAGTACAGAAAAGTGTGCTTACCATCACTACTACAAGAACCAGAGCCCTTCCCTTGCTCAGCAACCCAGAAAACACTGTTCACAAGTGCTCCCTAGGCACTTGGAAGGGGCTCCTTGCTGCCACGAGCTCAGAGACACCAGAGCTGAGTTACAACACGGGAGCAGTGATGAGGAAAAATATGTGAAGTATTTTCCTGCACCCCCAGGGGACAGGTCACAGTCCTACTAGCATGAAGCAAGAGAAAGGGGGGGAAAAGGCTTTGAGTATTGTAATCAAACTGCCTCACAGGAACAAGGAAATGGTCTGTTTCTTGCAGAACAGTGTGAGCAAGCAGATGCATTAGAAGTCACAAATCTCAGCATAAGGGATCCCCTGCGATGCTTCCTCACCTTTTATTTCCCAGCTCCCTGGAGGCTGAGACCACATGCCCTGTACCTGATCCAGGAGTGGTGTGCTCAGCCTAGGAGGGCAGCAGCAGTGCAGAGCACACCTTCACGGGGAATGTTCCACTGGGTGTAACCCTGCACTGCCCTCATGGCTGTGCTCAGCCTGGAACACAAGGAAGGCTTTCCTGGATCAGCCCAAATTGCTTGTATAAAGTGTCAGAACAAATACAAGTGGTAAAATACACAAAGCAATCTGAAAGTATTTGTATAGTGAGGACTGTTACACCAGCTCAGTCACAGCAGTTTTAATGCATATCCTAATGAATGCTGAATTCCTTTCCCATGTACTGGGTTCCCAAAGCTAACATCCTGCTAATTCTGTACCCACTGGTTTAGTTGTGGCCATCCCAACCAGCTAGGCAAAGAGAATAGCAGTCACCTCCATCTGAGCCTCGTTGTCTCTAGGGACAATGGTGGGAACAAACACCTTTCTGGCTTTGAGAAAGGCCAATGCAAGACCTGTTCATATTCTCTGCTTCCCTTGCCTCTTTGCCTCCTTCCAGCCTCTGAAGGTTCAGGTGGCAAACTGTCCTTCAGCAGGGACAGGGCACTGCCAGGCCCCGCAGTCTCGTCTAACCACACCACCGTGCCTGCTCCTTCCGAGGGCAGGCAGCCCCCTCTCCTGGTGAAGGGCTACCTGCATCTCCAGCTCACCTATGGATACACTTCCATTAGGACCAAGTGTCCCAATCCCATGGGAGCTCATCTGACAAGCACAGACTTACTTCTCTTCATTCAACCAACAAGTTCCAGATGAAAAGCATAAGTAGGAAGGAATTAGAAGACAGCATATAGTACATCTTTCATCAGAACCAGATAGCACTCACACTGCAGTTCAACCAGGCCAGGTTAGATAACAAACATTCTTTCTAGGTGAAGGAAATGCTTGGAGATAAAAGAGGTGGTGAGGTATCTGCATTTCAATCAGCCCTTTTGGATGGTGGAGCCCCATCCTTCACACACACACACACACACACGCACAGTGGAAAACTATCACTGCCACGTGTGGCTCTGTGTGAATTGAGAAAACACAAGGTGCAGTAGGAATCCTCACATGGCAGATGGAGGCTGTGGCACAGAGCAATTAGATGACATATTAGAGGTGTCACTGTATGTCTGTAGCACAGCCATGGACTGAATAAAGACATCAAATACCAGTGATACTCCTGTGCTTTCCTCAGGGGACTGTCTTAAAATCAAGGCTATGAAAACTCACCTAGGTGATACAGGCATGGATAAAAATACATTCCCTGGCAAATTCTATTCTTACCTCCATTTTTTAGACCCTCTCCCCATCCCTTTCTCCCCTGACTTCTAGTGGCTTAGGCTCTGTCCAAAGAGAAGACTGACTAAGCCAAAGTGACAAATGACTCTGCTAGTTCTGGCCCAATAAAATGCAGTCCTCCTCTACTGAGAATATGTGTATGAAGAGAAGCTGAATCCTAACCACCTCCAAATGACACTTGGAATTTGTAGAGTTTGAACTAGACAAGCCTGTTTTGTTTTTACTATTTGTAAGCCTGCTCCTGCAGAAAGCAAAGAAAGCTTTTCAGAGGAAGTATTAACCTTGGCTTAGCCCTTCCTAAACTCAAGCATGTGCAGATTTCTAAGGGATTGCTCTGTTCCTCCTGCATACTAAACATGGGCGGGGAAGAATAGAGACAGTGCCTTACAAACCCAGGTAGCACAGGGACAGGAGAACACAGGACAGTCTCCCCAGAGACATGCACCAGCTCAGCAATGGACATTTAAAACATTCATTTTCTGTAACCCAGACGTGGTTGCCTATGAAATATTCTTGCACAGATAAATGGGTGAAAACATGGCATGCTTTAATTTTGGGCTCTGGGTGGAAGGTGCCAACAACAAGGTCTTGTTGGCTTTTGCAGGAGTGTGTGGGACACTTTATGAAGTACTAAGACTTGAACCAGAACATGCCCAGTATCCACTTTCTTTACTGAAATAATGCACTGCTTATAAATACAAGATAATTATGCCTTAGCAATCAGAACTATGTGGCACAAACACAGACATGCCGATGTGTGGGAAAGATTACAGAAGAAATTGACCCTCTGTGTTTTCTAAACAGGAATAACTCCAGGTGCTCAATGGCACATAATTTGCTATTGACTTAGAAATGGATTTCCCATAATCTCCTTGTACAGAGCATCTAGTAAATAGGAAAAGTGGGAAAAGTAATCTAGAAAATATGTGTTATTGCTCAGTAGAAGACAAAGCAGGTCTTCCCTCTTAACTCTAAGGACCTGCTCTCCTTCCCAGCTTCAAGTCTGGAATTTCAGCCAAAAACCAGATCCCAGTCTACCTTCAGAGCCCTTCCAGGTGATGTCTAAAGCATTAGGATATCAGCAGGAGTCCCTGCGTGCACGAATAAAACCTGCTAAGAATAAAACCTTTTGCAGGATGAAGATCCGCTTGTGAACGGAAAGAGAAAAAAAATATTCTCCTAAATTTCTTTGCAATCAGTTTTTCAAACTCTCCCTGTTCCTGGCATCATGCAGGGTTACTTGAATTAAGTAGAAATTATCTTCCACTATAAAATACATTTTCTGATGTCAGAATAAAAGAGACATGGGCAGAAACTGATGCAACAGACATTCAGTTTGCTTGGAGATGCACATTAGTCACACACCTGCAGAACATCCAGGTGTCACACAGGACTTGGCAGGTACCACTGAACATCACATATGTAAAAAGTAAATCATGCAAGCTACAGGCAGAGGGTACATGTAGGAGTACAAAGTATTCCAGCTTTTCTACAGAAATTACAAAAATAGAAGTGTTAGTTAAAACTGTTAGTTTTACAGCAATGCATTTTATTAGTCGGCCTTCATCCATGAACATTCCCAGAAGAGATCGTTATTTTCAAGTTTCTTCTACCCAAACCACTGAGATGGGTAAGAGCAACCATATTCTCCTGAAAGTTAGTTTCTCCCTCACAAATTGATCCTCAGCCCAGCTTTGCAGAGTGGAAGCAGAGCCAGAGCCACCCAGGCATTTCCAGCTGACATTGTTCAGATCTGTCTTTAAGCTGTGACCATCCTGGAACTTTCCCTAGCTCTTGGATTCAGATCTACAGAAACTGGCAACTGCCCATCAGTCCCCATTCCCTCTCAGAACTGCCCTGTATCATATGCAGAAATTCTGAGATTCACTTGCCTGTTCCTAAAACTTATCCTGCCCTGGTTTGTTGTTGCAGTGCTGGTTTGGCTATATGTGCCTTTGGAAAGGGAAAGACTCATATTTAGGATTAAATGAGATCTTGACATGTGTCCAGTTTTCTTCTACTTTTTTTTTCTCAAGACACTGCTTTGAAGCAACTAAAATTATTCATTTGGGTTAAAAGTAATATCAGTTGATTATATTTCTTTTTAGATATCTGTGACTCTAGTGAGGCATGGGTAGAAATGTCACCATTATAAGGGCCACTCGCTGACATATGGCCCAACTGCCAGATCCATTGCAGATCCAGAAGGATCCACAGTACTCACATCACACAACCCTCCAAGGCAGGCCCAAAATTTGACCACAAAGCCACAACTGTCGTGTGTCCCTAAGAACACAGGAAAAGTCAGGTCAGTGCAGGGGCCTTTGGTCCCTGAGGGTCACTGCTGAACAAGCAGTCCAAGGACATTTTGTGCTATGGGGGAGACAACTTCCAGTGATACCAGTTAATGGGAACATCAAAATTTGTTTCTAGCCTGAAACTGATAATCAGTTAAACCTAAATATTCAGGATACATTACTCACACCTACAAGAGTTTAGCATCACTCACAGCAGTGGCCTTTGCAGGAGATTTAGGGTGGGTCTGTACTCATTTAACTAGCAGAAGATACCTTGATTTCACAAAGAGGATCTACAGAATTAGAGCAGTTAATGGATTTCACCACTGCAAATCACCATAGAGACCCAGAGTCTGATCCAATCATCACATCTACAAAAAGACTCCCACTGGTCTCATTCTTTAAGATCAGAGAGGTTCTCTGAGACTTAAGCTAGGGATTTTCCTAAGTGCTCCTAGTGGGAGCCTGGATCTCAGCCATTAATGCTTTAGAAAATACCACTTCTCACCATGCACCATTGCATTTTCCTTCTAAACCTCGGCCTAATTTTCTTATTGTTATTTACTCAGGGTTCATTACCTTTGCCATGGCCCATGCTGTGATTCTTGAGGCTGTCCTTTGCAGGGCCAGGAGCAGGGCTTTGCTGAGTTTTGTGAGTCCCTTCTGACTCAGAATATTCAGTGATTCTCCCCTAACAGCTGTCCAGTCACACTTTTGAATGTACTTCCCCTCACAAGCACCCAGTGCAGTTGGTGTCCCCCATTGTGGCAGTGAGGCCCAAGCCATGTTGGCACATCTCTGCTGTACTGGGGAGGGACTGAGGTGCCTTGGTAACTTGGAACTGGGTTTAAGAGACTCAGCATTATCCCACAGGAAGGGTGTGGCAGATAGGGATTCTCCAAATCCTATAGAAATGACTGCCTTTATTATCTTTCTGTCATAATTCCTTAAAAAAAAAGAAAAATCTTGGAGGAGAGCCTACTGAGTCCATTGAGGAGTCTTCCAGGAGGACATTGCTGTCAGCTTGGATGGCATTGTGGGGATACTGCTGTCCTTACACATGTACAGCAGTATCCCCACAGAAACACAGAAGACCAAAGCCAACACCCAGAATTAGGAATGTAGAAATAATTTTCTCCTCATTTGTTTTTCTCCTGGGGGATTCTTGTTTAGATCCATTTTGACATGATTGTTTGGAATTTAATGCTAGTAAGAAAAAATTTAATTGCAATCATGATACTCCCTCTGAAATCATAATGGATACCTGTAAATAATTTGAAAGGAACAATCATTTTTGCTGCACCTTGTCATAAAGGAAACCAGTGAAGGAAGAACCATGCATTCACTGGTGTTGATAATTCATGTTCCAGAGAGGTGCTCATTCTATACCAGAAGGCCCTGGACTAGATTGCATCCTCAGTAGTGTTAATTTACATTCCAGGCTTCCTAAGACTGGATTTGGGACATCTTCCAGCAAGTGAAGAGATTCCCTGTGGTCACTTTGCAGGGGTACACAGTGATTATTTTTCTTTCTCTTTCCCTGTTCTGAAGAGACTTGGGTTACTCCAGGTATGCTACCAATTCCCGTTCATTTCTCTTTTACCATCTGTTTCTGGTAAATTTTGTGTGTTCCAGACACTTTGGGTTTTTATTACCCAGCATTAATGGGACTATCTGGGAGTCTTTCCCTGCCTATTCTCCCCTTTCTTTCCATCCTGAGCAAGCAGTAGTGGAAAGAGAGAAGAATGATGCTGTTATCCACAGGATGCCTTGATTTACCATCACTTA
Organism: Lichenostomus cassidix; assembly: GCF_008360975.1. Classification (NCBI taxonomy): domain Eukaryota; kingdom Metazoa; phylum Chordata; class Aves; order Passeriformes; family Meliphagidae; genus Lichenostomus; species Lichenostomus cassidix. Next base: position 3,626,957 of record NC_139499.1, read on the forward strand.
CTTAATAGAATCTGCATCAACACATCCTGATGTACTATAGCAGCAGTTATTAATGCAGTGGTTGTATTCCAACAAGTTTATCTATTCATGAAGTATTTTTGATTGCCCCTCAATTTTGTTGCTCATAGTCATAGTCTACAACCTTCCCACAACACGGGAGCTTCTTTGCTTTTACAGGGTGATGCATGAAGTGGAAAAGTGGAATCATCATTATTAACACAGAGAAGACCTAAGGAAATCTTTCTTTTTCACAGTACTCAAGCCAGGATATCTTTGAGACAGAAATCAACTCCATGGCATGGTTCTCTGTACTATGAAAGGATGGTAAAAGAATTATTAGCCCAACAGAAAAATATAATACGAAAAAGAGAGGTGATGTGAGACAAGGCAACACGGCTACTGGGTCCACACAAGTGCTGAGAAAAGGCTGGGATATCCAGCTCACAGATGGAACATCAGCCACTGAAGGTGACCTCGCAGGCAATGCAGCTTTGTTTTAACACTTAGGAAGGAATCTACAGAGCTGTTCATATCCTTGTGCTGGCTGGAAGAAAGAGGGCCCAGTAAAGCAGGGGTCAGTCAGGGGTACTAGGGATGAACTTAGAAAAACAAATGCAAATTAAATACATTAAAAGCTTCTTCCTATATGTAACCTTACTGCCAGAGTACAGGGCAGAGCTGGCCCACTGAGTGTCTGGGCTTCAGCTGGCAGCCCATGCACCAAACCTCTCCATCTGCTCACAAAGAAAAGGAACACTCCAAGCCAGAGCAAGAAGTGCCTCTGGGATTCAGATCTGATGGAACTTCAGCAAGACTTTGAAATCACTGCAGCATTTTAGGTTCTGAAGAAGCTGCTGCTGATGCCACAACAGACATCTTCATCTTTCAGTAAAACTAGTGTGCAGACAGCCAGTGGAGCTGTCACATTTAGCAAAAAAATAAAAGTAAAAAGAAACAAATAAAAGGAAAAGGTATGGTTACATTTATGTGGTGAAGACAGCCCATACAGTAATTCAATTCCAGCTTCCCTTCACTGGAAGTCTACAAGACCCCACTAAACTGAAACACTGCCATCACAGAGCTTTACCCTGAAAGAAAGTGTGCAGAGAGCTGCTGGTATGACAGCAGATTTCTCCTGGCATTTTGTTTTGATAGTTTGTGTATTTAGTGACAGACCTGACAGCTCTTCCTCAAGAAGTTTGCACATAACAATGCAGAAAGGCAGGAGTAAAATTTACTGTTTGTTACAGATTTCTGTTTGGGGGTTTTTTGTTTGGTTTTTTTTTTCTGCTTACAATAAGAAGCTACTTCACAAAGGCAATTTTAAGCTGTAAAGTCCATGCATTTAACTCCAAAAAGCACAGTTAGTATTGCAAGGCTCTTAATTCTTCTGTGGGAAGTCACAGAGAGGATGCATCTGGTATGGGTGACAATGATTCCTTACCCTCAATAGTCACAGCATTCCAGACTTCCAAATCCCTCACCACTGCTCAGCAATAGGATTCTCTTAACATTAAGTACTGACATCAGTGCAGTTTTGCTATAAAGTGAAAAGCACAATTTACACAGCAAGAAATACTGATCATTCTTTAAAAAATCCTGCAAGTCTAAGAAATGACATTTAATTAGATGGGCAGAGGGAAGGCAGAAGTAGTAGTCTGCACTGGGAGAAGAGATCAGAGAATTCCTACACGGGACAGGGAATAAGGACAGTATGAGGACAGTTGTTGTCTTTTTGCTATTCAAATGGAAAGGGGAGTGGGCAGTAGGGAAAAAGGTCAGCAAAGAGGAACTGCCTGGAAAATAAAAGCTCTAGAGGTTGTGCTGGGGTTATGTGTGATTCCCTGGTCAGAAGGACTCTGCCCTTCAGAGGAGAAGTGAATTAGGACAAAAGTAGAAAGGGAAGTCATAGTTTCCTCTGAAGGCTGAGGCAGAAATGGTCCTCTTTTGCTACACAAGGAGCACAGGACTAGCAAGAGTTCCTCACCCAGGCACAATGCAAAGGTTTACAGAAGACATGCTGTGGGAGCTAATCAGGGGTTTGCTAAAATATGCATGTGCACTAAATAAAATATCAAGTGGTATAAATACATCACTGTCCCAATTCATTCTGCCCTGTCAGGAAAGCACCACAAGGTCCTTTCAGCTATACAGCTTCACAAGGGCTTTTTTCTGCATGGCACTGACAGCTCTTTGACTCCTGACAGCCACATGTCAGACATCAATCACATTTTGGTGTTTCTTTGCACATGTAAAGTCCTAGGATTGCTTCTGAGTTTATACTATTTTGTAGCTCTTTGCTTTTAAATTTACCATTATGAGCCAAACGTGCAGACTCTAGCTGTAAAAATCCCTTCAGTTCTCTGGTTTCCATGCAGTGGGCTTACCAAAGCACCATGACAGCTCTGCAGGGGGTTTAGTTGTGTCTCTTACCAGCTGAAGGTCAATACACATTAAATAACAGCAGGTGCAAATGTACAGCTGCTCCATTCACCTCTGTTCCAGGGCTTGTGCCATCACAGTCCCTGACACACAGGTGGGATTCACCTGTCCTGTGCAGCCTGCCAAGCAGCCTCTGGGAGCCACAGCTACTGACACATCCCATCAGTTCTTTTTGCAGTCCCCTCTTGTAGAGAAGGGCCAAAGCAAGACTAAATCAGCTCTTACAGATCCCTCTTGGGCACAGCTGCCACATGTCCAGCTTTTTACAGTCCTTCCCCCTTCTCCAGCCTCCTTGGAGCACTTTCTGTGCCCTGCCTGGGGGCACCTCTCTCTTGCCAGGCAGGAGACAAGTGCTAATACATCCTCTCTGCAGAAAGCTCTCCTTTCCCCAGGATAGAAAGTATGGTGAGTTAACAGTTCACTTCCACCAGGATCCTTTAGAATTTTTCAAGCACAGGTTATTTTAGGGTTTGAAGCCAATTATTGTTTAGTTTCATTTATGGTGTCTGGAAAGATCTAGGCAGAACTGCACCCTCAGCACACACTGTACTCTTTCTCTGATGCTGTGCCTTCTTTGGCCACTTGAGATTCCAGCAAAGTCCAGAGATCTCTGACATGATGTTTTAGCCCTGGCCACCATCTATCCCTTAGGACCAACAGACTTCTATTCACACAGAGTGACACTTAGGCATGTTTTCATAAATTTATAGGGGCAGAATGGCAGCTTTCGATCATTTTCACATAAACTCCATCCCTGTGAAGCACTTCCTCCTCAAGGACATCCCAAAGTGCCTGTCCTTGCAGGAGGAGGGGGAAGGATCTGAGTTCAGATTAAGATGACTCAGCTCTTTCTTGCTAGAAATTGCTGTCAGAGCCCATTTATGATTTATGAACTGTGTCAGTTTTACTTGTATGATGAATTTAAGTCCATAAGATCAATAATATATGGAGATAAAAACCCCACTGAAATGGGTCAGTGTTTGTAGGACTACTAATACAGCTGGTAGAAAAAACTGAAAAATCTCAAGATAATGCATTACTTTTCTGTAACTCCACCTTGTTAGTTTGGACAATACAGTCCTAGTTCTTAAATATCTGCAGAAATGTCATTCACCAGGAGAAGTGGCTGCTTTGATTCACTTTGATGCACTGTCATCTGACTTCTCCAAGGCAGAAACATGATGCAGGGTAAGCTGCAAATTGACTCAAGGCTCTATCTAAACTGCAAGTTTCAGATTGGAAAAAACAAGAAAAAGGTGCTTAAATAGTCAGGAATTAATTTTGTTGCATGGTGGCCATGCAGTTTGACATACTGATTAGATGAAGGCAAAAGCAAGTCCTGCAAGGTGCCAGGCAAAATCTCCTGGATGTGACCATTTACAAATCTTAAAAAAAAAAAACAAACCAAAAACCCCAAAACTCAAACCAACCAAAACTAGGGCTGTATTACAAAAATACAGCCCAATGCTGGACACTGTGTAGGTTACCCAGATCCAGAGCATGTGAAGAACCAATACCTCTGGCTGTACTCACACCTCAGTAACTCAGAGAAAAGAAAGTTTCAAGAACATTTGACATCTCAAAGATTCCTGTGAAATAACTCCAGTTTGTAGCAAATCAGCTTTGCACAGCTCTATACACTCAGGCTGGGCCTGTATTACATTTGCATGAAGCACATCTGTCTCCAAATTGCCCTTCACAGCACAGCTGGCACTTGCTGCACCAGCAATACCTGAATATCTTTTCTAGACTGTGATGCCTCCTCACTTTGTTCAGCTTTCCTGCTAAATAAATTGCAAAGGGAAGGATCTCTCACTTTTGATTTCTCTGCAGGTATGCTCTGAACTCTTTTCATTATTGTAACTAAATTCTAGAGCTCTGCAAAGTGGCTGTCATGCTTTAAAGCATGACGACAAACCTGTACTGACTTTACTTCTGAATCACTTCATCTCAGCTGTTATTGCTTCTGGCTACATCAAAGTTAGGGTAGAAGCACCCCCCCAGAGGGACACCTTGGCTCAGCTTCTAGGACTCTGCCAAACCCACAGCCAAACTCATTGATGCTGGGCTGCCAGAGAGACTGCAAGAGGTGGAAGGCACTGCAGAATTCCCCCAAAACACCTCTGAGCTCAGTGTACAAACCTGCAGTTTCAGTGTCAGAACAAGCCCTGGCCAATGCTGTGCAAACAGCAGAGGCACTATTACTGTCATACTGTTACAGCTTTATGACTGGAGTAGACAGAAATGGTACATTCAGCCTGTAGGAGCCATTGGAGGCCTTGTGCCCCAAACTGGCCTGACTGGTGTCAGCTGGTCATTGCTGAGCAGCACCTGGGCATGGAGAGCAGAAGAATTTCACTTCGGCTTAGGAAATCCTGCAACCACTGGAATCAACAGCACCAATGACTTCCATGGATGCTGATGCCAAGTGCTTTGAGCTGTCACACTCTCCCACCCCATTTAGACCAGTTGGAAGGGTATTTTATTTCTTTGCCCTTTTGTTCCTAAACATCTGAATCCAGAGCCACAACCTGCATTATATGAATGTAAAACATGCCTTGTGTTCATCAGAACTGGCTCAAGTTGGCTTTTAGCAGAGATTTAGATACAAGCCTACCACCAGCTACCCAGCTGAGTCCTCTTCTGAGCTCTGAGGCTAATTTCTGAAACCACTGAGAGGATTTTATCCAGGGTCTATTAGCCATTGTACAGCAGGAGGTACATTATCATGGAACAACAACTTGCAAGGAAATGACTCAGATTTACAGTGCAACTGAACAGAGTGGGAAATTAAGTAGTCCCAGGTGTAGCCTGAGTAAGTTCCTTGTAACAGAAAGCAAAACTGAGTGAAAACTAAGCCAGAATGCCTCCAGGAAGGTGTGCATGTCTCTCACTCATTTTCATGTTTAATATTAAGAACTGTTGTTTTATCCAAATTTTTACCCTAGTCCTATGGGTATACAACAAATAGGCTTTAACACACTATATACATGGATAGAAATATAAATGCATTTGCAACTGATATTGTGCAGATATAGAAAATTACAACCCTCTAAGTGAACAATTCTCTACCAAAATATTTATGTGCTGTTGTTTGTAGGTTTTTACTACTGTGAAATATTACTAAGTCTAGAATACACACAGAAACATCACCATGTGTGTGGATCACAGTCCTGCAGTGTCATGAGAACATGATGCTAAATACTCATGTGTGTTTAAAACTCAGTGAAGTGAGAGGTCTGGGTGACAAACCTCCGGAGCAAAAACCTGCAGGGAAAAAAGAGAAGTAGAGAGGGGGTGGAAAGATTAAGAGACACCCACAAGCTGTAGTGTAGCAGTCAAAATAAAATGAATATAAAAAGGGAACAATATCAAGCATGTACAGCATTGTGCACTGAAGATTGCATTACATGGCTGAGCAAATACAGTGAAATACTGCCAAGAGCTCTTTATCCTTCCTGTAGTGCCATCAGCATCCTTGAGTAACATTCAGGTGGAGATCCCTGCCTGTGGGAGAAAGCAGCAGGAGCACCTGTACTGTGACACTGCTTTGGGGAGCTGCTGCTCTCAGCCCAGGCACAGAGGGGAAGTCTGAGTGTTGCTTTCCTTTTCCACCTCACAGAACTCACTTGTGATTCCTAAACTGGTGCAGATCTGGGCATACCCTGCACTGGCAGGAGAGCCAGCAGCACTTATATCTGCTTGCCTACAATCATCCCAAAAGCAAGTCTCTTTACTGTATAACATCCAAGTTTTGAGAGCTTCATCTGTGAAAAAAATACCCTCCTGGTCAAAGCAGACTGACTAAACCCCAGGAGCATGGAACCAGAGTGCCTCAGTGCAAAGGCATAATCCCTTGACTTCTTGGTACAAGGCAAAATGAGGCCCAAATGTCTCTTTCTATAAAGGAAAACTGGGAACTGGGCAAACCTGCTGTGTCCCTATCAGATGGGAGACCTCCCCCCAGGGCCAGGGAAGGCAGGCAAGAACACACAGAGCCTCTTCATTCAAACTCATGTTCTCCCATCAGGAACGAAGGCTCCCTCCACAGGAAGATGCAGCTTCAAAGCCCAGAATGGCACGAGCCAAGACCACAACAGCTGTGTGTGACAGTCACAGAGGTCCCAAAAAGGGCCTCAGGGCTCCCAGTGGATTTGTGGAGATGCCCACTGAGGGATGAGGTGGTATTGCACCTGCTTTAGGGCACAGATTTTTTTCCCCAGTGTCTTTGCATTTCTAAAGCCAAATTCTTTAAGTGGGCTAGTTCTCGCTGTTGCTATTACAATATAATTTGCATACAAACCATTAAAAACAAACCCATTACAAGCTATTTACATACATAATACATGAAATTCCTCAATTGCATCTTCACGACCTTGATTGTTATCTGTCCTGCTTCTCTTAGAGAATTTGAATTTGTAGAGCAATATTTTTCATCCTCCAACTATTTTTCCCTGCCTAATCCTAAAGCACTAATGCATCTGGGGTCCAACAAGTAGTTGACATGTGCACTGAAACAAATTTACCCGAGGTAAAATCAAAAATTTCGATCTGCACATCATGTAGAATCTCATCTGCAGTGCCAACTACATAACAAAGTTAAATACAACAGAGACATCTCTTTTCCAAGTCTGTGTTCCAAACCTCACTGCACTCGCTGCTCCAATTGTACATGCAAGGCAGCGAGCAAACCCTGCACAATTATCCTCTGGAAATAAGCTCAGTTGTGTTTAGAGCAAAGGAAAGTACCTCTGGGATGAACATCCTTAGCTGGATGGAGGAGCAATGCCTCTGTATATGAGTAGTGAGAGTGGCTGTGAAAAGACACCTGATTTGTAATGTGATTGTGTTTGTGAAAATGCTCACTGCAACTGCTGCTTATGTGTGCTGACCCCTTAAATGCAATTACTGACTATGATTACAGCTCAGATTGGTAATATTTTGTGTTCAGCCTTCAGGGAAATAGTCAAGAACAGAAAACTAGTTGGAATTGTGTCTTCTTACCGAAGCTGAAAAGTAGTCTGCTTCAGGGTGACATAAAATGCTTTTTTACATCAACTAACTCACCAAGGGAAATTTGGGAGGCAAAAAACTTAACAGGCATTGAGGAAAAACAGTAGATCTATACAGGCAAAAATAAATCTTTCTTGAGTAACCAGAACAGTGTCTAGGCCAGACAAACCCACCACAGTTTTTCTTTTCACTGGGGCAAAATTAGATTCTTTTGCAGAAGAACTGAGCAAGCCCATTCACACTGAGGGTTCCCTTACAGATGGAGCATTGTTTGGATCCCAGCAGTTGCATCTGCTCTTAGCTTCATCAAGGCTGCAGCAGGGAGCATCCACATCTGTCACTAGGGCATAACAGTGTCTTGGAGAAACCCTCCTTTAGGTAAAGTTCCAGATGGACCTTATTCCCTGCCAGCCTGCAACGAGCTGTGGTGATGCAAACACCATTACACACACAGGGCTGCACCTCCCAAGAGTAGTGATGAACATGAACATTGCTGATTTACATACAGGGAAGTCCCAGAGAGCCTCTGGCAGAACTCCCCTGTGTCTCTTTTGAGATTGTTTTGCTTTAAATGTGATACACCAAACAGCCTCCTGCCTTGCCTCTGCCAATTGGGATCCTCCAGAGATGCCAACATTTAAAGCAACAGTAAGCAGCCAAAAAGCACAGAGCCTGATTCAAAGACATGCCCCTGTGGTATCACAGGTGTTTTATCCCATTCTGATGCTTTGTTGGAAGTCACAGAACTTCCCCATCACAGGGAAGACAAAGGCCTTGCTCAGGACTCTGATAACAACTCCTCACATGTGGTTCCCAGAACACTAATGCTGTCAGTGAAAGTCTGAAGTGGTTCTGTGTCCAACATTTAGCCTGTCAGATTAATGACACATTTAATTCTCTGAAACTCTTAGGAGGCAACAAGGACTAACTTACAAATAGGCACAATGGGAGTTAATTTCTGCAGCATGGAAATATCACCTCAAATTGCAGTTCCACACACAGTGCAGGTATTCTCAAATGCTTGGGTTTGCTCATCATGGCAAAGTATCTACATATGGCAGATAAGAAGCAGCTGAAAGGGAAGAACTTGGCTACTCACAAGCTTTGCAAGTCAGGGCAGTGGTACAAAATGAGGATACCTAGATAATTAATTTCCTTTTCACAGTTTGGAGCAGCCCAATTCCAAAGAAAGAACTCCTCCTAAAAAACTGCTGCCAAGAAACCTTGAGTGAATCAGCCTCAGACACATCCTGTCCAGGGTACAAGACATATTCTGACAGAAGCTCTAAAACCCACATTGTTAATGGCAGAAAATGAGGCTTTATTGAAGTCTTTTTCCATTGGTCTCTCCCTCAGAGACTTTCTCCTGTGTCCCAAGGCATTTCCTACTAGATGACCATTATAAGCACTGTAAAAATCACTGAGAAAACCCAGCAGGAACTCCTTGGACCACATCTTTCAGATGTTTAAAGCAGCCTAGTTTAGCTTGGAATCCAATATTCACTATGCCCTGGCAGGATGGATGGTGCCACTCTAAAACATCAATAGTACAGTCTCTCTGTCATTTAAGCAATTACTTCATCCCTTGCTACTGTCTGGAAAACAAATCCTTCAGCAAGGATGGACCTGAGCTTTGTGCTGTATCAGTCAGGACTTTAATTCTGTTGTTTTCTCCCTCAGACTTTACCTTGCTGCTCTGCATATCACAGCCAAGGTTTATCCCAGAGGTCATTGTTTTAATCAGTATTTTAAAGTCTCTGTGAATGGAAAACACTACATCAAGTGTCAGGGCTTTTTCCTCTCTTGTTTTTTTCTTCTTTTTTAATAAACTGATGTTCTGTGTCTTTAATAGCTTTAGTTCTCACCAGTGCTCAATTCTTACTGATTTGTTAAGTCTAATTAGTCAGTATTCAAATGTGCCATGCATTAATTTGGCCACTGCTCAAATCCCACACAGATTTCATAGGAAAATGGATTATTTGAATTTTAAACACAGTCTGTTCCACCAATTCTGACATACTAAGCAAGCTCACAAGCCATTAGGGCCATAAAACACCAGTTGACCTAACAACCTGCAACAGTAGGGAGTGAGCAGAGCTATTTATGTCATTAGCTGATGCTTTGTAGTGAGAGCTACACACACACTGATGCTTTATCCTTTGGTTTCTCTGAGATTTGGGTGAAGCTCAGATCCTCACCTCCTTCAGCCTCAGCACAGAACTGCTGGCCATCAGACACAGAGGCAAAGCCTCAAGATTCCCCAGTGCTAGGACTCACTCCAGCCTTCTCCGACTGCAGCCACAGATCATCCTGCCTGCTTCACCTGTTTAATATGATAATTCAGTCATTTTAGCTAATGGGCTTTAAATACATCTTTTAGGGTAGTCTAGACAACTCCTTAGCATTGTCATCAGAGCAAGGAGGGATCTTCTGTATGTCTGTGCCAATTGGTGTTGGAGAAAAGGCAGAGGGTGGTCAGAGCTCAGGGTAATCAGAGTTAAAGCCAAGCCTAAGCCCCCATTTCTCCTCTCACTGGTGGGTGCTGCTGTCGAGTTTGCCAAGGGTTTTTGCCTCCACTTAGAACATTCAAATTCTCCTTTTAGAGCAGAGGGAACAGTTGGATACACCAGCCTTTCCAGGTTCCCCCACTGCCTCTGGCACACAAATCTGTGGCTATTAGCTTGTCTAGACAGGGATGTTCTGGTGGTAGCTGGGCTATTGATGTTAGCATAGGAAAAGAAAAGTGCATTTGAACATAAGAATTAAAGTCTGCTCTGCCTCTGCTCTGCACTGCACTTCAGTGGCCCAGCACAGCCACTGTCCCTTCAGCCAGTCTAGACAAGGCCACAGGGACTCTGGGATCAGGGTTGAGCACTCAGCATATATTTCCCAGAACTCAAAGAGCTTTGTTGTAATTCAGCATGACAGCACCTTCCAAACACAGCAACCTGTGAAATAAGTGTTTCAGGGTTCAAATCAGGGTTAGCCTGACTCTCTTGGCAACATTTCCTCCTCCAAGTTAAGTGCAGAAGTTACAAGAGAAAAGCAAATCCACCCAAACCATGGCAACAATCCAGGACAACGATGATTAATAAAATCACCTTAAGGTGAAAAAACACAGGACTGTTGAGATCTCAGTAAATAACAAACTCTGCAATTCCACCACTTAAGGTTCCATAAGGCAGCGGTGTTCAGAAATGTGATAGTATCCTCACACTGGACAACAACAAATGAAAGGGAACCCTCCAGCTCTGCCTCTCTACACAAGGTCAGAACAAAACAAAGGACAAGAGTGAAGTGGGGTTGTTTTGGCTGCCAGAGGTTTAAGCATCACTGACTTGGTACTTCTCAAAATGAACGTGGGACCAGGCAGAGAAGGGACTTGGCAAATCACCCACAGAACCTCTCACAACACTGCCCTGGCAATGGGATCAGTTCCAACCATCAGCGTGAGATGAAAACTGATGAACTTCTTCAGGTTCTACAGACCCAGAGATGAGCAAACAAAAGGATTTCTATTTTAGTCTAATAGTGAAATTGCACATACATATGAGAAACTGGGAGGTGGGAGAGAGAAATTTTCAGCATAGGGAGGAGGAGAGACAGATTTGCTTTGGAATAAATGAGGTTTTTCAGGTGCACAGAAAGAGCATGTAGCTTTTGACTGACGAGCTCTCCAGCCCAAATTATATATTTTATTTTGCCTTTGTAATATGCAAGACTTATACAATTCTTAATTTTTTCCCCCCATTTCAAACTTTATATTTCCTAAGTAAAAGTCAGTTTTTCAACTGGTAGTCTTAGAACAAAATGCTTCGGTATTTTAAAACTGATGTCCATTGTCCTTTTGAGTTAAAACTATTTGCAAACTGCTTCAAAGGCCAGCATAGCTGGCCAGTGGTGAGCACAGCCACGGTGTTTCTGATTGCAGTCCCAGTCAGTTGGGATTAAGGCACAATGTAGAATGGACACCCTTTGTATTTGTGTCTGATAACATTTTTTAAGTTATCGAGGAGTTTGAACACTCAATATCTGAGGACACCCATGCAATTCCTGGTTTGGTCTGTCTTAAAATTTCTGGTCAGCACAACAGGATTAAGAAGCCTGAATTTAAGAGGAGTGTCATAGAATGGCTAAAGGCCCCTGTATTTGAATGAATCCCATTGTGTCTTTACTGACCAGGATTTTCCACAACAGCTGTCCTTCCAGCACAGTCTTTATCTGGATATAATTGAGCTGGTAAGGGGCAAAGAAGAACCTGAAGAGCTCTGATCACTGTAGGGGAGATTAAACTAAAGCTATTGCATCACAGGCCACTGGGTTGTCTTCCCTCAGGTGCTGTATGCAAACACTTCACGGATGAGTGAAAGCCCAACTTTTGCTCACGAGGAGAGAAGACACCAAAGGTTTGGTTATTTCCAAGAAACACACAGTGACAAGACAGCAGAGCCTTCACTTTTTTGTGCTGCTGTGCCCAGCCAAGAGCAGCTTTACATTTATCCAGAAGATGAGACTGGGAGTCACTGAGTTCCTGCACCTTCTAGAGCTCTGTGTTCACTCATCTGTGCACAGGTCAGGCACTACCACAGCTTTCCCCTCAGTACCACTCCAAGATCAATTTCCCCATGAACTGTATGGAAAAATTCACCTTTCAGGGCAGAGGAGAGACTTGTGAGAAGTCATTGGCAGACTGTGAAATGCACAGAGGCCATGGCTGTAAGCAACTGCTCAGGCAGCCCCTAGAGCCCTCGTTGGACACCTCATCAGCCATGGGTGCCTCTCTGCTGCTGCCAACACCCAACCCTGTGGTGCCACTGCAGCTGTGCCTGAGGAGCAGCTCCTCAGAACCACAATCACACCCACCTTCAGAAATACCAAGTTTTCCCCTCACTCTCTGCCTGTCAAGAAGCATTTGGGAATGCTGGTACAACCAAAAGGAAAAACATCTTTCCCTTCAGCACAATCCCAGCAGAAGCCTTCTGTGTCTCCCTCTGAGAAGAATTGGTTTTGTGTTACACTTAACAACTGGGGAACCACACAGTGCAGCAGGCAGGAGGCAACCAGCAACACCCTGCACAAGTCAGACACTTCCAAGCTTCCATGCTGTTCCAGTGCTGCAGAGGATCTGCTTCTCAATGCATCCACCATCCAGTCCCCATCTGGGAAGCCTGTGGGAAGCTAAGGCAGACAGTCAATTTGACTGTCACTCACTCAGATAAACCAGAGCAAAAATGAATCTGGAGCTTAGATTTCTAAACTGCTTTCTCCATTGTCACCAGAACCTATTTTTCAAGCAAGACTTGCCAAGGCTTCAAATCTTAATCTTAACCAAACTAATCAATCTAAATGATGAAATTGGAAAAAACAGAAACTGAAGAAATCCTATAAAGCCCAAAGCTATTCTAGCAAACAGGCAGATGAGGCCACAGGTACAAGAAATACACTTTGCTGTCTGAAAAGGAAAAAGGATGAGCAATAGAATGTGTTTTGCAATGGAAGATCAAGTTTCCATTACCCTTGTCATTCAGAGGTCAAAGCCATCAAAAGTCTCCAGCAAAAAGGAGAGAGATGCACCTGTGCTAGCAGAGAGTGAAGGATGAGGACAAAGACAGAAAACCAGAGAGAGAGAGGCCTTTGACATTCTTCAGGAGAGAAAAGCTTTTTCATGGATTTAAATTAAAACTGTGCAAAGAGAGTACTTTGCTGGTAAGCAAAGACGGACTGCTGCCATTAGCATGAACAAGCTTGTCTGGCACATTTTGTCTGCGACCCTTTGCTGTGACAGGGAAGGCAGAACCTTGCCAGATTGTTGTGGCTAAAAAATTATAAATCAGCAGAAGAGAGGTGAAATGAAGTAATTTAAACAATTTTTTTTTAAATCCGCTCACCATTAAGGATTCAACACCAACACATATTTCCTTCCAACACATAGAAACAGGAAAAGGTTTCATTTTGCCCAACTTAATGTACTGGGTTTGTGTGGCAAGGTTTTGGTAGCAGGGTCTACTTCTGTGAGAAGCTGCCAGGGAGTTGCTGTGTCTGATGGAGCCAATGCCAACTGGCTCCAAGAGGGACCCACTGGTGGCCAAGGCTGAGGCAAACAGCCTCACATTCAGCATGGCATTCAATCCAATCGATTTGATACTGGCAAAGTGCATCAGATGTGTGAATTGGAGGATCCATGTTGCTCACACACTGCAGCAGCGGAGCAGGCTGAAGCAGGACAGTTTTGGGTGCAGGCCTGGCCAGGCACAATGACTGTTTTGCATTTTCCATGACCTTTTCACCCTCTGGACTCCATGGCAGCTGCTGACTCAGCATACCAGCCACTGCCAGGGGTTGAACACTGCCAGGTACCAGAAGGATTTACACTCTCCAGGTAGTTGCTTCTCTCTTCCATAACAACAGCAGCTTTATTTCCCAAGTCTAATACAGCTGAATCTGCCCTGCAATCCAGCCTGGATCTAACACTACATCCTGTATGTGACAGTACACCATTCCATTGCCAAAAACACCCCCTAACCCCCCCAGTGTGGTTAATGATGAATGAAGCACTAAATTTGCTCTCAGTGGTTTAACACTTGAAGCAGATACTGTATGGCAGGGGAGATGAGGGTGTGTTGAACTTGTACCAGGCCACAGCTTTCCCCTGTTTGCACAGCCAGGTGTGTGATAGAGGCATCCAGCACACACCACATCAGCAGGATTTAATGGTGATTTAATGAAGTTCCCATCAGTGTGGTGCAATCCTGGAGTGCAGCCTTTCCCGCAGAGAAGAGAGCAGAGACAAGCTCAGATAAGCACCTTCCAGAAGGAAACAGGAGTATTTCCACCTAACTTTGTTCTTTCAATGTGTGTGAAGACATAAACCCTTGTGAGGTCGGTAGCAGCCCTTCACCCCAGCCTGGATGATGAAAGTACCACTGCAGCCTGCCGGCAGGGAAGGATACCCAGCTCATTCCGGGAGCCATCAGCTCCTGGTTTGCCCTGTTTCTGAAACCAATGCGAATGTGACCAGTTGGGAGTTGTCAAACCTTCAATATTTAATTTGGAGCACTATGATAAGACTCAAAATTAAGCTGGATCCAGGGCAAAGTAATTAAAAACATGACTGGGGAATGGTCCGACTAGCATCTGCCTCAGGCACCTTAATCTGCCACAGAAACACGTCAGTGTCCTCCCTGCGGGATTCAGAGGACGAGCGACCCTCCTCAGCAGCAAATGATTAGAGACTTTGAAGCTGCAAAAGCTACATGAATGCCAAAGGGAATCTTTTGGTTCATCCTGATGGCGTTCACTGCAGGGATTATCTCTGGGAACGCAAATGAGGTGAGCATGGGTGCAGAGTTTGTAATTTATTCTGATGCCTTTACATCACCTGCCTGCTCGGAACAGCCCTGCTGCCTGTCCACTGCCTGATAACAGCAGCAGCTTTCAGTCCTCTGTTTCAATCTACAAAGTCGTTAAAATTATTTTTTCAGCAATTACCTGACATAAGTATTAGGAGAAGTTTGGGGTTGTTGCACCCACATCTGATTAAAGCTGCAGAGTCAGAGCCCTGGTGTGCTCTGGGCTCCTGTTGGGCTCAGAATGATCCTTTCCTTCAATAGCCTGAGCAATAGCAGAATATTCACATAGGCTGTCCACAACAGAACAAAAACTGGGAATTCATTCCTGATAATTGTATCTGGAGAGGACCTGCCTCACACAAACCCTAAGAGACTCCACAGCTGGAGCCCTACCAAAGCAGTATCAGACCTCTTTGCAAACTCTAGACACGTGCAATGATTCCAACAGGGAGCATTGTCTATCTTCACCAAGCAAGGAAAACACAGTAAACTTGGCAGCTTGTCTTTAATCCAAGAATACTGGATTCTAGCACATTTCCCCAGCCAGCAGCATCTACCCTCCTGCTGTTCAGTGACAGCACACACAGAGCAGTGTCCATCAGCCAGTGCATGGAGGAATTATTGGGGAAAAGGTGCTTCAAGGGCAGTTTCAAGCTGAAGCAGAACACAGTGTAATCTCCAGTTATCTGTTATTATTCCTTGTCAGAGAAGAGCCTCTCAGTGATCACTAACACAGCGAGAGTAACAGAACCAAAAAGGTTGATTCTCAGTGCAGCCAGCAGAGCACAGCACATGCTCCAGTCCCTTCATGGTGCTCCACAATGGGAAAGCACATCCCAGCTCCTTGTCTAGCTGCACAGGAGACCCAGAGCTTATGGGACTGGGAAAAGTCCTATTTTCTTTTCATGTTACCCTGTTTATGTCCTGCCCACCCTTCAAGGACCTTGCTGTCACTCAGAAATGAAAGCATTTTGATGTGTGTTGCGCTTGGTTACAGAAAATCATGCTCAGAACAAGTCTCTGGTAAACCACATGGAAAAAAATTAACTGCAGGGGAAGAGATTCCCAAAGTACCCCAGCCAGGCCTGGAATTGTTCAACAGCTACTTTGTGGAGAAAATGGAGCTAAATAAAGGTGGGAGCTCGTGCAGTGCTCTCATAGAACAAGTTAAACAATATGTTACAGAAAATGGGCTTGTCAGCCAAACAGGGTTTTCAGGCAATATCTTAATTCCCAAAGAACAGTTTATTGACAGTGATTTACATGTGACAGGAAGGCTCCCGAGCAGATGGAAGCTAGCAGGCTGTTTGGATAGCTGCAGTCCAAGGAAGAGTGCCACTGAATGCTCCAACAGTTCTATAGAGCAGAGACAAACTAAATATGCAAACTGTAAATGTAATTAAAAGGACTGGAGGGATTGGTTAGGAAGGGAGAACGAGAAGGGTTTGAAAGGTATATGTGGAAATATTTAGGCTAACACATAGGATTTGTATGACAACATTAAGAAGGATGAGTATCAGACAAAAACTTATGGGGAAATCCACAAGGCTATTTACTAATGCTACTGATACACTTAACTAAGATAATTAAAAGCCATAAGCTGACATAACATTGAAGGTAAAAAGATTATAGGAAGCAGCAAGGAATAAATTGGTCTGATATAGATTTCATGAGTAAGTCTCACAAAGGATGCACAACAAACCACAGATATAACACACACACACACACACACACACACTCAGCATTGCCTTGCCACCCCCACACTGACTTGGGTTCTACATTTTTGGGTCTCCCAGTTCAGTACTGACATTGTAATTTCTCATGGGATATTAGGACTTGTCTCCTCAGAGTCACATTTAGTTCTGTCCCTCAGGAATGCATATTCCAATTTCCACATGTTCCAGCAGGAAAAGGCCTGGAGCAGCCATCCTGAGAGCCAGGTAACCCCTACCTCACAGGGTGTGTCTCAGGGCACAGCCCTGGTACCACAGTGCCTGTGCAGGCAGCCCCTGCCCAGCACAGCAGCTCTGGTTTGACACCTGGTACAGGGGAATGGCCCAGGGACACTCAGGGTGCTCTGCGAAAGCCCCAGAGGTGCCATGGCACATCCAGACAGCCCAGTCACAGGTGGGGATGCTGTCACAGCACATAAATGAGAAAAAAAATGCCCCCCCAGGGTTTACTCTTTCAGCTGGCAAATGACAAACTGACTCAGTACCAGTCTGGGTGCATATCAATTGTCCTCTTCATTGTCCTGCTCCTTGGGGATCACTTTTACAGTACACAGACAATAGAACTGAGTGCCAATCATATCTGACAGAGTGCCCCTCTCTAAAGGGAAGCTCCTCTGAGCCTCCTGCAAGCAGGGACAAGTGAACATCCAAGGGGATTGGGACAGACACCAGTAGTGCTCCTGAAGCTATGGAGGTTAAACAGAAACCTAAGCACCAGTAAGCTCATCCCCAGCATGACAGACAGCTGTACATTTCCTCCACAGGTTTTGTGTTCCAGATGAAGCACATGCAGACCAACAACTTTTAAAGCAGTTAACAGCAAAAAACTTACCAGCAGCACCACTGAGTCCCTTCAGCATCTTCTCATAGCTGGAGAGATGCATTTCCTGAGAGAGGCTTTATTCTTCTTCCCTTCCAGGACTGTTCTTTGTTCCATGACACTTCTTACACCTTTAGAGGGCCAAGAGGTCAAAATCCTTCAACCTCCTACTTCTCTATGGATACTGAAATGTCTTAATGCTTCAGGGGGTTTTGTAGATCTAAAACCAGCCCTGAACATCCCAATATGCATCTACTGCTGGAGGCTCAAGTTTGTGAGATCCTGAGTGTGTCCAACCAGAAATTTCCTCAGTGGATCAGCTGCAGTAGAGTATTTGTGATTTACAATAAATCCCTCCTACTGCTAAGGCGGACATGCATACAGAAAATAACAAAAAGCCCACCTAAAACAGT
This sequence comes from Lichenostomus cassidix, assembly GCF_008360975.1. NCBI lineage: Eukaryota > Metazoa > Chordata > Aves > Passeriformes > Meliphagidae > Lichenostomus > Lichenostomus cassidix. The sequence continues at coordinate 3,644,727 of NC_139499.1, forward strand.
GTTAGCGCTTACAAGACTTACAGAACTGCCTGTACTTGAGACAAGAAAAAGATAAAGTGGCAATGATCTAATTTAAAATGAGAGAGAACACCTGGTTGTTATTAAAGACATCATCAGCATCATTAGTCACCTGTGGCATTTAGAGCACTTGTAAAGTAGCAAATAAGGCTGTGTGAGCACCTGTGCCTTTATAACCCATTCCAGAATTAAGGTTTGACAAGATGGTATGTTTGATAAAATTTTAAAATAGGAGTAATGCAATTGCAACATAAAGTGATTGATGTACTAAATACAGGCAAAGTACATTGTCCAAGTATACAAGTATGTAAAATATGTAATATATGTATTAAAAAGTGGCAGTTCTGGTTTCAGCAGTTTTTCTGCAAATTCAGTGCTGAATACCTTGAATATTCCTGCTTCATCCCTGCTAAACCAAGGAGATTGGGGTGCTGCAATGCCTGGGGTGTGGATGTTGGTGACAGGAGTTTAACATCCCACTTCTGGTTTCTGCTGTACAAACATAATGTAACATTATTCTTGTGGAACTTTTTGGGGTCAAATGCAACTAAATGACACATTTAATGTCCCTGTCTAGCAGCACTCTGTCTTAAGGAGAATGGCCTGAGCTACATACACTGTAATAAACACAGTGAGTCTCTCAGTGGGAGCTTCTCAGTGACACAGAGAATCCAGAGCTGCCACTCCAGCAGGGCTAGGCCAGGAGTTCAACCAGGACTTTGTCACACAGATGAGGAATTCTGACCCTGGAGGAGACAGACAGACAGACAGACTCACCCAGAGATGTTAAAATACCACTCCCCTTGGCTTGCTGGGAGCGTGCAGCTCTTTCCCTCTCTTACAGGCAGGTCAGTGTCTTTCAAAGCAGGTGGATGGATTTGCCCTTTGCCATGTATCATTTCAAGCCTTTTCACCACAGAGCAAAGCAAGGCTCTTTATTTTTCAAAGCAGGGTGCTAAGTGACACTGGGCTTGGCCACTTCTCCCAGCAGACAGGAGGCTTGTTTACTCTTGACAGGCTGAGACTCACTCCAGCACCTGTGGAAAAGGCTTTTCATTCCTGTTTCATCTTTCCACTTAAGTAATTCACTTTTTCCTTCAGACCACTACAGGTCTTTTTAAAATTAATCAACACACATCCTTTATTGTGTGTTTTATCCTGTAAGTCAGAAAATGGGCTTGTTGCCACTGAAGGCCCACAAAATACTTCTAAAGCTGATTTTCACCAGATGAGACCTTTCAGGAACAGGAGCTGTGCCTGGCCAATAGACCCCTCTCTGTGTTCCCTGTGTCCCTGCTGCTGTCACAGAGGGACAGATGGCCCATCTGAGCACCACCAAGAATTCAAGTAAGAGTTTGCTTCCCTCCAGCTCCAACTGTTGGGAAGCAACAGTCAAGAGTCAGTTCCATCTACCTCCCCCCAGTTGATGTGATCAGATTTTCCCAACTCCTCTGCACAGTACATCCATCCTGGAGGAATGCTGGCCTTCCCTTCCCCAGCTGAAGAGACAAAATGCTCTGAAACACTCAAGATGTCTTTAGGTAGCTCATGGGGATTGTGGAATGAATTTTCCAGTGGTTAAATCCATATTCTTCTTATAAGTGTCAGAGTCATATTAAGGGAGATCCTGCACCTAGTTTGACCAGACCATGACAATATAAAACAACTCAATGTTAGTCTCAAACTGTACATCATTGTTGTGTATCAGCAGATTTTGCAGATATTAACAAAAAATCCTGTTTTCACTGAAATTTTGCAGCATCTTTAATTAGGGGAGATGAAGGAGCTGTTTTATCAGATCAGAGAAAAAGTAGTCTCTTACCTCAATCAGGGAACAGCCAGGGTTACTTCAGGAGAAAATGAAAGAAACTGTACAGGGTTTAAAGCTACTGCCTATTATTAGATTAAAACACTTCACTAGGGATCTTTAAAATAACTTTCATTCATCTCAGGGATTTTTTTCATGTTGCACACCAAAAACCTTTGGAAACATTTATTTGCAGTGAACTCAGCGCTGCTGGGCTGTAGGAAGGTGTCCTGTGGGTACAGCAGGTACAGATGTATTTTACAGCTGCTCCACTGGCTCCAGTCAAGCTGGAGTCCCAGTATCTCCCCAGAACTGTATTTTGTGTGTGTACATGTTAAACATTAGACTGCAATGTTTTGTGTACCCATAAAATTATAATGCAGCCAGCAACAGACAGTTATTGAACAACATCCTGATTTTACAAACAGACCTAAATTGTCTTCAAACTTCCTACCCCACTTTGAAAAGCAGTGTCACAGACATCACTTTTTACAGCCAAACCCAGCCCGTGGTTATCACAAGGTGTGAAATAATGCAATGTTTGGGCAGCAATTATAACATTCCTCACTGTAAGCATCAGAGGAATACAAAGTGCTTTGATCTAAGGAAGAGGCAGTGCAGGATTCCAGGTAGAGTTTAGCAGAAATTTATTTTATGAAAAGCTTCGTTAGCCTGAATTGTTTTACATCTCATTAGCTTCAGACACTCTGGTTTAGCATATGTTCATTTTCTTCTACTTTTGCACTCCTTCCTCCAATGTCAGATGGTTCCTGAGTGCTTTGCCATACACCAGCAGTAGCTTCCACCACCACTGTTGGACACTGCTCTGGTAAAACATGCTGATTCTGGAAATACTTCAGCTGGCACTACAACCTGCAAAGGGAAGGCTGAGAGCAGCATTCCTCTTGGCTAAAGAAAATTCATTTTTCTTAAGTTTGAATTTACTTGCCATGCTGGAGAGAGCTCCCTCCCACATCCCTCATGACATTGGATCTAGTCAAGGAAAGCTGGTGAAACCTCCGCATTCCACAGTCCCAGAGATCACACACTCCAGGGACAGAGGCCATCAAACATTTGTCCTGGCATTCCTGTGTGAAAGCCAGCAGCTGCCCACCTCACTGGAGCACCTTTTACTTAGACCTTTTATTCAGCCCCCTTTTCTCCTTTCTTTGGATCCCTTGAATCCAAATTCTTCTCCTTTGATTTTCCCATCTTCAGCTTTCTTCTCATTACAGGCCCAACTTCCTGTGCCATTTCCTGCTTTCAGGTTATGGCACTAAGCATGTTGAATTCCTGCCAGTCAAACCTGCAGGACACTCACCTGTTTTCTGCTCCTTTGGGCTGCAAGAGCTGAGCATTTGAAATCTTGTCTTTGGTGTCCATGAAGGTCTGACCTTGGAGATGGCACTGGCTGAGGGCCCTGCACTGACACACCTCTGCACTGGTGGCTGTCACCTCAAGGCCTTTGAGAACAGTCTTAAGAAGATGAAAAAGAGAAACTGAAGAAATCTGGAGAAAAGTCAGCAGTTAAATGCCATGAAATAGTCATGGCTCAGGTAATTCATCTCAACTCATTGCAGGATACTCCTCTAGTTCTAAAAGGAATAGCAAGAGAATCGAAATCTCACCTGTTCTGGCAACACTATCAGTGAATACCACTGGGAATATTTTTAATTAGCATTTTAATTATCAGCATCTACTCTGGAGCCCTCTTAAAACCTTTCTAAACAGGTCTGTGCAGAGCACTTTACAAATACATGATGATGCAAGGCTGGATCACAATTCCATGAGTTCCCCTCCCTACCAGGGCACAGGCAGTTTGCTGAATGCCACTAACACTCCATTGCTCCCCTAATTTACATAAATCCAAGGGCACTACTGCCAGGGACAAGCATAAGGGACACTGTGAACCTGTCTGTGGCTGCTGCCACACTCTGAGCTTGGGACACTCCTCAGAGGAAAGCACTAAGCAGGGAACAAACAGCCTGAGATTTCAGTCAGTCAGGTTCAAATCCTAGCTCTGCCTAACCAAGATACCTCTGGGCTTTACTGCCATTAAAATCAACCCTGTAGATGACACTGTTCCCTCTCAGTAAAATACTGCTTGGCTGGGGTTTTTTGGCTACTTAAAAGTGAATTGAGTATTATACTCTTCCCTCCTTCCCATTTCATTCTTTTTTCAAGAGACACTATTATGAAAGATGGGAGAAATACTGCAATACTGGTGCCAAAGTCCTCCTGTTGGTCTCTTCAGAAGCTGAGAACTGCTGGCACCAGCCCAGAAAAAGTGACAAAGAACAGGAGGAGTTTGGAGAGCAGCTAGACTTGCAAACCTCAGAGCACTGTGGAATAAACCAAACACGAAACAGAATGATGATTGGCAGGAATGGGATGACTCTGCTGCTGGAAATGAAAGTGCTATGAATAATCAGGCACCTCTGACCCAGGAAAACATTGACTTCATTTGCAGCACAAAACTGATTGCAGATGGTGTTGGGGAGGGGAATCCAGCTATTCACTGTGCTTTCCCCTCACTAGAAAAATTCATTTCCTCTGTACTGTTGAGCAATGAAATGCACCTGATTGGATCTGCTGAGATGGCTGCACATAGAAGTGCTGAAATGAAGAATGAAAGAGCCCATAGGGTGATGCTAAAGGTAATCCTATTAAAACAGTGGGCTGAGGGGGAAATGCACATATAGTTCCTATTTTAACAAAGAATTAAAACAAATCCCTAAAAGGAACAAATTTACTTAGACATTTGTTTGAAATCCTAATGTCATTGTTGCTGAATTTGATGCTGGATGTCAGTGCCTGGACAAGGACATTTCTCATTCCCCTCTGCCCCTCCATTACTGCTCACTTCTCGCTGCACTTCCAGCTGCTCTTCTTTCCCCTTTCCCCCTTCCCTGTGTGCACACCTGCAGCCCTCTCCCCTCTGGCTCCCTGCAGTGTCCATTGCTGTCCAGCCTCTGCACAGACAGGTGACAGCTTCACAGGGGCTCTCAGCTCTCCCTGGCCACTGTGACATTCCCCATGGCCAGGACTCCAAGGGAGAAGGGAGAGCAGCAGCAAAGCCCATCCTTACAGCAGGCTGAGGGCCCTGGGTGCTCCTGTCAAACACCTTGTCCTGTCCTCAGCTGACACCACAAGAGTGAGGCAGCTCTGACTGGAAAGAAGCCTGAAGATACAGAATTAAATTATCCCTCCTTATCCCTGGCCTCAGCCTTTGGCTAGTGGAGAACAGGATGGAGCAAAGCCTGACTGGGAAGCAAATGCAAACAGCTCAGCCTGTCCCTCTGGCAACATCCACTGCCTTCAGCATGTGCATGTCTGTCACACACAGGCACTTGCTGGAGCTCAGGTATCACAGTCTCTGACAGATGCTGCCTCAGAACAAATCAGTTTTAACACTGGCTTTCCATGGCCATTAGAAAAAAGGTCCAGAGGTGAGGAGGAGGAGGAGCAGGAGAATGCATTTGGATCTACTACATTGTATTTTAGGGAGATGGGGTGTGTTTCTCCAGCCTGTTCCAGCTCCCTTGGCAGGGTCAGGCCTCCTGGGATACAGTCACATTCCAAATCTGGGCACTTCTAACAAAGCACCTTCCTACAATGGGATTTGACAGCAGTTACATTAATCTCTTGCATTACAGCCATTTGACTCTTGCAGGGTATGCAGGCAATTTACATACTAATAACAAAACTGTTAGGAAACATTAAATTACAGAAAGTCAGACCCATACTATTTTGATCAGCCACACAGCATGAGGATCAAGAGCCTCCTCATATCAACCTTTGTTTCCCTTGTAAGCCAAAAGCTTTCTAAGAACCTTTCCAAGGCTTTATTGGATTACAATGAGGATAATTATAGCACTGAGATGAATCCAGTGGCTCTCTTGTAATGGAATACAGCCAGTTCCAGCTACTTGAATGCCAGCATGACTTGTCAGGGCCCCCCAGACACTGTTCTGTCATGGCTTTTCTACCTATTCCAAGGGATGAGATGACTGCTCCCCTGTCCCAGGCAGCCTCACAGGCAGGAGGGGAGAACCCAGTGCTCAAAGGAGGCCTGCAGAGTGAACAGTGTTTGCAAACCAGCAGAAGGATCTCTGAGGAAAACTTTTGCCGTAAAAGTTTGAGGATAATGGAGGACTTTTAGGTTTCTTAGTTATTTCAGAATTTATTTCAATAGACACTGCACATGCATTGTAATGTGGGGAGAGGAAAAAAAAAGCAGAGGTGATGGATCTACTGCTAAGAAAAAACTAAAGTCAGCTACAGCATAAATTTGGCTGATTGGGCCTTTCTGTACTCATATGATGCTATTCTCAGGTGGAGAGTGTCTACCTCCTTTAGCTTTCTTTCCATACAGCAATCAGGTATTTATTCTATGGATTTTAAGCCAAGAGGACACAAGTACCTAATGGTAATGGCTCACCAGGTGAGCTCCAGTCACTGGGCAGGGCAGGGCTACAAGGAAAGACAAGTGCAGGGGAGAGGAACAAGACAGAATTCAGCCAACTGTTCTGAAATAGACTATGAGGGAAAACACCAATTTTCCTTGCTGGAGTACTGACACAGGGCACCTCTTCATGTGCTGAATTCTTCCGTGGAAGTTAGGAATGAGTTAGTAAAAAACCAGCCAGCAGGGTTGGTACAACTCTGAGTTGTCACAAGTGACCCAGGCTCAGCAAAGACCCCTTGAAAGCACCCCCTGAGCCTTTTTGCCCAGCTTTTGACACCCATGGCTACATCAGCAGCATTATATAGGTCACAGCTGTTCTGCAAACCAGTTTGCAAAAGACAATTCGGCTGCACAAGTAATGAGGGCAAAGAGGACTAGAACACAGGATGTTCTTAGGAGAGAGCAGCCCAGGCAGAATCTAAATCTGTCACTCGGGAGGCCAAGCTCTGCCAGCTACACCTTCAGCCATGGCACAGGGAGTTCCTGAGGTGCTGTGAAATCCCTTTCCAGAGCAGAGGACAGGGCTGCTGCTTTGGGAAGGAGAGAAAAAGTTACATGAAACATCTTTGGCAATCAAAATTCTGCTGTGACAGCAATGTCACACCACATCAGTGGTGGAAGGGATCCCTCTGGAGAAGTGGTTACACACCCTGCTATTGTTGTGCCTTAGACATGTCCTGCCCACTTGGCACCTTTACAGGCATTTGGCAGAACCTACAAATAATCACAACTCTGAAGGCAATTTTTATGCAAAGCAGAGCTCTAAAACGTGTTTTAAAAAAATCCACACAAACAGCTATAAAGGTCACCTGTCCCTGCTTTGGGAATGAGGGAAGGGGAGGAAAAGATCAAAAGGATTACCTGAATGGACTTATAAAATCGCACCTTTTGGAGCTGTTTCAAAGTGCCTGTTACTCACTATTTTGGTTGGAAAGAACAAATGTTAAGGGTAGGATGATAATACACAAACAGTTACAGAAAATACATGTTTTGACAACTTGTTTGATTATCATTCAGTTGCTTCAAGGGACACAGATTCCCTGCAGCAGGAATGCTGCAAAACAAACGATCTCAATAACCAGCAGCTTCCAGCAGCAGCTCTTTCCAATGTAGACAGAGCAGCTTATTTAACAACTTCTTAAAGCCCTCAATTTTTCTCTTACTTGTACTTAGCTGGAACCATAGAAAACAGCAGGTATTTCAGTTGAGGCCTTAAAACCTTAGTTCTTTTACTGGCTGTGTGCCAGTGACTTTCCCTAATGCAGGTTATTGGTGGCATGAAAAGAGTATCATGTCTGAAATAGCTGCAGTGCAGCACAGCCCCCTCCAGCACCAAGTGAATCCCTCCATGCAGAATTCAGTGACACCCAGTAAGAAGCAAAATCAAGACATGCAGACAGTGTTAAGAAATTCTACTCCTTTTACAAATCCTAGTGAGGAAGTTCCATATTTAAGAGACAGGACCAAGCAGCTGATGGAAACACCTTCCCTGCCGTGGAGGCAGAGGAACACCCCAGGCTGTTCCATGCAGGTGCTGCACCTCTCCATGGCCTCTGTCAGCAGCTCTGTGAGACAGGACAGGGCAGCTCCAGGAGGCTCAGGAATGGATACTGGATACTCAGGAATGACTCAGAGTATCCAGTTGCTTGGTGGGAGTATTAGTCCTGCTAAATGCAGGAAAAAATTACAAAAATTCACCATCCTTTGCCCCTAAATTGTCACGAAAAGAGAGAGGCATTTGAAAAGATGGAATGACTAGTCATTGAGATCCTGCTCATTTCTAGGCACTGACTTTCAAGAGGAGATTGGAGTAGGAGTAGGAAGGAGTTTGTCATGGATTGCCTGTACCATTTATGGAGAAGCACTTGGCATCTCTTGCTCATATGTCAAATCCGTGCCTGCACAGTGTGCCACATACAGCTTCTGACAAATTTTTAAAAGAATAATTTAATGCTGACCTAACAAATGTGATAAATTGCTCAGCTGTTTGCAGGGCAAACCCTGCATGTACTGATAGAAAAGCACACGGAGCTGCTGAAATCCTGCCGTGGTGGAAGCACTTAGGACCTCTGCAAGCTGATGCATTCATATCCAACAGCAACAATCCCTTCTTGGATATGGGCTCTCTGGCACCACAGGAATTTCCAAAAGGTCAGTGGTATAATGGCCATGACTAGTTTTTAAAACCAGAAAAAGTTGCTCAGTCTTTCAAAATACCAACTTTTATTTTAAAGAAAATTCATACGCTCTTACTGAGTATCACAAATTTCTCTATTATTTCCCACAATGGTCACATTTCACTACCTAAGTTTAAGTCAGATTTCAGAACATATTTTTAAAAATGAGGTAGACAGAAGGAAAAACAAAAACCTGCAGTAGCTGAATTATGTTATTTGCAGCGACATCAGACATTCACAGTCATTACAGGAATATTGTGCCTTATGATCCTTATGATTTGCTGGGAGATTCAGGCAAGATTCATAACACTTTACAATTCACTTGCCAGTATCTTCCTCAGGCTTTGGCTTTAAGGTGCTGCTGGGAACTACATCGTGACAAACAATGGAAGTTGGCCACACTGCTCATGTCCTGTTTGGCATGATACTGTGACAACAGATACCACATCCCAAATCCCCCTCACTCCAGATAAGAGCTCAAATGGACAGTTATATTTAAGTGGTTTTACAGGTACTGCTGCTCACTCACGAGAGCAGATACTTACCAAAGGCCAGAGGATACACTGAAGAGCCTCAAAGGATTAGGAAGAGGCCATAAACATGTTACATATAAGATGATAACAACCCTCCAGTCTTGAATCTGACATGACTTGGATAGTTTCTGCTTCTCCTGATCATGTCAGACAACTGAAAATACTCTGTGTAGTATCTACATTTTCTAAATTCTACAGGCAAATCTCATCCTGCTGAGGACTCATAGGCCTCCCTAATCTCCAGGAGATGTGCCTCAGAAGTTCCTGCCTCGTTGAGGTCAGAAGTGCTGGTGACAGCTCTGTAAAACACCCTCTGGAGCTCCCCAGCCCCACAGAGGACGAGGGCCTGCTTGCAGATGGGGGAGGAGAGTTGCCATATGCCAATGCATGAACAATTTTTGACTCGCAGTCAAAAGCATCCAAAAAAGTCAGTATGCAGGATTTTCTGCCATATGGAGGAATTGTGATTTGGCCTTTTCCCCAGCTGTATCTCATTAAGCAAAAAGGAAAGAAAAAAGGGAGGACATTCTTTTCTTCTGTGCAAATCTTGCCCCACAGTTCATCTTCCTTTGAGAGACAATTTGTTGCTGGTATCTGGATAACCAATTCAGAGCAGAAAGGCTATAAGAATCCAGGTGCTTGAGCACAAGGCTCTGTCCAATTCAACAGTTTTAAGTCTTTTACATATTGAACATGATTTCTTTCAGGGAAGGGAGAGCAGTGCTACAGAGAGCCAAGACTGGTTTTACATGGCTGAGAAAGACCAGAGTAGAAAAAGAACCTCATGTTCCATGAAGTCTGCAGGGGTCCATGACAGTAAAGGATGTTATTTCCACCTACTGCAACATTTTGCTCTAACAGCAATTTTGCTTGTGAGCTCTGTGGTCTGTTGTACTCAATGTGGGAGGTTTGTTTAATCTGAGACTTCGCTGTGATTTTGCCCTTACCTTTTTTCTAGAGACTGACATGGTATTACCATAAGGCAGACATTAACATGGTCTAGCATTACAGAGACAATACCATGGCTGGTGTCCAAACAGGTCACAGGTTTAAAGGTTATAAAGACACACAGACACCTCAGAGCCTTTGCGCTTCTTTCCGATCTTCCTCGACATAGAAGGAGGTCAGGAGGAAAAATCCTCCTCCAAAGACCCCAACAAAAGCACAGATGACAAAGCTGTACTGCATGCTCCGGAAGCTCCACTGCAATGATGGGATGTTCTTGGCCTGGATGGCGTTGGAGATCTGGGGAGTGAACAAGGCTGCATTAATCAGGGATAACATCTCCAACCTCTCCTGATTTAAACAGACTGTTTACAGCATGGGCCATGAAAAGAATAAAAGAGCAGAACGGATGAGTTTGCTTCCAAAGTTTGTCAAACCCAGTACTCAGCACAGATGTACTGCACTGCTTTCCAGCTTCCAAATGGTCAAGGAATCTCATGTTGTTTCACACCTTCAGTGCCTCCAGTCACAAGAGCAGGAAATACAGTTTACCATTTCCTAGCCCATTTCCTAGGTTACATTCTACACACCTCCAGTGTCACAGGACCAGGTACTTCATGCAAGTAAAAATGTTTAGAAAAATGTCTGTGTTCTAAACTCAGGGCCAGCAATTTGAGTAATTTCTGGTTTTGGACCAGGTAGAGCCTGTGATTCTGTGAGTGTCTGTCTTTCAGTTTCTAGAAGTTTTACCCTAAGGAAAGCTCAATAAGGAGAAAATTCACTTACAACCCCGATGAGGTATGGGCTGCCTGCATCTCCCAGCAAATGGCTCACCAAAATCTGCAGTGCAATGGCTGTGGACTGTCGCCTTGGTGTCACCACGTACTGAAACAGAGCACAGCCCGCAGGAAAGCGTCAACACAGAGACCTTCACGAGTGACCAGCTGCTTCTAGAATATCCCAGAGACATCAATACAGCAACTTCTATGTATTTCATATTCAAACAGTTTGCAACTTTGGAGACAGAGAAGTTATTCTGAGCAAAAGACTACATGGCATGTTTTGTTGAGGGAAAAACATTAAAGAAAGGAAGGCACAAGAGGGAATAACAATGAAGTACCTAAACCATGACTTCCCTGCTTCCATACATAGACTCAGAGCAGCTTGTACAGATTCATTTGGCCATGCAACCAACAGAAGCCTCCAGCCAGTATCCCTCGCAGTCATAATGATTTGCTAATAGGGATTCAGCACTGACAGCCTCTCAGAAAAATCTCTTGTGACTGTGTCAGCAGGCCTGGTCTAGACTGCTGGGGGAAGGTGGGGTACCTGGAACCTGGAAGAGCTGTAAAGGGTGTCAGCTGAGGCCCTGCAGACCCATTGAAGACTGAGGGTGAGGACCCAACCTGCCAGACCAGAAGGTGGCTGATGGTGCTTTGATGGCACTGTCTGTAACTGGGAAGTACCTGAGACACAGCTACTGTAGAAACAACACCTCACACTGATTCTGTTTTTCAGTGCACACTGTTTAAATAACAAGTTGAAGATGTGGTGCACATCCAGAACATGGCAAAGCCTGACGCAGGTTAGAACTATTTTGTCAAATGGAATTTAGTAATTTGGGGGTAATAAGAGCTCTATGCCTGTGCTACTGAAGATCAACTGTGCCTGAAGAAGTACAGCATGATTCTATATAATTTGTGTCTCTTTCAATAACACATTTACGCAAAAAGCATTCACAGTCAGAATGAGACAGAAGCAATTTCAAACCTTTATGCCTTTGTTTTCCAACCACCTGCTCATATCAAAAACAAAATGCTTAATATTTTTTCAGTTGTCTACTCCACAATTTGGAAGGTTTGCTAGAAACTGACCTAAACATCACTAAGCATGTCTCACACACTAATAAAACACCTATACTGGCTCTATCACTGCCTTCAAGGAAACATTAACATGCATGATAAGATGGGTTTTAAACTAAAAAAAAGACTCTGCTCTCACATTTAATTTAGAGTTTTTGTCCTGCTTCACACACCAGCTCCAGCATCTCCTACACTACTAGCTGCCAAAACCCTAAAAGACAGAGTTCCATAACCTCACAGATGGCAAACCTGTTTCATAAGGAGCACTCCATGCACAGCCTCCCAGTAAACCAGCAAGGCAGCTACAGCACTTCACTTGCACATTAGGAGTGTAGTTGTACAGCAGATACCTTCGTGTTTACACTGAATGGGAGGCACAAAGGTGGCTACATGCAATGCATCCTGATGCACCAGCCACAAAGGGAGGAAGTCCTTATCATTCAGTCAGCATCTGCCTTTGTCTCCAGCTCCACAGGTCGCAGGATAAATGAATTCCTAGCTACACTGTCTGGCTAGTAGTGCCATGTGGGAAGAAAGGAAAGTAATTTTCATGGCAAAATAAGAACATGCATTAGCAAATTCAGCAACATTATCAGAAATCCTACCAGATCACATGGGAAATGAGGCAAAAAGAGAAATTACTCCTGTTGTCTGTGGCACCCTTCAGTCAATATAACAGCAGTAATACACTGAACTCGTGGGGTTTCAACAGGATAAAACACAACTCCCAAATAAGATTGCCACTGGATGAGCAGCCATCTACAAATTCAGCTCAATTCCATCATTTTTCTGATAAAACAATTAGTATCATTTAGAATTCAAGAGATCCAACCCAAAGCACATTTGTGGTAATGAACTGGATGTCTGCTCCCAGGGGAACACAGCACCACAGAGCTCTGCTATGCCAAACTTTTCACCTCCTCATTTGTTGCCAATTGATACAATATTGCTGGTAGCTAATCCCACAATATTCTAAAAGAAATGGAAATTAGGGGTTTTGGTCACCTGGCAGACAAGAACTTCCTTCTCTTCTGGATTTCCATGGATCCAGGATATGGCACTGACCCTCCCCACAGATTCCCTGCAGGCTGGAATGTGATGCAGCATTCCCTAAGAAAGCTGGGATGGTGTGATGGAACTGAACAAAAGCCCTGCTCCTCGCACGCTTTGCAGTTTGGGTTCAGGAAGGAATTGAAGGGAAGAGCTGACAGTAACCATGTGCCTCACTCTCCTCACTGTGTATCACCCCTACCTAACTCAGGGATGTTACCCTCCTCTTTAACAGAGACAGGGGACAGAGTTAAAATGCAGATGAAGGAGTTCAAAGAAAAGTAAATTGAGAAATTTTAAAAAGCTGGTGCCTCAACTGATGTAAAAAGAATGGCAATGGTATTAATACTTGGTTCTGGTGCAAAAAACCCCAATTATATCAAAATAAACTGAAATAGGAGCTAATTAAAAATGTCAACCTAGACCAGTGATAGTTCTTCTGCACCTGTTCACTGCTGCAAGGCTTCAGCTCTTTTCTCCTAGAATAAGTGTTTCTGAGCATTCTGTGAGAGTCAAATAAGAATCAAAATCCTCTTGGCTGCTGGCTGAGATTTTAAGCAAGCAGCAAATTCACTAATGCTGACTACATTATTTACTATTTTATTAAAATTCCCGACTGCAGAAAACTGACATGTAGAGAGCAGCACCGTGAAAGAGAACATAATGCACAGTCAGTGTCAGCAGGACTTTGCTGAAGACCCATGAAATGTAAGTAGTTCCATTCCTTCATCTCAATCAGAATGTAAAAAAAAGGCTCTTAAGCTACGAAATACAAAGATAAACAGATTCATGTCAAGGCAAGGTCAGGCAGTGGGAGGAGAGCTCTGTAGTGCTTCACAGCTGGGCCCTTTGGTCACTTGACAGTGCTCAGCATTTGGCAATACACTTTCTCATCCTTTTACACACAACACTGTAACAGGGATACTTTTATCTCTGTTCAGCTTGTTCACTGCTTGGGTTTAGTTAGCTGGTAGAGACACCAAGCAAGCTGTATATCTGAGCAACTCAGACCACAGTGCCAGCGACCTCAGGGGTAGCTTCCAGTTCCTGTGGTAGCAAGGGAGGGTGACCTGTGTTCCACTGGAGCCACAGGCTGCAAGTTTTTTACTGTCCCTCTTGTGAGCTTGTATTGTGCATCACTGCATGTTGCACTACACATGAATGCACTCACTGTGCTTCTTAAATGAAAGATTTATTATGACCATGGAGTTTGCAGCAGCAATCTGCAAATAGATTTCAGCTCCCTTAGAATGAAACACTGTTACATAAAATGGGAAATGCTCACCTGACTCTTGCTTGGGAAGAAACAGTCAAAGATCTCTGTCCTGCTGTCCCTTAACTTTGTGCTTTCTCTCACCTGTCCTGATGGCTTTACACGATTTCCCCACTTTCAGTGCCAACTGCATCAGCATTGTGCCTGTACATCACTTATCTGAACAGTCCCTGTCTCTCAAGGAGCTTGCTGCTTGAAATATTTGAGTTACCATCACATCCACAGTTTTTCAGCACAGGGATCCCAAAGAAGAGAGTTTGGGTCCCTCATGTGACCCAGTACTCTACTCTTCATAGAAAAGAGTAGTGTCAATTTAAATATTTTGTCTTATGCCCATGGGTAGCAACAAAAGGACTGTCAATCATATAAATAACTTTAGTATTTAAATCAGCTTGCTGCAGTCTGACTATCAGATATGAGCATTTCTTTGCTTATTGCACTGATAAACCATGTTGTTTTATGAATTTGGTTCATAATGTGAACCAAACATGTTCATATTATGGATTAATTTTAAAAAAGTCATATAAACTACTTGATAAGACTGTAATGAACTGTGTAGTTCAGTGATCACAGTATTAGTCCCAGGGTTTACAGAGACATCTATTAGTGACTGTGCAGCTACAACATAAATGAAAGGTTGCCAAATTTTTCTTCAGAGTAAAAACTCAAGTAAAATTACTAACTCCAAAATCCTTTGAAATGATGAAAAGAAGAAGCTGCTCATTGGAGCCTAGACAAACTGTGCGACAAGATGTGTGCTTTTTACATCCCTCCTTTATAGAGAAATTACTGATGACAGAATCCAAATTTAATCATGCACTGCTATTCCCCAGGCTTGTGGTGTCAGTCCTGGAATCCCCAAGAGCCCCTTAAGCATCCCTGCTGGCCTGATGCTTTGGCAGTGTAGCACCACTTATGAATTGGACTGGCAAGTGCTGGAATTGATCTGCACTCTATGCAGCAAGCACTAAGGGAACTTGCTAACAGTTCATGGACTGTCAACTCTGCCTCATTTGGATCATCCTTTCAAACTTCTGGAACACAGGTAAAAAACCTGATTATAGACACAAAATGACCTGTTTCTGGTGCAGGCTATTTTCTGGCAGCCATCTGATAACAACACAGAGCTGTACACAAAACCAAACCACTCTGGCTACAGGCAGCACTGTAGCAGCTTTCCCAAAAGCTTTCATTTTCCATAGAATATCTATGGGACTAGAGAGTCCCACATGCATGAGTTCCATCCAAATCAGGACATCTTCCTGGGATTATAATAACTTGGACTACTGCACCACCTTATTGACACTGGCACCCTTGCCCAGCAGTACCTTGTGGCAGTGATACCAATAAGAGGATTCTTACTAGGAGTTCATTCATCCCTCCCCAGGAAGCCACCAAGATGCAGACTTAGGAACAAAATTATGTAGAGAAAAAACTTGAAATAAGGAAATAGTTTCACAAGCACTTACCAGCAGTATGTCTGTCACAACAGCCCAATTTACAGACAAAAACAGTTCTCCAAATGCAATAAAAATCTGAAAAACAGAAGAAAACAGTCAGGTCAAGATGTTGTCCTTGCTTGGTGAAAACAGAGTCTAGGAAAGGCACAGTGACAAACTGTCCGATGTTTTCAGAGGGTGGCTTGCATTCACCTAAGGAGAACTAGACCTAGTATACCTAGAATATCTATAGATATCCAATAGGTAATACATATAGATAATAGACCTAGGATATCCATCCCTTCTCTGTGGTTCTTGTCTGTTCTGTTCACTTGTTTTCCTCTCCAAACCAGTTTGAAGACAAAGTTCCTTGAAGCACTGAGATACTTAGTATAGACCATTATCCAGATATCTTTTCCTTCACAACACTTTAGATTAGATATTAGGAAGAAGTCCTTCCCTCTAAGGGTGGTTGGCACAGGTTGCCCAGAGAAGCTGTGGCTGCCCCAATCCTGGAAGTGTTCAACGCCATGTTGGACAGGAGCAACCTGGGATAGTGGAAAGTGTCCTTACCCATGGCAGGGGGGTGGAACTGGATGAGCTTTCAGGTCCCTTCCAGCCCAAACCTCTGATTTGATGATTCTGTGATTCTAATAAAAAGGTATTTTGGTAGTTCAAACCCAATATATTGATTCACTCATCTAACACAGAATGGCAAATTAAACTGTTGTTCTCTGCCTTTAATGACAAAAAACCCCAGAGGAACACACTCAGAGTGGAGCTATGTGGGAATCTGAGAAGCAGAAAAAGAAAGTGACTAATTCTCCTGGGCACTTGGTTCCCCACTCTTGGATCCAAAAATAATCTTCAATTTCACATTTTGCTTTGTGTATACACACTCAGACAAATCCACTTGTGTTTTCTCTTGGTGTAAAGGTGTTTTTTCCACAGGAATGCACATTCCTGAGGAGTCAGAAGGAAACCTCTTTGAGCAAGTGTTATTCTTAGAAGCAAAAAACCAGCAAAAGTGCCCTTTTGCAGAGAACTGTTGATTACTGTAATTAACTTTACTTGGATCCTTTTATTTATGTTAATCATGGTGATTTTGGCTGTTCAGTCGCAGGAAAAAAGCACAGGAATCTTTCCCTAGCTGCTACCAGATTATAGTTGAAATAAGGTTTATATTCAGTTCCCTCTTACAGGGATTTTTCATCATTCCTAGTAAATCTCTGTTTTTCCCTTTATTAAGAACAGAATTTAAGTGATTTATACTTCAGTTTGCATTGCCAAAAGCTTGACTTTGAAGATCAGCTAGTGATCTCAGACTTTGAAGGGGAGGGCTAAATTATTCTTAGCAAGAACTGTGTGTATTGTGCAGTCTCAACTACACCAATCTAAGTATTCAGAGAGCAAAAATAAATAAGAATACTAAATTAGCCACAAAGCATTAAAAATTAACATAAGATTGAGACTTGCTTTAACTACAATTTGCATAAGGGACAAGTTTCATGCAGCTAAATGCATAGTTACTATTCTCTCCCTCAATGTGTGCACTCCGCAGGTCCTGAGGCAGAATTTTTGGGCTCTGTCTGCCCTTTATACTGGACCAAGGACTGCCCAGGGTGGCTCTCACAGGGCAAACCTCAGCTAGGGGAACATCAGAGCCCAGAGCTTACCTGGATAACTTGTCACAAGTCACTGAATCCTCCTAATGGTCTAGAAGACTGCAGAGAATTCTGCAAAAGCCACCCCTCACCTCCTCCTCCTCCTTCCCGTTGTCCCTAGGATGCCAAAAGACATTTTGCTAATTGTCACTTACAAAAGTGGAAAGGATGTTTGTCTGGGCCACCATTAGAGCTATGTAGAGGCACAGGGCAGAAATGAACATGCTTGTGGCACAGATCAGAGGATCAGCTTTGTTATTTATCTTCCTTAATCGTCTTGCGGCTTCTGCTCCAGCAATAACACCCAAGATTCCTGTCCCAATGGTGATGCCTCCAAATATTAGGCTGGTGACAAAGCAAAGAATCCAGATGAGCATATAAGACTGTACTGTGGAGAAATAAATGGTGTTATCTTGCACCCACAGTTTCAGAGGAATCTTTAATGGGGAAGTTGAATTTTACTCCACTTGATGTAACCTTTCCACTCCTTCTAAATGGATGTCATCCCAAGCCTCAGCTGAAGCTATGGTTTTGTATCCCGTGGAGAAGGTATTTTCCCATTTACAGAGCAGGTGTTGTGCACCCAGGCTCAAGGAGGGCTCTGCTCAGTGAGACCTGGCTTGGACATGCTGTGATTTAGAGGAGACACAGTCATGCTGGTTACCCTGTGAACCAATCTACTCAGTCATCCCTGAAACACAGATGGAGTAACTCTGTATCACAATCTGCTGCCTTGGAAGAGATCCTAGCACGTGGAGTGATATACATCTAAATTATAACCCTCTGGTTAGCACAGCTAAGTCACTTCTCTGACTATGGGAAACACCTACCACTTCCCAGAAGAATTCAAAGAATACTGAATAGGTAACTACTGCCAGGTCTACACAGCATTTTCTGAATGCAAAATTTCCAATAACACTCAGCTTTGTGTGTCTGCAAATGCAAATGTGTTCTTCCAGTACCACAAGTTCATGTTTTAAAAGAACATGTCTGAATAGTTGAGAAGATTCAGCTTCCAAAGGGACTTCCATATGTGCTTTTGTCTCTATCCCAAATGAGAACCTCCAATGACAAAGCAAGTCTCTTGCACAAGATCACTGGTGCCAATGATTATTTAATGCATTGTAATTCTCTGAAGGCAAACAGGGACAGGACCAATGTATTCTGAGCACAGGTGCTTCTGAATATTTTAGAGTGCTACATGTAAGTTCTGTACATTTTCCTGAGCTTTCTCTAACTGCAAAGCAAAGTAACCAGCTGGGATGTGATCTGTTCCTTTAAACCACAGCACATCCACTTCTTCATCTCTTTCTGGCTGGTTAAGAAGAGCTCAATAATTCTACAAGAAAAAAAGGCATTGCTATAAAGACAATAAACTTTAAGCAAATTTGTTCTCTTCCTGCAATTTCTTCAGGATTCTGATCCATCACTCACTATAGCTTGATAGTGACATTATAGATTGTCAATAGGCAGGATAACTATCTCAGAGATTTGCTCAGGAGAGGCAAGTTTCAAGGTGACTTTAGTTGATTGAAGCATTCATGGAACTGTGTTTAGAATATTCATGTATTGTAGACTGTAGTTGAAATCAACCTACAGCTGGAATAAAAGAGAATGGCCAAAACTAAATCCAAACCCAGTTCAGTTGACAAGGTGTGTGTGAAACTACAGAAGCCTAGTCCTGGGGAAAGGCTCCTATGGGATCTTTTACGGTCTGAGAATGCTCACTTATCTGTCTGATCTGTTTGAGAGTGTCTGCACAAAGACCTGAACAAAAACTTCACACTGCCTATTTTTCTACCTTGAAAGGGTTGAGACCTGAGTCAGTTGTGGTGCCTCAAATGGAGGTTTGTGTTTCCAAGCAGTCTAAGTGACACAGACCTGATCCTTAAATAAAGTCTGAAACTGCTGAAACAGCCCGAGGGGAAAACATCTTTAAAGTATCCCTGGGCAGGTCTGGTAATGTGCAGCTCAGTTCCTCCAGCACCATCAGGTCTGACATAGTAGTTTATATTCTGCTTCTTTACATCCCCTTGGAATAACAGTCCAAAACCAGCCTTATGCTGCTTCTGGCATGAGCTTCTGCCAAGGTTATATTTGAAGCATCCTATAAGAAGTAGTACATGAGGTTAAACTATCAGATGCTCTGTTTCACTTCCCTGAAGACCATGTCTGCTCTAACAACACTACTGTGGAATAATAATTCAGAAGTGGATTAGAAAACAAACTAGAGGCCAACACCTTCAGCTTAACAAAGGAAGTATTTAAACTGCATGTGTGAACCAGATAGAGCCAAACAGCTTAAACTGTTCAGCTTCCCTCATCTGCCTACCCTGAGCCAGACTCCTGGGTTCACTCCCTTCCCAGTACTGTTCATTGATAAGTAACGTGCCACTGGTGGCATCCATGGAAGGACAATTCATTTCCCATTGAAGGGTTTTGCCATGACTCTCCAATCCATCTGCTTAAGCTACAACTCAGAAATCACTTTTGAGTTTACTCAGTTACTCCATTGCAGAAAAACAGAAGAATCCCATTAGCAGAGGATACATTCAAGGTGTGATTGCTGCTTTTCCCTTTAATTGTCTTTACCTAGAAAGGCCATGTAGTAAGCATTTAGTTGTTGGAAATCTATTACAAAAGCAGAGACTGAAACCAGAAAAGGACACTTGTATGGAGGCCCCTAACAAGGTAGGGAGTCAGTCCCAGTGCTCACTGGGAGCCATGAAGACTCAGGAGGAACACTGAATACATATTTGTATTCTGGACAACACATTGTGAAGAAAAACTTCTCTTCCTAGGTGGGGGGGGGGAAAGTGATCTACAAAAAGTTCTTTTATGACTGCTTCAAAGTCTTCTACTAGTGTAAATCCTCCTTCTCATACAATATTTGATACTATTCATGAATCTTCATTGGTCTGGACATGCTCTGTAAGCAGAGCTCTGCTGGCAGCTATCCATAAGGTCCTGGTTTGATGTGATGATACAATACTACATCAAAAATCATCAAGCTTTTTCAAGCTGGGAGCCACAATGAACTCGCCAACATGGCAGGGATTATAAAACCAGATAAACAAGAAGGTAATAGAAAGTTACTGAAACATAGGATTTTAATATACTTAAATGGGTATTTAAGTAGCTTTGGATGCACAGTCATTTGTCAACTGAAATCTCCTTGCTAAAGCTGCTCCTTTTTCCCCATAAGTGTTCCTGTTACTGCTTCTTCACACTTTACATAAATAGGGCTGGCAGCACCTTTCCAGTTAACTGAGTGATTATAAACAAACAAACAAAGGGGAGTGTCTCAGATACCTGGAAGCAATTTAGTCTAACATTCACACCCCACTGCCTTCACAGAAAGTGCTCAGTCACATCCTCCCTTCTGCCTTTGGAAAGCAGCTGTGACTGAGCACTGTGCAGAGTTTCCAGATGTGCTCCCACAGTCTCAGCTCACCTGTTAGATGAATTACAAGATTCTTGGAGGCACGGTGGGACAACGCCCTGGACAACCTGAGCCCTGTACAGAAACAGTGGCACCCACATTCCCAGGGCTCCTGTGACAAATGCCATGGCAGTCAGACCCAGTGTGGAACAGACAAAACTACAGCTGAAAGGCAAAAGAAAACAAATTCTAGATATTAGAAAGAATGTTGCGTGAGGAGGAAGAGAAAACCTACCTGCAACACCCAGGATTTCAAGCAAAACAATACGTTCAGACATCTTATAATCAAAATCCACTCCCTTGAATATCTGAACTCTGATCAGCTTTTATTATGAAATTCAACAATAAAGTACTAATTAGAGCAAAGGGCATGACCTACTGATTTCATGTTAAATCCTGGTCTCTTGCAAATTTCCTCACCAACTTCTGCCAAAACAATTGCTGTGAATATTTTGATAGCAGAAGTACAACAATAGAGAATGAGCAAGAACTTAATGGCTTTGGAGCTAAAGGAAAGGGTTCTATGGGCAATTCTAAGTGCCTCAGGTTTTAAGTTGTTTCAGTAACCAGTATAAATGAGAGTAATGTCTGGGTCTCCCAAACTGTGAAACTGCAGTGGCTGAAGCACTCCTTAATTCTACCTGACTGAGTAAAAATAGACTCTCAATCTCCACAGCAAGTTTCAGACAAAAGGAGAAGCCTTTTTGAAAGCTGTTCAAACCTTGTCTCCTTTCTGCTGTATTCTAGGAGAAAATTAAATTTTTGCTGGACTCTTTGTCATTAATAGTTCAGGAGAAAAGTCCCTTTGAGGTCAATAGGGACATATGAAATCTTAAGACTGCTGCAAATGATCAGGTGACCACCAGACTAGAGAATTTGTTAAGAAATTAACCCAATTCTTCATCTTCTAAAGATAAAGTGCTCTTGGACTTGATTAAAAGTGGAACCACATGTTTTTTTGCCAGTATGTCTTTATGCTTTGGAAATCATTTGCCCAAGGAAAAGAAAATGGAAATAAATTGCTAAAGGAAAAGAAAATGAAAATATATATTTACAACGTTGAAACATCTCTATAGGAAAGCAACTTTGAAGATAGTCCAGTTGTTGAAATGTCAGAAGGGTTCATTTTTGATTCAGGAAAACTTTTTTTTTCCACTTCATGATGTAGTGCCTACAAACTGTGATCCAACTAAACTGATCTCTGGCGTACTTGCTGTTCAAGATGTACAGAGGATGCAGATTTAGTGGGCAGTTAGAAAACGCTGGATCCTCTGGAAGAACACTCCAAAGGCAGACAAGGTCCCAGGACAGCAAGCCTTTAAACGAAAAGCTCTGGCTCGGGCGAACAGCCTGCGGGCAGCGCGGAGCTGTCTGTCTGGCGCAGCTGCACAGCGGCACCTGCTGTTCCCTGAGCGGCTGCAGCTCCTCTCTGCCCCAGCCAGGCTGATCCGGCTGACTGTGGGGTCACAGCAGCGAGGAACCTGCTCCAGCCCGGATTTTACATCGTCCTGCAGGTCAGATGGTGGTGTCTTTAATTTTTGTGTGGTTAAAAGGGAGATGTCGTCTGCCAGCCGCAGCTCAGTTCATCAAAACATATGGGCAATTACTTTGTAAACCATATTGGGGCACTACAAACTCTGACCTCGTGCACAGCAGGCTCCCAAATACCACAGACTGCCTGAGACAGGCTGATCCAACCTGCCTCAGGCACTAAGAATTACAAGTAAATTTACACCTGAAAATTACGCACTGTTACCAATCAAGCTTAATCTACGGGCTAAAGCAAGAGGGGAGGGAAAATGTAGTAGAAAGTAGAGCTGGATTTAAATAGGAGCAAACTGCCATCATAACTTTGCCCTCTGCCCCCTCCTCAAAATGGGAGGATAGAAGAAACAAAGACATTTTTGATCTCTTGTATAGCATTCCTGTAGAAAAGTAGAAGAAAGATTTTTACTAATGATGTTTCCGTCCTCTTGCCTACAGCATGTGGCACAAAGGAGCAGAGTGGGATTCAATGGATGTATTTCTTATAAAGGAATGGTCACTCCTCAAAAGAGGCAACCTTTGTAGCTCAAACCACTTACTTCTTGGCAAGTGACCCCACATCTTGACACCAAGTAGTCTTGGCAGTTCTGTGTACTTCTGGCTTCTCAGGTGCCCTTTGTATTGTGCCAGAGATGCTCATTGCTCTGTGTGCTGCTGTCTTTCTCTGGATCCTGTGAGGAACTAGCAGAATCAGGAGAAGCAGTGCCAGACCTCCCATGCAAGGAGTTACCTGTGGACATGAGGTTGGTTAGATCAAGGATATCTGTTTTCTCATAGTGAGAACTCCACAGCAATTCAAATTCTGTTAGAACCACATATTAGAAAATTGCAGATATGTTCAGAAATAGATGTGTGCTGGTTTATGTCATCTTCGTAAAGAAAAATAGTGACTTTGGTGACTTTGGAGGAAAGATAACAGATCCTCCCTCCCATCACACATATACATGATTGCTCCTCCCTCTGATTTTAGAGAAAAGCATGTGAAGAAAGAAAACTGTACTGTAGTACTCTGGCCACAAACACAAGAATCACCGATGCAGTCACCAGGGTTATCTGAATAGCATCAGTGTTACTCCAGTAAATATTCTGCCCCACTCACCTGCATGTGCTAGTTGATTTTGTATACAAGACATGAGGCTCTGAAAAAGTGCTTCCAAAGCACTGGGTGTCTCCATGAGACACATCATGGTGACATGACCAGAAGAGATTATTCTCTTAAAACCCTCAAATAATAGAAGTTGTTCCCAACAGCATTCCAGAAAATGGGTGCTACCATATAATGATCATTTCACCTTCAAATTCCTCTGTTTGAGGAGGCCTTGGCACAGTGACTACCATTCCAAATGTGTCCTCAGGTAAGAGGAACACCAGCACCTGCCCTGGCTGCATGCAATTTCACCTACACCTAACAGAGCTAGGCAAAAATCTGCCACTTGTCCTGCAGGAAAACTTCTAAACACCATGTTCGTGACCTGTCAGAGTGTAGAAAGTCCTTCCACTGCTCACCTTTAATGCAATGAACACAAAGAATCCAAACCCCAGTGATGATTTTGGTGTTACACTGAATGGAAGTGAGTGACTCACCCTGAATGCCCAATGCCAGTCACCTGTGATTTTTGCCATGCTAGCTGCCAGCATATAACCACAGCCACTGCAAGCAACAGAAAGGAATGTTCAGTAAGCACCAATGAATTCTGGATGGCTGAAATGACATGTCTTGCCAGCTAAGCAGTGCACACAGAAGGTTCTGTCATAGTTTTCCAAAGGGATAAACACACCCTCATGGTCTGTGCTGGTCTATTTGCCAGCCAGTATTAAAAAGAGAGACTAAGCTCCTCAGAGCAGACTTGAGACAGTGACAGTAATGTCCCAGGTTTCCCCTGGAATACATATTCTGTAGAATGACACTGCAAACCTGGATCAAACAGCCCATAAAACAGTTTATTACCTACTCCTTTCTGTGCTAGCCACAGGAATTATGCCCTGCAGGAATTTCTTTAGTTTTAATCTGCCTTCTGGGCCCAGCTTTGGCTGCCTGCTCTTATAGAGTATGCCTCTAAGCTACTTGAAAAGCCCTTCTCCTCCTTTTCTTCAGACACAGTGTCAATTTAACTAAAAGAGGAGAGGGAAGTACCAGTTCTTCCTTGAAAGAAGAAGAACTGGAGGTTCTTGAAAAGAAGAATGGAGGGTTCTTGAAAAATGTGTCAAATAAACAAATATCTAAAAGCTTTTGTCTCCTAAAACACAGAAATAAATTACATACTCTCATGCCCACATTTCTTTTAGAATTGATTCATTATTTTATTTAAAGCCAGAGTTTCCAGAGTTTAGATTGTCCCTAAAAATGTTGGGGGAAAAAAGCAAACTTTTTTCAAGGTAAGTAGAGAAATACACCTAATCAGCTCTATTCAAACTTGCTAAGGAAGTGACAAATCCCTTTGCAAAAGCCAGGGCAGATATACATCGAAATTAATCTGATTCGGGCTCAGGGTATATTGAATTGCAGGTGTGGTCAGACAGAATTTCAAAAGGCCACTAGCAAGAAAACTAACCTTCCCACTGGAATGAAGATGTAGAAGATAGATAACACTGTGGTCCTTTTTCCTTCCTCAAACAGGTCTGCAATGATGGTAGGTGCTACAGTGGAGTAACTGGCAGAGCCAATGCCAACCAGGCCTCGTGAAAGAACAAATATACTGTAATGCTGTGAGGAAAAGACACATTATAGTAAAAAAAAAAAAAAAGTCCATGCAAGACAGAAAGCTTACTGTTAAAGAGGGGAATTTTAGTGGATCAAATCTACCAGAATCAAACTGTCTTTTGGCTATGTCTGTATTCCTTTCACTCACACCTGCTCCCCTCACATCTCACTGCTGGGCTTTCTCTTTCTGCACAGCAGTGACTTCTCAGAGTGACAACCAGAGGGAATCTCAGGATAGGGTGCATAGAGCACATGCTTGCCCAAAAGTCTACCACACTGTAAGGTCATAAACAACAAATATTCAGGACAAAGATAAAATCCCATCAATTGCAACAACAACGTGTGGGTTCTCTGTTGCCTAGGCTGGATTCCAGCATCCTATAAGGCATTCCCACATGGAGTACATTTAGTCCAGGCTTGAGGCTCAGGAAATGAGGGGTTACTGATGCTTTTCCAAATGTGGTTAAGAAGGACTCTATCAAGTCCTTCAAGAAGTATGCAGGTCATTTTCATAGCACCCTCTAAAAAAGCAACATACCGACTCAGTGATGAATGAGCTCCCTAAGGTGACACCAGACCAGAAGAAAATCCCAGCTGCAAGGATGATTTTCCTGCTGTAGCGATCTCCAAGGTATCCAAAGATGGGGGCAGCCAGCATGTAACACAAGGTGAAGACTGGAAATCCAACAATGAGCAAAGACAATATTGGTCCAATTATTTTTGTTGTATGTATTGCTCACCCCTCAGATAAACTCAGGCTGTGTTTAAGGCAGGGGTTAAAAGCAGGCTGAGTTTATAGGAGTAAGAGTGGGATTGATATTTGGAAAAACACAAATGCAGAATCAAAACACCTATACAAAAACAAGATGTGTGTGAATTACTGAAGCTCTGTATTTCTTGAATGAAGAGAATTTCTTTATTTTGTCTGTGGGATTTTTGAAGGACTCTATTCCAGTCTGACTTTCAGTTTTGCATTATATTCAGCTTGCCCACAAGTGGAAGTGAGCAATACCACATAAAAGGAGGAACTAGAAGAGGTAAGTAACTGGACTGTGTTTTAGAAGCTCAGAGGAGAAAGGCAAAGTCAACTGAATTGAGGAGATTTTATTACCTGTTTGCAGTAGACCTGTCTTCCCATCACTAAGTCCAAAGTATTTCTGTATATCCAACAGGATCCCTGCAACAGAGACAGACACTGAGTGACAGCAGAGTACCCTGCTCATTCTCATAACTGCCAACTCAAAACCAGTGCTGGCCAAGAACTCCAGCACATTTAATTTATAGTTTAGATGTAAGCCATTACTCTACCACAAGAACAAGATGCACAGGGAATTAAAAATTCTTATCGCTATAGAAAAAATTAATGATCTTCCACTATAAGGGTCTTATGAAGAGTCTCTGTTTCAACCATACCTGTTCTGTTTCTTTTGCACCATTAGCACCTAAGTACAAGAACAATTTAGAGTTCAAAGTTTAATGGACACGATGCAGAACAAAACAGTGACAACCTTTGGCACCTCATGGATGTTAAGACAAAAAGGTAATTTTCATATCTATAGCATACCAAGGCTGCAGATCTTCCATCTCACCTATCTTGTATTTCTGATTTACATTGCTGAACAACAATTAAAAAGAGAAGATACTGCTTTGAAAAGGCCTAACTGTACTCCAGTATTGAAAGATATCAATTAAAAAAGGCATTTCTTCTCATGCCACTTTAGTTTTGTGAAAATAGGTAAAATCATAACATCGTTAAGAGGATGAAACACCACCACTTGAGAGAACAAACTGTGTAATTTCTCTGCTGTGCTCACAGGAGCTCATCTGCAGCAGAAGGGAGCTGGGTGAGGTCAGCAAGAGGCACCCCTTCTCCCACAGAGTGTTTTACATGTTGTGCCATGAACTACACTGCTCCAGCCACTTCAAAGCATTGTGGGCTCAGCTAATTTAAAGCTAAATCCATGTTCTCCCACAGTCCCCATGGCTACACATCAGTCCACTCCCTGCTTACTGATGTTACTTCAAGTCAGTGTAGATCAAGGTCCAGCCTAACAGCAGCTCCAGAGGTTTACAGCTGTTTTTCAATGACACTTGAACATATTTTACATTTAAGTGTTTCCTAATGGTTTCAGAAGTTTAAACAAGTGATTTAATTCAAACATTTTGCATCGTTAAAACAGGACAATCAACTGTATCTGTACTTCCTGGCAGCCAGTAATCAACACAGAAATACTGTATTACAGGAATTCAGGTTTGGACTCATGGAGTATTCAGAACAAATCACAGCTAACAAGACTTGAACAGAACCACAACTTCATCTCAAGCTGACATTCACCCTGAGCACCATTAAAATGTCATCCCCTCCACATAACTAAAATAACTGAACCTGCCAGTTGCTGGCAAATTACAAAGCATTGATTTGACCAGCTTGGTGACAGATCAGAGGGGAAAGATCTGCATGATCATTAGTTTTATCAAACTTAGTTAGCAGACAGTTAAGGGGAAGAGCTTGTTTTCTGTGATGCAAACTCTGTCAAAGCCTGAGAGCAAAACTACCCGGAAACCACAACTTTGTAACTGCTGCCAGTTCACTTCTAAACAGATACTCACACCTCCCCTTCCTCTCCTTCCTGTTGGCTGATATCGACAACATGGTCATACATTTGGACAGCCAAACTCAAAAGCACTGTTGCAAGAATTCTGCAGTGGCACTGAATTCTAGGAGTACATTGCTGTGGTATACAAACTGCAGCTTACTGTCACCCCCATGGCCCAGGAGTCATAGAACTAAGTGAAAAGTGGTTTAGTCATACAATGTAATTAAAAGAGATGTTTCAAAGGCCTGGGCACTATCTCCACCTCTGCTCTTCATTCTTACATGTCCCTGAAGGTACCTCACTCACAAGAGCACGTTGGGAAAATTTAAGCTCTTAGCAGGTTCAGGAGCCCAGGAATAGTTCAAAGCCTGGAACGAGCCAAATGGCTTCTTGCACTTAACCCTTCCAAGGGGATACCCTTCCAGCACCCAAGTTCTTCCCTGGAGATATTTTCATCCCCTTCTGTCCCCTGCCCTTCTCCAAGGAAAGTTACTTGACAACAGAACTCATACACAGAAGTTTTTCACTAACAGCCTTGCAGTGTCATTCAGCATGCACTCCTACTGCACTCCTACTTGCTTCCTTCCCTCTTATTTGTGTGGCTAAAATGTACTGAAAAAAAATCTCAAACTCCTTAACACTCTCCATTTTTAAAGATACTGACTGAATGTCTCAAAATTCTGAATGATCTAAGTAGGAAAATAATTACTTTGTGTACTGTAATTGGTATTAATTCCAACCGTAATAATCCATCCTTTCAATTTTTTCACGGTTTTAAGACATTTCTGTTTCCCAGGCCACTCAGAAGCAAAATATAGCAATCTCACTACAAGTGTTTCCTCCTGTTTTCTAAATCAGATCCTTGGAATCATAGTAGATGCTTAGGAGTGATGCTAAATAGAAGAATTTATACAGACCACAATTTACATGGGAGAAAAAACACTTAGGTTTCCCTCCAGTTTACTGTAAGCAACTCCTTATTGTTTTCAGCTAGGGAAAAAATAGCTTAAAATTCACTTTTTGGAGGAAGGATATTATTAATTAGACAAGTCATAACTAGCATAGGGGATGCTTAAGGAAGTGGGTGTCTCTTCTTTTTCCACAATCATGTTCCACTTCCCATTGCAGAAATCACACAATTGCCAGCAGCTCACATGGAATTTAAGCCTCTAAGCAAACTAACATAGATAACAAAGTTATCACAAAGATAACATAGTTGTTGAACTTCTAATGGAGGGAATGGCATCAGTATTCTTCAAATAAAGGAAAACCATGTAGAATCTGCTAGATGAAAAGAAGGTCTTGTAAACTGCTGTGTACATAGAGAGAAACTCCTTAGTCAAATCTCTGTAGAATCCAGACACAAAAATAGAGCACACAGTTGCTCTGTATGCTAAATTCTGCTTACATTTTAAAATATTATATTTATAAGCATTCTACTAACTATTAATAACTAATAAATCATTCCTAGGTCTTTCCAGACTTATAACTGGAAGTTTCATTACGAATATAAAAAGGCTAAAGCAGATAAATGAGAAAAAGTAAAAAGACATCAAGTATATCCTTACTTTAGAAACATTTGTAGAGTAAGCAGAGCTGTTAAGAACTTACATTTCTTTTTCTTCAGAAGAGGAAAATAGGCTCTCACCTGGCACAATGAACCAATCCATGAAATTTATTAAATTGCCAAAGCACAGCACAGTGACTACCAGGCAATCCCTCTTTGCTGGACTGCTCCTTGACACAGACACTGATGAACACTGTGTCCCATCTGCTGCAGCAGCTCCGTAATTCTGTCCCTCAAGCAGTGGCTGGAGCAGCAAACCTGTGTCTTCATGTTCACAGGGGGGTTGCATGTTGCCAGTGCAGACACTCAGCAGGGATGATGAAGCATTTCCTCACACCAAATTGGTGTGCTGGGGCTAGGAGGAACTTCAATCACTTCGGTCATTTCCGGCACTGAAGCACAACCACTGAGAACTGAAATGAAATGTCCCTTGCAGTCAGGAGAGCTAAAATAGAAAGAAGCTACAGTGCTGTGTTTTTGCAAAAGTGCTTAAGACCATGGCCTTGAAGATAAGGAAAAGTGAATGTAAACAAAAGCAAAGTAACCCATTTGGCACCCAAGAAATAAAAGTGCACAACTTTTAGTTGTGATCTCACATAAACTACAAATGCTAGAGTAACAATAATATT
This sequence comes from Lichenostomus cassidix, assembly GCF_008360975.1. Taxonomy (NCBI): domain Eukaryota; kingdom Metazoa; phylum Chordata; class Aves; order Passeriformes; family Meliphagidae; genus Lichenostomus; species Lichenostomus cassidix. The sequence goes on from NC_139499.1 coordinate 3,674,444, forward strand.
TGTTAATTTCTCAGTGAGTTGCTAAAGCTAAAAACAGTCTTTCTACAGAAGAAAGGGGAAGGAATAAAGAGAAGAACATTTGCTAGACCAGTACCTATTTTTTTTACTTGAGCCCTCCTTTGCCTCCATTTGTGCAACTCTAGACAAGTCATTTGCTTTTTCTGCCCCTCAGGTTCTCACCACACACAATCCCTGGCCTTGAAAACAGGGCTGTGTGACCTTGTCCTGCCACCTGACCATTCCCTGCTCCCTGCTATCATCCACCTGCTTTGCACTGGCCAGATCTACTCCCAGAACAAAATCCTTCCCAGTAAGTTCCTGAGTTTTTAGGTCAAATCAGTACTCCAGACTACGTGCTGGGGTTTGCTTGGTGTTCTTTGTGGGAGGAGAATATGGAACAAAACCAACCAACCAACAACCCAGCATGCGACAGTGAGAAAAGGAGATGGAAACAAAACCACTCTTCCTCCCTGCTGCTGGAACTGTGCACATCCCACAGTTTTGAATTGTGCAAAGGGATTTCTTCCCCTTTCTCCCTCAAAACACAGGTCCAAAAGGGGAAGAGCAGAGGGCACAGGAAGGCATTCTTGTTCTTTTGGTGGATGTAGACACCTTTATTTGCCTTCTTTCTTCTGTCCACTCACATTTTTAGAAGTATTCAGTCACATGTCTTTTGAGCCATTTTGTGGATTACTAACTTCAGAACATAATTTACTTTTTGCACCCTGTTGAGAAAATTTCAAGTAAAAATTACCAGCAAACTCTAAAGAGTTTAAGAGTGAGGCAGCTAGCTGGAATGAACACTGCTTATGGTTTATGACTCATGCATGAAGACAAGGGTCTGCGGTTGGGCTTTTCTGAAGGACTGTATTTCACACTTGTAGACTCACTGAGAAACAAGATAGCCCCTACTATTCTTGGCCCTTTTCTAAAAGACTCCTTTGCTTCCACGTGGTCAACACGAGTATTTAATTCTATCTTCTCTTTCTTCTATCTCCCTTTTTCCCTGCTATACACCACAGAATGTTCTCTGAGGAATGTCACATTATCCGTACATCCCGGCGCTTAATTAAACCAGCGAAGAGTTGTTTGAAAGCGCTTGGAAGCAATAACGAATCAGCATCATTCTGTAGAAATTACAAGTTTTATCTCCGCGCCCAACCGCAGACAAAGGAAAAGCAGAAAGAGCAATTACCTTCACTAATTGCAATGCCTTTGCGGAGCCCGGGCGGGCGGTGCGGTGCCGCGGCACACCGCTGGGTGGCGCTCCAAGCCCGGCGCGCTCCCGCCTGCGCTCCCTGTCCTTCCCAGGAATATTTTCCATGCTCGCTGCCCAGCACAGCGCAGACCTTGTAAGGAAGGAAGGCCTCGCGGGGCAGGAGTTAAACCTCATCAGGGTTTAACTCTCACTTTGGATAGTTTTAATGTCTCTTGATCCAAGCGTCCTCGGAGTTTCCCGGGCACACCCTATATTGCTCTCAGCTCCTGACATTTACTGCTCGACCTGATGTTTGGAGATGCCAAAAGCAGGTTTCTAACTATAACTGCTGTGGCAAGAACTCAATTCTACTTTTATAAAGCAGAATTTCCAAGTTCCAAATTTTCCAAGGACAGAGTCAGATTAAACAAAATGTTCCTCACAAACACCAAACCACCAGTTCTAAACACTTCTTATGATTCTCTTTTTGCCCTGCATTAAAGTTTCCAGATATCACTTCCACCCCATACTATTTGTTGCTGTACTACCTGGCCACTGGTGCCATCAGCTCTGTCTGCACATTCCCCTGCTCCCTCCCCTCAGTGTCACAAGCCACCTCCTTCCACCCATTCTGGGTTTCACTGCTGGCTACAAGTCTGCAGTGGTTTTTAGAAGGTCTCCTGTGACTTTGCCTTCTTCTGTCAGCTCCTATAGCCATCATTCCTTGATAACCACCCTGCCTCAACTGCCTGCTTGTCCTGTTCTCCAACCACAATTTTCATGTTCATCCAGACCACACTGCACCAAAAACTTCCCGCAAAACTTTGTGACAATCCACTTTTGCATTATGAGCATACAGAATGCCACTGTACAATACAAGTCAACTTTTGTTAGGCAAGATCACAGCTCATTTCTTTATAGCCAATTAAACTTTTTCCGTATTTGTTCTGCCAGTCAGGCAGTTCCTTTCTTGGAACAAAGTTTGCCTCCACAGCTTACCCTGGGGGTGCCAGGTGCCTATGCAATATAAAAAGCAGCTTTTTATCCCTGTCATGCTCCTTCAGAAGCTCCGTTCTCTTGGTGGTTCATTTGAGCACGAGATCTCATGGCTGTGCCATGCAGTTAAACCCTCTCATGAGAGCAGCTAGTCAGAACCTCTTTATTCTCATGTTTGGCTCTAGTCCACACATAAAGCAACATATTTTCTTACACCATTCAGAATCTGGCTGTGGTACCAAAAGTTGTTTTGATGGCTCAGCCTGACAGAGGCAACCGAGACCTTCTGTATGAACACAAATTTTTGGTAGTACTTAAACTGGTTGGCTGATCCTCAGCAGGCCAGCAAATGTGCCATGCCTGAATCCTGACAGGACTGCTTCTATGAGATATGAGAGCTTCCAGCGTTCCCTGAAAGGATTTCCAAGTATTTACTTCAAAATGCCTTTGAATGTATTTATTTATCCAAATTTCCTCTAATGGTGGATGCTGCTGCATCTGTGAACAGCTTTGGAGGTTTGCCAGAGCTTTCCCAGAAAGCTACATCAGAAGGGGCATAATAGTGAACCAAGATGTCAGAAAGACATAAATTGAAAATATTTTATTATCCTGATTAACTCCAAACCATTTCCATACATGTAACAAAAAGAAGCTTATTAAGCCACTCAATAGCAAACAGCAAAAAAATCGGTGAAAAACTAAATATGAAAATAATATTCATTCTTGACTAGATCTAACAATACTGATTTTAGGTAGAAAGAAATAATGTGACCAAAAGAAAATACAAACTTGTGTGTATTTGCAAGTATATATTTAATTGCTGCAATGTGGTTAGAACCAACAGGCATGTGTTTAATGCAGAACATAAGACTGGTCTGCATTTTGAGGTGTATGTATTTTAAGCCTGTTGTGATGGAAGAATATTCATAAATCATGAGATTCTGCAAATAATTGAAATATGGATTCTGCAAAACTTAGTAATTTTAGTGTCTGACAAGATCAGAAAAGTGAAAGTTAACATCATTTGGGTAGACAGCTCAATAAATGCATGTCCAGACCTACTTGAAATATTTCACCCGAAGGACATTCAAAGACAATTATAGTGACTGCAAAAGAGCTGCAGAGTGACAGAGACTCAGGTAAGAGGCTGTGGGGGTTTAAGGTTTGTCTCATACCAAGGCTGCACAAAAACTCACTTTGGGTTTGAACCCAGTCTGCAGTGCTAAAACATAAAGATGGACTTGGACTGAGACGTGAACACCTGGGCTGGAGGAGCAGCAGTTTGACAGCTTAAACCAAGCAGTGACCAGCCTGACAGGAGGGCAGGCAACTCAAGAAATATAATTGTGTAAGAGCAGCATGATTTCCAATTCCAGATCTATTACAGAACCAACACTTGATCCTGTTCTCATAGAACACCATATTACAAAACTCCAGAGATGACTCATGTACCAACATGTATATTTTTCTTGCCTTTCAGCCCTCCAGACTGATGCACATTTGCCAAGCTGTTACTGCCTTGGAATACACAGCCCATGCCAGCTGAGAGGGAGGCAGCCTGAGCACTCTCCTTCTGAGGGAAGTTTGAGAAATTCTGCACCTGTACTTTGTTGAATCTGCTCTATCTCTGGTAGTGCTTGTAGCTACATTAGGCATGATTAACACTCAGCTAGCAACCTCTAATGACTTCAAAAGCTGTTAGGAAATATTTAGTATCTTAGCATGAAATTTAGTACCTGAATAGTCAAAACTAGATTGCCAACACCTTTTCTTCACCTTAGCAGTCAGAACTAGATGTATGAACTATTATTTAATTTGAGTCTCTGTCTTTTGCATCCATCCTGGAGAACAAAGATGTTGCAATGGCCTCAACCATCCAGACTAACAATCTTCATGAGTCCACTACTACCAAAAACTTTAAGAAAATTAGCTGAAGCACCTCATCTGTTGCTGTTGAGCCGCTAGCAGAGAAAAGAACCCAGTTCTCAGTGGCAAGAAGGAAAAGACCTTTATTGTTTTGATTTCATCATATATATAGAGTTTTCAAAAGTCACCCAGATTGGTCAGTCAGAAACCTCCCCCTAGGCCTGATTGGCCAGGCCTGCACCGTCCAAATCTTGGGACACTGTTTTTAATAACATCCAAACTTTATCTTTATTTATAAAACACAAAAGGAATTCTCATGGGAAAGACCTGTGCTAGACACACTCATCCACTATATACTTAATTGGAAAACATCTGCCAGCAAGATTCTCATTCTGTGAGTTTCAATAAATGCTACATTTTTAGTCACCACATCCTTTTTACCTACTTACACTGAATTTCCATGTAAAACACTTTCTTTCTTGTTGCCTGAATAATAGCACAAAACTCTGTGTGGATTCACTGGAACATAATCTAGCATTGTGATAGCAGCAAATAAAATTTAAACAGACTAAACTATAAAATCTACTTTTTCATTATTAGTGACAAATCAGCTCTATATAACTTCCTGCTTCCTGGAATGCAGATCATGCTTTTGGTTGGGCAGAGAAGCTAGTTCAGAATCTTCTCCTGCATCTTTTAAATTAGGAAACAAACTGCAGCTTTCCAGAAAATTTCTTGGGGTTCTTATTAGATAACTCATCTCACAGGTAACATTCTCCTTGGTTGTATCCATATAATTCTGTCCCTAAAAGTATAGCAGAAGAAATTACAGCTCCAGCACATAATCACAGAGCAGCAAAAGATGAACACACTCCAATTCTATTAACTACTCCCTTCTTCTTCTCTGAGAAAACAAAAGGAAAAGAAAAAACTTTATTTGCAAATGAGAACATTTTGCATTAACATCAGACAAAGGAGGAAGCCGCACATTGGTGGAACAGAGTTTCCTCTTCTAGCTGAGATTTATTCAAGCACAGAGCAGCTCGTGGAGGTCAAGAGAAGTGAGGAATTATAGTTACTGTGCACCAAAGATACTATTTCACTAAACAGTTTATCTGCTTTGGCCTTTACCATTTCTTTAGCTCAAGCTTATTTTTATTGGTGTAGCTGATAAGTGAATTTCTTGCATTTTGGGATTCTGGATGCTTCTGACACAATTATAACAGAAAAAGGCTGTGACATCTGCTTGGATTTTGGAAGAAAACTGTGGAATTAAATGTCTATTTAACCTATGTTTTGAGCTTTTCACCACAATGAAACATTCATCCCCAGAGGAACCATTACTTGACCACTGCAGTCTTCACTTTGATACACCAGAGTCCTCCTAATTAAGGCGACAGCAAAGCAGGTAAGAGTCATTTATCATGAGTAATGACAAACAGACAAGCAACAGAACAAAAAGGGAGGCCTTTCTGTAGGAGGTCTCTCTCTTTTCCAGCCTCACTACCTCCAGACTGAAAGGGAAGACTATTCTGGGAGAGAACACAGTGTTGTAATCACTACAGAAAATGTTAAGGTTAGCATTAACTAAAAATTTAAATAAACATTGATTTAAATTAAAAATAGTCTAATTAAGTCTTGAGAATGTCTTTACTTCCCAGAAGAGTCCTGCACAAAGAGATTTACTGTCACTCTCAATGCTTCCAGTAAGACAAAGTGAGGCTGTATTCACCCTTTTGGGAAGGTTAAGTACATGAGCTCACTATAGCCATGCTTAATTGATAGCACTGGGAAGCAAATTCTGCCAGCCACAAAAGAAAAGCTTGGTCATTTTTAGGCACTAACCCCAGGATGCTGACTTTTATGACAGTTATTATGCAAGTATTTGGAAGTTCTTAAAGTTCTAATGCAATCTAGATAGGGAATTGGGAATAAAATATATCTATACTATCACTGATAGGTACCCACCTTAGACAGAGGGCAGCTCCCAGTCCAACACCAACAGAACAAATGGAGGAAATGGCCTGAGTCACTCTTTTCCTGGGCATCTTCTGTTTGATTTTAATCCACTAGAGATAAAGAAGTCGGTAAAAATCTTGGCCAGTCAAATGTCTACTTTTAATGAAACAAAATTTAAAAAAATAACTCATGAACATGGAGCCAAAAAATGTGAAGTGTGGAAAGGATTGTCTATCAGTTATATTGGTAACCTGGGAGAAAAGAGTTGGGAAGAACTCCTTGCTCTGCTACCAACTTCCTTTGCTAAAGCAAAGGGACCTCAGGCCTGCAGTCCTAAAGCAAATGGTACCATTGATAATTTAAAGGGAGAAAGAAAACAATAAACATTAAAAGTTTGAAACATGCAGTTCTGCTTAACATCTGATTCTTGTTAACTAATGTACAAGATGTTTACAGGCTTCAGCACTTGGTTCTCAAAGCTCTGGTTTGCATAAAATATCCTTTACAAAATTTCCAACCACAGTAATAAAATTACTAGATGAATAATTTATTAATTACTTAGCAATATTAATGTAAAAGATAAAAATTAAACTTCTATTAATTTAATTCCCAACGTCCTTCCATTCACTCTTTATAGCAGAAATTTTACCTGTTCTGAAATGTCTTCCATATAAAATGAAAAGGTATATGAATAAACTCTAGCTTTTCTTTCTTTTCTGCTTGGACTCATGCTGGCATTTGCTCACTTTACACACTTCTGATAAAGTATGAGAATACTGAATCTCAGGCTGCTAATAAAAGAATTTTATTCTCATGATTTTAGATGCTGCTTTTGCTTTAGACAAGTTCAGTACCAGTGGAAGAACTATTATCCTTTTGTTCTTATGAGCCAGCAACCAGCAAAGTCTCTTTTCCATACTTCAAAGTAGCTTTTTAGGTGCTTTCCATAATAGAGCATTAATATCAACTTCAGCTGGTACATTTGCTTGAAAAAAAAGCATTATGAGATTTATTATTGTAAATCCTGAAGTTAAATGAAGCTAAGAAGAAGCTGTGTTTCAAAGTCCAGAATGGTTGCAGGAGTTTAACTGGCAGTCATGGAAGAACTGCAATCACTCAATTTTCCAAACTATTAAAAAATAAATATTTTCTTTACCTTCCAACAAGGCTTATGTCAACAGAACATCTTCTGATTTAGTTCATTAAAATGCTTCCTTAAGAAATGATTTAAACATACAAAACAAGGACAGTGTAAATCAGCAAAGTGATTAATCTGTTCAAAAAGCCAAATATAACTGAAGCCACCTGTGTTTTCACTGCCTCCATTCGCCCTCCCCCTTTTCTCCTCCTCCAACAAGTTCTTAGTCCTGACAGAAAACCAAAGCAGTCCTACACAGCATGGCTCTGAGATCACCAGACTCCACAGGTCTGAGCCATTCATCCCTTTTGTCCACAACAGGCCTGCTTGGTGCTCCACAGCTCAGCTTTTCCTTGGGCTTCTGTTGAAATTAAATTCAATTCCAGAGTACCTGCATACAATATAAGAATTGTGGTTATATAATTTTCCAGTAGAGGCAAATATTGTATTAGATGATAACACTATAGCCCATTGATGGCTGGACTTACACTATTTTAACCTATTTTGCTTCCTTGAGGGGACTAATCCTCACATACCATCTCTAAGTGCATCCACATGAAGGGATTTGGCATTTATATTCACTGCTCCCTTCATCTCTGGGCAATTTCTATCCAATACCTCCCTGGCTGCAGACATATTTCCTTCCCTTTTGTGCACTGCACTAATTTTGTACTCGCAAAGACACCAGAATGTGTCAGGTACAAATATGAGCATATCTCAAAGAACTGCAAGTTTACCGTTCCAGGAAAAAATTAACTTTGTTGCCAAGCACTTTCTATACCTCATAATCAACAATTTCCGGCCACAATTTGAGGTAAGTGGCATCTACTGGGAATTTGCAAAGTGTATTTTTGGGATACATTTTATAAAATGTGAGCAAAAGTAAAGAATTTACCAAGTTAAAAGGCAAAACAATTTTTAAAGTGTAATTCTTTATTTTAAAGCAAGTATGTCTGTACTTTTAAAAACAGCCCTATCTAAAATAAAATGTGAAATAAGGGCAGCCCACACGCCATGAAATCCAGCATCACAAAGTACAGAATATACCAGTAGTTCAGGCTTGCTGCAGAAATTTCAGAGAAAGTCAAAACACTGAACTGGTGGGTGTTACTGAGTAAGTGGCTGGAAATAGCATGTGGAGTGCTGAACCAGCTCCTTCCAGCAGAGCTTCATCTGCAGGTGCAGAAAGAAAGTGATTTCTTCATCTGAGTTTATTCAACAAGTTCATTTTGATGCCTGGTTCATTAAGAGATGGGAACCAAACAAGGATCTGAAAAAGGAAGCCAGTTTGATTTTCCCTTTTCCAAACTGTGCACAAAATCGAGGTGTGGGATGCTTAGCTCTAACTTGTGGGAGGATGAGATCTGCTAGTATGAATAGCTTGGAAGTGGGGGGAGCTAAAACCAAATTTTCCTCTCTCATTTTTAATGACTTCTTTGTGCATTTTAACTGAATCCCATGAAATGTAGCTTAACAGAAAGAATCAGTTAAAAGCTCACAGCACCTAATAAACAAAATAGCACTTGATGGATTAAAGAACAAAATCAGAAGTTTGAATAGATGTATGTTCACATATCTTAAATCAATGACTATTCCAGTCCTACTGACTGACAAAAAATAACATTGTGCCAAGCACATGGAATCTGCTATTTAAGAAAATAATTAAAATTTATAAATGTAAAATAAACTATGTAAATTAGTATTTCCAGCTTGCCATTTTAAATCACAAATCAATTATTTAAATCTCTTGTTTAAACCAATAATAGCAAAAGGAAGTAGTGAAAACACTATTTTAACTCCTGGCATCAAATTTACATACAAATAACCATTCTTGAGCACATGTCCTTGTTTCTTCAAGGAAGAATTCTGATGCTTATTTTCTTCCAGTAACATGCCAGCATTTCAGAAAAGGCAAATAAATTATGACCTGCCTCATATTTCACATCCTTGTGTTTGTTCCAAGGATTGAACACTGACACAGCAGTGGATCTCATGACTGCTTTCCATCAGGTATATTAAACTGGTTGTCAATTAGATCAGGCTTTCAGGTTGCAGAGCAACGATTTCTCACACTCAGTTCTTTAGAAATATGAGTTAGAAAATTGCAATTTTCATTTTAGTTTAATCCTCCTCATAACTGCTTTGGATTTAAGACAGTCTTTTATCATTAATTTCTGCTGCTTTTGTTTGCAGATTTATTTTGATGTGGTTTTTTACTAATAATGAGGGAAGAAATCCAATTCTGAAGAAATTATGCCCATGTTGTGTAAAGTGAACACCTCTCAGGGTTCATTTTACCCTCTCCTACCACTAATGACTAGGCATGTCTCTGTTTCCCAGCTGAGAATGCTATCAGTTGAAGTAATAATTTAAGCTTATACAAATAAAGTTTGGAACAAGGTCATTCTGGTTTACCCAGGTCTTAAACAGCAACTTTCTGCCAAACGCCTGAATCAATACCACCATAAGAATCCATAAAGATTTCCTGCAGTTTCAGAGACTGTTTTACCACAACCATTCCTGTCAAGCTTGATTCATACCAGAAATCTTACCCAAAAGTCAGGTCAAAACACTTTGTTTAGGTGTCACCCTTCAGTGAACAACTTAGTCTACATCTACATCTGCTCTCCCTGGCTCAAGCAGTCATTGTCCTCACTTCATGCCACAACTAAAGCCTTTATCTGTGGTCAGTGACCTAGGGGGAATACTGCTGGATTTATTAAGGAGTGACAGACAGACACATGGTGAGGTTTGAACATTAGGGTCATTGTGGTTTCATTTATCAGGGAATGTAAGTCAGGACTAGCTCCTATTTCTGGCTCCAGGGCTTGCTCTGGTATCTTGGGCAAGACAATTTAGCACCATGGACTGCCAAGCATGTCCACCCTGACTATTTGGACTGGTAGAGAAGAATGGAGATTCTTACCTCTACAGGAGATCATCAGGGATTAGTGTCAACCCAGCAGGACCCTGATGTGAGCTGGAGAAGCTGAGCAGTGCTACAACACAAGTCAATGAGGTTATTTTCATCATGCCCTGCACAGAGGAAGGTTCTGAAGAGATGTGTTATAGCAGCTGCAGCAATTCCTGTACCAGGCTTCTCTCTGTTTGCCATGCTACTGATTCACTGGTCCAAATTCTTCCAGGAAATCACACTTCTTCACACACACACCCACTTCCAGTGAAACGTGAGCCTGACAAAATTTGAGTAACAGTTAAACTTTTGAACCTGTTCTGTAGGAGTAGCCTTGAACTCAGCACAAATACTTGAGGCCAGACTGATGTGTTCAGCCCAGGTTTAGTCCCTGCTTTATTTATAGGTCACACTGCATTGGGAACAAAACAGCTTTTAGTCCTTGTTATGCTCTTATTCAAGCCAGCAAGGAGCCATGAATCAAACACAAAATACAGTGAATTGCTATCTCCTTTTTCCCAATTTCTCTCTTCTTCTTCTAGAAACAGTATTTTCAGAGTATTTTTCTTTATGATGCACATCCATGGTAATGGCCAACTGTTACCTCTACATACAATATATGAAGAAGTAATTTAGATTTTACTGCTCACAAGTAAAGTCAGTCAAGGCTTATTCAAAAAAGAGATTCCTTAGAACAAACTATTTACGTTATCAATAAAAGCACAGCAAAACCAAGTGCAAGGGGGTAGACAGGAACACAGAACTGCTCAGCAAACTGATACTATTTCCTGGTGACAACTTGAATCCAGAACATAAACCCTTAAAACACTTAGCCTTTACTGTTTGCCAGATACAAACTGCAAGAAACCCAAGCCTGAGAATGCTATAAAAGACATGTAAATGGTCCCTTTTTGCCTAACAGGAACTGTTTTTAAGTCTTAAAACTGATCCTTCACAATGCTACCATTTAAAATGTCTCTTCACTGGCTCTAACTTGTAAAATTAGAGGAACCTTGCAGAACATGTTACAGTGAGCTGTGTCTATCTTACCACCAGCTTTTTGAGTTTGCCAAGGAGCTGAAGTAGAGGAGCAGATGATGTTAACAGTGTGAATCCAGCTGGAAGACTCTACAGAACAGAAACTATCTACTAGTGTAATCTGTGATTTGTGTCATGAAGGAGGAATTGGGGAGAATGTCAAATGAAAGACATCATATTCAAGAAAAATAAGATGCTGGATGTGAAATTTTGATCTGTTTTAAGGTGACAGAAAAAGTGCCAGGATTTCCTATTCTAATCAAGAGATGAATTATTATGGTAATATACCCTTGCCAAAGGAAAGATTAATGCAGTAAGGACCACAGCAAATGGCTGTTAGAGTGTTGGTTTTGAATGGTCATTGTACCAGAAATGGTCTCAGAAAAGGGAAACTAATCTAAATTCTTATTGCCCTTCCACTCAATGCAGAGATGGGAGAGAAGGCTGCAGAGAGGCTGCATGCCAGGGACAGTAAAACAAATTCAAAAAACCAACCTCTCCTGTCTTGAGATCTTTTCCTCAAATGTGGTGCACGTTGCCTCAGCAAACACTAGGACAAGGTGCATAGGCAGTACAGAAAGTAGATATTAACAGAACAAAAGATCCCTTCATCTAGCAGGGAAAGGCTTCTCCCTCTTTTCAGACAGCCTGGTGTGTTTAAGGACAGGCAACATGAGATGTGAGCCAACAGTGCTCCTCTCTGCTGTGGCATGACAGCTCCCTTTTCATGATGGGATTCCATGGAGTCTTTACTGCTGCAAGGAAACACTAAACTAGTTTATGCCTGAGTCACACACGTGCCCTCAGCACCATGGCCATGTTGGACATTTTGCAGCTGCACACAAGGTGATTTCACAGCGCAGGGTTAGAGGACTGCAACCTGCCAATGCTTCCTATCATGAAACATACTACTTTTATAAACTAGGGTTGAATCTATTGCCAGAATAAAGGAACCCAGGTCATTCGTGCCAGCAGAAACTGAATCCTTTCTTTCCCAACCTAAAGTCTCCTATGTTCCTTACAAGGCAAATCATACACAAAGTATAGGAGACCACAAAAAACTTCCTTTCTTAAGTCAGATAATTGCCACAGAGTGACCTAATGGTGAACAATTCAGAATGATTTTGATTAACAGAATGTAATAGAAATAGAGTTGTTTCATATAACCTTTCAGTCTTCAGTGCTGTAGTTAGGTCCTCTATTAATAGAACTGTCAGAAAGTGTACTCATGCCTGAACTGACATCAGGTACAGAAAGTTGAGTGAGTGAATTTAGTGCTGGCTTAACTGACATTGTGAACAAAGCCTACTTTTTATTCCTGAAAGAGAAATACCATCCACAATAGTGTCACTTCCCATCAACACGCCTGAATTCCAATCTGGGTGACTGTCTCTTAGCATAATAAGTTTACAAAATGCACTTGCACATGATAGCCTCCTATGTTTAAATGGATAGATTGTTTTTTAGGATTGAATGAACCTGACTGAAGCAATACAAAACACAAATAAAAAATACATTTAGGAATTAGAGTCAACCTACAAAAGAGAAAAGCTTCCACAAAGCCTTTCTTTGGCTAAGAACACCCTTATGAGATGAATTTCAGTAATGGTATCATACACTATGAGATGTCTTCTGTCATCCCCGTTTAATCATTGAAAAGGATACAGATTTAATCAGAACTGCAAGAATAGCTGGGAATGGTATTCTGATTAATTGTACTAGTACAGTAATGAAACTCTCAGACTATACTGGGCCTTCCAAATTGGAGCACAGGAAATGATGTTACCATTGCTCATTCTCTTTCCTTTTTGTTGCAAGCCAAGTTTGGAATTCACAAAGTAAAGCCCTTGTAGTGGAAAAAATAAATTTAAAAATTTTCTTTTTATAAAGGATTTGAACATTTTGGCAAACTGACACAAGATAAATCCCTTTGTAGTAATTTCTTTCTGCAATAGAGCAGGGAGTTTCCTGCTTTCTGTCACTGGTAATAATGGTTCATCCAATTAGCCAGAAACTGCATTTACTTGAGAATTGAAATGTAAAATTAGGGAACCCAATGAAATGATTAAAGCCTATGGCAGAGGAGCAGAGCAGCGCCTATGTTTTATTGCAGAGTTGCACACACCTATTTATCACAGTACATTTTTCAGTCAACACATGAGCATACAATCTGTGCTGTTGTTACTTACTCCCTGCATCCACAGTGCTCTGTAGCCTGGCGAGGAGGGCAGGTGTGTCCCAGAGGCTGCTGTCCCTCAGCAGAACGTCGTTCCAGCCCTGCCCTGGCAGGGACACCTTCCACTGTCCCAGGCTGCTCCAAGCCCTGTCCAGCCTGGCCTCGGACACTGCCAGGGATGGAGCAGCCACAGCTTCTCTGGGCAGCCTGTGCCAGAGCATCACCGCCCTCACAGAGGAGAATTTCTTCCTAATGATGTCCTTCATGAGGGCATTTGCAGATTCCAGGGTCGTTGGAGTTGGAAGGGCTCTCTGGAGATCACCCGGTGTCTCGCCCTGCCACAGCACGGTCACTGCAGCAGGTGACACAAGGAGGCCCAGGTAGGTTTGGGATTTCTCCTCAGAGGGACACTCCACACCCTCCCTGCACAAGTCTGTCCCAATGCTCTGCCACGTTCACGTAAAGTTACCTCCAGCTGAGGTAAAACTTGTGCTTTAGTTAATGGCCCTAAATGCCCTTGGTGAGGAGATTCCCCTCACGAAGGGGAGTCCTCTCCCTTCCTCCCAGCTAACTCGGGCTTGACTCGGAGGCAGAGACCTTCCCAACATGGCGGACAGCTCTGCTCCCGCCTCCCCGCCCCTCCGCCGCTCTCAAGATGGCGGCGCGGAAGGGCCGGCGGCCGGCCCGGGTGCGCCTGCGCGGCCCCGAGTGCGGTGAAATTCCTGGCGGGGGGAGCGGGAGGTGGCGGCGCTGAGGGCTCGGAGCAGGAGGCGGAGGGCGGCTCGGAGCCACGGCCGCTCTGCCCTGCCCGGGACCCTGCGTGCTGTGGCGGCCGGCGCCGAGCCAGACCCCCGGCGGGCGCGGAGCGGAAGGGCTGAGGGACGCTCGCCGCCGCCTCTCGCAGAGCCAGGAGCCGCGCCGTCCCCGCCGCCGCTGGGACTCCCTCCCCGGGCAGAGCGGGGGAGAATGACGGAGCTCCAGTCCGCCTTGCTACTGCGGAGACAACTAGCAGGTACCCGGGCCGGCGGCGGAGGGAGGAAGGGAGGGCGGCGGGCGATCCGCCGCGGGGGAGCAGCGGCCGGGCGGCCTCGGAGGGGCCGCGGCCCACGGCGGGGGAAGGAAGGGGCGCCGGCTCGGGGAGGGGGCGGGCGGGAGTGCGTGTGTGTGTGAGGGGGAAGGGGAGATTACGGCCCCCCCTCGCCGCGCTGTGCCCAGCCGGGAGCCGAGGGAACTAGGCCGAGCGGGGGAGGGGGAGCCCGGCCGGCGATCGCTGCCAGGGGAGCCGGGGGAGGGGACCGGGGCCGGCACGGCGGGGGAGCGTCTCCTCGGCTGCCCCCGTCCCGCCGGGGGAGCATGGGGTGGCACGGCCGCGCTCGTCGGGCCGCCCCGGCCCTGTGCCCAGCCTGGAGGACTCTTCGTCCCTTTCCCTTGCGGCCCCGTCTCCCTGGGGCGGGGAGGAGAAGCGAGCCGGAGCTCGTCCCGCAGCGCGGGGGATGCCTGTGGGGTGATAGTTGGGGGTGTCTGCGAGGCGCCGCGAAGATGCGGAGGAAGGAGGATTGTTCCCACAGCCCCGGCCGAGGCACTCCGGGCCCAGGCTGATTCCCCGCACTAGCACCCCTTCCCGCGGGGACCTGCGGTGCCTTCGTCCCGCCTCCCCTCCGCGGCTCCCCCTCACCTCCCGTGCCCGGGAGGGGGAGGCCGCTGCCCCCTTTGTTGTCGGGAGAAGCGCCGGGGGCTCCGCAGGCACCGGCGGGGGGGAGCGGACCGGGCAGCACGGGGGGCGGGTGGGAGCGCTGCGGGGAGACCCGCGGGGAGGGGCGGCGGGGTCCGCCGGGGGCGAGAGGGCGGGACGGCTGCGGGGGAGGAGGAGTTGGGCACCGGGCCGGGGGACGGAGAGGGCCGGGGCGCCGGGCTCGGGCCGGCGGCGGAGGGGAGCGGGGTGTCAGCCCGGCTCGGTGTCGCCGCGCCCCCTCCCTTTGTCCCCGGGCGGGCGGGCGGCCGAGCTGGCCCGGCCCGGCCCCGCCGAGGGGACCCGCATGCGCGGGGCCGCACAATGCGGCTCCATGTGTGCGCGGCCACACTTAAAGGGAAACGAGCCGGCAGCGCTCCCTTCTCCCTCCCCCACTCGCACATGTTCGCCGCATCCTCTGCCTGCTGGGCCGGGATACGGCGATCCGCTCGAGGAAGCGCACGGCTCCGCTCGGCACCTTGGGAGAATCGGGTCGCCTTTTTTGTCCCTTACGTAAAAATCCCTCCGTAGCCAGATAAGGAAATGTGTGCTAGGTGTACCTAAACTCGGGCAATTACACCGCTGGCTGGAGTTGGCCGAGTAGCCGTACAAAAGGGACAGGGTCACTGAGTGGCACAGGGAATCCCAGAGCAGGATTTTGGCCCGGGACCTCAGTTAATGTCGCTGAAAGCCTAAGGGTGGAAAGCGGCATTGTTAGCAGTGAGGAGATGAGGTTGCATAACCGGGTATAGCGAGCCGGATGGTGTATTTGTGCATCTCCAGCACTGTTTTCGGGTTTTGGTTGATGATCGGTTTGAGAAACTTCAGTATCGTTAACTACTAGCACAGAATGTTTTACTCCTTTAAGGTGACGCTCTTTAAAAAAAAAAAAAAATTCATAACCATGGCTAAAAATCTCATCCTGTGGCCTTAGTCCTGACCATCGACATGCACCTGTTAATGCCCTGGTAACCGCTGAAGTTATTCGTGACACTCAGGGAGGTGTCTGCACGGTCAGATAAGCCAGTAACGCCTCAGTATGGACTTACTGCAGGAGCTCCAGGCTGGATGTGACGCAAAGCTCTATCCTGTATGTGATCCCTTAAGGGAAAACAATACTGTAGAATAGTTGCTACCTAACTTGATAAAAACAAGCATTTGGTAACCTAGAATACTTGTTCAGCTGTTTGGAATTTCTCTTTTAATCTGCTAGTTGTGCTTCACGAAAGAAAGTTGGACATAAAGCTGAAGTCTCCTGAGAAGTATTCAGCTTCTGTGGTGTATTTTTTGTTGTCTTGTGAGGTCATAAGACCTTGTGTAAGCACCAATTGGTTTGATATGTAAGTAGAGTTGTAGACTTACTAGATCGAGGGCTTAACTTCTGTTTAACTTTCTGCTCACTATTTTCTGAAGGCTTCAGGTACACTGGTAAAAACTGGTGAGCTTGTACAGCTGCCCCTATTGCCGATCCAACTGTACTGACTGCAACCATTGCTTGTACCATTGCTTGTGGGGATTTTGTGATTTCAGTAATATCAACACCTTAGGTATCCCTTTACACGAACTAAAAGAAATTGAAACCATATTAAAAGTGACTTGGAGTGTGCATGAAGTGTGTTGAGCATTGAGGAATAGTCTTGAACTCTTCAAAAGTCCTGTCAGGTGTGACTGACCTGAGAAAGTTACCATGTATGGAAGAAACTATTTTCTAAGTGACATCTGAACTGAGCTGGCACTGGACTGACACTGGTTTTTCTGGTGTCAGGCTGCTTCAAGTTGCAGTGCAGAGATTGAGCTTCATTATCTTCCTTCCCTACTGCTGACTGTCTTCTTCCAAGTCTCAGCTGCTCCAGCGTGTCCCTTTGTTTATACCCACACTGCTTTTTCTACCTGAAACCAAAAATCAACACGGTGGTGGTATTTACCCTGGTGGGTCTGATATTCAGTCGCTCTGATCCATGCAGTTTTTGGCTGTCCCAAGTGTGGTGAGTCATGGGGCTGTACCTGGTGGTTGTGTTTTGGAGGACAGTAAACAGACAGTTGATATGTTATGTGATCTAAACTAGTTTAAAGTGCTTTAGATCATTCAGTGTGCTTCAATAATCACAAGAGATCTGAAGTTGAAGCTGTTAGACTTTGAGCAACACATCCAGAAATGGAGGGAGGTTGAAGCAAGAATCTGAAACCTGTGTAATGGTGGAGCAGTTGAGGAGTATAAAAATTCTTTAATGGTGAGACCCTGGGTATCTCTTCAATGCTAAGAAGAAAAAACAATGGCAGGAGGACTGTTGAACAGTAGTTCTCAGAGTGGCTACCTGTTTGGTCCCCTGTATGCTTTGGTTCTTAATCATGGGGAAAGGAGGTGTCTGGCATGGAGTACTTTAACGAGCTGTTTTAATTCCTGAGTGCTTTGTCAAAGTATAGGTCAAGTGGTGAGGCTGCAGGTTGTCAGTAAGATGTAAAACAATGGGTCTTATCAAACAGAGCAAAACTTGAGAACATGAGAACATAAACTGAAGTTGCTCCAGTAAGCATATGAAGACAGACTCCTTTTTTTTTTCTAGAGCAAGCTGGCTTGTAACTTGAGCAGGGAGCTGGTGCTGCAGCACCATATGTACAACATGCTTGTGCACTTCAGTGGCATGTTCTGGATGCTGATAATGCTGTGAGAGAAGGGACATTCAATGACAGTCACAAAATATAACTTCAAGTTAGATGTGGGTTGCTTTTTAATCTCCAAAATTCCGTGGCTTCACAGTGCCTTTGTTAATGGAATATTGACCTGGATTCTCAGGGTCTTAGTGTGTAGTAGCTGTTTTTATTTTGACATGTGCTTGCCCCCTTTTAGGCACAAGAACAATTCAAGGTAGTAAGAATTTTGGGGTAGTTTTAATGGTTTTGTGTTTTTGGTTTGTTTGAGCTTTTTTAAGTTTTAAGGAAGTGCTGAGTGGGCATCTCTTAATATCAAAGCCATTTTAAAAGGGTAGTCTAACTAGAGCTGGAGGATCAGGTGTCTATGGATATCTGTAAAACTAAATGCTGTTCCCTCTCAAATCAACTTAATTGTAAGCTGAAGCAGCTTCTGGAAATACCTTAAAATTCAAACATTTTTGGTTTTTTTCTTTTTTTGTAAGGAGAGGGGCATTTTGTGGGTTAGTGAATAATGTGAAATAGAAGCCATGACCTCTCCATTTCTTGCAGGCAATGTGCAGAAAAAACTAAAAGGAAAAAAAGTGCCTCTGAATGCAAAAAAAAAGTCTACAGCAAGTTTGTAGATAGGTATAGCACTGGGTTAGCAGAGTTCAACCCCCAGGGGAGCTGGGGGGAGGATAAGCTGTTTTTTACAGCCCTAAAACTTCATGCTCTTTAAAAAGAGATGGAGACAAGAGGGTGTAAAGCTTCTCTTCCAGTCTCCAGAGCTGTCAAGCCCAAGGGTTTTACAGACTGAGGTATTTCTCTGAATACTTTTATTTCATCTTTCTGCCAAATTCTTGCTGACACAAAGACTTTAGAGTAGACAGACTTGTCTAGTTCAACCAGCAAAATCATGAAGGGAGGACGCAGTTAAATCAGCAGTGCACAGTGGAACTAGAAGTGCGAGTTCTCTTTAACATAAACATGGAGCACTGGAAATGGGAATAACCATGCCTTTGTTGGCTGAAGTTGTGCTGGGCTGTAAATAATCTCCAGCTTAGGATACAGAAAAAAACCACACTAACGCTTTGCTTAAACATGAGAAACATGGCATTATTTCAGTTTAAAGCGTATGCAGCTTCTATTTCAAAGCAGAAATGTCTAACTGAAAATTAACAAGTAGGAAAACTGTATTAAATACTTAATGTGACACTTCAACGGTTTTTACTTTCTTCTGTGGAAGAATCTTTTCATGTAATGTTGAACTATTTGAATGTTTGGCAATTAGACAGGACTTTTAAAAAAATCTATTTGAGCAGTGAATGGAGAGGGAATTGTGGAGTGGAGATCACTTTATACATCAAAGCTGAGATGCATAGCTCTGGGGTGGCTGGTGTGTAAGAAACCTTTGTTTACAGTTGAGTACTGGCTTACAGTAACTTTGTCTATAAAATAGTCATTTGAGTGGCACTGATGTGAAGTATTAATTTGGTACTAGATCGCATGTTATCTCCATTGGGAAGGTCTGTTCATATGGATAGTAATAGTCTGTATTATCCCAAATAATTAAGACTCCAAGGTCCTGCACGTGTCAGACTTAGTAGCGTGTCAAGTTCTCCTGAAATTATAAACCTCCCAGCATATTTTTTTAAAAAAACTCTTTCATGTTTTTAGATAACCATCAATCTTTCTTGTCTGTTGTTTTTTTGGGGTGCTTAGGTACAGCATGTGTATAGCACTCAATCCCCCTGGCAGTGTAGGGCCCTCTTACAGCAGGTGAGATAATCCTGTTCCTTGTGAGGTTGTGCTGACAGAATTATAAAAGCTATCTTGTTCAGGCTGACTTTATGGGCAATATAATTGCTGAAACACAGGCCTTGCTGAGACTCTAGTCACTACAACAGCACAAGCAGCCTGAATTTCTGTTGCCACTGTAAATAACATGATAAATATGTCTAATGGCTAACTTTGCCTGCTACGTGTTAGTTTTCCAAGTGTTCCTCTTGCAGAAATAATCTGAACTCTGCATCTTCAAAGAAAAGAGTATTTATAGCAGCAGCCACCAGAAAAATTTCAGGGTGCTGGCAGTTTTGGAAAGTGAAGTTTAGCTAAATCTCAGAATGGAAGAGCTTGATGACTCAACCCATTGCTTGAACAGGATGAAGCAATAACCTGCTTCATAAACTTACTGTAGCTGCCTCATGAAGGAGTCACAGCCTTGGCTCCACCTATCTCAGCTTACTAATCTTTCAGGGAAAGAACCAAATTTACTGTGAACTCTGAGTTCTTTCCTTCTCTTCTCTCTCCAAACAAGGCATTGTAAGTTACACCAAAGAATGGGCATATCTGAACCTGGGAGTAGAGTGATTTATTCCTGTTTTGTTTGAGAATAGTAGAATGGCAGAATGTTGCTGGAGATCCACTGAAGTGAGGAGCAAAATTAATACCATCTGAGAAAAGATTTTCATTAGAAGAATTCCTGCTTTGTTGATAAGAGTTTCATTTGGAGATGTTAAATCATCCAAAACCAACTACAATGTCTTGCCTTGTGTGATTGATACTGATTCCAGCTTCAGTACTGTAGTTATTTGCCACAGAACTGCAAACTAAGGATTTGTTGATTTGCATTTTTTAAGAGAAACTGATAGGGATAAGTCAAGTTGAGTGAATGGTCTTCATATGAATCCACGTGTTGTAATTGTAACTGATTCTGCCTTGACTTTCCTTTTTATCTTTGAAATTTCATTTTAATGCAAGACAGACTTGGGACAATGCATGCATATTCAACTAATATAGGATTACTTGGTCCCTTCTGTGGTTGGTACAAGTTGGTTTTTAGTTCCCACAAAGCCCTATGCTAAACAGTTTGAAAATAAGTGACCTTTGTGGATGAAACTTTTTTGCCCCAAATTGGCATTCTGCTAAATTTTCTTCCTGTAGTGTATTTAATCAACCTCTGTTTTGATCTCAAATACAAGTTTGTTCCCAGCATAGAGATGGGGTTCTTATGAAGTGGAACTGAACTGAAAGGTGGCTGCTGTTCTGAGGGCAAGAACTAACCAAGTACTAAAATGAGTGTGCAGAGTTGGGTGCCTGGAAAAAAGGAGAGCAGGTGGCTTGGGTGAGGAAGAGGGTTTGTGACTTCTGAAAGTCTCCTGTCCAGTTTTTGTTGCAGTGTATGGGAACGGAATCAGGGCAGCACTTCACGTGCAGCCCTGTGCTATCACCGAGCTGCACCTGCTCTGTGCTTCAGTTTTCTGTGCTGTGTGCATATCTATCAGTGTCTGCTCTTGGTCAGATCTTTCACTTGCAGTCTCTAGTAGGCTTGAGCTTTAGGCCACCCTACAAGTGTAAGCGTTAATATTTGCTTTCCTTTCCTACTCTCAGGTCCAAGGCATATCAGCTGGAGCAGAGATCAGATATCCAGACCTTTTTAAGAACACTAAGTACAGCAATCTAATTGAAATAGTGTTCCATAAAAATAACTGCTCTCCTGGAGAGAAATATTAGCAGTTTTTGTGCAGGTTTGGAATAACAGTAAAGACTTCTTGATAGAAACAGTCTGTAAAAGTTTTCACATACAGTGTCTCTGTGTGTGGATTGTTAAGGGAAACCTATTTCCATGCTGTCCTCACACACCTCATAGGTCAAGCTGGCTGGTTTTTTAGCTGGCTGGCACTTGGTGCTGATCTAGAAGATGGTGTTGTCAGGAGTCATTTAAAGGCATGTCTTAAAACAATTCTGAATGATAATGTGGCTCAAGTTAGGATATGCAAACCTGTAATTCATATTATAAACAGGAGAGAAAACAAGCTGGAAGGTTGTCCTTGACTTGCACAACAACTTATGCATATGACAAGGAAAGCTCCTGATGAGCTCCTCAGAGGTTAACATGTCCCTATCACATAGGCATGCCACTTTCCAGTGGATTTCTAGTGGTGTCTGTTCTTGTCTGTGAACCAGACACATCCTAGAACTAGTGGCTCTGTGCAGCAGTGCTGTTTCATGATCAGTGTGTGTATGAATGCTCAGAAGGTACTTGGATGCAATTTTTTTTTCTTAGCGTTAACCTGTTGGTAAGTTGCAAATAGCTTTTTAGAAGTTAATTAACTTCTCCTGTCCATTCTAAACTCAGCTACATTAATGGCACCCAGGATGACACCAGTCTTGCCAAATTTCAGCAGTTGTGTGCAGTAGGTATCTGAAACTTGTAGTTACCTTTGTAGATGAGAGAAATAAGTGCATGTAGAGTGTGATTCATCTGACCTGTTTCTGACACCTGCTTCGGGCTGAGATAATTATGGAGTCTCAGAAACTACTTATCCTGATAAGATCTCTTGACTGCTGCTGAGGGTGACCATCTCAAATACAGACAGCTGCAAATATCCATTGAATGCTTGTCTAACTCCTAAGAGTGGAAGCAGGCATCAAACACTGAGGACAAAGTGGAGGTGGCATTTGTTACACTGAGTGTGAGGGATGAACATGGCCCTGTGCTGCAGTTGACTATGGGCAAAGCACTGAATATTCCCTAGTGACATAATTGCTTCCTTTTACATGTGGGGTTCAGAATTGAAAAAAGAATTCAATTTCTTTTTTACTATCCTTGTTTTTCCTTTCCTCGTAACAGTTCCCCTCAAGATTCAGACCTTCCTGGGAATGGTTTTTTTGTGATTTTTAACAGACCTTACTCAACCTCCGTTTTAACCCAGGTGGTGTAACTGTGCTGGATTCTGGTCTGATGGAACACAGAGCATGCTGCTAGCAGTCTAGTCAGAGGGCTCTTCAGGAAACATTTCATATTGATTTCTTCAAAATTACATGACTGATACTAATTTGAATATATGTTTTGAGCTTAGTGCTGAGAACCTTAATTCTGGAAGCATAAGTTTCAAAACTTCAAACAATATTGTGAAATTCAAAAGTTATCATCAGATGAGTATGTTCTGTATTTCCAGTGATTCAGACAGGAAAGTAATTTAAACACCACATTTGTTTTGAAAGGAAAGGTTTGTGGGCTTAGTAGTCACAATGTGCTCCACAGTTCCTGAAGTTACTGAGTTTAGATATTTGCTTAATGGCAAATGCATTGAGAGGGAAACAGACCTTTCTCCTGTAGCATGGGGTGTTGGAAAAGGATTGGTTTGAGTGTGTGCACAGAAGGGTCCATGTATGAAGAGTGCTGCAGAAAAGAAATGCCTCAAAATAGGTCATGATTTCAGGTAAAATGGTGCATGGGAAAAGATCATGGGCTGGGTAAACTGGGTTACCAGGTTTGACAGTCTCAACTAGAGCACAGATACACAGAAACTGATCAAAGAGCTGGCTTTGGGACCTTTGAGAGAGATATCTGAAACAATACTGACAGTGTCTACTGGTGTCCACCTCCATGTGCTTAAGGGATTATGAAGAGTTCTGTAAGAACCAAGGCAATCCCAAAGACCCACAAGCTCCTGGTTGGTGTGTTAAGACTCAGTTTTCCATTAAATAACTAACGTGAACTCCCAATTGTCTGTCTTCAGGTATGCCATGACCCCTATGAACGTGGAGCTACAGAATATACAGAATCAAGAAACTCAGTTTTTAACCTAATTTTTGGAATAATGTGACACCTTATTCTTAAAAGAATTCCAATTTCTATCTACTCAAATTTCTCTGGTACTTTAATCCTCAAACCTGTACTGGCAGTTTTAGGAACTTTGGGATAGCACTGCTCTCCACTTGTTTGCAAAGCTAAGCTGTGCCCATGGCTAGGAATTTGACTGGGAGTGAAACAAAAAATCAAACAAGAAATCTCCAACCTTGTCTTCTGTCCTTTTAAAGTCTTCTTCACTGTACAAATCCGTTAAAGACTTTGCAGGTATAGCTGAGGAGATGGCAGCTGAAGCAGTACACAAAAGTGTGGAGCACTGCACTGAGATGCAGGTTGCCTGTTAATGCTACTTGTGCAACCCTTTCCACAAATTCACTGAGCTTAGAGAATTTGATTTGTAGAAGACTGAAATGCTGCCCTTAATGAGAGGGCATGATGTGTGGAGCACCAGAAATTAGTTGCCAGGCTAAAGTTAAGAGTCTAAAACTGCTGCTGAAATGGTTGGTAGAATCTCTGCTTAAGACAAGTTTGTCTTTACTACTTTAGTCTCTGTTCAAGGTAATTTGTGTCCTTCAGAGACTAAATCTGTTCCGTTTAAAATGTTGTCTGTTTGTCACTCCCACAGTGGCTATCAGGAGTGTGTGCATATTTTGTGCCACGTTTTGTCTTGAACTTCTTGGATGAGCTTGTGCAGCAAGACAGAACATGATGAAAGCAGATAATATGGAGAGCTTGGGGAATACATCTCTACAGGGAGATCATATTACTTTATCGTAATCTCAGCTCTAGTCCTCTAGGATCTGAGATGTACAGCTGGGTCTGCAGGCAACAAAGTTTTGGAAATTGTAACTGACCTCAGTGAAGTAATAGGACTATATGGGAGTGACCATGTGGGGTACAGAGAAGAGTTTAAAATGAGGATTTTCAGTCTGAGTAGATGTTAGAAGCTTCTGGACTAGTGCCGAGCCTCACAAAAAGCAACCAGGACAACACAGGCCTGAGGTGCAGCTGATGTGGCCTGCTTGTTCTGAGAGCTGTGTAAGCCACCTATGTGGTTTATCCAGAAGCCTTAGCCAGGACTTGGGCTCCCTAGTCCTGTTTTTGTGTTGTACTCTATTCACTGGCTGCACAAACCTCAAACACTGTGTAACTAAATAAATGGGCTGCTGTTAAAAAAATACAGGAGCTCATATTTTTGAAAGCTTTGTACTGCAATGTAGCTTAAAATACTGCAAAGTGTTCATACGCAGTGGCTGGCTGGGTGAGACGTCAGGCTGAAAAGTTTGGATGCCGTACATAGCTGCTCCATGGAGCCATGGGGCTTGTTCTGCTTAGTCATTTTTGTTGGTGCTGTTTTGCTCTGGGATTGGTGAAGTCTCTTGGCTAATATAAAGGCAGTTTCAGTGAGTGTGGGAACATCAGTAGCTTGATGTAAACTAAACACTGAAACTGGAAGCGCAGCCCGTGGTGCTGTGTTGGCTCAAGCTTAAGGCAATGGTAGCTTAGTTCTTCTGCTTTAGTAAGAGCTGAAGGGACAGGCAGTGTGCTGTGTGGCAGATCATGTGGAAAGGGAGCCATGGGGCTTTAGAGTCTGTTCTGGATTTAAACAACTCTGTTGGATTATGGGCCTTTAGTCTTCCTCACCTCCCAAATCAGGTATTGGATTTAATCCCAGGTTCAGGACTGGGATTAAAGGAATTGAATGTCTAATTTATAAGCAGACACTGGATTCTGTTCCAAGTATGTTGCTGCTTGGCAGCTGTCCAGCTGTGTGCTGCTTTGGTTGTCAGCTGCTGCTTGGTCTGCAAAGGACTCTACCTGAAACTGCTTTTAGACTAAGTGTAAGAATGTTTTGTTGGTTTTTTTAACTGGGTAGAAAAATTCCTATTATATTAAGTAATCAGAAATGCAAAAAATATTGTCAGAAATACTAAACCACAGAGTGTAATATATAGTAGTAGCAAGAAAATGGCATTTAGTTAGGCATGGACATGATGGAAATGTGTTAATGTAGTCATTTATGTTTAAAAAGTACAGCATATCTTTAGCTAAACAAGAAATCTCAAAGTAAAGCTGTTGGAAAAATAATGTGGAAGGATTCAGTTCTTCATAGGTGTCTGGCTTCTCTGCTTTGCCAGGATTTGCAGGGCAGTTCTTCAGCAGGGATTTGCAGAGGACCTGCACCAAGAGCTTGTTCCCCTGTCCCTGCCTGGAGAAGGGAACTTAATCCTTTGCTTTATCCACGTTTGTCTAGGGAAGCTCCTGTTCAGGCTGCAAGCAGTTAAGTGCTGTGGTTGGTGGGGACTGACAGGCACAGGGAGCAGGTGTCCCCTGCTCTGGGTGCAGTGTCAGTGTCACTTGGTCAGTGGGCAGTGACACTGTCCTGGCACCAGCCCTGTGTGCCTGAGCCGCTCTGTGTGTGTTCCTTTCGTGCTCTGCCTCCATTGCTGCTCCTTTGGGATTTTGGTACATGGATTTCACTACTGAGTGAGGCTCAGCTAGCAGAGAGAGAGGCAAGAGACAGGTGGTACTACTGGTTAACTATCCTGATGCACAGCACTGACTATATCCAGGGAAAAAAACAAAGCCAAACAAACCTTGGGTCTCGGTGTTGACAAGTTTTAATGAGTAGCAGCTCTTGGCTATCCATGGTAAAGCAGCCAAGGATGATGCTTTTCATGTCTCAGTGCAGAACTTTGCCAAGACTCCCTTTTTTGTCTGCCTACCAGCCATGTTGTTTAGTTTAGCATAAATAATCTGGATGGAAAAGCTCATTTTTAAATTGCTGTTGGTAATTCTGCATACCTCTTGTGAAGAAGGTGTACAAGCTTATATTAATTGTTTTTCCTCAGAGTGTTTCTGCAATCAGCAGCTGTTTGTTTCAGTATTGCTGTCATGGAAGGAAAATAACCTTTTCACAAGCCAAGACTGATGCCACCTCCTGTAAAAGAAGTAATGTGCTCATTTGCTTTATAGGCAACATCCACTAAGCAAACTTCTTTAACTGCTTTAACTAAAGATTTTCATTAGTGATTGTCCCTTTCATACAGTTTACAGATGTTCTGCACTAAAGGAGCTGGCATGCAGCAATTTAAATCGTCACAAGATCTCTTGCAATATGGTGCTACACAGTCCTAGGTGTGAGTCAGAGTATAAGAGCTGTCTTTCTTTGGGAATAAATGCACAAAAATGTTTTCAACTACTTAGGGATAATGTTGTTTGAGGCTGAGAGAGAAGTAGGAAGAAATTGAAATAGCACACATTAAGAAATAGAGAAGAAAATATGTATATTTGCCTTGGAAATAGTGTGGCATATTTAAGTAGAAAGAAACATTTTGAATTTTTTCAGTCTTAGCTTCTGGTGGTCTTCTTGTAAGTCTTGCCAGTGAGCAGTAGTAATGTGGAAACAAGAAAGAAAGTAAATGTGAGCAGTTTGAGTTACAGCTGTTCACACAGGACTCAGCACAAATCATTTTTTTCTCTGGAAATTCAGAAATGATGGGACTTAAGTTTCACAGACTTAAGGTTTGAAAGTCTTAGGTGAGATACTCAAACCTAGTATTTGCATTCTGACTTCTGTAGTTACTATGGTGGATATTCTGTATAACATTACTAATAACAGCTGAAAGGATGAAGTAAGTGTCCTGAGCAGAGATGGCTTTTTTCACAAGCAATAGGCAATTTTTAAAAAATGCAATCCTGCATGAAAAAAGCAGGTTATATTCAACTACTAATATGGTGGAACTTATAATATACCTTGCTGAAGGAATGGTTGCATTAAAGAGGTAGTAAGGGATTGGTGAAGCTCTCTCAATGTGAGATGCTCACCTAGACTGTCTGCCCTTTCAGCTAAAATTAAATAGTTACTCAGGCTTGTGCAGCTGTTTCCATAAGGTTTCACAGATGCCAGAGTGAGAAAACTGATTTGCTTAGAGGAGATGTGGCCATGCCGTAATTTTTAGGTTTGAAGTTTGCATCTTGGTTAGAGAGCCTGTGACATTGCCTTTTCTTTTAGTCATTGTCTGGAAAAAACACGGTTGGGCTCAATACTCAATGCCAAGTCTTTATGCTTCACCTTGGGGATTGGATGGTTGACCTCACCTCCTGATTACACCTCTCTGAACAGCTCTTAGGAAATCCCCTTCCTGTATGTTCCTTGGGATTTTAGCATTGAGTCATCTTTGTGGATAAGTTTGACTGAATTACCAATGACCAAAGTTGATGTTCCTGCTATCTACCTCTTCAGGACCTTGGTCCTTCTTGTGAGCTGAGCATGGGAGCTGTGGACTTAGAATCCCTTGTATAGGGCTTGAATTGATTCGTCTTGCCTTTTTCAAGCATGCTTTAAATAGTTCAGAACTTAATTGGCAACAAGTGATTGCAAACTTATGGGCAAATCAGTTTGGACTTACTGACAGCTTTTTCTCCAGAAAGGTACAGGGTTCTCACTTGAAGTTCCTCTGCACCTATGTGAGGGTATTATAAGGCACTCTGAACTTAGGTCTGTGTAATGCTGAGAAACCAACACAAAATACAGCTTTTTGGTTTATAAAATGGGAATGTGTAGACAAACTGTGCTATGGAACAGAACAATGAGGGCTGCATAGTGTCTGACAGGTTGTAAAATAAGTAGGGTTTTTTTCACAATAACTACCATTCTTAATTTAATCTGGAAATTAGTAACCAGTTGAAGGAATAACTTTTTTCCCTCTTCTCCTATGCTAAGTACCCAAGATCTGTGAGGACTCTGCAACTACTGTTGAAAATGCTGGATGAAGAATTTGAATTTGGCATAAATATGGCATTTAATGTAACTTCTGACCTGAAGCTGTCAGTTAATAGATGTTCTTCCCTTCCTGCCCTCACCACTGGATTTTAGGCAAAACTCATTCGAAGTGTTTAATTCCAGATCTTACAGGTTTTTTTTTTTCCTGGAGCAGGCTGAAAACAAGTTCAGTGGAGTCTAGACCTAGCTGTGTCTTGTGTGTAGCTATTTCCAGAGAAGCCTCTCTCTGGCAGTAACTGTATGAAGTAGCCTATACACTTAGAATGCTGTATTGATGGAAAAAAACATGAAGCAAAAGGAAGAAATAAAAAAACACAACCCCATACCAGAACAGCATAACAGCTTATTTTCTATGTTCTCTTCTACTAGTTCAAAATGTAGTAAATCATTATCTCCAGAACTCACTGGCACAGGTCTCAAATGCTTTCCGATTCTGGAAAAAAAAATCATTTCAGTAAAGCAGAATGTTACTTTTAAATAAAAATATAGCATGACTTTGGTCTTCTGTTAGCATTTTCTAGAGGTAAAAACAGACTGTAGTTTAAGCTGTCTCCTTCGGATTCTTGTAAAGCTTTTTTTATTATTAGAAAGCCTGTTAACGACTTAAACACTCGTTGGTATCTAGTTGAGGAGAGCATGTCCCACAGCTGTGCATGTCCCAGTGCTGGGCATTGTTCTGGCCCTTCTGCTCATGGTGTACTTGGGTAGTTTGAGGGTCAGACACGATCCCAGCTCTGGCAGAAATGTTTGTGGTGGGGAGCTGAGGGTACTCAGCCAGCCCATAAGTCCATGAGCAAGTGCCAAGTGTCACAGGGTTTTTTTGTTGCATAGAGACATGAGCAAAACCAGCAAATGCATATTGTAGACACCTAAAGTTACTCTTAAATTCTTTTTCCCCACACAGAGCTCAACAAAAATCCAGTGGAAGGCTTTTCAGCGGGCTTAATAGATGACAATGATCTTTATCGATGGGAAGTCCTTATTATTGGTCCTCCAGACACACTATAGTAAGTACTGATACTTCTGCAGAAACTTAAGTGAACTCGGATTTACTAATTCTACTTTGCTTGTAGTGAATAAAAGCTAACCAAAATCTTTGTGCTAAATTAGGTAATGCTCTTCTGTTGCTAGCAAAATACCTGTAAATAGCTGGATTTGCTATGTAGAAGTTCTAAGCTGCTTTGCTCCCCTGGGAAAAGGCAACACTGATCTCTTTGTACTTGTATGGAAAAGAGAGAAAATAGGTGCACTTAGAGGCAGCTTCTGTTTTCTTTCACATGTAAGTAAGGCAGATAAAATCCACTATTTGCTGTTGCTGCTGGGAGGCTGTAGTTCAGCTGATAGTGCTGTGTTAAAAACGTTACAACTTTTCATGCTGGTGATTGTAGGAAAATATTCAATTAAAGCCAGGTGTAGTAGGAGGGAACTGCAGCACTATAGAATTAGCTTCAGTTTGAGATGGAAGTGTGACCTGGAGTACTTCAGGGTGATCATCTACTCCAGGGAAAAGGTTCTATGCCCAGGAGAGATCAGTTTAAAGTGTACTCTTGAAGATGAACTCTGTTCTCTTCATTAAGCCATTGCAGTGGGAAATTACTGATACAAAAAGCCTAGTGACATTTACTTGAGGTCAATTTTAGTTGCAGCATGAAGTTGTGTACATCTGTCGGCAGACTTTGAGTAAGTACATAAATCCAGTAATCAAATTGCTTGGCTTTCCCTCAAGCTCACTGCACTGTGCTTCTCATGTCTTGCATGAGATGTTTTCTCCCGTTTCTGTTGACCTTTTCTGAGCAGTCTTGTAGCAGTTCTGTTAAATTCTTGTGGCCATTTTATAGATATTGTCAGTAAAGAAATGCTGTTTCTAATTGATGATCGTCTTAGGTGTTAAAAGTTGCAGTTGTGTTTTTTTTCTCCACTTTGATAAGGCCCTGAGCTTTTTTGAGGCTTTTTAGATAAGAAGCTCTTCTGTTTCAGTCCTCAGTTGCTGTTTTTCAGGGTAGTGTTACACTGAATCCTTCTTTCCTGGGCTGTTTGATAAGGACAGTGTTACATAATAGTTTAACTTAACCAATTTTCAAACTTCAGTCTCATTCCTGGTCCCACTTTATTTATTGTGTTTACTTGAAAAGACTTTAGACTTAGTGTATTACTCTACTGACAGAAGCCCTTTTATCAGGAATATTGCTAAAAATGTCATTGATCTCCCTTAACAGTTGTATTTCATTAGCTGATTTCTAATGTATATCCAGTTTAAAAGCTGTATTTATATGCAGTTGTTTGGGGTGACCAGGGATGCCCTACAGCCTAGTAGCTTTAGGATCTGCCTCTTTAAAAAGGGAAAGAAGGACTTTTTCAGTTTGAAAGAAAGGATTTGACTGGTTTGGTGCTGTCAGCAAATGCAATCTAACTCTCCTTTGTATTGACATTATGGATGTTAAAACAGTGTTTCTGGAATTCTTACCTTTCCTGATATGAAGGATTCTTTGGAAACTGCCTGCCTTTTCTTAAACTTGTGAAAAATGAATGCTATGGGTTCAGATCCCCTCAGCTGCTTCAAAGAGCCAAGTTACTTAAAGGTAGTGCTTTTTGAGGCTGTTTGGTTGGTTGTTTTTTTGGGTTTGTTTTTTTTTGAGACACTTGCTAGAACTGCACACCTTTGGGTTAGTGGTGGTAAAACATTATTTTCTCAGCAGCTTGTGGGCTTTGGAGACTGACTCCTACTTCTTTACAAATACAGGGGAAAAATTGCACTGAATGGTTTTCCACACCAATACTTTTGTCGGTGTGGCTGCTGAGGAGTAGCTTGTCACACTGCAATCTCATGCCATCTTCTTTGGAGGTTTATGCTCTAGTCTTTGTCATCTCTGCCTTTGCAATTCCAAATTTTGTTACAACCTCCAGTTAAAAGAAATTACAGTAGCAGGGCAAATGTTATAGTATTGACATTAGCAAAGTATTCCATCTGTAAACCTTTCCATCTAATACAGCTCCACATTTTTCAAAAGGGACTATTCCTGGCCTGTTACTCCACATAAAAACTGGATGTGTCTTGTTTATTACTGTTTTCCAGTTGATTGGGTAACTAATCCAGAACACCTCACTGACATGCCTGAGTCCCTTTGGCTTAGTGTTGAAAAGGTGGCATTGGAAGTCTTTTTACATTTAATCCTGGAGACACAGCCAAAGCTTTCTGCAGTTTTTCCCTGGGGCTCACTGCTGCAGACTGAAACCACAGAATTAGGACTGAGGTCTCTAACAGAGGAATATGGGTGTCTGCTGGGCTGGACTTGAGAAAGGGAGTTATTGGCAATACCTTTTTTTCCTGTTAATAAATGTACTGGGAGGAAAAAAATGCAAGTTGTGATTCCAGATGGTAAATTCCTTGGCAGTTTTTAAATTTTTTTTTTTCCCCGTGGTTTTTCCCCTCTGGAACATCATCCTAGTTCTAAAAAAGATTGTTGGGGAACTGGCAGTATCTTGTGAAAGGATCTTCTCAATCTAGAAACTCTTTACATTGCATATGGAGGTGTTGGTACTGTTAATTACCAACATGATGTTAAGCTGTGTGAGGTGTAAACTTAGAGCTTTTGATACATCAGTAAGTACCAATCTTCAGCTTAAGCTTACAAGAAACTCTACTAAGATATTTTTGATTCCCCAGTGAAGGTGGTGTTTTCAAGGCTCATCTTACTTTTCCAAAAGACTACCCACTGAGGCCGCCAAAAATGAAATTCATCACAGAAATCTGGCATCCGAATGGTAAGAAATGTCAAAGTTTCAATTTCTTTTTGCAGTTCAGAGCTAAAATGCAGTGAAGACAAATAGATACATTTCTCTTCATGTTAAAAATATGAAACTCTGCTTTTTTTACTTTGCCATCCTCACTGAATAGAGAAGTAATAACAATGGCAGTGTTTTTCACAGTGCTGCTCTGAGAGCATAAAATACTATTAAAGTATTTCAGAAACTATTCAGAATAGGTTCTTGCATTCTTGGTAACTGTTCAGGGATTTTTTTTCTTATTCCTAAGTGCAAAATTCTAGTCTGAGGAGAAACTTGACTTCTACAGCTGCCTTTTGTTACACTTTCAAATATTTCATCTTGCTATTACTGACTTGGCAGTTCAGTATAGAAGGCCCAAGGTTGTCCTCATCTAGTGAAGCATGAAAAGAAATCTTTTAGTCCCTCCAAAGGAGACTTTTAATGTCTCATTTACCTATGGACTTTTGGAGATAGATGGGAAGGTAAAATAAAATGGAAGATGGTTTTACTGGAAAGAAGAAATGCTTTTCAAATTCAGAAACTGTAGATGCTGAAAGGTGGGAGGAGACAGTGCTCCCATCAAAAGGACAGGGAATATTTTAATGCTGTGTCAGTTTCAGCTCTGGAAATATCAGAGTACTTGTCAGGCACTTTCTAATTCCAGCAGTTTAAATCATATTTCAATATGTTCCAGTAATATCCGGCTGATGCTGTTGCTGTGGAAGAAAGTAGCTCTCTAGTTTGCTGAACTTAACAGAAAAAGCTGTAGTGGAAGCCTGTCTGAATAAATAGTCTTGAGAGCTGGTGACAGACTGAATCCTTCCTCCCCAGTGTGCCCTCTCTGCCAGGACTCCAGGCACATTCACACTTCCACCAAGCCCTGGTTATTACAGTTTAAGTGCTGCAATAGTTAATTCCTTTCCTTCTTTATAAAATGCCTTCACTAACGTGTTTCAGACTAGCTGGAATGAAGATGAACAGTTCCATGAGTGTGCTGAAGAAATGCCAGCGTGTTGTTCATGACTGAAATATGCCTTGTTCTATTTTGTAGTTGACAAGAATGGCGATGTCTGCATTTCAATTCTTCATGAGCCTGGAGAAGACAAATATGGCTATGAAAAACCTGAAGAACGCTGGCTTCCCATTCACACAGTGGAAACTATAATGATTAGTGTTATTTCTATGCTGGCAGATCCCAATGGTGATTCTCCTGCTAATGTTGATGCAGCGGTAAGACTTGCTTTAGTCTGCCAATTGTCTTCAATGTAGAAACCTTGTAATGGAGTTCTGTTTCTAGTTTAGGAAACAGTAACTTTGGGAAGAACCTTTTCTATCACAGGCTAAGGCTACCTTTTTGTTGGGAAAGCAGTGATGTTGTCAAACAGAACTACTAATTAGCCCTGGGGAGTTTCTTCCACCTCTCTAGAAGTCTTCCTGTCCCATGGATTAGAGCAGTAGGTTTGACTGTATAGTTCTGTTCTCTGAGAAGATGCTCAAAAGCTTCACTGGGCATCTGGCCTTCAACTCAACAGGAAGGCTTGTCCCACACTAGGCTGACTGGCTAAGGAGTGAGGAAAAATGTTCTGATTTACAGTCAAAGACTGTGAATCTGCAGCTGTAAGTGAGATGCAAGTGTTAGATGCAGCACAGTGTTCTGGAGCGTGGCCTGTGCTGTGTGTGTATAAACACAGCTCTCAGCTCTCTAGAAGAGCTGTGTTTAGAGCAGAATAACAGTTAAGCTGACAACTGTTTGTGGTGGAGAGGGGAAAAAAGTCTCAATTCTGGAAGAGCATAGGGGGACAGACTTGAGTCACAACTCACCTGACATGCTCTTGAACTGCAGTTCAGCAGTGACTGAGTGTTGTCCTCTCACAGAACAGAAGTTCTAGATCTTTTATCTGTGAGAGTGAGAAAAAAGGAGATGGGAATTCTAAGATGCAGAGTTTTCCAGAGGAATGCTAACATGCTCTGTCGGCCTAACTCTACCTTCCCAAAGTGGGTGGGAGTTTAGTAGTTTCCTGGAGCCTTTGATCTGCTGTATTTTCAAAGGTGGTTGAGCTCTGCTGAAAAATCATGGGAGCAGACTCATGTGGAACAAATTTAATGGGAAGAAAACAGAAAACAAACAAAACGTTGTATTGAACAATTACCTCATTTAACCTTTTTGAGTGTTGGACCTCCCCTTTTGTGTCATGTAACTGGTGGAAACAGACCCAGGAAACATGGACATTTCCTGCTGGTAAACCTGAGAGCACTGGGAGGAGCAAGTTATTAATGAAATGCTAAAAGTGCAATTAGAATTCCTGAGTTCACAAACTCATGTATGTTGAATGTAGCTGGCCTAACCCTGGAGAAAGCACATACTTCTTGCTGTGCTTGTCACCTTCCTGACATGAGGCTTATTGTGTTATGCCCTACTCTGACAACTACTTACGAAGTGGGGGTTTTAGTCTTTTGTTTTTCCTTAGAAAAGTTAGACACAAAATGAACTTACCTTAGGGTAAAGGTTGAAAATGAAAACTGCTTTTTCTAGCCCAGCATGAAAGAACAAAAACTGAAACGCAAATCTGACTGTGAAGATAGTGACGCATCATTTCAGATGCTAGAAACTATTTTTCTGACTGTGGTATTAAATGTTTGAAGGAACTTTTACACTTCAAGTGCTCCTTGAGGAGTTGGCTTCTCCTGTTGGATTGTAGATCTCTTCATATTAGCAAAAACATACTCATCAGGGTAATGAAGAATCAGCAGCTCCTGTGTTTACTGCAGCAATAAAATTTGGCAGTTACTCTAAGATACTTCGCTGTCATCAGTTTCTGCTTTAAAGTGAGTCTAGAGAATTAGGTGTTACAGGCAGTTCACAGCATTACAGGAGCAGGGGATATACCTGCTTTCTGGAAAAACGAGCTATGTGTATTGGACTGCTATCTCTGGGAGTGGGAGAAAAATGAGGATCAGATATTTTGAAAAGCAAATAGAACAGTTCATGACCTAGAACTATGGTTTTGGAGATTCAGCTGTCAAATTGGAAGCTTTGCTTGCTATTCAAATCTGAACAATTCACAGAACTACAAATATAAAAAGTGGAAACAAAACCTAAGACTCTGAAGCTTGGAGGGCACAAATTCAATGCTTTTCTTGGCCTTAAGCCATCTTGTGTAAGCTGTCCTGTGTCCCAATCCAAGGAACCAAATGTTTGCTGCATGAATTGCTGAAAAAAAAAACCAAATTAATTAGTAGCCTTACTTGTGCTCTCATAGGAGAGTTAAGGCATGCTGGGCTCTCCAACGTGCTGATTGTTCAAGTGAGCTTGGAGGTGATCAATGTTAGGATATGCCATTCATCACTCAAATGTACTACAACCTTCACTCCAAGTGGGGGTGAAAAGGTGTAGTGTGCTAGATTGCATCAGGTAAAACAATGTGGGGCTTTTTAACCCCTTCCCTCACCCCTGCACTAAGAATATATTGCTTATATCAGAAACTAAGAACTGTGGAACTTCATGAAATAAGGGGTTCTTTATATTTTCCCCACAACTCAGCACATCAGTCTTAACCCCACCAGATGCTCCTGTGCTTTCATCATGAGCCTGGCACAAAACCAACCTGGCTGCACTTTTTCCTGTAGGTTTTTGTGATACCTTGATGTGTGCATCTCTGGGTTCAGACTTCCCTCTTACCCATCTTCCTGCTTATCTTTCTTTGCTCTTCATCTCTGCAGTTCTGAAATCAGATCCCTGTCACAGAGAGCAGCCCTGTTGGTGAGCTGAGTATTCTGCTGAGGTCTTTCTCACAGAGCCAGTATCTTGCAGCCATATCTAACGAGGAGGTGCTTGCTTTTGAAGGACACTGCTGTGCCTCTTATGGATACTCTGACTTCTGTATTTCTGTTCTGGAGTGTCCTGGCTAGAAACTATCCTAAAAAAAAAATCTCAGGATAACTGCTGGCTCTGCAGTACCTATGTACCATTTTCATCACTGCAGTTAAAGACATTATCTCTAACCCATAAGAATAGCTTTTGGTCTACAGGTTGAGTTTGCTGCTACTTTGCAGGCTGAAGCAAATAGATTCTAGGACAGACAGTGTGAAATACTGGGAAGCCACCAGGTTAGTCTTGGAGCGTGCCTAAAATCCAAGGGAAAATGACATCCTCACTTGTCTTGTGAGCAGCTGGCACAGAAACACAGAGCAAGCTTTCAAAAGTCCTGACTATCGCAGGTTTTCAGTGAGTAGCTCAATGATTGTAAGCAAATTTAGGTGTTGACTAGATGGCTAATGTCTGAAAACATAAACACCAAGAGTCTTCCAAGAGCTTGTACACTGTTATAGGACTGACATCTGAAAGCTGTCTATTCAATTACAGAAAGAATGGAGAGAAGACAGAAATGGAGAATTTAAAAGAAAAGTTGCCCGCTGTGTAAGAAAAAGCCAAGAAACTGCTTTTGAGTGACACTTATTCAGCAGCTAGTAGCTTCACTTTTTTCAGGGTAAGTATCCTTCTCAAGACAAGTCAGTTACCTCTGAGTTGAGGATTTCCTGCTTAAGTGTTGCTGAACTATTTTTTCCCCCCCTCAACAGCAAAAGAAACCCCCAAACCTTTCTTCTCAGCTGCATGATCTCAGTGGAGCTCTTTGGCTGTATGCAGTAATAATGACTAAAAGAATTAAGTGCACTTGACAGCCCCTTCTGCCAAAATTGGGGAACTTCTCTTGTGTTCTTGCATTTTATGCTATTCAGAAGTTGACCTTCTCTTTATCAGAATTCATCCTGCTTTATTAATTGTGCTTAGAGGTTACTGGAGCTGTAACAGAAGGGGGTGATAATTCTTTGATATTCATTATTGTGAAGAACACTTGTTAGAGTCTTAAAAGCATCTTGAAAGTCTTGTTATCTCAGGAGTTGCAGACTATCTTGCAGAAGTTGGTGGCATGTTGAACACAGGTTTTAAATGAGACTTCAATGAGGTTGTCAGGAACCACTGAGAAGGGTTTGCTTCAGGTATCTATGGGAGTTTTAATAGAAAGTCTCCTGGCACAGCAGAAAGGATCAAGTTGAGATATTGCTCATCAATAATACCAAGAAAGGTGGTGGTCTCTTCAGCAGCCCAAATAGCATTTTTAGTGAGGAAGGCTTGGGAGTAGCTTCAGAAAAACTGCTGTGTTCTGCTTGGAAACTGAACTGTGGCATATTTGAGAGCTTGGACAAGTTTTGACCTGAGAACAGCTGACGTGATATTTGTGTTTTATGCCACCCTGTTAAAGAGCTTC
Organism: Lichenostomus cassidix; assembly: GCF_008360975.1. Lineage (NCBI taxonomy): Eukaryota > Metazoa > Chordata > Aves > Passeriformes > Meliphagidae > Lichenostomus > Lichenostomus cassidix. The sequence goes on from NC_139499.1 coordinate 3,711,503, forward strand.
TGACTCAAGATACTTACTCTAATTTACACAATCCCATCTCAGTTTTAATGGGAGGGGTTTTTTTTAATAACCTCTTGTAGAAAGCTCTGTATTAAAGCATGGCCCTTAAATCCCTGGCCTTTGGTCACTTTATCTTGGGTATGCCAAGGAAAAACTTCCTCCATGAGCTAATAATTTCCCACTCTTGCTTTTCAAAGCAAAACAGAGCTTCATGTTGAAGCTGCCTTTTCTTAATGGTTGGTTTGGCAAATAAACTGCTCTGACCCATTTGGCTGGAAAAACCCAAATCTGTATTTACTGGTTATCTACAGCATGCATAACTCACAGGGACAGAAATATAGCACTGTATATAGTTCAGAGGGGTTCTAGTGACTGAACCAGAGCAGCTTATAACATTCCTCTGCTAGGTAGCTTTTTTCATCACAGTTGTACAGGAGAGAGTTCCTTTCTTACCCTTCTGTGAGCATTGGGGGGGTTAGGGGAAGACTCCATCTGTGACAAACTCATTCTGCAGTGTCTCTTTGCAGAAATGCTTTGATTGAAAGGAACTTTCTCCAGTACAGATTCAGCATGAAAAATGCTTAATATTGATCAAAAGACTAAGCAAAGGAACAGAAAGTCTTGTATGACTGCCTATAACTGGAGTGCAAGAATTGTTAATGCAGCTGACATTTTTTTTCCTGTCTTGGAGAAAGGGAGTAACTGTGAGTAACCCTCCAGAGTATCCTTAACTAACCTCAGCTCTGTTGCCATGTTGAACTTGGCCATAGCGAAACAATGCTCGTGACAAATATTTTAAGTAATTGGCTGTGTTGCTTTTTTGGAAGGCGAAAGCTTTTCTAAGTCCTGGTGACTCCTCCCAAGTGAGCGATGGGCAGGGAGTTGGATGAGGAGGGACCACAGCTGGTTTCAGACCAGCCCAGTGTGACTGGGGCTGTGGTGGCAGTGCTTGCTGAGCACTGCTGTGCCATTTGTACCTACCATTCACAGTAAGTAATGCACAGGCTTCTCAGTGATAAATCTGCAGTGTTTAGCTCTATGTGTGAATAATCAAGGCTTTACACACTGTGCACTCGACAAGCAACATGAATAACAGGAGCCTGAAAGTCTGATAATTGAGCTTGGATACACAATGTGCTGAACTAACTCCAGTCTTTCTCAGGTGATGAGTTTGGATTTATTCATCTTCTGTTCAGAGGTATGTGAAGTTCTTGAACAAATAATAGTTACCTTCTTGAGCTTGAAAAACTAACATCTTGAAAACAAGTGAGGCTGATGAGGGGTTTTATTTTAATACCTGTGATTTCTTTGCAGGTCTCCAATTGAGAAACATGGCACTGTTTTTTTTCCTGCACTCTACCCACCTATTGCTGGACTTCTGTTGTTACAAGTTGGCAAACACTGGCTGGAACTGGGCTGCAATAAAACATGCCAGTTATCAATGCTGACAAGAGCCTAACAAGTGCCAACACAAGATGATTACGCATTTTGAAATCTAATGAACTGCTTTAACCTTCAGGAAGAATTGTAAAGATGTGTACATAGCACAACATGATCCGGATAATATATATACTGTTCATGTACATCCACAAATACACATTGTACCAAATAATGCTGTCTGTAGTTAGGGATAGAATTGTGTAAATTCTAAAGATTTTAGCAGGTTTTTTCTCTCCCTATTCATTGTTTCCTGAGTTTAAAAAAAAACAAACAACAACTTGTGAAGCATGTCAAAACCAATTAGGATAAAGGTTTTTTTTGTTTGTTTTGGTTTTTTTCCTCCCACTTTAATTTTCCTTTGACCCACTGAGGCTTAATTAAAATTTCTTGCTTATTAAAGTTTAGTATCTCTTTTTTTGGTTTTTGGAAATGTTCTCCCTTTTCTTTCCCCCATCAGAACTTAAAATTTTCCTAATTAAACCCTGAAAGGATTTGCTATCAATTACTCGTGTCTTCTTTTATGATGACCGTTGTAGTCTCAAAGGTGCTTTTTTTTCTTCCCACCCATTTTTTAAACCCAATTACTCATCCTTCTTGAATTGGGTATAGCAATAAAACTGGCCATGGAGCACCCTTGAGCAGCTTGATTGATTTTTAACTTCCAAGGACTTGAGTGCTTTCATTTGGAAGTTTGGTTGACTAAGTTAGTCCAAGATAGGAATGAGCTGCTTTTTATGGGTGAAATTTCTGTTTTGCCTTTTTCATTGCCTGTTTGTGGGGTGGGGTGTGTGTGGGGGAGGCTTGTTTTTTGCAAGGTTGAGTTCAAGCATGCACATCTGTAGGCTTTCAAATGAGTAACTTCTGGGTTTGGTATCAAAAATAGTTTCTCTCCTTTATTCTGTGGCCCTTCATCTGCTTTGCCTTCTACTTCAGAGTTTTCCTCACCTAATGTACAAAGAAAATCGCGATGTATATTTTCATGTAATTTGATTTTTGGAATTCTGTCACCTTCTGTAGTGAGTTCTTCCAAAATATAATTTTTTCCAATAATAATGTGTCAAACTTGCTGTCTTGAGTATCACAATAGGAAGGGTGCCTGTAGTTGGAGTACAGCTTACCTGAACATCTTCAACAACACAACCCCAGCAAACACTTGAGGAGCTGGATCTGCTGTGCTTCATCTTGAATAATGAAAGAGCAAACAAAACACACACCTTTCTGGCTGTTGTAACTACCTTTGGTCCTCTAGTGAGCAAATACTAATCTCAGAGTATCTGCTCACAAGAGTTTTCAAGCCTTTGACAAAAGAAACTCTGTAGAGGAACTTGAAACTGCTTGATTCTTTTCTTTTAACAGGAACCCAGGATAACCCAGTAATAAATCAAGAGTTCCAGCGTCAATGAGTCAGCTCTTAAGAAGTCTTCAGTCCAAATTTGCAGGCTGGACTTCATTTCATGTTGCTGTGCAGTGTGTATACACTGGAAGGCACATACTGCAGGTTTTGGGGTGGGGGGTGCTGGGGTGGAAAGAGGTGACAGTTGTTAGAGGCAAGGTAGCCCTTGGGGACAAAAAGCCATTTAGTGTAAGAGGATGTACAAAGAAAGGTGCTACTTCCTCCTACAGGTGCTTTACATAAACAGCTATGTTTAATATCCACATTTACATATTTGGAAATGAATTATTTTGTGAAATCATTAGTCAAATTTGCTTTTAATTGGCTAGGTGCTCCTGCAGCCAGGCAGGTGTGTGCAGTACTTCAGTGCCCAGACACCAGAGCTGATCTGAGCTCCTGTTGGAGCACTTGTCCAAAAGGTCTTCAGAGCAAGTTTCTTTCCCATCAGCTGACTGCCCTTTTCCACTTAGAGTTGGGACTCCAGTGAAATTTTAGTGGCATGTTGTCATTCTTTCCATTAAAAGAAACACTGGAAAAAAGCTGATCTTCCTCAACCTAGCAATGGACTTACTCCCCCACAGGCTCCCCTTCCTCTTCCAATTCCACAGCATATCTAGAGCTGAGGCAATTGAAGGGACTTGCTGCTTTCAGCAAGTTCAACCGTGGTCTGTTCTGTCTTCCAAAGTAACACACACAGTTCACTATAGACTCATATGTAACTTCACAAAATAGTTTAAAGCTTTATTTCTCTGCTCTCCCAAATTGCTGCTTGTTTGTTCTTTAGGGGGCAGGCCTGGAAATCTTTGTCTTGCCTCAAGTGCTGTGGAAGAACTGGGAATTCCACAGCACTGCTCATTCCCCTCTTTGTAAATTCAAATATTCCCCAGGAAGGAGCATTACTGTGGGATACTGCTAAGATGTGCAAGCTGCAGGTATGGCTAATGCCCAGTGACTGAATGAAAGAGGCAGCTCAGGGTCTGGTGCCACCTGTCCAGGTTGTAGGAAGCCTCTGGCAGGCAAGGAAATGGCCTATTTCACTTTTCTGTGATCACAGTTGGCTTTTTTTTTTTTTTTTCTGGATCACAGTTCCTCCCCCACACTGAAAGGAGCACTGGTGGAAAGCTGTGACTCTTACTGATACAGCCAGATGGGAACACCACTGAGGAGCTGCAGTGTGGGCAAATAGTTTGAGGATTCTTGGTGAACAAGGAAAGAGCCAGCATTACTCAGTTTTCCTTTGAGCAAGACCTTGTGTCTGGTTTGGTTTGTGCAGGCTGCTGGCATCCTGGATGCTCAGTTAACAATGCAGGTTCTCCAGGAGTTACTTATTCTGGCTGGGGGTTTGAGCTGATTTTTGTCCCAATATGGTGACCTGCATTCTAGATACCACTGCATCACTGGGGGAAAAGGAAAAGCATCAAATATTAATAAATGTTTAACTAGTGTAGCCATGTTAATTCCTTTTTTCTGTTACTTCATGCTGCACCAGAGAGGATCCCTAAAACTCAGCAGGGCTGTCAACTGTCACTCTAAAATCCCTTCTGCTGCAATGCCTGAAAACACTGATAGAAACTGGGTGATCGATAAGCAGAGCCCATGAATTCTGAAGTGATTAGAAGTGTATTTTGGGCTTTGGTAGCCGATGGGGGGTGGACTCCACTGCGTCTGTACCATCTGTGCACTGCTCTTGGTGCAGTGCCATCTCTGCACACAGAGCAGCAACACCAGTGATTCCAAATCAAATCACAAAGTGTTTGGGGTTTAAAGACAAACTGTCATACAACAGCTTCCTGCCCAGGCACAGCCTCTGAAGAGATTACAATTCCCTTGATACAAAACAGCAGTAGTTTGAAGTCTGATCTCTGTTGTTACTGAAAAATTAAACTGAATCTGATCAGGGAACAGTAACTCTTTTCTCACAGTTCCTCAGGAGGATCAATAATAGCACCGTGAGCAGTGGGGTTAATTTACTGAGCAGCAGTCATACACTGCTGTCATCAAGCTGTGCAAGATGAGACAGGTTGTTTTCATGGTATGTCTAGAAAAATAGTCCGTGGCTCTCCTGGGCCCAGCTCTGGATCTGCTGTTTTATCCAACACCAAAATAGATATGATGCAGAGCAACCTTACAAAGGTCACTTCATGGTGGAGTCAAGCAAAAATTATATCCATAAAAAAATACTGTGCATAAAGTCTTCAAACATTTAATCGAAAGTTGCTCCTTAAATCAAGCAAAAAATTTGCTGTCGGAGCAGCATCGAGTTTTAGCATTTCTATAGCGATGATGAGCAATGGCAACAGCAGAGGGGCAGCTGTGTTGTACACATGGCTGGGAAAACGATCCTGTCATTGCCACTTGGTCATTGCCTGTCACTCGCAACCACTTTTCACCCATCGGGCACCAATCCAGTGTCCAGGAGGCACCTAGCCAGTGTCCAGCATTGTTGGCTCTGAGACAACAGCAGGAATGGAAGTGCCGATGCTCCGAGAGCTCCCATGGCCCGAGCAGCCTTGGCTGGGCACAGGGTGCTGTCCGCGCTCAGCGCTCCCGGGGCACCTCCGCCATCCCGGAGGCGATACACAGCGGTGTTTCCCCCGGTGCCGGGTGGGTTTTTTCCAGCGTTCCCTTTTTCCAGGCGCCTTGCTGCTCACCGCCAGCCCGGCGATGCGGCCGGGATCAGCGGGCACCTCCTTCCCGCGGGGAGCGCAGCCCGGCACGGCTACATCCGGCTGGCGGGGGAGCGGGGCGGGGCCGTGCCGCCGGCCGACTGTCGGTGCCGGCAGAGGGGCGGGAGGAGCGGCGGGATGAGGCGGGCTGAGGCGGGCTAAGGCGGGATTGACAAGGGAGGATGGCTAAGGCGGGCTAAGGCGGGATAACGCCGAGCGAGCGGTTCTGTCCCGGCGCTGCGAGCGCTGCCGCCCCGCTCTCGCGAGAGCCGCCGCCCGCCCCAGCGCCACAGCGCGGCAGGTCTCGCGAGAGGCGCGGCGCCGGAGCCAACATGGCGGAAGGTGAGGGGGGAGCCCGGGTGAGGGGCCGGGCGGGGCAGGGCAGGGACCATGGGGACAGGGGCCTCTGCCGCTCCGGGGGCACCGCGGGGTGCGGCTTCTGCCGCTGCTCCGAGCGGAACGGGCTCGGCCCTGCCCGCGGCGGGTGGGGCAGGCCGCCCCGAGGTGAGCGGGAGATGGCGGGGGCCGCGGGCGGACACCCCCGGGCTGGGCGGCTGGGCGCGGGCGGCTTTGTCCCTCAGGGGAGGTTCGGCGGTGCCGCGGGCGGCGGGAGCCTGCCGGGACATCCCGCCGAGCCCTCCCTGCAGGCGCTGGGGCAGGGCAGGGTGCAGCGGGAGCTCTTCTCGGGGCTGTCCCGGAGCTCTTCTCGGGGCTGTCCCGGAGCTCTTCTCGGGGCTGTCCCGGGGCTGTCCCGCCGTGCCCAGCCCCAGTCGCCGCGGGCGGTAGCTTTCCCTGGAGCAGGGCGGGCAGGCTGTGCTGCAGCCTCCCGGTCACTTGTGCCGGAGTCCCTTTGTCAGGCTCCGGTGAGATCTGCAGAGCTCCTGGAGTGCTGCTCTTTCGCTTGAAGGCTGTCAGTTACACCATTCAAACTAATTTAGCCTAACGGGATTTGAAAATACGCTTGGATTTTTACAGTAATAGTCGTTCCTGCAAGACAAGCTTCCTCTTTTTCTTCCCTGAGGAAGCTGAGTCGGCAAACTGAGCTAAAATGCTCCAAGTTACAAAGGAAATGAAGATAGAGCCGCGAAAGCACAGTCTTCAACTCTTGAAGTGAAGCTCTTGGACAGTGGTGAAATTTTAGGACCACTTGTAGAATATTGACTAAGATGGAGCAGATAGGATGGACTGGCACGCATCAGCTGAGAGGATGCTGCAGGCAGGCTATTTTGATAAGTCCTTAGAGCAATGCCTAATGTTTTGTGTGCTGAAATCCCACTGCTTTATATTTAACTGGCCAGCCTCTTATATTTGCTTTTAAGCCCGGGTGACCCGGTTCTGGAGGGCTTTAGATGTCCAGGTTGGCTTCAGGTGGTGAAACTTTCCTCACTGAGACCCTCAAGCACGTGAGGCTCTGGCTCAGGGTCCTCTGCAGAATTAACCTGCAGCTGATGCAAGCCCTGTTTCAGACAATCTGTATTTCTCAGAGATTCTTCCCTGACTCAAGTAATTCTTTGATTCTTTTGGCTGAAAAAAGCATGTGACTAATGAATGATCCTCTGTGAACAGGAATAACAAGCTGGAGTTGTCACCTTTTTCAGTTCTTTAGGATGTCTTGGAATAGGAGCTCATTGTGTTCCTTCCAACAAGGTACCTACCTGCAGCCACACTTTTCTCGTTAAGAGCTACAGTTTGAGTCAGCTGAAAAGCAAAGGCTTAATAAGGAAGGGAGCTTGTCAAGTTGTGGTTATTTGCTCAGAAGCCAAGTGCTTTTTCTTGTAAGTGTTGCCTCTGTCTACAGAAATCCTGAATCAGATTTATTGCAACTGCTACTGCAAATTGGCTGAACAGATTAGAAAGACAAGAGCCAAGTTTGCATTTGTAATTTCTGGATTCTGTTCTACTAATACCAGAGGTTTACATGCAGGCATGGGTAAGAATTGTTGGGTTAATGCTTGAGTGTAAAGAAGCAGCACTGTAGAACTTTGGGGTGGTAGCAGGCTAAAGATCAAAAGTCAGGAGGAGCAAGAAAGCAGTGACTTGTACATCCTTGGGGAGATGAGGGTCAGAGTGTGGAGTAGTGGAGGCATTAAGGAAATAATTTAGTTCTCTGAAATGTTTCGCTCAGATCCACTTCATAATTAAACAGAGTTTGTCTGTATGGCTTCTGGGACTGCTTTTGATCAGTGGGATGGGTAGTGTAATGGGTTCCACTAGACACTCCCTGTAGCTTTTGAGAAGTGCTATCTGTCTCCCTGTTGCCTCCCCACTTATCTCTTTGCATTCAGCTGTCTAGTTGCTCTCAAGTACTTTTGTGCCTTCTCCTATAAGAAAATTACAGTAGCCTTTCCTGAAATCCTCTTCGAAGTCTTTGACATGGAATATAAACTGCTGGTTTGTGAGATGCTGATCATTCTGCCAGAAAGCTGTTAACACTGCTCTTATTTACCTGGACTGTGGCTCAGAAGAAGAGGCATTTGGTGTTCTCTCTGCTGAACCCAGGCATTGTCTTCAGTGAGGCATTTGGATTGATGTTTAGCCAGAGACTTACTGGTATCTTATTGAGTCTGTCCTTTCAGTGTCTTGAGGCAAGGACCTGCATTAAGTGTGTGTGTGTGCCTGCAGGAATTGTGCATTTTACTTGCTCACTCTTTAAGTGAGCAATTTACAGGAATAACTGAGGCTTTGCTGTGGTGCAGTGAATGTTGATCAACTGGACATTGAGAATTCTCTTGAATGTGCATTTGAAATGTGCTGTAAGATCAAATTCTGTCCTCTGGTGTAGCTTCTACACAACAGGTGTGCAGGTTGTCCTGCAGGGTAAGAGAAACTCTGACTTTACAATTCTTGCAATTGATACAGTTAAGCAAATACCTGTCAGTCCCTCTCACTGAGGTTGCAGGAAGCATATGGTGTCAGTCTGAAAACAAGAGTTCTCAAAGCTTCAGTTCTTCAAGGTACTTTCACTGCTAGTAAGGATTGTCTGGGATTGCCCTGAATCCAGCAGTAACAAGCTGGATTGTTGGTCACAGAGCTTCAGCTACTGCTGTTTGGGGGTTTAAGGTAATTCTGCAGTGTATCCTAGTGATTTCAGGCTAATTTGGAGCCAGTGAGATGACTTTGGTAAAAGACAGTATTTATGACGTTACCTCTGGTACTGATTCTTTATTCCTACCTTCACACTCCTTGGTTTGACTGGAAGATGCATTATTTCTGTAGGATGGTATATGCAATGAGCTACACTAGGCAGCTTGGCATTCCTAGCATTTGAATTTGTATGGTGTCTAAAAATCTCACTGTATGAACAGTGCTGCTGTTCATACACTCATTTTTGGTGCAGTTCTGTCTTTCAGTCTGGGCTCCTGTCATACTCCTGCTCTCCCTGCTGCAGCAGTAGGACTTGCTTTGTGCCCCCAACACCTTCCTTATGGAGAAATGGGGGAGGAGGAGTTGCTCAAGGGACATATCTTTCTAGTTCTGGGAACACCAAAACTGCATTCATCTTCAGATAGAAAGACTGACCACAGCAGGATTTCAAACTCTCTTTGAGGCTTGCTGTGGTGCTGATGGCACAATTGTGAAATCACAGTGTATTTCAGTAGAAAAGGGAAGGTATCCCAAAGGAGATGGTATCTGTGAAATTTTAAAGGATGAAGCTAAGGATAAAGGCTGTTGAAGGAAGTACCTGCCAAACCTGCTTCAGTAGTATTAACTGAAAAATAAAATTTCTTTTTGTTTATCCATTACAGTAGTTGTTAAGTTTAAAGATTTACGAGGGAGCATTTGCTGCAGTGTCCACAGAGGACAGGCTAAACAAGGTGTTCTGTCTGCAGCAGAGCCAGAGATGGATGCTCTGCCCTGGGACCTGTGTCAGAGCAAGGCCAAGGTCAGCTGTGCTGTTGAACTTTTCTGCAGAAGCAAGAAGAAAACACTGATCAACAGAGCTGTTTCTCATTGTTTGTACCAGTGATGTTTAGTAAATATTTGAGAAATGTCATTGAAGTGTAAATTCCTGGCTAGTAGGGAGTAATCTTGTAGGAACTTTCCCACCTAAAATCAGTGGTTAGCTTCCGAATTTATCCTCCCTGCCCGCTTTTATTTTAGAACTGGTTTGGGATTTGGCCTTATTTGAAAAATTAATTTAATGATGGGGGAAATAATTAAGCACTGTGATTAATAGCAAACATATAGTTTTTGCAACTAATCCATAAATAAACACTCATAAGTTGGACTGGTTTTAAATACCTCTACAGATGTTTCCTTCCAGCAGTGAAGTGTAGAGGTTTTTCATAAAGGTGGCCTGAATTGAGTTCAGTGAACAACTTATTTCAGCATGTTGTGGAGTGACCAGTTAAGTGTGGTGGAAAAGTGATTTCTGCAATGGGATGGAAGTATCTGTTCAAGGATGAGATTCCTAGGTGCTGTTGCTTTGCTGCTCCTGAACTAAGATAGCCACTTGACTCCATATGTTTTGCCTTGTCAGTGCAGTGCCTCCAATGGAGGAGTGTGTGTGCCACCAGGCAGTAGTTTTATATATTTTTGACTGGCCTTTAGCACATGGATTCTGGACACAATCTGTTTTCCACTCTGGCCATTTTTTTGGGGAGTTTCTTAGCTGGTAGTTTGAGGAGTTCTAAACAGGTCAGTTAAGTACTCTGAGGTAGATATGGTACATCAGCAACTGTTATGATTCTCACTTGTGGTTTAAGTATCAGCTGTAAAGTCAATCAGGAGCTTAACTAGGCTGAAGAAATGGGTAAGAACCAAAGATTTAGTCCTCTACCCCACCATAATTCCCACAGAAAGGGACTCCCATGGCTTTAGGAACCTTTGACATTCCTGACCAAACAGAATTCACAGCTTTATTTGTAAGTGGCTTCTGTCACTGTGTTATGATGATTTTTCAATGTATTTATGCAAGTGATATAAAATAGAAGGTTTAATACCAGAGGTGAGATGCTCAAGTACGTGAAAGTGGAGAAACTCTCCTTGGAGTATTGTGTGATTAAACTAGATGTGTAATCTGAGGGTTAAGTTACCTTCAGATGCCAAAAGTGTGCATGTGTCAGCCTTGTAGTAACAGTGTGTGCCTTGCAGAGGAGGTGGCCAAGCTGGAAAAGCACCTGATGCTCCTCCGCCAGGAGTATGTGAAGCTGCAGAAGAAACTGGTTGATACAGAAAGGAGGTGCAATCTTCTGGCTGTGGAGGCCAACCAGGACAATGCCAGTGACACCTTCATCAGTCGACTTCTTGCCATTGTAGCTGAGCTCTACCAGCAGGAGCAGTACAGGTAAGGAATCCCCCACTTAGGAAACCTTGGATTTTATTGATTGCACTAGGTCCTGGTGCTAGACAAGGAAAATTCTTTGCTGTCTGGTGTGAATGGGTTCCTTGCAGCTGTAGATGGAAGAGCATGCTAAGATCAGGTGTCATAGTGAATCCAGTTCTTGAATCAAGAGCTGTAAGCAGAAGTTTGTCTCTCAGGCAAGTTCAGAGAAAACTGACCATGATCACTGTCAATAGCAAAGGTCCCTCTGAACAGAACGAGTTTTGGACTGGTCCATACTTACTTGGTGGATTAATTACACAATGTGTCTGGAAAATTCTGCTTTCTTGAAAGATTCTGTCCTTGAAACCAGTTCTGTACTCCTGCTGTGTGTGAAGAAGCCTGATTAAATTATCTTGTCTGGTTGTATTAGTGATGTATGTGCCTTAATGATATGATACTGTATTTTTGAATCTCAACACAAAATTAGGGTTAATTCTTGTCCATATTGTGGATCCTCAGTCTTCCACATTGAGGATCCCTTCCATACTCCAGATTCCTGAAATGATTTAATTCTGAGACTACTAAGATATTTATGAATTTGCTGTTACTAAAAGCAATGCCAACATAGTAAAGGAATTTAGTCATGTAAGGGGAAAATCTATTTTAGTTAAAATTTCTTTGCCCTAGCATCTCTTCATGACCCCCCCTGAGAAAACACTCTGTGCCTTCAAGAACTTAGTGTAGTCTGCTGGATAAAGGATTTGATAGATAGCATATGTCAGAAGAGTTGGATCACTTTATTTTTGTTCAGCTTCTTAAAGGTATAGAATAGTTGTCTGACAGGGCCTAACAGGACCTACATATCACAGAATGAGAAAAGTAGCAAGTCCCAGTGCAGGTTTTGTTAAGTAATATCTCTGGGTTGTGCTGTAGTTTACAGCAGTGCTTTGATTTTGGAAACTGTCTGGAAAGCACACCTATGCAGTCAGAACATTTGCAAGCCATGGGACTTCAAAATGAGCAGGGCAGGTATTTTCCAACTGCAGTGGATAACCAGGTTTAAAGGGTCAGGATGAAATGGGAGTTCTTGACAGCTGGGCTCCTGGGAACTGGGGATTCTGCCTTGCACTCAGACTACTGTCAAACAGCATTGTTCTCTTGCTGGTCTTGCCCGAAAGCATTGGTGCTTAGCTGACAGTATTAGTATGGACACTGTGACATAAATATTTAACTTCAAGATTGTTGCCTTTTCCTAACTTATACAATAATTCTTCTGCTGTTTATTCTGAAATGGTTAAAAAACCAAACCCAACCAAGCACTTGAAATATTGACTCATTGCATTTCTCCCTAGAAAAATACAAATTGTCATTTGACAGCATGTTCTACTTAACCAATTGTGTATTAATGTCTCAAGCAACTTGAACCCAAGTGTGGATACCAGGACATAGATACTGTGGAGATGCTGAATCCATACATACCTAAGTGCAGGGGAAGTCTTCATTTTACATGTTTGTGCTTTTTCTCTCCCCTCAGTGATCTGAAGATAAAGGTTGGGGACAAGCGCATCAGCGCTCACAAATTCGTCTTGGCGGCACGCAGTGACACATGGAGTCTTGCCAACCTTGCCTCAACAGAGGAGCTGGATATGTCAGGTCAGTCACTGCTGAGTACTGTGATGCCTTGATTGTCTTTAGGGTGACTTGTGAAAGGGCCTGTTGGGAAAAGGTTACTTATATGCCTTTCAGTCTAGTGCTGTCCACTACAAGTGGTGCTTAATCCCTTAACTATAGAGCTCTCTCTCTCTGCAAAGTGGTAGTGAGCTTGTGAACTGGGTGCTAGTGGTAGTTAAATCAATAACCTGCCTTCTTTCTCTTTAACAAACAGGGGTTGAGATTGGTGGCCTGTTTGTCTTTTCTAGAGTCAACTAAACATAATGAAAAATCTATATGGAGGAGCTTGACTTCTTCCTTTCTAAGGACAGGGCTTTTTGAGGTAGTGTGCATAATTTCTCTGAAGTGTGTCATGGAAATACCTTGCTGCTTGTTAACATAGTGTGTGTGGGAAGTGAATACAAGTACTGATGTGTTATTGAAGTTGTTTGCTTTGGCACTTTGATACCTTTGTAAAACAGGTGAGGAAGAGAAGTTTTCTAAAAGACCATCTTCTACATGAGCATTTTGTTCTGCTGTAGCTGTTTCTTGCATGTACTTACATTGGGCAGTGTTTCTGCAGATTGAACCCCTCAACAGGCTTTTCTGTACTTAACAGTGTAGGAGAGCCTTGTACAATTAATTTGTGAGCAGTAAAACCAGGTATGAAGTTAAGCAGCTTGCTGACTGGCATGTTGAATATTAAGCATTGGCTTCACTTTTCTGCACTTAATCTTATCATAAATTCTAAGTGCAGACAAACTGGAAAGTAGCAAGTCACAGCAAGCTGGTTTTATGAGGCAGCATGGGCTTCCTTGCAACATGATTTGTGGGTCTTTCTGCAGCCACAAGAAAACAGATGCCAAGGAGTTTTGAAACTGAGTGCTATGCTAACAAAAATAATTGCTAAAAAGCTCTTATGTTAATTGTAGTGCTGTTAAGATGTTAGCTCCACATGTAAGCTAGTGTGAGAATCTCAAATGTAACTGCAGTCTTACATGTTTAACAATGCAAACACTGCTTAAATACTTGCTTATAAATGATACTTTCCGTTGTAAAATCAAAGTATTGATTTTTTTATAAATTTGATAAATTCCACAAGGATTAGCTTATGAAATAGCTGGAGCAAGCAACAAGCTGTTCCCTGGAAATCGTCATGGTTTTCTTAAGGGGTTCTCTTAAGAACTTGCAAGCTAAGATTGTCTGAATCTTATCTTCAGAATGCAGGCAGCATTTGAGATTGAGTGTTTTTAGAGTTCATGTAATCTGTAGAATTTTCTAATCTTTAAAAGAGTAGAAAGAGATGAACACATGTTCTTATTGAGAGAGAGAAAATGCACTCCTACCTCTGCCAAGGCAGAGCTGATAGTACATCTCAAGTAGGTTTTCTGATTGCTTTAAGTTGGCAAAAAATACTTGTCTTACTAAAACCTTGTGATTCCTGGGAGGCAGTCTGCATGCCAAAACCTGCTGCTACTCTGCAGATAATCTGGGCCAACCCTCCATCTAAAGGAGATGTTTTGGGATGGGTATTTCAGTGTCTTTATGGTTTTTCATTTTAATTTTTTTAGAAACAAAACAGCTCAAAGGACTAAGGGTAGTTTTTTAAACGAAAGGTATTTTTGTTGTAGTTGATCTGATCTTCTGAAGTTATTTTTATCTGCATCCTTGTAAGATGGATTGTCATTTTAATTATGAGTAGGTGACAAAGGTCCTTGGCCACTGGGCTTGTGTGGTGTCCTGTGGTGTGATTTCCTATTTTTCCCACTGTGTAAAAACGTCAGTTTGTGATCAGTCTTGTAAACACCTGACTATACCCAGCTCCTTAAACTGGCTCTTTTATGCTTTTACTAGAAATGGTTAACCATCTGTTTGAAGTGCTTTGTAGTCATTACCAAAGTGTAACAAGGTGTAAGTACCTTTGTTGGAATGCAGCAGTTCATAACATGTGGCTGCTAAATCAAAAAGGGGCTTTGTTCTTGTCAGATGTGGATGTGCTTTTGGCCATATGTGAGGGACCAAGGATTTCATAAGGGGCTGTACTGACCCCTAAATATGCAACATAGGTGTAGCAGGTAGGAGATGTCATAGGGCTCCCTGCACTCTGCTCAGTGTCCCAGTGTAAAAAGGTTTTCCTGCTTGGTGCTAGCATTGTTATTAGTTTCAACTTCTGATGAATTTTTGCCTGTTTCGACATTTTCGACTAAGTACAGTTTCAAAACAAGACTATCTTTTTATGCTAGCTGTGACTTTTAGAAGTCAAAAGAAGAGCAACTACTTGGCTAGGTGATTGTTGTTAGGTATTTTACTAATCCTGTTGCTCCCTGTACCAGATGCTGACCCAGAGGTCACCATGGCAATGCTGCGGTGGATCTACACAGATGAACTTGAGCTAAGAGAAGATGATATCTTCTTGACAGAGCTCATGAAATTAGCTAATAAATTTCAGCTCCAGCTGCTTAGGGAAAGGTGAGTCTTAGTAAATACAGTGAATTTACTTGAACTCTTAAACCTTGTTTGAACAGAAATAAGATGATAGCTGCTGGCAATTGGATAAAATGATGCTTTTTCAAAGTCTTGAGTTTTTAATAATACAGCATGATATTCAGTTTATCAGGGGAAATGAAGCATTGCACTGCAGTTAAATGGCAGTAGACTTCTCATAGGTTTTATGTTTACTCTCCAATTCTCCTCCCAGTCAAACTAATAACCCTAATTTGGTGTTGAGAGATCAGTAGAATAGCATCAGGTTCTGGAGACTTTTAAGAATGGAATTGTTAGAGAGTGCTGGGAAGAGTCTGTCGCTGTTGAGCAGCTAGCAGAGTAATGAAGGCACCAGTTCTCAGTGGCAAGAAGGAATAACCTTTATTGTTTTGATTTCATCATATATATAGAGTTTTCAAAAGTCACCCAGATTGGTCAGTTAGAAGCCTTCCCCTAGGCCTGACTGGCCAGGCCTGCACCGTCTAAGTTCTGGGACACTGTTCCAATAACATCCAAACTTTATCTTTATTTATAAAACACAAGAATAATTCTCGTGGGAAAAGCCTGTACTAGCCACAAGAGTCAGTGGCAATTAACTTGCAATATTAAAGTGGCACAGGTGAAATTTTTGTAACTTCTGTGTTTTGTAACTTTTGCAACCTTTCTGCAGAAAAAAATGTTAATGTAACAGTACAATGCTTTCCCATTCTGAGACTTATGATTACACCGTGGCACTAGGGGCTAGGTTGTTATCTTGAATTCCAGAGTGTTCCAAACCATTTAGAGTGAGAAGCCTGAACGTACAAATTGAAACCTTTTCAAGTTTTGTACAACTTCAAAGCCTTGAATTTAGTCAAAAAGCTCTTTGATAGCATAATCCTTTGCCCAAGGACATGTAGCAGTACATGACATTCATAATCCATGATTTGTGTGCCTTCATCATCAAGCAACTAAATTGCTGGCAAGTCTTCTAACCAGAGAAGTTGATACCTGTAAGGCCAATGCTAAAACTGCTTCAAGCCTTGTACTAGCCTGAAAGCTGCCCTCATGTTGTATTGTGAACTTAGCAGTTGTCTGGTCATAGTAGTCCAGTGACAGGTCCATGTGTAGGGTGCCACTTGTACTTCAGAGATGTTTTTGTAGGTATAGAGCCAATGAATAATGGAATTGTTTAGGCTGGAGAAGACCACTGAGATAGAGTGGTCAGCAGGCTGGCACTGCCAAGCCCATCAGTAACTGTGTCCCCAGGTGCCACATCTATACATTCATTAAATCCCTGCAGGGATGGAGACTCTGCCACTGCCCTGGGCAGTTGTGCTAGTGTCTGACCATCCTTTCAGTGAAGACATTTTTCCTAATAGCCAACCTAAACAATACCTGCTTGTGATCACTGTAGTACTTGTTGAGATACACATCTTCCCTACTTCAAAAGAGGGAATGAACTGCACTTCATGCCCTTGGGACAGCTGGGATGTGTCTCCACTTGCAGACTTCTGCAGTGTGGTGTTATCATGGGACCTTGGCTCGATGGATTCTGATAGAACTCTGCTCTTAAGGAAGCTGCTTTTTAGGGCTTCTGACTAAAGTGTGCTTGTGCTGTTCAGCCTTATAGTAAAGCAAGTCCATGCCATTTTCTACTGGCATCTAGGAAAAGGAGTATTAGTATCCCCTCTTACAGCATGGGAGAGTGATTAAGTAAAGCTTTTTGATTACTGACCACTGGCTTTGCTGTTTTGGCAGATGTGAAAAAGGAGTTATGTCACTCGTTAATGTCAGGAACTGCATCCGTTTCTATCAGACTGCCGAGGAGCTCAGTGCCAGCACACTCCTCAACTACTGTGCCGAGATCATTGCTAGCCACTGGGTGAGTCCTGGCACAAGGAAGCAAGAGGAATAATGCCTGCACATTACAGAAACTTAATAGTAGAGTTTTGCTTAACTTACCGCACTGTCTAACCTCAGTTAGTTGTATTGAGAATGTATTGGAGGCTGGGGGAGTAACTTATACCTGAAGACTTGTTCTGTTCATTGGAAATACTGCACTGTACAAAGTGTCTTAGCATATGAACCAAATAGGGACAGTGTGCTAATAAGCAAGAGGATTGTTTATCAGATCTGGACTCCAAAGTGTTCAGAAGTTCATCCATGGCTGGTCTCTGTCTATACAGATCACAAATCCCAGGCCTGCTTTTACTTCTGAAAATAACCCATGGAGGCCAGGGAAATTTATCTTCTGTATGGAGGGAGAGGCAGCCAGTCTCACAACCAGCTTGGAAGTTTCACTTGCTCTGATCTCTTATTTTGAAGAAAGTTTGATTAACTGAGTAATGAATTAGCCTTTACAATGAGACTTTAAAATAAAACAGTGGATCTGGGGGGTGGGCTTTCAATTATTCTAAGTCTAAAATGCATACTCTAGATGTGGATGTTTCTTTCTTTGGCTAATGCTAAGGCAGAGGGAAGTGTTTTGATATGTTAATACACAAAAAAATATTATGTCTGAACCTCTGGGTCAGTAGTTTTAACTATTGACTTTCTTTTTGACTCCTGTTTTTTGGTGCTTAGCTCTACCTGGAAATGAGGTTATTTCTGTTTAGTCAAATAAGCACTAACTCAGACCTTTGGCCTTTTTATTCCTAGGTTTCTGTTTACTATGATTCATAAAATTATGAATAAATCTTCAATAGTTGTGGGCCTTTTAATCAGAGTTAAGAATAAGTCAGTAGAGGATTATTTTAAAGACTAGGTGTTAGTGTCTGGTAAAATGCTAATTTTCCATGTCTGTAGACAAAAAGGAAGAAAAATTTTGGTAGCTGATATTGAAACTAAAATGTAAAATTTAAAACTTCCTGATTGTTCTGCCTAATCTTAAAAGACTGTCTGGGATTGTTGCTGCCAAAACATTGTTAAAATGGAACTTTTAACCGCATTTGTTTTGTGAACTTCAGAATTACATTGTGCAATACCTTGTCTATAAATAAAACAGGAGTATTGCTTACCTTTCTCTTTTTTTATTGCTCTTAGGATGACTTACGTAAAGAAGACTTCAGCAGCATGAGTGCTCAGCTACTGTATAAAATGTTCAAATCAAAAACAGAATATCCTTTGCATAAGGCCATTAAAGTTGAGAGAGAAGATGTAGTCTTTTTGTATCTTATTGAAATGGATTCACAGGTATAGTGAGACTGACTTACCTCTCTTACAGAATTTGGTGTTTCTAATAACTAGTTCCTAAGTACCAGTCTGAACCTTGTTAGTGATTTTTGTTACTAATCCTGATTTGCATGTTCAGCATTGCCACAGCTACTTCTGTGTATGGGATGGAGGTCTGTTTAGCAGTAGCTCCATGAAGACATAATTTAGAAGTGATTCATAACACTTAAAACATCTTGCATGCAACAGAATATATCTAATAAAATCCATTACCTGATATTGCTCTGCACATTTAAAGCCAAATGGTTGTAATAGTCAACTTTGCTGCTTCATGGCAGTTCAGGAAGAATCATTTCCTTGAACAACCTTTCTGTTGAAAGCTGAAGTAGCAGGTATTCTGCTTGGATGAAAACTCTAAACAGCTAGCAAATAAGTTGTCCCCCAGCAAGAGGCAAGGAAGAATTATTCAAGTACCTCTGAAGTCAGTTGACTGTATTTGTGTTGTAGCTTCCTGGGAAGCTCAATGAACTGGATCACAATGGAGACCTTGCTTTGGATCTAGCCCTGGCCCAAAGACTGGAGAGTATTGCAACTACACTGGTCAACTACAAGGCTGATGTAGATAGGGCAGATAACAAAGGCTGGAGTCTGCTCCATAAAGCCATCCAGAGAGGTGAGTAGATGGGATATGAAGCTTTGTTAACTTCCACTTATTCCCAGTGTGGAATGCATGTTTCAAAACCTGTTCCTGTGTCATGTTGTTGCTGACACTGCAGTTAGAAAATTGCAGTGAAGGATGAACTTTGTCCTGGTTCTTTGTTTGTTTGTTTGTTTTAAACGTAAAAGCAAGCAGACTATTTAGGATCTGAGAGCCAGTCTGCTGGCTGGGCAAACTTATGCTGTGTGACATCCAGGTGCCAATCTAGTAGAACATTGCTTGCTAGAGGAAGAAATGCAGGGAGACACTGGGAATATTCTAATTTGACAATTTTCTATCTGACAGATAGTTGAATTGAGCATGACAACATAGGGGTCACAAAGATTAAGTATTTTTCTAGACTTGGGTTAAATGCAGCACATGCTTCTTTGAGGTATGGTTAACAGTAAGGATCCTTGCTACTGCACAGCAGTTTCAGAAGAGGAAAATCTGACTGAAGAAGGATGATGAGGAGCTACTGGAGGTACCTCTGTCCAGTTTGAGTATTTTCAAAACTCCAGTGCAGTTGCCATAGTGGAGTCTGAGTACAACTACATGATTATATTGAGCTGTTCTCCACCTCAGAGTTGAAAATGCATCTTATGAGAACTGGAGCACAGCAGGTCCTGGTTGCCATGGCCACAGTCCTCTGAAGGCTTTGGATCAGCAGCATCTTGGCCTGTGGTCAAAGTGTGGTAAAATTCTGCAGTGAACACCTTGTGCTGTTTGTTATTCCTGCAATGTTTTTGGCAGCTCTCTTCCAGAAAGCCAAGCATAAGTTTATTTCTAGCAGCAAACTGTCTTGGACCCCCAGAAGTAAAGGAAGAAGATAGGAGCTGTATTTTAAGCTCACAAAATCTAAATTAATCTCCTGCATGTCTAAACAGGGTAATGCTGGTGTCTGATCCTGTGAGTGAGACTTCAGCAGCAGGACTAGGAGATGTTCTAGGCATAGGTCAGTGTTGTGATGGTTGCAGCCCTATAAAACACTGGAAAAATTGCAGCAGGCTCCTCTTAATTCTTAGTACTGGCACTGGTCCCTAGTTCTAATGTCTGCTTTCAGTCTGAGCTCGAGCTCTGAGAATGAATGCTTGCTTTTCAGTAACCACAGCTTCAGTGAATTAATCACAGTTAACAATCACATGTTCTGGAAATGGAGCTAAAGCAAATTGTCTGCACTTGCCACATGATTCTTACTACTTATGATCACCAGAGAGTGGGGAAATGTCAGATATGGAAATCAGAAAATTTTTTTTGTTTTTGTTGGCAGAGATAATCCAGCAATATAGATTGAAACACTGTTCTTTGTTCGCCAGTCTTGCATTCAGGCCAAGCAAAATGTGAATATGTCTACGTTAAGTAGCCTTTGAAGCAAGGGCAGCTAGTATTTTTCTGAAGTTATTCTTTGCATATTGGTGTTTCAAGTTCAAGGTTTCATGTGTTGAAATGGGTAAAAATTCTGACTCCTGAGAAGCTCTCAAGAAGGAATTCTTGGGAATGCTGTGCATGGTGGGTCTGAACTACTGAAGGCCTTACCCTGTGTATATATATATATATATGAGGGCCTGAATTTCCAAGAGCAAAGGCTGTGTTATTCCTTGCTTATGTAGTAAAACTGAACAGACTAACTTGAAACTTTTGACTGATGCATTGAAACAGTACCTTTTGTTCAAAAAAACTTGTATGTTTTGTATCTCTGTCCAATGATTTACTAAAGCAACAGTGGATTTATAGCTTGATAGAGGAGCCTGCAAAGTTGGTATAACCATAACAATAAGCTGATGTGATAACTTGAGTCACAGGTAACTTGTAGGAAAAACACTTTCCAAGAGTTTGTTGTCAAATATTTTAATCCTGACTTTGCAGTGAAACATTGTTGAAGTTGCCTGTTGCTGAGACATTCTAGCAGCAGACACTTGTGTTGGAAATGAATCTATGTTGTGGAGTGGAATCAAGTGTATCCATTTTCTGAAGTACAGGGTACATATATATGCATTAATAACCTTGTATTGTTTCACAAAAGGAGACAAATTTGCTGCAAACTTCCTCATTAAAAACGGTGCCCGTGTGAATGCTGCTACACTGGGGGACCAGGAGACTCCTCTGCACCTTGTGGCATCGTACAGCCCCAAGAAGCACTCGCTGGATGTCATGGCAGAGATGGCACAGATTGCACAGTCCCTCCTGCAGGCAGGAGCCAATCCAAACATGCAAGACAGCAAAGGCAGGTAAATATTGGGGGAGGTAAAGTCTGCTATCAGTGTAACAGACAGTGCTGTGCTGATCAGATGCAGCCTGTTAACCCACTCAGGTCTGCCAGCAAAGCACAGCTGATACTGGAAGCAGGAATTCATTTATCTGTTTTGAGACCTGTGGGTAGCACTCAAAGCAGAAAGTTGTGCAGGCTGAATGGTACCCTGTCGTGGCAAATTAAACATAACCCAGCTACAGAAAGAAAATTTATTATGTTTATTTGATAGTGTTAGAACACATGGCACACAGTTCAATTGCCTTTATTGAATCACTGAATGGTAAAAGCTAACAAAGAGGACAAATAGTATTCCTGAAAGGTACTTCTCTTTGAAGCTGTCAGGGAAATGAAAATGATCTCAAAAAATGCCAGTATTTGCAGTGTATTTATCTGAAGTGTAGGGCCTGTAAGCTTTTTCACAGGTTAGGTTGGGCTGGCAAGCAAGTTTATAAAACAATGTAGAAGAGTTGGACTATATCAGCTACACAGTTCTGATAGGTGACACTATTGTGCTTCTTCCTTTAAAGTTACTTCTTACCTTAATGAGCTGCTTACTACCAAATTAATTTGAATCATGTTCACTAGAAGTTTAAATTTATCTTTCTTTTAAGAAGTGCTTTTGCCCTTCTTTAAGCAGAGATGGAAGTTAAGCCCATAGCTCTCTAGGGGCATATTGGTGACCATGGCCAAAACCTGCAATGTCCCACTTATTCCTGCTGTAACTGTTCTTTGCTCCAATTACAGGACCCCATTGCATGTGTCCATTGTGGTCAGGAACGAGCCTGTGTTCAGTCAGCTCCTGCAGTGCAAGCAGTAAGTCTCACTTGAATGTAAAATACACTGAGGTTACCTTGTACAGTGAAGATATGAAAACGGGTTTAACAACTCTTCTGAACTTTTTTGGTTTATAGTAAGACTCATAATAACTTGGGATGCAAAAGTGTAAAGGATTTGCATAAGAGAAGATGCTAGAACAATACCAGAAGCAATGTAGGTTTTTGCCCCACTGTAAAGAAGCAGCAAACTGCATCTCTGTGTTCAAAGAGGCTGAAATGATTTCAAAGTTGAAGTAATGTGGGAAGCTTGATTTGTAGTGGAGCTAAAAGGAGTAATAACACTCTTGAAATGTCTCAATATGTTCTTGAGATCAACTTGGGTTCTGCTTAAAGCTAAGAGGTGACTTCTTAGGGTGGTGAAGCAGCACACTTCATTTGACTCAGTTTCATTGCAGCTGCATTTGCAGTTCTTGTACACAGCTTACTGAAGGGGATTTGCCTCTTTGTTACATTTAGTGGGAGCCCAAATTTGCCAGGGATTCTACACTTCCCTAGGAGCAATGAGCTTGAATCTAGTAGTCATTAAAAGGTGCTGTGCTTGCTTAAGACTATTCACAAATTCTCTGTAGTAACTGGAGCTACAGTAGGCTTTTTGGCAAGCAAAAGTTGTCAGAGAGGTATGAGATGAACTAGTACAGCTGTTTGGACACTTGAAACTTAAGCTGTGTTGGGGAACCACTTTTTAAGGTATAAATTGGGGGACACTAACTCTTATTTTTAGACTAGACTTGGAGCTGAAGGATCATGAAGGAAGCACAGCTCTGTGGCTTGCAGTTCAGTATATCACTGTGTCGTCTGATCAGTCTGTGAACCCTTTTGAGGATGCTCCTGTTGTGAATGGAACCTCATTTGATGAGAACAGTTTTGCAGCAAGGTTGATCCAGCGAGGCAGCAACACAGATGCTCCAGACACAGTAACAGGTAAACCAGAGGTTTGTATTTCTTTGTAGGTGGAAGGCTTTTAAATTAATTGCTTAATGCTGACTGCACTTGGAGGAGTAGGATGAGGTTTCAGCAGCATTTGCTCCATAATAGGTGGAAGTTGTTTCACCCAGAGCTGGAGCACTGACAGTCCCAAGCTGAGCTGGACTTGCAGGAAGTGACAGAAAATCTGGACTCATTGCCAGGCTCTAATATCCTCTTTACAGTTTCAAAATGTAAATGGAAGTGCATGTGACAGTCCAGTGTTGGAAGAGGGTTACTATTACCTAGGGTTTTCCTTGTTGACTTCAAAGTGTAATGTTGTAAGGTAGTGGGGAAGGTGTTAGAACACTTGTTAATATCAAAGTGTGGTTGGAATAGTGCTCTAACAGTGTTCATGGTTTTTTCTTTAGGAAACTGCTTGCTTCAGAGAGCAGCTGGAGCAGGAAATGAGGCAGCTTCGCTCTTCCTAGCAACTCATGGAGCAAAAGTCAACCACCAAAACAAATGGGTAAAAGCAGAAACTAAGTCTGAAAGTTTCTTTACTTCTCTTCAGAAATGAGATAGCAGCTCTTATAGCTAAACCATAGCTTAAAGCAAGTTGGAGCACTTTGTGAACCTTTGCATATTTTCAGGTGTTTACTAGTGACCACTTGCATTCTTGTGGCACTGTTCATGCAGAATCACCAGCTGCTAACATGCTTTTAGCACTTACCTCAGTGCCTGGTGTAATAAAACCCTTAGTAAAAGCTAACACATATAGTTTGGAAGACTTAAAGGGGCTTCACTGACTAGGATTGAATTTCTTCACACCAATTCTTGTAGTTTTAATAGTACTTTAAAAGCTGCTTCTCTTCATGTCTCAAGCTGTTAACCCAGCACCCTGTTTATTAAAGGGAGAAACTCCACTGCACACAGCCTGCAGGCATGGCCTGGCAAACCTGACAGCAGAACTCCTGCAGCAAGGAGCCAATCCCAACATCCAGACGGCAGAAGCAGTGCTTGGGCAGAAGGATGCATCTGCTCCTCCATCAGCAGAGAATGTTCATCTGCAAACCCCCCTTCACATGGCTATTGCTTACAACCACCCAGACGTGGTGTCAGTCATCCTAGAACAAAAAGGTAGGTGTTTGCTGGTCCAGACTGTTGATGCTGCAGTGAATTGGTGCATCAGGATGGCATCCACGCTGTGTTTTGATAAACTGCTAAGAAAGCATGTCTTCCTGTAAACTGTGTTTAAGTATAGCAATTAATAGGACTGGCTAACTAGTCTTAAAGTCAAAATCATCTGCTTGTTGAAAGAGAAAACTTACTTTGTGTGTGAGTGTTTCTAAATCCTCCACTGTAGATAATGGACTTGAACAGTTAGTCACTGGTTTTATTCTACCTGTACAGCTGAGATCCTTTCAATGCATTTGCTTCAGGTGAATGCTGGAATCAATTTTGGATAAAGGCATCTTTCTGTGGTGAGATTTCTGCCTCCCTCACCTCTTAGTAAGAAGATTTCATACGGAGCTATGCTGATGTTGTGGTAGAGTTGAGACTTGAGTGCTCAAATACCAGCAGATGAGTTCATTAAATGCTACTAGTTCAGCTTCTTTCTAGCAGCAGGAAGGTAGTTTGACAGCTGAAGCAGGGCCAGTTTTGTCTCCTGCCATAAATGGGATTTAGAACCAAGTAGGTGAACTGGGGTAGGTATTGTCCATCCCAGGGAATGGAGAAGGAGGGATGCTGCCCCCATACTGTGGAGCTCTATTTGGAATTGCAGGTAGAAAGGGACAGGTTAAGCTTCTTAGCTAGAAAATTTAATTTTTCTTAGTATATATATTAAGATTAGGCAGTAGTGGCAATGTTGTTTGAATACTAAGCAGTGTCACATCAGGGAAGCTGAAAGTACTTTGCTCAGATCTTATAAACTGACTGCTAAGGGAGCAGCCTGCTACAAAATGTGACATTGCTTCAGCTTTCAGTGTGCAACTGCAGGTCAAGTACAAGGATGCCCTAATTCCTTATGCTTTCTTGTAGCTAATGCTCTTCATGCTACCAACAACTTGCAAATTATTCCTGACTTCAGTCTGAAGGACTCGAGAGACCAGACTGTGCTGGGGTTAGCTCTTTGGACAGGTATGTGCCTTCAAGATGAGAATTTACAATGGTATGGAAGCTATGATGTGAACAAGATTTTCTTAAAGATAAAACAGCAGGTGTGTGTTCATGTTCTGGCTTGTGCTGCTGGGGAGGATTTGTCATGGAGAGCTTTAGATGGTTCTTTATCTTTTAAAATTAGTGTTCACATATGACTTGGTGAAAGATTTCTAGTCCTGCAGCCTCTGCCCAGAACTGTACTTGCAGTTCTATGGAATTCTTCCTCTGTGAACTCCCTGGTAGTTTTCTTATCAGATCACTTCATTGTCTGTGCATGTTAGCTTTGTGCTATTAATCTGAGTGTGTCTGTTCTATAGCAGTGAAGATAAAAGTATTAATTAGCTTGAACTGTTCAGGTATGCACACGATAGCAGCTCAGCTGCTTGGATCTGGGGCATCTATCAATGACACCATGTCAGATGGACAGACTCTGCTACACATGGCAATCCAGAGACAGGACAGTAAGAGTGCTCTCTTCCTGCTAGAACATCAGGCAGATATAAATGTCAGGTAAGATCCTAACTGATGCAGCACATGCCTGCATATGTATCTAGGAGCAGGTGGTGGCTGCCTTTGTGTAATGGTGTGAGATTTGTTTCAAATCATGACTTACACTTAGTTACATGTTTGGCACTGTTTTGTGGCACTAGCTACGGCTGAGGGATTACATAAGATAACTTGGATCTACATATGGCTCCACTGGGCAGTACATCCTCTTGAGGCTGCAGAAGGAGGTGATACTTAATTCTAGGTAAAACAGCAGCCTCTGCAGCAGACTCAAGTCCTAGAGATGGGCCTAGAGGCACTGAGCTTCTATGGTCTCATCCATTTGCCAGCTTGTTAGAGCTGTATGTTTGCTACCATCTAAAATAATTAGATATTGATCCAGCAACAGGAGTCTGATAAACTTGCCTCCTCAGTATCTCCTAGACAACTTGATATTAGACTTAACAGAACATTTGTCTGCTTACATGACTGACAGGCTGTCTGTTAAATTTGGCAAGCTGTACTGTAATGGATGTCATGGGTACAAACTGCCTAATGCTGCTGTGCTAACTTCAGCTTTGTAACAGTTGGTATTTGACTGTTGCTTGAAGTGTTGCCATGTTGTAGACAAAGCTGTTTGCTTCTGTGGCAGCAGGCTGGCTTGGAAGGAACTGTTCAAATAGCGGCTGCACTGAAGGAATTGAGTGTCTCTGAGCTAAGAACACTAGCTTGTTTTTCCAACTTTAGAAATCAATCACTTGCTGCTAAAGTGAAGGGAGGAAGCAAGGTAGACTACAAAGCTGTGATGAAATACATGGCGTGTTTGTGATGGTCTTACCACAGCAAAGATACATACAAGGAGAGATAATTCTTGGCTTTGTCAATTAACTGCTGTAGCTGAACTTTGTAATGCAGCTGTAACACTTGGAATTGTCCCTGCTGCAGGACACAGGATGGAGAGACAGCCCTACAGCTGGCCATCCAAAACCAGCTCCCACTTGTGGTGGATGCCATTTGTACCAGGGGAGCAGACATGTCTGTGCCAGATGAGAAAGGAAATCCTCCCTTATGGCTTGCCTTGGAAAACAACCTAGAAGACATTGCATCAACTCTGGTAAGACTCTCCTCTGGCTTTAGTCTCACTTTTGTTCACCTTTATTAGCAACAACAGGCCTCATCAGCAAAAACAAATTCAATGCACAAAGAAAACAGAGTAGTCCAATATTACTAACTTCTGGAGGTCTTTTTCTTCACCAGCTATTCCTATTTACTGCAGGAATCTTATAAATACTGTAGTCTGCATAACCAAATATCTTGCAGCCACTGTAATAAAAATATAGACTATGCTGTCTAGATTATTGATCTGGAAGAGGTAAGGATCTGCTTACATCAGTCTGTAGTATACATGACTTATGTAATGATCAGATTTCTGAATAAAACTGAATACTCATTTTATGCTTTAGTATATGTGCTGCTTTTTATTGCATCATGAAGTTGAACCAAGAAGGCCTTTGAAGGCTTATATTTACTTTAAAGACTATTTGCTTTCAGGCATGGGTGAGCCAGCAGGAGATTTCCTTGAGGGACACAAATAGACCTCTTTGTGTCTTTTTCATAAGGAAGTTATTTGAAAGCTTTGTCCAGTTGTCTGCTAGAGACAACTATTTAATAACTCTGTTAGTGACCTGAGAAATATATCTTGTTCTTGACTGTGCTAGTACTGGATAAGAACCTTTATGGAGTCAGCACTCTTAACTACTCATGTTTAAACCTTGTAAATAATTTGTAAAGTGGAATGGAACAAATCATAAGTGCCACATTGCTCAAGTATGTAATTCTCTAGTAGAAAAATACAAATATTAGCAATACAATTCCTGAAAAAAAACTCTGTTCAGCTGAATGTATAAGAAAGCAGGTAAATGGGCCAGACCTTCAAAGGCAATGCCTGCTGATGCTGCTTGATTTGCTGCAGGTGCTTGTAATTGCTGAAAGTGAGGCAACTAGTCCAACCTGCTTCAGATCTGTCTATCAAAGTATATGGATGAATATTTGAATTGTTAATAAATACCCCCTAATTGAGGATTACACAGTAAACCAATTGGTCTGGAAGACCTTAAAGCAGCTTCCTGACATTCAATGACCGTCACAAGAATAGACAGCACACCTCAAATTTTACCTCTAGGGGATAATGTTCAGAAGCATTAGTGTCAGGGATTATAGTAGGAGCCTGTTGAAAAAAAGTTTCACTATGTCATTGTGTTTCTCCTTCCAGGTTAGGCATGGCTGTGATGCAACATGTTGGGGGTCAGGACCAAGTGGCTGCTCACAAACCCTTCTCCACAGAGCTATTGATGAGAACAGTGAACAGATTGCTTGCTTCCTTATCCGCAGGTCAGAGCCCTTCCAAAATACAGACCTTCTAACATGCATGGATGGATGTCCTGGCAGAAATTAATTGAGTGCTATCTTGAGTCTGTAACAACTGTGTGCTTCCTTAGGCTTTTTGCTGGGTGGGTGACACTGGTGACCAATCTGACCAATCCTGAAGACACACTCTGTTACCTATAACAGAATCATGTTCTAGATGACTAGAGTCAAACTAAAACCAGGAGCTTGTGCTTTTGTAGAATGTGTAAGCAATTGCTGGATCAGCTCTTGTGATCTTTTTTGTGATCCTTTTTGAAGCAGTTTAAATCTGGATCAAGCATAATAAATTGGCTGCACTGTGTTTGTTTTAGTGGGTGTGATGTGAATAGTCCCAGAAAGCCAGGCCCAAATGGAGAAGGAGAAGAGGAAGCCCATGATGGACAGACACCCCTACACTTGGCAGCCTGCTGGGGACTAGAGGAGGTGATCCAGTGCCTTCTGGAGTTTGGTGCCAATGTTAATGCTCAGGTATGTTCAGAAATCATAAACCATTTTTTGGAAGTAGATTCTTTGCCTCTAACATAGTGAAAACAAACTTTCCTCTCAGCTATGTATTTTGCTTGATAGAGAAAAGAAAATCCTGCTCTTAGAGCTGAGCCAGTGCAATGACTGACTGCAGCTCTGCTTTCTCTCCTGTCCCTTTTCACTAGACCTAGTGCTTAATTACCCATATGGGGGTTAATTCAGGAAGCTACACTGGAGGAAAATGATACAGTAAACTTCTTACAGTGTTGCTTTTCTCATGTAACAATGGGAATTGTTCTTCTGTCCCTAGTGTGAATTAAAGGCAGGAGCAGGGCTGCATTGTGCTGCAATTAATCATTAAATCAGCTACAGTGTAAAACTCCAGAATACTCTACTTTGTTAGTATGTTTGGGAAGTGTCTTCTGTTGTTGAGTAAACTGAGGTATGTATGAGTTACACTTCACTTTTGATTACAGTAATCCTTCAACAGAAGCTTTACAAATAGCAACAAAAGAAATGAATGGGTAACATTTCTAGGTCCTGATGCTGTTGAAAGTGACATAAAAACAATTACAGAACACAGTCACAAAGCAGCCTTGGCTGTAAACTGCTGCTTGATGCAGACAAATGATTAAACACCTCAGCTGACTTTGCTATTAAATTTGAATGCTAATCTCTGCCCCTAAAATGACTGACTACATGGGAAATGTTATGGTGAGCTATTTAAAAGGCTGTATAGCACAGGATTGAGGTCAATATGTTTGGAGAAATGAATCTCAATTTGCTTTTCTTACACTGTGGGTTTAAGTTCCACTGCAGCTGTCTGTGCTGAAGGAAGCTGGATAGGTCACAGGACTAAACTACTGAGTTTCCTTGACCCTTCAGAATTAGGGAAGGATTTGTGTATTACTGAATCTATGTGTAACAAACTTCCTGGTTTCCTTCTAGGATGCTGAAGGAAGAACTCCAATCCATGTTGCTATTAGCAACCAACACAATGTTATCATTCAGCTGATGATTTCACATCCAGATATTAAGCTGAATGTACGTGACAGGCAAGGAATGACTCCCTTTGCTTGTGCTATGACGTATAAAAATAATAAAGCAGCTGAAGCAATTTTGAAGAGAGAACCAGGAGCTGCAGAACAGGTAAGCTGGGAGTGTTCAAACCATGCTGGTCTTGTTACTGCACTAATTTGTAGGAACAGTTGTTCCACAAGCCAGTTCTGTTTTATCCTTCTGTGGCTTTACATGCAATCCGTTTGCCAGATGCCAATTCTCTGTAGCAGGATTTATTAGGAAACTGTAGGTGTGTATGTGATGTGTAAGAACATTAAGAGTTAAGTGTCTTGTCAAATCTTGTCCTGACAGTACTAAACTGAGGAACAGGCATGTGTGTGTATAAGGAGAAAATTCTAACTCTGCTCTTGTCTTGTGCTGGACTAGTACAGAATTATTACCCAGCTCTCCTAAAGCTATCCAAAACAGAAAACCTGACATAAAATAACTGAATAATAGATCTTATGCTGCCCTGCTGAACTATAAAACCTCCAACTGTATCTTCAGGCTTCTGGTGTGACACTTCAGGCAGCTGTTCAGGAGATTCTTCCTATCCTGTGTAAGTTTAATTACTAGTAGAATATTTGAATGCTTAGTGAGCTCTTGTAATACATCTAAAACATGGTTACAAATACAGCCAGTTTAAATATGCTTTAACATTAGCTGCAAGGCAAAGTTAAACATGTACTTGGTCTTAAGCCAAAAAAAGAATTCTGTGGCTGCCTCTTCCCTGGAAGTGTCCAAGGCCAGGGTGGACAGGGCTTGGAGCAACCTGGGATAGTGGAAGGTGTCCCTGCCATGGCAGGGTGGTGACTGGATCACCTTGGAAGGTCTCTTCCAACCCAAACTTTGCATTAGTGTGGCAGTATTGCATGTGGCTTCCTTCTCCTGGATTATTTGCCAGATTGACTCAATCTTGTTTCATTTAACTGAGTTTATCATTAACTGCTGCTCAGTACTTAACTACAACAGCTGTTAACCTCTTGTCTGTCTAACAGTACTCTCCAGTGTGTGGTCAAGAAATAACAAGGTTATAAAATAGAAATAAAGTAGTGTGAGGCAGGCTGAATTGAGCAGTTGCAGGAGATAATTTCTCAGTTCAGTTATTTGATAGTCACATCTATCAGATATGAACCAATGAAAGGAACGAGATTCTACAGTTTAAGTAGAGGGAGCAAGTGTCTTGTAGTGAAAACATATCCAGCTACATAAAACACCTCATTCTACAGGAATAATGGCTTCATTTCATGTGCCCTTTCTGCCCCAGGTTGATAATAAAGGGCGGAATTTCCTCCATGTGGCTGTTCAGAACTCGGACATCGAGAGCGTGCTGTTCCTGATCAGCGTGCAGGCCAATGTCAACTCCCGGGTGCAGGATGCCTCCAAGCTCACCCCTCTGCACCTGGCAGTGCAGGCTGGCTCCGAGATCATCGTGCGCAATCTGGTGTGTGCTGGAGTGTCACTGCTCTTCTGCTTCTAAATGGGCATTCTGCCTTACTGCACAGTGCCTGCAGGATGATGGTCACATGAAAGTGACACCACTTTTTCTGAAACAGAAAGTTCCCTTAGCTTGTGCTGTTAACTCAGCTGCCTCAGTAGCCTTCACATGAGCATGTTTGGTTTGCAGCAATCACTAGGTAGTGTGGCTCAATTTAAAGAATCTTTCCTTGCCCTTTCTGCACATTTGAACACAAACACAAGTTGTAGCAGCTCAGTAATGATACCATTTTATGCATGCTGAAGGCCTAGAAATATCTCTGTATGGTACAGTCTTGTGTACTTCATTCACAGAAAAACTGTTGGCTAAAATAGCCTTGAACCATCATTGAACATTTTCCTTCTTGCATCCTGACAGCTGCTTGCAGGTGCCCAGGTGAATGAACTGACCAAGCACCGTCAGACTGCTCTTCACTTAGCAGCCCAGCAAGACCTGCCCACCATTTGTTCAGTCCTTCTGGAGAATGGAGTAGACTTTGCAGCTGTAGATGAAAATGGAAATAACGGTAAACTTCAAGTTACACAAGTAAATGCAAAACACTGCAGTAGGTCTGTTAATGGTGTCTCCTAGTGGTAGAGAGCTCACTGTGAATGGCTTGCTCTGCAAAGATGAAAGTCCAGGAAATCAAAGTGTGTGGAAGGAGTTGTGTGAGAGGGAAGATTGGGAAAGTGGAAGGGAGGGTGTTTCATGTTGTTTGGCTTTAATTATTGCTGATATTCAGAGTCTTGAACCTTGTTTGTTTATTTTTTTTCACTTTTCAGCTTTGCATCTGGCAGTGATGCATGGCCGTCTGAACAACATCCGGGTTCTCCTCACAGAGTGCAATGTAGATGCAGAAGCCTTTAATATCAGGTAATTATTTATAGTCTGTTAAGACTATAATAATCACTTTGTATTTTAAAATGTGCTGAATACTGCTTAAAAATATATTTGGCTTGTATTATGTTATTTATACACAAATTTGGAAGTGTGCAGATAATGCTGTGTCTAAATTCTGGGCAAATTAAATGAATACACCAAGAAAGGAAAGTTAAAGTAGGCAGTTGTGTGTGATGTACTGAGTTACTGAGATGTAGCATTATTCAAGTCTGAACCAAACTTGAAAGCAAGGAGAGTTGGATGAGTAACTGCAGTAGCAAGCAGACTTTGATCAGGATAACAAACTCTTTTCCCCAGAGGCCAGTCACCAATGCATATTTTGGGACAATATGGGAAAGATAATGCAGCAGCCATCTGTGACCTCTTCTTGGAGTGTATGCCAGAATACCCTCTGGACAAACCTGATGCTGAAGGAAACACAGGTAGGAGAGACTCAACAATTTAAACTTGAAAGTCACTCAAGTTGTATTCGTGGTATGTCACTTCCAAAGCTGGAATAATTGGCAGTAGTATGTTAAATATAGTAGGATGCAAACATTACATGGAAACTTAAAAACTAAACATCCTGGTGTGGACTGAGTATAACAGAATATGCTACTCTCTTAGCAAGGAACTGTCTGGCTTTTATTTTTCAGTGCTCCTCTTGGCTTACATGAAGGGAAACGCTAACTTGTGTCGTGCAATAGTGAGAGCTGGGGCTCGCCTGGGAGTTAACAATAATCAGGGAGTCAATATCTTCAACTATCAAGTTGCTACAAAACAGCTTCTCTTTAGACTGCTGGGTAAGTACCACTTGCTACAGTGGGAAAGTGTTTCTGGCTTACGCTTGCAGAGTACTTTGGAAGAAAGAACTCTGGATATCTGACTTAGTGACAGTAATTCCAGAGAGGTGTAACTTGTGAATTTTATACTGCTGTCAGTGGGGGTTAGAAATACCCCAGTTTTTTCTCATCATCAGCTGAAAAGTTGTACAGTGCAGACTGTCAAATACTACTTTTTCTGGAGGGATAGACATGAAAACTCTTGGCTGGTTGTGTAGTCTAATGTAGCTTAAAACCCAGACACTGCTTTTTAACTGGTGCTGTACAGTTGCTGTGGATAATGTGATGGAAAGCAGCTATACATTGTCTGCAAACAACACTCCAGTTCCTGCAAGAGTATGTAAATCCATTATACTGGATGCAACCTAGAACTGGAAAAAGCCTTCATCTTTAGTGTGGTCAAGAGGGGTCTGAGCCCATTTTGCCTTCACATTTTTACCTTTAACAGATATGCTGACAAAAGAACCTCCGTGGTGTGATGGCTCCAACTGCTATGAATGCGCTGCCAAATTCGGAGTCACGACAAGAAAGCATCACTGGTAATATGAGCCATTTTACTATGCTTTCAAGGAAATGGATTCCTCCTCAAATGTAGCTAGCTAGGCTTGTTCCTTCCAGTAGTTTAGGAAACCTCCATGTTAATGTAGGTGTATAATCACTAATGCAGCTGAAACATTCCATCCTGTTTTAGATCAGAAACTTGTGGTCTGACTGAATTCATATCTTAAACAGTGTGTGCATTTAATATTCTGATAGGTTGTAAATGAGAAATCATATCCAAGTTCCAGTTGTGAAACAGGATTTAAATACCCAGTTGTCATAGAAAGAGAGTGATGCACTTCACTCACAACAGGGGAGCGACAATATATTTTATTGATATAAAACAGTGAGTTAACAGAAGTTCAATGGTAAATGTGGCAGTGTTTTATCAGGACTTGTTGGCAAACATGCACTTGATTATTTCCTGCATAGAGGATGGGGTCTGGGAGAGCCTCCTGTGGAGGCATAAGGTTCAAAGAGGGACAGCCACCAGGGCTGTGGCTTACACAGGAAAGGCAGTAGGGAGCACATCATCACCCCAGTAGTGGGATGGCCTGCTCCAAAACAGGTGGCAGATTTGGCAGGTGTTGGCAGCTCAGGTTTGGGGTTTTTTTTGTAGTGTAGAAATGGCTGAAGATGAACGTGAGCTCCTCTTGTGTAGATAGGAGTTGCCTTTTTTAACTAGTCTGAACTTGTACTGAACATGCTGGGTTGGAGTGGTGTTAAGCTAAGATTTTTCTTAGCTCAGTGTGCCAGAGAAACTACACATGCATCAGTTGAAGTAGTACCAGGTGACTCACTAGTACAGACCCAGCATGTGCTGTTGGCATTAGTAAACTATTCCCTGACAAATATCAGAAGATACAAGACAAACATAGCATTTCAATCGCTAGTATGTATTTAATGATGCTACCATTGATAAAGAATGTCAAACAGTAACATCCTGGTGTTCACTAGGAGAGAATTCACTTTTCTTCCACCCCTCTTCTGTCAACAGCCGACACTGTGGACGCCTGCTCTGCCATAAGTGCTCAACAAAGGAGATTCCTATCATAAAATTTGATCTGAACAAGCCAGTTCGAGTCTGCAACATCTGCTTTGATGTCCTGACTCTGGGAGGAGTCTCCTAGTATGCTGTGGAAGTAAAGGGATTCCCAGTCAGTGCTCCTGACAGCAGCTCTGCTTACAAGCCCTCTGGATAGGGAAGAGGAGGCCTATACATGTCTTCTGCAATAGACTGAACTAATTAAGGACCCTGTTATGATATACTCTGGTATAAATGATTTTGTATGACTGTAAATGTATCGGGCTGCGATAGACTTCACTAGGATTCAGAGTGGATTGTTGGAACCAAGTGACAAATGAATTTAGACCCTCTTCTAGTTGCAGTGGGGTATGGAAGCTGAAATTTTTACAGATCGAATCGGTGTAAAACAGGTCTGTCCACGACATGGTGCTTTGCACTGAGCAACTCTATTAAGTCCTGTGGCTTTCAGGCTGCTTAGTAGAGATGGCATTAAGTTTCAGGGTAACCAGGTATCTTTCTTTGCTTTGTCTTAAACGTTCCCCTTCTCTAGAGAAGACTTCTTGTGAAGCTGAACTGAGCTGTTGCAACCACTGTTCATTTGAAGAAACTCTTCAGACCCGGGGGTAGTTCTAAGCAGTAGTTCAAAAGTAGTTCAAGAATTGTGGCCTTACAACAGAAAGCTTTACAACATCTGATGCGAAGCAGTCAGAATTGCAGATCCACATCTCGATACCTCCTCAGCAAACGACTCATTAGCTTTAGCATGTCCAAGAGAAGTGCAAGATTGTTTTAGGAAATGCTCTTGCTCGTACCTGCTGGAACTGTCAGTCTTCATTGCACTTTCATATTTACATTGCTGGTCCTTCCAGTTCATGGAACTTGTATAAATGACCATGAGTTTGCTGAAAGCCCTGAGCATGTGCTAAAGGAGAAACACTAAAACTGGTGAAGTCTAATTCACAGTACAGCAATAAATGCTGAAGTGCTTTAGGAATCACAGGAGGGAGAGTAGCACTTTCCTTGGGTTTAAGGGGCCTGATAACTGCTGTGGGACAGTCAGTAACCCTACCAGTGTAGAATGTGCTGCACCTCTAGACACTAAATTTGGGTCCATTTTCAGCAGGATTGCTGGTGACAGGGGAGGCTTCCTATTAGGAGTAAGCTGCAGTATTTTAATCTAGGCTGGTTGTGCTGTCTTAAACATGCTGAATCTGTAGAAACCACATTGTCTAGGCAAACAGGAAGGTACTTGGCTGGTAGACCAGGTTGTGATTTGGTAGGGAAAGGCTTCAGTTAGAAGAAATGGGTACTTAAGCAAAACTACATGCCACATTAAGGCTGTTTTTATCCCAAAAGGTAAAGCTAGTTTAGACTCAATTGAGCATTCCTCATCTCTACTCCATGAAATTGTGTGCATTTTTTAATGACTGTTATTTCCAGTGAACAGTGTGGACAGCTGGTGACATATTGCCCTGTTTGGAGCAGTGACTTGTTAGTCTTACAGAGTAAGGTGAGATGATAAACCAGACTGCTGCTGTTATGGGAGACTTGCTCAAGATTTTTCTCAAACAAGGAGAAGATAGGAGAGAGTATAATTGCTGACATTTGCATGATTAATTTCACATCAAGTCTCACTTGATCTGCACTTTGATCTTCCTATATGCATATATTGTAACTGGAATCACCCCTGTACCACTAGGGAAGAAAGATGGATGACAATACAAACTTGCCTCACTGTTTGATGTCTGCTGCTGTCATGTTCCAACAGAATGCCCTGGGTAACACAGCTGGTCTCTAACACAGTTGCTAATGCAAATGGTGCATCTCTGGCATAATATTGTAGGTGAACGAGGGAAATAGTGGTGTCAGTTAATGTTAGCTACAGTAATTAATGGTGTCAGTTAACTGCAAGCTGCAGTTTGGGGGTTTTCGAGTGAAATAGATGATGGGAAACATTGTACTTCTGGTCCATTGTTTTCTGATATTTCAGGATGTCACTGGTTGCAAGTCTAGCAGTGGAAGATAACAATGGAGAGAAAGTGCATTTGGTGAAAGAAGTCTGGGCTGTAGTCCCATGATAACATGTTGTTACCCTTCTTGGTTTGGAGCTGCAGTGATGTGGAGGGGTAAGAGTGTCCTCAGAATGCTGAAACACAGTGTAGAGGAGGAGTTTTCCAAGGCCACAGCCTGTGGGCTTCAACCTGATTGGAAAACTGCACAACATGTGATTGCCAAAACATCACTTTTTCAGTGGCTCCTCTGATGGAAGGGGGCAGGGAACAGGGAGCTCAGCTCTAACAGATTAAGCAAGCTTCTTAATGATGGAAAATGTGGGTCTGGTGAAAATTCAGCTTAACTGAATGGCAAGTTAAGGGCTGGGGAGTTGCTCTTCTAAAAAATAGGATGTTGATTATAACTGTAAAACTCTGGGAAGGCTCTGGGGAATCATCTGTAGTGTTCCTGGTTTGCTATTTACAGCTAGTACTGTCCCAGCTTTCTTACTGAAGTCTGAAAGGAAAGTTAAGGTTATTGTTAGATGTACAGCCTGAGGTGTTTAATTAAATTTAAAGCAACTAAATTTGATCATTTTAAAGTGCCTTTGAGATAGTTTCCTTCCAGCCAACTCTAAATAGCTTTCTGCCAGAGCTAAAGGGGAAAAGCTCACAACTTGAACCAAAACCCAAATTACTTCTTTTCTAGTTCAGCTGAGGAATTGACCCTGCCAGACAACTGGTGGGACTCAATCCCTCACACACTATGCCTAGGTTGGTCTGATCTCTCAGACCACTGAGATTTTTTGGGAGTTTTGCTGGCAATGCTCCACTACAGGGTACAAATGTGAATGAGGCACTTGGTAATGTAGTGGTGGTCAACACATTTCTAACTCTAAACAACTGTTCTTCCCTTTCTGTAGCATAATACAGTTGTGACCAAACCCCCTACCCCTTTTACCCCTACTGTCTTTTAGTGGTATCTATTAACTCGAGACTCAAGCCTGCCAAGCATTGAGCAAAAGGGTAGATGGAAAATCAGCTCTTGTCCCTGGAAGTGCTGCTGTCACACAAGGCTTCAGGCACTTCAGCAGGGCTGCATGGGAAGTTGTGTGGTTCATGCTGTAGCTTTTTGTTCTGAGGATTCCTTTGGACTGCAGTCATCTAGCAC
This sequence comes from Lichenostomus cassidix, assembly GCF_008360975.1. Classification (NCBI taxonomy): domain Eukaryota; kingdom Metazoa; phylum Chordata; class Aves; order Passeriformes; family Meliphagidae; genus Lichenostomus; species Lichenostomus cassidix. The sequence goes on from NC_139499.1 coordinate 3,748,769, forward strand.
TCTTTACACAAGCAAATACCGTGGTCCAGCACTCTTACACAAGCACAATCTGTGGTCTGGATGAAATTTTGTGTCTGTAAAAGGTGCAGTCACTGTTTCACACCACTGAGTGGAGTGAGAATGTTGCTGTTGAAGGTACTAACAGAGCAGAGTAAGTTGCTGGCTAAAAGCTGACAGATGCCTTAATGACTTCCCGTGCTGGAGATAACAGCTTGTCCAACTGCCCATGTAGTGCTTATAAACTAACATGTAACAGTATGGGAGGCCAAGGCTGGATTGTTTTGTAGATCAAATGTTAATAGGCAAGTCCTCTTTTTTCTGTAACCAGCAGAGGTGGTCACTGCAGCAAACTCATCTCTAGAAAAATCAAAGCTTGTATGAGTGACAGAAATAACTGAACCTTCTAATACCCTCTGTGAAATAGAAAAGGAAGTCTTAGAGCAATGGCATTTTATCTGCAATGTTTGTCTGGAGTCATTGTAAAAATGTATTTTTCCAATATGCATTACTTTGTTGTGTAATGATTCTACTTGTAATAAAATGCAGAACTAGATGATGCATCGTGAGGTGAAACCTTGCTAAGGAAGTACCTGCTCCTGTAGAGACAGCTGCCCCTCTGCAAGCTATCCTTACAAACCACGATAAAAAACCAGGGATACAGCACCCAACTGGGCATGACAACTTTATTCTTTGTTCTGAAATTAGTCCAGGTATTCATTTTTATGTTGTGGAACTGCTACAACTGTTCTTTTGGCTGTCAGGGTTTGGTGTTCTAGTTTGTACCATGTAGTCATCTCGAATGCCTTATACTAGACTTATCTATAATCAGTCTTGTGAAACAAACCTGAGCTCCCCACGGGCCAGAGCTGGTTCATGGAGTTCATCAGTTCAAGTTACTTACACTTGGTGCACTCAGTTTAGTACTGGAGGCAGCTCAGCCCCCTGGGAGAGCACAGAGCTGCTGCAGCTTCACTTCAGGAAAAGGAAAGCTTCAGTGCAATAGCAAACCCAGACAAGACTTCTGGGTGAGATTGTGATGCATTAGTCTTTTATTAATAAAACTTATTAAGTACAGATGAATGGTGAATTTATTAGAGCACTGTCTGTGGTGACTTGAGCCCTCTGTAACCATCACTGTTTTCTTCCCACTCTTTTCCACCACGAAGAATCCAGCTGAGCTGCTGAATTGGAGTAGAAGCATGATAATCTTGGAGCACTTCAGGTCAGTGAGGGTGTCTCCTTGTTTGCTTTAATACGTGACTCATTCCTAGTGCAAGACCAACTCTTCCCCCCAGTATTTCCAAACACTAAACTCAGGCATAAGCTGTAAACTGGTTTTGAACCAACTTTTTGCCCTGCCTTTTTGCAGCAGTTTATTTGATTTTTGTGTGGCTCTTGCAATCAAAACCATCCCTTCAGCACTATTTGCATAGCGATTAAGTGTTACAGCAAGATGAAACTTGCTTCGGTCAAGCCGGTCCACTTTCACTAGGACTGGTTTGCCCTCACAACCTACTTCTTACAGCATTTAACAGTCTTGAAATTGCTGCAACTTTTAAATAGCTTTAAACACCTCTTTTAAAGGCACTTGCCAATGATTTGGGGAGTTTTCTTGTTAAATGTGGTTTAACAAGAAATTACCTTTAGAGAGGTGGTGTCTTTTCAGACATGGCAAAGACCATTGTGGGCACTTCACTACCCCCCAAGTTGTGGAGGCAGTCCTGCTCTGCAGCTCTTTTCTCCACCTTTTACCCAGCTTTATCTTCGGTATTATTGTGTGAAATGAGCTGCTCCACCCCCACAGATGGCTCGAGCCCCAGGCTGAGGTTCAGTTTTGCCACACATCCCACTTCCCCTGGCACAGCAGGGCAGTGCCTTGGAGAGCTTCTCTTCAGGATGATGGTGGAAAAGAAACACAACACAGTTATGTAAAACACAAGAAGCAAAAACACAACCCCCCCAAATGTTACAAGCATGTACATGTTTAAATTGCTGTATGGCTCCATCCCTGGCAGTTGTAGCCTCCTCTAAATTTTATCAGTGAGCAGTACTGCAATGCTGCCTTCTGTAAACTTCCTAATTAACTAATCACTTAGATTTTGGGCCTCTCTTCAGAGGTGACAGTAGCTAAAAATCAGCTTATAAACTTTCCAGCTGCTTATAAATAGGTGGCAGCTGCCTTAAGAAGAACTGATCACAGCTCAGCAGGGACCTGTGCCACCACTGGACCCTGATCTGGGTGTCTCTCTCAAGGCTCAGCTACACCAAAACTGACTTGAACAGCAGATTCCATTAACATGAGCAACTGCTTCCCTGTGAGCTCTGTAATGCAGGTATTCCCTCATCCCTTTTAGCCCCACCCAGAAATGGTAATAACCTGCCCTGTGTTTCTGGGAGTCACTCACATTGCTGAATGCTGCCAGCTGGGATACAGTAAGTATGGATTTTAAGGGAGTTGGGTCCTGTGAGGACACATCTAGCTCAGGTTATAGTCTGATAGGCACAGACCAGATGGGAGGAAGTTATATACTAGAATGGCAACAGGAGGCAGATTACTGTAGGATGGTTGTGTTGCTGCCCAGGCTACAAAAAAAAGCTATTTAAAACTACTCATTCCTGATCTTAACAGTTTGAAAGTGGTGAATCACAGACCAGGAGGGTGAGGTTAATATCAAACAATCATCCTCATGGGTGGCTTCACTGCCTTGGCACAGTATCTAATGCAAACACTGAATGAGGAAATACAGCTCTGGCCTTTGCCTTCTCCAAGGATTTGATAAAGCTTGTGTATAACTGAACTGCTCAAGTTCCTAGATACTGGATACATTAATTCTAGAAGGAATTCAGGGTTCTCCCTGCTACCTTTAAACTCTCTCTGGAGTGAGTCAGGTGCCTGGGAAGGAGCATCAGCACTGCCCTGCAGCAGGACCTGAGGACTGCACAAACTGTGGGCAGTGATGCTGCAGCAGTTCCTGTGCTCACTGACCTTGCTGCCTCAAACCACAGCACATTGTCCCACCACTGTGCATGCAAACATTTCCTGTTTTAAAATATAATTCAGGCTGTGATACTTACAGTTTGTTGCCAGGTGTAAAAATACCATAGAAATAAAGCAAGCATCCCATTGTCTGTTTTTTTTAGACACTAACCTGGCTCAAGTGTTTCCCCCATCTCTCAACTCCCTCTCCGTGTGTCAAAAAGCATCACAAATAATATGAGATTGTTATTTCTCCCTTTGCATGGACAGGTGGAAGGGATGGAGCTGGAGCTGCCCACCAAAGTGCAAGGTTTCCCTGCAGGGCTCTCCCTGCCCTGGAATGCAGCAGCCCAGTCAGCCCGTGAGGACACACTGCTCGGCCAGGGGATGGCAGCCGTCGTACTGCTCCAGGTGAGGGTTATCCAGGTCCCCTCTGTCGCTGTGCTGGGAGGAGCCTGGCTGGCCCCAGGGCGGACCTGTGCTCCTCACACACACACAGTGACTCCCCTGCGAGCCAGGGCGGTACAGCTTCCGAGGGACTCCGGCCCAGTCTCTGCTCACTCCCCCACTAGGAATGGAAAATGAAAATAAATTACGATTCAAACCCATGAAAATGCTTCCAGTCAACAGAGAATCCTTAGAAAAGACCTAAGACAATCTGGGAAAACTAGAATTAATAATACACTCACTGAGGTAGACTTTGCTCCCATCCCACAGCTGATACCTGTTTATTGGCTGTGCTTCAGAAACCTGTGGCCTGAACCTGGTTTCATCACTGCTGCTACAAGCTCTACCCTTTGGAGAGTGACCAGCTTCTGCATTCCATGTTTCCATTGCTGGAAAAGGAATCACAGCCTTCTGTAGCACAGCAAAATGCCTTTTCTGCAGGTACCCAGTTCTCACAGGTGACCACATGTCTTCACAGAATCACTGAGCTTGGGTTGGAAGGGACCTTAAAGATCATCCAGTGCACCCCCTGCCATGGGCAGGGACACCTTCCACTAAACCAGGCTGTTCTAGGCCTTCTGTGCCTTGACTCAACACAGTGATTTTAAAAACTGGGGCAAAAGATAAAGTACTTCTCCAACTAATTCATTGTGTCTCTTCATGTCTAAGTGTCTCTATGAGCCAAATCCTGCCTGTTCCCCAACCACTGCAGCTTTTAAGCCTCTTACACAAGTCACTGCCCCATGACAGCCAGTCCCAAGGCTCTCCCCAAGCTCAGTCACACAGAGAAGCAGATCCCTGGAGTACACAGTGCTGTTGGTGGACTGATATGAAGCCCAAGCATTTTGCAGTGTGGCCTGTGAAATGATTTCATCACAAAGTAGTCCCCAAGCTGAGAGCTAACTACTAACAGGAAAGTAAGTAGGAAATTACTATTCAAAGCTTAACCTCACTTCTATGTGGTTTAAGTGAAAACGTCATAGCTTCAGCCTGTGAGACAGGCAGTGAAACTGTCTGAAAAACACACATTAATGCTTGTGCTCCTGATAGGTGACAGAACCTGTTTGAATCCCAGTCCTACTGGGATTTCTGTCCTGTTTTGCTGAGAACAGGAGGATCACATGCACATGTGGCAAATTCTTTGATTCCAGTGAGATGGAAGAGGTTCAGCCTGTAGAAAAGAAGGAGTCCTTCTCACTCTCTACAACTCCCTGGCAAGAGTTTGGAGCCAGGTGGAGGTCAGGCTCTGCTCCCAGGGAACAAGGGACAGGACAAGAGGAAACAGCCTCAGGTTGTCCCAGAGGAGGTTTAGGTTGGATATTGGGGAAAATTTCATTACAGAAAGGATGGTCAGGCACTGGCACAGCTGCCCAGGGCACCAGTGGAGTTCCCAGCTGCTGTGGGGATTTAAAAGCTGTGTGGATGTGACACTTAGGGACACAGGTTAGTGCTGGCCTTGGCAGTGCTGGGGGGAAGGCTGGACTTGGTGGTCTCAGAGAGCTTTTCCCACCTGAACAACGCTGTGAATGCAGACAGGGACCATGCCTGGCCTGTTCCAGCCCTGGCAGCACCACTGCACACCCAGCCTGTGCCAGCTCACAGACCTTCCCTACAGCTGTGCAGCATGGTGGCTGCAGGAGCCACAACATCTTCCCATGCTCAACCTGCCAGGAGGAGCACAGGGTACCCCAAAAAAGGGCAGAAATGCTCTGCTTCAAATGGTACAAGTTTACCTCTGTCTGGAGCACCAGAACCGGGTGCCTTTAGCAGAGCTCCATTCAGAGTTGCAGGGTGGGAACTGCTGCTGCCTCTGCTCACTTTCTGCTTGCAATTTGAGAGCTTCCTCAATGGCAGCCTCAGCCTCCCTCAGGGCTTTGGTTGGTGCCCCATTTTCATCGTAGAATCTGCCCACCAGCTTCCCTGGGAGAGGAGAGAAATTAAGTTTTTCCAGGCAAGGAAAATGCATAGTTCTGGTGGGGTTTTATTTTTAATTTATTTAAAGGGGAAAAAAAAAATCACCATGGCCCAAATTTAAAACCAAACTGAGCTTACATCCCTTCAACCCTTGGATCACACAGCAATTTACCCATCTTAATAAATCCACACAGGACAAGCTTAGACAGAGACTCATTAAAGATCTGAAAACCAAAGCCACTTTCAGCTGCACAACCCAGAAGCCTTTCCCACCCATGCACCTCATTTCCCAAAATAGTTTCCTTGCACTGCTCCTCCCACAGTCTCCTGAGTCCTGCTGATTTCAGGCTGGCTCCACACTTTTTGCTCAGCAGAGACAATCAAAGCAGGGCAGGGCTGGGTGGGAAAACTATTAAACTTTCCCTTGGAGGGAAGCAGAGCTCCAAGGTCTGGCCTGGCTGCAGCTCCAGCTGGTCCCTCACAGGGCTCAGCACCTTGTGCTCCAGCACAGCCGGGAGACCTTCACATGGTGACACCCTGTAGGTGACACTGGTCACTGTGTCCCCGACCTGCCACCACTCACCTGCGTGTCCCTTGTGTGACACCCACCCTGACACCCACCCTGTGACACCCACCCTGTGACACCCACCCACCCTGACACCCACCCTGACACCCACCCACCCTGTGACACCCACCCTGTGACACCCACCCACCCCGACACTCACCCACGGGCTCGTAGTTGTCTCTGTAGAAGCTCAGCCAGCTGTGGATGGAGAGCAGCTCCGGCGGTGACAGCCCGGACACGTCGTCCACCAGCCCCGCAGGGGTGAAGTCGCCGCTGGCAAACGCTCTGGTGGCATCTCTGCCTGCGGGGCAGGGAGGGGTTGGTGAGACCCCAGCAGCGGTGAGACCCCCGGGCATGGAGTGAATCCCCCAGGCAGGGGTCACCCTTATCCCCCAGACCCTCAGCCATGGAGTGAATGCCCAGCCAGGGGATGACACGACCTCCCCATCGAGGGGGTGAGATCCCCTCCGCAGCCAGGCCGTGCCAGACCCACACCCACCGCCGCTCCCTCACCGCACGTACCTGCGAGCCCGCTGTACGCGCCGCCGGGCCCATAGTGCTTGCGGCCCCGCTCCACATCGAAGACCCGTCCCAGCAGGGCGAGGTAGAGCCCGGGCTCGCCCGGCGCCCCCCGGTACCGGCGCAGCTGGGCGGCGCTGAGCAGGCGGGCGCGGGGCTCGAACCCGCGGTGCAGCAGGCAGGCGGCGGCCAGCAACAGCAGCGCCGCGGCCGCGCCCCGCCACATCGCGCGGCGACACCGCGCCGCTTGCACGGCAGTTTCCGCGCCGCGCGGCAGAGTGGCGCCAACCACGGCAGCGCCGTGCGCGCCGTACGGCTATCCGGGCGGCGCGCTTTACGGCAGCGTGGCAGCGGAGCACAGAAATGCCGTGGGATGGTTTGGGGTGGAAGGGACAGTAAAACTCATCTAATTCCAATCCCCTGCCATGGCACGGACACTTCCACTGCCCCAGAGTGCTCCAAGCCCTGTCCAACCTGGCCTCGAACACCTCCAGGGATGGGGCAGCTTTCTCTGGGCAGCCTGTGCCAGGGCCTCACCCCCTCACAGGGAGGAATTTCTTCTAGATGATGATGTTCATCACAGATGATGCTGTTCACAGCATCACGGAATCTTTAAGGCTGTTAGTGCCCTCTGGAGCTCACCCAGTCCAAGCCCTGCCATGGCAGTGTCACCTGCAGCAGGTGGCACAGGAAGGTCCCTGTAGGTTTGGGATTTCTCCAGAGAAGGACTCTCCACGCCCTCCCTGTCCCAGTGCTCTGCTACACTCCCGTAAAAAGCTTTTCCTCGCGGTGAAGTGTGTCGTGTTTTAGTGCATGGCCATCAGTCTTTACCCTGTCACTGGGCACACCGAAGGGAGTCTAGCACTCTCCGTCATCGGAGCTATTTCTATGAATTCCCGAGCTTCCCCTCACTCCTCTCCGCACTCCCCAGCCCGGCTCCCGCAGCTCTGCTCCCCAGGGAGCTCCCAAACCCCTCCAGCGCCCTTGTTCCTCCGCCGGATCCTCTCCAGCAGCTCCACAGCGAGCTTTGCGGCAGCGGGCGCCGCTTTGCGGCGGTGTGGCGCTTTGCGGCGGTGTGGCGCGGGTGTCGCCTTACGGCGGTGTGGCGGCCCCGCGCTGACAGGTGCGGCGGGCGGGAAGTTGCTGACTAAGGCGGGCCGGGCCGGGCGGGGACCGGCGGGAGCGGCGGCACCGGCGGCGGCTGCGAGGGGCTCCCGGGCGGCTCATGGGGACGGCGGCGAGCCACAGCAGCGAGGAGGAGGAGGAGGGCGCCGAAGAGGGCATGGAAGGGGCGGCCGGCGCGCCCCAGCCCGGCGCGGCCGCTCCGGCGCTGCCGCCGGCCGAGGTGCTGCTGGAGCAGGCCCGGCTGCGGGAGGCCACGGCGCGGCTGCGGGAGACGGCCCTGCCCGAGCCGCTCGTGTCGCGGCACCACAGCGCGCTGGTGCGATGGCTGGAGGAGCGGCTGAGCCGCGGCGACGAGGCCGTGAGCCTGGAGCAGTTCTGCGAGGTGCTGGAGAGCGTGTCCCGGCTGGCGGCCGGCTCCCGCGGCGAGAGCGAGGAGGTGAGAGCGGCGGGAAGCGCGGGGAGCGGGGAACGGCTCGGGCAGGGAGGGACCTGCAGGGTGTCTCGTTCCACCCCCTGCCGCAGGCAGGGACACCTACCCCTAGACCGGGCTGCTCAGAGCGCCGGCCAGCCTGGGCTGGGGCACTCGCAGGGATGGGGCTCCCCTGCAGAGCCCCGGGAGCTGTTTGGGACCGGGCAAGGGAGGCGGGAGAGCCCCGAGGTGCTGCTGGGGTCAGTCTCCCCGAGCCCTCGGGCAAGCGGGTCCGTGGCCATCGACACGAGCCTGGAGACGCCGGACACCCGTTCTGGTAGCAGGGGCGAGGCCAGGCCGGAGGGTTCTGCACGAGGTTGGAAAAGCAGGTGCTGCTGTTGATATGCAGCCTGTCAGCTTCCAGATATTACTTTTTTTTTTTTTTAATGTATGTCAGTTATCAGTGATCATGCTCAGCAGCCACTTACGAATAAAAAGGGTGTTTACAGCAATATTTCTGCTGTTGCTACTCCTGGTGCAGCTGAGAGCACAGGTGTGGTGAGAACACAAGTAGGAAATCCTGCCAGAGTAATTCCTCTTGGTACTTCCTACCCTTATCAGCAAGTCAAAGTTTACCACGCTTAATTTTATTGTAGCTTTGTTAAACCAGCAGTGAAGTTGTCAAGTATCTCTTTTTATTGTAAAGTAGGAGTTTTGGAAAACTTGCAATAAAGTAGTGTAACAGAGACCCCCCACACACAGCCAGAAGGTGTTACGGTTATGTTTTAATGGTAGAAGAGTAGTTTCTGCTGGGATTTCCACTTTTCCCCTTCTGTGGGAAAGGATACAGATAATTTAATATCTAGAACACATAAGCTTAAGCTTTACTCTGCAGCAATCCAAAAAGCAGCAGAATACCCTGCTGGGAATTCCACACTCAGTTGGGAAAGTGGCTGTGTCTGAATTCCTTAGTGCAAGCAGTTCCTGAGGCTCAGCAGTCACTTCCTGCTGTCTTTGTTTTGCTCCCGAGCAGCAGAATAACTGTGTAAACTGTTAAATCACACACACGGGCCTCGAATCAGTGCTGACAGGTGAGCAAGGCTCCTGGAACCTGGGAGGAGATTCATTTTGCTGTACAGATAGGTGTGTTTATACCAGACTGGCTTAAGTAGCTTGGTAAAATGCTGCTTCCACATCCAGTTCCTTTACAAGAAGAGCCAGTAACAAACACATCTTCATTTGTAACAACAGCAAGGGTGAAATTAGTCCATTGGGGTTCTTTCTGTTGGCACAAACAGCTGAGCTTCGTGGGCTGCAGAAATATTTTGAGGATTGTCTGTATTGCACATCCTCCTCTGCACGAAGAATCTGTTTGTTTTGGTTTCATTTCCTGCTCTAGGGAGTGGGGAAAAAGCTTGTCACAGGGTTTGCCATGGCGCGGATGTTTGGTCACATCTGGTCTGTCCCGCGAAGTCGAGATGTTGGGAGCTCTGTGGAAAACCTTGGTGTCATCGTTTCTGTAGAAGGCACTAACTCATGAGCTGTGGCATTTGAGATTTCCTGGGTGTGTTTTACGCTGAGAGAAGTCAGTTCGGGGGTGGCAGGTTAATATGTTTCACTTTTTAATGTTTATGGAGTCCTGTCTGGCACAGCCCAGGTTTTGATCTGCCCTTTCAGTTTCTCTGTTCCCAGTGCAGGGCTGTGAGCACAGACTTCAAATGTTTTATGGGCAACGTTTAAATGCAAAATCTGTTTTTTAGATAAACTGAATCCTTCTTAGTACTGCTTCAGCAGTTGTCATGTCGTGTATCCAGCTTTGGCTGGCAACATTAATGCTGCAGTTTTACTGAGAGCAGAGGGTGATACATGAAGTTCTCCCAAGTCAGATACCCTGTTGTGCCATCCAGCTCCTGAGCTGTGAATTGAGGGGCTGATTTTTCCATGTTCCATATTTCCAAGCAATCCTCTCACTCATCATTTCCCAAGAAAGATGTTTCTTATATGCTTCTTCAAGTGTAGGGTTGAACTGTGTGGAGTTACTGCTTTTATTTAGGAGTAGGATGAGCTGAGTTGTGGTAAAGCTGCTGCTGAATTTGTATCATGTCCCAGTCCTGCACACAACTCAAATACTCTCTGAGTACAGATTGACACACAGATTTTTTTTTCCCCCTTATTTTCTTTTCCCCTATTACACAGGTCACATACACAGAAATTGTGTATGCTGTTGTCAAATACAGAGTTTAAGTCAAAAAAATAATTTTAGAGTTCTAGGTTTGGTGCAATCTCCTGAGATCATGGGAAGAGTTTAAAAATAGAATAACAAAACACTGCATTAAGATGGGAAGAAAAGCATATATGTGGTAATCCCTCCTTACATGAGAGTATAGAAGAAAGTGGTTTAAAGTAGGTGTCAGCAGATCCAGCCTTGTTGCCTTGTGTGTGTTTTATTGTCACCAGTAACATCACAAAACTTCTTCACTTTGTAGTTCAGTAATTGCACAGTTTGACTTCAAATGTGATGAAAAAAAGGTGAGAATGGTGGGGTGTGAAACTATACATTGAATTGTTTTGGCAACTGAGTGATGTCTGTTAGAATTAATTCCCTCTGGCTTCTTGTCCTCAAGCAAAGGTGTTGGTTTTTTGTTTTGAGATCTGCCCAGTGTTTGGGCTGGGCTGGCCATGGTGCCTGCTGGATGCTCAGCACCAGCTTTGCTGCTCAGAATAAATTTTAAAGGGCATCGTTACTAGCTTGGGTTCAGCTATGTGTTTAGTTAGACTTTATAAAGTTTCCAAGCTAAAATCCAGCTCTGTGCCACAGGAGTGCCCTCAGAGCTTTAGTCAGCTAAAGCACTGCGTTTCGATTCTGTTGTCTTCTGAGGACTTTGCTCTCATTTTACTGGTGTAATTATGTCATGGTTAATTGGCAGGTTATTTTGAGCTAATCATTTCAGGTTACTGCTCTCTAGGATAGCACTTTTAATGGTACATCAAGTTGAATAATCAGGTAACAAACCAAGAGAGTGAAGCAGGAGCTTCCTCCTGAGCAGCAGTGATCCCTTGACTCAGACACTTGTGAGATCATCTGTTCTTAGAGACCAAATTTTCTTGGCTTGTGTGGCTGAACTTGAAACACAAAGTTCAGGGTTGTGAGACTTCAAGTCTTGTAAAGAAATATCTTTTGGAAGTGCATTTCCAATTTATATGAAAAAGGTGGATGCTCCTGAAATACTGCATTTCTCTTTTGGAACAAGTTCCATTTTTTTAGCAATTACACAGAAGTTTGTTTCAAAATTAAATCTGATTGTGAAAACAGAGCCAGATTTTAAACAGTAGTGTGTCACTGGATCACGAGTTCTCTGAAATGACTAGTTAAAGTAAATTACATTTACAAGCTTAGTTCTGTTCTATAAGCTCAGCTGAATAAAGATACCTTGTACTTCTGTTAGTTCACAGTTGTGAAATGCTGTGTTACTTTCTGTGTGTGCTCAATACAACTTCTTATATTAAAAATTTTATTAAGGTCAAAGCTAATAAAGCTGCCAGCGGCTCTCTGCAATAAAAAAAATCCCAACCCTTCTCTAACTCTCTCCACTGTTTTCAAAAACACTTAAACAAACTATATTAAACTGGTATTTTGTGTAGGAGGACAGCTTATAGAAGGAAAAATCAATTGAAAAAAATATTAGTGTTCTTAGGACAATTTCTTAAATAAAGAAAATATTTAACCCCTGAAGGAATTTGAGTGGATGCAGAGAGAGAAGGATGCAGCAGTGGTGAGTAATGGAAGGTGTGGCTTCTGGAACCAAACCACCCTTAACTGAGGAGCATTTTGGTGTTTTGTGAGGACCTTCCTGACAGTCCCAGCTGTCCGTGGATGGATCCTGCTGATTCACTGATGTAGATAATGGGTTGTCTCCACCTAAGCATGACTCCAGTTGACTTTTATAGGAGGGCACTGCAAATACTTGCAAACTTGCTAAACACTGCAGATTTCCAGCCAGGCTGTTTCCTGTTACCATGAATTCTGTACTTTGGAAGATGTATTCTTTTGATTTTGTTTTAATAGTGTTACAACGTTTATTGCTATGGTTTTCTATGAAATACCTTGAATTTCTGCTTGAAGGAAATATGCTGAAATACATTTTCTTTTTTTGTTACTCTTCAGGCCTTTGCACAATTTGATGCTGAAGGAGATGGCACTGTAGATGTGGAGAACATGCTGGAGGCTCTCAAGAATTCTAGTGGAGCAAATCTTCAGGGGGAGCTGAGCCATGTAATCAGGCAGCTGCAAGCTTGTTCACTGGTGCCAGGTATGAGAGCAGAGTGTTGGAAAAAGGTTTCCCAAGTCCTGCCCCATAGCAGGGCTGCTGCTTCCATAAATTGCTTTAATAGCACTGCTTGTCCTAATCTTATCAAAACCATTCTCCAGAAGGTTCTTGCTTCTCTAGTGTCAAGCAAGAGGAGTTGCTGTAAATTAAACATTTCCCAGAATTGCATGCAGAACTTCCTTTCACAAATAACCACTCTTTCCTTCTTTGTGTGACTGGGGAGTGTCTCATCCCTCTTTGGGTTATCTCACAGACAGAAAAATATTCCTTGCAGAATATTGGTGAGTGCCCAGCTAATGCAATCTTGTCTGTGGTAACTGGAGGAATAAATCCTCCATGGAGTCTGTTCCAGGGGATGAGTCACATACTTTATTTTTATTATTATATTGTTATTCAGCATTTGTAATCCTGATAAAGCATAATTCAAGTTTTATAGTTTATAGTTCAGAAAGTGTCAGTTTCCAGAATTTGATTTCTGGGATAAGTATCAGTTACTGGCTTTCCTTCCAAGCTTTTGATGATAAGTGGCTAAAGGGGATTTGCCTTAAAGGATCAGACAAGAAACACTAGAATTGACTATAGGTGAGTCAGAGGAGAGGACTTGAGGCTGACATTTCTTACCAAGTTGGTGCAAAGCATTAGGCACCTCTTTGGGAATAATTCACAGTGGCAAAGGGAGATGCTCACTGTAGCTCAGGGTGAATGATGCAAGTAGCTGAGCTTGTAAACCAAGCAGCACCTGCTTCACTTAGATTTTGAAGGTAAGGGTTTGGGGCAGCAAAATAAACATAAAATTTTTGGTAATTGTCCTGAACTCCTTCAGGCATTTTCAAGTCACTCACAAAAATATTTGCCTGCACCTTTCCCTGCTGTAGAAGTTGCAGACTTGAGCTACACTCTTGAATAGTTTTATATCCTTCTTACCTTGTGATGCCAAAGGAAATAATGTCTCTTTCTAGGGTTTATTGATATCTTTTCTGAATCGAAGGAGCGCCTGGGCATTCATGCCTCCATGATCCTGAGATTCTTGCACAGGAACCGTATTTCCAGCACTGCCATCCCTTACCCAGTGCTGGAATACTTCAACAACATCTGCACCATGCGCTCCTCCGTGCTGAAGGATTCTTTGGATCGACTCCTCCTCAAAGAGAGAGGTATGCAGTATCTTCCTTTTGGTTTCAGGATGGTAGTGTAACCTTGGCTTTGAGGAAAAGATTACAGATAAAATAAAAAGCTTTCTTTGCTATGTCTCCTCTAATGGGCTTGACTTTTTATGGAGTTGATCTGCATGCTTCTGTGGATTTTTGTTGGTTTTTTGAAGCACAAAGATTAATTTCTGAACTACCTAGCAATCTGAGTAACACTCTGGAATGTTCTTACCTCTCTCCTGGCGTGTTTCGAAATCCATAATTCCTTATTTGTGATACTCTTCATTCAGTAAAATATCTCTACTAGTTGCTAGAAACTTAGTTTCCATGTGAAGGTAAATGTTTTCTGAAGTTGACTGTTCAGTATTAATAGACACTTTATCATTTTGGACTGGAGGTGGTGAACCTTTTACTGTATGTCTGATGGGACTGGCCTGGTCCCTACAGTTACGGCTCCTTTTCTTCACAGCTTGGCTAGATATTTTCAGATTTCTGCACTTCTGTTGAAATAGATCAAGTTACTTGGGAACAAGCCTGCTTTGTCCCTTTCCTAGAACACCTGAATTGAAGTTTTCTCCATCATAATTTACTTTTCCCTTTCATCTGTTGTATTTGGGCACAAAAATAATAAAACACTGGTGAGGCCAGTAATGAAAGGGGGAGATAAAGGCTATTGAACTCCAGGCAATGGAGGTGTTTTCATACTGGCAGTGGTAGATGGAGATTATTGCAATTTCATCTGCAATGAAGCTTTGCTGTCTCCCAGTTCCTGTCAGAAAGTCCTTCAGGGGCTACATTCTGTGCCAACAAGTTAATTTGTGTGAGAGAGTCCTTACAAAAGTATAACAATCCTCAAAGCAGGCCAAAGGAGAATGTTCTGAGTGATTTCTTTGCAGAATACCCCAGTGACCTGAATGGTAATCAGGAGTCAGACAAGCTGAAGTCTGTCACAAAGTGCTACACCCACATCGAGACCTCCTCCAACTCCGCCGATATCGACAAGATGACAAACGGGGAAACTTCCTCCTTCTGGCAGTCGGATGGCAGTGCTCGATCCCACTGGATACGGTGAGCTGAGGGCTGGGAGGGAGAGTCCTTAGGCTGGCAGCCGCTGGGATGTGTGGTGGATTGATCCTGGCTGGATGCTAGCTGCCCCCAAGGCTGCTCCATGACTCCCATCCTCAGCTGGGCAGGAGAGCTGTTACCAACTGCCATCATGGGCCAACCAGACTTAGCTCGGGGAATTTGGTGCCACTTATTATATCAGAGTGGGGTAAGGAGGAACAGAACCAAATCTTCCCCTCCCTTCTTCCCGGGCTTAGAGAAAAGCAGAAGAGAAGTTATCTCCTCCCCTGCAGAGGCGCAGTGGGTGGAGAGTGTGGGCTGCAGCCAGTTCATCACATGCTGGCTTTGCTGCTCCCTCCTCCTCAGGGGCAGAACTCCTCACACCTTTCCCCTGCATCAACATGAGGTCCCTTCCATGTGAGACACTCCCTCTCAGAGAGCTCCAATGTGTGTCCTTCCCACGGGGTGCAGTTACAGAATATCCTGAGTTATTAGGGACCCACAAGGATCATCAAGTCCAGATCTTAAGTCAGTGGCCCCTGTGAGGATCAATCAGTCCTTCAGGAAGGGGCTGCTCCAGCCTGGGTCACCCATGGGGTCACAAATCCTGCCTGCAAACCTGCACTGCAGGCTGCTCTGCTCATGGGGACACAAGTCCAGCCTCCAGCAACTTCTCACACCCTGCAGCTCCCCACTGCCAAAACCTTGTCACACAAACCCAGTGCAGGTGTAATTGAAAACAGCTGGAATTAAAGAGTGACAGATGAATACAGGTTAAAACAGAAGTCATTAATCTCTGCATAGATTTAAAAGCCTGACTGCCAAATAAAAAGTCACATGTAAAATGCCTGTATCTGCTGTGGTGACACACAGCCTCATTGTGAGGTGAAGCTTTCCAAGCTGTAATACAGTGGATGGTACTTGAATAGAAACACTTTGCCACTGTCTAGAAAGTTCCATGAAACAGAAATGCTCAATGAAACAGAAATGTTTAGTGTGGCAGATCTAAGAATGTATGCTTAAAAAAAAAATCTCATTTTCGTCGTTATTGACACTACATTTTTATTCCTGAGGAATAAATCCTCAGTTGAAAATATAAATAGAAAATTCTACAGTCTCTCAGAGGCAACTGTTTTCTTAGCCAGAATTATTTAACTTGTTCACCATGATATGGGGTTAAGAACACCTGTGAAGCATTAGGTAAATTTCAGAGGGTTGATTTGTGTTTGTAGAGGTGGAAAATGAGCGAATAATAATATAACACATATTATACATACATACGTATAATATTATAATATATTATAATAAAAGCACAGTGCTTGACTTACCTTCTCCTTGCAAGAACTGTTTTATCCTCTTTGCTTTGCAGTTTAAAGATGAAACCAGACGTGGTTTTGAGACACCTGTCCATTGCAGTGGCAGCTAACGACCAGAGTTACATGCCACAGCAAGTCACAGTGGCAGTGGGAAGGAATGCCAGCAGTCTCCAGGAGGTCCGAGATGTTCACATTCCAAGCAATATCACTGGCTACGTAACACTGTTGGAAAACGCTAACATTAGTCAGATGTGTGAGTCAATAAAGATACCATTGGGATACTGGTTTGGTGCTTTTTGGAAGGTGAAAGGTTGGGTAGATGATGGAGAGATGTGTTGAAGTGTCAGTCACCAGGGGTGACACTCTGGACCTTGTCCTTGGGTCGGAGAAACGGTTTTAATTCTAGTTTAATTTCTGAGAGAGTCTTCTGAGACTTTCTCGTGGCCTCTGTAATGGGGGCTAAGGGTTGAAGAGAACAATGACTAAAGGTGCAGTTTTAGCCTTTCAGTGTGAAGACATGGGGCAATTTTAAAATATACTTGCATGCAGAGTGAAAGCATATGTTGGCTGATAGTATCTAGCAAAAAATCTGCTTTTTTTGGTATTGAAATGTTTGCAGTTGGTGTGATGTAAGGCAGGTTTTATGCTCAGTGTTTTTAAAGTGTTATTTTTGAGTCTGGTAGCTCTGTGGGTGCTATATTGGAATCAATCAAGAAAAGCAGCTCCTTCCTAAGATGGTTTCTACAGCTTCAGGAATATTGTCCCTTCAGTTCCAAGGGATGCTTTTCCCTGAAAGGAGCTTTCACTACCACAGAAGTGGGCAGCAAAGGTGTTGTTCCTCAAAAATAATCAGGACAATGCCATCTGTACAAAATGGTCAAGAACTTGTGGGAAAATTTTTATGTAACTGAAAACTTTGCTTCTAGGCTTTGCTCCTTTTCCCTATTATCTCCACAACCACTTGCTTGCAAGACACTTCCTATGTATGTAGGTAGGAAGGTACTGGTGAAATAATCTACAATCCATTTTCCGCTTCAAGGATATTTTACTACAGATTTTCCTAGTTTCTAGTAATGGATTCTAGCATCTGTAATGGATCCACAGGCTATTTATTCAGAGGCTAAATTTTCCAGCTCAGAGGGTGCACAGTGTGTGGTTGTCCATGTCTGAGAATGCTATTCCATATCTGCCATTACTTTTCCAAGAGGACCTGCAGTCGTTTAATAGTTGGAATATCCAGATTCTTCTAGCAGAAGAAATGGGCAAAAAAATTTCTGTTTTGTGTTCTGACAGATGTCCAGATCAACATCAAGCGTTGCCTTAGTGATGGGTGTGACACCAGGATCCACGGGCTCAGGGCTGTGGGCTACCAGAGAGTGAAGAAGGTGGGAGTGTCTGTGTGCGACGCCTCGGCCATCTGGTATTGGTCCCTGCTGACCTCTCTGGTGACAGCTTCCATGGAAACAAACCCAGCATTCGTTCACACCATTCTACAGAATACTCAGTAAGTACCAAATGTATACAGGGTGTGATTTTATCTACTTCTTAATTTTTAAAAAAAAAATACTTCTGGCTTTAGGAAGCGATCTGCCTTATATAACTGGTTTCCACTCCCTCCATCCAACCACCTTAAGGTGTTCAAACATCTTTTTCTATTTCCATTGTTCAGATTTTTGATGTTTCTCTTCTATCCATTTGCACGTATTAGAACAAGTGTAATTCTGGCTCTTTCATCTAATCTAGTTGTTAAACCATGACTGAATGGACACTGAAAAATAGATTTTTCACCCATCCATTGACTTGTAATGACTTGTAGCAGCCTAAAATTAATTAATTTTTCTTGTCCAGCATTAATAATCAATAAAATTATCATCTTCCCCTTACGACTGAAACCTAATTTAGCTTAGTTTTCAGCAGATGTCTGCTTGTGTAATGCCTTGTCATGCATTTTATGGAGATACAGTCAAGTATATGCACCATCTCCATGCAAATGTTTGCTTGTGGTGATTGACCATTTTCTGGGTTACATTTCCTTGTTTGATTGCCAAACGCTTCTCCTCGATGACTTGAAGGATTGGAATCCTAATAAAACCTCTCCACACCCACATCAGCTTTTATAGAGCTCAGTTAGCACAGTGTCACCATCGTGCTGAAGAGCAGGACTCTCATTAGCCTAATGAATCCTGTAGGCTAAAGTCCACTAAGCCTGTCTTTAATTTATGTCATCTGTGAAATCTCTTTAAAGTTTAGATAACTTCATATATGCTCATGCCTTGAGCCCAGAGTTGCAGGCTTTGCTGACACTGAGGATCTTCAGTTTCAGTAGAGTTTAGATATTTTTTAGAAATATAACATGAGCACTGAGCTAATAAAATCTAGAAAATTTATAGTGGAGAAGGCTTGACTGAAAATGTGCTTTCAGGAATTAGATTCAGTATTTAGAATTATAAAGCAAAAACCCCAAACTTTAGTACTAGATGGAATAACTTTAATATTGGATGAGATAACTTTTGTATTGGGAGAATGACTTTGGTGAAAACACTTAAAAATTCCTAATTTCAGGGATTATCACATAATCTTTGGAAATTAGGGAAAATTCTGATTTGAGCTAACAAGTGTCTCTTAGATTCTCTGATTCTTCTGAGGGAATTTTAAATCAATTTTCCATTTATTCATAGGCTTTTGCTCAATTCTAGATCAATTTAAAATGAAGCAGTGCTTGGACTGTAAGCTATTTGTAATGCTGTCACAGATCTAATTCCAAACTCCTTGATGTGTTTGTCTCATTAAATCTGAGGTTGAGACTAGATTCAAGATTACCCAGCAGTCAGTGAATTTTCCCTACCTAGAAAGCAATACTCTTGTTCCCTTTTGAAGAGATTCTCTGTGTAAATACATTTTGTGCACTCAGGAGCAATTTGCAGGGACCTGCCCACACAAAAAAGCATGAAGATTCAAACATCTAATTCACTTTGGGAGGCTGTTTTCTCCAATTCTGCCTGGTTTCCTGATACTATGTTTTATTTTTTCCTAGGAAAGCACTGCAGCACATGCCACCTCTATCCCTAACTCCGGGCTCCACAGATTTTTCAAGCTTCTTATCGCCAAATGTTTTGGAAGAAGTAGATAGCTTCCTTATCAGAATAACAAGGTGAGTGTGTGGGGTCGATGCAGTGGGAAGTGGTTTAGAGAGGAGTCGGTTTAGCAAATTTTTACATCTTTACTCACCTGCTCTTTTTTAAGCATCTTGAAAAATTCAAATACGTCAAGAAACAGGCACCGGAGAGATCCCATGACAGCTTGTCTTTATTGAAAAACAAATAACCTAAATTTTCTTTTCACACTGTTGTTGTTTTCCCTCCCCAGTTGTTGTACTACTCCTGAGGTGGAGCTGACACTCCTGGCCTTTGCCTTAGCCCGGGGCAGTGTCGCCAAAGTGCTGAGTTCCCTTTGTGCCATCACTGATCACCTGGACACTCCCTACAAGGCTTCCTCTCTTATCTCTTCCATGGCAGCAGTCAGACAGAACCTGCTCTATAAATACGGTAATGGAACAAGCCTGGATCCTTTACTGTGCGTGCTTAAGAAAATATACAGCTTTGAGTTGTTCCACTTGTTGGTACTTAAAATTATCCAAGACTTCTCAATTAAAAACTGGCACTGAAATCACAGCCTAACAGCCAAACTGCCCTAGAAGTTGGTGATTGATCAGCTTTCTGTGTTCAAAGAATTGATCTCCAATCTCAGGGGAGGAAACATGAATTTGTAGATCGTGGCCCCTGTATCAGGATGGTGATGATGGTGTTTGTGTTGCTTAAAAGGCAGGTGACAGCAAGTATTTTTATTCTTCCAATAAGACATTTGTTTGTGTGTGTTCAGCCTCAGTGAGTGCTCTCTCCTGCAGGCATGCACAAATTTAAGATGCATTTTAAATGTAATGTCATTAGCATCTCTTTATGGTTCTTTTATTTTCACTTTTATAAGATGAGTTAAAATGAAGTTTTTATAGTCTGAGTATGTCATGAGTGTAGAGCTGTTCGTGGTCTGGCATCATGTAGTGCTTTTGCTGTATTGGCTGGACTTTTTTGATAAAACTGTATTTTCTCAGGTGTCAACTTCTGAGTTTCATTAGTTTCTCATGAACGATTTTTCCATTATTTGCCTTTTTGTATGTTTTGTCAGTACTTCTTGTGCCAAAGAACATGTGAATTATTGTATAATTATCGGTGTTTACTGTCGAAAGTTTTGAAAGTTGGTTCTTTTTCCCCAGAGTAGCTAAGGCCCTTTGTAAGACAAGTGGTATTTCATGGATTGTGAATTCCAAAGTGTGACAACAGTTGAAGGAACATTTAGTGTCATGATATTCATTGTCCTTCTGTCTGTATCTAAAACTCTAACTACTTTAGATTAATGTATCTCTCATATTCCAGTTTCCCTCCTTTTTTTTGGTCTGACAGTGATAAAAATCTCATAGTATTGTAATTTTTTCCATTTTTTTTCTGTATGAAGAACTTTGGAGACCATATTCTACCATTTTAAATGAATTTGATAAACCTGTTGATTTTTCCTTAGGAAAGCCTTTACGACTGACTCTGCAAGCATGTGATGTAAAGGGAAAAGAGGATAAATCAGGGCCTGAAAACCTCCTTGTAGAGCCATGGACTGGGGATGGTAAGATCTTGGACTTAAAATCCATCATATTAGATTCATAAATTCATTTAAGTTAGAAGATTCCACCAGACATAATGACTGTTAACAATGCTGTGGTGCTGTTCCACATTTACTTGCATATATTTGGTTCTTCTTCATAGTTTCATGCTATGGAAGATCCCTAATTAAAAAAAAAAAAAAAAGGCAAACTTAACAAACAAAAACCCAAATGTAAACAATATATAAATTTGATTTTGTAACTGTGGATTTCTCATGAACCAGTTTATGGTCCAAACATGCCAACCAAACAAAAAGATTGGATTTAGAGGAGAATTACTGATATTCTACGTGGAAGTCAGCAATGAGCTCTCACAGAGAGTAGTCTCTTAGTGCATATTTTCTTGTGGTTGAATGAATCACTCTTAGTTTCCCAAATATTGATGGGGAGAGAGTTTGTAGAAATCATTGACATTCTCACTGCACATACCTATTAATTCTCCCTTAAAGACTCTCTTTGTTAATGCAATGCTTTTATGTAGTGGATGCAACCTAAACAAAGAGATTTGTGTTTCTTGACTTCCTTTTTAAGTGAAATGCCACCTAATCTTTTTTTTTTTAAATGGTTTATTGTCTTGTGCAGTGCTACTGGTAAATGAAAGCCATTGTGACAGAAAATCAGGCACATTCTAAATGCTTGTTTTACTCCTCTGTTTGTTCATGTGTATTATTTGAGTTTATTCTGTAGTTATTTGGTGGCTTTTCTCCTGTTGTTCTGTGGGTCACAGTTTGGGGACCTATTCACTGAGCTCAGTGAATAGAGCCACAAGTCAAAGTAATATTTGGAAATTACTAATAAACTTCAATGAGAAAATATTCTTGAAACTGCTGCAGATATTGCAGTGCTCAGAGAGACACTGCTTGGAGACTTCTGTGTATGTACTGATAAAATACAGTATTTTAAGTTGTCCATTTTATTTGGAAACATTTGCTAATGAGAATTTCACTGGAAGAGAGTTGTGGTTTTGTTTCCCCTCCTTCAGCCTACTATCCCAGTATTCTCCTTCAAATGCCTTGCAGTAGCACTCATGCCAACCTCATTTATTCCCACTCCTGTTTTAGGTTTTCTTACTGAAACTGGGAAAACTAGAGCAAGTATCATTCTTTCTACTGGAACTGAATCTTCATTTCAAGTGACACAAATTAGAATAAAGGTATGTAGTTCCTGTGAGCTTTTGAGCTAGAAGACTTACCCTTTTTCCCTAGTTGTGGAATTAAGTTGGATATTTTCTATATGAACTGAAATTTAAATTCATGGTGAAATATTGTTATTTAGAGTTTTACTTCACTGTAAGTCAGGGAACTTCAGGAAACTGAGGTTTTAAATTGTTCCAGGGAGCCACAAGCATGTAGTAAAGACATCCATTTTATATTGATTTTGTCTATATCTTGCAATATGTATCTCTAGCCAGAGACTCTTTGGTTTATGGTTTCTCTCTAAAGTGTGTGAATTTATATGTAAGATCTTTTATCTTATGTTTAAAATAACTTTTTGGCTCTGTGAATAGCAAGCTTCAAGATAGAAAGCATATGAGTTCAGGTTAAATTAAGGTATTTAAACTTCTGTTTAGAGACACCAGTTTAATGTGAACATTCATTGTAACTTTTATCTGGTTTCAAAGGTAGGTCTTGTGATTAAATTTCAAGACAAAACTTCAGTAAGGTTTCTGCAGCTGAATTGATTTATTTACTTAAGGCAAAGCAATAGTTTAATTCCTGCAGCAGCAATGCATATTTCCATGTCAAAGACTTAAACATAAATGGACTTCTGGCAAGTAAATTCTACGTGGAGCTGGAGAGGCAGCAGAGTTGTTTTGCAGTGTAGTGATATTAATAGGGAGGCATAATTTTAGTTTTGTTTATTTTTTAAAATGTAAAAAGAATACAAAATTAGAATGGGGATTAATATGTGGAGCTGTAGTTAACATTGGGGTGCTGGCAGGGTGATAAATACAGTAAATATTAACCATGTACATCATCTCAGTTCAGTGGGTTACAGTAGCTTACACAACATTTCTCTAAATGTGAGAAGTGCAATTCATTTCCCTGTGCAATTCCAGAGATCAGGATTGTCAGGATTTGGTTGCTTTATTTCTTTTTCTTACTGCACTGCTGTGGATTTGCCCCTCCAGGTCCGGAGAGGAGCCATTGGGGCTCAGTGTGGGTTGGTGTTTGCTTACAATGGTGCCTCAGAAAAGTTCCATGCAGAGGAGCATTTCAAAAGGTTTGAGAGCTACGACAAATGGAAGCTGAGGGAATTCAAACAGTTTTTAAAAACCAGGTATAAATGGACTTTTTGCAATGCATGCATGGACAATAAGTGTTATATTTGATCTTTTTGCAATGCTGCTGGAACTACTGAGAGTTGTTCCAAGAGACTTAAAAATGGTGCATCACTTAATTGTTATTTGTTTGATTTTAATGAGCCTCAGTTTGGTGTATTGGAGGAAATGTGTATATACACATTTTCAATGTGGTGTTTCCAGCCCTTTGTTTTAAAGGCCTGTTATAGAAGGAATATAGCAAAACAAACCTTCTACTTGAGATGCAGATCACTCAAAACAGAAATTTTTAAAAAGATTGTATATTAATTAACTTTTATTGAATTAGTTCTCCGAACTGTTGCTTAGCAGTGAGGGGAGGTTAAGGAACCATGACTAAAAAGATTTCCTTAATTTCCTTACCTTACATGTGATAGAGTTTTGAGTATGTGAAACTTTCTGTTGTCTCTCTTCTCATCTTTACAGCTATACCATGCTCTAAGTGTTTTGGTAGAATATCAATAGCTTTGCAATGTTTCTGAACTTTTTCTTTACAAAGTTTGTTGCACTCTTTGATACACAGAAGCAGTTGTTCGTGTGATGATTTGGGAGATGATGATCCTATTGGCTGGTTTGAAGTGGAAGAGGAATGGGATGAAGTTGATGTCAAAATGCAGCAATGCAGAGTTTCCCAAGTAAGAACCCCCAAAAACCCCTTGGCCCAGTCACAGGGATCAGGGGCTCTTCTCTGTGCCAACTGAAATAAACCTAATTCTTTTTTGTGAGGGACAACTCTGCTACATAGAGAAAAAAATTATTAGGCTTCTAGGTAAATGAATGATTCAACTTTTGACCTCTGAATTTTATTCTTTTTCCTCTGTATGCACACATATATAGCTGGTAGTTAAGTGGTGCTTCATGATCAAATTTAATGCAAAGCTATGTGATAGTGCAGATTACTGGTTTTAATATGATTGTTGCTTTATTCTAGTATCTAGACCAATTAACCACGGTGTAGTTGCAGCATTTATTCTTTCAGAGCCAGGTTCTTCAATCCATCTTTTAGAGGGCAAACATTTACTAAGCATTTCCATCAGTTAGGCTGCATTCCTTGGGGAATGGAGATTCTTTCATTTTGGGAATGGCAGAAGATGGCTTTGATTTGTAGTGCTTAGTGCATTTGTAGGGAATGTTGCATTTCAGATCCTGATTCTGGAATCAGCTGTTGTAGTTCCCCAGCCTGTTTGCACTGTGGGAATTAGGAGAATTGGTGGCATTATTGTCCTTCCCTGTCCTTCTAAGCATTATTGTGTCACCTGGGAATTTTTCAAACTCTTAGCTTAGCTGCTTGCTAAGTCACTGCTGCTGCAGAGTAACCAAGTACATGTGGATGGCAGGACTTGCTGTTCCTTCAGTTTTGCATTCTGCACCTCACTGAGAACAGATTGATCAAAGTATGTTTAAATATTACATATTGATCCTCTGCTTGCTTTTAAACGCAGCTGATAATTCTTTAACCTGCAAAAATACTGTGACTGTGGAAGCAAAGAACAGTGTGTGCAGAATAAATGAACTGATAAAGAATTAACTAACTTTGCAGGTGCTTGTAGAGGTCATAGACCTGTTACTGTGACTTTTTGGAAGTAGGGAGACATCAAACTTAACCTGAATCTCTGGCTCAGCATTATCTGGAGGTGACAGACAGGGACTGAGGCTTCCCCCCTCAACCCCACCTGCATTCTCCTCACCTTCATGCTTTCAAAAGCCCAGTTTGTATCAATTTTTAAACCCAAACCCTGTGCTGCTTTTCTCTCTTCCAGTACTTGATGATCAAGTTCTTGTGCACGAGGCAAGACTCGGCAGAGAGACTGGGGGTCCAAGGGCTGAGTGTCCTGGGCTACCTGCGGCCCCTGCGAGACGAGCCCTGCAGGACCATGAGCTGCCTGCAGTGCAGGAGGACTGAGGATGACACCGTTTGTGGCACAACTCTGCTCCTGAGGACACTTTATTTCATCCAGCAGCTGGCACAGGACTTGGTAGTTTTACTGCTTAGAATTTTTTAAACCTCTTGTTTGCCGGGCTGAAAGGAATAATGCTGTGCGAACAGAAATTGTGAATATGTAAAGGAAAGTTGGGGTGCTTTTAACAAAGGTTAAAAACCATGTTGTGGAGAGAAGAGTTCTGAAAATTAGCATTCTGTGTATGTTTGCTGAAGGTTTCTTACTTTCAGTCAAATTTGGTGGAGAGGTAGAGGTTATAAAGTCTTCAGGAGGTGGAGAAAAGGGATAGGAGCCTGGAAATCTGGAAAGATGGGAGAGCTCTGTGAAGGAGAAGGTTTCAGCATGAGCTGTCACATTTAGACACCAGAATATCCATGAAAGAACTTAAACTGGAATTCATGTTAGCTGCAAATTTATAAAAAGCTGGCTGCTTTAAACCCAGTGATCAGGGATTTTTGTGTTAGAAATGTGTTGTGTATAGAGTTAATTTTCCAATCCTGCATTTTCTCTGCCTTTTTAAGGTTCAGCAGAAGGAGAGTGGATTAAAATACAAGTCATTTTTAGATTTCACAGGCCTTGATTTGCAGCTGTTCTGGAATTTTTACAATAAACTGCACCAAAAGTAAGTTACTTCTTTAGTGTCTGCTGAAGCACTAATCAGTGTGTGTGTGGATAAATAAAGTATGCTTGGTTTAGTTACAGCAGTTTGTTCTTCCTAAACTACATCATTTACATAAATAACATTTCCCTACTGCTGCCATATGGACTTTTAACTGTAAAGTTATGTAGAAGCTTGAGCTGTAGATTAATTTAGCTGGTAGCTTCACTTCATTTGGCTGTGTCTCTAGACTCAGTGGTTTTTATCCATCTGAAACAGTGACTTTCATAGCGTTATTTATTTGGTGCAAAAGAGCTGCTTTTCTAGTTTTTGTTTCTGTTTGTTACGTATCTTCTTACAGCCCAAGGGAAGAATGTATCTTTGCTCAAACACTGCTGTTGCAGCTTCTCCAGAGCTGCTTCTCTGTGCTTACTGGAGATAATAAAACTGCTAAACCTCAAGAAACTCCTCAGAGCAAAATAGCTGGTCACACAGAAGCTGCAGAAGAGCTTTATAGACATTTGTGTGAAGGTAATTTTTTTTCAATATATATTGACTGTTTTGTCTGTTAAAATTTGGGAAAAGATTTTCATTCCTAGAGGCCAAGTCAGCTCCTGTTCCTTTGTTTCTCCTTCAGGTCAGTGTGTGCTAATTTAGTCTATCACTAGAAACTTTCCTTGGCCCAAAGAAATGGTTTTATAGACTTTCTGACAACATGGTCTGGAAACAGCTGCAATAGAAAACTCCTTATTGAGTGTGTCACCTGCTTGTACCATCAGGGAATGTGACCCTTTGGCTATAACATAACTGGGGTTGATTTATTTCTGATATTGCATTTCAGTATAAATAAGATCATGAGTAGTCTGTGAGGTTTACAGGAACACAGGGAAGATTCTGGAGCCAGTGAAGAGAATTGGAATTACACATGAGATTTCATTGGAAGTAGGGTGGCACACTCTTTATTCAAGTGTAATTTGATGAGTCTCTTTTGCAAAGTGAGCTAGAGGGAAAAATAGAATAGATAGAATCTGTCACATCTTGAAAATTTTATTAGCTTTGATGGGTGTCAAGTTATAATCTTCCTTGAATTCATTTACTTGGTGAATAAATGTATTCTTTCTTAATATAAATCTTTCTTGCTATAAGTTAAAAAGTTTCCCTTCATTTTCTCTGTGTATGCTGGGATTGCAAGGTCTTGAAGTTGTGTAGACTAACATTTAATTCAGTCATGCCTCTAACATATTAGATGGGGTATTAATTAGAACTTGTAATTTTGTTTCCTTTTTGTATGAGCAGTAGTGGATATGGGGGACAGTAACTTCATGCCAATGAAAATGCTGAAAGAGGAAGTTAAGAACACCTTACTCAGTGGAGCAGCAGTTTTTTTCCCAGATAGACAGACCAGGCGACACCAGCTCTTCACCATGATGGTAAACATTCAATGAGAAATTGTTTGTTTAGTACCTGCTTTTTTTATGTAGAAAAGAGGACAAATCTGAGTTGTTATTGTCAAATAATATATGCTTTGTCCCATTCAAGTAAAAACCTTATTTTTTTTTCTTTGCCTCTTTTTACCCTTCCCCTTTTCTCTCTGCAGCTTATCCAAAGAAAGAGGAGCTAACCCTGCCTTTCTTGCCAAAAATGAATAATAGAACACAGAAATTAGAATTCTTTCTCACAGAGGAGGAAAATAGAATGTGTCGTAAAAATAAATCTTTTTCCTTTTCTAGAAAAACATCACAGAGCAAGAACATAAGCAATCTGTACATCTTGCCTTCAGATCCTTGTGTACCCACTTCAGGTAAGGGGTCCTGAAATGGAAAATATTTGTCTGATACCCCACATCTGTTAGTAAGTTTGTATTTAATCCTTTTTAGAAATGTTACTCCCCTGAAAAATAATTCTCTGAAGTAATCAACTAATGTTGTTTAGAAAGGACATGCTGCCACTCAATACTTTAATTAACTGAATAACTCTATAAACACTGGCCAAGGTTGATGCTGAAATCACAATATATTAGTCTTAGACTTCTCCTAGGCTGTCTTCCAATTTTTAAGTGATTGTTTGGTAATGCTGATGGTTGTTACTGATTTAATTAGTCTGGAGTCATCAGGACACAACCTTTTGATTTTCATAGTAATTATACAGTAGGATCTCTACAGATTTGACACAAAAAATACTAAATTTGTGGTTTGGAACCATGCTCCTTGTTGTTGGTTAGTAAGACTATCTTTGTTTTGTAGTGATCAAGATCCAGGTGGACTCTTATTATTACCAGAGAAAGGAGTTTCTGCAAATTTTGACATAAGTGAAGTATTATCAGTCATGGACACCCTTCTGCTTGTGGCAGCAAGAGAGGTAATTGGCTTTGCACTGCTTGTTTGTCAGGAGTTTTGTTTGCACTCAAACACAAGCTGCTTGCCTGACATGGATGCTAAGGAAGGACCTTCCCTGTCCTTCTGGGTACAGCTATTCATGGCTGGGCAAGTTGGTAGCATTAGCTTTTCCAAGCAGCTGAAGTGTTTTCCTTTAAGCATCACATTTCATAATAGTAGAGTAGGAAATGAATAAGATGTGGTATTTTTCCAGTAGGAAATGTGTAAGATGAGGTGTTTTTCCATAGTGTTGAAAAGACTTTGTGGATAGGCACTGGGATACAGCAGAAATCATTCCATTTTGAGAGGATAGGATTGGGCATGGCACTGAGGGAGGTGGAAATGGAGGAGGGTCATTTACATATGGAGAAAAACTGTGCTGAGAACATCGAGTGACTCATATGTAGCTGTTGCTATTTAAAATGGTGATATATATCAAAACAAAGCACATCACTTGCTACATGGTGCTCCATGCTGCTTGTCATTTGCATTTCATCTTTTTCTGGGATGAGTGGGCTGGCTGTGTCCATCCCAGTTTGCTTGGTGCATATTGTGTGTCATGCTGCAGCAGAGGAGGCTCCATGACATTCATGAGTGTTCTTTATTTTTCAGTGTGAAATGATGATGCTGGATGTTGCACAGCAAGAGAGTGGCACAGTCTTGTCTTCCTTATTCTGGTCTGTTCAGGGCAGCCTCCTTTCCTGGTGCTATCTGCAGCTTAAAGGCACTGATAATTCAGCCAAGGATCTTGCAGTAGAAATACTTAAAAACTGTAAGTGCTGGGATTGGGTACAGAATTAAATATGGTGCAATCCAGGACTTTAAAATGTGATTTTGCAAATTGCAGTATAATTAGGGATCACCAAAGGTTGCCTGAGGCTTACTCAAAACTGTCATAGCATTTCTAATCTCTCTAGGAAGTAATTTGTAGGCATATTAAGCAACTTAGGATTTTAGCTGTACTGATAATCTTATATTGGGAGAATCTTCAGAAAGCACTTCAGTAAGTTTTGGGGGCAAGTACTGAAAAAACCCCCTGAAACAAAGAGTTACAGGCTTTCATTTGAACGTTTTAGTTTCTTAACATCCCTTATTTTGGTAAATTCCTGGGTGGTGATACGTATTTTCCTAGATATTTGTAATAGCAAGAAGAAAGGAACTTGCTTAAGAAGCTGGCTACCTCTAAGGGGTTTTGTTGGGTTTTTTTGGGGGGGAGATTGTTAGTTCTTTTTAATGCAGCAGCTCAGTGTTGAGTAGTTAATTGGGCCAAGTACTTAATGGAGGTGTAATTAGGTAAAGTTACATATTCATGTTGTTTGTATATAAATCAGTTTGCTGTGTTCCTGTCTTGCATTTAAAAATGGAGTAAGGCTGTAGCTTAAAAATCCTACCCTTACTTGTTACTTCAGCTGCATTTCTTAGCTGTGTATGGAGGCTACTGGACACACTGAGGTTGATGAAACAATCTTGGAGTGTTTGATTAAATTACTCATCACTCATTTTTTCTGTGATATTGTTGATAAGCATGACTTGTTTCCACCACAGAAATATCACAGAAAACTTCTCTGAACTGTTGAGTGTTGCTGCCATGGGGCAGCAGCTCCTTTCCTGCTGTGTTTGTCCTTTGCACATCACCCTGCACCTAATGTTTGATAAAGTGGGTTGTGGGAGCAAATCCTTAAGATGTCTATTAAGGTTTTTTTCTTTTCTCTTTAGATGTTGGCCAGTTCTTGTCAAATATCAGAATGATTTTGCAGTCGCTCTTATCTCAATATAGTGGCAAAACAATTGTAGAAAAAATAAGTAGCTCTGTCTTTGCTATGGCAACTCGTCAGCTGGTAAGTGATCAGTGGGATTTTATCCTTTTCCTGGCTGGCATGGCTGTGGTTCTGGCATTTTCATGACATCTGTGTTTGCTCCTAGGTCATCTTCTTGTTGGATTTTTGCACTTTAGACATTCCACACTGTACTCTGCTACAGGGATTCAGCACTTTGATAGAACCACTGAAAAGCCTTTGTAGTGAACCTCATAAGGTAACTAAAGATACAGGCCCTATTTAAACACAGTGAAACAAAAGCAAAATTGCAAGAAAGATGTAGAAAACTTGAGTGATTCTCTTGGTGAGCATTGGAACAGAGCTGGAAGGCTTTTGTAAGTGTGGGATGTATAATGGAATGTTGAGTGAAGAGCTGGAAACATATCTACTGATATGGGAGATGAGCAAAGTGATTAGACAGTGCAACTGGAATGAGCAGCCTGGAAGGTAGATAGGAAGGAGGGGATCCTGAGGGTGAAGAGGAAAACAAATTAAAAATAGTACATGCTTAACATTTTTAGCTCTATTGCTTGTGGTGATGCAAATAAAGTCTGTATGTCTGTAGTGTAGATGTTTAAATCTGCATTAGTCATCCAGACTCTCTTTTTGTCATGACTGGAGACTTGTAGTCACTTGTGGGTGAGACACTCTCCTCCTGCAGTAGACTGGGTGGGTTTTGCTCTAGAAGTGCTTCCTTACTATGATTATCAAGGATGTCTTCAGAACTAGTTTCAGTGTAAATCAGTGCTGTAGCCTTTTAAATGCCATTTGTGTGTGCATCTGAAAGTGCAACATAAAAGTATAGACCCAAAAATCTAGGGTGGTAGTTTATTTTTTTCTTACATTTGGATCTAAGAATTCATTTTTGTTGTGCAGATGGACGTGGAAAGCTGGCAGCAGGAGCAGCCTGTGGTATTGAGAACCTGGACAATGGAATCACCTCATAACTATGAAAATAATTGCCATGAGGTCTCAGTCTTCCTGTGTCATGGGGCAACTTACTTTGAGGTGGAATTTGATGAAAAATGTGAAACTGAAAGGAGGTAATTTAATCTTGTGCTGTGTTAGATTCCAGTGTCTGTTTGCAGAGGGGCAATTCATGTTTCAATGTGCACTCCACACATGTCATTTCAATTTCTTCATTGTCCAGAGCAATACACAATGTGTATTTTTGAATGACCTTGTGCTGAAAGCCACCTCTCCAGGCAAATTTGCAGATGTGCTGTTCATAGGAATTTTGCTTCCTTTGGCCTTGATCTGTTTTTGTAATAATGCTGTCACTGCCACAGTTTGTGCTTGTGGTATTTATTTTGCCCTCTTTCTGTTGGCTTGGTTTCTCTTGGTAACACTTCAGGCTACTGCTTAGTTAAAGCACTTGCCAGATGTTGGATTTTGCATCCATTACCAATTCCAAAGTTCTGCAGGACAGCAGATCTGTGTTTGCTGGGACTTGTGCATTGAAACACGAAATGAACTCCTTAGCAGTCACATGAAGGTGTGGTTCAGAAAGAAGTGACAGGGTGCACTTGTGAAAATCCAAAAGCACTTGTGAAAATCCAAAAGCAAAAACATTCTCCCCTGAAACTTGAAAAGTAAATTTGGAAGTAATGAATTGCAATTTCCACAGGTATGATTACCTGGAATTTACTGATGCCAGAGGGGCAAAAACTCGTTACGATACAAAGGTTGGCACTGAGAAGTGGCCTAAGGTGAGCACCTTTAAAATTTTGAACCAAATTATTTATCCAATCTTAGCAAGTCCTTATGATTCCTGTGGAAACCTGTTATGTAAAAGGATGTTTGCTTTTGTGCATGGGTGTGTTTATTAGGTTTCTTAGATGGGGGGCAGGAGATGGGCATGAAAGTGTGCAATGCTGCACATAAAAGGAGTGGATGAGTAAAGAATCCCTCTTTGCTCCTGTTATCAAAAGAACAGTCAGTCAAAATGAGGAGGAGTGGTCATGTTTAACTGCCAATAACTACCTGGGTAAATTTGCTCTGCTGTTGCAAGTTTTGATACCATAAGACACATGTGGCCCTTCCTGGGGCTGTGCTCTGTTCTTAAATGGGATGCTCCTCTTTTGTTTCATGGCTCTGACTTCTAAAGCTCAATAATCTATAAAATGGCTCATAAAGCTATTGAATAGAAACTTTACCTGCTTAGTACTGTGGGATTCTCATTGAGATGGTGGGGGAAATTAGATCTGTTAACGGCCACAACATAACCCTGAAACCCCAGAGTTGCTGAAGGGAATTCATTACCCTGAAACGTTCTCCTGTCATGTACATTTGGCAAAATGACTGTTTTGTTGCTCTGTAGAAAGTGACCTTTAAGGCTGGCCCACGGCTGCAGTTTCTCTTTCACTCTGACAGCAGTAATAATGAGTGGGGTTACAAGTTTACCGTCACTGCTTACGGCCTCCCCGACGTTGCCGTGTCTTGGGGCTTGGATTTACAGCTGCTTGTCTCCCGGCTGATGGGGCGCTTGGCTTCCCGAAGCATGGCTCTCAAATCCCTGCGAGGTGAGTGCCTCTCACAGCCCCACAGCTGGGGTGGCTCGCTCCAGATTTGTTGGAGGAGCTTCAAAAATATGGTAATTCTAATATTGTCTTAATAAGGAAGGCTTAAAGTTTGTAAAAGGCTTTCTTACAGTGGAGTTTATAACGCTTAGAAGTCAGTTTAGTGGGGCAATTTAAATCAGATGTTCTGCTATAAAGGTATAATTTAGGCAGACTAGGTAAGCTTTCTCTCTAGAGTGTTTATTTTTTACTAACATATATTTTTGTCTTCAGAGCAGTGGCAAAATACTAATACCCATCAGAAGCTACTAATTCTATACAGCCATACCTAAAGAGAGTAGTGATGTGCTCTGGGGCTTTAATTCAGAGCAATGTGGCTCCAGTTAGTAGAGGTTCTTGGATCATTTTCTACACTGTATCTTTTCTAAAAAGCCAGCAACAACTTCTTGTATTAGCTGTTGGGGTTGGAGGAGGTGTGAATTATTTCCCAAAATACCATTCGGAGAGATTGTGTTGAGAATCCCCTGTGGAAATGAAGTTCTTTTCACACACAGAATCACAGAATCCAAGATCACTGAGTCCAACCCATGCCCTAAAACACCTCAACTAAACCATGGCACTGAGTGCCACATCCAATCTTTTATTAAACACATCCAGGGATGGTGACTCCACCACCTCCCCGGGCAGACAATTCCAAAACTTTATCACTCTTTCGGTAAAAAACCTATTCCTAATATCTAACCTAAATTTCCCTTTTGTATTTCTCTCACCTGAACATGGAAAGCTCGCTCTATTCAAGTCCATGGAAATAATCATACTAAGCTAAATTACATTTATGAAGTAATGTGTTCTGATTTTTTTAGCTTCTAAAATTGTTCCCTGGCGCTGTCATCCACCCACATTGTGGGTGTGAATATGGACCCAGCAAACTGGAAAAAAAATACAGAGTTTAGAACACAAATGATTCTAAATGTTTCGCATGAACATTTGGTATTGAATGAAATTTGAATTAATAAATTAAGTTTGGCTAATTGCAGCAAAAAAGTACACTTAGGATTTGTGCCAGTGAAGATAAGTGAAATAAATTTTAAAAATTAAAATATGTTTATTCTTTAATTTAAAAACAAAAACACTTCTCTCTAGACTTCTAAATCTGAATCCATCCAGCACTTTGGAAGAATTAAGTAAGGCTCCAATCAGGTGGTTCATATTTACCTTGTAAAATTAGACAGCTACTTACCTGTGAATTCAGGGGACTAATTGAAGTGTTTGACAATATTTTCTTCTGTTCTTAATATGAGCATACTTGCATATAACAAATTAGGCCTTTAGTAGGAGAGAAAGCTTTTAAACTATTTTAAATTAGAGAATTTCTGTAGTTATAATACAGTGAAAATGTTTCATTTAAAAGCCTTCCATGCTGTAACATTGTCACTATAAGACATTGATGCTGCCATTAACGAAAGGGTACATTAATTTTCTGTACTGTGTTAGAGAAAGAGAACATTGTTAAATTGCTTTTTCAGTGTATTTGCATTGAGTTTTTGTTTTGCTTTGTTTTGTTTTCCCCTACTGAATGTTTAACATTCATCATTTTCATTAATCTGTAAATACGAAGACAATTACTTGGTAACTGAAGGGTCTGTTCTGAATTTCTTGCAGAACTAGGTAGTGAAGCAGACTTGCCTCCTTTGAAAGTAACATCAGTTCTTAACTCTCCTCTGTGGAAACCTGTCTTCAGGCATCAGCTGTGTCCTGAGGCACTGCCGGGAGCCAGGCAAAGCAGCACCAAGCACCAAGACAAAAAAGAGGTACTTCACCACACTGCTTGTGTTCCCTTGGTGTGAAATCCCTGTGATCACACAGATTAATTTGGATTTATGGAGCTGGAATGGCCTTAAGCACATGCTAAAGTTGTCATCACTTGGGCTGTTGGATTCAGAAAAGAATCTGTTGTTCTGTGCTCTTTGTTAGTTTCCATTTTCATAGACTCATAAAATGGTTCAGAGGGACCTTCAGAGATCATCTACTTCTCTCCCCACCTGGTGCAGGGATGTCTCCCATTGATCAGTTTGCTCAGCTGCAGTGCATCAACTTGCAGTTGATCTCTGCTTGCAGCTCATTGCTACATTTTCTCTCAGCCAGTGCTGAAGTTAACTGTTTCTCCCTTCTCTGCAGGCTCGGAGCTCTCCTCCCCACGACGTCTGCCGTAACTTTCTTATCGACTTTGCAAAATCAGATCCTGCCCAGGACTTCAGTGGGCAAAAATCTGAACTTTTCAAAGGATTCATACAGGCATGTAAAAAACAGACCCCAAAGACAGATATAGTTGCTGGTTCTACTGTTGATCAAGCTGTGAACTCAACATTTGCTGCTTTGGTGTATCTCACTCCAGATTTATTTGAGAAGCTTCAAAAATATGGTAACTCTAATATTATTAGATTATCTTAATAATGAAGACTTAAAGTTTGTAAAAGGCTTTCTTAATAATGAAGACTTAAAGTTTGTAAAAGGCTTTCTTACAGTGGAGTTTATAACACTTAAAAGTCAGTTTAGTGGGGCAATTTAAATAAGATGTTCTGCTATAAAGGTATAAATTAGGCAGACTAGGTAAGCTTTCTTTCTAGAGTGTTTATTTTTTACTAACATATATTTTTGTCTTCAGAGCAGTGGCAAAATACTAATACCCATCAGAAGCTACTAATTCTATACAGCTATACCTAAAGAGAGTAGTGATGTGCTCTGGGGCTTTAATTCAGAGCAATGTGGCTCCAGTTAGTAGAGGTTCTTGGATCATTTTCTACACTGTATCTTTTCTAAAAAGCCAGCAACAACTTCTTGTATTAGCTGTTGGGGTTGGAGGAGGTGTGAATTATTTC
This sequence comes from Lichenostomus cassidix, assembly GCF_008360975.1. NCBI lineage: Eukaryota > Metazoa > Chordata > Aves > Passeriformes > Meliphagidae > Lichenostomus > Lichenostomus cassidix. Next base: position 3,783,738 of record NC_139499.1, read on the forward strand.
CCAAAATACCATTCTGTGGGAATTAACCTTGCCATTCTCAAAATACATATTTAATTTTTTTTTTCTAATGGAAGGTAATGTTTTGCTTTTAACTTAATAACCATTGTATTAGAATTTATGTATTTTTCAGTAGGTAAAATGAACTGCTTTTTGACTTGCAGCACCCTTTCATTAAGTTTGTTGATATGTGTGAAATATTGGCTGAGATGTTACTTGATTTTGAAGGGTTTCATTTTAGGCTTTCATTTTTTGTCATAATTTTGACACTAAACATTTTACCTATTCATAGAATGATTGAGCTATTTTTTGAGCTTGAAAATTATGAGTAAAAATGACTGACACAAAGCCTGACTTGGTGACTAATGTGGTTACTGCCTTTAGTCATTTTGTCTCTGTCTGACAATTGAGCTAATTTTCTGAGTGACATTGAAAACTGGACAAATATTAATGAGTGTTTAAGAAATCCATCCCACTGTTCTGTCAGTAACTCCTGGTGGTCATGCTGGTGCAGACTCATTTCAGGACCTGTGTTCACCCATGCCATGGGAAGTTTGGAGAAGGGATCTTGAAAAGAATACAGAAAAAAAATAAAAAAGGGAGAATGGAAGAGGGATGACTGAATGTCTTTTTCTCCATAGTCATTGTCAGGCCAGTTTGAATAGAAACTGATTTGTCAGGTTTTTAATTTTTGCAAATCGGTCTTGAAAATCCATTCCAGAAATTCAGACTGTAAAACAGTAAGGAAAACAAACACATCTGTAGAGCTTTAAGTTAATAGTAAGCATTTATTAATTATTCTGACAAGTTTACATCAGTGTTATTGCATACATAAGGAGAGGATTTTATTTTCCAAGGCTTCAGGCATCAGTTTTGGAAAAAGAGGAGAAAGATACTCATAAATTAACTTGGTAAATAAATCAGTCAAGGTGTAGTCCATGTATTTAGGACATATGAAAATTGGCAGGTTTATTCCCTATTTTTCTTACAGGTATAGTTCCAAATATTGAGTAAGAGATGAAGGGAAGGCTGTAGGATAATTTTAGTTAAGTAGTTGTACAAAAATGGAGCTTTAAATAAACAGGACTCTCTTCTTTCTCTCATTTCCAGTCAACAGTGGAGGCAAGGTGCCTTTGAGTGATGAGTTTGCACAAGTATATTCCCTGGCTGATTCCATTAGAATATGGATGGTAAGAACACTCAGGAGGATCTCTATTAATGTCATTTCCTTTAGTGTTTTACAATGCAATGTTAAGGAGTAGAGTGGAGCAATCTTTACCTTCAGTGATTCTGCACCAACAGTTTTCACTTAGAAAGAACATATGTTTGCTTTGAAACTTTGGACTTAAATGTTTAAATGCATTCTTACACTCCCCTCCTTCCTTCAGCCCCAGATGTGTCATCTTGAGCAGTTAGGACTGAATTGGACTCAAAATCAATTAAATTTGTGTTATATTTTAGCAAGAATGTATGAGGTAAATTAGGAGGGTTCTTACGTTGCGGTTGGAGTTCTTCTGAGGTATAGCATAGAAGAAGTATGTTTTAAACATAATTCTATTCTCTTGTGGCTTTCTCCCTGCTCTTTTCTGCCTAAGAATTCCTGGCAGGTTGATACACTAGAGTTACAATGGGTGCAGATGTATGTTAAGATGAGTAATTGCCTTTGCCCATTGCCTGACAGGTGATGTTTGCATCTGACAGAGCTCACTAGTGAGGTGACATGTTTTTGGAGAACTTTATCTCACAAGTAGATGTATATATTTTCCTGTGTGCTGGGGTAAAGGAGAAGCCTTCTGTTCCTTGGAGGGCTGATGGACATAGAGTCACAACACAGGGAAAGGTCTCAGCCTACAGAGCTTGGGCAGCTCAGGGTGAGGCTGTCACTGCTCTGACAGTTCAGGTCCTGCTCTTTTAGGCTCCTGGGTGGTTTGCTCTGCAGTTGGGAGTAGTAACAGCTGTCATCTGTTCTGAGATTAAATTCCTTTCAATCGTTACAGTCTTCATCCTGCCTTGCTGTATAGATACACAGGGAGAATCTGTTAAATATTTTAATTATATTAACATCCTGTCTGCAGTTGGAAATGAAGCAGAAATCCCTCATGGGGAGGGGAAATGATGCTGAGGAGAAGCAGAGCACAGAAGCAAGTGAAGTGAACCCAGAAACTCTTGGTAAGTGTTGCCTTGTATGTATGAACATTTCAGGTAGTTTAGGAAAGCATTGCCTTGTAAACCTGAAGACATTATTTTTGCTGTGAAAGGTAAGTTATCAACTGTGGTTACTTTTTAATAACCTTAAGAGATAACCTAGTGTACATTGGATTAACTATTTGGGATTATGTTCTGCTATTCTTTGCAGAAAACAGTGAGAAAAGTCTGTAGAAAATTCAGACCTCTCACTTGGGTCACCTGGTTCTGAACTTAGTTCATCTGTTTTTGTAGATACTTCTTACCATGTGTAACTGATGTTAGAACCATAGCTTATTGTTATTAGAACAAAATAAACTCTGTACTTCATGTGGTTCAGTGTGATTATTCAGATTTAGCTTTTGGAAATCTAAACTTAAGCAACTGATAGCATCATGATCTGTATAACAAGAAAAACAGCATTTTCTAGCTGTCTTGGCTTAGAAGATCAATCACTTTCTTCCTAAGCATAAGACATCAAGTTTGTTGTTCTGTTCTGTTGTTGTCATGATTTTAACTCTTCCAATTTTTATGCTGCAGCAAAACTCTGTATGCAGAAGAGCCTTTTGTTACTGAATTTCCTGCCCATAAGAGCAAAGACGAAAGATTCTGCTTCAGACACTTTGGAAGCCCAAGAGCTTGATGATCCCCAGCAGTATGTGAGTGATAAATACCAAAGACAAGACTCAGCTGTGGACATGGACTTCCAGGCAGCACAGTTGGTGTCGTCCAGTGCAGGAACTCACCCTGTTTCAAAAGAGGAGGGTCAAACATCACAATCTGAGAAGGTTAAACCAATCCCAGACCCCCATCAAGCAGAAGCTGCATCTGCATTTCCTAGTAAGGCTGCTGAAAGCACAGCTTCACAGCAAGAAGATGTGTCATCACCTCCTTCCACTCCTACTCGCAAGTCTCAGCTGGGCAGGGGAAGATTGAGGCTGCTGTCATTCCGGTCCATGGAGGAGCCAAGACCTGTGCCCACTGTGAAGGAAAAATATCCCATTTTGAAGAACATATTAGACTTTATTAAGGATCAATCGCTTTCACATGAAAGGTAAGTGAATTGAAAATGTTGCCAGTTGTAATGTACTGAAGCTTGTCTTCACACCTCTTCAGGTGGAATAAAACATTTTAGCAGCAAGATAATATTGCAGAATATATATGAATAGTTGTCAGGCTTACATATCAAACTTCAGTTATTCACAAGCATGCAGGGGCTCAGACAGTACTATTTCATTTAATTTGCTTCTCTCTATAGAACAGAACATAAAAAACAGTCACTTGGCAATTTATTGTCTTGCTTCCTGAGATTTGTTTGCAGTGGCATTTTGCTTTTTATCTACAAACAGCAAAGATGTGGTGTTCACTATTACCAATCCTTGGTAGCAAATAGAGAGGAGTTGCATCTCTCATTAAATTACTGGTATTCTGAAAACGTAAATCAAGAGAGATTTTCAATTCTCAACATGCCTGTTCTGGGCTCTAAAACATGGAGTGATGCAGGAAGAGATGGATTCTGTTCAAGGCTTTATCACACACTCCAACTAATACACTGAAATACAGCTGGAAATTCAGATACAAAGCAGTTGTGTAACTAGTCAAGCACTTCTTGAATTGTCATTTATTTGTGTGAAGTGCAGTGTTTTGAAGTTTTCACTGATATTTTTTGCTTTCAGTGTTTTAAAGGTTCTTGCTTTGAGGAAATCCCAAGGGCAGAGTATTATGGAAGTGCTCAAGACCATCCGCCAGTGCCTCGACTCGCTTGGGCAGCCCCACTGCTTTCACCCACCCTGTGTGCTTTTTCTCCTAGAGCTTCTAGCCTGTCAGAAAGATTTTACAAAGTAAGTAACTGTTCAGACAAACCACAGCCATGTGATTTAATATTGTGTTCCTCCAGTCATGTATATTGAAAATAGTAGGAAGTTTTGGGTTTGAACCCATATAGATAATAAAAATAGACCTGAGGCTTAGTTTTCAGGCTACTAGGCTTATCTTGTGTGCTTCATTAAAAAAATTAAATAATTATTTTCAAGTGAGACTTAGTTGTAGAGTTGTTCTTGCCATGAACATGTTTAGATCAGATTTCTGTGTTGTGTCTGGCCAGTGCTGTCTGAATTCTGTCGTTTGGCTTCTTACTTGTCAGGAGCTTTCTGTTGCCATCTTGACATGCACTGATTTCCTTTAAGATCTTGATTGGATTTTCATGAAGCAACTTCTTAATTTAAAGGAATATTCTCTTGTTTATGCTATGAGAGTATTCTCTTTGCCTCTTTTGTTTCTTTACTTCTGATTCCTGGTACAGGATTCTTTGATTTTTGTTTGAAACTGCATTTTGCACTTGTGGGAAGGGGTTAAAAAAGGGCCTGTTTGTAAAATTTGCACAAATCACGCTACTTAAAATATCACAGTGAATTCTAGGCTACTAAAATACTACTTTTTGATTTGCAGCTACTTTGGAAACTTGGAAGGCTGTGGTGCTGAGCTGCACAGAGAGATTCGAGAGTCCTACTATCAGCTTGTTTTGTTCCTGGTAAATTCTGTGAAGGGATTTAGTACAATTAATGACAGGTACAGTGCATTGCTTGCTTTATTTAAGTATTTTTTCTTTCTTTTTTTTTTTTTTGCTTTCCTCCACATCTCCTCCCTTGGCATTTGTTATTTGTTGTTTAATGCCTTAGTTAAATCTGACTATACTTTCCATTATTTACAGATCTAAATAAGGACCCTCGATCTGTGACCAAAAATGCCAAGTTAACTTTTTATTACTGCTATGCAGTAAAGCACAATAAATTTATTGTGTTAAAAACTTGATTTACTGCATTTTGTAGTTACAATTCTGCAGTGTGTCTCTGAAGCTTAGTAGTAAAATACTAGAAATAGCAAATTTATTGTGGAGTACTGGGGAAAGAGTAATGCCACAAAAACCATGGGAATTCTGCCACCATGCTTTAGTGTTAAAACTCACATTTTGGCAACATTCTGATTGGAATCTGGAGGATTTATAGCCAGGTGTCCTAGAGAAATGAGAATTTTGTAGCTATAATGTTAGCCTCTCTGCCAGTAACTTTCAAGTCCTTTGCTCAGTTTCAAGTGGAAATGGCAAAAAGATTTCAAAGACAGCAAATTCCTGCAAATAACAAGAAAATACTGTACTGCAGAAAAGAGACAAACCCTCTTGCTAATGCTCAGGCAAGAGCATTAGCTTGATCTTAACTGAATCCAGAAGGAAAACCATCTCTATTTAAAATTCCATAGTCTGTACTTGATAAATTGTGTCAATTTTTGTAATTGTGTAAATTGTGGAATTGATAAATTGTGTAAGTTTAATACTTTGGTAAAGCTGAGTTCCTACCACAGAGTTCCTTTAATGCAGAGTAAAGCCTGGAAATCAGTATTTAGTGGTTGTTCTGCCTTTCCTCCCCAAACACAATTTCAGCTTCAGGTCTGTCAACTGTAGGTCAGCTTTTGAGCTGTCATGTTTTATTGTCTTTTATTTTTCTTTAGGTCTTTGCTTCCTGCCTTATCCTGTGTGCAGACAGCTCTCCTCCACCTCTTGGACATGAGCTGGGAGCCCAGTGATCTTTCCTTCTTTGTGGAGATCCAGCTGCCACATCTCCTCATGACCACATCCCAGGAGAACATCAGTATTCATGACAGTGTCATTTGGTGAGTCAGGAAGAATGCAGCTAAATACTGATCCCATTTTACACAGAAAGGCTCCTGAACTTAGTGCTGGAACAGGCAGTAAAAATACTATTAACTAGCATGGCATAATTTTGGCCAGAATCCATGGGCTTAACTCAAATATTTCATTTTTTTTTGCTGGTGCAAGAACTATTAAATTTTTATCTTTAACCAGATTACTACTGGAACACTTTGCTTGTTTAGCAGTGTAGCAGGAGGTAGATAATGCTGTTTCTTGCCTTGATGAGTGTCAAATGTTTTTAATGCCTTTGTGGGGCAATTTTATAGTGGTTGTACTTCACATGAGAAAATGTGAAGGCCAAAAAAAATTAAAACATCTCATCAGATCTGCTATCCTTACAAAAGTAGATTTTTGTGAATTTTGCATTATGGTCCTCATATATATTTAAGAATGTGTCAGAGAGGCAAGAAGCAGGTGTCTCATGGTAATTTATTAATCAAGTGAATGAGATCTCTCAAAATTTTGTTTTTATTATCATGTTAAAACACTGTATTCTTCATTAAAAAGTAAAGCTTTATTGGAAGGAAGCCTGATTGTATTCAAACTTAATTCTAAGCTTGTTTTTCTTTTAGTCAATGGAGTGAAGAAGATGAAATTGCAGACTACAAGCAAAACTGTGAATGGATGGATGAATGTCAGGATGTCATGTTTGAGACCTGGTATGAAAAGATAGCTCAAGCTGACCCAGAGAAGCAGAGAAAGGTGACCTCATGTTTTGTATATCTATCTGCAGAAGGGGTAAAGAAGAGACCTTTAAAAGCCTAAAGGGGAGAAAGGAATCTGGTTTATTACGAATTTTTATGAGTTGGATCTCTGTAGACTTTCAAGAGTCTAAAATGATTAAAACACCTCCATTCAATTTTGGCAGGGGAAATGTTCTGCTTTCTGTCTGAAGCTTTCTCAAAGTCAGGAAAAAAAAAATCCTGAAGTAAATTGTGTTGATTTATTGCTGCAGATGCACATGTTTGTTGCTCGTTACTGTGACCTGTTAAATGTGGATATATCCTGTGATGGCTGTGATGAAATCGCTCCGTGGCATCGCTATCGCTGTCTGCAGTGCAATGACATGGATCTGTGTAAAACCTGTTTCCTTGGTAAGAACCAGTAAACAACCTGTCAAAACCCTGTGTTCCAAGCCAAAATAGTGTCTTCTAAATTATACACAAAGTCAAACGCTTTTCTTTTGGATTCCTTGGAAATGTTTAACTTTTCCTAATCTGATTGTGAACTTGAAAATAGGAAAGGTCTTTTCTCAAAAAGATTTTACGGGGAAATCTTTCTTTACAGGTGGAGTTAAACCTGAAGGACATGAGGATGACCATGAAATGGTGAACATGGAATATGCCTGTGATCACTGCCAGGGAGTTATCATAGGTCGGAGAATGAACTGCAATGTGTGTGATGACTTTGACCTTTGCTATGGATGCTATCATGCAAAGAAATACTCTGACAGGTATTGAAAGTGTGATTTGCTTTCCCTCATTTGGCAGAAAAACAATATGTAGTAGCTAAATGCAATCAGTTGTCCTTATGGTGCTCTCTATAAATCTGTGTGTGACATCAGAACATCTCCTTGGTGTCCTTTGGGGAAACCAAGATAGGACCAGTTCAGCAAAAATGTCTGAAAAATGCCTCAACCTCTGAAGTCACTTGGAAGCAATTTTTTTCTGGCCATGGCTGTGAAAGCTGCAGAAGGAGTTCCCAGCCCTGTATGATACAATAGAAGAGATGATCACTGCTGTGGAAAACAGCAGTTTTCAGTGCTTGACACCAGAGGTCATAAAAACCTGGGGGCACAGTTTGAACCTCTGGCATGTGTTGGGTTTTAATTGGTTTCCTGTGAAGGTGTTGTGTGTCACTGACTATGTTGGTTAGCAAGCAAACAAGGCTGCATTCCTAGATGATGTCCCTTCTCCTTGCAGCCACCTGCCCACCCACAGCATCACCGTGTACCCCATGGTGACCATCCGAATCAGCGACCGGCAGCGCCTCATCCAGCCCTACGTCCACAATTACTCCTGGCTGCTCTTTGCTGCCTTGACTCTCTACAGTGCAGATCTGGCAAATGGGGAGGAGGTAGATGGAGAGAAACTGGATCCCCAGGTCCTCAGTCATGCCAGAGTTCTGCAGCATCAGTGCATTCAGCTCATTGGGGACTGCCTGATGAAAGCGCAGCACGGAAAAGGTGAGTCAGCTCCTCCTGCACTGAACTGAACAATGCCTTCTGCAAGTGTCTGAAATATCTGTGGTTACTCACTTTAAAGTTTCCAAAGGGAAGGGGAAGCTACTGTGTACTTCATTGAGAATAACTGTTTATGTAGAAAGCAAATGTAGAACAAGTGTCGTTCAGGGTCATTGGAACATGGAAAATAGAGTGCTTGAGAAAATTAATTTTATGCTTACATAAACATTGGAGACAACTTGGCAAGTCTGTGGTTGTTTTTTTTTCCATCTTAGCTGTTGTAAAGGGATCAGTCAATACAGCCTCATGTTCTGTTAGTAATGTATCACTGACAGCTGAAGGACAGCAAATAACTTGGTGGAAAAACCTTTTTTGTTCTGCATCTCTTGGGAGGAGTTTTTAAACTGTGTTTGTGGTGTAGATTTCTGGCAGTGGTGTTCATTTGTCTGGAAATGGGAGTTTCTGTGAGCAAAGACCTACTACAGAAAATAGGGTGATACAGTAGAGACCTATGTTGAATGGATCAAAAATTCTAGACTGAAATTCAAATAAGTTTGCTGGTAGTTTTTGTGAGCTGCTCTAATACAGCTGAAATACCACCACCACCAAATACTTACACATACTCATTAATAATCTGTTTACAATATATAATTCTGTTGTGCAAGTGGTCAGAAGATTGAAAAATTAGACAAATTTCATTTGATGATCGTAATTTACACAATTGGAAGGTGTCTCTACTGCTGTCTTAAATTAAGACCTCTAACCCAAATGGCATCTTTGAGGTGGAAGGTGTCACCACCTGTACATCACTAGTATTTAATGGAACTACATAATTATATGAGCTTGATGGGAAACATCTTTTGGATGGAGTTAATATTCAAAAGAAGTCTCTGAGAAGTTTGCAGTTCTCTTTTAAAGCAGTTCAGTTCTGCTTTTTGTCTGTCTTGCCCCTCAACAGCTACATAACTTTCATAATTCTCTTTCTCCCAGGACTGAAAAATTTAGCTCTCCTCTGCATGTTACCCGAAGATGAGTCCTTCCCAGAGAATGACACTGTGTCAGTCAGTCCTCCCACAGACAGTCCTCCCACAGACAGTGGTGATAAAGCAGCAAAGGGGAGAGATGAGAAGCCCAGCACAGGATCTTCTGTGCATCGCAGTGTAAGTGTCTGTTAGTTCCAGAACTCCTGGTATCAGATATGTGATCTTCAGGTGCTTAAGCATCCTATTCTGCATGTGGGACTGAAATAAGGGATAGTAATAGTTTCATTTAGAGGTAAAAGATGGGGGGCAAGGGGACAGCTGTTTTTTTTTATTAGATCCAGCTGACCAAAACTTCTTGTTCTGAACTGATTCACAGAAGTGTTGGAGGAAAGGGGAGTATGTTGTTCTTTGTGAAAGGGCTGTCATTTCCCCTGGTTGTTAGCATTGTTAAGTAGGAGAATGAGTTTCCTACAGCTTTATACAGTCTTTAAAACTCTTACAGTGTAATAATTTTATGCAGAAAGGGATGGGCAAAATAAAAAAACATAATTCAATTGTATGGAAGCTTAAGACATGAATACATCAAGAAATTCTTCAGTAAAAGGTGTTGATGCTCAAAGAAGAATGTCTGTCAAGTGCAGATGACTCCTTTCCATGCTTATTTCTGCAGGTATTAAATTTTGTTTCCATCTTAGTAACTTTGTTTTATTTTTAGGGGAAAGGAGGTACTCACAAGGAAATCCAGTCTCCTGCAGAAGATAAAGTAGGAAAACAAGAACCTGGAAGCAAAGCTGTCTCTGCAAAGAAAGCTGTTGTGAGACAGGAGTCAGACTTGTCTGTGGATGGGAATATTCCTCCAACAGGTAAAAAATGATTTTTCATTTTCCCTGTCACAGAAATATCCATTCATCTGCGAACAAACAGCTGTCTTTTTTATTCCTAATCCAGTTTTGCATATTTTCAAATGTCTCTAATGCAAGCAGTGTCTGCTTTGTGAAAACCTGCCAAACATTGCTTTGAACAACTGCCTTGCTATCAGTTGAAAGGAGTCTGGAAATCACAGAGTATTTCCACAGATATTTATCTGTGTACAGAGATTATAGTTCCTGTTGGTCTAACACAACACTTGTATGTTCTGATGCACTTGGAAACAGAAATGAAGTGTTTTATTCTGTTGAAGACTGGGATTATGACAATTATGATAGTTAAATGGATCTGTCTGTAGCACTGTCCTTGATATGTTTTTACTAGATGATATAAATTTCTTTACCTTCTGTCTTCAATACATTTTTATAAAGACTTTATTTTCAAATTGCAATAATTATTTTTGTAATTTCTATTTATTTTTAGATTTGGATGATAAAAATGAAGCTTTCAGTTATTTCTTTTATTTTTAATGCCACTTAAGGGATTTTCTTCTTTTGTTTTTATTTAAAAAGCAGGTGACACTCTCACAGAGGATTCAGCCCAGAAGCCAACAGAGAAGGTTTTAATACCCAGCCAGGAACAAGTTTTTGCTGAATGCTCTCAGAAGAGGATTCTGGGATTGCTGGCAGCTATGTTACCACCTTTCAAATCAGTTAGTTCCTTTTTACTTCCATCTGGGTAGTTTTCTTGGTGCACAAATAACATGAATAAAATGCACAGGAATTAAATGTGGGATATGGGCCCTTGTTGCTTATATGTTATGAAATGTGAATTAGAATGTCTTCAGGCATTGCACATCACTAAGGAATGTAAGGGCTTTTTCCTGGGTGGGGGGAGAGGGAATGGAATTTTAATGGATCTGTGAAGTGTCTTAACTGTTCAGCAGAGTTCAAATCTTCAGTTTAACTTCACATGTCAGGTCAGACTTACAGCTCAATAACCCAAGTAGGAACATAGTTTCTCATTCCTTTTCTCCTATTTGAAAGACCTTTAGACCAGAAGCTTTTATATGTGCTGACTTTGACCAAAAATCTTGTTTTCTTTCCCTGCATCACTGAGATTTTTCTCTCTCTCTGCAGGGCTCCACAATGTCTCTGATCAACCTGGAACAGATACTTCCACTAATGTTTCATGTTGTAATCTCAAATGCTGGCCACCTGAATGAAACCTATCATTTAACCTTGGGACTTCTGGGCCAGTTAATCCTCAGGCTTATGCCTGCAGAAGTGGATGCTGCTGTGACTAAAATCCTTTCAGCCAAACATAATTTGTTTGTACCAGGAGATGGGTCTACAGTGCCAGAGGGATGGAAGACAACTCATCTCCTGTTCAGTCTGGGAGCTGTGTGTTTGGACAGGTGCTTCTTACCTTAACCCAATTAGTTAATCTTTGCTGAACAGTAATTTGCTTTCATTTGTGCCTTGTGCATAGAGGCTTTTTGATAGAAAGGCAATTCAACCTGTATCCTGGTCATGGGAAGGGCTTAACATCTGCAGCCCTATTGCAGTGGGAATCTTAATTTCTTTCCAGAAGAAGGCTGGCTGCTGAAGAGTGGCTTAATTCCCTGTGCTTTGCTACATAGCATGTCAGGGAAGAAGAAGTGAGGTTTGCAAACTTCGAGGAAAACAAAAAATACAGTCCTTTATTTTTTTGTGACATTATTTCTCTCACATTGTAACAAATCTCTTGTGTAGCTTGAGAAAGGAGGAGGGTGTGTCACATAACCATCACCAGTGCTGAGTTCTGGATCTGGCCTTTCTATGTGAGAGTATTTCAGAAAGACTTTTTTTCATTGTAAAATTGCTCTGGAAACAGCAGAGAGAGAAGGGACAGTTTTTGAAGATCCCAAGAAAGTTCTCAAACATTCTGAGATTAATATCATGCCTGTTGAATGTGACTTATTTTTCATTGTAGCTGTGTTTTATAGGGAGGGTTCATCAAGAAATAGAAAAGCATATGGAATTTAAAGGCAGAATATCCAGAGCATAAGCTGAAGGAAAAGATCTTCTCAAAAACTAGCTTTAGTGTGAGGAGATCAGTCCCTGTAGGTTGTTTGCGTGATCCACAGAGTAAGAAGGTGGTCATATACATGGGAATAAATCTTGCTGCCATGCAAACAGAAACTTCTGAGTTCTAGACTAAAATTCAGAATTGACAATGGCAATGCTCAGGCACACTTTGATTTGGGACTGTAAACCCTCTCAGAAAACAGACTAGTATTTATGCTGTATGGAAAACAAAGCAGAATTCACGTGTCAGCTGGCGTGAAAGCTTTGAAAAAACAGTTCTGCAATGCCTTGAAAGCTGTAGCTGTGACAGATTACCAGTGTTACACTGTCTTGAGGAAAAATAGCTTCAGGTTTGGCTGCAGTCAGCCCTCCTAATGCAGCCTGCTGTTGCTTTGCAGCCGGGTGGGGCTGGACTGGGCGAGCTCCATGGCAGACATCCTGCGCTCCCTGAACTCCTCTGCGCAGTGGCACCATGTCATTGCAGCTTTCACTGACCACTGCATCAAGCAGCTGCCCTTCCAGCTAAAGCACACCAACATCTTCACCCTCTTGGTGCTGGTTGGCTTTCCTGAGGTAAGTGGCCTGTCAGTACTAAAGGAAACCGAATTAATTAAAGCTTTTAGGTGTCTCTTCCTCAGTGCTGTGGATTTCATCAATTGGGGACATCCTTTATAAACTCCCAAAACCTGGTGTGTGTCAGAGTTCACATCATTCCACTTGAGCACAATTAACGTTGGTCCAATGAAGAATAGTGAGCTGGTTTTGCCTGGCATTTCTTTGGATGCTACTTATGACTGGTACAAGCAATCCAGCTTCATTTGAGTACCAAAAAAGACTTTTGTACAAACAAATTAATCTATTCTTACTCTTGATGTTCATAACTGATACATTGCCTGTGTAGCATTGAGTTGGTTGTAGACATTTCTTTTATAGACTCAAATTGCCATTTTCTAAAGATCAGCAAATCCCTGGCAGCAAGCATGGGGTTATCTAAAAAATACAATACCAAGAATAAGCAAATGTAACCAATATAAGACGTGATTATATGTCTGTTAAATGTCTGTTAAATGTCTATACATGGCTGTGTATTTGTAAATAAGTGTTCCAAATGCTGACTGAATTCTGCTGCCGTTGCAGGTGCTGTGCATGGGCACTCGTTCTGTGTACATGGACAATGCAAACGAGCCTCACAATGTCATCATCCTGAAGCACTTCACTGAGAAAAACAGGGCAGTGGTTGTGGACATCAAAACCAGAAAGAGAAAAACAGGTTTTGTGGCATTTTTGTTTTATCAGAGAATCACAGAGTATTTCCTTACAGTTTGTTATAGATACCCAAAAGCAAATGTTAACTAGACCACTCTGTGCAGGTCTGCAGAGCTGGAATTCCATTGCCTGAATTTCTGCTAGTAGGTTGCCAAATTCTTCTTGCTGGTCACTGCCAAATTGTGAAGCTTCTGCAGTAATTGTTTCATTTATCTTTATTCAGAAAAGGATTTAGAAAACTGTTGAGACCATTCTGTTAAGAAATCTCAGCAATAGGGTTTTGATGAAGCAATTGTTTCTGGTTTGAGATTTGTGCACTGCTTGTGTCTTATCCTTTACAAACCTGTGCTTAGTGTTTTAAAACAATTGCTAATTCAAAACCAGTTTGGATACTTCTAAAATTTGAGAGCAAGTGAAACATTTAACACATAACAAATCAGTTGGATTTTTAGGAGCAGGGGCTTCTAGCTTTGTGTGACCTAAGTTAATAAAGCAAAGGTTGTTCTAAGATTTGACTGCTGAAGCTGTGTAAAAGACATTTGGAAAAATCAACAGACTAAACTGCTTTTTGATATTGAAGGAAGATTTGAATATAAAAGCTTTTATTTTTGTTGAACTGTTGACATTTGAAACAGTAAGATCAGCAGTATTTCATCATATCAATTGCAGGTCAGAATTTTCCCCATTTTAATTGTAAAATACAACATGTGCTGCTTTGTATACTTTACAGCTAATGTGCAAATATGTGCTGTTGCCAGATGTGACCTGGGGGTTTTTAACTTGTGCTGAAAAATGAAATTCTTCCTTGACTGTTCAGGGAATCTGAGATAATTTTTGTATTAGACCTTTATTAGAACATAATTGATGTCAGAATGTCTCGTGTCTCAGCCAAATAGATGACTGCACAACATTTTAATCTGAACCAAGTGAATTGTGCTTTTTCTCCCTTGCAGTGAAAGACTATCAGTTGATTCAGAAAAGTGGGCAAGAAGGCAGTGATTCCCACACCCAGCTGAAGCAGTACCTGGAGCACTTTGTCCTCATCTCCACCCACCTGCTGCAGACCAGCATGGACAGCAGCTATGCTGAGGCAGTGGAAACAACTTGGGTCTTGTCACTTGCTCTAAAGGGGCTTTACAGAACCCTGAAGGTACCTGACATGATATATATGACAGAGAAATAAAAATTTATATTCCACCCTGTGCTGCAGGAACTTGGGTGTTGACTGAGCACACTGGGGAACTACCACAACTACATTTCTCTTTATTCCCAGTCTGTAGGAGAATGAAAATGTTGCTGGGCTTTAAATAGCTTTTGGGAGTGTGAGCTGGAAGTTGTTTTGATTCTCCTGTGTGAGGGCCAACCATTCAGGAGAGCTCAGGAAGGAATTCATAGAGATAGCATTTTATGGAGTGGAGCTCACTTTTCTCACTCCTGAAGTATTTATGAAGGAAATCTGTTGTTTTGGGTTTTTTTTCCTTTTTGTACTGTCAGATCAAAACAGATACTCAATTACTACTCTGTGCATGTCATAGATGATACCCTTAAGGGATTTGAAGTGGGGATTTTTATTTTAGGGCAATGAAAGAAAAAAATTCCCAGTTCATCTGGGTGGGAAATTCACCCGAGGCTGTGTGGCAAGGCCTCCCAAGCACTGTGATGCATTTGTTCCTTTTTTAGTGATTTATTTGTGTGTCTATGTGTGCAGATTCATGGCTTTAAGGAGATCCAAGCTGCCTTTCTTCAGTCTGGTTTACTCAAGCTTCTAGTGAAGAAGTGCAGCAAAGGCACTGGCTTCAGTAAGACCTGGCTTCTCCGAGACTTGGAGGTAAGAAAAAGGACATTTTGGAAAAAGTCAGGCTTCACACAATGGCCTGAAGGGTTATGGCAGTGCACTGCCCTCCTGGGCAGAAAGACTCAAGATTATCTCTAATTAGCCTCTAAAAAAATGTTCACATAACTGTATCCCTGAATCTGCGTCCTTCTGCCATCATAATTGTGTAGATAATAGTCTAAATTCCTTAAAGAAGGAGCTGATTTTCAGTAATCTGGTTTTATTTGGAAAAAAATTTACAGGATGAGACATAATAAGATTGTTCTATAGATTTTTTTTTTTAGACTGTCCTTAAAAATTCCAATCTCCAATTTAGAAAATAATACCAAAGAAAAGCCTGACTTGCTCAAGGTTTTGCTGCAGTGCAGGTGGGGAGATCAATGCTCACATCAGCATATCCTGTCACAGTGGTTGTTAATTGGTGAAAGATAAGTGTGGTTCAACTTCTAGGGATGTTTTATCTTAGGCAAGAGTTGTGTTTGATTCATATTTGGGACTATGCTGAAGCCAAAGGGCTGTTTTCAAAGGAGAAAGGTGTGTAGGGGCATCACTGGCATTTTGGTGATAGACACCTTTGCTCTGTTTTTATCTTGGAATCTTCAAATCCTGAAATGATTAAATAATTATTTTCTCAACTTTCTTTGCACTTTCAGCTAATCACTGAAGTTGTCTTTGCAGCAGCATTGAAGGTGTAACTCATTAGAGGAGTGGGAAATGGTTTCGTTTTGTGTTTTGGGGTTGTTTTGCCTTTTCTAGGTGTTGCATCTTTGTAGAATAGCATGTGTTAAACACTGTCCAGGTCTGATAATATTCTTCTAAAATGCCAAATGCAAATAAATTAATAATACCAATGGCTGTCACACCATATGCTACTTTTTCTCTGTGCAGATTTTGTCAATAATGCTGTATTCCTCAAAGCAAGATATCAGTTCCCTGGCTGAACAGGAGGATACTGAACTGGAAGAAAGGGAACAAGATCAAGATGTGGAGCAGCCTGTTGTTGGTCCTGTTGATTTGGAGCAGAACAAACTTGATCCTCTGGAGGGTCTGGATGAAGCCACCAAAATATGCTTCTTGGTATTTAAATTAGTTTACCTCCTTTTGGGTTACTGTGCATTTGCTAGTTTCATAAAACATTTGGTAGTTCATATGGTTGTTTATCTTCTAAATTTACAGAATATGGGTCTGTGATTTCAATGTGTCATTCTTTAAAGAAAATAAATTAGAACTACAGTAAAGAATGCTATAAAATCACTGTAAAGTGTTTTGTTAAATTACTTCTCATTATTCCTAATCCAGATATCAAGTTTATTAATTCTCTGTCTGTAAAGTGGGAAATAATGCCTAGGTCATCCTTAAAGAAATAATTATTTTCTCCCTCTAATGTGGTTTTTTTATCCTTTTTGCTCCTTGCTCAGATGACACATGATGCACTTAATGCACCTCTCCATATCCTTCGAGCCATGTATGAGTTGCAGATGAAAAGAACAGATTCTTTTTTCCTGGAAGTTCAGAAGAGGTATGTGAAAGTGTGAGTCCAGCAGAGAAACAGTGGTGGATGAAAATCTGAAATTCTCTGGTGCTGAATAGAAATTCTTCCGAGGATAAGATTTGGTTTTCATGTGTGAAGAAGTAGGGAAATAAACTCCTGCCAAGTTGTATTTATGGAAGCAAGTCACCATCTTCTGAAACATATCACATGCTCTTTTCTATGTGGTAACTCACCTAGGAAAATCTACTATAGCTCTAAATTCTGTGAACCGAGCAAGAATCAAGAGCTCACATGTGGCTTTTGGTACTCAAAGCATCTCCCAGGCACACCATGTTCCCACAGAAATGAGTGATTTTGTAACATTTAAATCCTTCATCGTGTTAGAACAGGCGAGCAATCAACATGCTAAAAATAGCTAGAGTTTAATCCTTCCAAAACAGAAGGTGGGAAGATTTAATTTGCACTTAATTGCCCTAATTGAGTTTTGCATTCCTTTGGAAACACATTTGTGTGTTTTTGTTTTCCCTTTGCCTGTGTTCAGGTTCGATGGGGATGTGATCACGACGGATGAGAGGATCAGGACTCTGGCTCAGAAGTGGCAGCCCAGCAAACGCTTGAGGCTGGAGGAGCAGAGTTCCAAGGCAGTGGATACAGATATGATCATCCTACCCTGTTTGGTATGGATATCTCTACAAACAGCAGCAGTTGGGAAATTAGGAATTTTGGCATTGAGTAGCTCCTGTTTAGTAACTTCAAACCTGAGATTACTTTTTTTTTAAACACCTGAAATAATCTGTTGTCGATGTTTTATGTCAAAATGAGTGAGCAGGTACAAAAAGCAAGTATTTCTTCCTTGTTATTCCTTCCTTAAGGAAGCGAAAGAACTTGATTCCTGGGTCAGGAGAACAAATTGTGATTGCAGGCTGTAATTTCCTCCCTTTGCACAAGAGAGATTGTATCTCATTGCTGTAAGCTTATGCCATGCTTCTGTTTTAGCTTATCACTGTTATCTTACAGCAAGTTCAGCAGAACAAGGAAGCAATGAATTTATCTTGTAAAGTAGACTCTACACTTGCAAGCTTTAGGTTTTGCATTCAACAGCAGGGTCCCACAGCTCTGCTTTATTTTGGGGGCTCATTCCTGGCTGTGTGGTGTCACCAGCACAGCTTTTTATCAGTTGCACAGCAAAGGGGAAGGAGCTTCCTGAAGTGGTTTCACATAATTATACGAAAAAAAATAGGCCTTTCAACAACTTATACAGAGGCTGTGAAATACCCACCCCTGGAAATTGTCCAAACTTAGCTGGACAAAGGCCTGATTTTGAAGTTATCTGAGCTTTAAGTCAAATTTGGACCAAGTGATCTCCAAAAGTCCCTCCCAACTTGCCTCATTTCATGGCACTTGGTTGCTTTACCTCTGTAGGTCAGCTTTAGTTAACACTTCTGGTTAGAATTCTAGCTGCTGTTTGCACAAATGCATCAGTGTATAGTGAGATCTGTTGACATAAACAGTGTTTTTGAGGAAATCTGTCCCTGTAGCTAGGTGACAGATCCCACTTTTGTGTTCTTCAACAAATCCATCTGTAAGTTCAGCTTACAGCTTGACTGGTCAGATATCCAAACACAAGCCAGTCCATTATTGGCAACCTATTTTCCAACTTGCATTTCTCTTCTTGCAGTCAAAACCTGTGCTCTGTGATAAAGCAACAGAAGAAACCAATCCTGTTGCCCAGAAGCTCATCACCAACACAGAGAGTGACCTGCAGCTCAGCTATGCCAAGCAGCGACGCACCAAGAGCTCCATCCTGCTGCACAAGGAGTTGGACTCCAGGAGTAAAAAGGCTGTGAGGGACTACCTGTATCGTGTGAATGAGGCAATTGCAGTGCTCTATGCCAGGCATGTGCTGGCATCCCTGCTAGCTGAGTGGCCTGAGGATGTGGCAATAAATGAGGAAATCCTAGACCTCAGTGGCCCAGCCCATATGACATACATCCTGGACATGCTGATGCAGCTAGAAGAGAAGCAGCTATGGGAAAAAGTAAGTGGATTTCACTTAGGCATGTGAACAAAAACCTGTGCCTGCATGCCATGAGACTCTGACTAACAAAAAGACTGGCAGTTCCTTTTTTAAACTAAATTGAAACTCCGAAATTTAAATTAGTTCTGAAGAAACAGTTGGAATCTGTCAGTGTCTTGATGTGCTGATCTTGTTAACAGAAAATGGAAAAAGTAGCTCTGTGGAGAGAACTCTCTCAGTTATGAAAGAGAAATTGGTAAAATAGGCAGTCTGTTTTGCAAATAGGCAATCTAGATGGTAATCTAGTGAAATTGGTAAAATAGGCAGTGCCTTTTAAAAGCTGCTTTTTCCTAGATCTCAATGTGTATATTGTAATACCTGCCACTCCACTGATGAGCTGGTGGTGCAAGTGATCTTGGAATTACAATAGAGTGTTGTAATGAAAGTGTCAGCTCAAGGCTTCACAGCAGTCAAAGCAAAGCAAGTGCTGGGGATCTTCAAAGAAGGAATGAAAAATAAAGCAGAAGGCATTGATATGCCACTGAACCAATGCTATGCACTCTTTTGGACTGCAGTGACTCCCTCATCTCGTTAAAAAATTTAAATAAGATGCAGTATAACTGGAAGAGGCCAAGAGAAGCATGGCAGGGATTATTACAGCCATGGAATAACTTCAGTATGAGCAACCAACTGGTTTTCTGCATTCTGGATTTTTCCCTTGTGGGGCATTGATATTGAAGGAAGGCATTGATATTGAAGGAAGGATTTTTCCCTTGTGGGGCATTGAGGGAGAAGGAGTAATGGAAAAGTCTGTTCCTTTCTTTGTAGGTTTAAAGCAGTAAATAGCATGCAAAAGTTAAGAGCAAGTATTATTCACTGGCCCTCCCAGTAAGAAAACAAAGGAGTGTCAGATTAAGGTAATAAGTGGCAGGTCCAAAACAAACCAAAAGAACAGGTTCTTGACACAGTATGTCATGGAAATTGTTGCCCCAGGGTGTTTTAATGGGTTCAGAAAAGGGCAGGATGAACTGATAGAATAAAATCTATTAAGGCATATTAAATACTGAAGTGTAGCCTTTGTCTTAGGCTGTTCTGCAAGTGCAAGGCAAGGAGTGCATTCAGGGAATTGCTACATGCTGGCTTTGGTTTTTAAACTCCTTTTCCCTAGAAATCAGATTTTGACTGATTTGGAGATGAACCTGCTGGTCTGAGGTGGTGTATTATGTTTTGTAGGAGGATTTAGGAGATGGCAGGGGAAGAGATGTCATGAGTTGCTCTAATGACCTGAAAGAGCCTCAAGTAACAGAACTTCTGATTCAGGGCTTTTGTGCAAAAATAAGCCCTTTGGAAAAATAAGAAAAAGGGAGACTCAGGTGGTTCTGAATTATATTTAGTGTGTCTTGATAGATTAAAGGGCATTTTTGGTAGTTTTAAAGGCACAGCACTTGCATCTGCTGCTTTTAAAACTTCAGACACTAAATGGATGTTTAATCATTTCTTCTTATACACAGAGTCCTAGAATTTTTGAAGTCTAAAACATAATACATTTTATTCAAGTCAAAACCTGTAGGAATAGAAGGTAAAGGTGCCTGTTTAGTATATTAACAAAGTGGTTTATCTTGCTTGATTACAGCTTTACTTTCCTGATAATTACTTTATGGATCAGCCTTGATTCTAGCAGTTTTGGGAAGAGATGTAGTCAATATCTGTCATGTTTTTATCAGCTAAAGAATGAAAGATCCATGACAGAGACTAGAGTGAAATTTTCTGTGCTCATGGAGATGACACTTGTAGGCATCATTTGTGAATTTATCTTCTTTCTTGCTGGTACCTTGATTCCCTCTTCCAAAATACTGTGTGGCTGGACATGACTCATGTCAGCCATCAGCATGTCCAGCTGTAAATATTCTTTTGACAGTAAATTGTGTTTACATGGCATTGCTTCTCCCCAGATTCTCCAGAAAGTGCTGCATGGCTGCAAGGAGAACATGCTGGGAGCCATGGCCCTGACAGCCTGTCAGTTCATGGAGGAGCCAGGCATGGCTGTGCAGATGAGAGAATCTCAGCATCCCTACAACAACAACACCAACTTTGAGGTAAGACACACAGTTTCTGGCTTGCAGCTGAAAATCACCAAGGGCTTGGGGCAGGAGCCTCTCAAAATTCCATGTGGGCATCTGTGGGACTTCTGTGCTTGAAGCACCATGAAGTCTGTTCAGTGTTGTTTGGAAAAGGCTGGTGTCAGATGGCTGAGGCTTTGCCCTGCAAAGAAATGCATTCAGTCAGGCACTTCAATGTAGTTTTCAATCATGTGAAAAGTGCATAACTTACATGGTTTTACTGTGCATCAGCATAGCAAAATCATCAGATCAGATTTTTAATTGGTTTCAAGGCCTTAATGATCAAATATTTCTACCTTTCCATCCAAAGATCTGTTTCAATTGGCCTGTTACTCCCTTATGCTGTTAGATGAAAGTAGGAGTGGTATCTTTTTTCCTGTATTTCTCATTTTAGACTCTCCCCCTGCCACAAACAGTTTCTGATATTCTTTTCTTGACACTGTTTGAAAGCATTTTTCTGATACAGTTTGGTAATTATTGCCTCTGGGCAGTATTGGGATTTTTAATTTCCCTGCTGCTCTGACTATTTTGATTTTTATTTTTAAAATGCATGTAATCCCTTAGGTTCTAGCAACGAGATCTATATCAGCAGCAGTCACTGCTTTTGAAAAAGCAAAGCCTTGCTGGCAGTTAATTTTACATGCTTAACAGCTAATGTGAACAAGAGGCCATGCTTTACATTTGTTAAATTGGCTCTGGGTAAAAACACTGAATAGCTAAATGCAGTGGGTTCTGGGTGGTACACTGTGCCAGGGCACAAAGCTCCTGTGTTTATTCCTCAGGATAAAGTTCACATTCCTGGTGCTATCTACCTCTCCATCAAGTTTGACTCTCAGTGTAACACAGAAGAGGGCTGTGATGAGCTGCTCATGTCCAGCAGCAGTGATTTCCAGCAGGATCGGCACAGCTTCAGTGGCTCTCCCCAGAAATGGACTGACTTCGAGCTTCCAGGTGAATATTCACTGATTCAGGGTTATTTGGGATATTGCTGGGACTCCTGAGAGAAACTCCTGAGGAGTTGAATGTGGATGTTCCTGAGATGTGTAGGAAAAAAAGCCAATCCTTTCCTTGTCCCTCTGTTTGCTCTGACATGCCTCTCTTGCATTTGTTTCTCAAAAGTGGCTTATCTGTTGTGCTGTGACCTTTTCTTTCCACCCCTCAGTCAAAGCCTGCACTCAGCTACTGGAAACAAATTCTGATCTTGATTCTGTTCCAACACAGTCCCTGTTCTCGCTGTATTCGCTTACATTGTTTATGCCTTGTCTTACTTTCCACAGGAAGCACATTTTTTATTTAAAAAAAAAAAAAAAAAAGATAGGCTTATCTCTGTCTCCGTGCTCTGCTGCTGCTCTGAGCACATAGGCAGTGCCAATGCCTTGGCTCCAGCTGGTGCCACAGCTGGGAAAAACCCAGTTTGGCTGCCAGCTGCACTCTGGATTCTCTGAGCACACTTGTGAGAGCACAGTGAGGAACAGACACCAGGGAGCTCAAGCACTGCACAGCCCCCTGCTTCTGATTTTATACTGTTTGAACCCACTGAGCACTGCAGGAAGCTCTTGACCTCAAGTACTGTCAGCACCTGTAAAAAGATTTAGGAATTTTCTTAGCAAAGCACTTTGGGATACAAGGCACTGTTTTTGTGTTACAAGGTGCTAGTTAGAAGCAAGTGTGTGTACTGGAGAAATATTTTAGATTTTTGTGAACTTCTTTCTGTCTTCCTTTTCCTCCCAAATAGTTGCAGAGGTTTGCCAAGGAGCTGAACTTTGAGGCTCATTGTTTAGAACAGCCTTGGCTGTGAAACTTGAATTTCACCTTGTGAAAGTTCATTTCCAGCCAAGGCTGTCTGGATTAAGGCTCTTGATTTCAGCAGGTTTTAGCTGAAACCAGACATTTAAAGACTTCTGGGCTTTTGTTTGATGGCAGGGCTTTCTCCTGTAAGCAGGAGAGAACATGGTTTCATTTCGTGATTAAAAGGGAAATTCTTTTTTAGATGATTCCTTTTAAATCCTAAAAAATGTTTTCAGAATTTTTCTTCGTCATGAAACTTTGAAAATTGTGCTTCCCAATGAAATCTATTTCCCAATGAAATCACCCTGCTTGTCCCAGGGACAGGCTATTTCATGGAGCAGAAACATACTTTGTTTTAACAGCTCTAATGTTACAGAGTACAATAGATAAGGGAATATTTTGTGCAGCATTACAGCCAGCTACAAGGATTTGTCTCTGAAGCTAGAGATGCTACTATGACAAAAACCTTTTGAATGTTTTTTTGCCTGATTGTAAAATGTATCAAGTGTGTCAAAAACGTTTTGATAGTCCTTCCACTTTTAAGTGATTGTTTAACGATTTTCTTCCCCAGAGTAAAAACTGTGCAATTTAATTTTCTGACATGTAAAAGCAGCAATTTTACTTTCAAATATTTTAAACCTTTTGTCCAATGAATTCAAGTGTTGTTGTAAAGAACTTGGCTGCTTGTATAGGGGTTCTTTTTTCATAAATCATAACTGATCCAATAACACAACTGGAAAAGTGAAGTTACATGTGCAGAATATGGAGTTTCTTTAATTTCCTAGGTTTAGTTGTCAAAAATGTAAAAGACATTATCCTTCCTAAAAGACATTATCCTTCCTATCCAGTATCTTTAGACAGGGAAAACCATTATGGGTTTTGCTTCAGCCTCCTCTTTTCACCCTGTTCTGTGTGTTTCACAGTTACTAAGTCATAAAAGAGAGAATCATAAATTCTCTCCAATGAAGGCATCTAGGATTAATTAATTTCAGTCTTTTCATTTAAATTGTATTAGAGATGGCAAAACTAACTAACTCAGAAGGTACTAATGTTGTTTTTCTTCCTTCCCTGCACACAGGAGACACACTCTACTATCGCTTTACTTCTGACATGAGCAACACTGAGTGGGGTTATAAGTTTACAGTGACAGCAGGGCATCTGGGAAGGTTTCAGACAGGTAAGAGATGCTCAGAATATATTGAAAATGGCCTTTTTTAGTCACTTTGGTCTTGGAGAGACTTGTGGTTGTGCTTTATGCTTGATTTAGAATTTGCATTTGATGTCTTGGAAATAACATGATCAGTTTTGTTCAAGTTGAAATGCAGCTGATGTCTCTGACTTCCTGTGACTTTGGGGTAGAAATACAAAATCTTCACAGAGACTTGGAGATTACAATTATAATAATGTCATTTGCATCCAAAATCTCATTGTGTGATAGTAATTACACAGTATTTAGTAAACACTCCAGGATGCTGTAATTGGCAATAGAAATCATGGTAATTGCATTTTTTAAATGTGGTTATCCATTAAAATAGGATGGTTCTGGGTCTAATTTCTAGCATAAGAGGTTTTGTTAGTTTATTTTAGAGTTTAAATATTCTTAATACACTTGAAGCTGGTGGATAATTTGCTATCAGCAAAACTCTACTGCATAGCACATAATAATGTTTTGTTTGCCTTATTTGGGCAAAAAATTAATTTTGGATATGATTCTTTCTAATTTTTATGTAAGTTTTGCCTCAGAAAAGAGTTGTCATGTCCAGATGTAATCTAGATTTATCTTAGATTTTTGTTTGCTATTTTAATTCAATATTTCTGGCTTGCCAGAGCATCACTTACTGTATGGAGTGAACAGAACGTGTCCCTGCAAAACATAACAGCTGTTTGAATTTTCTTTTGTTCCAGGGTTTGAAATTCTAAAGCAGATGCTGTCTGAGGAAAGGGTGATTCCTCACCTGCCTCTGTCCAAGATCTGGGAGTGGCAGGTGGGGGTGGCTTGTCGCCAGACGGGTCACCAGCGGCTCAAGGCCATCCACCTGCTGCTGAAGATAGTGCAGTGCAGCAGCCAGGGGTGAGTGCACTGCTCCTCATCCTGCACCCATGGCAAAGGGAAGGGGAAGAAAAAAATTAACTAACACTCTTTTGAAGCAAAAATACCCCTGTGATATGAAGCAGGAATTCTTAATTTGCCTGTCGGATACAATTCACGGCGCTTTGGTAGCAGAAATTTTTTTACTTTCTCTTCTTTCCTGGCCTTTAAAAAGGTCCAGTGAATTCAAATGTCATTGTAAAGAAAAGAAGATCACCCCCAAACAGGAAAAAGGTAGATTTCAATTAGTGTTCTAGAAATGTATTCTCTCTGTATTAGTTCTACTTCAGAATTAAGGTAAGGATGAAACAATAACCTGGTGAAGTGATGATCTGATTCTCTGTAAAGTAAATAGGTTTTAAGTTAGTATTTTTAGTTGTACAACTTAGCCTGTTATTGAGCTGTAGAAGGGATATGTGTCCTGAAGCTTATGTATGTATGGCATGAGTATTTCTAGATGCAAGAGCATTTAGCAAAGTGGTTACTATTTATTTGTAACTATCACAAATGTATGGTTTGGTTCTTTTAAATTTTATTTGGTTTTGGTTTCCCTCCCACTTCCCCGTTCCCAGAAATGGGCATGGTGGTTACTCACTATTTTAAATTGCTTTTTCAATTATTTTAAATTACTTTTTTTTCCAGGGACTGTGACCTCACCTTATTGAAGCCACTTTGGCAGCTTTTCACCCATATGGAAAACAACTTGTGTCACGAAACAGCCAAGCCTGGTATTCTCCTTCCTCTTCATCGTGCACTGGCAGAACTCTTCTTTGTGACAGAAAACAGAGTTACTGTAAGCAGTTCCTGTATTTGTATCCTTCCTTTCCTCAGTGCTGAGAATGATAGAGAATTCAGTGTTACACTAAAGGCAGTTTATCTTGGTGAAGTCCCTCAGAGCTACAGAAACATTAACAACTTTCTCTTATGGAGTGTGGCAGTAAATTCTAGTTAGAAGGCAATTCTGTTGCCTTATCCATCATGGGAGCTTAAGTCATGACTATTAAGGCCCTAAAGCCACTCTATTCTGAGAGGAATGCTAGTTTAATAATTAATTTAAAGGTATTTGCATGTGGTTTTCATTGAGTTGATTTTGAACTATGAAGTTCAGTTGATTTTTAAATATGAACAATGTAATGAGCTCATTTCTGTGATTTAGTCCAGGAGAACTTGTGTGCAGTTCTGCTACCTTTGGCTCTTGGGGATGCTCTAATGATCATCATTTTAATGTTAATTAGTAGAATATCACCTTTGGTAGAACCCTTGGTGTTCATTGCATGTTTTGTGGCTGCAGGAGCTTGGATCTCTACAGGAGTATTTGCTTGCCTTAAATACTGAAGATCATCTTCATCGCTGCACAGCACAGGTAGGATTGCACAGCCCCAGGGCTGGCTGGGTCTGGGATCTTCATGGCACACACTGAATGATTCCTCATTGCCCAGTGGAGTTTATAAAGAGATATTAATGTACAGTACCTTGACAGGCTTCTGGAAGTTCTGAGGGAATTATGCACAAATGCTTTTCTGGGATATTGGGAAGAAATTCTTCCCTGTCAGGGTGGGGAGGTCCTTGCACAGCTGTGGCTGCCCCATTCCTGGAAGTGTTCAAGGCCAGGTTGGATGGGACTTGGAGCAACCTGGGGTAGTGGAAAGGATCTCTACCTGTGGCATGGGGTGGAACAAGATGATGTTTAAGGTCCTTCCCAACCCAAACCATTCCATGATTCTATGTTTCTATTTCTGTTTAGTTCCATACAAAGATTTTTCTACACTTCGGGATTGAGGAGAATACTTGTTGTGACTTTGTTTTTCCTTTTCTCTTCCAGGCCCTGAAAAACATTGCTGCTATCAGCCTTGCCATTAACTATCCAAACAAATCAACAAGTTTCTGGAATGTTTAATACTGGCTCAGGCCGGAGTGCATGGGATAGAGTAGTTTGTCCATAGGACATTGGAACAAACATCTTAACTCCGTTCAGGAAAAGTTCCTTCAGCTTCAGTGTATGAGCACTCTGCAGCCTTCCTTCCTTCCTTCTTCCTTCCTTCCACCTTGATGTAGAATTTGTAAAAGTAACAGCTCACTTCAAAGAAAAAGCACATCTTGAAGTAACTCACGCGTCGCCTACAGTTATGTATGCACATATTGTAGCATGTTAGAGTAAACAGAACAATATTGTTTTTTATTCAGAGGAAGTAAAGGAAAGAAGGTAGCTGAAGTAGGAGAATGGAAGGACCCCACGTTGGTATCATCTGCTCCCAAGGAATCTTGCTCCATGGAACATGTCAGCTTCAGAAAACACTGCTGAGCTCGGGGTGATGCCATCAGCAGCATCTGATGTACATCTTTGGGGTGAAACAGGAAAACCAGAATCTGGTGGCTGCTGCAGAAATGGTCCTCACTTGAATCCTGTCATTTTTGCTTTGGAGGCTACTACCCAAGGAAAAGGATTTCAATTCTTACTAAACTCCAGGTTGTAAAACAAATTGTGGGTGATTTGCAAAGCTGTTGAAGGATTCCACTTTCAGAGCATCCTCGTGCAAGAGCTTGATGTTTCTCCTGTTCTTTGATTCATTCATCTGGGTCACCTGTTCTTACCTTGATTTATCTCCAATGTATTATTCCAAATAGCCCTTTATTGTAGTGCAGAGAGCAAAGTCTGGGCCTCAGTCACAAGGCAGTGGTGATATGAAGGACTGAGGATTTCTCAGATATCACATCTTTACAAGAAATTATTCACAAGCCTTTTTTTCTTTTAGTTATTTCAATATTAGTGGTTTAGGAGGTCCTTCTTGGCAATGTTGGGAACCCAGACTCTCAGCACTCAGGGTGGGGTTAATGATCAATCCACTCTTATTTTACAGAGCAATAACCACATTCCTCTTAGTGAACATGGAATGAATTGCAGACCTTCTGTGCTGAAATAAATTGGCTTTCTTCCTGCACAGCTACATTGGTTATTCCCTTTCCAAAGAGTTGAAAAGAACACAGAAAGATTTGGGGGTGTATTTTGTGTACCACTGTTTGTAGAGCTGGTCTGTCAAATATAAATTCAGATTACTTTTAATGCTAATTATTTTCTTCTTCTCTTCTTCACTCCAACATTGGGCTATGGAAAAAAAAGGCAGCCAAAAGCTCTGGTAGTAACTGGATGCAAGTTGTGTAAAGCAATGGCTCTGTCAGGAGAGAATGTATTTATTGACCCTGCTAGTCCAGAATTTGAGTGGTGCTCAAATACCAGTGCTCAGGAGCCTTGCTTTGGGGGTTTCCTCTGAACTAATGCTCTTTTCAGCTGGGGTTGGAGTTTAAGGGTGGCCCAGTCTCCCTCTGAGAGGAAAACATGCAGTAATACATCCCCTGCAATTTTTTTTTATGGCCTCTTTTGTTTTGACTTCTGTTCAGCCTGGTGAGTGCACAGCGAGTGCTTGAATCAAAATGTGATTATTCTGCCTGAAAGACTTAAAACTGAAGACCAAGAAACACCCTGGTGAAGCCATTGCCTTCAGGAATGGCCCTCTTAGCAGATGAGAATGCCAGGATTCAGGAAAAGTGTAGTATTTGTCAAAGACTGAAAGGAAGCAGAGAGATGCTGCTCTGCAAGCCCTCCTTGAGCATCCTGAGTTAATTTCCTTAAAGACGTCACGATGGGAAGGGAATTACCAAGCTCTGGTGTATCTTTAAGCACGGATCATTCTGTTCCCACATCCAGGGGAGGTGTTTGGGTTTGCAGCCTCCCTGCAGGGCTGCCAGAGATCCCTGGGGAACCAACAGCTTCACACCTTGTCATCACTTGAGCAGATTCTGGGCACGGGGAGTTGCTCCATCAGAGACATTCCTAAACTGCCCTTAGGGAGTCCTGTGGATGGGGAAGGTGAGCACTTGGAATTTGCTGTTCTGGAGCAGGAGGACTTCTATTCACTGCCTCTGTGGGCATCCATGGCTGAGAAATCATGGATCTGCAAAGGGCTGCTGTGCTGAGCTGTGCAGCTGCCGAGACCTGCCTGGGCAGTCAAAGAAGGCTTTTTCTTTTCTCACGTCAGGGATGAAGACTGTAAATAAACCATTCACAGAACCTCTCACAGCTCTGTCATAGTCACTTTTTTTTTTTTCCGTTGGACTGTCCTTTTGCTTTCTGGATGAAGACATGAGGCTGCAAGGATGACACAGGAGTGGCCAGAATTCCTTACTAGGCATTACCACTCAACTTACTCTACCAGCAGTGACTGGCCTCGTGAGTCAGTCGTCTTGCCCTGAAGGAACTGTGTAGGAACAGTGTCCACTAAATATAATTTCTACCCACTAGATGGAACTGAAGGACTGTGACCTGAGTTGACACTGAATCTGTTGCTGCCTTATAACTCAAATCATTAATTATGGATTTTTTAACAGACAAGAAACACTGATTATTTTTTTTTCTTCTGGTAGCTCTAAAGAAAGAGGAATAGAATACCAATAATGAATATTCATTATCAATCACATTTTGAAAAATTATGCAGAAGTTCCAAGTGGATGTGAATGATGCCATTGAATTGTATAAAACTGTCTGGAAAACAGGTATGCTGAAAAAAAAAAATGTGCCTAATATAAGAAAAACTAAAAAAATTGTCCTGCCTGAATCACCTATGATGTGTTTAAAACAAACCATATTGTTCCTAATGATACATTTGACTTGCTTTCATTAAACACTTAAAAACGAGAGTTTTATAATTTCTTTTCTTACGGGTTTACTACTTTGCAATTTTTATCAGTTGTTTAAAATATATCAGACCTTTAGATTTATTCCAGTTCAGTTCAACATGTAAAAAAAGAAAGCTACAGATGTGGGTAAAATATGCAAATGAAGAGAAATATATTGTAAAAATTCTATAAAAACAAAAAAAGTACAACATGGTGTCTGTTTCTTGTTTGCTTTCTTCCTCTCCTCGCTGAATGTTTAATGCTGGAGTTTGAAGTGAGATCCAGGGTTTTTCACAGGAATCCTCATTTTCCATGCCTGTAAGCAAACCTGCCTGTCCTCATGTGGTTGGTAAATATCTGATATTACATCTCACTATGCAGGAACCAGACTTGTGGAGTCATCTCTTAAATTCCAGCCCTGCTGTTTACATTCCAGTGGCCTTACCCTAAAAATTCACTTTTCCCATGGATATCCATTAGTTTCAGTGCCTCTGTGTATTTATTTTGAGACCTGAAATGCACAGCTGGAGGCCCCAGATGTTTCCAGTAAAACAGATTTGTATTGGTTGGTGTTGATTCTAATTAGTGATGTTTATCAGCAGAGGTGCTTTTGCCTACCTGGTCCAGTGGGTTTCATTGAAAATGAACCAAATTGAAAAAAATTGTAAAAAAAACAAATGCCTTGGGTTTGGCTCGAGGAAAGGGCTGTGTGAAGTCAACATCTTCCTGTATTTGCCTCAAGCTGCAAGTTGTTTCCTTGGAGAATGGTCTAATTAGGTAATTTTATTAAGCACAAATAAATAATAGGATTGTGAGGGTGTGGGAGAGTGAGGACTGTTCCCTCAGGTTTGAGGTTTCAGCTGATAAACCTGAACAAATTCAGTGTAATTGCTCTGAAGTGCAGTGTGCTGCCAGGCATTGGAATGGAACAGAGCACTTTGGATCTGCTTTTCAAATCAAGTTCATTAAGACTCTGTTTCTTCCAAGAGATCAAAAAAATTAAGCTGCAAGTTAGCTTAGAGGTGGGTGACTTCTAAAAATCTGCTTTTAGGAGAAGGCTGAGCTATGTTTAAAACAGAACTGGCCCAACCCCTGCATTTTCACAGCCCAGCTCAGGTTTGGTGTTTCCAGTGGATCTTGTAAACAAACATGAGGGCAAGACTTGGCTGTTTATATCCTTTTAGACCTGGAATGAATGTCTGCAAGTCTGGGCACACTGGGGCAGAACAAGGTGCAGTAATCTGATTTAGTCCTTCCCCTTTTCAGTGGGGAATCCCCCAGAAGTGAGATCTGTTGGCTCTGCTGGGGGAAGCACCAGCAAAAGCATCATTCCTATTTCCAGGGGACAAAACCACAACCATGGAAGCCTCAAAAAGCATGACCTGGCCTTAAGGGAAAACTCTAGAATGTTAGAAAACATTAGTGTATGTAAAGAGGTTGGTTTTCAGCACTGGACCAGGAGGTCAGGCTGGATGATAACTGGAACAAAGAATGCCTGTTGGTAAAATGGCCTGGAAAAACAGAACTGTGCTGGGATTTGTAGGGGGAAACCGAAATCTGGCTCACCTCACCTCTGTATTTAAAGCAACGTAGTCAACCCTTATTGAAGTGAAAAAGAAATTCACTGTGAATAAGGAAGAAATTAAGTAAGAGGTGAAGGAAGTAAGATTAAAGCTCATTGTTTCCATGACGGTCAGATCTAATGTAATGAGGTCTGTTCTGCAGTAAAATCTTTCCTGATTTTTACCTAAGAAAGAACAAATAATAAAAAGTTCATGCTCAGCTCCAGCCCAGACTGCAGTGGGCCTCACATGTGGAATAAACACTTAAAAAAACCCCTAAACTCCTTTTTTTCCTCCAACTGGAAACATCCACAAGCATTCCTGATGAATAGATGGAAATCTCAGGCAGTTTTGTAGTGGTCCTTAGCATTTAGAGATTCCCATTCCTTGAATGCAAAAAGTCAATGTTTGGATTTAGGGAGCATGAGAAAAGAGGGAGAGGAGGGATAACTGGGCTGTGTTGAAAGATGGGGTCTTTCCCCCCACGTGCTGAGCAGTATTTCCTACTAATCCTTTTCTGACAACTGCAATGAATTTTTCTTCAGCTGGTTTCTTCTTTCCATTCCCCACTTTATTGTCTGACTTCCCATAATCTTACTGCATAAATCTTCCTGCATCTTGGAGGTTTTTTTCCTTAACATTTGCAGTGCAAATAACAAATATTTAAACTCTCATTGCATGGGAAAAGTCAGTTTTATGAAACCTGAGGAAATGTGAAGTGCCTGCAAATGTTTGTCAGTGGTACCTTCTCTCCCAGGCTCATTTCCAAAACACTTGGTTGGCATCTCCTCACAGCTGAATCCTCACATCCAGCAGGTGTTGGTAAGGCCACACCAAATTCCTTTTAGCTCTGTATAAAGAGTCATTCCCCTTACACTGGCACAGATTCCCAGAGAAGCTGTGGCTGCCCCTGGATCTCTGAAGTGTCCAAGGCCAGGTTGGAGCAGCCTGGGATGGTGGAAGATGTTCCTGCCATGGCAGGGGTGGGATGAGATGAGCTTTAAGGTCCTTTCCAAACCCATTCCATGATTCCCTCATCTTTTAGACACCTTGTGGTGTGGGCTGGACCTCCATTCTCACCTTGCTGCCTTTCAGACACCCAAAGGTTTTAACCTCCTCAACCACTTAACATTTCTAAGAACCAGCAAAACACCTGAGGAATCACAGGAAATGTTTCCCCTCATGACTTCATGCTTTCTAATCAGCAAAAGCATCCTGTACAGATCATCCTCTCCAACAAGTCATCTCCCACGATAGCACCTCAACATGACTATGTAGGTAGATATTTACTGGGGCTTCAGTTCATCACTGTGCTTATCTTGGATCAAATTAAATACGGCATTAAGGTCTAATCTCAAGCACATCTAGTTCAGCTTTTAAAGGTAGGCTTTAAATTGGTTTTGTTGCCTTGGAGCCTAAACAGAGCATGCTGCTGATGGGAAGTGCGCAAATCGCGTGGCTTTCCCTCGCATCCTGCAGAATCTGCAAAGGCAGAAAACAAAAAGATGAATTGTTGAGTCAGGAGAAGTGTTGAGTCAGGAGACCTTTAGTCTCATCATCCTGCTTGAGAATAAGTCATGTCTGCGTTTCTTACCCTTCTCCTCTACATCAACCACCCACGGGAAGCTCATTAATCAAAAATGTCAATGGTTTCCCATAAATCCCCCCACTCACACCTTGGGGTTTTTGTTCCTCTGAGCAGCAGGTTGGACTCTTTTCTCCCCGCCAATGTTTTCGTGTGGGGGGAGTGGGGGTGGTGGTGTTTGTTTGCTTGTTTTGGTTTTTGTTCCTTCATCCTGTGAGTGTTAATATTTTAAAATAACATTTCATCCTCTGTGGGGTCAGTATTGGCTACACTACCGGATTTTAATCAACATCATCTTTTTCCCCCCACTCAGTCGCCAGTTTCAAAATACACCATGAGGTGCTTGATCTTTTGCCGCCTTATTTTTCTGCAGAAGATGGCTCAGCCTGGCATCATCCCAGAGCTGATGGCATCTAGCAGGGTGTGCTCTGTGCTCTCTGCTCTGCCTCCTGCCTTTTCCCCAGGTCAGGTCAGGCAATCCCGTGTGTGCAGAACCTGGGGAGCTGAAAATAGCTGCTTTGTTTACCAGAAACGCTAAGGTAGAGCAAATCTCCCCTCACTTTTGCACTGATAACGTTTAGCACCGGCAGAGCTGCTGCTGGGAGGTTATAGCTTCCCTTTAATTAAGAGAATTAAAGAGAAAATTAAGAGAAACAAAGAGAAAATTAAGAGAATCCCCCCGCATAGAATTGAGGTGGAATATCCATGGATGAGGAGCATGGACTGATGTCCAGGAGTTCCCAGTGTCTCTCCCCCGTGCTGGCGGTGCACTGTAGGAATTACGCTGCTCCAGAGGCTTCCCCCCAGCCAAAACCAATGTTAGCAGGGCACGAGAAAGATCCCTGCATCCCTTGGGGTTTTGCCCTGCTTTGTCTCAGCGCTCCATGCACCTTCCCGCTGGCAGCGAGGGCTCAGGGCAGCCGCGCTACCTGCGCTCTCCAGGCTGCTGCTCCGAGAGCTTCTCCTGCCCGAAAATCCCATTTCCTCCCCGCCTCGCTGCCTCAAGCGCACGCCGAGCCCTCGCCAGGCAGCCGAGCAGGGAGCTGCCAGCCGGGAACGGCGTGTCCTGTCCGGGGCTGGGGAAGCTGCTGTTCCTTACAGCCACCCCCGGAGCGGCTGCCGCTCTGCCCGCCGTGCTGCCGGGGCTGCAGATGCACCGTTCCCGCGGCTAAAGCAGCCCTGCAGCATCTCCGAGCTGCCAACCCCCTGTGTGGCACGGCTGGGGTGGCTCTGGGGTTTGCATCGCGGGTGTTATTCCTGGGCTCCGGGGAGTGAGGAGTTTGTGTTCCCTGTGGAAGCCCTGGGCTGGATTTCCCGCAGAAAGCAGCACCCCACACCTCACCTCACACCGGGGCAGCTCTCGGTGGCAGCCCTGGCCTCCCCTGGCTTGTGGCCAGTTTGTTCCCTCCTCGGGATGTGGCTTGTGGCACACAGGTGACCCACCAGCCCTTTATAGCCCTGATGGACACAGCAACGATGCCACCATGGGCTGCCAGTGCCACTGGTCTATCGTCCTCCCAAGGCAAGCTCTTTTTTCTCCTTTTAAGACTTTTCCTCCTTGGTGTGGAGAGCAGTGGCTGTACAGGAGGTCACACAGTGGTCAGTGCAACTCATCCTTGGCTTTAATTACAAAGCAATCCTTTGGGGAGCCTGGGAGAAGTTAAAGCAGACAATCCCAGCTCAGCCCCAGCTGGTGAGCAGCTGGTTCACTTGGGCATTCAGGAGCTCCTGTGTGTGGCAGAACTCGACCTGAGTGTGAATCTCCCTGGGCAAAGGCTGCTGTTGGTGTCCTACCACTTGTCCCTGACAGCTCCTGGCTCCCAAGCCTGGCTCTGCAGTTTGACCCTGGGAGCTTCTCTTTGGTGGTACAGCCAAACTCCTGCCTCAGACACATCTCTGCTGCCTGCTGGATCTCCCAGGAGCTTTTTGCTGCATCAAAGCCCCACTTTCTGCAGGGGCTGTAGAAGAAAAAAGGCAAGACTGGAGCCTGTTTGGAAGTGCTGCACCCCTGGACTCTGTGTGGTGGCTATTGGGTTGACCGGCTGCTGTTCATGGTTTAGTTTTGGGTGCTGCCATCAGGGCTCTGGGAACTGCTGCACAACCCAGCAGCACTATTCCCCCTCTCCCATTGTGTCTGGGATGGCAGCAAGGGAGGCTCGAGGGTGATGTCCAGCAAAGCACTGGGCAGAGCACCTGCACTGCCCACCCAAAGCTTGGGCACCTCTGCCAGCCAGAGACCTGCAGCCCCAGGCTGCAGCTGAATAGGGTGACACTGGAAAGGCAAAATCTGCTAACAGAGCTGGGTGATCCCCAAAATAAACCATCCCTTTGGGGTGCCTGCTGCAGAGGCAGGACCCTGCCGTGGCGCTGGGAGCAGCCCAGTGCACAAACACCCATTTCCATGGGAGAATCCCCCCTGGCTCTGCCCCCGGGCGATGCTGCAGGAGGCAGATTTGTGCTCAGTGCTCGGTGCCTCCGTCCTGATTTTTCAGCACTTGCCTCCCACGGCTGTGATCCAGCGCCGGCGCCTTCCCGGGAAACCCTGCCAGCTCATAAACCACTTCTAATCTCTCAAGAAGGTCCTTTGTGCAGCCTTTTGTCAACAGGGCCTGTCCCATTGCTATAGCTACGGCCCCTTGGCTGCCGGACACACCTGTTTGTTTTTCCAGCTCCTTTCTGTTGCCGTCAGATTTCTCTGCCACCTAAATAAAAATACTGAGAAAAGCCCTGCCCTGGTCCTGCGCCCTCCTCGCCCTTCCCGATGAAGGAAACTGCTTGCTCCCCTGGGATCAGCTTTCTGCAGGCAATGGGCTCAAAGCAACCTGCTCAGCCAGAGCCCCTTGGCATGGCTTTGTTTTGTGGTTTTTCCCCTTAAAATTGCAGTGTGCAGCAGGGCTGGGCATGGTGCTGTTTGCAGCCAGGTGAAGCAGAAGGGTCAGGAATGGTGATGCTCCAGTGGCCCATCAGCAGAGATTTTACAGATCCATCATGGGGTTTTCTCATTGAATGCTTCTCTCCACATGCATAAATCTCCCCAGAATTAGTGCTTTTGGGATATCAACCTCATGTGTCCTCTTGGGCAGCTGGAAGTGTGGAGAGTGTGGAAGCTCAGCACAGTGTGGAGAGAGGCTTTTCCCCTGTAGGACTCTGCTTTCTCTGGCACCAGGAGTCTCCCCAAGTGTTTGCATTGCCTTTTAGAGACACTTTAAAAAGGAAAATATCCCACATTCATGAGCTGTGGTAGTTGTGTTCCCAGGGAAAAACACAGAGATGGAAACTACCCTGGGGAATCTGCCCTTAATTTGCAAGGTGTTTCTCCTGCACCAGGTTCAGATGGCAATGGGTTTTAACATCAATTCTGTGAGGAAAGAGGACTTATTGTGACTTTTTCAGGGTGACTTGACCCCAGGAATCCTGCCTTTGTCATTCCACACTTCATTTCTTCCCCTTCCAGATGTAGCTGAGGTTTGATCCCATCACTAAGGCTGTAGGATCCACAGGTTTTGCCTCCCTGCTCTGCTCCTCGGCAAGGCTGAGTCACTCTCTCTGCTGCCACTGAGTCACTGCTGCACCAAAATCACCGAGATCAGCGGGACACCTCCGGGAAACCTCTGGAGCCAGGCAGACAAAGCCACCCCCGGGCTGCAAGGCTGAGTCCTCCTGTGCCAGAGCCCTAAAGCTTCCTCCTGGCACCCAAAGTGATGCTGACAAGGAGCAGGGAGACACCTGCACAGGCCCAGAAGGGCACAGACACATTATGGTCTTGGTGAAAAGGATGGGATGAGGCAAGGAGCTGCTCCCAGGATTTGGAGCTGTTTTTGTGCAACATAATAATTAAACAAGATCTCTTCATTTCACCCAAATGTTGTTTATTGTCACGCTGCTTTGGCGTCGCTTCTAAATATTTAATGTGTTGGAAATTGTATTTTTGATTAATGGGATGTATTTGGTGTGTTGGTTATAATTTTAAAAGGGGGGAAAATTACCTTTAATGCTCTTAATAAAACAAGGCTGGGTTTGGCAACACCACTAAGGCCTTGCACCTTGTCTGCCCCATGCATGTTCTGAGCCTCAGCACTGTGTTCCAGCTGTCAGGTCTTGCCTGAAATTCAAGATATAACATCAGCTACGTCCCTGATTCCAGCTCTGTGGGGACACACTGCTGCAGGCTGGCAGTGATGCTGCACATCTGGAGCACAGGCACATCTGGGCAGCTGCTCTGGGAGGGACTGAGCAGTGCTGGCATGAGCCAGCAGGAAGGGCAGGGGAGCAGCTGAAGGATTCCAGGGATGCCCTGCTCTCCCGCTGCTCATCATCCCACAGGCAGACAAAACCAAGCTGCTGTTGGTTGGAAAATCAGCTTTTCCAGGAGAAATGGGTCAGGATCAGCTGGACATTCCTGTAACACAGAGGGAGCAGCGTGTGGCAGCAGCTGCCCTGCTCACAGTCCCATTTGTCTTGGAGGAAAACATCCAGTTTTGATATTTAAGATTTCCAGCAGTGGAAAATTCACAGCACAGGCGGGTTGGGGAGCCAGGCGTTAATTGGCGGAACTTGTAGGAAGAGTGTCCCTCCAGCTCTTTTCCATTGGAAAATCCAAAAGCTTTCTCCAACTGTTGATTCCTCATAAAAACTAAAGCAAAACATGCTGGGTGGGGAAGTAGGGGTAAAGGAAGATCTTGACAATGTTGGAGCAGCTCTTTTCACTCCGTCAGGACAAATATTTACATTTTTTTATTGTAAAGTTACTCTTGTTTGGAAATAATTTGTTTTATTTTGCACTCTGTTACCAGCTTTGACAAATCACAAAGAAAACAAAGTGACTTTGCAGAAATATGATGTTTTGGCTAAAGAAGAACAACTTTTTTTTTTCCCTAATTTTCCCTGGGAATGTTGACATTTTGGGGCATTTTCCAGCTTGGAAATTTCACAGCAAGCTCTCATCCCTGTTTCTCCAGCTGTATCATAGAATAATAATAATTCTTGCAGGGTTAATAAATCTTATAATAATTTTTTAATCCATCCTGCACTGCCTGGTTCTGGGGACTGCAGCCATCTGCAGCACTTCCT
Organism: Lichenostomus cassidix; assembly: GCF_008360975.1. Lineage (NCBI taxonomy): Eukaryota > Metazoa > Chordata > Aves > Passeriformes > Meliphagidae > Lichenostomus > Lichenostomus cassidix. The sequence continues at coordinate 3,821,220 of NC_139499.1, forward strand.
ATCGCTGTGCTCAAACCCACCCAGAGCATCTGCTGGGATTGAGTAAATCAATTAGCAATCATTAACAAACGAGCACTGCAGGTTGCACCTAGAGATCATGCAAATAGCATTTGAAAATAAAATCTTCTACTGCAAACCCATCTCTGGCTGGGTGAGCACAGGTGTGTTTTCTCCCCAGAACATCCCTCCAGGTGTTTTCCCTGCACTGGGAAGGATGGAGAGGTTCAGGTAATTAGTGCTGGGGATGTAAAAACAGCTAATGAGGCCAGGGGATGGGCTGGGGGGTCACATCCCTGCCCATGGTGGAGAAACAGGTGAGAGGTGAGGGTTGGGAGAGGTCCTGGGAAGGCTTCAGACTCAGAAGTGGCTCTGAAATGGTACCACATCATGGCCAAATCCAGTCTTAGCTTGGGGTTTTCCTTTGGGATTAAAGACCCATTAAAACCCTTCTGTCCCTTCTGTGGGCTGCAGCAAGGGGGACAGAAGCACTTTGCATCCCAAAGCTGGTGACACCACACATGTCCCCAGGACAATAGCTCCAAAGTCACAATGCTTGCCATCCCTTTCCCTCCCAAAATCTTTGGCTCCTGCACACCCAAACTCCTCCAACCCAAACGTCTCTCCTGCAGCAATCAGAGCCTGTTGTGATGCATCCCAGCACTGCTGGGTGTGCAGGAGCTCCATGCTTTCCTGCTGCAGGGCCATTCCCTGTGGGAGCTTTGCTGCAGGGGTCTGGGGATGGGGGAACCATGCCAGCCCCTCCTCAGCAGCATGAGCCTCGCTGTCCTTGGGGATGTGCTTGGGAAAGATGTGACATTGAGGTGCTGTGTCCATCCCACAGTGAGCCATGAGCACACCTGGGAGCTGTGGCTGGGGGTGTCCTCTGTCCCAGCCATGGTCCTGATGGCATCCCTGGCTCCCAGCTCATTCCTCACCCGGGGCTGGAGGGTTTGCAGGGGTGGATTGTAGGACAAACACCTCACAATCCATGAGCTTTCTGCTGGAAACCTTCCCTTTTAGTGACACTGTGTGGCAGTGGGGGAAGTCAGTCCAGGCTTGCAGGGGTAGGGAGCTGGTTCAGGGGTGTCAACAGGGCTAAGCTCTGCCTAGTCAGTCAGGAAGGAAAAGGGCAAATCTCTCCTTTAAAGCCCTTCTCAGGGAGCCCACAGCCCTGGTGATGTGTGCTGTACTGCCCAGGGTGGGATGTGCAGTGTTTGTGTGAGATCTTCCTCTGCTTCCAGCAAGTCCAGAATCACATCCCACCCTGCATCTCCTGCTTTCAGCTCTCCTGGTGAGCAGCTCTGCTGTCCCCTGCTCCAGGCTTTCTGCTGTGCACCCATTGCTGTGGGACAGCCCCACGTGTCATGATCAGTGCCAGTGCTTGGGACAGGAGCACGGGCACCCTCTCCAGCACTGCTTTTTGGGACACTCTGGGGAAGAGGCTCAGCAAAGCCCTGGGGAGGCTGGTGGGGAGGGGCACTGCTGTGCCTTGGCAGTGCTGGAGGGTCTTGGCTCCCCCAGCTCGATGCTGCTGCCTGTTCCCTGCTCTCCTCTGGCACATCCTCTCGCTCAATCACTTCCTTCCTCCCGTTTTTCCAGCGGTGCTTGTGCTGCTGTCTCCTGTCCCAGCAGCTGTTTTGTAGCACCGGCTGTTTTGACTACTCAGTTAACTATTTATCCAGATGGAGCAGCTCTGTTGTCATGCTCCTGGCATGTTTTTTCCATATACAAATTCTGTGTCAGAGCGGAGGTGACAAATCCCAACTATCTCTGTGAGGTGTCCGGGGCGTGTTTGCTTTGGCCACGTTCAGCATCCCCAGGTCCCAGCCCTTCTCCAGCCCCTTTTAGACCAAATTTGTGTGGTTTCTGTCCTCCCTATCCCTGCTCTTTCCCTCACACAGGTCCCACCACCAGACCTCGCCCTGGCCCAGCTGCAGTGAGGAACTGGCTGCCTGTATTTTCCTAGCACTTAGTTTTAATCAAATGCAAATCCCGAACGCTTTGCAAACCCGGTGACCTGTGCAGATGTCAATTGCTCTGGCTGTGGATGCTGCTTGCTGCCCTGGGAAGGCACTCCCTGTCCCTGCTGGGGATGGTGGCAAGGGTGGCCCTGTGGCCATTCCTGGCTCTGCTCAAATTCGAGGACACACAGGGTCCCCAGCCCCCAGTGAGGAAGGATTTTGGGACCTGTGCATCGCCCCAGGGCCCAAACACTTCACTGGGGCTTTGCAGCTGGGTCTCTGCAGCCTCAATTAGGGCACAAACCCACTGCAGAGCTCAGCTCCCAAATATGCTGCTTTTTCACCCATTTCTGCTGCTGCACGAAAGCTCTTGGCTTGCAGCTGCCTTGTCCCCAGCAGGGTGGTGTGATCAGCCTTGTAGCTCCCATCTCCACTAGGGATGAGAAATAGCTTCATCTCAACACCTCCTTGAGCAAATTCCTCAGAGGATTTGCACCTCCATCCCACCCTCCAGCTGGCCTGAGGATTTCCCCAGGAGCCAAACCTGTGGCAGATCCCAGCAGAGCAGAGGGTGCCCTTTACCCCTGTGATCCCCTGGAGCACACCAGGGGCCACGTTTGGCTGCTCAGCAGCATTTGCATTGAAAATCCCAGCTTTGAAATGCAAAAAGTGATGTGATGGAAGCAACTGCAGCAGGGAGTCTACAGCAAAGCCTAAATACTTATTTAGAAACATTGTGTTTTCCCTCTGCTCTTGAACTTCATATTTATTTCCTTTGCTCCCTCCTGGCCTGGGGATGAGCAAAGGCTGCTCAGCTCAGGCATGCTGGAGGGGACATTTCTCACCATTCTGAAATTCAGAAATCCATCCCAAACCTCCCTCCAACATTTCTTTTTCTCCCAGCTCTTTTCTTTGCAGAGAGCCTGAAGTTTCCGAGCGCACTTGTCGCTCGGTGCGTGAAAGGAAAGTTGGCAGCTCTCCTGGCTATTGTCATGGCCCCTTATGAAACTCAAGGATTTCAGCTACATTTCCTACCCGCTGACCTTATCGAGGTTCTGCATGTTTTTGGCATTTCTTCATGCACTTGCAGGGTGAAAAACACCAAAGGCACCAGACACCTCACCCCAACCCTTGTAGGGATGCATCTCCTGGGTGAGGCTATTTTAATGAAGATCCATGGCTCCCAGTTCAATTTGTTTAATAAATTCCCTGTTGTTTCTGTTCATGAGTTGTCAGCCAAGCTTTGCTGAGAGGCTCGAGCTCATTTGTGGCTGATGGCTGGTTGCTGAAAGCTTTGCAGCAGCACTTTGGGGTGTTGCAGGACCTCAAACATCCCATCTCATCCACAGGGCTGGGATCCATGGCAAGAATGCGTCCACGTGGGGTTGAGTGATGCAAGAGTGCAATCAGGTCAGAAATGTTTATTTGCAGTCTGTGCTGCTTGCAGGACACTCTGCCACCCTTGGCTGCTGCTGGCTGAACTCTGGGCTGTGCCCAGGGCTGGAGGGCTCAGCCCTGCTGTGTTTCTGTGGAACACAAGTGCACCCTTGGCCAGCAGCCACCGAGCAGCAGCACGAGGGTGTTGGGCTTCCTCAAGCCGCCTGGCCACGGAGATAAGCACTGGAGCAGGAAGTGTCTCACTCCATGCTGGGATGGAGGAGCTTTGGCTGGGCTGGGAGCTGCAGGGCAGCACCAGAGTCCCTCAGCAGTGCTGGGGACATCCCTGGGGTTTGTTCCATGCTTTCCTGTGAGGTCTCCTCCTGGGAATGGTCCCAATGTGGGTATGGTGGGATTGGAGGGAGCAGGAGGCAGGGCAGCCCCTGCCAACATCCCCATCCTACAGCCACATAACCAACCTGGCTGTGACCCCACAAGTAACCTTGTGCCATGAACATGGTGGCACAAGCACCCAGGGGTCTGCTCTGCACTCACCCCAGCAAGGCAAGTTGGAGGTGGTAAGGAGGATGAGTTTAAACTGGAAGAGGAGAGATTTAGATTGGATATCAGGAAGGAATTTTTCCCTGTGAAGGTGGTGAAGCCCTGGCACAAGTTGTCCAGAGAAGCTGTGGTGCCCCTGGATCCCTGGGATTGTCCAAGGCCAGGCTGGACAGGGCTTGGAGCAAACTGGGATGGTGGAAGGTGTCCCTGCATTTGGAAAGGAGGGTTGGAACGAGATGATCTCTGAAGTACATTCCAACCCAAATAATTCCATGATTGCATGAAGTCTCCCCATTTCCCAGGGGAATGGAGCATCTCTCTGAGCAGACACAGAAACAAAGACAGCTCTGTGTGCTCAACATCCACAGCATCACTGTGAGAGCCAACCTGCCTGAGGAAAAGGAGCTTTTGGCTTGATCTGCACAAGCATTCAGGGATTTCCTAAGGGTGGGGCATAGAAAACCCCTCTGTCCCAGTGATGGTGTCAGGGCAGGACACTGCACCCTCCCCTGAGCTGGTGTGGGGAGCTGCATCCAGCTGTGCTTTGCCAACAGCAATTAGCCAACAGCCCTGCTCATGGTGCATGAGAAGGATTCTAATCTGGCTCCAAAAAAGCAAATCGACCCAAAGTCATCTTCACAAACCCAGCCTGGAAATGCAGGAGGAATTCCCTTACCCTCTGCCAACAGTGTCAGCACTGCTCCTGGCAGTGCCTGGCTGGGATGTGGTGTCCCAGGGACTTCCCTGGGCCCTGAGTGCTGCCACAGCCACCAGCTGTTTGCTCCCTGCAGTCCCCTGGGAGGTACCTTTGGAGCAGGGCAGGCAGTGGGATCAGTCACTGGGGCTGGAGGGTTTGCAAAACAACAGCTCTTGCCAAGAGATCCTGGTATTTTACAGAATCTCAGAATCCCAGGCTGGAAGGAACCTTAAGGATCATCTGGTCCAACCTCTCTTGGCAAAAGCACAGTCTCAGTGAGATGGCCCAGCACCACATCCAGCCAAACCTTAAGAGTCCAATGTTGGGGAAACCACCACTTCCCTGGGGAAATTATTCCAATGGCTGATTGTTCTCATTGTGAAAAATTTTCCTCTTGTGTCCAATTGGAATCTCCCCAGGAATAACTTGTACCCAGTGCAGGGTGTGATTTTTTCCTAAAGGGTTCTTGCACACAAGCTTTTCCTGGAGGGAGGGAAAAAAAGATAATCAGATTAAAAAATGAAAATAGCAATAAAGTGGGGACACACATAGGGCTGAGCATCAGCAAGCCCAGCATGTCCTCCAACAGCAGCTCTATTTTGTTTTAATGCAGTGAATGTGGGAGAAAGCAATGGTTTGGCTCAGCACAGCCAGAATGATTCCAGTTATGCCTGGGGTTGGGTCTGTGGTGAGCTCGAGGAGAGAGACCTGACTCACCCAGTCACCAGCAGATCATTTAGCAGTTTTATTTCTTTATTGGTGATTAATGGCAGTGTTTCGTTTCTAATGGAAGGAAATAGGGAGGAAATGGTTTCTTGCCTTCGTTTGTCAGGGATTTGTTTAAAAGGGCTCTCGTGTTCCCTGGAAATAGGTCAGGGTTGTGTATTTCCAGGGATGAGAAGCTGGTTAGGCTGAGGCTGGATGTCAGATGTTTGGATGATGGAGCACTCCAGGCTTTCCTGTGCGTGGCTGTTCCCCTCTCCCTCCCCATCCCTGTCCCCTCGGCCCCACGCCAGGGACACCCTGTGTCTTGGGGTGGATGGAGCGACAGGGTTTGAGGTTCAGCAGCAGCAGCAGCAGCCTCTGGCTGCACAGAGCAGCAGTTAATGAGGTGGAAATGAATTTTCCTGGCTGTCCCTGCAGCAGTGCTCTGCTGCAGGCAGTGTGGTGTGTGCAGGGAGGGTGCATCACCCCCGGGAGATGTGCCCTCCTGAGGGGTTTTGGAGCAGGTGGTCACAGAATGAGAGATTCCAGATTTATGTAGGTTGGAAAAGCCCTCTGAGATCATGGAGTCCAACCATTCCCCCAGCACTGCCAAGGCTGTCACCAACCCATGTCCCCAAGTGCCACATCCACAGGTCTGTTAAAGCCTCCAGGGTTGGTGACTCCACCACTGGCCTGGGCAGCTGTGCCAGGGCTGGACAACCCTTTCCATCAAGGAATTTTCCACAATATCCAATCCAATCCTCCCCTGGCACAGCTTGAGGCTGTTTTCTCTTGTCCTGTCCCTTGTTCCCTGGGAGCAGAGCCTGACCCCCCTGGCTGCCCCCTCCTGTTGGGAGCTGTGGGGAGTGAGAAGGTTCCCTTTTCTCCCTCAGCAGCTCCTCATCAGACTTTTGCTCCAGATTGTCCCTCAGCTCCACTGCCCTTCTTGGGCACACAAATCCATTGGGCACAGAGCTCTTGAAAGGAAAATGCTGGTTTTGAGTGGAGTGAACGTATTGCCCACAACTCCCCCTGCAAAACAGGGACTAGGAGGCAAGAGTGGGCCAGCAGTGTGGGCAGAAGATGGCAAAGCCACTGTCCCATGTCCTTGGGGCTGCCAGGGCAGAAAAGCTGAGATGGAGTCACTGGAATGTTGTGGATGGAGTCAGTGGAATATGGATGCCAGTGGAATGTTTGCTCTGTGACACACAGTGGGATGCAGTGGGAAGGTGTGGAAGGGTTTAACAGGGCTTCACCCCTCATTACTACCCTGGCACTGTGGTCAGTGTGGCACTGGGGGAGTTTCAGAGGTAAATAAGAATGCCTGGTGGTTTAGAAGTACCAATTTCTTGTCAGTTTGTGCATTGAGGTTCAGATGTTTCCACGAGTTTGGAGCTTGGGGCTGAGCAAACCCAGGCATTGGGTCACTTGAGGTGACTCTTGCCACCATCCCAAGCCCCACAGAGAACATGCTTTGATGTCCTGGAGGCCCACAGGAGCCATAAGTGTTACTGATAATCTGAGCCATTAAAAAAATCCATTTGTGCACTAGAAGAACTCAACCTTTGGAAAAGTTACTCATGTTCCTCTTCAGCTGAAATCAACCCATTCCTGGTGGCCATCCTTCCCCAGCCCCACTGCTCTCTCAGCCTGCCCAGGCAGCCTGAGCCCAAAAATCCTAGCAACAATGACATTGTTTTCTATATTTGCATCACGTAAGGCAGAGCAGAGCCGATGACACACCGTGGAGCTGGCAGTGGAGCTGCTATTGATGCCATCTGCAGAGAGCCGCCTCCACACTGCTTCAGATCCAATCCTCTGAGCTGTTTGGCTTGGGCTAGCCCAGGGCCAGCGTTCAGGGGGCTTGTGGTGGCCACCACAGGGCCTGGCCAGGAGCCTGGGGTGGCCCCAGACTGGGGAATCTCTTTGCATCTCTCAGAGCATGGATGCAGAGATGTCACATCTCATCTCTTGGCACACACTGTGTGCACAGCTCCTTCCAGACATCCCCACAAGCAGTTCCAGCAGCAAATGTTCTTGTGATTTTTTGAATTTTTTTTTTAAATCTTTTTATCCAGGCTGCTTCTGATGTAGGAGACAAGGGCTCAGCTCTGCTCCATCTTCAGAGAGATGCAGCTTGGCGGTTTGCAAACACTCTCAGACTTTATGCACCTGGGGATGCTTGAGTTTTAAACGTCTATTTGGCTCTCTGTATTTTACTTAAAGTGCACTTGGGGACTCATAAGCTTGTGTGATCAGGTTGGCTGAGGGGAGAGAGCTTCTGGCTTCACAGGAAAACAGCACGTGTCATTTCACAGGGTGGGAGGAAGGAAGCCAAGTCCTACAGTTGCATCCCACCACTACCAGGAGATGCCCTGCGTGGTCCTTCCTCCAGAGCTGTGAATTTAGGCCTTAAAAAAAAAAACAACCTCAACTAAACCTTGTTTGATATTTTTCCTAAAGAAACTCTGGATTCTAAATATATGCATCCTGGGGTTTACATTTGGAGAGCACTCAGTGCATGTCTACAGCTTGAAACTTGGAGTGTAAAAATAGCACAAGAGCCAAGATTGGTGTGAGAGACTCCAGGAGAAGAGGCAGGCACAGCACACTCCAACTCACATGAAACCTCTCATCCCCCACACAGGGACATGGTGAGCCCCAAAATGCTGTGGGGGTGCAGGTGCAGTGAGGATCCTGCACTGGGGGCTGTGGGCAAGGGGAAAAAAGCAGCAAAAAGCAGCTGGGAGGGAGAATGAACCGGCAGGCTGGGGTTTGATCAGCAGGGCTGTGCTCAGTTGCTGGGACACCACTGGCACAAGGTGAGCCTGAAAATCACTGACTTCTCCCTGCTGGGAAGGGGAGTCAGGCCAGCCAAGGGAGGATTTCCCTACCTCCAGGGCTGCTTGTATTTAGTGTGGTGAAGACTTGCAGATACTAAAAATAATCCATGTGGACCAAAGCCATCTCAGCCCTGGTGGCTCTCGAGCAGGCAGCCCTGTATCAAGCCAGCCCCAAAGAAGCCCATTTTCCTTTGACAGGGTTTTTTGTCATTCCTCCATGCAGGACCAACGCTGGTCATACCCACTGCACTGCTTTTCCTGCTATTCCTCTTCTCAGCTTTGTCCAGGAATAAGAGAAGTGGCTTTGGGAGATGAGTTATCCCAAGGTGCTCATCTTTGTCCCTCGAGCTGTGTGGTTGATTTTCCTCCATGTGCCTGGAGCTGCTGAGCCATGGGCTCAAGGGCAGCATTTCCCATGGTCACCACTGGAATTAGAGGCCATCCTGTGGCACCAGGATGACTGGCCCAGTGGCACTCTGAGCACCACTGGCTTTGGCTTTCCCACCCCGCCATGTCCTGTGCCCAGCAGCAGAACTGCTCAGCATCCCCAGTGCTCCAGAGATTCGGGGTTGAGCAGGAGCAGCAGCATCCTGGGGTGACAGAGAATATGTTGTTGGGTGTTCCTACCACCCTGGCTGAGCGTGGCAGAGAGCTGCTGGCTCTGTTGGAATTGGCAGTGACCTCTGGGCTCCATCATTTCCGAGAGGACGTTTTCCGCTCTCGCGGCGAGGGCAGCAGCCAGGAGGAGCCTCCTTGTCCATGCCAGGGCTGAGTCAGCCTGGTCGTGAGGAAAGGAGTGTGTGTGTGGGGGGAATTAAACAGTCAATCATGCTTTCAGCAAGCCTGAAATCATCTGTGATATTTTTATTTCCAGATTCCCGGCTCCGATTTTTGTGGGAAGGTTGTTCCTGACGTCCCGACCGCGGTGACGCCACGCCGAGGGCAGCCCTGGTGTGCTGGTGCTGGGGGTGGAGAGCAGAGCCTGGCTCCATCCCATCCATCCCAGAGCTCCCCTCATCCCTGCCCCACAAGCTGGGCAAGGGGGGCAAATTTCAGCAGTGAATTTGATTTTCAGCCCCTTGATTGCCCAGGGGAAGGTGGGCACTGCTTCTCCTTGGCTGCCAGCTCTGCCCTTCCATCCAGGCACACCTCAAGGGCTGTGGCACCTCAGAGGCCCCTGAGAGCCACCTGCCATGGCAGGGAATGGTGTGCAAGTGAGAGCACTATTTTGGGAAAGCCTGGGAATGGAAGGAGCCATATGAGCCTCTGCACTTCGGTGAGCAGAGCAAAGAGAGCCGTGCCTTTATGAAAAAACTTATAAAATAAATAAAAGCAAGTAGTTGCCCCTTGGTTTCAGAAGGATGAGATGTGGTGTTTCCCCTTAGAGAAGCTGTGGCTGCCCCTGGATCCCTGGAAGTGTCCAAGGCCAGGTTGGACAGGGCATGGGGCAGCCTGGGATAGTGGAAGTGGAACCCATGGCAGGGGGTTGGAATTAGATGGTCTTTAAGGTCATCTTCCAACCCAAACCATTCCATGATTCTGTGATCTCAGGAATGTGTTTTCTCCCAGTGCCTCAGTCCCTGGAGCAACGTTAAGTGGAGAATTTCAAAAGGTTGGTTTTTCTGTTTTGTTTTCTTTATTTTTGCCTCCTTTGTCCCTGGTTTCTGGCCACAGGCACAGCCTGAACCTGCTTGGCCAAAGCCCAGCAAGAGCAACTAAATCAACTTGATTTGGAGGGATGCTCAGGCATGATGTCTGGAGCTGGGAAACCATCACCAATTCCTCAAGCTGCAAGAAAAAATGGTGGGGGAAAAAAAGCTTTACATCTCCCACAAAAGCCTTGGTGTGAACAGCCGTCAGCAATTCCGGGCTCAGAATCCAAACCGAAACCAACTGAGCAATCACACATGTTCTTTCCTTGGGGAGCCAAAAGCTGTTCCTGTCAGGCTATATATTTGCTCTCTGATTAATATAGGAGTTTTTTGGGTATTTTTTTTTTTTTCAGGGAAGAGAAATGGAGAAGCTGACAGCAGCATGTGAAGTATTTGGCAAACGATTTCTTTTATGTTGCTTGTAGGTAGCACTCAATATATTTGCGAGCTATAAATAGCCCCATACTTATATACCTCCCTCCACATATTGTTTCCACTCCTTTTGCAGACTACCTGCAAAACACAGACACCTCTGAAGCTGTAAATACAGCCATTGCACAGACTGACAGCCCATTCTCCAAAATTTTGATGCAAAACACCTTGGTGTTTTCTGGGGAATGGTGCAGGGATGTGGCCCAGGTGTTTTGGGGTATCAGTGCACCCAGAAGAATAAGGTGTCCTGGTAATTCATGGCAAATTTTCCAGTAGTTGAGAAATTTTCTGGCTGTGGGTGTCAAATTGGGGCTTCTCCTTTCAAGATGAAAAATACAGTAAAAATTTCGGTAAAGGAGGCTGCAATAAATAAAACCTTTCATTTTGGTCCCTCCAACCTAAACACTTCTATCATTTTTATCCTTTGGGATTACCCCCCATCTTACATAGAGCTAAATCTTTAAAAGGAAAAATTCCCATTTTTTTTCCCTTAAGTGTTGGAACAAGATCCTGGGACTTTTTGGGAAAAGACATGCTGCTGCATTTTATTTTCCCCTGCTCCTTCCAGCTCAATTCCTCAGTCAAACCCATCCCTTCTACACCAGTTGCAGTTTTTTGGCTGCAAACACATCGCACAGTCACTGCCGCGTTTTCCCAATTCTCCGCCTGAACCATCCATCCTGACACTGCACAGCAATGTGCTGGGTTGCCTTTTTTTGTCTCTCGAGGGCTTCCCTGCCTCGAAGCCGAGGGCTTGTGGAGGTTTATCTGTTTTCCCTTTGTTCAGCACTCACGAAAGAGAAAGAGGAAGGAAAGGCGCTGTCGCCCGCCTGCTGCTGCTGCGGTAAAAATAGCAGGGCTGGGGCTGCTGGCCTGGCTGAAGGTCACTTCCCTGAGCCCCACTGCTGCAAATATGGCACAAATGGCCCTTTTTGGCACATTTCTGATGGCTCAGAGACGGGATGCTCATTGCCTAGGTTGAGCATGGAGTTTATTTTCCATTCTAGTGACACATCCAGGGTTCCTCCCGGGTGTCAGGCATGGCTCTGGTGGGATCTCTGCAGCTGGGGAGATGAAGCTGGAACATCCTGAATCCCTTTCTCCCATGCATGGGGTCCAGGCCCCACCGTGGCACTGAAATTTTTTAAAAATATTTTTCAAATTACTTCTTATTTTTCATCATTTTCAATTTATTTCTTTTCAAAATCTCGTGATTTTAATTTTTCTTATAGAATGCTTTCAAGTTTTATTTTTAAATGAAGTACTATAAATTTTTATTTGTTTATTATTACGCCGTGCAGCTCAGCTGCTGGCTGAGATCAGGGCAGCCCCAGGTCACAGCAGGGTGACCCTGGTGACTTGCAGGGGAGCAGGAGATGGGTGCAGGGCAGGGGATCAGCTCCAGCCCTGTCCTCAGCGTGGGCAGCCAATCTCCTAGGAAACTGTGGGAAGGACTCATGCAGCCAGAAACCCCCCGTTTCCCCTTTTCCCACTCTGCAGGCTTAAAAAGAAATTACATGTTAAAACCACAGCTCCTTATCCCGTGCAGTGCTGATGTCCCTTGGATTCCAAAAGCCACCATCCCAGAGCCAGGGTGAGGAGAGATGAGACTGATTTGCACCCCTGGTTACATCCCATATCCTGTGGGCATTTTTGGCTTCAAAGCCACTGTGATGTTTGTCCCCTGATGATGTACATGAGCAGACAGACAGATCCAGCTCCTGGTGCTGTGATATCCTGCAATTCCTGCCTGGCAGCAGAGGAGAAAGCGCTGAGGATGTGAAAGAGAGAGGCAAATCCTGGTGATGCTGCTCCAGGGCTGAGTGTGTCTCCAGCCCTCACCCTCCCCACGGTGAACACCACATCTCCATGGAGAGCAGGAATCACTCCTTCTGCCTGCTGAAAACCAGACCTTTTTCCACTTTTGGCTCCTGCTTTTGCTGGAAGGAAACATGGAGTGAAATTTTGCCTGTAGGGAGAGAATTAACCACCTCAGCCCAGCCCCAGGTATATGTGGGACTCTCAGGGCTGCCTGGGAGCCTCCTGTTGTTTTCTCGGTTTTATTTGTTTTCTCTGTTTTATTTGTTTTCTCTGTTTTCTCTGTTTTATTTGTTTTCTCTGTTTTATTTGTTTTCTCTGTTTCCCGAACTCCAGCAAAATTCCCGGAATGACACACCACAAAGGCACGGTTTTTTCCAGGAGGCATTTTGCATCAGGGAAAGTCCCATCTGAATATCAGAGCAAGTGTCACAGTGTTTCCCCTTTAATGGATATTAATGTATTTTCCTGCCTTTGGAAGGAATTGGAATAGAGTTTAAAAAAAATTCATAATGGGCCAATACAGGTCTGGATTCATAAACAGAGGCTCCTGAGTGTGCTGGTGGGGGAAAATGCCAGGGAATTTGGAAACACCACAGGATCCTTGCTCAAATCTAGTCTGGGCAACCATTCCAGACATGCCCCAGATGGGACATTGCATTTAGGAAAGCTCCACTTCCAGCTTAACTGTGGAAAGGGCCGTGGAAGAACAGGCAACCTCAAAATGTGCTTTAGAGCTGAAGCTGTAAAAAGTCTGACGCTTTACTGAATCCTATTTTTCAGAGCCATTTGCAGTGGGAGCAGAGCTGGAAAACAGAAAATCCTTGTCCACATGGACTATTCCTTTTCATTTTCCACAGAGATAGCATCCTGCCTGCCTCCAGCTCCTGGGCTGGCCAGGTGTTCCCAGGATGTCCATCTCTCTCATCCATGGCCCCAAGTGGGCTCTGCAGAGCTGGGATTGCTGCAAACCCACATCATCCCTGCATCCTGGTGGGATGCACGGCAGGTCTGGCGCTTCCCTGCCACCTTCAGAGGCTGCATTTGTGCTCCAAGAAGCCAAAATCCCTGCTGGTAATCACACTGCCACACCACCTTGAGGTGCACAGGGCAGCACAAGATGCACAGCCAAGGGAATCGATTTCCAGGAAGGGTGGGAACACCGGAGCTCCAGCCCTGCAGCATCGTGGTGGTGAGGATTGATGTTTGAGCCTTCGGGGAGCAGGATTGACCCACAGCTGCTGCAAGTCCTGGCCAGGGGATTAGAAATAAACCCCTAAGCCTGGCTCCGAAAGGTCGGCTGGCGTGTAACATTTAGAAAAGCCTCAAACTGTTATTTCAAGGAGTATTATTTTTCTTTTTTCTCCGTAGGAAAAGCAAATATCTAAGTTGCTGTGGGAAAAAAAAAGAGGAAAAAAAGGAAAAAAAAGAAAAAAAGAAAAAAAAGAAAAAAAAGGAAAAAAGAGAAAAAAGAAAAAAAAAGAAAAAATAAATAAAGAAAAAAACCCTGTTCCTGACTCTCCCTTGTGGATGGGGATTTGCTGTCTGTGAACTGGGATATGCAGCGAGAGCAAGCCTGGAGCAGAATGGCAAATGGCAGTGGCACTGTCACCTCTAATTAATTAATTAATACCCCTGTGTGTGACAGCCCTGGGGCCAGGGCAGGGCGCTGGATCAGGACACGGGGAAGCTGCACATCCCCCGGGTTGATTTAGGAAGGCGAGAGCTGTTGACAGAAGAGATTCGCAGCTCCTGGTGCCGCATTGGCTGCTCTGTCTGGGTGGTTAACCCTGAATTCGCTCTCCTTGGGCTCTCAGCTCCTCTCCTGGGAGCCACCAGCTCTGGTGAGCTCAGGGGGTGGCAGTGAGATCCAAGAAAAGGTGTGCAGTGCACATCCAAAGGCTGCTGCGTCTGCCACCCACTTCTGGATTAAGACGAGCTTGACCTGAGTGATGGGACGAGATGTGGACCCCAAACCACGCTGGTGCAGAAGCAAAGAGGATGAAACAGTCAACTGAAAGCCCTGTACTTTCCTCCCCCGACCTTTCAAGCCTTAAACCCGTGCTGTGCCTGAGCTCGAGCTCTGCTAACTCGTGTTCTCCATCACTGCCTGGCACGCCGAGCTGAGCCAGAGCCCAGGGCTGGTTACCAGCACACAAGCTGCTCTCTCAGCCTTTCCAGCAAACATAATTTTTTCCCCATCTCAGAGGAACAAAGTGGAGACAAAAGATTAATCTTCCACGGACTGTAAAACCCTTGGAGTGAGGAGTGTGGTGTCGGCTCAGCATGGCTGGCAGCCTCTCTGCTGACTCTGACACACTCTGGGGTGGCTCCAGCCATCCCACTCTCCTCACCCCCAGCCAGGGAGCACAGCAGAGCAAATCCACGGCTTTTGGGAGAATTACTCTTGATTTCCTCTCGTAGAAGCAAGATTAAATCCAAAACTGCCTGCAGTCTTCCATGCCTTGTGCAGCGCTCAGCCCTGGCTGGGTCCTGCTCTTCCTCCCACAGTGCAGCCACGGAATAAAAACCCAACTCCTCAGTAGCCTGGGAGGTGTTAAACCCTTTCCTTTCGTCTTTTTATGGCTCTCTTAAGCGTGTCTACCTCCAAAAGTTATTACCGTGGGGGAAGCCAAGGTAAATAAGGAGGTTTGCCCTTTGTTTCAGGGCTGACCTGCTCCAGAAGGGAATCCCTCAAACTCGGGGGTTGCCAGGGATGGGATCCAACTCCCTCCACAGCCAGGGATGTCTGCAGACCCTTTGCTTGCAATATTGAGTGTGTTTTCACTCCAGTCCATTTTCACTCACTGACTAATTTACAGCTTCCAGTCGCTAATGGTTTTCATGGATTGCTTAATTACAGGTGGGGGGGATGGTGCTGCCTTGTTACCAGGGCTGCCAGATGTCCCCTTTGTAACTCTCCTCTCAATCCTTCCCAGCCTTGTCAAACTTTAACCTTTGTACCTGGGACATCATCTCTGTGCTCTTCTCCACTGGAAGGACTGGAATAATCTGATAAAACCGGGAGAAGCAGGAGCAGCAGCCTGCATCTGGCCTAGGAGGGACTCACGAGTGGGGTGGGTCACTGCTGGGCTGGAGGGACTCCATATTTTCACATCACATCAGCTCTTCCCAGGCACCTGGTGGGAATTTCTCGTACAAGGACAGGCAGAGGGAACTGGGCCTGTTCAGCTTAGGGGAGAGATGACTGAGAGGGGATCTCATCCATGTCTGTCAGTGTCTGCAGGGGGGATGTCAAGAAGATGGACCAGGCTCTTCCCAGTGGTGCCAAGAAATAGAACAAGAGGAAATGGATGCCTAGGAAGTGCCACCTGAACATGAGGAGGAACTTCTTCCCCATGCAGTGACCAAGCACTGGACAGGTTGCCCAGAGAGGGTGTGGAGTCTCCCTCACTGGAGATATTCCAGAACAGTCTAGACACACTCCTGGGCCATGTGCTCTGGGATGACCCTGCTGGAGCACAAAGGTTGGACCAGATGAGATACTGTGTTTCCTTCCAACCCATCCTGGGGTTCTGTGAACCACTCAGCCCCATGAGCCAGGGAGCCCTGGGGCAGACTGGCCAAGGGCTGCACTACTGCCTGGGGGGCTCAGCAGCAGAAATACCACTTTTCCCCCCAAAACACTCATGAGAGGTAGATGAACACAATGGCAGAGCTTGAAATGAGGCCAGACTGCAGGACTGGGAGCTGAGCTTCCTGCAGGAGGCCTTGTGGCATGCTGGGCTGAGCTCAGAGCACCCTCTGCCTCCCACGCCTCAGCTGCGGTGAACCGAAAAAAATGAGTTTATCAAACTGAACCTGCATTTCTTCAGGACCTCCACTCCAGTGGGAGCCGCAAAACACTTTCTATAAATGAATTTACATAGAAATAAATAAGCCAGAGCTCCTCCCCAAGATGTCTGCTGTCACTTCCTCGTGCTGGCTGCTGTCTCTGGCTCTGCTTTGGGTACATTTCTGTAGAAGTTGGGTTCGTCACCCTCCAGCTGTCTCGCCTCTCCCCTCTCAGCTGGAGAGCAGTGCCAGCCACCATCAGCTACAGGCTTCTTCCAGCAACAGTGGGAAAACTGGAAGTACCTGAAAAGTCAGAAGCTGGTGTTCACATGAGGAGAGTCACTGGGAGCAGGTTTGAGCTGGGTCATGGAAAATCTGCTGGAGTGAGGGAGCTGGGTCAGGTGCACTGTGTCAAACAGTCCTGCAGATGTGATGGTGGTGATTAGCTTAGCCGGGCTGTGCAGTGGATTTGGGGGGCAACCCTCCTTTTCCAGATCAGGGCAACTCGTCATGGTGCTGCTGCTGGTCTCTGCTGCATGGGGGAGCTGCTGAAATCAGTCATTTTGCTGCTGGAAGGAGTCATTTAGGTAGCCTGTTGCAAAAAGTGTTGCACAGATATGTGGTGTAACTGGAACTCTGTCTCCTCCAGAGCTGGGCAGGAAGGGGAACCAGGCTAAGCAGGGCAGTGAGAGGGGTTGAGGCCAGGGCAAAACCACAAGTGCCTTCAGGATAAGCTTGTTCCCAAAATACAGATGCTCTGCCTTCTGTGTGGGGACCAGGAGCACTGAGGAGTGTGAAATGTGGTGTCCCTGGATATCTGGGACACACACAGTGAGACTGGTGCTCAGGTTTTGTCACACAGGAGGTGGCTTGGATCCTTTCTCCATCTCCTGTGTGACATGTTTTACATCTCACTCTCCCAAAGGCAGCTCAGCTCAGCCCAGCTGCCTCTCTCTGGATACAGTGCATTGATGGGAACAGTGTCAGTGGTTTCCACAAGTGTCAGGCAGGGATTTATAATTCCAGGGCTCCTGCTGCTATCATACAGTGATAATCCTGATCCCACCAAGGTCAGAGGATGTGGAACTGCTCTGCTTCCAGCAGACTAGGAGAGGGATTGGGGCATGCTCATCTTTCAGCTGGAAGTAGGGTGATGGAAGGTCACAGAAAGCATCATGGTCAGGCAGCCCCCTTGCACCCTCAGCTGAGCTGCACCCACAGCATTCCCACCTCCTTCCATTGCTCCTGATATTATTTACATTATTTTTGTGATGGAAACTTCACCTCTCCTCTTAACTTCTTAAGACACAGCTATTTCCTCTGGACTGTTTCCACTGCCCACAAACCTGCCCACTTCTCAGCCTGGAAATTTGCCGAAACATGGACAGGCTGAGAGAGTTGGGGTTGCTCAGCCTGCAGAAGAGAAGGCTCTGGGGAGACCCTAGAGCCCCTGGCAGTGCCTGAAGGGGCTCCAGGAGAGCTGGAGAGGGACTTTGGACAAGGGTTTGGAGCAACAAGGCAAGGGAGAATGGCTTGACACTGAAGGAGGGGAGATTTAGATTAGATATGAGGAAGGAATTGTTCCCTGTGAGGGTGGGGAGGCACAGGGTGCCCAGAGAAGCTGTGCTGCCCCTGGCAGTGTCCACAGCCAGGTTGGACACTGGGGCTTGGAGCAGCCTGGGACAGTGGAAGGTGTCCCTGCCACGGCAGGGGGTGGAACTGGATGAGTTTAAGGTCCCTCCCAACGCCATCCAGGGCCCGCCCGGGGCAGTGCGGGGATGCTGCCCGGGGGTCGGCGCTCTGCGGGGCTGCCGAGGGGCGGCGCTGGGCTCGGAGCCCCGGGGGAGGCGCGGAGCGGAGCGGGGCGGGCGGTGCCGGCGGGGCGGACCCGGCGCCGGGCGGGCGGAGAGGTGCCGAGGCATCGCCGTGCGAGCGGCGCCCCGTGTGCCTCCTGCGCCCCCGGCCAGCACCCCCGGGCCGGGGCATGGAGGCGGCGCACAGCATCCCCGTGCTCGACGTGCTCCGCCGCTTCGGGGTCAGCGAGAGCTGCGGGCTCAGCCCCGAGCAGGTCCGCCGCAACCGGGAGAAGTACGGCCCCAATGGTCAGTGCTGCGGGACGGGACGGGACGGGACGGCCGCGGGATGCGGGGCGCGGGTGGCATGGGGACACCGCGATGGCGCTAGCGGGACACCGGCACCCTGCCTGGGACCCTCGAGACCGGGATCGGGATGTGGACCGGGAATCTCCCTGTCTGCACCGGGAAGGTCTGGGGTGCTGCCCTGGGTCCCCCCGGAGCATCCCCCCGGAGCATCCCCCGGCTCCGGCCGTGCGGAGGATCGGCGGGGATGTGCCGCGCGGCACCTGTTGATTAGGGCAATGTCTGCTGGCTTTAATTAAAGGCTAATTACTGAGGGTACGGGCGGTCAGGAGCGCCGGCAATTAGCGGGGCATTAATTCCGCTGGCGGAGCGACAGAAAGCGGGGAGGGACAGCGATATGTTGTTACCAGGAAGGAAAGAGGGGAAGGTCTCACTGCCTGTGAGCAATGACAGAGGGAAGCCCCAAACGAGCGGTGAGAGGTGTTGCAGTGGGGGAATCCTGCTCTCCTCTCCCGCAGCCCGGGTGGAAGGGGTAGGGTGGGACTGGCCGTGTGCTGACCCCGCCGTGTGTCACTCTGACCCGCCGGACCCTCTGCCAGCAGCTGGGCATCTTCACGGCACTGGGAAGGGGAAGTTTGAAACCTGTAAGAGTTCAGTGTGCCCAGGAGGGGCTGGCTGGGGTGTCTGGACCTGCCCGGGTGATTTTAGGGGGACTTTGTTCAGGCTGTGGCTGAGGTCGGTCATTAACTCTGCATAGGAAACAGGAGGGTTCAGGGGGAGTTCGTTCCCGTGCTTTGGAGCAGTGAGTCCTTTCTTGATCTTGTGCAAGGAGATAAGTGTGTAAACTCTCTCCTGGGCTGGAGCTTGTTGCATCTGCTTTTTGCTTGATCCTTCTGGACAAGGCTAAGCCAAGCCTGGAGTAGATGCTGGCAGGGTTGCTGTCTGCATTTGTATTCATTCAGAGGGCTGTGTTAGGTGGGATCAGAGAGCTGTGACTCCTCCAGCCCTGTGAGCAGCCAGCCCGTGCTGGGCTGTGCTCTGGACCTCCCATCCCACCAGTGCTCCCAGTCCCAGGCAGCTTCAGCTCCATCCCCTGAGCCAGCATGGTCAGGGCTGGACTTGGGAGCTCTTGCCATGGAGCATCTGCACGAACTGCAAGCAGTGGAGCATCACATCTGCCCCTCTTAGGCCTGATTTTGGAGAAGGGCAGCTGGGGACCTGTCTGGTTAACTGGGAGGGGAGGGAACCCCCTGCTTTGGAGGCTGAAGGCAAAATACATCCTTAATGCAAAACACATCCTTATCAAACAGGGGGTCGGTCTGACCTCAAGGTATAATTGCACCCAATTTCTGTGCCATCCCCTGGCCCCATGGGAACATGTGGCTGAAGGGTGGTCTGTGCTGTGCAGCAGGGTGTCACCGATGGGCACTGCCACCGTGGGGCTCCTGGTGGCTTTGTCCTTCTGTTTGCCCAAGTGAATCATCGTCACTGAGTCAGGCACGTTGGCTGCTCGGTGGCACCTTGAAAAAGGCTCTGCCTTGAACAAGGGAGCTCAAAGGTGTGACGTAGGTGCAGAGCAAAGGGTTAGTGGTGGCAATTAGTTTGCCTTTTTATTTTTTTTCTTCTTCCTTCCTCCCCTTGCAAGCAGTGGCTCCGTGCTCTCCTCGCTCGGCAGTTTTGTTTCCCATGCACCCCAGTGCTGGGTTTCTCACAGATTGGTGGTTCACAAGGGCTGCTGACTTTGGGGTGCCCTGTGGCTTTCACCTTCCAAGCACAGCTCTGCAGCTGCTGTGCAGCACAGCTCGCAGTGATGTGCCTAGATATTGAGAGCAGTGATGTGGGCAGTGCCACCCTCAGTGAAATGGTTTTTAAGAATTTTGAATTTCTGCAGTTTCTGAGCAGTATTTATATTTTTCTCATGGAGCAGATAAGACATAGACAGGTTAGAACAGCTTAAAACCATGCAGATAGGGACCTGTGTGGTTTGCTTGGTTTAAAACCTTGATGTTAAGCAAAAAGTGTGGTTTTTTTTCCAGCACAGTGAGAACTTGCAGGTTGTGTTGTGGCAGCACAACTTCCTTGGCTGTGCTGGGATACCCTTGGGTGTCCTGTTTGGGAGAGATATTTGGGGTGAGGGCACTGCAGGGAGCAGCTGGGGACAGCAAGCTGGGCTTAGAGGTGGGCTGTATTAAATTGCATTTCAATTTAGGTTTAAATTAAACACTGACAGCAGGAGTGTGGGGCAGTTTGGTGACTCGTTTGAGCTCTCACAGAAGGGGAGGAAAACTCAAATCTTGTGTGGCTCAAAGTGCAGAGCAGGCCTTCAGCTCCAGCTACTTTCATTTTTGCACCCTCCTGTCTCACATTCATTCATTTCCTTCTAATCCTGAACTCCAAACTGCCGGTGTGGTCGTGAATCACAATCTAAAATACATCATCTCTCTAAAAAACTGCCTCCTGACATACTTCAGAGAGCTGCTGGCTGCTGCTTTTTTATTGCATTTAAAAAAACACGAGCTGCAAAGAGCTCTGACGTTAAGTGAGAAGCAGCTGTCATTGGTGGGATTGATATAAAATTATTTTATTTTTAGGGGGGGATATTCTTTTGGAGCTTAAAATTGTTTTTTTCAGATCCAGTGCTCACAAACACATTTGCAGGAGGAAACAGAGAGCCATTCTGATTATTTGGTATCTCCAGTTTGTGGCTGGGGAGCCAAGCAGTGTGGTACAGATTACTGGAGTGGAAGGAGATATTTCTCTGTTCGGAAGAGCTTGTGTTCTCCTTTCAGCTCTGTCATCAGTGCTGTCATCATGGCCTTTCATTTGCCAAGGAAACTGGAGAAGCCACAGAACATTTAGGTCTCACCATGGCAATTCTCAATCTCCCAAGTCAGTTGGATGTTTCACATGTGCCAGGCAGGCTCTTCCCTATACCTCTCCCCATCCACCACCTCCAAGCTCCACAGGTTGCCATTAGACCACAAAACTTGGAAAAAAAATAACCCCAAACAAAAATATCCAAATGCACATCTGTTATTTTATAACAGGCTGAGCTGGAGGGTACAGGCATGCAAACACACTCCTTCCTAAATGTAAAACCAGGGGCACAATTTCCCTCGAAATGATTTCAGTTTTGCCAGGGAATGACAGATGTAAACAGGAGTTGCTTCGTGGACAGCCAAGTGATTTTTCTGTTTTAAATATAGCTCTGACTTATCTCTTCTAAATGGATTTCTGAGTGTAAATGAGCATACATTTCAGGCAGGATATTGCTGGCGTTAATGCATATGCATAATTTTATTTGCTCCATCGGTAACCTAAATGGGCTGTGAATGTCAGCCGAGTCAAACTCGAGGCTGCAGCATAGGGGTGTTTATCTCATCTTGCATTTCATCTCCTCTGACTCTGGAGCAGAAGACCATCTGTGGTTGGAAACACTGCCTGGCAGGATCAGGCTGCCCATCCACCCTCCCTAGGGGTTCACCCATCCTCTTCTTCACCTGCTCTGCCCTGGGGTGATCCCACCTGATGCTCTGCAGATCCTCCTGTGCCTCGCCGAAGGTGCAATGTAACTGTGTAAGTGTTATCCAAACCAGCTGCAGCACTGGATCAGCTCAAAGCCCACGAGCAAATTTGCTTGTTTTTCCCAACACACCTCCCTGTGTCTCCACAAGCCTCATTCAGGATCCCCAAATCCTCGTGTGTGTTTTCCCCTGTGTGTGCCGAGCCTGCCCGGGCGGGAGGAGGAGACATCCCCAAACCCAAATCCATCCTGCTGCTCTCCCTAAAACCCACCGAGGCTCATCCTCAAGCAGCTCCCACATCCAAGCCCCTGTTTTGCTAGAAAAAACCCCGAAATATGATTTATTTCCATTTTTTCCCCAGCATGTGTGCACACCCGTCAGCACACGCGTGTGCCCCGTGTCTGCGCGTACTCCGCCTGCTTGACGTGGGATTAGCTGCTGGCGGTTGCTAACGAGCCAAGGTTATGCTCCAGCTCTCTCTTGACAATAATAATAATGACACAAAAAAAAAAAAAAAGAGAAATAAAATTTCTATTTCACGCTGAAATATCTGAGGTGGCAGCGAGGAGAGGAAAAGCAGCATTTTCTGACTCATCGAACTCTGCGCTCTGTTCCTCTGCGCATCGCCCACCTCTCCCACCCCCGAAACACACGCTGAACAGTCTGATTCATAAACATGCTACGGGTTGTGGGTTTTTTTTTTTTTTTCTCCTCCTCCAAATCCTTTCCCTGAGGAGAAATGCTGAGGCATTCAAACCTTCCGAGCGCCTTCAAATTTGGGAAGACGCTACACCAAGTTTTCCTAATTGACAAGGAAACTCGGGATTTTCATCTCTGTGCCAACCTGCATTCACACCTACCTTTAAAAAACACTGTGAATTAAGAGCAGTGCTCAGAAAAACTGACATCTGCTGTCTAAATGCTGCAGGAAGCAGGGAAGGAAGATTTCCAGGGCAAGAAGGCACAGAGACTGTGCTGTGGGAGAAGAGATTGTGCCTGCAGGTTTTGTGTTTATCCCTGGGGTTGGTCTGCCTCGTGGCACTAGTGTTATTTCATGAATATTTTTGTTTCATTGCTGGTTTTAAAGCTGGGGGTGGTAGAGCTGGTGCTACAAAATACTGATTTAAGAGGAGCTGGATGCACTGGGGATACTCAGGTGCTGGCTTGGGATGTTCTGCTTCCAGAAAGGGGCTGGAGTGAGTCCTTCAAAAACACTGTTAGCAGCAAAATACCCCCTTTGCCCAGGGTAATCCTTTTCCCCAGTAATTCAGGTGTCTCTTTTGAACTCCCTGCTCCAGCCAAGAGTTGATGGTCATCCTAGAGCCATCCCTGCCATCACCACAAAGTCACACCTCTGCTCTTTGCTATTTCAGTGCCATTGATCTTTCTGTATGTTTTAAGCTTTTTCTTATCTCCAGATCTGATTTGAAGTGTTCCATTTCTGTGGTCATCTCCCTCCAGGATATATCCTATTTATATTTATGTTGAAAGTAAGTTTTCCTTTCCAAAGCCTCCCTCAAACCCATTTTTTCTTGAGTAAAAAGCATCACTCGATGCCTGGTGTTGCTGTTTCTTTCTTCCTCCCAAGGAGAATTTAAATTTTTGAGAAGCATCCAAGCTGCTGCCTTTTCGCTCTGCGTTTGATCTGCTCCTGCAAAAGGGATGGTGGAGAACAGGAGGATGCTGGCTGTGGGTCAGATCTGGCCTGGCAGAGCCACAGCCCAGGTGATTCCTCTGGCATGGACCCTGCAGGACATCCCTGAGGATGGCCAGGCTTGCAGGTGTTGACACAAAGCAGGGCTGAGAGAGGGAAACTTCAAGTGACTTGACGCAGATGGTTGTTGTTTCTGGTGGTGACAGATGCCCTGTGCAGCACTCGAGATTTGGGCTGATCCTTGATGCACAAATCCTCCCTGGAGAGCAGCATTCCCAGTGCCATCCTGTGGTTTGCATCAGGGCTCTGACCTGGCCATCAAAAGGCATCAGAGGCCTCACAGGGCTGCTGGCAGATGCTTCTGTTTTTACAGTCCTGAAAAATGAGGTGGTTTGATGCCTTTTCGTATGTTCAAACCTCTGGAGGAGCCAGCTTTGATTTTTCTCCCACACACAGTGCTTGCAGAGTCAGTTGGAATGCTGACACCTCTCCATAATATTATTTGGGTTTTTTTTTTAGGGTTGTTTTTTCTAAGCCATGAGCCAGATATTGAGTTTTTGCACCCTGTGCCTTTTTCCCAGCTGCTGCAGCCCCACTCCTGGGGAAGGGACTCCTCCCTGTGAGGCACTGCTGTGTCTGGAGCAACCACAAAACCCTCCTCTGGGTCCATCGTGCTCACCTGGGGAGCAGTGGATGCCTCTTCCCTGTCAGGGCTCTTGAAAGAAGGATTGAGAAGTCATGAGCAACATCTGAGCTGTATTCCTTGGGGGATTAGGACAGTAAAAGCAGAATAACAAACCTCTTTGGGCAGGTAATGCCAGATACTTGAGTCCTGACATTGCAAAAGGATGCTCTAGAATTCCTACTTATTATTTTCAACGGGGAAAGCCCATCAGGGCACTTGGGCAGTGCTCCCTGCCCAGTCTCTTGGCTCTCTCTGCTGATCATGAGCAGTGGAGCTGCAGAGATGAGGCTGTTTTCTCCTGGGCTGGCTGGTGGGATGTGGGTTAGTGCAGTACTGGGCTGGAAGAGTTTTCCAGAAGGAAGGCACTGGGAGTGGGAAGTGGACCAGGAGCTAGGCTGATGTTTTCTGGCCCTGCTGGCACTTGTGGTCTCAGTTACAGCGTGGAAATACTAAAGCAGGTCATGATTATCAGGAGAGTGTTGGGGTTTCCTCCTTGCTTCTTTATCTTTTGTTTCTTTTTTCCTTTTTCACCCCCTTTTTTCCCCTTCCCCTTCCCCTGGTTCTCACGTAGCACGCATGGATGTGTGCCATGGTACCTCAGATGGGGTGAAGGCAATGCAGGCAGCCCCTCCTGCTTAGCTGGAACATCTTGGGCTGGAGAAACAGCTGATGCTGAAGGAACTGGGATGGGTGGAAGGGATGGATGGGGGAGAAGGGGACTGTGGCCACTCTGTGTGGGTGGGTGACAGCAGGACAGAGCTGTCTGGGGGTTCAGTCCAACCCAGTGCAATATCAATACCCAGAAAGCACCAACCCCACAGCCCACCTTTGTTTATTATTCTGCACCTGATAATTATTTTTTGCTGGCATTGTTACCCATGATCTCTTTTGTATTTTGGCATTGGTAGCATTGGAAGTAGAAAATACAACCACAACCTCTATTTAAAACAAAAAGTCCCCCAGCTGCTCAGTGGAGCTGCTACCAGCTACCTCGCTGGAAAACAGGTAGCAGAGATCTAGGCTGGAAGTGGAGAAATGTTGAAAAAGCCAGAGCCAAAAAGCAATAGAGAAAACTGTGGTTACTCGAGTATTTCCATGACGTGAGTGTTTGCCGGAGGCTCCTCCGTGGGCGGTTAACCCCTGGCGGGCTGGGCTGCAGGCAGCTGCTGCTCCCCAGCATCCCAGCGCTGCCTGCCAGCAGCAGAGCTGCTCTGGAGGCTCCCAATTCCCACCAGGATCCATGCTGATGTGTCTCCTCCACGCTGGGGCTCGGTGGGTGACTTGCCTTTGCCGAGCCAATCACCTCGTGGAAGAAAGGTCGCCTTTGAGTCCAAAGCGTTGCTCTTTTGGAGAGATGCTGAATTAATCCTTGCCAGCAATTAACCTCGTGTCTGTACCAAGCATTTGCTGGTTTGCTGTGGGAACCTCCCAGTTTTTGAGGTTTGGCTGCTCGTTATCACTCTATAAAAACCTTTTCTCTTTCTCAGCCGCAGAGGTGGTGAGTCTGAGGTCAGGCTGTGGTTTGGTGGTGATCCCATCTGGCCTGGTCCAGCACATCCCAGGTATTCAGGGCATGTGATGGCATCAATTGGTGACCCACGGTGACTGAAATTTGAAGTGTTGTACCTGTTCTTGAAGTTGAGATCTATAGCAGTCCTAAACATAAGTGTTACTGCTCTGATCATCATAACCCTCCTAAAATTTAAATGCTCAGAAATCTGCTGGATGTGCTGATGCTGGTCCTGGCTTCACACCCTGTCGTCCTACATCAATCCATTTGAATTTGCATCTATACCTTTTTATATCTATATCTATATCATCTATATCTACATCTATATAATCTACATCTATATAATCTAAATCTATATCTGTCATCTGTAGCTATAGCTAGGTCTACAGCTATATTTATAGCTCTATCTATAGATCTCATTTGAGATTTTTATATATGTTTTTCATTTGAGGTTGTATGTGTATGTCCCATTTGAGATTATACAGATATGCTCCATTTGAAGAGTGACATATATCCAGTTTGAGATTTATATTTTTATATATATATATCTCTCGCATGAGATTTTATATATGTATATAATCTCCCTTTTGAGATTATATATATATATATGTTTTATTTGATAACCCACTAATATAACTTGTTAACCCATTGATAACAAATATATTTAAAAAAATTTCCGCCCTCCGCAAGTCACCGTGGGACACCTGTGAACAAAAGACTCCTTTACGGAGGGAAAACAAACCACAGACAGTAAAAAGCAGTTTTTCCCCATCGGGAGCTGGCAGATCCCTGCCGAACGGTGAAGGCACTGGTGGCTAGTCACGGTCACAGTCCCCGTCGGAGGTGCGATGTTTTGGGGAGGAAATCCGCTCCTTGCTCTTGCGTGTCCCCTGTGCCCCTGGGCTCCCGCCCGCGGTATTTTTGCTTCGGGTGTTTCCTGCTATTTAACCACTCTGTGTATTTTAAACGGCGCGGGGGGAGGCGGGGAAGGGATGTGAGTTGATCCGGAGCGCACGGCTGGGCTGGGCCGGGGGACAGTGCTGGGGCAGCCCGGGAGCTGCGGGCTTCTCTGTGCCCTGAAGCCACCGCTGGTGTGTCCCTGGGGTCCCCAAAGCCACCGCCGGGGTGTCCGGTTGGTCCCCAAAGCCACCTTCAGTGCCTGTGCTGCGCCGAGCAGCTGGCTGGCAAAGCTGTCCCTTGTGCTGGGATCAATCCCCGCGGCTGCTCCGTGTCCTCCTGGCGTGATGGATGGCTAAAAACGCCTTTTTTGCTTGGTTTTTTGCCTTGTCTTTCTGGAGGAACCCCCTTGCAGAGAGCTCGCAGAGCCGTCCTCTGAGCCAATGCAAGGCTGTGGGGTTTTTGTGTTAGATATTTGCTTTGTTATACAGGGTTGGTTTCTGTTTTGTTGTTGTCGTCGTTTGTTTTGTTTGTTTTGGGGTTTTTAATTTTTTTTTTTTTAATTTCTTCTTCTGTTTTGGAAACAAGAGTTTTCCTTGCATTTGTTCCTGATAAAAATCAGTGTGGGTGGGGGGAGATTCTCTCTTCTGCTTCCTTAGCCACGGGGAGCGAGAGCTCAAAGATCCTCGAGGAGGAGCTGAGCTGGGCTGAGCTGAGCTGAGCAGTGACTCTCTGGCCGAATCCGCAGGGATTTGTCTTGGGAAGCATCGCTGGCTGGAATTGCCGGGCAGGCACCGCCTGCTCCCGGGAGATGGGCAGCCGAGGTCGGGATAACCCTCCCCGTACCTGCCTGTTTGCACTTTCCTTTTTCCATTCCGCAACCTCCCGAGTCAACAGAAGGGCTAAATTAAGGGATATGTGGGGAGTGAGTGGAAAAGTTAAAATGAAAAAGGCTGGCTCAGCAGCGCAGGGCGGGAGAGGGGAAGTGATGGAGCTGAGTTCCTGCTCTTCCTGCTCTGACCATCAGAGAGGGTTCCCCTCGGGTCATCTTTGGGGTGTCCTTTGGGGTTTTGCATTTTTTTTTTTCTGGGCTTTTCCATGTTTTGAGAGCCAGGGACTTTCTCTGCTCCCTGCCAGAGGGAAGTCCTGCAGTGACCCAGGAGGAGATAGGGCTGCTCTGCAGGGCTGGCTCAGGCCCATTCTGGGGATCCTCTCTCACCTAATTCAAATTATTCTTCCCTTTCTCACACAAATATATTTAGATGTTCCTGTATATAGACATTTATAAAATATTTTTCCTTATGCATATATATATGTTGGTATCATGTATCATACATGATATCATACATACATATCTATATAATATTTCATCTTTACAGTCATGCACAAAGATATTATACATATTTGGAAGGAGATTATGGAAAAATCCTAGATGGGACTCATATTTCCAGGGATCTCTGAGTATCTCATTCCAGGAAAGGAACTGCTTCAACTACACAGAGATGTGAGATCCTCAGAGAGTTCCTCCATAAAAAGTATTAATTGTCCAACTTGCCCCTTTTTCCCATCCAGAAGAACAGATCTTTTCTATCCTACAGAAATTTTTTTCTTCTGATATAATCTAAACTAAGGGCAGGGTAGACTTCATTTTCCATGAAAACCCATCCAAGAGGGTTGCTGAAAATAGACTGTGCTCTGAGAACAGATACCAGAAAAAGCAAAGGGAGGGGTGGGGGCAGGTCAGCTGGGGCAAGGAGTCCTGCAAAATAAATTAATGATTGATCGTCTCAGTTTGAGTTAAAAGCAGCTGATTAGCACTCATGTGGGTCGGGGGATGCATCACCCTGTGGATACACAGGATGTGTTTTATCATCCTGATTTTATTTGCCAGCAGATGGGAGATGGGTTGGGATGGGATGCTGTGTCCAAACTTTGATATTCCCCACAGGTTTACCGTGGCAGAAACACTTCCTCCAGAAAACAAACAAATGGAAAAAATACTCCAACCCCACTCCCTCCAGAGCTCAGCACACTGAGGACAGAGTCAAATCCCTTTGGCCCCGAGCTTGGGGCAGGGAACTCTTCCACCCCAGTGTGCACAGTCTGGGTTTTCATGATCCATAAACGCACAGCCCAGGTTGTGCCCTGGCCTTGGCTACAAGCAGCAGGATTGATTAAAACATATGGATTAAAACATATGGATTAAAAGAAACAGGTTCCTCATCGTGGCAGGGAAGGGGAAAAGATGCTGGTTGGATTTAAAAGCAATACCTTGCAGTTCTTTCTGTTTTGGTTTTTTTTTTTAATTTCTTTTTAAAATTGACATGGCAGGTTTGGAGCTTTGCTTCAGTAACTTTAGTTACATTTGAAACATAATTTATTATTTCTTTTTCCTACTTGTTTTCATTATTTATTGGTTTGTTTGCTATGACGTGCAAGTGTGATATCCTTGATGGTTGCTTATGAAGTTGCTTGTCTCAGTGTGAAGGGATATTGGAGCTGATCCTCTGGGAGGCAGTTTTGGGGATGCTGTTCCCCCGCTGAGCACAGCAGCATTTGTTATGTTCTGAGCAGCATCTCTCCTCCAGAGGCAAATACATCCCCTTTGGAAAAATACATCCTACTCTCATTTTCTTACCTGTCCTTTCAGCTCCAACATTTTTAGGAAAAATAGGGTTTATTAAATCCTTTAGGAAAAAAAATCCCAAACACAGTCCTACCTTGCTCTTTTCCAATTCTTGCAGAATTCAGCTCAAAGGCACAGCCCAATTCCAGTGCTCCAGTTCCTCCCCTGGGATGTTTGAATCTTCTGGGGCAGTGGGGGCATCCCTGGGGCCCTGGCACTGCTGTCTCTGCAGCTCCCTGTGCTTGGTTTCCTAAACTGCTTCCCAGCACTGCCAGGAAAATGTTATTCAGTTTTGTCACTGGGTGTTGGAATGGCTGCAAGTGGCCAGTTTGTCCAGTGTGCCTCAAGTTACAAATCCCTCACTGCACTGTGCCCTGGCCTGGCTGGGGCTTTTTGGCCACTGTTGGCTCTGGGTGGCAACAGAGCATCTCAGGGATGTTGGCAGCAGCCAAGGGCAGCAGAGCCCAAAACAGTGGGAAACCATTACTGGCCAAAAATTCCCAATTTACTTAACACTTAGCTGGAAAATTAGCTTTAGGACAATAAAGGAGGAAGTAAAATGGTATCTCTAGGGTGGAAGAAGAGAATATATTGAAGTTGCAGCATGCCACTTGGTTGGGGTTGTGGTAATTTTGGCAGGAGGCTCCCAGATGATGCAGAGTCACTCCCTTGCCTTTCCCTGCAGTCATGGAAAGGATCTGCTTGAAGCAGAGGTAGGAAGGAGCAAAAAATACCCAACACGACCCCAAAACTAAAAAAACCCACCACACCTTTAGCTTTATTTTATTCAAGCTCCTGTACTGGTTGTGGGGTTTTTTGGTTTGTTTTCGTCTTTTTCCAAAACCGTTACTATTTAAATGCGGATTTTTAGCTTTTCCACCCGGGAGCCGGAGCTGGAAATTCTTTCCACTGCGTTGGTGCAGGAGGGAACAAACCACTGCTTTTAGTTTGCTCAAATAATCCATCCTTGGCTGGAGCCACAGGTTTCCTCCTTCCCGCTGCCTCCCACTCCCAAAGCGATCCCGGGATCTGCTGCAGGTGCTGATGGGGATGGGGTGAGGGGACATCACTTGAACCCCCATTTCCCTAAGGTTTTTCCTTGAAATTTCTCCAAAACATTATTCTTGCAAATGCCACATGGGCACTGGAGTGGAGAACCCAAGTGGCAGCTTCATTTTTTCAGGGCAAAATGGGCAAAATCATCTCTCCTTCTTTTCCAGGAAAAGGAGGTGGGATATTGGCAGGGAACCAGTTTGCTTTTCATTGCAGCAGGGGAGGAGGATGCTCAGGGCTGGCCAGGGTTTGTGGCCCTATGCCAGGACCCCCCAGTGAAGGGAAGCTTGTGCTGCCCAGCATTTTGGGGATGAGCCATTTCCAAGAATAAAGGAAGGGAAGTTTGGAGTGGGATGGGTGAGGCTTTCCGTGTTTATTCCACACAACTTCTTGGACCGTTGGTCTGATGCCACACTCCCTCCTCCATTCCTGTTTCCCTCTCCCCGGGCAATGGGACATGGTGGTGGTGGCTTTCCTTCAGCACAGGGATGGCATGTCTGCTTTTCTGGGGAGAAGGAGATAGTGTTGGGCTGGTTTGTGTGGTTCTTTGCTGCTGTTGGGTGCCACATCCAGGATAACTGCGTTTCCTATTCCCTGACCTGCTGAGATCAGCTCAGCTGGACAGAAAAGGAACAAATGAGCCTTTCAGCTTCCCCCCTCTGAGTGCAGCAGTGGGGCTGTGGGTGCCTGGTGCCCTCAGCTCTCCCCTGGAACCCTGTCTGGGGGAGAACTGGGCTGGGTTCAGTCTCTGAGTTTGGAAGAGCAGCGAGAGGGTGGGATGAGCAGCTGCTCTGGAGCTCTGTTTGCCACAGGAAGCCTTGTGGCCAAACCCAGAAATTTTTGGGGCTGAATTTTTTGCCAGCCATTGATGGAGTCCAGGTGCCAGCGAGGAAAATGGTTGGATCATTTTACCCTAAAGCATCGCCTGGAAAACAGCAAGGATGTTTCTGGCCCTTAAACCTCTGCCATCCACCCTCATGTGCTGCTCACCCACCCCAGGCTGCTGCCATCCCCAGCTGGCCTGAATTTGCTTATTTAGGGCAGTGGATCCCTCAGCCAGGAGGGTTCTGGGCTTTTGCAAAGTGCAGGGCAGGGCTGGAGCAGGGATGAGCGCTGGGGAATTACAGCAAACCACTGGTGTTTGCTGTGGGAGAGGGGCTGTATCTTGTTTATTTTATCTTCCTGATGCCTTTTGAAGCAGCCCCGAGCGAGTGGCTGTCGCTGGGGTAGCCAAACCTCCCCTGGCACACAGGAAAAAGCAGCTGCGAGGCGATAGGCAAATAAGGTGCTGTAGGGCTTCCCCACCCACGGCACACCCAGAGCCACCACTGCCTTCACCCTGCAGGCAAAGGCACAGGAGGAAACCACCCGTGGCTGTGGGAGCAGCTCCTTGGGGTGATGGAGGAAACGGCTGAATCCTCTGGGAGCAGGTTGTGGTACAGAGCAGAGCGTGGCTGTGGCCACCCAGCACAAGGATGGGGATGGATGTCCCTGGATCCCTGGAAGTGTCCAAGGCCAGGTTGGACAGGGCTTGGAGCAACCTGGGATAGTGAAAGGTGTCCCTGCCCATGGCAGGGGGTGGAACAGGATGATCTTTAAGGTTCCTTCCAACCCAAACCACGCAGTGCTTCTGTGCTCCCAGTGCTGTGCCTGCACCCACGAGGTGCTTTTTAATGCAGGATTGATTTCTGTTCTCCTTTTTTGCAGAGGCTCAGCACATCTGGAGATGCTGGTTGCTGCAGCCCCGTGGGCTCACATGCTCCCATTGCCCACCCAGGGGTGAGATTTCCATGGTGGTGTTTGGCTCAGTGACCATGGGGTGTCCCAGGACAGCTCCTCACCTCACCCTGCTGGGTGTCAGATGACTGCTGGGCTGTTGGGGTTTAACATATGGGGCTTTTCTGGTGAAAGGCTAAGCGAGCTTTGGCATCACACAGGTGGGGTGTATTTGCCCCCATCTTGGTGGTGGCTGTGGTCCAGTTTCAGCTCCCAGAGGCAGAAGATGAAGCAGGCACAGCACATCCTTTAGCTGCACCCTGAGGGTGCCACTCGTCCCGAGCAGAGCCACCTCCTGCCCTGGCACAGGGACAGAGTCCAGGCAAGATGAAACCAAGTGGGTGAGTTTAAGTCATGCACAGCCAGGCACTTGGATCACTGTGTTTTGTCCTCTGGGAGCATCAGGGAGCATTAGCACCATTAGGCTTTGAGTGTTTGTCATCCCAGATAACGATAAAACACCCAGGATTAGCTCACAAACAGTGCTTTTCACACTTCTGCAGCTCGAGGGTGAGGAGCAGCCTCACGCCTCATCCTCGGGTGGGATTTATGGGTTGACTGTGGATTAAAACACCCCGGCAAAGCCTGTCCTGGTCGTACAGTGCAGCAGTTTTGGGGAGCTGGCTGTCACCAGGGATGAGGCAGAGCAGATGTCCCTCCAGGACGGGATCCTTTCCCTTTCCCTGGGAAAGGCAGCCAGTTAAAATAACAGTTTACCCTGCCTGGTGTCGTGTGGGATGGTGGAAGGATCCCAGAGCAGCCCTGCCTGGGTTCCTGCTTTATGTCACAGGACAGGAGCTGCTCTCCCAGCTGGGGCTGTTTTAGGGCTTTCTTACTCTTTTTGCTATGTTTTTACTGCCTGTCAGCAAAGGCCAAAGGAATTGGACAGATCCCTTATTTTGCACATCCATTTCCCCTTTCCTGCATATGGGAAAAGATATTAAAGGCAAGAAAAAAAGAATGTGTTTACAGCATAGAAGTATAGCTTGAATTAAGTTATTTGGAGCAGAACGCTGGGCCTGGGCATGATGCTCATCATTATTCCCCCAGTAGGAATCATGCTCTTCCCACATCATTTGGGGGCAGAAGTGTTTCCCATGAGAGAAATCTGATTTTATCCAAGGGAAGCTCCTGAAACGGTGAGGGAAAATGGAATTTCAGTGTTCACCCTGCAGAATGTTTGCTGTTAAGACCTAGACCTGAATGTGCACCAGGCATTGCTTTGCCACATGATGAGAGCATCACCTCGTGCCTCAGTTTCCCTCAAAGCAGAGTGGGCTGCAATACCTCAGTGCAGGATGGAGAAATACCAGCTGCTGTAGGGATGTGCTGCTCCAGGGATTTTTCATCCTGTTACAACAGCAAAACCCAAACGTTTCCTTGAATCTCCCCCAATGCCACCCTGTCCCAGTTTGTGTTTGCCTTGGCTGGGGAGCAGGGCTGGGTCTCCCCGGGGACACAGAGGCTGTCACAGACCCCCGGGGCAGCAGCCTGTGCCCGTGCTGCCTCACTCGTGGGTGGCACCCGTGTTTATTTACCTTTTCATCACCTGACTGCCGTGCCCTGCCATGTTGCAGGCGCCAGCCCGTGGGCTGCCAGCCCTGTTTGACTTGGCAGGAGCTGGAGATTACCCTCCTGCTAAAATAGCCCGACGCCAGCCCCACGTCTGCCCGGGGTGCCCAGGCTCCTTGCAAGTCCTTAGAGCATCCTGGGGGGATGTTTTGCAGCCTGGCATGAGCACATGTCACTGCATGGCGTGATGGCACAGTGAGGAAAGATGGCACAATGTGACAAACTCAGAGCAAGGTGCTGCAAGTCCATGGAGCTGTGGATGTATCCCTGTGAGGGAAAACCCTCTGGGGATGTGGGACTGGGGGTGCCTTAACCCTGACTTTTTATTAACCATGCTCTTTTGCTGGTGGGAATGGCCCTGTGACATCCAGGCTCCCATCACCCCTTGGGATAGCTCCACTGACTCACATAGAACTTGGGTTTTGGTGAGTAGCAAACCCTCCTATTTCTAGTGAGACTCTGGATGTGAGAAGGAGAAGCTCCAACCCCAAACCTTCCTGTTTTTCAATGAGTTTTTATCAATTCAGACCCAAAAATGTGGGTTTATTGTGACTTTCTGCCCTTTTACTCTGGGTGTTTGGTGCTGGGCTGAAGAGTGGTGGAAGGAGTCACTGATGGCAGGGAGCTGCCTGGTTCTCACTGTACTCAGAACTGGGGTTTTGGGAGGTGCCTGCAGCAGCACTGCTGTGTTTGAAGTTTGGTGACAGCAGTGGCACAGTGTCACCGTGCCACCGCGGTGTTTCCTGCGTTCACAGAAACCTCTTCTGGCGCTTTAATCAAGATCTCATGCAAAGTCCTGGCTCTGCAAACGGCGCTGCTGCCACTCTGCATGCAAACACAGCGTGGGACTAGCACTGAGAGCACTGTGGTGTTTCGGGTGACTGCTCGGGGTGGAAAGTCACCCCAGGGCACCCCGGCTGAGCCAAAGCCTGTGGGACACCCAGCTGCCTCCCCCAGGCCACCTGCCTGCCCTCAGCCCTCTCACCTTGCACATTTGCACCCTTACAAGTGGAGTCTGGGTGGAAATAGCAGCAGCAGATCTCTTGTACTTTTAATTTTGGAGGCTCTCTGGGCTGGGGAGAGGAAGCTGGGGGTGGGGAGGAGCTGGCTGGGAGGGGACAGGAGCCACTTTGCTCGACACGCTCCGTGGAGCCATTTGAAACGCTGAAGCTGCTCCAAGATTAATTTATTATTTTTTCTACGAGAATAATTATAGGCCTTAAGTCCTGGACTGTGTCTCACAGGGGATCAGAGTAGCCTGACCCAGGGGTATGTGGGTTTTAAACAACTCCTGGTGGGTGTGTCTGTGAGCACTGAGGAGCTGGTGAAGTTTGAAGCATGAACATCTTCAGGCTTCTTGTTTTCACTGGTTTGTTTAGCGAAGGTGGGTTTAGTTTGGGGTTTTCTTTTTTCATTTCTCTGAATGAAAATAGGTGATGGAAAACAGATGAGCAGGTTTCACTTCCTGCTCTCGCTTAGGGCTCCGTGCTGGGGGTGTTTGGAGACAGCCTCAGTTGGTGGGGCAGCAGTGTCTGCCTCAGGCTGATTTCTCATGGACTCATCTGCTCCTGTATTCCCTTTCAGAAACACAAGGAGTTGGAGAAACATCTTGTTTTATCATAGAATTGTTCAGGCTGGAAAAGACCTCTAAGTTCATTGAGTCCAACCATTAATCCAGAGCTGCTGCTGTTTCTTGTCATCCCCATGGGGTGCAGCAGTTGGCTGAGAGGTGTGGGGAGAGGAGAAGGCTCTGGGGAGACCTTGGATTCCCTGCCAGGGCCTGAAAGTGCTCCAAGAGAGGGGAGAGGGGCTTTGGACAAGGGGAATGGCTTCCCACTAACAGGAGACAAGGTTAGCAGGACATTGGGAAGGAATTGTTCCCTGTGAGGGTGAGCAGGGCCTGGCCCAGGGTGCCCAGAGAAGCTGTGGCTGCCCCTGGATCCCTGGCAGTGCCCAAGGCCTGGCTGGATGGGGCTTGGAGCAACCTGGGATGGTGGAAGGTGTCCCTGCCATGGCAGGGGTGGAATGAGATAGCCTTTAATGTCTCTTTCAACTTAAAACACTCTAGGATTCTAATGGGTGCAAATGGAGCTGCCAAAATCAGGAGGGTCACTCCTGGATCAGGAGGATCCTCCCTGGGTGCAAAACCTTATATTCCTGGGCCCAACCTTGACCACAGCAGGGCCAGCACAGCCTTTGAGTTCCTCTCAGGTTCTGCAGGTGGCTGGGCTTGGGTTTGGCTGGGAGCAGTGTGGACAGAGGCTCTGCAGCCACTGGGGTGGATTCAGGAGGATGGCTTGGAGCAGCTGAGCATTGGCTTTGGATTTGTTTCCTAGAGCGTTGCAGGCTCTAAAGTGCAACAGATTAATAGGAAACATGGTCTGAAAGTTACAGTCCCCAGTGGGGCTGTATTGGGTTTCTGGCAGGGCATTTTATGGGATGGTTGAACTTCTGTGTCTTGGATTTGGAGAGGGCAGCTCCTGAGGAGTATTTTCTTAGGCAGGCTGAGTGTAGGAATAAATGCTTTGGAGCCACTTGCAGCAGGGAAATGATGTTTCCAAGGTTCCTTACTTGGTGTTGGACTGAGCAGTTTGAGGACAAGCTGCCTTGATGTGGGAATATGTGCAGAAAAACTTGCATTTTGGGGTACTGAGTGAACTGCTGGGCATAAGGGAAGGGATTGCTAGTCTGTGTCCAAATTGCTAATTATCTTTTATTTTTTATAATTTTTTGCTGTTTTGCACTCCTTGGGCTGTTGATGAAAACCCACAGAGCTCCCTGCAGAAGAAGGTAAGTCATGGGCTGGAGGTGGTAGTACATGCCTGGAGTCTGGGTGGAGGGTGCTGGGGACAAGCAGGAGGGAATCTTTGGGGTTTTTTTAATCTTGGTTTTAATCCCAGAGAAATCTGGGCTGACAGCAGAGCTTCCCTGTGACGGTGAGGCTACCTCTGTGAGTAGAAACACAGAGGATTTGGTTTTGACAGTTAAAAAAAGACCCAGTAAAAGCAGGGCAGTGCCAGAAATGAAAACATTTCATTTTACAGAGAACTCAACTCCCCACTGCAATGCTGCATGTCCTCACCAGTGCCCATGGCCAAGGGAGACTGGGGCAGCCCTGAAGCAACCATGGCTGGGGTTCTGTGGGTCTTAGGGCCTCTCTGGTCTAAATTACGTCTCCTGGGGATTTTTTTTGGGCACTGACTGTCCTTGGCTTCATGTTTTCCCACCAGGAAAGTCCCTCTGGGAGTTGGTGCTGGAGCAGTTTGAAGACCTACTGGTCCGCATCCTTTTGATGGCAGCTTTTCTGTCCTTTGTAAGTACCCAGGGCTTGGGGTGGCACCTTCTGGGGCACATGTGGCCTCGGGTGACATCCAAACACACACCAAAAGAGGGCAGGTGCCCATGGGATGAAGGAGATACAGCAGCAGAGCAGTGGTTTCCAGGGCATAATGGCAATATCACTGCATCTCCTTAAGATGGGAATGGAGGATTTTTCAAAACATCCATCCAAAAGTGATACCAAACAACTCCCTGGGCTGCTTTCTGTTTACCTGTTGCTGTGCCAGGTAATGATTTGAGCCTGGTTTGCAGTGCCCCAGTGCTGAACTCTCAGCTCAGTTTTGCCCACAATCTACCTTGGGAGCAACTCTGCATGAGGAGATGTTTCCCATCAAACTGCTGGAGAATGAGTGGGTTTTTCGAGTGTAGTCAGAGTGTTTGGCAAAGCTGAGACTCCTGTCCCTTCCTTTCAGACATGACTCATGGGTAGGTGAGGGGAAGGCTGGTCCCTTGTGGGGTTTAATATATTCTAAAAACAGCATGCAGTGAAGTGAATGCAGGTAAAGCAGGTGTGCCAGAGGTCCTTGTGCTTCTGTGACAGAGCAGAGAGGTGTTGCTGTGTTGACACAGTGCAGGTCAATGAGCAGTTAAATGGAGTGGAAGTATTTGTGTGAGTGCTTCATTTGTATTATGGCATGAGGCCTGTGTGGGGTGGAGAGTGGGCTTGGGGTGGTAGAAACCACAAATCCCTGCTCTGCAGAGCTGCTCTTACTGCACTGGTGAGTCTTGTGGCATCACTGTCCTTCTGCCCAGGAGGGGCTGCAGTGCTGCCTTGTCTCCCCACTCATCAGCTCATGGCCATGCTCTCCCCATGGATGTACCAAACACAGAGAGGC
Source organism: Lichenostomus cassidix (assembly GCF_008360975.1). NCBI lineage: Eukaryota > Metazoa > Chordata > Aves > Passeriformes > Meliphagidae > Lichenostomus > Lichenostomus cassidix. The sequence goes on from NC_139499.1 coordinate 3,858,632, forward strand.
TTTCCTGGTGCAAACACTCACCCAAGCATTGTGTGGCTGTTTGCTCCAGCCCCACGTGTTCAATGCATTAGGTTATCCCAGCAGAGGAGTGGAGGCTGCAGCAGTGGGATATGGCAATTCCACTTTTTTACAAGCCATGTGGGTCTGGCCATCTCGGGGTTTCCTCTCTCGCAATACCACCTGTTGTTTGGCTCTTGTTTCCATCATTCTTAAAATGTTGGTGCTCTTGTTTGAACTACATTGTGCTTCTTCTCTCTCTTCTTTCTCTCTCTTCTTTCTCTCTCTTCTTTCTCTCTCTTCTTTCTCTCTCTTCTTTCTCTCTCTTCTTTCTCTCTCTTCTTTCTCTCTCTTCTTTCTCTCTCTTCTTTCTCTCTCTTCTTTCTCTCTCCTCTTCTTTCTCTCTCCTCTCTTCCCACCAGATCCTGGCCTGGTTTGAAGAAGGAGAGGAGACCACGACAGCCTTTGTAGAGCCCATTGTCATCATCATGATCCTGATTGCCAACGCTGTGGTGGGTGTGTGGCAGGTAAGGCACAGTCCCCTTCCTGCCCCAGGGTCTGCCCCACGTGCCTGAGATCCTTCATCTGGTTGCTTCATGCCCTTGGAAACTCATTTCCCAAAGGTTCAATTTGCTGTGCTTCCCCATGCCATCACAGATGCTCAGTCACTGGCTGGTTCTTGGCTCGTTCCTTCAGTCTATTTGGCAATTTTTGCAGTTTGGAGCTCATCTTGCAGTTATCCAAGCAAACACTGCTTGTCTCCTGGCTAGGGCCAAATGCATTTTCCAAGGGAAGCTCTTTGCCCTTTCACCAGAAAGCCACAGTGGCTGCTGCCCCTCACCTCACTGTGTGCCTCCTGGGGGATGAGCAAATGCCTCAGCCAGGGATGCTCCTCTTTTGTATCTATTCCCTATAAGACCATTTATTTATCTGCAGCTTGATCTGAGGTGGGGTTGCTGGATGGAGAAAAATAGAGTTGGTTGGGATATACTGCTTCCCAAACCAAGAATGAGATGATCATCCCCAAAGGTCCAGGCAGTGGTGTGGTTTAAACAGCAGGAATCCCTGAAGAAGGCTTGGGGTTTGCCCCATCCAAGTGTAAATGGATTCCAAAGGCAGGATTTGGGTTTCCCTGTCTTTGCAGTGGGTGGGGAAGGAGCCTGCTGGCACCAGCAGCTCCAGTACCAGCATCTCTGCTCCTCTCTGCTTGCAGGAGAGAAATGCTGAGAGTGCCATCGAGGCCTTGAAGGAGTATGAGCCTGAGATGGGGAAGGTGATCCGTGCTGACCGCAGCGGGGTGCAGCGGATCCGCGCCCGCGACATCGTCCCTGGGGACATCGTGGAGGTGGCAGGTAGGGTGCCATCACCCAGGCCATGGGCTTGGATGGGGAGGTGGTACTGCCCAGGGGGATTCCCCAAAGCTGAGGCTCTTCAGCCTGAGAAGGCTTTGCCTGAGCATTAGGCAGTAGAGAGCAGCAGTAAAGAGAAAAAAAACGTCCATTTCTGACGCAGGTTTTGCATCTCAGGAGGGTTTCCCTTTTTTCTGGAAGAACTAGAAGAACTTTTAATTTTCTGCCAAGATTCCCTCTCTCTTGAAGCAGCTCTCCCACACTTGTCCCTGGATGGGGTGTGGGTGAGGGGCCAGTGCTGGGTGCTGCTGCAGGCAGCCTGAGTGGGAGCTGCAGCTGGTTATCCAGGCAGAGCGAGGGGCAGAGGGAAACAGCTCCAGGGTGCTTTTGCCTCTGGGTGGGTTGTCCCCCCAGCCCTTCTGTCAGGGCTGTGCATGCAGCAGAGCATGCCTGGGGGTCTGCTGGCTGCCCCAACAGAGCTGAGGAGGATGCATTCCAATTATTCCATTTTGTTTGTTCCTTGAATGATGCTGTAAACCCCCAGAGCCACAAAACTAATCCTCTCCTTTCCTCCTCGTGGCTGTGCTGGTGGAAACATGCTGCAATCCCTCCTGCACCCAGCCAGCTCGCTGTTATTTATGTCTTCCAGTTGGGCTTCAGCTGGAAGATGTACATAAAAATAATGCAAAGAGGATCAAGCCAGCCAGATCCTCAGCTGGGTGAGCTGGCAGTGCTCCCAAATCAGCTCTGACAATGCAGTCCAGCTGCTGACCCGGCCTTTAATTAAATTAATGAATTATTAATGTAATTCTGCCATCTTTCCCCAGATCAATTGCATACTGCATATCAGCAACCCAGTATTACTTTTTAATGGCACAATCAGCATTGCGACTGGGATGGAAAGAACTGAGCTCTCTGGAGGTGTTTGCAAATTATTAGCAAATTGTGGGTTCAGGAGGTTATGGAAAGTGGTGAGGGTGCTGCCAGGTGCCTGGTAGGAAACCTGCACACCAGGAGGAAAAGCTTTGAACCTGTAGTGGACATCCAGGTGACGCCCTGGGGACAGTGTGACAGTGCAGGCAGGAGGGACTGGCTGCTGTTTGCATGTGCAAATGCAATAAATTTGGCAGCAGGGAGCAGGAAACCTGTTACCCTGAGGCCAGGAGGGCGGGTGGTTGGAAGCTGGCAGGCTGCTTAAACCCAGCTGAGTTTTGCCCTTTGGTGACAAGGCCATGGAGGTGAGTCCTGGGGCAGGAAGCTTTTGCCTTTCCCAAAAAGTGCAGGCAGAGCATCTCCGTGGGAACTCCATTGGTCACTGCAATCCCTGTGGTGCTCAGGCAGGACCAGTGGCCATGGCCAGGCTGAGTCCTCCTGTTTTCCTCTCTTTCCCTTGGGTCACTTGTGGTGCTGTGGGATCAGCACATGTTCAGTACCTTGCTGATGGCTGGGCCAGGTCTGTGCTCTGCCATGGGATAATAAATCACTGTGCACCCTGGAGAAAGTGCCACCCCTGTGGCACCAGGGCTCTCTCTGTCCCTGGATGCTGCAAGAGTGCTCATCTTCAGGTTTAGCTTATGTTTTCAAACCCTCCTGCCTTTCCCAGGGGAAGAGGAGCTCTTTGTTCCCTCTGAGATGCTCCAGCCCCCTTGAACAGATGCAGAGTCTGAGTCTGTGCAAGAAGTGGACATTTTGGGGAGGTCTGTGCTGACACCCCCCATCTCAGTGTCCCCCAGATGGGTGTGACAGGGAGCAGGGGAGGTCTGGCTGGATGGCAGATGTTGCTGCTGCATCCCAGAGCTCTGGGATCTGCAGCTGGAATAACTGGCTGGTTGGTGGAGCAGTGCCAGCCCCCTCCTGCTGCTCTGGGGGGGTTTATGAGCCCTGGGAGGAAGAGCTCGTTAAATCTGGGATTTGAGAGCCTCGTTAGCAGCCAAGCCAGCAGTGTTGTGTAAGGGATGTGAGGGGCTGGGAGCCAGGGCTCCTCAGCCTCAGTATTTCCAAAGTGTTGGACTGTGGTGGTGTCCAGTCGATAAGGGAGCAGGAGGAAGAGGCAGGAGGAGGAAACCCAGGGGGAAAAGCAGCTTTAAATGTGTTTTTAAGGAAGCACTTGTGCCTTGGGAGGTGGCGTTGGGTAGCTGGAAGTGGATGGGGTGGTTTTCACCTGTGCCATGCCAGGAGAGCCAGGGATGGTTGTTTGTCTTGGACACAGAAGACAGACACTGTCAACAGCTCCCAGTCAGCCCAGGGAAACATGAAACGGGAAAGACTGCCATTAGGAAGCTCAGACTGTTCCAACATGGGGGTGTTTTGGGTGTTTTGCAGAGAAGAGGCAAGATGAGGGTGCAGGGGGAGTTTGCAGGGAAGGGGAGAAACAGGGATGTGTGAAATAAGGAGATGCAGTGCAGCAAACAGGGCACCACAAGGGTTGGACTGGGGGCAGACTTACAAATTATAGACAGACAAAATTAAGCTTTAACAAAGCTTTAAATGCAGAAATTAGGCACCCCAGTACAGGACCCTTCATTGCTCCAGGCTGGGTGCTGCTGTGCACCTGCACAGTTTGGGGTTTGCTATCCCCATTCCCAGGGTGTGGGGTGCTGCCAGCCCCACCTGACAGAGCTGCTCTGCTCTTGTCCTTGCAGTTGGTGACAAGGTGCCAGCAGACATCCGGGTCATTGAAATCCGCTCCACCACCCTGCGGGTTGACCAGTCCATCCTCACAGGTACGTGTGGACCTCATGGAGCAGAGACAGCTTCCTTCTGCCATGTTCCTGGAGGCAGATTTTGGAGCTGATGCCAGGAAAAGTGCTTTGCTGGGGTGGGAAACAGGTGGGAGAGCAGGATTTAGATGATGCTTGGAGCTTCTCAGGTCCTCAAAGTCACAGCATAGGGGAGATGTGTCTGGTGCTTGGGTATCCTTCCTGCAGCACACAAAGCCTGGGGCTTTCCTGTGTGACATGTGGGGTTTGACATCCCTGTGGTGGATGTCTGGATGGTTTGGTGGCACAGAGCTGCTCTAGAGCAATGTGGGGTGTGTGATGCAGGCTTGGAACAGGGATGACCTGAGGCTGGAGAGGGAACATGGGTGGTCCATCTCTCCCCTCCTGTCTTGGCAGGGGAGTCTGTGTCGGTGATCAAACATGCTGACCCCATCCCCGACCCCCGGGCTGTCAACCAGGACAAGAAGAACATGCTTTTCTCTGTAAGTCCCTTGCACTTGTCTCCAGCTCTCCTGTGGCTTTCCAAAATGAAAAGGCAGGTGGATGTAGGAGATCTCTGAGCAGTAAAAGGGAATGCATACGTAAGACCTGAATCCATAAAAAGAGCCCCAAATCCATAAAAATAAGGACCTGCTTCACTTGGATTTCATTTGGGCTGTGGCACATAAGGCCGTTAAATACCTTGGGCAATCTCAGAGTACTTTTTTTTCCATCAAGTAGGATGCATTATGGATGGGGAAGAGGTTTGTGGTTGAGCCTGGAGCTATTGCAAATTTGGGTTTCCTCCTTTCTCATGCACTTCTCAGGCAGAAGGCAAGTCCTCAGGGGGGAACAGAAAGGGCTCTCCTGCTCCTTAGGGTGGCTTTATATAAAAACCCAGGATTGTCCCATTTTCCCCTCAACCAAGATGTAATGTTCTCCTTTCACAACAAGCAACCCATTTCCAAGAGGTTTCATGCCCACATATCCACTCTGCCCTTTTCATCCCCTCCCAGGGCACCAACATAGCAGCTGGGAAGGCTGTAGGGATCGTTATTGCCACAGGCGTGTACACCGAGATCGGCAAGATCCGAAACCAGATGGTGGAGACCGAGCCTGAGAAAACCCCCTTGCAGCAGAAGCTGGATGAGTTCAGCCAGCAGCTCTCCAAAGTGATCTTCCTGGTGTGCATTGCTGTCTGGGTCATCAACATCAGCCACTTCAGTGACCCCGTGCACGGCGGCTCCTGGTTCCGGGGAGCCATTTACTATTTCAAGATCTCGGTGGCGCTGGCTGTAGCTGCCATCCCCGAGGGTCTGCCTGCTGTCATCACCACCTGCCTGGCTCTGGGCACTCGCAGGATGGCCAAGAAGAACGCCATTGTCCGCAGCCTGCCCTCGGTGGAGACCCTGGGCTGCACGTCGGTCATCTGCTCGGACAAGACGGGAACGCTGACCACCAACCAGATGTCCGTGTGCAGGGTGAGCACGGGGGGATGCCCAGGAGCATCCTGTGGTGATGGGCTCTGTGTCCTCACCAGGACAGAGGTGTTGTGTTTGGAATGTGGGGCTGAGGAGGGAACAGGGTTTATGGGAAGCCCCAAGGTTCCCCTGATGGTCAGTAATGATCAGGGCTTCTCTTGGCTTGGTGGGTAATTAGAAAACTCAGCTTTATCAGCACACTGTTGTGGAGGTGCTGTGTTGCAGATTCATTTCAGGGGTCACTTTCTAGGGAGTGTTTCTTCCTGCTGGGCTGTGATGTTGAGACAGAGCTCCTGGAGATGCCAATGCAATCGGCCTCCTCTGCTCTCTTGCACTTTTAATCAAACCAGTGAGAAATCTTGGACCATGCAAAATTACAAAGCCTGGACCCCTGAAAAGCATTTCTCACGGAGGGAGACCTGGGGTGGTTGGGTGAAGAGTTTGAAGGCTCCTAAGCTACCAGAGAGTTTTGCTCCCACATGCCTGGCCATGTGGAGAGGTGATTTAGGAAAGCCTGGGCCATCTGAGTGTTTCTCAGTTTCCCCATTAATCTGTGAGTGTTGGGAAAGCTTTCTACATGGCTTTGGCAAGTTGATTTTATGGGAGAGCCTTGGAAAATGTGTTGCTGTGGGGAGAAAAGGCCCTGGCCACTGTCCCTGCTCTCTGACACACAGATGGTGTGGTGGGGAGCTGTGACAGTGCTGCAAACTAGCCATGGAGCTTTGGCCACTGTTTAGCTCAGCACAAACTGCAGATGACTGGAAATGTCTGGGTTTTTTGCCCTGTGAATGATTTAGAACGAGGCAGGGCTGGAACAAGGCAGGGACCAAACTGCTGATGTCTCACATGAGGAGGAGGTTCTCAGCAGCCCCATTTTCAGAGCCAGTGATGCAGCAAAGTGAGAACAGGGTGACTCCAGTGCTTGGGGTCTCCTTTGCACACTGCAGGAGGAGAGGGAGAAGTGATCATGCTTTCCCAAGCCACTTCCTGCTGGAGGGTCTGCTCCTTGAACTGGAAAAGAAGGTTTTCCAGAAGAGAAGCCACTCTCCTGTGGCTCAGTCAGGAGAGTGAGGATGGTGATACTGAGGCAGGGAGAGGGACAGAGTGGGGCAGTGACACACAAGGGTTTTGGCATCAGTCTTCATTTGCAGAATGAACTCAGCCCCTTTGCAAAGAAAAAATTAATTCAAAATTCAAAGTATCCTCCAACCCATCTCGCCACAACCCCATTCCAATATCTGTTTATTCACTTGGCTGGATCCTGGCTCCCAGGGCACAATCCTGGGAGCTGGGCTGGCCCCAGGGTGCAGTGCCAAGGCTGTTAATGTTTAATGGACAGGGATTCCCGTGCTGACGTGGGCAGGACGGAGCTGCCGGGGCCCTGAGAGCAGCAGGTCTGTAAATATTTGTGCTGGGCAGCCTTTGGTGTGTCCAGGACAGGCTCCTGTGCCAAACAGCCAGCTCAGCCACGGGGGGGAACAGCCAGGAAAGCCTATGGATAACCTGGGAAAATGTATTAATTGAGTGTGACTTCATTAACTGGGACGTTAATTGGGTGAGCACAGCTGCTTGGCTGCAGGGCCTGCTCACTGTGTCACTGCTGGCATCAGCTCTGTCGAGCTAAGTGACTCTTGAAAGGCTTCAGGTCTGGTTTGAAGCCCTTAGCCAGGTTTTTAGGGCACAGCTGTGTCCCTGGATCCTGCTCAGTGCTGGGGTCTCGTGGCCAGGGTGCAGTCTGAGCCAGCTCTGCAGGACACACATGAACCCCAGGTGGTCAGCAGGGTGAAGCTGTGTCCCCCAAAGCCCCCCAGAATGAGGTGCTTTGTGCCAGGGAGTGGGTCTGTCTGGGATGGCTGAGACTTTGGGGCTTTTGCTCTGACCTCAAGTCCACCCCAGGTTATAGTAACAAAGCCACAAACCCACTTAGTAAATCAGAGTAAACCTGTGCTTCGTGTCACTGTGTGGTCATCTGAGATCATGGAGGAACCAGGAGCAGCCTTCTTCCAGCCATTAAAGAACCATGGAGCTGGGAGCAATGGGAGCCTGGCAAGGGGAGAAGGGACAAAGAGGCATCACAGCTCTCTCTGCTCTCACATGTTTAAATCGCTTTCCTAAAACTTGCAGCACCCTTTTATGCATCACACCTTAATTTTCCAGGAAGGTGGCGTTTGAAAGTCAGGACTTGAAGCAGAGATGTGGACTCAGGGGGAAAGATGCTGGCCCCCATGTCTGGGAGAAGGAGGTGATTAGTGATATTTGGCTGTCTCTGAGATGGCTGCTGGTGTTTTGGGGAACAAAAGCAGAAAGGGGTTTGTTTTCCATAATGTTTTTAGCAGAGTCTGGACGTGCAAACTCCCATCCCTGGTGCAGCTGCCCAGGAGCTGTGCAGTCACTGTTGCTTTGCAATCTCCAGGCACTGTGCCTTGGCTGAGCACTCTTGTCTGTCTAAAGCTGTCACTAATTGTCACTAAATGGGACACCTGGCTGGGGGTCCCCAGGGGCTGTGCCAGTTGCCAGTGGGTGCCTGTTGGCTGGGGCTGCTTCCAGCACAGGAGGAAAATGATGCTGCTCTGTGGGCTGACTGATGGAATAGTGACTGATGATTGCAGCTCTTACAATTCCTGACAGCAATCCTGCCTTGTCTGCCTCTCGATGGGTAGTTATTTTAAAGACACCACAGAAAATACAGAGTAGTGGAGATGAATGCTTCACACTGCTTCACACAATGCTTCCCCATGAGCTGCTGCCATGTGCTGCTCCAGGGATGGTGCATCCACCAGTGCCTTTTGCTGGGCTGGATCCATGGGGCAGGAGGGGAGGAGTGATGCTGGAATCCTTTGGGAAGAGTGCACTTTTCATGAGCATGTAGTGGCATTTTCCTTCCAGCCTCTCTGTTGCATTAAACCCCCAAATCACCAGCGTGGCTTTAAAAGGGACAAGCCCTGGGGTGCTGTTGGCTGTGTTCCCCTGGCTGGATGCTGGAGCTGCTGTTCTCTGTGCACTACAAGAGGCTGGACAGCCTGACTTGTCAGCAGCCCCCCAGCTGAGCTGCACCCACAGCATTCCCACCTCCTTCCATTGCTCCTAATATTATTTATATTATTTTTGTGATGGAAACTTTAGTTCTACTCTTAACTGCTTAAGACACAGCTATTTCCTCTGGACTGTTTCCACTGCCCACAAACCTGCCCACTTCTCAGCCTGGAAATTTGCCGAAACATGGACAGGCTGAGAGAGCTGGGGTTGCTCAGCCTGCAGAAGAGAAGGCTCTGGGGAGACCCTAGAGCCCCTGGCAGTGCCTGAAGGGGCTCCAAGAGAGCTGGAGAGGGACTTGGGACAAGGGTCTGGAGCAACAGGGCAAGGGAGAATGGCTTCCCACTGAAGGAGGGGAGATTTAGATTAGATATGAGGAAGGAATTGTTCCCTGTGAGGGTGGGGAGGCACAGGGTGCCCAGAGAAGCTGTGGTGCCCCTGGCAGTGTCCAAAGCCAGGTTGGACACTGGGGCTTGGAGCAACCTGGGACAGTGGAAGGTGTCCCTGCCATGGTGGGACAAGATGAGCTTCAATGTCCCTTCCAACCCAAACCATTCCATGATTCTCTGGTCACACCAAAACCCTGCAAACACCTTTGCAATGCCCCAGCCACCCCCACACTCGGCCAGTCACGCAAGCTGGGAGCAGCAGGAAATTTGATATAACCTCTGGTTGCTGTGGGTTATGTAGCACCTTTTTTTAAAAGGCATGGAAAAATAAAGGGCTTGGAATGTTTTTTTTTATTTCCCTTTTCCCTTCTTTAATAAGAAAGACGCTATTGTGAAAGTAATAATTGTTTTGTAGCCATGAGCATTTGAAAACAAACAGACCCATATCAGGCCAAACCATCAGTGGCTGGGGTGGGTGCTTTCAGCTTTTTTAATAAAAGAGTCTGGTTGGTGTTTCAGGAGACTGTTTTCTGAAGAGGCCAGGAGAGTTTGGCTCTCTGGAAGGCTGATGCCATTGGATGTCTCAAAAAGAGATGAAGGGTGCTCAGCCTTCAAAGGTCCCTTTGGATGTTGTCTCAGACTGGGTGCCTCACCTCGGGCTCTGGGTCTGTCATTTCTGGGGGATTTCAGTCACCAAAGGCAATAGGATGTGTTTTGGCTCTCTTTATTGAGTTTACACCCACTGCCAGAGCAGCCCAGTGCCTCAAGAGGACCTGGGACAGCTCTCTGGCTCATTATTTTCTTCAAAACCTTTCAGGGATGCTGAGGTGCGTGCAGGATGGACCCTGGGAAAGGAGCTGAGGGCAATAGCCCAGTAAATGGCATATCTGCAAATAGCTGGGAAGCCATAGAGATGTTGTTTTGGGCTCAGAATTACTCACACAGGAGATGCATTCTTTGAACCTGCTCCTTTGGTTTGCCCAAACCTGTAAAACAGGGAGGTGAGAAAACCCACTGAGGTGTCTTGGTGCTAACCATGCCATGAATGTTCTGCCCTGAATGTGTCCTTTACTGCTTGGCTTGGCCCTAAGCTCAGACCTTGGGACACCTTCTGTGTGTGGGAGGATCACACCCACCTGCCAGCACAGCTGCACTGACCAGGTGTCCTTGTCTTATTAGCAATAATTAATGATAACAGCAAATTAACCTCTGTTTGTTGCCAGAGGGAACGAGAAGGGGAGAGAGGTGGGTGGTACCCAGAGCTGCTGCATCTCTGGTGCTGAGTGATGCCTCCTGATTTCTCCAGCATCTCTTGCTTCCCTCTCCTGGGAAACACCTCAAATAACCAGAGGAAAATAAACAGTGGAAAAAAAGAATTATTTTGAGACAGGTTGGAGGAGGACAGTTGTCCCTGCACCTGCTTTCTGGAGGCTCTGAGCAAGTTGATGGAGCTGAGGAGAGCAGCACTTCCCTGCAGCCAAATTCCCTCCTGGCTGCTCCCTGCAGCTAGGGAAATGCATTCACCAAACTATTTATTTGTTTATTTATTTATTTATTATGCTGCTTTTTGGCTTCAGTGTGGGTCATAAATAATGAGTAAGCAGAAAAGAGCATTGCTGAATTGTCTCCTGGGCTGGGGTCAGGTCCTGCTCTGGCTCCCAGGGGAGGCTGCCCTCAAAGGTGGGCTGTGCTGGGAACAGGGTGGGCTGTGCAAGGGGGAACTAAGCTTGGGAACAGGGGAATTTTCATTTCATTTTAGGATTTGAGGGATTTGTCTCATTTTAGCAGCCAAAGAGAAACTGGAAGGGGTTTGAAAGGCAAAGATCACTAAAAATAGAGTGTGGGGGATTTTAATGGCTCACTGGGGCTTTATTACTGAGCTGAGCTGTGGTCCCAGCAAGGCACAAGGCTGGTGGCTGAGAGCTGCCTGGGAAGGGGTGGCAGGGGCAGCTGCTCAGATCCTGCCCTGCAGAGGCTTTCCAGGGCAGGAGTGGAAACCTTGACCCAGCTCCCTCTCTGCTCCAAGAAAAACACAGGCACCTTCTCAGGAACAGCCTCGGTGTCTCTCCTCTCCAATGGAAAGAAAGAGCTGGCAGAGGAGAACATGAAAAAGGCAGGGCAGATCTGGAAGGATTTGGGGACAGCCAGGAGTGCTGGCTGACCAGGGAGGGGGCTGAGCCTGGTGCCAGCAGGGCCAGCACTGGGACAGCACCAGTTGGTGGGTTTCCAGGCTGGGCACGAGGGTTGTACCAAAAATGTGCTGCCTAATGCTCTGTTTCCACCTCTCCCCCTGGCAGATGTTCATCATGGAGAAGGTGGAGGGCTCCCAGTGCAGCCTGCACGAGTTCAGCATCACTGGCTCCACCTACACCCCTGAGGGACAGATGTGAGTGACACGGGGTGGCCCTGGGCTGGCAGCACAGCTGGGGGAAGGTGGGAGGGTTGGGCTTGTGGCCACAGCTGGGGATAAAGGAGGGTTTTCCATGGTGGTTTGCAGCCCTGTCCATGGGGATACCCTCTGGGCTCTGTCTTTTGGCCATGCTGGGCTTGCAAGGGATGGGTGAGTGACTGTCCTTCACTGTCCATGGGCACAGGGCAGTTGTTTCACTGTCCCTCACATTCAGCTCCTGCCCCACTCAATTTGGGGGATGCTTGCCCCAGCTCTGCCTTCCCCCTTCTCAGCAAAGGGGTTCCCACACACTCGGCTCTTCCTTAGTTAGCAATCCTGACAAAACGAGCCCAGCTGTGAACCAGAGAAGGTGGCAAGTGTGGGAATAGTGACAAACGAGGCTTTTTGCTGTACACAATGACTCTCCAAATTTCTGGAGCCTGCTCAGTTTGGGTATTGATCAGAGCTGCTGCCCCTTCTCCAGGCAGGATGCAGGGCCAGCAGCTTCTCCAGCAATGGTCAAAGGGACTTGCAAACAGCTGAAACCCCACCAGGAAAGTGCTCCCTGAGCCCTGTGTCCATGGCAGGGATGGCTTGCTGTGCCCAGAGCACGATGCTGCTGATGGCAGGATGTGTCTCAGGGCAGACATGGCCTTCGTAGAGCTGCAGCTGTGCCCAGGGAATAGAAGCTGGGGGCTGGATCATTATCACAGATTCAGGGTTTTCTGCTGTTGTATTTATTCACTCCCCGTTCTTCAGAAAGAGATGATTGTCCCCAGTGTGGAGAAAGCAGGGAGGGAGGCAGATGAGAAGCTCAGCTGGTGGTGGGAACACTCTCTGCTCCTCTTTGCTTTGCTCTGTGATCCCAGACACATTCGTCACCACAGTCCCTTCTGCTCATCCATGGAGCAGCTGTAATTCATCCCAGCCTCAGACTTAATTTCATGAATATTTATAGAGCCAATTCGATCCTTCGCTGGGAATCTCCATTAAAAACTGAGCCAGGTCATAAGCTGGTGTCAGTCAGTGCATTTCAATTAAAATTAAGGAGGGCTGGGGGGGTGAACTTGTGTCTGCCAGCCTCTGAAGCTCAGTGTCCCCTTTCCTCTGGGGACAGCATTCAGGGCCACTGCATTGGTCTGCAACAATTTGTGTTACTCTTGAGTTTTGCTTCTGCCCTGTGCCTGCATTGTGTATCAAGAGGGATTTGTGGGCTCACTGAGGTGTCGTGGAGAGAACCCCCAATCCCCCAGTGCTGGTGGCACTGAAATGCTTGTTTGCTTCAGCCTGGCCCTGGCAGGTGGATATTTCATGCTGGACCTTGGGTTTGCTCCCACAGCACCCAGCCAGCAGCACTTTGCTGATGTTTTCCCAGCACATGGGTCTCACCTGGCCATGCACTATCTATCCTCCCATCCCTCACTGGCAATATCCAGGGGACCACATGCTGCAAAAGCCATGCCTGGTATTTCCACCTTCTCGAATACTGAAACCCATCCAGAGTGTCCACAGCTCCCTCCTCCACCCACTGTCTTTCCCATGAGTCCAGGGCCAGGCAGCATCTCCAGGCAGTGGATCTCCTTTCCCACTTGCAGCCCAGTGTGGCTCCATCTGCCTCAGCAAACAGATTTTTCAGATTTTCTTGGCTGCTCCCTGTTTTCCGCTCCCGAGCTGTAACAAGGGCTCCAAAATGTTCTTTCCATTGGGAACCAACAGTGGAATAAGCTGATCCTAGTAAATGCCTGACAAATTATTTTTCCAGCAAGCAGATGACCGGCTGGGTTTATACAGCTCTAACCTGCAGTTACCTCTGCTGGAAGCAGGAAAATTTTTTATTTTCCTTCAAAACCACTGCTGCCATTCCTACCACCAGGCGAGGAGAAGCATGTGGCTTGCCTGGAGTGTTTGGGGCTGCTCCTTTCCAGGACATTTGTACTCCTTTCCATAGCAAAGAGCTGCTATTTAGGAAGCAAAGACTACAGTTCACCACTTGCTTGGAAGCAGTCACAGCAGTGCAGCTGTTAAAGTTCTCTGCTCTTAAATGCTCCCTTGGGTTCCCTATGGAGTGTGAAGCAGCATCACAGGGAGGAGAAGGGACTTGCTGTTGGTTCCACAGCTTCTCCAGGTCCCCAGCAAAAGAAAAACTGCGGGAATGGATGTTAGCATGAATTTCTTTGCCTCTTTTCTGGTCCATCACCTTCCTGATCAGCCTGTTGGCAGCCCCTGGTTGCTCCTTTGAACTCCTCTGCAGCCCCCTTTATTCTGGGCCACTTCTGGAATTTATTTGCCTCCTGTGATATTCCATTTGCAGTTTAGTCCTGCCCCATGTCATAAAGCACAAAATGTGAACCCAAGGATTTATTGCCAACACTGGGGCTTTAACTGAGCTCTTTCTTCCACTTCTACAAGAGTGATACCTAGGCTATCCATCCCCCTAGAAGGGATCTGTAGACAGTCTCAGTGTATTTGAAGCTGGTGTTGTTTTCTGCCTGCAGCCTGAAGGACGAGCAGCCGGTGCAGTGTGGTCAGTACGACGGGCTGGTGGAGCTGGCCACCATCTGTGCCCTCTGCAACGACTCCTCGCTGGACTACAACGAGGTTTGGGGGCACCAGGGCTGGGCTGGGCTGGGGGGATGCTCCTGCTGTGGTTCAGGGCAATGCCAGTAGGGTTTGTCCCTTGGGATCCCCATCCCTGGCTTCGGCTCATCCCAAGGGGACACTGGTGAGGTGGGTGACAGCGTCCTTGGTGGCAGCAGCACGTAGAGGATGTGCTCTAAAGCTTGAGCTCTTTTTTTCTGTCCTCTAGTCCAAAAAAGTCTATGAGAAGGTGGGGGAAGCCACTGAAACAGCCCTGACGTGTCTGGTGGAGAAGATGAACGTCTTCAACACGGATGTCAGCAAACTGTCCAAGGTGGAGAGAGCCAATGCCTGCAATTCGGTGAGTGGGGAGAGACCCCTGTGAGCTCCAGCACTGGGGGACAGGAGGGAGGGGAGGCGTTTAGGATGTCTGTTGTTTGGGTAATAAATACTTGCCATGATCTAAGGGACTGATCTGTGATTTCCTGGCTCTCAGGGTGAGCTGGTTTTGGAACAGGATGGTGCAGTGACACTGGGGGGCTGATGCCAGGGCCTTGAGGGCCAACCTATGTGGAGCTTTGGAGCAGCTGATTCCTGAGGCTCCAACTCAGTCCAGTCCCTGCTCAGCCAGGAGAGATCTTCTCAGTGATAGCCAGAGCTGTGGCTGCAGATGAGGAAGCTTGGAGTTATCTTTAGGTGCCCAGTTTGCCTGGAGGAGCTGCCCTCCAGCATGAATCAAACCCCATTCCCCAGAGCCTTGCCTGCCCCAGTGACAATCCTTGGAAACATCTATTTTTGATAAGAAAATATCTTGTGCTGGCTATTCCCCTACTCCAGCACTTCAGTGTCTCCCTGTTCTGGTGAAAATACACTTTATTTTGGGTCTGATTTCCTCAGCTTTAGATCCTACAATGTCTTTACTTGCTCAAACATCTCTCTATTCCAGCATTTTCCCCCAGATAGGTCTGTGCAGGTTATAATAAATCTCCTGACTACTTTCTGATATGGAGAGCTTGTAAGCTTTTAGCCCCCTCAATCCCTCCTGGCCTTTCTCCTCCTGTCACGGGTGCTCAGCAGGGCTGTCAGCCAAGGTGGAGAGCACGTGTCCCTGGCATGTCCCTGGCATGTCCCTGGCATGTCCAGGCTCAGCCCAGCGCTGTCCCCACAGGTGATCAAGCAGCTGATGAGGAAGGAGTGCACCCTGGAGTTCTCCCGGGATCGCAAGTCCATGTCTGTGTACTGCACTCCCACCGGGCCTGGCAACAACTCTGCTGGCAGCAAGATGTTTGTCAAGGTAGGGCAAAGGGCCTCAGCACCTGCAGGGTTCTCCTTCCCCTGCATACCCAGCAGGGTTTGGCCCTTTCTGCATGTGGAAGTGACGATGCTCTGCAGTTCCCATCCCACTTTATCTGCTCAGGGATCCAGGATCCAGCAAGTGGGGTCAGGGAGGAGATGAGTCTTTGCCATATTCATTAGGAAAGAAAGGGGGTGAGATGATTTAGAGGGAGAAAAAGATGCTGAGTGTGCTGGTGCTGTGGCAAGGGAGAGCTGCCCCTGTGCAAAATTTGGGCACTTGCCTTTATTAAAGGCTTGGACCCTCTGAATGCCAGTAATGCCCAAAGGATGATGTCCAGTTTTCCACTGTAACCAGAAATAAAATAGTGTTTCATAGGGCATTTTCTTCCCAAGAGAAGAGATGCGGTGGAATTTCCCCCCGCTGACTCTGAGAAGATTTGTATATTGTTGTTCCCACTGGGAGATGATCTGGGTAGGTGAACTCTGCCCTCCAAGGCAGGCTGGGACCCTCTGAAGCCACTGGATCTATGGCCCTGGGAGAGCTTTTCAAGAGGTGCAATTGTAGGATTGTGAGTTTTATATTAAAGAGCAATGTCAGCATCCTTTGTAAGGTTAGAAGGGCTGGAGCGAGATGCTAGGATGCTGAAATTCAGGATGTTTTCCTGAATTGCAAAAGCTTCGCAAGCATCTGCTGAGTATCCCACATTTTATTCTGCACAGATTTACAGCCTTCATGCCCTTCAGGTCGGAGCGAGGATCTGTGGGGCAGATATGCAGGTTTTACAGGGGTCAGCTGGCTCTCCAGCAGATCCTGCTCTCGGTGACCTGGTGAGGGTTGGTGCTCCGGGGTGACATCCGGGTGTGCTCGGTTGGAGGCTGCCATCTAGTGCCCTGAGCAGCAGGGCCAGCAGTGCCTGCTGGAGTTTTGGGGAGATTCCCTCCTCCTCTGCCCAAACTTGGCACCTTCCCTGTGGTGCTGGCAAGAGATGCCCATCCTTCAGCTTCCCTGCAGCCCCTGAGCTCTCTGCTCCTCCGCAGGGTGCCCCGGAGAGCGTCATCGAGCGCTGCACCCACGTCCGTGTGGGCACTGCCAAGGTGCCACTGACACCCGCGGTGAGGGACAAGATCCTGGGCAGGATCCGGGACTGGGGCATGGGCATCGACACCCTGCGCTGCCTGGCGCTGGCCACCCACGACTCGCCTGTCCGCAGGGACACCATGCAGCTGCACGACTCGGCCGCCTTCGTCCACTATGAGGTACGGCACTGGAGCTTTGGCTAGGAGCTTTCTGCCTTTTTTTCCTTTTTCCCAAAGCTTCCCCATAGACTCTCAGCTGCCCTAGCAGTATTTTCCCTTTGGTTTCTCTATGAGCAGTGTAATGGTTCAGACCCTCTGCAAACCCCAGGGGCTGGTCCTAATGGTAACAAGCCCCATCTCACTTGGGCATGTTTTTCCATGGAGTGACTGCTGAGAAGGGCTTGGAGACCACTGTGAGGGACGGGGAGGAGGGGAGTGAAGTAAAAAGGTGTGAGGAGCAGCAGAGAATTGATGTATCCTGTTGGATTGGAGCTGCATCTTTGTTGGGGCAGTCAGTAGCAAACCTCCTGAAAGTTTCCTCCCAGATGAAATCCTGGTGGTTTCACAGCGGGGAGGGAAGTGGATGAATCCCAAGGGTTTAATGTGGGTCTTGGGTGTATTCCCCCCACCCAGAACAACCTGACCTTCGTGGGCTGCGTGGGGATGCTGGACCCTCCCCGCAAGGAGGTCACCTCCTCCATCGAGATGTGCCGCAAGGCCGGCATCCGTGTCATCATGATCACCGGTGACAACAAGGGCACGGCGGTGGCCATCTGCCGCCGGATTGGCATCTTCTCCGAGACTGAGGACGTGTCAGGCAAGGCCTACACGGGCCGGGAGTTCGATGAGCTGTCCCCCGAGGAGCAGTGCCAGGCGTGCCGCGAGGCTCGGTGCTTCGCCCGCGTGGAGCCGGCGCACAAATCCCGCATCGTCGAGTACCTCCAGTCCTTCAACGAGATCACGGCCATGGTGAGCCCTCAGGGACACCCTGCCACCCCCCTGTCCCCTCGTCCCCACCTGGCCCAATCCCTTGCACCCTTAATTATGGCTTTGTGCAGACGGGTGACGGTGTCAACGATGCCCCGGCTCTGAAGAAGGCAGAGATTGGCATTGCCATGGGGTCGGGCACGGCTGTTGCCAAGTCGGCTGCTGAGATGGTGCTCTCTGATGACAACTTCTCCACCATCGTGTCGGCTGTCGAGGAGGGAAGAGCCATCTATAACAACATGAAGCAGTTCATCCGCTATCTCATCTCCTCCAACGTCGGGGAAGTTGTTTGGTGAGAGCCTCCCGCACTGGGCACCAGTGACAGGTGACCTGCAGGTGACCTGCAGTCCTGTCTGTGTCCCCTGCCCCTGGTACAGGTAGTGCCCAAACTGGTACCCCTGGGAACCAAACAGAGCAGTCTCATTCCATGTTTGGCTCACCAAACATGAGCCATATCTCATTCCCCAGGGGCAAGGAGATTTTTCTTTTGTAGTTTTACAGTCCTGCCACCCTTCTGGATCTGTTTTGTTAAAGTGTTGCCTGTTAAATCCCATGCCAGCACCTGAGCCAGGTGCAGATATCTGTGCACAGGTTGTTGTCACTGGTCACAGCTCTCCCTGCCCCTGCTGATCCCTCCCAGTCCTCAGCAACACAAGCACAGCCTTGGAATCACTTGGGCATCCTTTGCCCTTGCATTTCAGCATGGGTGTTTGTGCTGGGAATGGGAACCTTTGTGGCCGTGGGGATGTCAATAATTGGGTTACAACTGCAAAGCAAATTTTAATAGCAACAGGAGCAAATTTTAGCTGCAAAATTCAGTGCTGATTTTCAGGTCCCTGATCAGGGGCTGCAGGTTCATCTGCACTTGGGGTGACTATTCAGTTTGGGGTTTTGGATCCAGGTGCTCTCTCCCCCTTGCATGACACAGACCTTTTCTCTGGCTGCCCAGAGCTTGTCTAAGTTTGCATCTCTTGTTTTTCCCCTTCAGTATCTTCCTGACAGCTATCCTGGGCTTGCCCGAGGCCCTCATCCCTGTTCAGCTGCTGTGGGTGAACCTGGTGACAGATGGGCTGCCGGCCACCGCGCTGGGCTTCAACCCTCCCGACCTGGACATCATGGACAAGCAGCCCCGCAACCCCAAGGAGCCCCTCATCAGCGGCTGGCTCTTCTTCCGCTACCTGGCTGTGGGAGGTGAGTGCTGTGGGTGCAGGTGGGCCGAGTTAGGGTGTGCCTGGGTGCCCTGGGGCAGGAGCCCTCTCTGGGGCAGGGCTGAGGGTGTTTCTCTCTCGGTGCAGTGTACGTGGGGCTGGCCACGGTGGGCGCAGCGACCTGGTGGTTCCTGTACGACGCCGAGGGACCGCAGATGTCCTTCCATCAGCTGGTGAGTCAGGAGGGGAGCAGGCTGACTCTGGAGCAGATGGGTGAGGGAGTGCTTTCAGGTGTTGGGCTCTTTCATCTGCCTTTCCTCTGTGGTGGCTGTAGCATTCCCAGATTTCTGGTGGAGAAGACAGTGGTTTAAGACAGAAGCAAATCTCTCTCAGGCTTGTGTTTCCAGCCTTGCTTCTGCCAGCCACCAGCACGGTAGTGAAAGCTTGATTCAGAGAAGCTGAAAGTAGCTCCTGTGCCTCATCCCACACTGGAAGGGATCTGTTCTCACGTTACATTGCTGTAGCTAATGTGAAAACTGCAGGGTGGGGGGAAAGCAAGTGCTATCACATCCCAATGGCATGTGTACAATGCAAGGTGGATTTCTGATGGAGATGTGTGCTCAAACTCCTTCCTCACTGCACCTGAGAGCCTCAGAGCCCCTGTCCAGCCATACCCCCGAAGCTCAACCCCAGCAGAAGCTGGGTCACTGCAGGCAGTTAATTGATTCCTCTGAACTGTGGGATATTTAACAGCAATCCAGTTCCTCATGTCCCCCCAACCAGTCGACTCTTCCTCCTCTCTCCTGCCTTTCCTGCTGCTCTGCCTTGTATTTACCAGCAGTTTCCTGTGCTGACAGAGGAACTTCATGAGGTGCACTGAGGACAACCCCATCTTTGAAGGAATCGACTGTGAGATCTTCGAGTCGCGATACCCAACGACGATGGCTCTGTCCGTGCTGGTGACAATCGAAATGTGCAATGCCCTGAACAGGTGTGGTGGCCACAGGGCTGCTCTGTTCACTCTGTGCATGACTGATTTTTGGGCAGGGTCTCTTTGTGCATCTGTGGGTGGGCAGAGGGCTTTGCTCTGGCTCAGCAGAGCCGTTCAGAGCATCCTCACAGGGGACCACTGGGTTTTCCCTAAAGAAACTTCTCCAGGGCAGTGTGCTGCTGCTGAGAGCAGTGAAGGAAGGACTGGATCTGCATTCATTAGTGATTTGCTCATTAATGAGTGGCTTAATCCATGCATGGCTGTTGGGCATCCAGATCCAATTCTCAGCAAAGCCTGAAGATGAACAGCCTGGAAAAGAAAGGATATAGCATGTGGCCTTGCCTTGGAGGGGAATAGAACTCCCAGCAGGAGGTTTCTGGGGCTAATGCTGTCCCCTCACTTTCACAGTGTCTCTGAGAACCAGTCGCTGCTGCGGATGCCACCATGGCTCAACATCTGGCTGCTGGGGGCCATCATCATGTCCATGGCTCTGCACTTCCTCATCCTCTATGTCAAGCCCATGCCTGTGAGTGCCCTCTGTTGCCTCTGTGCTCCTCCTGTGGGTGAGGATGTCCCTGGAGCAATCTTTGGGTCTGGAACCTTCTGGGATGGTAGTCCCCAATAGGTGCCCTCAGGACCAGGTCCCATGACTCAGCCCAGCATGGGAACTAGGAGTTGTTCTGCCCCATGAAAGCTCTCCCTGTGGGCAATGCAGAGGGCTGTTGGTATCTCCAGAAGGTAGTTCAGCCCCTTTTGGAGTTGTCTCCTTCCTTTGCAAGGTTGGGGATGCCTCGGTTGATGTCCAGAGGTGCTAAAGATGAAAGTGTCTCTGTGCCCAGGAGGCTTCATTGTCCCTTGTCCCCTGCTAAGCACCTGTGAGCACATAAACACACAGTCCTACCTTGTGCCTCACTTTCCCCATTTGCAGGAGAGGTGAAGGACATAATATTTTACTCATCTTGGCCAAGAGCCACCTTGGGTTGTGACAGACCTTGAAGAAATCCTCCTCTTTGGGCTGTCTGGCTCCTCCCTCCTACCTGAGATGACCCCCTCTAACCTTCACCATACAACAAGGTGACCCTTAAAACAACAAAATATCCCACCTGCTCCCCTACTGACATGTCCAATCCTTCCCACCCTGCAGCTCATCTTCCAGGTGACCCCGCTGAGCTGGCCACAGTGGGTGGTTGTGATGAAGATCTCCCTGCCCGTGATCCTACTGGATGAAGGACTCAAGTACCTCTCCCGCAACCACCTGGATGGTGAGCATGGTCTGCACCACCCTGGCTTAGGGTGCCTCTGTGGCACTTTGCCTGGGGTTCCTGGTGGCTTTGTGGACCCCTCTGCTCGTGTGATGTCTGCACCTGCATGTTCACCCACCTTTCCTGTGCAAAGGGGCTTTTTCTCCTACCACCTTCCTTCCTGGTGCCACGCCTGGCAGAGCAGTTGGTACTTACATCTGCTTGAAATGCTTCCTTTGAAGCTGGAGCACAGGATAAATCTGCCACAGGTTATTTATGTGACTCCTCTCAAACCTCCAGGAGCTGGATTCCTTTGCTTATAAAGCAAAACAAATCAAACACTGATTTCTAACAGAAACCCTTTCTTTTGTCCTCCCATATTTCCACTCCTCTCCGTCCATCCTTATTTTGTGTTGGCAGCCTCTGTGCTAAGATCAACTGAGAGCTGAACACCTTATAAAGTGGTTTTAATAGGGATGTCCTTGGCCAGCAGCTCTCAGGATGCAGCCCTTGGCACACCAGGAGTGGAAGCAGCTCCTGTGACACTGGGGCAGCAGTTCCTGTGTGCTCCTGGGCTCCGTGCTGTAAATCACAGCATGTTTTCAGGCAGCCCTCCAAAGAGATGATATCATCTTTTCTTTCATTTCTTGCGAAAGATGTTGCTGTGGGGGATATCTTGGTGCTGAGTTAAGCCCACGGGTTTTCCCAGAGGTGGCTGTGGGCCCAGGGCTGCTGAGCAGTGCTCTGCCTGCCACAGGAATGGCTCCTCTCCAGAAAACAGGTTTTATTCATGTTTTGGGGTGTGCTCACCCTGACAGTGATATCAGGAAAGGTACTATCCTTGCTCGGGTAAGCTCTGGGGGCAGATGAACAATCTGAGTGTGAGGACTGGATGTCCTTCCACTCCATCACCATGCTCAAACCATTAGGCATCCATTGGTGTAGCAAACCCTTCCTTTTCCCTTCACCTTGTAATAATAACAACCCAGAAAATCCCTGCAAAGCCACTCATGCCTTTCCAGGCTGAAGGCAGGTCTGGCCAGCTCTGTCAAGGAGGGATTTGGGGCATTGTAATTTCATTTGGCTTCTCATGGAGCAGAGCTTTGCAAGTAGCTGAAAATGTGAGATGGAAAAGTAGTGCAAGTAGGAAATGATCACAAACTGGTCTCCCTCCCCATCAAAGTGTCCAGGGTGCAGGTGGTGCTCATGTCAGCCTTTCTTTCTGTGTTGAGCTGGTGCAGAAACTCAACAATTGCTCAGAGAAACAGAGGTGCAGGGGCTCCTGTTTTTACAGACCAGATAGAAATTATTTCTAGCTTATTTTCATTGAATTGTTGCATCTCTCACCAGACACCCAGGTCAGTTTTATCCCATGATTATGAGCCTGTGGGAGCAATTCTACAGCGTGGCACCAGGCTGGGGTATAGGAGAGCTGGTTAGCTCCTGGCTGTTGCATCCCATGCATGCCCTCAGTCTTCACTTCACCATCTGTGATCTGGGGCTGAGTCTGTCTTTCTCCCACACTTTGTATTTCTCTATAAAATCTCAGCACTGTTGGAGGAAGGGCTTTTCTTTGGCTCTGCCTGCACAGCTCTGAGCACAGTGAGGCACACGATCCTCTCAAGTGCCATCATCCCAGTTCAGAGTGTTTTCCCCTCCCATGCCACACTCCCAGTGCTCCAGATGCTCTGAGCTTCCCTCAGGCTCATCATGGTCACGATGCTGCTGATGCTCACGGGTTGCTCTGTCTCATGGATCCAGGGTTTCCCATGCAGCTCTTCAATCATGGCTGTGGGGCAAAATCACCACGCTTGAATCATCAGACTTGAAAGAAGTAATTGAAACTCTTCATCTTCCTGATTCCTCTGGGCCTTGAAAAGCAAAGGGAAAAACCTCCAACAACCACTTTTATATGTGGTCTTGTGATTTTTTTTACCAGGCATTCTCAGGACAGTAAGACCCAAGTGGAGTGGGGAGGACCAGTTGAATACCTGCAAGACTCCAGAGCAAGGGTTGGCTTCCTTACATCTCTCATCCCTGAATATCATGTCCCCCGTGCTTCCTGCAGAGTCTTGCTCATGTGTGATGGAGACCTGCTTGGAATGTGTCTGGGTGAACTTGGCTCATATATCAGAGATACAATAACAGAGCCCAGGGACCAGACAGGATCTCATTTCCCACAGCAGCATCTGTGTTTTGCTTCAAAAGGAGGTCTAACAAGCCTGTGAAGGATGGCAGTTTTGGCCAGAGGCCAGGCTGCCACTTGGTCTCTGCAAGGCAGCATGAGGGGATGGTCTCCAGTGTGGGACTTTCCAAGGAATGGCCAAGGGTGTTCAGCTGAGGAATGCAAATGTGTATCTGTGAGTTCTGCTGATTCAGGTTTTGCACGGAAAAGATTCTCCTTTGATGATATTTAGATAAGTTGTTTCCATTATGCTGGATTTTCCTTGTCCTTGAAGTGGCAGAAAGCTGAGACTCTTCAGTTCTCACTGTGGTCTCAGTGCTTTACATTCCTTCTCCCCATCACCCTGTTCACATCCAGCCTTTCATCTCACATGCTTTGCATATCTGGCTGCCTTCATCCCTTCCTGGCCCCTCTGAGATTCCTGCTGTCTCAATTTTGGGATGCAATATGAGTGTGAGAGCGAGTCAATGTGCGTGGCTGAGTTGGGCTGGCTTGGTGTGAACTGCAGATGTTCTGCTCAGGAGCATGCAGATGTTCTCAGGGGTCTGTCACATGCTGGCAAGCCCACAAGGGCTGACCACCCTCAGGGATCTCTTGCTGTAGTATCTTTAATATTTTCCATGCTCTATGCATTCAAGTGTTTGTTCTTTCTGAACCCTGTGGTATGCAGGAGGAAGGTTTCCAGGCATCTGTGCCAAGGCC
This sequence comes from Lichenostomus cassidix, assembly GCF_008360975.1. Classification (NCBI taxonomy): domain Eukaryota; kingdom Metazoa; phylum Chordata; class Aves; order Passeriformes; family Meliphagidae; genus Lichenostomus; species Lichenostomus cassidix. The sequence continues at coordinate 3,882,173 of NC_139499.1, forward strand.
TTGAAGAATTCTCTTTTCTGAGTGGTTCTCTAGAAGTACCAAATCTAGAGAGGACACTGAGATAACCCCAGTGTTCTGTGCACCATCAGCCCCCTGCTGAGGCCACCCTGCTCCCCTCCTGCACCATCCCTGCACTTCCTCATGTTCATCATCTCAAAGCAAACCCCTTGCATGTTTGGAGTTGCTGCTGTGCTCATTCTCAGTGCACTCAGCAGCAGATCCTTCCTGGGTGCTGAGCATCACCTTTTTCTTGGTGCTGAGCATCACCTTTCTTCACCTGGGCTGTGGGAAAAGCAGAGACAAATCATCTTTCTGCAACACAACTACACACGTGCCCTGACAGCAGCAGGGCCACTGAAAATCAGGAGTTTGGATGCTCAGGAATTGGCTTGGTGTGTTCATATGTGGATTAGCACTTATGCAGCTCTTTGCCCTTGTGCCCAGTGAGGATAGCAGCCCCTGGGGTGATTTTGCAGGACGTGCAAGGTGGTGACCACCTCACCCTGTTCCTGTCCCCACTGGGTCCCTGTCCCCTCTCCCCTGGGCAGCACCGTGCCCTGCAGTCTCTTCTGCCACTGCTGATGTGCAGGTGAGCATCTCCACCACCGAGGGAGTTTTGGCCACTTCTCTGCAAAGCTGGCATCAGCTTTAGGCTTCAGCATCCTCCCAGAGGCGAGTGGATGGCAGAGGTGGCAGTGCAGTGAAAAGGGCATCACACTCCCTGCCAGGAGCAGATGGAGCTGTGCATCCAACACAGCCCAAAATTTGCAGGAACCACAATCTCCATGTCCCATCAAAAAGACAAAACAAAACCAAACCTTCCAGCATATAGGAAAAAGGAGCTGCTCACCCTCATTTTCCCCCATCCACCTGGGTATGAGGGAACCCCTGAACTCCCCCAGGAGCACAGGGACTGCTGCAGCTGCCTGTGTTCCCTGTGGAGGAGGCAGCCATCCCTCTCCCTGGCACGGCAGGGCTGGGAGTGACGCCTGCAGCCTTGGCTGCCCTTGTAGGGTAATCTGTGCGTGGAGCTACCTTGGCTGGGTGCTGGCAGAGGAATGTGTCCCCATGGGCCAAGTCTTCCCTTGAGCTGTGGGGTGCTCTGCAGGAGAGCAGTGCTGCACCTTCCAGAGCTGGAACCTCCACATGTGTTTTTACAGCTCTGCTGCCTCGCTTTTTGTTTTTCTTTCCCTCTCTCTCCTGTTTTTTCATACGTGTCCGTGTGTCATGCTTTAGAAATGGAAGAGCAGAGGGAAGCTGCCAGTGTTGCTGCCCTGTATTGCAAAGGGATGGGGGGAGAATTTCCCTTTAGGTTTTCTCCTGGGGTCTGGGGTCTCGGCTGAAGCTCAGGGTGCCTTGGTGTGATGGGGGAGATGTGCAGTTTTCAGAGCTACAAGGGCTGTAGTGTTTCCCTTGGTGAAGGAAGTGATCTAGGCTGGCAGTGGGAGCTTGCATCCCTCCAGCATCCCTCCAGCAGCACCTTTTACAGGAATCTGTTGAGGAAAGTCAAAAGCAGTGAGGAAAAACCTCCCCAAAAGCCTCAGCTGTCCTGAGGGGGAGCAGATCTTGGGGGAGCTGAGCTCACATTGTTCAGCTGCTGGCTTGCAAGTGCTGAAGGGCTGTGACAGCCCTGGTGTGAGGCAGCATGCAGAGGGAGTGTGACTGCAAACAGGTCCTGCATCCCCCTGCTCCTGTCACCAGCATGAGGGGAGGACAGACAGACACTGGCATGCAGGGACCTGCATCCTCCTAGAGCTGTGTGGGAGCTGGAGCCTGGGCTGGTTGCAGGACACATGGGAACACCTGACTCGCTCCATGCCAGGACTGTGTTACTTAGAGGCCTGAGAGCAGCATTTTGAAGAGCACCCACTGTGGTCAAACACTGCTGCCATGTCCCTTTCCTGTCCCTGCCTGCCACATGCCATGGCATTCTCGTCCCTTTTTGCACATCACCCCACATGATGTGTTAGGGAAAATACCATGGATGGCAAATAACCACTGTTGTGCCACCCAGTGGGGACTGTTCAGCTGCTGGAGCAGAGGGAGGAGATGAATTTTGATTATTGCAATGAGCTTTAATACAGTGCAGTCACCAGCTCTGCACCAAAGCCCGCAGTGTCATCCAGAGGGATGATGCTATCACAGCCAACCATTTTATCCCAGGACATGAGGGCTGGGCTCTGCAGCCAGCGCTGGAAAAAAGTTTTGGCAGAAGTTGCAAAAAAGCGTTTTCCCTCTCTCTCGCCTGTTATTTATTAATTCCCCTGAAAGCTTGTCGGCACCAGGGTTGGCAGCAGACACAGAGCCCCGTGGGTAACCCCGGGCAGGACCCCTATTTATCAAGAGCACAGAACAGCAGTCCCCAGTGAGATGTGTTTGGTGATGTGTGCAGTGATGAAAGATGGAGAAATACAGTCAAAAGATTCACGATAAGGGATTTTTCTAACTCTTCTTAGCAAGTGCTGCTTCTGGGTGGGTTTTTTTTAAGGCAAAAATATGTTCTGGGCAGACTGAGCTGCCCCAGGCTGGAGGGCAGCTGCTGCCTCAGGGCTCAGGGACACCTCTGTCAACTGCTTGAAAACTGGAGATCTAGCTGATGTAAGTCAACTTCTGGCAGGGATTTTGAGGCTGCTCACATGGAGTTCAAGCTGGATACCATGGCTTTCCTGCAGGCCATGTGTTGCTTGTTACATTTTATGTCCAGCCCCATCCATCTGGGGGGAGGGAGGAGGGCAGCCCTGGGACAGTGGCTGTGATGAGTGGGTTGGTCCTTGCTCATGGTTTTGGAGGTATTTATGGGTGTAGTATATGGGTATTTATGGTTATTAACATGTGTAGTGTAAGTGGTGTCAGCCCATGGAGCAGTATGTGTGTCTCTGGGGTGGAGGGCAGGATGCAGTGAGCTTCCTCCTCTCTGAGCCACTGCTTTTCCCTGGGTAATGCCTCATGAGGAGCAGTAAGGAGGGATCCTGCCTGCTCACCTTCCCACATGGCTCCACCTCATCCCTTTTCCTAATTCCTGCAGAGACCTTCCTCACCCAGGGACTGGCATCCTCCTCCTCCTCCTCCTCCTCCTCCTCCTCCTCCTCCTGCCAGGATAGGATCCCAGGTTCCTTCTGGGATCAGTCCAGGGACAACCACTCTCAATAACAAAAACACGGAGCTGCTTTGCTTTTCAATACTTTTCCTTCCCTTTTATACTCACGGATACTTTTCCTTCCCTTTTTTTTGCTTCGGTTCAGGAGAAGAGGACAAGAAATGAACGACACGAAGGCGACACTCCGAACTAGAGGATCCCTAACTTGTAACTCGGACTGAAGTCTTGCATGAGTGACCATCGCTAAAGCCAGCAGGACATGCATGTGTCCGACTACCAGACAAATGCGGGTGAATCGTCAAAAAGAAAAATACTGATTTTCGTTTTGTTCTGTAGCTTTCTTTTTCCTGTACATACGAGTGCAATTACTGGACAGCTGGTGTAGGGTTTGGGGATGGAGCTGTGTGGATCTGAGTCGTTGTAATGTGGTTCCTTGGGATTTGTTCCTGCTAAATTTGAGACTCAATTTTCACCCTCACTGGGTGAGCTTGGGCAAGGTGTCCTTCATGGGAGATTGAGGTGGGAAGTTGGGATTTTAGGCTGCATCCCCCAGTGGGATGGGATGCACAAGGCAGCTTCAGGGGCCAGGAAGGTCTTGGCAGTGAGTGAGGGCAGGGAGAGAGGAGAGGGGGCTGTGTGTTGGGGTTGCTGAGCCTTGATGATGCCCATGGTTTTGGTGGGTGCATTGCTGCTGCTGCACAGCTCCAGTGGCTGGGAATAGCCTCAGAGTGTGTCCAGCAGTGGTGTGGATCTCACAGATGCGTGTTTTTACATCGAGGTTGGGTGCATGTGGTGGAAGGCGAAGTTCTCCCTATTTATCACACTATCCTGTTGGATCCCTGCATTATGGAAAGCCCAGCACCTTCTCAGCTCATCCAGCACCAAAGCATGATCAAATCTTGTCTGTTCTCCATCCGGCATCTTGCTAGATCCCATCTGCACTGTATAAATCACAGTCCTTCTCCTTGCAGGGACAGCCATGAAAAGCAAAGCAAGGGGATTCCCACCTTGCATTCCTCATGTCTACCACTCCCTCCTGGCCACACTTGCTTTTCTCAGTGCATTTTTAACTATTTCCCTAGCAGGAGTAGAATTTAAGTGTTTAGGAGCACATCCATGACTTCATGTCCTCTGCTTTGGAGAACATTGCTGTCTTGCACAGGGTATCCTTGCCAAGGGATCAAGATGGGAATGAATGTAAGCTTGTACATAACGTGGTCTTTCCCCGTGAGTGGTGTTTGTTGTGGCATCCCTTTCTGTGAGGCACCAACTTTATTTTGTCCTCTGGGGATTTTTCCGCAGCAGGAGCGAGACAGGCTGCAGTGAGAGTTTGCAGATCAGGAGTGGATTTTGGGATCCATCAATCTGATCTTTCTCCTTTGAGCTGTGGCAGCTGAGAAGCTGATAATGGGTGGTTTCTTCTCCAGCTCTCCAAATCCTCCCTCCTGTTTTCCTCACAGTCCCCTATGATCCATCCTGATGATATTTACTTAGCCAGAGCCTGTATCTTTCCTTTCTCTTACATTCCAGCAACTAGAAGCCAGGGTCTGGGATAGCATTTGCTCCTTTGCCATTGGGTTTTTCCCTCTTCTTTTTGCCTCTTAAAAGCTTCCAGTGTTTTTCTGTATCATCTGGGCAAGAGCTTCTCCCCTTCTGTACAGTAGGTGCCAAATATCATCCTTCCTTTCTTTTCTCCATCACCAGCATTGAAGATGAGCAGAGCCCCCAGACCAATGGGAATGTACAGAATTGTTATACTACTGAGCTGATTTATTGTACAGAAAACCTTGCATGAAATTGTTGTTACTGTATTTAATATATAATGTATTCAAGGAATTTTAATATGGAGCTCTTTAAAAAGATCTTTATAGATACTCTGTGGTTAGAAGATTGTTGCTGATTTTTTTTAATCTTATTATACTTCGTCTTGAAGAGGTTTTATTTTTCAAATGTGTTCTGTCTAAATGATTTAATCAGTTGATCCCATGGGACAACCAATTCATCTTCAAAGATTTTCACCATGGATGAGACCCACCCTGGTGCAGAGGACCAGGACATGACCTAGGTACTGCATAAGCCTTCAAAATAAGGCTTCAGTAAGACTAATGCTGTAGACATGGGATTTGCCCTTCCCCAAAAGGGTGGATTTCACCTTATTATAGTACAGGTCATAGAATTAAAGCATTGTTTAAGTTGGGAAAGATGTCCAAGATGATTGAGTCCATCTCCATTGCTCTGTGCAGAAAAACAACCAGTGGGGATTTAATCCAGTACAAGCTCAGGGACATCAGAACAGCTCCCCTGTTTCTGTGAGGCTGAAAACCAGTTTGGGAGAGGCTGGACTGGCTTCAGAGCATCCCAGCCCTGTTCAGAGGGTCCAGCAGGGCTTTCAGCTGCCCAGTCACATCTCCCTGCAACATGGTGGCCTTGGTCCCTTGTGCCTACAAGAACCTGCCTGGTCCATCCACCACCTGAGTTACACTGTTTTCCCTGGACCTAATGTCTGGTGGAGGATGATTAATTTAACCCAAATACGTGTGGTGTGGAGAAGTTTCTCGTGTAAAGGCTCAGGCAAGTGTCAGTCTGTTCATGCAGTCAGTGGGTCACAACTGTGAGTTACCAAACCCTGAGCCATTGTGGGCAGGAAACCAGAGCTATGTCCCAGCTTGTTCTTTCCAGCAGCAGAAAATGACATTTTATTTCTACTGTGAGCCTTCAGATCGATCTAGAAAATAGCCCAGGTAATCTGCATTAGAGCTGCCTGGAGCAGGCATCCTCCTTGCTCAGATTTTGACACATCCCCATTTCCTCTTCTTAATGGTTGATCTCTTGTTTTCCCCCCATCCTTTAATTACTTGGAGTACAGGTTTCACTCCATCCTTTTTGATTACAGGGGCTTATACTTCAACTATCTTAATGAAGTAGAAAAATATCCATAGATGTAATTATTTTTGCCTTTGTTCTTCAGTGAAGGGTCAGGATAAATCACAGAATAGTTATTTATTGCATGTGTGCCAGCAGCAGCATGCTGGGAGCTTTTACAGGCTGGAACATGTTTTTATGTAAACTTGGAGATCCCAGAGCCAAGACCATCATTTTGGGATAGGCTCTTGAGTCTTACCAAGGCATCTGACTGTGCAATACAAGGGAGATGGACACTGGGTGGCTGTTTTGCCCAAGAGCTTTTTAAAAAAAGCAGCTTAGGGGCAAACCTCTGGGATCCTTGCTTTTCTTGGCAACAGAGGTTAGGAATTATTTCCTTTTTAGTTTTATTTTGATGGTGCTGCCTGGCATATTCTAAGTTTATAAATAAAACTCAGGTCTTTCCAGCAAGACCTTTAGCATTGGTGGGCTGCTGGGACAGATCCTCCACAAGATGCAGGGCGTAGGACGTGCTGGGATGGCAGCATGGGATTATCCATGAGCACTTTATACTCTTTCCTCAGGGGCCAAGCACCGTGCTGGGGTATAGCCAAGATGGGAGGGGAATGTCCTGTGTCCCTGGGGTGAGCAGCAGGAGGATCAGCTTTGGGCAGCAGCTGTGGAAAGTCTTTTGTACTGTTCTGGGATGTTGTGTCATTGTGGGCAGTTGCTGGATGAGCTTTTCCCCCTGTGGTGTGTGATCCCACGGGGAGGCACGTTGGAAAAGGAAAAAGAGCAAAGTACTGCATTCTGTGTTTTATTTGTGTCATGCAGCCCAGGTCTGGATGAGGTTTGTGTTTGTTTGGGGTTTTGGCACTGTGAACATTCCGTGTGTTTCTGGTGATGCTCTGCTCTGCCAAGGCTGGATGGCACCACCAGGCACTGCAGAGGGCAGTAGGAGGGACTTTGTTCCTGTAAGAGCATCAAATTTGGGATTGAACTGGAGTTTCTGCTCACAGTGTGGATGGCAGAAGGAGGAGCAATAGGAAAACTCAGCATTAATTTTTGGTCCTTCTTTTGTACATCAGATTGATAATACTGCTTCCTAGTCAGGGTCCTGCTCCACCAAAACTCATCAAATAATGATTTGAGCTGTGCAGGGGCTCTGGCTGGGAGATGTTCATGGGGTTCAGTGACCTTAGCATTACATCACTCCTGAAACTCAAACACACCAGAATCCCCACTACCAATTCCTAAGACTTACTGGGATTTTTGGACCATACCTGGCACGGTCATCATCTTGTATAAATGATGCTAGAGATTGAGTCCCATCTGGGCTTTTTTTCCTCCTGCTTTTTCAGTGGCATTTTCTGTCAGGGGAGACAGCTTGGGGCTCAGGTTTTTGGTACTGACCAAGGAGAGGACTTCACCCCATGCAGATCTTGTGTGGCACAGCTGGGGTTAGGATTTACAGGGCTGCAGTGAGGAGGAGGAGACACAGGGTAAATTGTGCTCCCTGGACCTGTTCTTGTGGTGCCATTCAGCTTTTGGTGTGAGTGGGGCATTAAATGAGCCAAAATCTGTGTGTGCCTGGAGTAATGGGCACTTGGGACCAAGAGGAGGGTGACCACCCAGTTGCCAGTGGGTGCCCTCAGTGGCTTCAGTCTGGGAATATGCTGATTTTATTTTTTGTATGAGATGCCTGAACAGCCAAATGTAGAAATCTCTGAGATTGTGCTTGATAGCAAAGGGTAAATTGTTGTATCTTGGGGGGGGTGGGAGGGTGTTATCTGAGGGATAGAACTGAAAGAAATGAGGTTTCCTATTTTATTATATGAGAGATATTTTTCCACTAAATTACCACTTCCTAAACTGTGTCCTTTGTCTGACTGTAAATAGCCAGGTGTGCCGGGAAGACGTGGGAAGGCTCCTTGTGGTCACATCCATACAATCCACTCTGTTCACACAATATTGGGCTGATTTGTTTTATACTTAGAAAATTACAGAAATAAAAGCGATTTTACTGGATGGCTCTGGGGTTTTTTGTCTGTTTTGTTGTTGTTGTTTTACCTTTTTTTTTATGCTTTTCTTACCCTGTTTGTGGCCTATTTGGGGGACATTTGGGAGCCCATGGAGCCATAGGGGAGTGCCTGAAGGCATTCTTCAGCCGTAAAAGGAGCTGTGCTCACCAGAACAGGATTTCTTGTGGGTTTTCAGAGGAGCCAAACTAGAAATGGAGCTGAGCTTGTGCCTGGCATGGGATGACAAAGGCAAAATGAACGGAGTGGCATGATACGACTGTTGGGAATTTTTTAATTCGCTCTTGGGGCACAAGAATACAAATAACAGTGCTAATTCTGACTGCATCCAGAATAGTCATCACCTTATCTCCCCATGTGGGAGGGGAGGTTTAAATAAACCCTGCAATAACCTCCGTAAGAAATAATTGGGAACTAAATAATAATTAAATAACTTGGCCTCCTCTGGGTGGGTGGCAGAGGGCTCAGGGCCATGTGTTTCCATCTCTGCAGCACCCAGAGCTCTGCCCATGGTGATGTTTGGAGCAGAAAATCCTGATGCAGCTGTGGGTTGTGTTTTGGAGCAAATCTGTCTTCATGGCAACATCTGCCCTTGGTGCTTTTTTGCTGGGATGTGGCAGGAGAAACATGGTGCACAAGGTAAGCCAAAAGCTTTGTAAGCTTTTGTAACCCACAGGGGGTTACAAGGAGGGACATGGGACATCCTGGCAACTGCTGGTTTTGGGACAGGGCCATAGCTTGGCTTCCTCTTTAGAGGTGCAGACTGATGTCAGAGCAAGAGGAGCACAAGTGCCATGGCTGGAGGTGACCCTTAAGACAGTGCCCCATACCAGCCACCTCTGAGGGTGAAATGCTGGTGGTTTCAGGACACAGTGGTGAAGGTGAAATTCCCCACCTGATGCTGGGTCAATCCCTGCACCCCTGGGGACCATCAGCTGGGGCTATGCTTGCCTTTTGAAGGCATGATTCAGAAAGCAGGTGTTACCCTCCCAAAGAAATCCCAAGGGTCCCTGTATCCCATGGCACATGGCCAGCAACCCCATGGGATGTCCATCCACATTTCCAGAGGCCACAATGGCCACAGGGCCACCGACACCTTTTGGTACCCCAAGCTCCTTAAGTTCATGTTTTCTTTGGCATCAGCTAAACCATTGCTGAAGCATTTCCAGGGAGATGTGTTGTCACAGCAACTGGGGATGGAAATGGCACTTCTGAGGGGTGAGTACCACCAAAAACATCTCCTTGTGCTGGGGCGTCGCAGCACGGGACAAGCACAGAGCCGAGCCAGCCCTGCTGGCAAGGAGCGAAGAGAGGTCAAGGACAAGTTAAAATTGGAAAGAAAACTGAACATGCTGTTTTGCAGGACCTTGCTTGCTCTCATCTGCCAATTTTTTTTCCACCCTCCCCTTCCCATTACCAGTGGGGCAGTGTGAGCAACTCCTATGGCTGGTGAGGGCAAGGGGGCTGTGGCAGCCAAAATTACTGGGAAGAGCCAGCAGCTCTCAGGGACTCTTCTTGGCAACCTTGACCATAGCAGGTCCCCTCTGCACCTACCATCATATTTTAAATCTTGCCTCTGTGTTGCTCCTGCCCATCCACAGATCTGCAGTGTGCTGCACATTTTTGTGCTGAAATTTAGAGCTCCATGCTGGATGCTGCCAAGCACGAGTCTGGGTTGTGTAATGAGCTTCCTCTATTATTTTGTATTTTCTTTTCCCCCCAGCAGTGTCTGAGAGCCTGGGAAGACCTGGTAGCTCTTATGCCTTCCACAGCTGTGCTTCCATGGGTGCAGGTGGGTGAAAAGGTTTTCAGAACCCTCTTTGTGCTCCAGCAGTTCCTCCATCCTCTGGATGCATGTCCCAGCTCAAAGCAAGGATGCATTTGCATTTCCAAATATCTCCCTTAAAAATACCAGATTTTGCATTTTTCTCTCAGCCCCAAGCACAGGCTGAATGTGTTTAATGGGCAGGGGGAAGGAGTTCTTTTGACAGCCATGGATAGAGCCCTGTGCTAACCCTGCACAGCACTTCCAGGGATACCCTTGGAGGGTCACCAGCCCTCAATGCCCTTGGCATCTGGCCCAGCTGGACCTGGAGATGCTGGATGAGGCCAAGCCTGGCACAGGGTACCAGTCAATACCAGCTGGCCCAGGGGAGTGTTTGGGAAATCTGGCCCTAGGCCTTTGCAACCCCAGACACAAACACTTTAGAGCCTCATTTGCTGTTGTTGCTTCCATTTTCCCCTCCTGTGGGCAGTGGAGCTCGATGGGCTCCTTTTTCTTATCTCTACCTGATTTTAGAATCAAAAAATCACAGAGAGGTTTGGGTTAGAAGGGACCTTAAAGATCATCTTGTCCAACTCCCTGCCATGGACAGAGACACCTTCCACCTGATCAGGTTGCTCAAAGTCTTATCCAACCTGGCCTTGAGTGCTTCCAGTTTTACCCTCTGTGTCCCTGTGTTGTCCCACTTGCTCCCTTGTTTTCATGCTTCTCAGGTCAAGCCCAGTTCAGCACTTTCTGTGCCCTGGGCAAACCCATCCTCAGTGCCCAGGACCTGCTGCAGCTGAACTCAAGGTGCTGCTGCTTCACCAGCACTGTCTTTGAACCCCTGGGGCCTCCAGCCTGCTCTGCTTGGAAGTGGCCAAGAGATACAAAAGTTATTCAGAGGAAATGGCTATGAGTGCATTGACAGCATAATACGAGTTTGTGTTTGTGGGAACCCAAGATAAAACCACCTCCAAGGTCCCAGCTATGTGTGAGTATTGGTGCAGAAGGTCATGGAACAGCCCTCAGGATGCTCTTTACACAGTAGGCTGATAAAAACCTCTTTCCCTTAGTTCTATTTTTATTTTTCATTTGGGTGTTACAGTAATGTGTTTATTATCACAGCAAACAGCCATCCCAACCTGGCCTCAGGACAGCCCAGTGCCTGCACCCCAGCTGGAGGCATCACAGTCCCATGATCTCAGCATCTCTGAGATGACAGAGACAACTTTTAACAACTGAACAGCCCGAGCAGGGCACTGTCCCTCAATAACCACCTGGCAGAGGCTGGGAGGTGTTGGCAACCACCTGGCACCACCATGGCACTGTTGCATAGATGAGCAATGCCTGTGCAAACCTATTAAATTCCTTTTTATAAAGTAATTTAAAGAGTGGCAATCCCAGGCACGGTGTGGGTGTGGGAGGGGTGTGAGCGAGGGTGACGTGTGAACCCACAAGTGTTTAGGCTGTGGTGTTTTCAAACACTTGGGTGCTGTGGCCAAGGGGATGCCCATGCTGGGTGCTGGTGTCAGCCCAGGAAAAGACTCCTGTTGGTGCTCCAGGCTGGGGTCATCTTCTCTCCACATCACTCCAGATGCATCCACAGGGTCCAGCCCCACTCACCAGCTGCAACATGGCTCCAGGAGATTATAAAATGGCAGATGCATATTATCTCCCAATGGAAAATATTTCAGCTAAATCCATGCTATAACCATTTTATTGACTCCAAGTACCAGAGAGGAGGTTAGAAGTGACTCTTTTACAAGTCATTTTGCTGTTAAATTTAGCTGTCCTATTTTCATTATCCCCATGGCTTTGGCAAGGGTGAGCAGCCTTCCCTAAAAGGCCTCGTTTCATACAGTAAGTTATTTGCCTCTCTCCTGACAGATATCTAAGCTTATAAGGTTTGTCTGCTCTACTCAATAGCAGTATCAGCCTTCAATCTTGTATGATTAGCATCAGCATTTTGTATTTGCTTTTGGCTCCCTGTCTGACAGCTTTCCATGTTGCTGAGGAATGGAGCATTGGGATCTCATCACGCCACTTGCAACGTGGGATCATCTGATTTTGATTCCCATGGTAGGCCCAAAAGATTTGGATAAATGGTTCAGTTGCATTTCCCCCAGTTCTCCATCTTGCCCAGCAAAGATAATCGACTTGTTCCACTTATTTCACAGTTGTCAGGTCTGTAATATATTGAGTTGAGAAGTCGATGTGACAGTGAGCAATGGGCAAGTGGACTTGAGAAGTGGTGATGCTAAAAGAAATATTCCAAAAAGAAAAGCTTTATCCCAGCAGGTTAGGCTTTTCCATGTTTCCAAAGCCATTTCCTCTGCAGAGAAGGCACTTGTCCCAGGCTCAGTGGCCTCAGAGAGCCAGTGTCTCCTTTAAGGCCAAGGGAGGCAGAGATGAACTGGGACTGGCAGAGCCTGTCCCTGCCTGGAGTGCTGAAGTAGCTGGGTGCTGGGATTTCCTGGGAAAACATCCTCTTTCCCCCAGGAACAATCACCCTCAGCCCCAGTGCTCCCCAGCAGAGCTCACCCCTGTGCTCTGCAATTCCCCAGTGGGGTGCAATGAACTCACAGCCATCCACAGCCTCTGTGCTTTCCCCAGCAATGAGCAACTCCCCCCCAAGCTTCCCATTGGGGCTGTTTGCCCCCACATTTCGGTCTGCCTCATTCAAATCCAGTCTCTTTCTCAGTGATATGTGTTTAAAGTGGTGTCTGCACCACTCTGCTGAGCATCCCTTGATGTGACCCCAGCTCGCCCAGCCCCGCTCACAGCCCAGCCCTTCAGGAAATGCTGGAAATACTTCGAAATGCGCCCAGCCCAGCCCAGTGCAAGTGCTGGGAGCGAGCCAAGCCTCTGCTGTCCGGCCTCACCACGGGAGGGGGCCAAGCTGGGCGCCCTTCTGCTCCGTGGGTCAGCTCCGAATTGCTGAGTTGGGCTCTCTGTGCCCCCCTTCTTTCTCCTGACCCTTTATCTGGGGCAGCTTTTGGGAGACAGAGTAGGACGCAGGTTCAGGACACACAGTCTGAGGTGGCTGCTCTGTTAGGAAAGATGATATACCAGTCCTAATTCCTAAATTCTCTCCCGGGACCACCACCATCTCTTCCATCCCACTGTCGCCCCCAGGGATGCCTTGTGGTCGCTGCTGCTCCATAGCCCTGCCTGCAGCCTCTCTGTCCCCAGGGAAGGCCCCTGCCGGGTGAGGGAGCATCCCTCACGGGCTGATGGCTTCGTCCTGGTGGCATGTGGGCTTGGCAGCGGGGTGGCCCTGCACCCTGTCCCACCCCCACACCATGTAGGGCACCCGCTGCTCCCAGCCCAGAGCTTATAGGAAGAGGAAGCCCCATCCCTGCACAGAGGAGGAAATCCGACAGCCCAGATGTGCACAGAGGCACGCCGATAGCATTATTTTATTTTTTTTTTCTCTGCAAACAGAGGAGCTGCCGGAGCGGCGGCGGGCACAGCCCAACCCAGGCGCGGTGAACAGGCGGGAGGCTGCGGCACAGCCCTGGCACAGCCATGGGGCAGAAGTGCATGGACAAGGTGTCCTCCTTCCTCTTCGAGTATGACACCCCTCGGATGGTGCTGGTGAGGAACAAGAAGGTGGGACTGACCTTCCGGCTGATCCAGCTCATCGTCCTGGCGTACATCATCGGGTAAGGCTCCCCAGTGCCTGCCTTCCCTAAAATTCATGCTTTGCCACTGGGTTAAAATGTAACGGAGAGAGAGGGGCTCCTATATCCCCTATATCCCAGTGCAGGGGGCTTACTGCTGATGGCATCACATTCCTCTGGCTGTGGCTGCCCCAGTGTCCCACCATGGCGCTTTCAGATGGCTCCTTAGTCCCCATAGTGTCCCCAGAAGCTGCTGTGCCTGCAGGCTGGAGGTTTATCCCTGCCCAGCCCTGCTCCGCACACCGGGGCCCCATCTTCTCACTGAAGAGCATTCAAATCCTGCTCCAGCTGCTGGATGGTGGCCTGAGAATGTGTTGTTATTTTTATTTTCATTTGTATTAAATAAGAGGCATCTGGGGCCAGTGCAGTGATTTGTGAGACCCAAACGGCTCAAGACAGGGCCATAAATCTCCCTGTCCACCGCTCTGACGCTGCAGCCGAGACGGAGCCTGGCTCCAAAATTCCTGGTCTGCTTTGCTTCTGGGAGGCAGCTCCAAGAGCCAACACAGTGCAAGGGCAACTGCTTAAAAAAGGCAGAGAGTAGAGCAGGCGGGATCAGAGCCAGGTGAGGATGTGTGTCCTCAGGTGCCCCAGGGCTGCTCCTGCCCTGCCCCTCGGTGTGTGATGATGTTATGGGATGGGATGTGATGGTTGGTAAGACTTTGCTGTGGCTCCATGGGCTCAGCTCTAGAAGGAGACCAGCACCTTTTCATGGGGAAGGGCTCCAGAGCAGGAGGTTTGAAGGGAGAGAGGTTGTCTGGCCATGAATTGGAAAATCTGGGAATTTTTGGGGTGCAGAGTGTCTCATGCAAAGGAAAGGCAGTGGCTCCCAGGGCTCAGTGCTAGCAAGTCGCTGTAGGGAGCAGAGGTCCCCATCCCTCCTTTTAGCACTGACAAAGGATAAAAACCTTCCCAGGGGATCAGTGTGGGACCCCCACATTGGTCCCACCTGCTCATCAGTGCTTTGTCTCCCAAGGTAATCCTCATCCCAATCAGCAGCCAAGGTCTCAAGGAGGCTCTGTTGTAGAGTTTTGCACTGGTGTTAATGGGAGCAGCTTTGTCTCTCCTAAGGACTGAGCCTGTGAAGCTCCAGGGCTCCAGTCCCAAAAGCGGCCAGGGACAGCTGCTCCTGTGTATGGGGAAATGGCACAGAGGGTTGTGCAGAACAACTAAGGAAACATGGCTTAAGCAACTTGGCTAAACTGAGACAGGCAACCAGGAGGCAGCAGGAAGAGAACCAGCCAGGGGGTGACAGCCAGTGGCAGAGGGAAGGAATCTGGCATGAAGTTGCTGTAATTCCCAAGTTTTTCATGGTTTTATGGGGTTGGGCTCCCCTAGCAAGGGGCTATGAGTGCAGCTGCCCACAGCCCTACCAGCCCCTGGCATCCCCACACTGCCCACAGCATTGCCCACAGCACTGCCCACAGTTCTCTGCCCTCATTGACCCACTATGCCTGAGATTTTCTCTCCTTTGAAAGCCATTTTGGCAGCCAAATATGTATTTATTTACCATTCTCCCTGCTTTGGTCCCCACTTGGCAGCAGGCACGGGATGCTCATGGGAATGTGTGCCAATGCATGACTCTGCTGGAAGGATATGGGTAGTGCCATCAGTGCCCACAAGTGGGCCAACCCCCCTGTGAGACCCCATGTCACCCCTGGGGAGCAGTTCTTTTTCCTCTGATAACTGTGATAAGGTGGTATCACAGCTGGCCAGGCCATGCCTGGTGCTTTCTGGGTTTCGCTTCCTGAAATCTCACATGCAATGGGGTGCGAGCTGAACCACAGGATGGGGCTGGTAAGGGAACAGGGCTTGGTGGCACTGCCACAATGGGGAGTGACACCAGGGGACTTTTACAACCTGGGAAGGACTTGCTGCAATATTTACAGCCTCATGGGGAAATGCTGGTTTTTTTGCCATGACTTTGGCTTTGAGGCAGGGGAGGTGGTGCTGCCCAGCCCTGTGTGCCCACAGTCACCTCTGCCAGGAAGGGATGAGGTGACAGGAAGGGATGAGGTGACAGCAGCAGAGTCTGTGCTGGACGCAGATCTAGGGAAACGTTCTGCTGCTGGCGCTGCCCAGTTCACAACCTCCTGCAGCCTTGAGAAAATTGAGGAAGATGCCCACTGTAACCAGTGTAACCCAGTATGATCTTCTGCCCTGGAGGACGATGTTGGAGCTGGGTGCCCCAGCTGGGGTGGCAGCAGTGCTGAATTTCTGCTCCCATCCCCAGACACTAGAGCAGATGCCATCCCTGAGGTCCCCTTGCCCTCAGTCCTGGGATGTCAATGGGGTTGCAAGCCAAAAAGCTTTATCCCTGAGAGATCCCCACAAAGTCCAGCACCACTAGGGAAAACTTCCAGGCAACACCTCGGGTTCCCCATTTCCCCCCTGCCCATCAGCCAGGTGTTAGAGGTGAGGTTGATACACCAGGCTGGTGTCACAGGCTGTCCCACGGGCAGTGTGCTGCCTCTGTCACAGCCAGTGGGACCAATGCCCGCTGCGGTGGGGACAAAATCCAGATCGCTCCTTTTTTAGTGCCGGGAATGCTCCGCGCCGCCGGCAGCACTACCCGAAATGGTTGCTCGCCCATGTTTACAGTCTCCCTGAGTCAGAGTTAATCCAGCGGCAGCTTGTTTATGCTGTAGGTTAAATAGTGTCAGGAGTCTGCCCTAATGACTGTGTGATGGGCTGGGAAAGGCAGGGAGAGCCCTGTTCTGGCCACAGCAGTGTCCCTAACCCTGCTGCTGCAGCCCTCTTGCACATACGGCCATGGCTCCCCATTCCCTCTGCTGGATGGGGAACAGTGGCTCTGGATGTGAGCCATGTCCAGACTCAGCTCTGTGCTGGCCTTGGAGGCATTGACTTTTGGAGAAATCCTATGCAGTGGATCAGGAGATCAGGAGTGTCCATGTGGGTCACTGAGACCACCAAGCTGCAAACCTGCTGTAAGCTTTAACCCCAAATGATTGGCTACCGTGCTCCACCTGCCTTCACACAGCCTCAGCCACAAAATGCATCCCAGTTCCCAGAACACACTATCCTGGCATGAAGGTCGGGTCCTGCAGCTACCACATGCCTCAGAAAGGGTGGGAAAGTTCACCAACATGTCCCTCATCCAGTGGGAGGAAACTTGACAAATGATCCCCCAGGTGAGACTTGGTAGAAAAAGCCCCAGTCCACAGGTGTGTGCTGAGAATTGGAGGAGTGCTGATGGCCATGATCACTCTGCCACCTTTCCCTGTCCAGGTGGGTGTTCCTCTACGAGAAGGGCTACCAGTCTCAGGACAGCATCGTCAGCTCAGTCTCGGTGAAGTTGAAAGGGCTAACGCTGACCAACGAGAGTGTCCTGGGCCCTCACATCTGGGATGTGGTTGACTATGTTTTCCCACCCCAGGTAAGGAGTCAGGGTGGGTGGGTTAGGGATTTGTTTTTGTCCCAGTGTCTGCTTTTCCCCATGTGCTGGCATGCAGATGGGTCCTCAGGATAGGCTTTCTATGGGGCTAACCATGGCAGGGTGTTCCTGTAGTGGAAAGGAGGTTGCTCCTGTCACAAACTTCTGCCCAGATGCTCTCTGGGGAGCATTTTGTACTTGGGACCCACTATGGCTGATGAGGCACATTGGAGGCTGCCTCCAAAAGGATCAAGATTCCTCCAGTGCCTCCAGACCACCATCTCAGGCAGCAAGTGGGGTCCTCCACTGTCCCTGGGGCTGGTGGCACTGCAGGTCCCCAGCCAGGGACAGGCTCCTCACAGAGGAGACCGTGTGCTGGCTGTGAGCTTGTTGGCTGTGTCTCCACAGGGGGACAACTCGTTTGTGGTGATGACCAACTTCATTGTCACTCCTGGACAGAAACAAGGAAACTGCCCAGAGGTAAATGCACTGGCTTCTTTCAGAGGTCTCAGCTTCTGTAATTCAGGGAGGGTTGTGGTAGTGGCACTGGGGAAAGACTTTTCCTGACATTGGAAGGTTTAGTAAAAGCTTGAGCCTAGCCCCATATTACTGTTCCTGACTACTGTGTGCTACGTGAAGACTTTTATCCCGCTGAAAAACAAGCAGCATTCATTTAACTTTTCCTCCCTTTGAGATAATCAAACCAGGCAGACTTGAGGCTTAAATGAAAGCATCTGTCTGGAGTCAATAAATCTCCCCTTTTCCCTGCTTTATCTGGACAGCCTTGATTGGGCAGCAGTATATGCACAAGGCTCTGGCTGCAGCAGAGCAGTGTATCCCTCAAGGGAAACGCTGCCTGGTGAGGCAGGAGGGACAGAGGGATGGAAGCTGCAGGGTGGGATGCTGAGAGGTGGTTGCTTTCTCCAAACAGCTGCCAGAGGCTGGGCTGTGCACACGGGACAGCGACTGCAGCAAAGGGAAATACAGCCGTCAGGGACAAGGTATGGCACACAGCCCTGGGACAATGGCACTGGTGTTTCTGGACACACACGCCAAGAAAAGCTGCCTGGCTGGGATGCCATCTGGCTGGGATGCTTTGGACAGGGTTCAGGAAAAGCCTCTGACATGCTGGATGAAGTTCCCACCTGGGCTGGTCCTGCTCTGCTCTTTTGAAAGATAACTGAGTCACAAACAGCTCTGCCAACAAAAGGTTAATCAGGGCTAAGCCTTTTCCCCCAAACTGCTGCCGGCTTATCAGCTCAGCATTTTCTTAGGTGTGTTTTAACAAGAAAAATCCCCAGCTGCTTCCCTGTACAGCAGTGTAAGAGAAACTGCTGCCCTGAGCTGAGAGGCCACAATTAATTTCCTGTTTTAGAAAGGTGCCAAAGCCCTGAGAATATTTTGCCTTGAATACCTGTGGCAGAGCTGAAGCCCCAAGCAGATCCCATTCATTCCAGCATGAGGCTGAGATTTCACAGGATCCAGGGGTGTGAGCAGCTGTCTTCCCCACAGGGCTCATGACTGGCAAGTGTGTGAATTTCAATAGTACTGTGAAGACCTGTGAGATCTTTGGCTGGTGCCCTGTTGAAGTTGATTACCATGTTCCCAGGTAAGGAATGATGTTGTTGCCCTCTTTCCCACACGAGCTGCACTTGGTGTCGGGCAGACCGAGTTGGACCCCTATAGGATGTGGCTAGGACAGCCTCCATTGTGAAAGACCAGAAAGGGAAGGGATGGGATCACCATTTTTCTGGGTCAGCCTGTCCCAGTGTGGGTTAATTTGCACAAAATGGGGCTTTCTTTAGAGCCTGGAGAGCCAAGTCATGGATACATGTCTACACTTGCTTTCTTCAGCCCTGCCCTGCTGTCAGAAGCGGAGAAGTTCACCTTGTTCATCAAGAACAGTATCACCTTCCCCAAGTTCAAGGTGTCCAGGTAAGGAGAAGCTTGGGGGTACAACTTCTGGTTGGTTCCTCCAGCTGTGTCCCTCAGAGGAAACCATGGGTTCAGCCGGATGTATGTAACTGGATGCTTGGTATAGAGGATTGCATACCTCATCAGTGATCCCAGGACTGCTCTAACTGCTGCACTGAACCCCAGACTAGCTCACAGCAACTGAGACATTTCCCTCCCAAATCTGCCGCACCTCAGCTGCTAACTGTAGTTACTGGGAAGATTTCTGGAATTACCCTCTCCTGAGTTACCCCCATGAGATGCACATGAAAACACAATTTCTCTGATTCTCCATTTTTCTTCTCTGAAGACAGCGTTAAAATACTACATGACCAAGACAAGCTTGGTCCCCCAGTGTCCCTCTTAACACCACAGATTCCACCTGTTTCAGCAAAGGGTGGGGTTGGCCCCTTCCTGTCAGCACTGGGGGAAGAGCTGCTGGCTGAAGGCACACTCCTAAGAGGATTTGTGAGGGCACTGATTATATATCTGATTTGGAACAAATTACCAGAAGCTATTTGTGCTGAAGACAGCGGATTCTTCTGTCTAAGCTGATCTTGTCCCCATGCTGCAGCCAAGGTTAAATGTCTTGGCAAGCAGCACGATTGGCAAAGTCTTAGGTGACCTCACAGTGCACCCCAAGATGTGGCTGGGAGAGGGGATCCCCCAGCAGCAAGGAGAGGTGCTCTGAGTGAGGGCAGGCTAAAGGGGCCACAGAGAGGGAGCAGGTCCTGGCAGTGACAGTGGCCAGGTTGGCTTCTGTGGGACTTGTTGTGCCAAACCCAGCTGGGCTGTGGGGAAACTTCCTGCCTTTGATCACTGCTGACAATTAACTGCTCAGCGTCAGTGATGGGATGAGGTTGAGCAAGGCACGAGGCTTACAAAAACATAGGCTTCACAGAGAGGCTGTTTTTAGGCAAAAGAACAGAATGGGATGGAAGGCAAGTTGTCTTTTTCACTCTTGCTGGAGGAGATAGAAAACTCCAGCTAACTGTAAAAGCTTTATGATACACACACTATCTATGAGATGTCCCAGATAAGAAGTTTTGGTGCATGGAGCACTGCCGAGCAGACAAGCTGGCATGTGAATGGGAAAGGGTCCCCACAGATCCTTTTCCACCCAAATTACTGTGTTACTGAGAATCTTTCTCATTCTCTTTTCACTCACAGACGCAACTTGGTTGAGAGTGTTACCAAGCAGTACCTGAAGAAATGCACTTATCACAAAGTCACCGATTCCTTATGCCCCGTGTTTGAACTGGGATACATAGTGAAGGAATCGGGTCAGAATTTTACCTTCCTGGCTGTTAAGGTACTTCAATTTCAAATTACATTCCTTCTGTTGATGGGAGAGGGACGCTGGCAGTACAATCATCCCCAGCTGTTGAGATGATTTTCTATTTTCTCAAGAATTCTTGAGAAAACAAGTGTCAGAATTAGCTCGTAAAGATTATGAATCTCCTTGGACATTGCCTCATATTTACTCCTTTCTTGGAAACTCTTGAGAAGATTTGACCCACTGGCAGTAAATCCCAGGGTTCAGCTTGTTTTATTTTGAGCAATTAATAACTAGAGCTGTGTGGCCAAATCCCATCTGATTGAGATTGGAAATCCCAGCTGGATGGTCAAATATTGGTCACTGCACAGTGCAAACTGCAGCCTTTCCCCACGCTCCAAAATGTAGCTTTGCCCAGCACTCCTCAGGCTGGTGTGTGGGAATATCTGCTATCTCTGCACTGCAGATCCTTGTGATAACTTTGCCAGGCATTGAATAAAATCAGAGGCTTGCATATATGAACATATATTGCATGGATTGGATCAGATGGCCCAGAGAAGCTGTGGCTGCCCCATTCCTGGCCAGGGTGGACAGGATTTGGAGAAACCTGGTCTGGTGGAAGGTGTCCCTGCCTGTGTCAAGCAGTTGGAATGAGATGGTCTTCATGGTCCCTTTGACACAAACCATTCTAAGATTCTATATATTATAGATGCAAAAATACAAGCCTCTGGGGAACAGATATTTACAGCCCGGAGTGAGCTCAGGAGTGACTCCTGCATTTCCTGAGCAATCTCTTGGGCAAAGTCAGGCAAGGGAAGGCTGTCCCGTGGGGACCAGAAGGGATCTGTGGTGAGCACTGTTCCTCAGGACCATGCCTTTGACACAGGATTCTGATCAGGAACAAGAGGACACGAATCTATTTGTGTATCCAGCACTCAGGGCAGAAACAAGTGCCTCTGCAAGGGGTTATGTACAAAGCCAAGACTGCCCAGGAAGGCTGAGGCAGCAGTGGGGTCCATACACCAGGAGAGCCAGGACACCTTACGGCATTGAGACAGGAGGGAAAGCATTTCTCTGTGCTGGCCAGGTCCAAGGAGGACCAAGACAACCTTGTGACTCCCCTCTTGGCTGCAGGGTGGAGTGGTGGGCATCACCATAGACTGGAACTGTGACCTTGACTGGCCCCTGCGCTACTGCAAGCCCATTTACCAGTTCCATGGCCTTTACAATGATGACAGTAATGTTTCACCAGGGTTCAACTTCAGGTAAGGAAATACCTGTTAATTCTCCAGGCATAATTCAGAGGTGACAGCTCTCAGGTTCCCACAGCACTCAAGGGATGTGGAAGGTCAGAGGCTGTTCTCCAAAATGCTCCCTACCTTTGCAGTACCAGACAGCAGTACCAGTGCTCTTTAAAATGGCATGAGAAAACTAGGAATACACCCCTTGGCTTCAAAATTACCCCATTTCCTTTGCATCTCCTCCCCCTTGCAGGGTGTCCTGCTTGGCTGAGCTTTTGGGAAACCACTTGAAAGACTGGAGATGGTGCAGGATTATCTCACCTGTTCCCTCAGTCTATCCTCTGCTCTGTGTGACACTGTCACTAGTGCTGCACCAATTGCATTTGGGGACATCAGATCAAACAGCATGAGCAGGAGCTGGAACTCCAACCTGCAGGCAGGAAAACTGAGGCACAGAAAGGAGAGGTGCCAACAGCTCAGGTCCCTCAGGGGGTTTAAAGAGAAGGTCAGGAGCAAGTCTGTGATAGCACATTCCCAGGTTTTTCACCAAGATCCTGATGCTGTTGGACTGCAGGGGCTGTTAGACACCCTGGCAGACCATTAACACTCACCATCCAATTGGACAGATATGCCAAATACTACAAAGAAGATGGGATGGAAAAGAGGACACTCTACAAGGTGTTTGGGATCCGGCTCGACATCTTGGTGAATGGCAAGGTAAGGGTGGCCAGGCACCAGGATCACCCCTGGGTCCTGAGACAGCAATGCCATGTCCTTGGGAAGGTAGCAGCTCTGTAACACAGCACCAGGGTCCTGTGGGATTGGGAAAACTTGTGTGAGTGCTTTCCTTGGGTGCTGGCCCACTCACAGGAGCTCCTGGGAAGTACTGGGGAAGGGAACAGAGGGGGAAAACATGTTTTATAGGTCACATCTTTCAGCTGCAGCTTGGTCAGTGGTTTTGTCTAAAAAACATTATGACGGGGGGGACGGGGGACAGACCTGTGGAAACTCAAAACCTTCTACTGATATTTCCAAAAGCTGAACATTTTCATTTTTCTATTTTGTCTTTTTCGTCCCACTGGGAGGGATGAAGACTTTCCTCATGGTGTTCCCACTGGGAATATTTAAAGCGTATACTTGTATTTGGTTGCTTGATTTTGGTTGGGTTTCTAATATTAAAAATACAGGAAGAAAAGTAGCTTCAATTTATTTCAGCCTAAAGCCAACCTACAATATTTTTCTTTTGGCCAGCTCTTTCCCATCTCCTGTTTCTCTCTGTGCTGTGGTTGTGGTTTGGGTTGCTGTGGGGGACTTTTGCTGAGCCCCACCTACAGCTACAGCACCTTTTTTATTTTTTTCCCTGGGCTGACTGTAACTTATCACCTATTTTCTCTGACTTTATCCAGGCCGGCAAATTTGACATCATCCCGACCATGACCACAATTGGCTCTGGAATTGGTATTTTTGGAGTGGTAAGTTCAGATATTTCCAGTCTCTATATGGAGACTCTCAAATTATTCTTCTTGCCTGTGACATCCGTGGGAAGTGTCCTTGAGCTGCAGTGAAATACTGACTATTGCTCAGGGAACCAGGGGATGGGCAAAAGGGGGAAAGGAGTTGCTCTCCTGCCTTGCTAGCTCAGGAAAATAGATTCCTGTTGGTCCCTGGCTGATGTGAATTCTGCCCTGCTGAGGAAGGGAAGGCTGGCTCTCTTGGCAGGTCTTGGTATCCTGATAGTTTTGAGCTAGAGCTGGCATTGAGGGGGAGGTCTGGAGGTGACAGGCAGTATTTCATGCAGGACAGAAACCCAGCATCCTGTTTGGTAATGGTCGTTAATGGTTTGGGCATGGCTCAAATGTTGTGCTCTGTACCTACCTAAAGTGGAAACACTTCATTTCTGTTGACTTAAATCACCCACTATTGAACCCAGCACGTTTCAGTTCTGTCCTAAATGGACATTTGGAGACTTCAGCAACTGCCATGTTGTGAGATGAAGCAGAAGTGACCCTAAATGGTGGGGCAAACTGGGACAAACAGTGGTCCAGGTGAGCTTGGAGGGCAGCTCCAACCCTAACTGCACTTTGATTTAAGGCCTCTGTCCTCTGCGACCTGCTCCTGCTGCATTTTCTCCACGGACGAGACTATTACAAGCAGAAGAAATTCAAATATGCAGAACCGGAGCCTGTAAGTAACAGCAAGTGCCTGCCCTGTGGAGGCTCTTGTGGGGGAGTGTGGATGTGTGCATGAGTAATGATGCTGTAACACAAACATCCACACTGAGGGGCAACCAGGCGCCTTCCTGAGCCCTTGGGACGGTTGGAGACTGGGATCCATGCATGTCTTCTCCACAATTGCTGACATCTTGTGTATGACTCACTGTTAATAACTTTATTCTCTCCCTTTAACCCCAGATATTCTGGTATCTGGTAACACTTGCATTGCTTTAAGGGAAGGAGGGGCAGACCAGTGTTTTAGCAAACTAGAAAATGTCTCTTTTTCTGCTCTTTGAAAACATCTCCATGACTGTGGAGTGTTTCATGGCCTTTAATAGGACACCAAGACAGCTCCCCTCAAATTCATCTGAAAATACACACTGGGGGTTAGGAGTTGCTGCCCAATCACATTTTTCCCTGGCATTAAAAAGGAGCAGGTCTGTAAAAGACACCTTATTTTCTCTCATTTAACCCCCAGTCAAAGTCACATAAGAAGGAAAAGGAGCCAGACAACACACAGTGAGAGGTGAGTGGTGATTCCCCAGCCCTGCTGGCATACAACTGGGTGGGCATGAGGGCTATAGGTCTTGGGGCTATCCTGAGGCCCCTGGGAAGGCAGGAGGGTTCCTGGGAAGGCAGAAGGGCTCCAGGGAGGCTTGGAGGAGATCTGAGATGTGGGCTGTAATGTCTAACATGGGGTCAACATTTCCCAGCATAAGCAATTGCATGGGGCAGTGCTGGATGCAGGATATGTGACTGACATCACATCTTCTATGGCAGCATCTCTTGAAGAAGGGCAGGGGGGGAAAGACACCAGAAATCACTGTACACCTCTCTCTCTCTCTGCAGAAACCACACTGACTGACAAACCTGCACCCCTCTTCCTCCTCCTCTTCTCTTAAAACTCGGTTGCCATCCCCAGTCACCTCCCTGGGCCAGCCCCAAGACCAGCAGGAGCCGCATCCAGCACCAGCTCATGGGAAGGTGGTGCTCTGCAGCCAGGGCAGGGGCCAGCCAGCCTGGCACATGGCCTTTGGTGGGACATGCCACAACGCTGTGGATGGGTCAAACTAAAGGATCTAGGGCCCTCTGCCAGCCCTGCTGCAGGGCACTGGGTCTGCTGCCATTGCAGGCCCTTCAGAAGGGCTCCCATTGTGCCCTGTCTGGTGTGCCAGGGCCGTGCCAGGGCACCTGCACCTGATGCCCCTGGGGAGAGCACAGCTGCCTCTTCCTTCCCAGACACCCTTGGACAGCTCCAAATTGAGAAGGGGAGGGAAGGAGAGCTGGCAGGAACCATGCCCAGCCCCTCTGCCTGGGAGGAAAATGGTTATTTTGTAAGGATGTATTTTATTAAAGAAATAAACCTTTAGTTTTTCTACTACATCCTTTTGTGGTGCCTATGCTTGCACCAGAGCATGATGTTTGCAGTGGTTTCTGGGGTTTTATGAATGCAAAGCAATCCCATCAGTGATGATTTCTTCAGAAACTGCCCTCCCGGGCAGGGCCTCTGGCCACCAGCAGGGGCTGTTATCAGCGTTGTCACTTGGGTTTCCTCCTCAGACAGGCTGGCTGGCAGGGAGCACTGGCACACTGCCGGCCATGGCGATCTGCTGTCCTGTGCCAGCTCTGCCTCTGCTGCCCACACCGGTCAGTGTTAGCTGGTCAGAATGGACTTTCTCAGCAGCAGCCTCACAAACCAGCTCTTTGCACCCAGGAACTAAACTTCCCTCTCTGCTAGAAGGTTTGTACTGCTCAGCACATGTAACTGGACATCACGGGCTGTGCTCAAACCCCACATCCCTGTGAGCAAACCCTGCCCTATGCTGCTGGCTCTGTTTCATTCTCCAGGATACATCAGCACTGAGTTCTGCACAATCCCTCTCTGAACGTCCTTTTTTATCTCCTGGGGAAAATTTTGCCTTGGTTGCCTCAAAAGTGGACCCCAGCTACCGTGAAAAGTCAGTGGAGAAGCTGTAGGGCAGTAATACTGCCAGAGCCTGCAGGATGGACGCACTGCTCCGGGGTTTTAAGGATACAAGCATTTGCCACAGACAGATGCAGGTGATATTTGATCATAAGCTCGACAAATATTTCAAGTCATACATTCAAGCCATGCGTTCCCAGGGGGAGATTATTTGCTCTCAGCAGGATGCCTCAGCTTTCACAGGCAGGGTGGGTTTTTGTAAGGTTACCCAT
Organism: Lichenostomus cassidix; assembly: GCF_008360975.1. Lineage (NCBI taxonomy): Eukaryota > Metazoa > Chordata > Aves > Passeriformes > Meliphagidae > Lichenostomus > Lichenostomus cassidix. Next base: position 3,907,892 of record NC_139499.1, read on the forward strand.
GGTTAACTTTTCCACCCTTTCCTGTCCTGCTGTCCTGTGTCAGAGAGGTGCCAGGTGCTTACAGTAAGGATGCAGAGAGGGTAGGGGAAAGCTGCCTGGTCTCTGGAGGAGTCGGTGCCTGTTCAGCGGGGGTTGGGGGATCCCCCATCTCCCCGGGGGACTCTCCTGCATCGGCCATCGAGGCCAAGCACTGCACGGTCCCATGCGGTGCCACGGTGCAGCTCCCCAGCAAGCTGCCACCAGCAGAGGGGACTGCAAGACCATTTCACGCAGACGCGCCTGAGGAAAAGCCAGTTTCCAGACAGAGTGAAACAAGAGTGTTCAGGTAACCTTTCGCAGCCACTTACACCGGGTCAATCTCCGGTCAAAACTTAAAATAACGAATGCAAGGCTCCAGGTAGAGCTGCGGGGTGTTTCCGCCTGCTTAATCTTTCAAGCTGCTTGTAATGCAAAGCCCCTACTCTTTCCTAGGAAGAACTAAAAGGCAGAATATGAAATCAGGAAAACTGCAACTTGTAAATGATCCCCTCTGGTAGCTATTCTAAACTTCTGAGCTGGGATGCCTAAAAGTCCCAAGGCTGCTTTAAAAATCATGGAAGGATTTATTTCATCTCTTTAACTTGTTTTTTAAAATGCACAATCTTTGCAGATCCTTTGCTTTTCATTCATAATTTCTGCAACCAGAAGAATGAGATACTGCAATTTTAAATTTTTCCCCAAAACAAGCTCCTCCCCAAAGCCAGGGGTCCCAGGCCCTGTGGCTCCCAGGTGGGTGCCAGAGTCACTGCTGTCTGGAGGAAACTGAGCAAGTGTCAAATTTTAGCATATGCTGGTCCCCTCTGCTGTATGAAAAGGCAGGGGAAGTCCAGGGCACTTGTTTCAGGCCTTCCTTTTGCCAGAGGGGCTGGAGCTGGTGTTCAGGGGTTGGAAAGCAAGGAGGAAGGTTGCTCTGTTCAGCCCCTTGGGGAGCCTTCCTTGGTACAGATGCTCCACTTCAGCATTGCAACTCCCAGCCCCCTCCCAGTGTCTTCCACTGTGCCAGAACTCACGCCAAGTTACTGAAGGATAGGACACAACAGTCAAAAGCTAGAACCTCACAAATGGAAATGCTCCCAGGTTAAGACACCTGGTGTTGCAAGTCCCAGCAGGGAAGTGTGGGTAACCCGCAGGGTCATATTCCTGTCCTCTTGGTTTGACCTGATCTTGGTCTGAGGGACAGAGGAGAGTTTACTGTTATTAGACAGAAGTATTTCTTTGTGTTGTGGCCAGAAACAACTGCATTTGAAGCTGTTAAGATGTGGTCAGTGTGTCCTCTGACCTCTGAGAAGCAAGATCAAGTGTTCAGTATCCCAAAGGGATTTGGTCACTGTGTCAAGATCCCTTCAATGACAATTTGCTGTGCTGCTTTCCATTCATGCTGTGGCTAACTGAGGGTTGGGCTGTTTGTGGGGTTTTATTAACTCCTTGTTTAATTGCATTTTGTTTTTTTTCACAATTATTAATGAATAGAAAAATACTAATAGAAAATGAACTTTCAGCAATTCAAACACTGTCCCAGAAAGAATATATATTATCCAGCTAATCCCTAATCTTTACAATCAGCAGGAACAGCCCCTTGTATGTGATGGTGTCAGTGCTCCAAAGGTCTAACAGAGGACTCTTGCCTTGATCATGGGTGTTGGATAACAAAAGCAAGCAATGAGTACAGTGTGACTATTCCCATTTTATAGAAAGGGAAACCAAGATACAAGCAAATAATTCTTGAACATGGATTTAAATGTAGTGAGAATTTTCTGCTTCTGACCATCTTTTGTTATCTGTAAAGGCTACTAGGCTGGACCTTGCACAGATATATCTTTTCACTCCCTCAGGCATGGTTATTTTGAAAAAAATCAAGTCGTACAGATATTCCAGAGGAGCAATTACAGAAAAACTTATTTGGCAACAATTATGCTGGTTAGTGATTCTGCAGAGATGAGGAATTATATTTCAATCTCTGCAGAGCTGGCAACATTTAATCATTATGTTTGTGCTCAATTCCCAGCACAATGAGGCCCTGATTTCCACCTGGTGCTTCCAGACACTGTAACAAGGCAAATTAAAATGAGTAACACTCAAGCAGTAGATAACTCCTTTCCTGTGCAACCTCTCCTCTTTTTAAGCCCACTCATTCTTTCTATGGCACAGCAGACTCCGTTATTTTTAACCCAGTCCTCCTCTTAGGACATTCTTGGATTTTTCCCTAAAAAAGCACCTGCCTTTCTGGTTACACTATTTCCCTTTCTCTTTTGCTGTGGGAGCATGTTTTCAGTTGGATAAATCCTCTGGCTGATACACAGTGAAGGACTGGCAGGAACGTGCATATCCTCCTAGCTCTGAAAGATGCTTTTATTTCCTTCTGTCCCACACCTGGTCATTCTCAAGCCAGACTGTGCTGGGTGGCAAAAGGAGCTTGGCCATTCAAGCACTTGACATCTGCAGCTCAGCCTGCAACCACCATCCTGGGGACAGAGAGGTTGTTACAGTCCATTTTCACTGTTGCCAGTCCTGTATTAATTATGCCACACTATAAGCTTTGGCTTTCTTCGGTGAAGTGCTCTCTCCTTCTGTTATCTATTTCTAATTGCTTTATTGCCTTACTTTAGAAAGCGTAAAATTCAAAAGTGTCCAAATGGGTTCTGAAATATAGCAACAGCGAGGTCACCTGATGGGCTTTTCAGCAGGGGTGAATCAGGATCGCTTCAGTGAACAGGGCTCTGCCAACCAGTACCAAGCATGGATCCTGCTCAGCTGTATGGCACCACAAAGAGATTTCCTAAAAAAACGATGGTTTTAAATTTTTTTTAATCTAAGCATAATAGTGACATGCCTGGGGAAATGTAAGCTCTCCCCTCATAACTGTAACTCAAGGCCAGGTTAAATAAACACGTTCCCAGCCCTTGCACCCAAAAAACATGTGCAAAATCAGTTACCAACCAACTATATTCAATCATTATTGAACAGAAATATCAAAGTCTTATTTTAACATTGTTATACCCATCATGGTCTAAGCATCAGAGAGACATTGTCTGTGACTCTCTTTCCACTGGCCACAGCTGCTCTGCAGTGTAATCACCTGTGTGTGATGAAAAGGGAAAATGAGGCGCGTGATTTGTTTTGGGTTTTTTTCTTTTCTGGAAGAAACAGCAGGTTCTGACTGAGCTGAGCCAACCAGATTCTTTCATTAAGTGAAGTGCTTGCAGTCCTTGCCAGAGTTGATAGTTTCAAACCTTCATACTGGTGCTAAACTCTGCTTCAGACATCATCGTAATTGAACTGCCTGGTGCTAAAGAAGGCAGATCTTTAGTGGACAAATATCATCACTTTCCAAACAGTCAGCATCTTGTAAACCTCTCAAAGCCAAATGAATCACACCAAATGACTTCCAAAATCCTTGCAAAACTTCCTCAGCAATAATTAAGGCAAGAGGAGCAGGAGGCTGAAAGGTTCACTTATTGTTCAGGAGAAGCTGAGCTGGCCCTGCATGAGCAAGGCCCTGCTTGATTAAATTGAAAGCCTCTGTGCAACAGGTCAGAGTTTTGGCTTACACGGTCTTTCAGAGCATCTCTCATGCCCTGGAGCCACAGGAGCACAGTCCCTCCACAGGCACAGCCACATTCCTGGGTCCTGGGCACATACTATACTCCCAGGCATCCAAGAAGGAGGTTGCTGGGGCTTTCACTCAGGGCTGGGAAGAGGCTTTGCTTTTGCTCATGGGTTTGTCTTACTTTTCCTGAGAGTCCACCATGGCAAACACACAGGCTGCTGGCTGTGTTGAGGTGATATATAATCAGAGTCATTAGCTAATATCCAGAGATGCCGGAAGCCAAGAGCTTTGGAAGCACAAACTCAAGGTGATGGTGCTCTCTGCTGTGCTGTTACAATCATAGAATCATTTTGGTTGGAAAAGATCTCTGAGATCATCAAGTCCAACCACAAACCACTGCCACTAAACCATGTCCCTAAGTGCCACATCTGCAGGTTTTGGTCATCCAAAATGCAGCATGCTCTGCCATCTTCTCACTGCTTATCATGCTGCTGTTCACCTGCTCCAAGAGCTCTTCACTGCCCCAGTGCTTCCTGTTCATGGAAGATCTCTTCTGGATTTTATCTCAGATGAGCTGAAAACACAACACTTTGTAGTTTTCTAAAAGGGATCATTTCAGTGAATGTAGCAACTCTTTAGCAGTCGAGCTTTGAACCACATAACATTTCAATTCCAAGAGGTTTTGACTGAAAACTGGCAAAGAGAAAGCACAAATATTTTAGATGGAAATGAAAGAGCATTAGCCCTGAATAAACCTGTTCATCTGGAGAGAGTTGCTCAGCTGCCTGTGACCAGCCAGGGTGACAAAGCACATTTCTGCAGGAAAAGTAAGACATGGACGCACATAGCAAATAGCAGCAGGGTATATCTGACTATAATAAACATACCCACAGAATGACTAAATGAAAAAAAAATCACAGTCTTCACTAGGCTTACAAGATGACTTTGCTGTTTTAATGAATAGCGTCTCGTAATTGCATTTTGATACTTCTCTCAACCCAGTGACAACAGGGGAAGCTTTTCTGAGACGAGAAAAAGAGTTGGTAGTAAAGCACAAGCTGCATTATTAATGTGTTGAGTTATTTCAAGTTATAAAACCCATGGTAAGAAATTAATTTGTTTCCAAAGCAGAGGATTATTTGAGACCCACTGGAAGCAAGCACATGCATTTCTATCTCCTTGTTGTCACAGCAGGAAGGAGCAGCAGTCTGCAGTGGGTTGAGTCAGGCTGTGGATTTAATCCAACTCTTGCTCTCTGACTAAATCCAAGATTCCTGGTGGGGACCCTGACTGTGAGTGGAGTCACAGCAGAGCCCAGCAAGTCCTGCCACGAGTCACTTGTCACAAAATCAACATCTTCACGAATCCCACTGGAAACACTTCACTGCTGGGTGCAGTGGGAACCCCTCGACCCAGGGGTACAGTCAACTACAAGTCAAGAAGGTAAAAGAGAGTGGGAGGGAAAAATAAAGCCAAAATATGAGTCAAACCAAAGACGGCATTTGCTTGTAGGAATTCCTTGAAGAACAGCAGTGGAATTAATTGATCTGCGGCATATCTCCTCATTGCTGTAAGACTGCAGAAAGTGTGTATGGTGAGGTTGGGTGTTCCTACTCTAGACACGGAGCCTGGATGAGAAGATGCTGTGTGCCAGGATCCTGGGTGCCTCCAGCTGTGTCCCTCAGCCGGGGGCCGGTGGGCCCTCAGCTCCCAGCCTGTCAGTGCCACCTTCCCTGGCATATATCTTATATATCTTAGGGAATATTTAGGGAGAATTTCTTTGCAGAAGGGGTGATTAGGCATTGGAACAAGTGGCCCAGGGAGATGGGAGAGTCACCGTCCCCGGACGTGGCTCTCAGCGCTCTGTTCTGTCACAGGCTGGACCCGACAGGTGTTTTCCAACTTAACTGATGCTGAAATTAGCAAAACGTCCCGTGTTTTCACCCAAGACCCCGCGCCCAAGATGTGCTTATGCGCTTCTGGCTGGACACCACACGCCGCCGAAAAAGAGATGATTTTTTTTCACTTTTAAAAAAATTTAGGTTTTTTTTTTTAATTTTTTTTTTAAATCCTTTTCCCCCCAACTCCCGGCGCCTCCTCGCCCCCCCATCTCCCTCACGGCCGCACGAGCGCGCGCCCCGGGAGGCGCGGCCGCCTCCAGCCAATGGGCGGCGCGCGCGCGGGCGGGGCGGGGCGGGGCGCAGCTCGCGCCGGCCCCGCGCGGCCAATGCGGGGCGGGGCGGGCGGCGCGAACGGCGGCGCTGAGGGGCGGACGGGCGGCACCGGCGGGGACCCGGCGGCGGAGCCCGCGCAGGTGAGCTGCCCTCCGGGGACGGGGCGACCGCCGGGAACCGGCTACCCACCGCAGCCGCCCGCCGCGCTGCGAGGCCCTCGGCGGACAGCGACAAGTGGCGCGCGGGGGGCACAACCCGCGGGGACAGCCGTCCCGGCGGCGGCGGAGGGGACGCGGGTGGGACCGGGTGGTCGGCGCGGGTGGGCTCGGGCAGCCGACTCATCCACCGGGCTGCCGGAGCCGCCGCGGTGCGGCCGGGGATGCGCCCGGCAGCTGCAGCTCCGGAGGTGATGGTTCTACCGACCTCAAAAATAAATGGGAAAAAAATTAAAATCCTTCTGAAAAGCTGGGATTCTTAGCAGTTTGACCATCACGCCAGCCATCTCTTGCCCTTTTCTCGAGGGGGCAGAGAAGAAGGTAAGAAGTGCGGAGAGCTCCGTGCAGGTTTGTCACTGCTTGCTAATCCTCCGTGCTGCCCTTGGGATCAGCCTGAGCTCCTGAAGTTTGGGTTTTCCCGTGGGTCAGTGCCTTGGCCTGAGCTGTCCTGCCTGGCCGTGTCTCACAGCACGCACCTGGCAGCCAGGCTGCCGTGAGAGGAGCTTATCTTCCTCTCTGCTTACCTTGGCTCTGAGGGACAATAACCTGCAGCTCTCCAAGGCCTGTGTGCTGTGAACAAGAAAAACTGCTGATCCTGCAGAGATATCACTTTCTTCAGTTGCTCTGATGAGGCTAAAATTACCATTCTGTTGTGGTTGTAACTTATGGGAAAGGTTTTGTTTAATAGGAAACTGTTGCTTTTCTGTTTACAATAGTCTGAGATTCCGCATTAAGCTTCCCATCATGTGTTAACTTCCTCCCTGTGAGGCATCTCTGGCAGCTTCAGTTTGTTCTGGAGTTTGACATGGGATGGCTTTGAAGTGCTGCTTTTGAAACTGGATAAGGCGAGCAGAGAGCTGCTATCTCAGTTGCTTGAAGAGAAAAACCAAAGCCAGTGTGCTGGGGCTGTGCTCCAACATGTTCTGTGCATGGTTTGTTGTGTGTGAGCCCTTTGCTTCGGCTGGGATGCCTGGTGTGAATGGGATTAAACTCCAGGCAGAGCAATAAATTTGCTTTCCTGGGTTTGCTCCCTTGGTTTTTGCCTGGAGAAGGTCAGATCTTAGCAACCAGGAGCGTAAGCACCAGCTCTTATCATTCCAGTGAGGAGTTGAGGCATGTCATGGTTTGATGTGGTCTGAAGGCTGGGCTTTAAGTCACAGTAGGTGCTGTGCCACTGGGTCCCGATGGTTTTCTTTCCTTGAGGGAAGCTGTGTTCACTGGCAAGAAGTGCCTTCTGTGTGGAGCTGTCTCCAGCTATCTCTCCTTGGGTTTGGGATGGCTCTTATGGGGTGGAGTGGGGTATGTGTGAGTGCTCCCAGGACAGTTCCTGGCTCAGCGAGGGTGGGCAGAGCTGCTCATCCAGGTGCTTCTGGAGCAGAGCTGCAAGAGGGCCTCACCTGTCCTGGCATTGCCCCAGAGAGCAGTGAGTTTCCCCATCACTCCACACAGCCAGAAGATGCTGTACTTGTGCCATGGCTTGCAAAGCCTGTGCTGCTGCCCTGTGCTCCCTAATTAATGTGTTCATTAAGCCCTGAATGTCTTTGCCTGGTACAATTAATTGTCCTTGCACTACCTAGACTGTCAAGGCCCAGCTTTTCTTTTGCTGGGAAGGGGTTGTGGGATTTCCCTTCCCTTACGGGCTCTTGTGGGGTGGCTGCACTAGGAATGTCCTCAGCCAGCAGCAGAGGGGATGTCTGGAAGGATGGTGTCACAGTGTTCTGTTTGCTGGAGCAAGAAGCACTAGTTAGGTAGTGGTCACCACAAAAACTGTGGTTTAGACCTTGGCTGGGCATGAAGAGGTGGCACTGTGCTGTGTCACTGTGCTTCAGCCAAGGCTCTGCTTGCTGGAGTGCAGCATCTCTTTTTGCTGGTGTTTGTTCCATGAAGTTACTGAAGGATATATTAACCCTGTGTTTGGGGAACTTTCTCATGAACTGTGGAAAGATCAGTTCTGTCTGAAAGACAAATCTTCTGTTAAGTGTCAGTGCTGACTTTAAAAGAGCCTTTATAGGGTCATTGCTACCTAGGGACAGGGGAAGGAGAAACTTCTTTTGTAAGAGGCTTCAGAAAAAGGCTGAGGGTGCTGGATGGCTTCTAACAGGGTGGCTTGGGTCTCCAGAGGAGGTATCTGCCTGGCTGAGGGGCAGAGAGGATAAATCCAGGCATGCCAAGATAGTGGAGAAGGGATGTGTGTTGGTGAAGAGCTCAGTGTGAAGATTTTGTCAGTGCTGGAGCTGGAGAAGGCAGTTTAATAGGATCTGAAATCAATATTTCAATCTGAAATCAATGCAATTAGTCTGCCTTGGGAAGATGTCTGGAGAGAAGATACCTGTTAGTGCCCCAAAGCACAGGTGGATGATGGGCAGGTGCAGTGTCGGTCAGTCTGATCAGCTCCTCAGCCCTGACAAATGCTGGGTTGTAGGGGCAGGCAGGTTGTGCTACATGGGAGATCTCCCTTGGCTCCAGGGCTCTGTGGGGATGCTGAGTTAAGCAACACAAGTAGGCAAAAGGTGGGAGGGAAATGGTTTGTGTGAAGTCAGCAGCAGAGCCCAGCTTTGAGCAGCATCAGGCTGTAGTAGGAGCTCCCTTAAGTGGGAAGGAGGACAGGGAAGCAGGGCTTTTGGGTGGCTTTTTATGTCTAACTTGGGGTTGGGGAGACTTCTCCTGCACAGCCTCTGGCAAATGCTTTCTGCTACTCAGCCCTGCCACTGCTGTAGCTTGGCAGGTGGAGAGGGAGGCTCAGGAAGCTGAATCTGTCCCTTTGCTGAGAAAGAGCGAGGAGGTGAGTTACAGCTTCATCTTTGGGATGAAAGCAAGGCCTGAGCTGTCAGTGTAAAAGCCAAGTACAAAGTTGGAATGAGATAAAATGTTATTGGCTTGTATCTTAAACTGTAGCAAAGCAGACCCCTCTGAAGACAACCAGGTATTCAGTAACCCTTGCGAAAATTCTTCCTCTTATATCTTTGTCTTCATTGTTGCCCCTCTGATTTTCAGTCTTTTTTTTTTTTTTTTTGGCACAGGGTATCACTTGCTTTAAGAAGCAAACATCCAACATGCAGAAAGGTGACCCAGTCACCAAAAATATGTGGTTGAAAAAGGAATGTGCGTGGCTGGCTGTGGTTGAATGTGTGATTGAAGTGTACAAAGCAATTGTTGACATAATGCAGTCATCGGGGCAGATCTGAAGATTGGTTAGGAATGTTTGTGATGTTTAAAGTATCAGGTACAGCAGGTGAATGAATGATATAAAAAAATGTCATGTGGTCAAGCATGTTATTTTAATTAAGACAGTGGTTCAACTTAGTGTGGTTGGAGAAAAGTGTCTGAAATCTTCTAAAGAGAACAAATCAGTTATTAAACTGATAAATTGGAATACGATACTAGTCTGAAAGATGATGATGGGAAGGAGCTACAGTGATTTTCATCAGTGTGGGAGGGAGGCTGCTGATCTGTGGTGGTGGGTGAGGTGTGAGTACATGTGTCCCAGCTCTTCAGAAACTCAGATGTTTCTCAGGCTTGTGTATTTATTTGGCAACAGGTGGTGCCTTTACAGATTGAGTCCTTAATCACAGAAAAACATTTTATGGATTTTGTCATTAATGCTGAGGTGCAGTGAAGGACTGCAGAACTTGCAGTTCTAATTTGCTTAGGAATTTGCAGACTCGATTTGTTGGTCAATTTTTCTGCTGGTTAAAGCTTTTGGAAACATTTTCCTGCTTCATTGTCATCTTCAGTTTTACTATATATTTTATATATTCATACCTATTTTGTATATTAGATATTCAGGAGCTTCATATCCCACAAACCTGCTGGTTTAGGGAGTGAACCTGGCCGAGTATGAACCCTTGTATTTTATTTCTTGATGGCACTCAGTGCATGAGCTGAGTCATACTTTGTGCATAAGGTGTGGTTTGGTGAGGATTTGTTTCTTTTGGGTTGCTGCCCTGGGCAGCCATTATTTTAGGGCAAGTACTGCTGGAATAGTTGTAGTTCTTTTTGCTAGAATCCGTGTGGGATTAATTTAGGCTGCTTGTGTCTGGGGTGATTTCAGTGTTTCTGCAGAGTGGTGGCTGTGAAATTTAGTGATGAATTCGTCAGTATTGTTCAGAGAGTTGATGCTGAAGTTGTTAGCTAGTTAACAGCGACTGCTCTAATTATTCTGGTGTGAGTGTAAACAGCAAGGCTGTGATGTGCTGGAGCAGCACTTGAATATGTGTCTTTCTGAGATGCAGACATGCTTCTCCTTTTTCCTGTTCCTGTGCTGTACTGTCTGCAGAGCAGCTGTGTGTATGCCTTGGACAAGCAGCAAAGCCATGGAAGTCCAGCTTTCCTTTCTGATGGTACTGGTGCTGAATGGTCACTGCTCTCCTGAGGGCAGTGGAGCCAAATTCATGGCCTCACTTCTTTTGCTGCCTTCTGCAACTCCCTGTCTCCTGTATTTTCCACTCACACCAGTATCAGTGAGGACTTGAGGGCTGTGTCCCATCCTTTTTTGAGCTGGGATGTTGATGTGAGTTCTTGCTGCAGAGATGGGGCAGAGGGCTCTGCATTAATCGCAGAGCTCTGTGCCAAGGTGGAAGAGAGCAGATCCCCAAAGGCTGCAGTTCCTGTGCAATATCCCATGAATGGTTTTGGGATATGCTGGTTGTTTTTCTCAGCCAAGTGACACTGTGATTTTGTGACCTTGTGAGGACAGAGCATTAATGATACATTTGGGATGTATGTTAGGTCCCTGTTCCCATGAGGAAACTGCAGGGCAAGACTCCTGACTTTGCACAGCTGTGTGGATAACATTTTCTTCAGCTTCAAAGGAAAAAAGTCTTAACTCTGGCATTCTCACATTACACAGATTTCTGGTACGGCTGTTGAACTCTAAGCATAGAAGCAAGTCCTGCAGACCCATGAGGCTTTCAGCTGGAGAAGGAATTCAATATGTAGGCTGTTAAATTAAGATAAAGAAGACTCATTCAGTTGTTTCCTCTGGCTACAGATTTCATTTGTAAACTGGAGCTCCAATACACAGATAGACCCAAAAACTGAGTTCTTAGCATGGGTGTTAAACTAGGGGCTCAGGTAGGGTGGGAAAAGGAGGAATAAAGTGCTGAGGAAGCCCAGGTTAAGTAACACCTTCTGAGGGTGTGTTAGTGTTGTATTTGTGACTGATTGGGACTGAGGTGAGAGTGTGAATCAGTGATCCCAAGGGATGTCAGATCATCCTGCCCTGGTGACCTGGACTGCAGTGCCTGTGTTTGATGGTTCAGTGCTGTGCTGGAGCTGTGCTCCCAGTCAGGTGCTGCTGTTCTCCTCGTGTTCCTCAGCTGTGCCTCTGCTGCAAAGATTGGTCACAATTTTGTCTTGCAGTCTTGTGAATGCAGCAGAGCTTGGACCACCCACCCATAGTTTGTCTTGGCTTTGCTCTGCTTTTGTAGAGTGTATTTATTAAATCAGACTATTTTGCTGTCATGTTGAGACTTTATCATGGGTGTCTGTCCCTTCTTCCCCTCTCCTGCTCTAGGCAGTAGTTCAGATTTTCATTCTATAGAACAGAGGCAAGTCCTAAACCCACAAAAGAGCTGGTGAGGATGGATTTGCTGTACACAAATAACATGGGTACAGCCCTCTGAAGCCCACAGTTGGAGGCTGTCACATCCACAGTAGATAAAGCTGAAGGCTTTGGGCAGCAGTAGGGAAAAAAACGAGCCAGCACAGCTTTGCAGAGTACTGTGTGCATGTGTGTACCTACTTGAGGCTGGCTCTAATTATCCTGGCCCCCATGCTGTCCTGCTGCAGCATCCAGCTCTGTCGAAGTTACTCTGAACTACCTCCTGCCTTTGTGCTTCCTCACCATGGTACTGACAACATGCAGGCATTGCCAGAGCTTTACTCCTGCCCCTGGACCTCCTCACGAGCTGGATGCAGCTGGTGGTCTTAGTCTGCTCTGCTGCTCTACTGTGGTGTCTCAGAGAGAATTTGGGATGCTCAAAGGGACCCCTGCTGGACGAGGGTCTGTAGCTGTTGCTTCATGCTGGGTATCTGCTGCCAGACCCTCCCTCTCCCTCATCCCAGCCCAGCCCATGGGGCCTTGACTATTTGCAGACAAGAAACTGGAAGATGTGTGAGCTGCCTCCTCATTAGGAGCCTGGCATGGATGTGATCTGAGGATGAACCACAGCTCTGCTGGGGAAGGAGGCTTCCTTCCTGCAGTGTGTGAGAAGTGATTGATGGTAGTTTGAAAGAAAAGGGATGTATTTGCCTTTCAAGAAGTTGAGTGCTGCCTTGGAAAAGTGCATTCTACTGCTGCAGAGCTTCCTCCCCTGTCTTTTGTCAATGCTTACAGATTAGTGTAGAAAAACTGGGAGGGAAGGAGAGAGAAGTGGGTTTGGATACTGGTGATAAATAGAAGGTAGTAACCCTATGCCAAAGAAATGAAGGTACATGAAAGGCAGTAGGACCTGGTGCAGTGTTCCTGTGACAAGTTATTACAATACACATGTGGAAGCCAACCACTTAAATGAGTCAAGTCTTAATTTTGACACTTCCAATTAAAAAAAAAAACAACAAAACACACCTTGTTTTGGAAATGCTGTCTGGGTAGTGCTGTTCTGGGAGATTATTTGTGCTGGAACTAAGGGTTTGGGTCTGCTTGTGCTAATGGTGTGCCTACTTCAAGTGGCAGTATGAGGACAGGAGATTCATCTGCTGACTTCTCACTGATGGGGTGCTTTGATGCTGAAGTCTGGATTGACCTTTCTGTGGTTGTCAGGCAGCCTGACTGACAAAGGTTAATGATACCTGAGGTTAGCAGGCAGAGTGTAAAACAGACCTGAGATGAGTCTTTTAGCCCTTCTGTGTCAGCACCTCATCCCCAGGCTGAGAGATGGAGCTGGAAAACTGAAAGATGTCCAAGTGCAGATTGTTAGGCCAATCCTTGCTGAGTGCAGGGGGAACAGAAATGTGTTCCCTCAGAGCTGGAGTATGGGGTTACTGCATGAGCAGGGTGGGATTTGTGATAACAGTGAGAACAAGCTGAACTACCTCAGCTTGTCCTGTGGTAGTAGTGGGCATGAATTTCAGTGTTGTCAGCTGCACTACTAATATGCCCTTCCAAGTTAGAGAGATCAGGCATCTCTTCCAGGGTGCTTCCACACTCTGATCAGGCTTCTGCTGTCTCCTTTCTCATGCAGTTTGATGTGAGCAGTGCTTGTAATTTGCCTTGAAGAATAGTAAAAAGGCATGCTTTTTTCATAGCAATTGCTGAGAGTCCATTCCTTAATGACAGATAGATTGATTTAAGTCTGAATGCAGAATGGAACTGGTATTTTTGGTCAATTTTCAGAGTTTGCTGTTTCCAAGGAGCTGAAAAGTGTCTGTGCTCCACCTGAATGTCCCTGGATCTGTCTTCCATGCAGAATGATTACCACAGATGCAAGAGGGCAATATGAGATTGTCCCACCCATGAGAATTGGTTCTTCTGTGGCACATCCTCTCAGCCACCCAAGGAATGAAAGAGCAAAACCAATACAGCTTTCCTTATGCTCATCCAAACATCTGCCTGCTTGCCTCATTGTTTATTGTGTTAAGAGCATAAACTTCACAGCAGGGACCAGCAGTTTCCCAGTGCAGCATCAGGCCCAGGTGATAACAGTGTCTGAAGTGCCACAGTAATGGAAAATAAGCCTCCAGATCTGAGTCAAAAAAGTGGCAGATGCTCTGGGGATGCACAGAGCATTTTGTTATCTAAAGAGAAGTCTTCTATTTGACTTCAAAAGCAGTATATTGCTGGGCTGCCTTTGGTTCAGTGCCTGCCCAGCATGATGGAAGCCCCCTCCCCTCATCCCCAGGGAGGTCTCTGGCCTTGCTGCTCTCCCTTGCTTGCTCCATGGGTGCACCAGCCTCCTGCAGATGCTAGGGCTGCAATGCCAAGGTATTTTTAAGTTTTTGTGGTGAGCTGAATAAAACCACCTGGATTCATTGAGGATGTTTTGTGGTTACTGCAAAGTGCTGAGAGTCTCATTCCACTAAGGTTTTGTGGAGGAAATGAAACCCAGAGTCTTTAATATTCCATGCTCTTTAGGTATGAATAAATTTTTCCTTGCCCTGAAACCTTCTCCTGCTGTGAAATCCATTCCAATCTCTTTGTCTAAGACAATCAATCTCCTTCCTTCCCTCTCTCCTCCCATGCCCCAGCTTTTATTAACCTAGAAATGTGCTGACACTTCACCATCAAACTGGTTAGGGAGCTCTGCAGAGTGTCTTTGCAAGTTGTCAGTGTAGCTGCCTGCAAAAGAAGGAAAAGATGGCTCAGAGTGGCTCATCTCCTGGGGAATTTGGTTTTCCTAGCTGATGGCTTTCTGCAAAAGTCTGACAGCCATGTCCATGTCTGTCTGTCCCCTCAAAACGAAGGGCATGGGATTGGGGAGTCAATGAAGAAAGAGCATCACTGTGTTTTAATACATTTATTTTGGCAGTGCTCCCTCCTGTAGCAAATCCCTGTCCCACCATGCAAGTGTAGCCTTTCTGGAGCTGTCCCTTCCACTGCCATGTCCTGTGGATCACTTGGTGCCTCTGCAGTTCTTGTTCTACTTTCTTGGTAAGAAGCCTGTGCCTCACAATCAACCCCTTCCTGCTCCATTTCCCAGGAGGCTGAACTGTCCAGCATAGGAGCAGTTTAGTTCATATGTGGAATTTCTGCAGTAACCTGGTTTGGTGGCAGGTGTGGCCCCTGTGTTTTCCAGGAGCAGATACAGGTGACTGCACTCTTTGGGTGGACTGAGCTGAAGCTTGTTTGAACCTGACAGTTGATACCTTGAAGCAAAGTCATCCCAGCCACTCCTTACTTGCTGACATTGAGAAACACCATTTCCAGCAGCAGCTTGGCTGTTCCAAAGTCCATGACCTCCTCTGAACCTCTGTGTGGCCCTGGTATCTCTCAAGTGCTGGTAGTTGGAAAGTTTGAGCCAAATAACATCCACTCTCCTGATGTCTTCCAACCTACCAGTGCCTGGCTCTTCCTGCCCTGCACAGCCCCACCCTCTGGCTAGGCAGTCCTGTGCAGATTCACCAGAGTTAAAGGATTTGTGGGGATCTGCTGAGCAGCTCCTGGAGGCCGGCAGGAGCCAAGAGCTGAAGCACAGGCTGGTGAGCTGGAGGAGGTGTGGGAAAGCCTGTCCAGAAGGGACTCTGAAGGTCCTCTGAGGTCACTGTTAAGTCTGGACAGCCGCAGCATCACACTGTTGGGAACCTGACCTGCAAAACCTGGATCCTTAAAGGATATGACAGCAAAAGGAATGCCCCTGGGCTCTGTGGCCTTGGGAATCCACATCATCCTTGCCTTGTTCCTGTGCACAGCTGGGACTGCTGGGAACAATGTTGGATGTCTGTGGGACCAGCTGAAGCTAGTCCAGGACTATGTGTGAACCAGCAAACTCTCAGAAGCAAACCAGTTCCTTTACTTTGGAAGCTGCAATGGGAGCACCTCCCAGGCATTGAGGAGGGTGATGCTGATGCTGATGAAAGCAGATTCCTGACATTAATACCAGATGGAATGCAGCTGCTCCTTCATGTGAGAAGCTGGAAGCTTTTGGGTTCCCCATGCTTCTCACAGGTGCTGGGAAGCAGCTGCTCCATCCATGGTACCTGGCAGGTCCTACATCCACCTCTGCAGTGTGTTAAACCAAACATGCTCTGGTGATTAGGGTGGGCAGAGTCTCCTGTCAAATTATTTGTTCTGGCTACAATTTTGTCTGCTTGGAAACTTGTCATTTTCTAGCCTTTCAAGACCATCTCCCAGAGAGCTTGGGAATTGTAAGTATTTAGACATATAATAAGAATGATGTAATTAAAATCCCTAATTTTATTTTTCTTGTTTGAGTGTAATTCCTTTGATTTAAAGAGTGGTAGTAGCTAATTGGATTCTGGGCCAGGCTTGCACAGGCAGCCAGCGGGGAGGGGACTGCAAATGAGTCTAGCCAGGAAATTGCACATTTAAATATAGTTCTTAGTAGGGTCAGCAAAACACCCAAGGGACAAATTAAGAGTAAAATTTCTGCTGTAATATGTTCATTTAGCTGCAGACATCATCTTCAGGAAAACAAGGAAGCTTGGGAGTGAGAGGAGCAAATTCCAGGTAGGTGTCCCTTGTGCAGTGCATTTGTGTGCTGCTGCAGGTCTCTCATAGGCAAGTGCATCCTTCTCCTGCCTCTGGGTTGTCTGGTGCATTGGCTGATCCCAAGAAGAAACCACTGAAGGGGTTTTTTGGTTTGTGGGTATTAGTGGCTTCTCTGGAGGATGGAAATCCATAGTTCATGTAATGCTGTGGGGCTGCTGCTGCTGTTTCCAGCTTTGGCACAGATCCCCTGGGTCACAGTGTTCATCAGGTGGAAGGGAGATGGGACCAGCCACCACCTTGTTGCA
This sequence comes from Lichenostomus cassidix, assembly GCF_008360975.1. Lineage (NCBI taxonomy): Eukaryota > Metazoa > Chordata > Aves > Passeriformes > Meliphagidae > Lichenostomus > Lichenostomus cassidix. The sequence continues at coordinate 3,924,280 of NC_139499.1, forward strand.
TTGTTTGGGCTGATGTGGGACAGCTTTCCCTGTGAGGCTGCTGCCTTCTTCCCACATGGGTGACTGGGGATGGTGGATCCCACTCCATGAGTACTGACCAGTTTCTCTGAAATGGCACTCAGGAATGTGACTGGAGTCTGTGGCAGGAGATGGATTCAGCCTGAAGAAAAAAAAAATCAGGGAATTGAAGCACTGGGTTTGTCCCTTTGGAAATCTGCAGACTTGTGCTTTTTCTGTTGGGACCCGTGACCCTTTCAGCAGAAGGACAAGATCACTGGCCCTGCTGGGGACATGTGTGAGGAGAACAGGGAGGAGTAAAGCAGCCAAAGCCCAGGGTGCAGGACATGGAGCACATCTGGAGTAAGCCCTGGCTGAAAGCCAGCACTGCTCTCAAGTTTGACTAATGACATTAATTTTCCAGCCCTGCTTATCTCTTGATTTAGGCATAGCTGGGGCCATGTGCAACAGAGATCACCTACTCCTTGGTGGCACTTTAGGAACTATCTGGGTTAGCCCTTGGCAATTTTAATTTCTCCTTAAGGCTAAAGAAATGCTGCTGGTGATTGGAGAACCAGAAGAGCAGCTTGTTTTGCGTTTCCCAGGACCTCAGACCCAGCCCTTCGTGCTCCCTCTTTCACTTTGACTGTGTCTCCAGGGAAAGGCCACGTGCTCAGGGAGGCAGAGCTTGTCAGGAAGGAGGCCTGATCCCACATCCCTCTGCTCTCTGGAGGGCTGCAGAGCTGTTCACTGTAGCTGAATAAGATTCCTCAAATGCTGGGGATCATCCCACCTTGCCTGAAGTGTATCAGCTGGAGGGAGAGCTGCTTTGCTGTTGATCTGCAGGTGTAATCAATTGCATTGTGCATCACTTGTTTTGTATATTCTAATTAAATTATTATTAATTATTTTCTTTTTCTATCCTATTGAACTGTTTTTACTTCAACTTACAAATTTTACTTTTTTCCCTCCCCAGTTCTCTCCCCCATTCTTGGAGAACAATCTGTGAGCAAGCAGCTGTGTAATGTTTACCTCCCTGCCAGGTTAAACTACAACATTTAAACTTTATTTTTGAAGCCTGCTTTGTTTCTAAGCTCTTTGAGCCAAAGCTTGCCTTTCTTACAGCATTAAGCACAGTGGGGCAGTGAGCTCTCTATTAATTGATGCTGTTGCCAGGCTATTGAAAAGTTGTAATAACATGGCCAAATTTTCAAGTGTGGTCTAGGCTTTCTGCCTGGATGTCAAAAAGGGAAAGCTAATTACAGTGTGAACCAGGGGGAACAGGCTGGCTGGAAGGAAATGTCATTAAGGTTCTCCTCAGGTGCCAGGTCAGCCCATGTCAAATCACAGCTGCCTCAACCTCTAAATTTCTTCCTCCTTCAGTTAAATTACTACCAAGTGATTTCTTGCAAGTGTAACCACCTTTTACAACAAGAGAATGAAAACTGGCAGTTTTCTTTAAATGGAAACAGTAGAGGCTGGGCTGGGATTGCAGAAGCAAATACAAGAGGGTAGTTTCTTCCCTGGCCCTGTAGCACTGTACAGAGTGCCAGTGTTGGCTTCCTGCTGACCCTGGGTTGGGGTCATGGGGCAGTAGGGGTGTGTGTGTGTGGTTTATCCTCTCTGACACCGTGTGGAATTGGTGTTGGGATGCCTGAACTCCCCTGTGTGTCCAGCAGGTTTGGCAGATAGTTTTCCTGCGCAGTGCTTGTCATATTGCAGAGCTCACTTCCCTACAGTGTTGTGGAGACTGAAAAAAATAGCTTCAAAATGGTTGTAGACAAATTCAGGGGTGTTCTATCAGGGCTACCTGAGTGATTGCTTGAAGCCAGGAGGTGCTGTCAGGAGGCCAAACTCTGAACTTCTCCTCATTATCATGACTATTTTTAAGCTCTTAGTTTCTGCAGCAGCACTCCTCCCAACAGCCACTGCTGGCCACTGTTAGAAATCAGGGCAGGGTGGATACATGGCTTGACTCAGTATGGCTTTTCCTATAAATGAGCTGCTGGCTTGTTTTCTAGAAGCTCTTGACCTAAATATCACACTTGGTGCTGGTTCAGGAAGGAACAGCAGTCACAAGTCCATAATGCATATTTGTGCAGAGTTTCATCTCTTGCAGCTCCCTCTCAACATGGAAGGTTTTGGTGTCTGCTGATGCCTAGATAGGACTAGAACCATGTAAATCAGAGCTTTCTGTAAAAAAAAAAAAATTATTTAATCTGTTTTCCTTCTGAAATGAAACCCTGTGTGAGAGACAAGCCAGATACCTGCTGTGTGTCTCTGTCAGCCTTGTCTCTCACTCTGCCATCCATCAGCTTCTGGAGCCTTTGTCGTCCTGGACTAAAGTGCCTTGCAGTAGTTAGAGCTGCAAGGATTTGTTACAAGTTTTCGAAGAAATGAATGTCCAGGTAGAGGGGGAAGATGTTATGATGAGGGAAAAGTGAGGGGCAGATCAAGGCACAAATTTATCTCAATGTCTTAGATCACAAACCATTGAAAGAGTTGGTGGGATGTTTGCTTGTGGGTAAGGAGTGGACAAATGCAGTCTGACTCGAGTGCTGGCTAATAAAGAGTATAGTACAGAAAATAGGATCCTCAGAGGAGATTTAATAACTGGGGAGAATAATTGTAAAGTACTGCAGAATATTAACCAATGGCTGAATGCATCCAATTAGCTTAATGAAGCTGGGTGGTTGGGTTCTTTTTTAATCAAACAGATGGGCAAAACATTATGCACAAAAAATGAGATCTGAATACAATGAACACATTTAATTAACAAATAAAAGACAGAGAAAGGGTTTGTTTTTCAACTTGAGAAGTGAGAGCTTCTTCTGCACCAAATATTCAAAAAAGAGCCTTAAATGTCATAGCGTCTTGAAAGTCTCATACTGTTGCAAATTATTTGCAATGACTTGGGAGTTTGAGATGGGGCTGGCTGCACATGCAGGCAGGTGAGCAGGTGCTGGAGGCAGCAATGCCTTACCAATTCCACAGTTTTGCAGAGCTGGAGAGCAATCCCTGGCTGCTGGCGTGGGCTGGGTTCCCCAAGGGCAGACTCAGAAGCAGTAACACTGCTTAACCCTCCACTCCAAAACCTTTTCCCTGTGTGTGTGGAAGTGATCACCTCTGTTCTGCAGAAGGAGAAAGCCAGGACTCCTGGGTTATGCAGTGTGTGAGGTCAATGTCAAATATATGGTTGCTGGTCATGGTGTCCTCAGTGTTCAGGAGACCTGTGGAGCATTTCCCTGATGGCCTCTGTTTGCATCAGTGTCTGGAGTTGCTGCAGTCACCCCCTGTGATGCTGCTGGCTCCAGTCAGGGAGATCAGTTCCCACCACTGATTTCACTGGCCTTGCTGCAGCACAGGCTCCTGTCCCTGCTGCTGCCCAGTACAGACACACTCCTCTGTTGTCTGTCTGACCAGTTTTGCTGGGCCACAGAAACCTGGTGCAAATCAATGCCTTGCCTCTGCAGATGGGAGACTCTCCATACAAACCTTGAGTGCTTATGCAGATATGTAATATAGAGCTGTAATATCAGAGTCTTGCCAAGGCTGGGAGTGTTTGCTCCAGCCTAATAAGCTGAACAAGCCATTTTGATATTAAGCCTATAATAATAACACCTTGTAGCTGAAGAGTGTGTTTTTCCCCATTGGTGGATTACTCAGCCCTTTTCTTTTGAGGCAGTGTTTAACAAAAGCACAGACCTTCCCAGACTATGTTTAATTAAACACAGCTCAGAAATCTCTTCATTTCAGTGCTGTGACGATGTTGCTCTGCAGTCTCATCTCCAGGGCAGCTGGAAATGGAACTTGTGCTCTGCCAGTGCATGGGCTGGACAGGTCACTGTCCTCTGGCCAGATGTATCTGTCCAGATGTGCCCAGTGGTGTGGAAATCCCAGAGGGCCTCCCATTTGTGGAGAGCCACAGGCTCCAGCTGCTTTTGAAGCTGAGTGGGGGCTTGGCCTGAGTGGTGTGTCCCATGTAAGTGGCAGCTCAGCCAGTGTGCTTTACTCTACAACTACGATTCGGGGTCCTCATTTCTACCTGCTTCCTTTCTTGATTGCTGATGTAGCTATGGGAGCATTTTGAGTGCAATGGCCTGGTTATCAACAATTACATACAAAGTGAAGGCTTTAATTTGAAGGCTCCTCATTTCTGCCTTAGGAGGTATCTGTGAGCAGATGGTGATATGCTCTGGTTTTGCTTATTCTTGCAGATTATTTGCCAGATAATTTTTCTGACTAATCCTTTGGCCTATAGACTGTTTTTAAACCTGGAGTCAGGTTTCGGGTAAAAACACTTGTGTTTGCAAATTTTAAAATCTGTTCCTGTGCTGGCTTGCTGATGTCACTGTGAGCAGGAGACTGTTTTCTGGGTGGCAAGTGCCTTCTGCACCATGGGAGAGGGGCAGCTCCTAAAGCAGAGCCTCCTTCCCAGTTACAGGATGGGAAGAACAATGTTCATGCCTGGTTTGGGACTTATTTTATTTTAAAGCATGATATGGCTGAAGTCCTAACCCCAGCATCAGTACTATCATACTGACCTCCCCTGAGGTCCCATTGCTGTTTCAGGTGGCATGGTAAGGAGGCACTTCTGCTGCCACAGAATTTATGTCTTGTGCATAACCTGCACAAGATGCTGGATAACCTGTGCAGAGCAGAGCTTTGGGGATTTGCCTGTGTATAGCTTGGCAGGACACTGGTAGCAGTACTGGTGGGGGCATTGCAGCCACTGGCACAGCTCTCCCATTGCTGAAAGGCTGTCATGATGATATTATTATTATTATAATAATTATAAATATTATTATTGTTGTTATTATTTTTGTTATTACTATTATTGTTATTATTATGGTGGTGGTGGTGGCTGTTGTTGTTGTTTCCCTCTCATCTCTTGCCACCTCTACCTTTTAAACAAAATGAGTCCCTTGGATGTCTCTGGAGAGCTGGCAATGGTAACTGCCTGACTGATTTATTCTGGTGTTTTAACATTTACTGGATTTACATAACAGCCAAACAATCTGTTTCAGGAGTTTAATATAAACCCAGCTCTAGTGAGTCACATCCATGTTAGCAGTAATGCGAAGAGAGGCGGCTGGGGGAGTGAGGGGGTGACTTTTTCTGGGTTTCTGCATGGGAATATCTGGCTGCCTGAAATATCTCTGACACCTCATAGCTGAGTGATGCTGCCATTTCTCCTCTGCCATCGGGGATTTGTTCTTAAACTTTGAAAGAGCAGTGTATGTGTCTCATCAGTGCTTCCACTGGTGTTCCCAGCTGAGTCTGGGGGCTTTTCCAGAGCTCCCCAGGCAGTGCTGTGTGTCCCTGGTGCTCCACAGCCCCACTGTGCGTAAAATACCTTTACATGTATGTGCGTGCTTGAAGGAGGGAGTGTAGCTATGGGAGCAGCAAGATGAAGCCTGTACAGAGTTGCTGTTTGGTTTTTGAATTCAAAACCACGTAGCTTTTGTTTGTGCCAGACTTTATGGGCCTGGTCCCCAGGACGTGCAGATCAGCACAGCTGCAGGTGGGGTGCTAATGTGTGCCAGCATTTGCACCTGGGCTTTGGTGACCCATGTGCAGATTTTGGGGACAGAGTTTGGGAGATGCTGGGACTGTTGGGGACTCCCTGCCCAGGCAGAGCCAGGTGAGCAGGGCTTGTTCCTTGGGCATAGCAGGAGTGAGAGACATCAGGACAGTTAACAGCAGGGGTTTCCCAAAACATGGTGTGTAACCTGTTGCCTCAAGTCCTGTCCAGGCAGTGTAACTTTGGGATTCCCTCAGTTGTCTCCTACAGTTGCATGAACACAGAAAATCTCTGGAGCAGCTCTGCCATGGGCAGCCTGTCCCCTCCTGCTCTGGAGGCTCTGTCACCTCTCTGCTGGTGGGGTTCTAATATGGTCGAGGAAAATGGGTCTCCAACTTGAGTTGTCACTTTTGAAAATTCCAAGCAAGATCTGGCAGGGTTGGAACAGCCTGATTTGTGTTGCTGCCTGTGTTTGAGGTCGACTGTTCAGCTAAGCAAGCACTTCTCTTGCTGCAGCTTATTTGAATTCTTGTCTTCAGAATGGAAAATAAATGCTGGCTGATGAGATCTATTACAGCACTAATTTTAGAGCATGCCAAACAGTAGGAAATTGTTTTCAATCTTCACTCTCATTTCTCCTTTATTTCACCCTTCCATTTGTGAAAATTGCCTTTGTCATTCTTCTAAGTGCCCAGTGATGTCCTGCTCACTGATATCTTCAGGCATTCTCCTTCCAGCCCTGTTTTCTGATATTTCTTTGTTCAGCCACTTGACATTGCTGTTAGAAGAGCTCTCTCCAGGGCACAGGCAGCAGTGTTGGCACGATGCAGGCACTGAGTGCTCAGCCAGCTGGTGTGAGATGCCAGCAGAGCGCCCTGGGAGCCTGGGGGAGCAGAGAAGGCAGCACCACCGTGGAATTTCTTATCCTTGAGCACCCAGGGCTTGGTAAGTCTTTCCAGCCCCACCCCAGCCTGCTTTCTCGATGAGCAAGAGGGAAAATATGAATTTCCCTCTGGTCTGCAGAAGAGTTTAGGAAGCAGTCCCAAAGCTTCAGTGTTTGTCCTTGGCACTAATGAAAACCTGAGCCGTTGCTCAAGAGGTTGGAGCAGGCAGCAAAATTAGGAATCAAAATGCTTGATCAGTGCTGGAGGGAGCAGCGGTGCACAAAGTCTAGATTTTTAGGGCATGATTCCTCTTTATAGCTGGAAGGCCTCACTGGTTTGAGAAGAGCCTGAATGCCTAACTGGTGGTTTGATCTGAAACCTTCAGGGTGGCTGCAGACACCAATCCCTCCCTTAGCCCTGGTCCTGGCTCACAGCACTCAGCGGAGCCTGACAGAGCTCCAGATTAAAGCTGGTGGCACAAGTCCAGTGGTTTCACCCCGTGGACTTTTCAGAGGCTCTCTGGAATACATTTCATGGGTTTGGCAACCACGTGTCCCTGACAGCAGCTGCTGTGACCATCAGCACAGAGACTTGGTGCCTGCCCTGGAGAGCTTTGAAAATCTTCTCTGTCCTGCCCCTGGCTCCCTCACTCTCATCCCATCCCTTGGCTGGCAGCCGGCAGTGGTCTTATCCCTCAAAAAGCTCTCTCTTGCCCTGGCTTCTTGTGCTGGAGAGAGGTAAAATATTCCCCACTCCTACCAATTACCATTCCATGCCTTTCCCGGGTGCACTCCAAGCCCTGCGGCTGCTCGAGGTGTCATTCCCCAGGAATTCAGGCGGCGAATGTCTTCATCGTCTGCCTTTGTGAACACGGCTGAGATAAACCCTTTACTGAACTAAATGTGGTAACAGCTAATCCCTCGGAGACAGTCACCTGGGCCCTGCGCCGTGAAAAGAGGCTTTGCTGCTCTGATTAACAGCACTGGCAAGAACATTAGCTCGTGGTTCTTTTTGGAAATGAAAAGCACCTCTCCAGGAGAGTTGAAGGGATTAGGTGGAATATTAAGGTAGGTGGTTTTTTTGCACCTTCCTGATAAATTTGTAGCTTAAAAGTCTGGTCAGCCCTGGTGGGATGGGTGATTACAGCTGAGTGTCTCTGGGCTGTGGTGGAGAGGAGACTGAGGCCAGTATGGGACCCAGGAGCTTCCCTGGGAGGATGGCAGTGATGAGCAGCTCTTGGTCCTGACTGCCCATCCTGGGGTGTCTTCAGGACTCTGGGGCTCAATATCATAAATTAATCCCTGTCAAACAGGCCAGCCCTCCACAAAGGGTTGAACCTCATTTAAACCTTGCTAAGAGTCAAATGACACTGACCTTTTCCAGCCACTTAAAGCAAATGCTGAAGGCTGTGGAAAACATTCCAGCTGTTTTGACAACTCCTGTTTCCTATTTTGGGGGAGATTTGCACTGATTTCTTTATTATTATTTTTTAACACAGCACTTCCTTTCAAAAGCCTGAACTAGAAATTCCATCTACATTGGAAGCAAAACTCCTGCACTTCAGTGAAGGTTGCTTGGGCTGTGTTTTTGAGGTCAGGATTTTATCTTAGTGCTGGTTTCTGTGAGGCTGCATGGGCCAGCTCTGCATGGCAGGAGTGCAGCCTGACCAGTGAGCATCACATATGACACTTGCTGAAGAGATCTGTAGACCAGCAGCCCAACTGGATTAAAACAGGAGTATAAACTTTGTCCATAAAATAAGGTAAGACTGAGAAAAGTTTAAACACTTGTATTAAGTATTCTTTGTTCATTTGCTTTGTTCAGCAAATTTGAATGCTCAAGCTACTTCCAAAATTCTGTTACCTTTCAACCTGTCTTTCTCCTACAGAATTTTCTGTTTTAAGTAAATAGCACAGAGTTAGCTCAGAAGGGAAAAGATACAATTGTCACTGTTCAAAGTGTGCTTTATTGGTTAGATATTTATGGGAGATGTTCAGGAAATGAGTAAACACTTGAAAGTGTATGTATTATTTATTATTGCATCTGATTAATTACCATTTGAAACCTTTTGGTTGGTGTTATGGCTCTCTGTAGTCTTCACCAAGCAGTGCTTCAGCAGAGTCTAATGTGGCATTTGTCCCAGTTAAACGTTGCAGGAGATGCAAGTGCTGCAGCTGATTTCTGGATGATGAGAGTTTGAGCAGTGGAAGGTGACAGTGTGGCACTTGGTACAAGCAGTAGGGAAGGTGAGTGAGATCTGCAAGTGGACTGAACCTGGGCAATGCTTTAGTTAGTGATGGCTCAGTCCTCCCAGCCCCAGCAAGAGAATTTGCTGGCCCCAGTTCGTGGAGAAGCAGCAAGGTGGTGTTAGTGTGTCTGAGTCTGTCTGATGAAGTGATGACAGTCAGGAGTTTAAACTTGGCTCCCAAGCATTGGGTTGCCAGCAGGGGCTTCTACAATGCTTCTTCACTGCTTCTACAGCAGTGATTCCTCCTCCAGACTGGAACAGAAAAGTGCATGAAAAACAAAGTGGCTCTTACCTGTCCCAGCTGTGCAGCTCATTCTGAATCTACAGGCTCTCAAGACACACTGCAGCAACCTGCTGGCTCCACATGCTCCCTGGATTGATTATTAGATGTTGCTGCATGTGGGACCATGCACCAACATCTCTATTTCTGCCCAGGTTCCTGAGCTGTGCCTGGAGAACCCCTTGAATTCAAGTGAAGCCCAGCTGTGAGCAAAGCACAGATCCCATCCAGTGGTGCTTCCTGAAGCAATGCATGTCCTTAAACATTAGCTTAGCTGTAACAAGACTTAAACATATGAAGCACGTGTTGAGGTACTTATTTAGTTCTAATCTGCACATTTTGAAGAATGATATGATAAAATCACAGTGGAAGGGGTGGAAGGACTGCCTCTGCGTTCAGCAAAGTAGGTGTGATGTTCAGTTGCAATGTCCCTTGCTGTCACTGGTGTATATTAACAGTTGCCACCAGAGGCCCTTTCCTCTAGCAGTGGCCATCCTTGCAGGAATATGCTCATTTAACCCTTCTACAAAAAAAGTTTGCAATCAGAAAAGTTCCTTCATCAAATGACTCCTCTGCGGGAGAGGAGTGAGTGGGCCTGGAGAGGAATGGAAGAGTCATAAGAGAGATGTATGAAAATGCTTTTTATGGAATGAATGATTTTTGGTGCAGAGGCGGCAGCATCGTATTTAATTCTAATTTGGGGATTTTTGGGGATCGCATGATTGATGCCCAACGAGGGGTGCAGGATGTGGTTTCTCAGCAGGCTGTATTCCCCTGCTCCATTTACCTGTCAGCTCTCCCGTAGAGACTTCTCACTCTGGATGCCATTAACCCATTTCCCACAGCACAGCCGTGCAGTCTCTCCTGGGAGTCAGCAGCACACGAAGGACACATCCAGTCCCTGCAGCTGTGGAGAACCACTCTGCACTTGTGCTGGGGCTTTGCTGTACCTTTGCTGCACTGGTGAGCAGGAGCCTTCCTGCCCTAAGTCCATCTGTGGCTGTGCCAGACCTCCCCAGCCCTAAGCTGGATGATGCTCCATCTGCTCCAAGCTCACTGCTGCCTACACAATGTGGTTTTCCTTACTTTGCACACAGTCATCCCTGGCTCCCCTCTGTCCCTGCCATGGCTTCATCACCCTGGGGAAGGACTGGCTCTTGCTGTGCCTGGGTTGGGCCCAGACTCTGCTGGGTCAGAAAAAGTGATGCTGGCACTGGTGCTGTTTTCTCCCATACTGGTAGTCCTACCCTTATAAAAAGGTCCATTAAGAGTTTTGTTTTGCTGCAGTATAAACTTCAGCAGACTCCTTCCTCTTGTCCCTGCCCCGTTAATTAGGAGTGTGTATGTTAAGTTGCAAAGTAAACGGGAGCGTGGGATGTAGGCAGGTCTTTTGTTGCTGCTGTACAGGGCTTATGCTAATAACAGCTGCAGAGATTGAACCCAATCCCTCATGAGCTTTCCAAAAGTCTGATTAATCTGTTTAACAATGGATCTGGGTTTTTGTTTTGATCTTTCTCATAGGAGTTAAATTTTTGTCCTTTTCAGAGGAGCTGAGGATCATGTAAGCACAGCAGTATTGTTTTCCTAATTGGCTTCAGGTTTATCTCTGTCTATTATGTTTAAGGGCTTACAAGATGCACCCATCACCATGGCATCAAAATGCTTCTTATGCCAAAAACACTTGATAAAAACATACATATACATGTGCACACAGTTTTTTTAGTCTGTTGGAAAGTGCAAAGACAATCTGCTGAAAGATGATGTTTTTGCATGATTGTATTCTCCTAACAGTCAACTTTGCAAATTGGGCTTTTCTGCTCATGCTGGCTCTGGTCCATGTGCCACTGGAGAGAGAAATCTTTCCAATGAGCTTTGGGCCAGCCCCTGTACAAGGAGAATTTTGCATTTATATTGCTGATGTTTGATACTGGGTGATGGCACTGATGCTGTACAGGTTAGGTGACAGACCCTAACTCAATCTTAGTGTCTAAAAGTCAAGATACAGCAAAGGGAGGAGAGAAGGGTGGAGAATCAGGGTAAAGAGCACAAATTTTTAGCCAGACTAGTGTCTCCCCTGGGCAGACCACAAATGCTCTGGCCTGGTTTGACTTTCTGAAAGATACAGCAGCAGTATGGGGAAGCAGAATATTTAAAGTGAAGATGCAGATGTTGAAGGTAACAGGATTTAAAGACTGCGTGGCACAAAATACAAGAAATGTTCCACTATTTATAGCAGAAGCTTCTTCCTCTCTTGATTTTACCTCTTCTTGAATGCACTCAGTGATTGCTTTTCATGAGTGAATACTTGTAAAAATGGAGCTCCCTAAACAGACGTGAAATGTTTATATGAGTTAATGACTTCAGAGATCTCTGGTTGTTTAGAACAGAGTGGAAGTGAAGTTGCCTTGGCTGCAGTCAGTGCTCCTCCATGGAGCAGATCCAGTGCCAGCAGTGGCACAGGATGGAGGTGGCTGCACACAGATCCATCCTTGGAGTGCTCTCTGGTTTCTGACTTCACTAATGTGCTTATGGTGGGGTGGGAAGGAGCCTTCCCAGGGGCTGCAAAATCTGTGAAGTCTATAACCTCTCTGGGATTTGTGCACAATGAAACTCTTAGCCTGAAACCAGGGGCTTGTAATTGATAGTCTTTATAAAGAGTTTTATTCTGGGTGTTTTCCTGCTGCTTCTTTGCTCCCCAGAGTCCTCTCTGAATTGAGCAGCCAAGAAAGAGCTGTGGTGTGGTATTGCTGGTTACCTCAGGGGCAGTCCTGCCTTGTCCATGGGCTGGATGCAAACAGCTGAGGAAGGGTTTGCAGAGGTGAGACCATTCTTAGGCCTCTGTAGAGAACTCCCAGAGAAAGACATTCAGGAAAACAATAAGCTCCTTTCTACCTGCCTCTCTCTTTCCCCAGGGCACAGCTATTTGTCTGCTCAGAGAATCTCTCTGACCTTGAGTTCCCTTTTGACCAGTGCCAGAGGCATAAGTTCAAAGTGCCATGGCACCATGCTGGTGTGTAATCCTCCAGCAGCCAGCGAGTGATGGCCAGGGGAGCTGGAGGAAGCCAGTGAAGTCTTGCTGCCCTGTCAAGTGCTTGGGAGAGTGGCTGACACACAGAGCGGTTATCCCAGCGGGGAGAAGACAGGTCTTGTGATGTTATAAGCATAGTGGAAGAGCTGGTAATTTTATTTTGAAGGGTGCCTTTAGCGCGAGAGAGAGGGGATGTGTTTGTCTCAGTGTAAAGCAGATTTGTGTTGGAGCTGCTGTGCTTTCTTCTTGAAGGCTGTCAGGTTTTCCTCCCTCTTGGAGACTTTGTGGTGTGTCCAATCTGATCGCCATGGAGAGCAAGGATGATGATGTGCTGGTGGGATCACAGCTCTTTCCTTTATCCTGTGTGCACAAATGTCTGGGAGGGTGTGTGTGAGCACATGTGCCATCCTGGGAGCAGCTGGGTTGGGGTCACAGCTGAGCTGTCAGTCCAAGGACCTCCATTCAAACCCTCCGGGGGTGACTGTCAACCCACCTGCAGCTTCACAGGTGTTTGCTGTAATGGTGCTGAAAACCAGCTTATCCTGTGTTAATCTCCTACCTGCACCTGCAGGCAGCTCTACGGAACCTTTGTGGAGCTTTGCAGCCCTTTCATCCTTCTTCATCAGTGCTGGCAGCTGCTGCTTTGTGGTAACATCAAGGTTTTTCTGGGCTGTTGCTTCGTGTATGTCTCTTCATCCTCAGGCCAGCCTGTTGTGTGGGCTTTCTTCCCTTCTGCTTCCAAAGGTGGGTTGTTTTTCCTTTTGGGGGATTGTTTTGTGGTGAACTTAAAGTTCTTGGAGGGAAGTGGGATGTAGAAAGGTGGTCAGGAGCCATGGGTAGACATGGTCTAATGTTTCAGGAAAGAAAGATCACTGCTACACCAGCACAGCAGCTATGGAGCCAAGGCTGACTGTGTCTGTGGGATTAAGTCCCTTTATTTGACCTCAGTTTGTGAGAGGTTGAGTTGTGGTCACTGGACTTAGTGCAAAGGGGTGCAAAGTTTTCCTCAGTGCCAAAGGGAATAATGGAGGCAGAGCAGCCTCAGCTCCATGGAGGAAGCAGGCAGGGGGTGGCAACTGTTAATATATAGTCCAGCACAGGCAAATTGCAAATTCACTCCCTGGTGAGAAACCCCTATTCTTTTACCCTTGTTTATGTAAAGGCAGAGGCTCACAGGGCTGCCCATTCAGGTGAAAACCCTGGCTGCGTTCTCCTGTGAGTCTATTGAAAGATTCAGAAAACCCAAAGCTGTGGAAATGCAAAATAAAGACACTGGTCATAGTGTGATGCCGGTGGAGTGGTGCGGAACCACTTAAATTACTCCTTTGAAGTTATTCCACTTACAAGTGTACTTTTTGTGCTGTGCTGATGGAACACAGAGAAATCAGCAGCCCTGCAGAAAGGCTGTGCAGTTGGCTGTAAAACAGACTCATCGTTTCAGGGGGTGCCCAGGATGTTTGCTGTTTCCATCACTGCTGCTGTGCTTAGGGCTGAGGTGAGAGGGGCCTTCTGAGGACAGACCAGACCTGCTCACTGATGTCCTTGCCAGGATTTTAGGAAGAGGACAGGGGGATATCAGCTACAGATATCGTGTTGGATCTTAAGTTAGCATTTCAAGGTGTCTGTTGGGGTCTGTTAAGAAGGATTCATGGGGATTACATCTTTTCCCCAGCAGTGTTTCCCTGCCTGTGAACATATCCCACGGGATATTTGTGAAGATGAGCAAATGTGCTTTGCAAGGTGCTCATATTCCTCCAGAATGGAGAGATATTCTAGCCCCATAAGTGGTTTAACTTAATGCTTTTGCAGCTTCATATGAAAGCTTTTGCGCGAGTAACAGGACGTTGAAAGTGTTTGGCAGCAGTCCTGGCACTGCTGGCATCCTGCTGCCAGGAGCAGGGCTTGTGTTTGCCTTTGCAAGGGTGCTGAGCTGCATGAGTGGCTGGTGCCACTACAGCTTATCTCAAGTGTTGGCTGAGGCTGGAGGCATCTCCAAAGTTGATTTTCAGGGCACTGTAAATGCAGACTTGCCATGTGGTTTTGCTCTGCTGTTTCAGCACAGGGTTTCCTGCCGATGCTCTGTCTATCTCAGCATGACAAGATCAGCTGCAATTACCCTGGTGTTGGAAACAAGAGCCTCTTCCTGGCCTTGGAGTGCTGCTGCATTAATGTATAAAATGGATAAATGATTTAGGTAATGAAATGACTTGGATATGGTCATGGATTGAATAAGATTTCCAGAGCCAATGTGCTTACTCATCAGATGACTCATGTCTTAGTCACTTTTAGAATAAGTGATTCTCTTTTGGGTGCTTCCATAATGGGATGGGTGGAGATGAACTGAAAATTTCCACCCCTGCCTTTGATAATTTTTTTAATAGCATCTAGAACGCGATGGAATGGTTTATCAGACAGAAGAGGAAACAGCTCTGTCTTGCGAGTGTGGTGTATCCCTGGAGCTTTGCCTGAATTCCACAGCAATATGACACTTGAATTTTGCTGTTTGCTTCCTGGTCAGGCAGAGTGATCTCAGATTTTTAGATCAGACTTCTTAAGCTTTGTTCTCAGTCTAGTCTTGTGAGTCCCTGATGTGAGTAGGTGCAAGTTTGAGCCTATTCCCAAACATGTGTGCCACCAGCAGTGTGTAAAAGCATCCTCAGATGGAAGCTTCCCCCTGAAACACTCAACATTGCTATGGAAATAAAACCCTGTGGTCAACTTTTATTTATATGTAATTATATTTTTTCTGTTACTGAAATATTGATGAAGTTAACTTGTGATTGTTCAGAAGCATGCACATGTGCAAGCAAGTGCATAGCATATCTGAAAGCCCAGGGAAATTCCGTGGTAATCCACTGTAAGCTTTATATAGCAAGTAAACCTATTGGGTTTTTCTTCTTTCTAATCTTTCATCTCTCTGATCTCAGTCATCCTGCAACAAAAATAATGTCAGCAATTCCTGATCTAATTCCTGATTAATGTAGGTTCCTGATGGATCAGCTGAGCTCAGTGGCACAGTGTGATCTCTGCATCTTACTTGACCCATGTGGCTGAGCTGCAGCCAAAGTGGGAGAGTCCTGCAGGGAGTGATGTGGGGCTTTGGTGGGGGCTTAGGCATAGGCTTTGCTAAGCTGGATGTGGCTAAACTCTTTATCACTGCTTCAAATGTTGAAAATGGGGATGCACTGACTCTCAGAAACGGGTCTGAAAGCATGAGCCCAGTGTAGGTGTTTTGGTTTGTGTCAGGAATGATGATGTAGTGTTGTTACAAAAAATTGTGCTGGTTTTAGATCTACCCTTACCCTTACACTTCCACTGCAGGAAGCATACAAAGGCACATGAAATTGCCAGAGGTCGGGAATCAGAAATCTGGGATTCTCTCACTGACCGTTGAGGTGGTGTCTGGGTGACTCTGAGCAAGAATGTCTCTTCCTAATTCCTCTGTGTAAATGTGGTTTCGGCCCTTGGTGAGTAGGCACTTTGTAAAACACAGGTAGGTCATGGCAGGTGACAGGCACTATGTAAATGCATTAGGCGAGATTTTCAAAAACAGCTGAAGAATTGGGTTTTATTGTTAAATGGAACAAGTGAAAGGAAAGCTAAAAATAATTTTCCTATGGGTGTCTTTTGTTAGGTAGTAGAGAATAACTCCCAGGCTTGTAAGTTTTCAGTTTTCAATAGTTGTCTGTGCTAGATCTCTTGGGTCACAGGTGTGAAGGATTTTATCAACAGTTCCTCTCAGAGAATTCAAGTCAAGAGAAATATATTACCTCGCCAAGAAGTTTTCTAGTTTGCTTTGTCTCTTAATTGCAGAAGAACGCTTTTTTTTTTGTTCTGTTCTAAAATGTTCTTAAAATTTAAAACTAATTTACCAATTGTTGCTAGGCTCAAAGACAAAAGAATGGTACTAATACATTATAATATAACAATAATAATAACAGCAAATGTTAGTCATTTGCTGCACAAAAAAACCTTCCCAGATGAGGTTAGTTCAAAAGCTGCCTCCCAATGTGTCACCTCTCCTCCCTGGCCACAGAGAACTTTGTGTGCTGCAGTATGTGCTGGTGAAAAGAAGAAAAATGGTTAGAGGTAGGACCCCACCTAAGAGGATGGAGGTAATGAGAATTATTTCTGATACTTCCTTGACAAGAGCCCTGCTAGCCTAAGAAAATGCAAATGTGGAAAAAAATATTATCCTCCTCCTCTCCAGCTGGGAAAGGAGCCTTGGGATGGCTCCAGAGTAATTGGGTAGCTCTCATTTAGACACATGTGAAACACATTTACCCAGACACTCCTGTGAGCATTTCCACATTTTTGAGGCTGAGATTTTCTGCGTTGTTCACACTTTGGCACATGTGTGATCATGCCTTCTGATGTCCTGAGACCACAGTTAAAGTTCAAGAATGTGTTTAAGTGTTTTGCTGGAGTGGAGCCAACATCTCCATGGCAGAGAGGAGCAGTGTGTTGGGAAACTCAGTGGCTGCATACAGACTAATTGTTCTGGGATGCAACCTGGAAGGTGCTGAGCACCCTGGCTGGCAGCCAGCAAGGCTTTTAAACACATGCTTTGCTTAGTTTTTTCACATTGTTACCAGTCTTGTTCTTTGATTTCTTTTCCCATAGCAACTGGAGAAGGATATCTGAGTAGCCAGAGCAGTGCAATTGATTTGCCAGTGACACCTCAAGCTGTGCCACAGGGATGTCTTCCAGGATATGGGATACAGCTGTTGGGATCAAGTATTGCTACCAGTGCCCAAGTCAATTGGCTTCAGAGTTTTCCTTCTTTGCTCTCTTCCTGGGCACAGGACAGGCCAGGCTGTGAGAGCGATGCTCAAACTACATTTGTAAACCACAACCCATCTTTCCACATCTTTGCTTGGTATTAAACTGCACAGATCATATTTCCTTACCCCTCTTTCCTCTTAGAATGTGTTCACTCTTCGCCAAATTCTGCCAAATTCAGGTTTTATTTGGAAGTGGTATCATCTGCAGTGGAGCTCAAGGCAGGAAAGAGAGGAGCCCAAAAATCCTGTGCAGGTTGATGTCTTCTAACAACTCTTGGGCATTGTTTTTAGCTTTGCCTGCTGTGAGCAGGAAGAAGGTGCTGCAGCCAGGTTGGAGGCTGGAAGGAGCTTTGATTCTGCAGAGAGATGGCTCCGTGTGTGCTGCCATCAAAACTGGCTGTGTCTCTTCTGTCCCTGTGTCCTCAGCTGGGGCAGCTTCTCCCATAGCTCCATGTGCCTCACTGGAGCATGCAAAGCAGGACTAAACCCTGGGCTGTCAGAAATTGTCAGGACACCTCCTTGCCAGCAGATTTACTCCCCGTTCTGCTCCTGCACCTGCTGACTTGGTGAGCAGAAACGTGCCTTTTCCCACTGCTCCTGTGGCTATGCAGAAATTATATGGCTTTGCATAATTTTTAAAACTTGAGAAAGAGCCTGGCTGGTGAAGTACAATGCACAGTACCTGTGCTGAGCCACAAGAAAAGGGGCACTGCTTTAGTGTCCCAGGGCAGTCTGGGTTCAGCCTGTTCACTGGGGTGGAATTAAGGTGACCCAAGGTGGCATTTTCAAACTCATTTTTTAGCTAAAGCTGCACCTGGGAACTATTGTTGGCCCTTTGGTGCTGTAAAACCTTTTTCACTCTGACAAATGCTGAGTTGTCATCAGCCTAAATTTCAGGGATAGCATTGCAGTGACTCAAAAGAGCAGCTTTCTCCCCAGCAGCCTTTTCCTGGATAATCTCCAGTCATTGACCTCGGGGCTTTGAAAGTGCATTTTGGCTTAAAGAGCTAAAGCTTAAGGCTTCAAAGGAAGTGGGAAGGCTGCTACCCTTTACAGTTCCAAGTGTGGGTTGTGTATGCATGACAGGGGTAATTGTTGGGGTGTACCTGGTTCTGACTTGTGTGGGATCTGTTCCTCATCCCCCCCAGTGCCTGCTCCTTCTGTACGGAGCCTCTCTGCTGCCTCTGCTTTTGATATTGTGCAGGTTATCTGAGGACATGTTTTCAAGTCCTGGGGTTTCTGAAGATGTGAAGATTATCAGAAGATGGAAGTTATCCATGTGGAAATAGAACAGATACGTTGAGCTCTGAATTTGAAGTCCATTTGTCTTGTCATACAGAGTTCACTGCTTTTTGCCTTGCCCTGTGCAGTTCTGTGCTTTGCCCTTTGCCTGGGGCTATGCAGATTGGCAGAATTGATGAAAACCTTCAGCCCATGGATATTTTAAGATGGGTGCTGGGATAATTTCCCTGGTTAAAACTCTTTGCAGAGATCACCTTGAATAGAAATCCCTACCCATATATGAATTGCTGGGAAGAAGAAAGCCTGCAGTGTTCTGTGCTTACAGTTTTATTGTAGATTTGCAATCCTGAAACAGGTGGAAATTAATGTTTTTAAAATGCTGAAAAGACTTTTCACTGCAGCTGGCTTACAGAACTAAGCAACTTGATATATCCCCTGAAATACCTCCAGATCTCTCAAAGGCAGCTGAAAGCTTTCTCCTTGTCTGGGAGGGAGATAAACCTCTAAGACATGACATGTATAAATGCGATCTTGTTTTGCCTCGTGGCTTGTTGGGTTTGTTGTGGATGCTTTTTAAACAATTGTTTAATCAGTGCAGGGCTGTGCTGTGAGATCTGAGCCTGGCAAAGGTATTTGATGCTGAATTCTTTTGCTGTGTTGATGATCTGTATGTGTCCTTTCCCAGATCACACTGTGCTGCTCCTAAACTGAACAACCAGCATTGTTCTGCAGCGATTTGCTTTCTGTTATTAAATTCTTATATATCAAGCAGCAACAGGAATTCTGTGAGCGCCTGGAAAGCAGAGTTAGCCATGGCTGTCAATACAGAAGGTGTTAGTGGGGTGCAGGGGAGAAGGCAGGCAGGGCTGAGAAATATGCTGGTGAAACGAATAAAATGGGGAGGAGGAAAGAGATGTCCTGGAAGTGTCTGGGTGTCAACGTGCAGCTTGGGCAGAGACACTGCTGCTGAAGCAGCAGCCTGTCTGCACAATTCCAGGTGGCTTCTTTCCTCCTCCTTAATTTATTTAATTACTGGTGTATCTCATGGGCTCTGCTGTGGAAGCAGGATGGAGTCCCACAAGATCAGCTGTTGTGTGCACTTGGTTTCTGTTCCTCAGGGTGACAGATTGGTGTGTGTGAGAGCTGGCTTGCCTGGCTGACAGGCTCCCTGCTGCTCCAGAGCCTTCGGTGCAGGCTGGACTTACCAGGCTTAAAAACCAGACCTTAACACTAAAACCAGAGGGCAGGTGTCTTGTGCTGGGGCTGTTCACACAAATCTGTGCATGAGCTCATTGCTGCGAGTTCTGTTTTCAGTTCTGTTTCTCTTATATTCCCTTTCCTTTCTCTCCATGCCACAGAGGTGCTTTCCATGGTGTCCTGGCCCTGCTGTGCCACAGTCCAGGCACTGGGTAACTGCACAGGTTTAGAGACAGGATTGCCATGAGTGTTCAGTTCTGCTGCCATGGGATCAGGGGGTGTTTGGCCACTGTGGCATATTAGACTTTGCCCTTGCAGACTGAGAGGCTGTTCAGGTCCTCTTGATTTATTTTCAATGTGTTTATTACAACAAACAGTGATACACATGTCTGTATCATCTTCTATGGCAATTTTGAGGTTCATTATGGCAATTTTGAGGTTCCAGCAGAAGATGGCTCATCTGACACCAATCCCTTCCTCTTAGAACAACTGAAAACCTTTTTCTTTAACCTGCCATTTACCTTACCATGGTACAGATATTACTGCAATGAAGGCCCTAAATATTAAACCCTCCCTGATTCTGAGGCAGTTCTTTTGCTCATTAATCAATGGAGTCTGGCTACTTCCTTACTTGTTAGTATTTTACAAGTAATCTCAGCCTTTCAACTTTCATATAATCTGACATTCTCTGTTATTTTTTTGAAGCACCCCCTCACTGACTGTTTAAATCCACCTCCAGCAAGCTGTGCTCCCTGCCATGGCTGCCTCCTCTCCTGGGAATCACGCTGCCTCTCAGCCCAGCAAGTGACAGCAAACCACGACACTTCTTCCTCCTCTTCCTCCTCCTCCTCTTCTCTGCTCATGTTCAGCCCCAGGAGCCTGGGTTCTGAGCCAAGGCACAGGTTCTGCACTGACCCTACACAGGACCTCTCTGTGTGAGCTGATGCTGTCCATGCTCACCTCAAGCTGTAGCACCAAATGCTCTTACAGGTGCTGGTTGGGAGGCTGCTTTTCCATTGGATTTATGGGGATCAGCTTTCCCTGTGCAGCGTGCAGGTTGTGTCTGGGGTGTTTCCTGCACTCTTGATGGGCAGCCTCCGAGGTCTGAGCTGGTGTCAGCTGAGAGCGGCTTTGGAAATGGGTTTTTGTTCTCCTCTGACACCTGAGTGTGGTTCCAATGTTGTCCAGGCTGTGTGTGCATATTAACATGCCAAAATCTCTCACATTGCTTCCTCTAGGGTCATTTGGAAGTGAGGCAAAGCACTCACTAAGGCTGGTGGTCACACAGCATGACTGCCTTGGGTGCTCTGCCCACACCAACCTCCTACATCCTCCCATCCCTCACTGCCACAGTGCCAGGAGCTGGGATCAGGCTGGCACAGTGCTCAGGGTCCTTCCCCCACAGGGCTTTTGTGTTCCTTGTCACAAGGGCAAATGGGATTTGTTATAATCTGAGCTCAGGTTGTCTGCAGAGTCAGTGAGGAGCTGGGTGCTGGGACGTGCTGGTGTGTGGTCACTTTGGGCTGTTGCAGAGATGGTGAGTCACAGCACTTGGCATCACTGAAAGCAAAAGCTGTGGGATATGTGGGCTGAGTGCCTCTCATTGCCTGTTCCTCGTGCTTTCCCAGCTGTAATTTGCAAAATAAAAGCAGCTCTGATGCTCATACACTGATAAACAGCTTTAAAAGATTAAAGCAGAAGTGAATATAGTCCAGCAGCAGGATCTGATGCCCACAAGTCTTGCTGAACCTTCACTATAAAACACAATTAAACACAGCAGCCAAACCTGTCTTACCAAAGTCATTTGCAGCCAAGGCTTGAGTACAAAGGAGTACAACTCCTCTTCAGTTCTTTGGTGTTGCCCTCACCAAAGACATGGTTAAAATGTGCCAACAGAGCTGCACTCAGTCAGATAATGCTCTGGCAGGGCTCCTGTTTCACCTGCATTTTCTGGAGTGTTTAATGGTAATATCACTCTTGCTTGTATAGACTTGGCATTCCTCAGTGTTTCCTTGTTACAGGAATTTCCTTAAGTAGAAACTTTTTTCTTCAGAGTAATTTTTGGTTGATTATTGCTTATATATGCAATTAGTGTAATTGCATCTGATTATGCAAATGTATTTAACCATATAATTAGAACATGGAGGGATGAAATATAATGCAGTTGGGAAATCTTTTGTAAAACTTTCTGGGCTCGGGACTGTGGGCAAGGTGGTTGTTATCTCTTGAATTATAGGTTGGTAGACTGGAGATCTTAGTTCAGTATCCTGGCTAGTTTCAAAACATATTTTAAATATGCTGTTAATTGCTCTTCAAAGTGCTCACATGGCCTTCATGGTGTGCTACTTCTGTTTTTTACATGATAATATCAGGAGATCACTGCTGAGCTCAGCCTGTCAGTGTCTCACGTGTGCATCAATAGTTTGCACCCAGGGTCATGAAAGCATCAGTTCTTCATCGGATCCAAACCCCAGATTCTGCCTTCAGATGGGGTCTCTCGGGGGAAGAGAGGGAGAGCAGGACTAGCACAGAGTTGTGCACCTTGGGGTGCTTGTTGTCTGTATCTCGGGCTGAACTGATCCCAAAATCCCCTTGGAAAGCACCCTGCCTTCAAAAGGACTAAGGAGGAGGCAGAATGCTTAGTTTTCTAGACCATGGTCTGGAGATGTTTGTTGTCATTTAAGAAGTCTTGCAGGAGCAGGGGGCTGAACTTGCTTGCCAAATTTCTCACGCAGTGCTTGAATTGCAAAAGCTGCTGTTCTTTGTTGTCCCGTGGCTCCTGTTTAAACTGAGCGAGGAGCTGCACACAAGTCATCAAAGCACCTCGCTTTAGATCTGATTTTCAGCTGGGGCACAACAGCCAGGCCCACTGCCAGGAGCTGTGGAGAGAAGAGGGACTGGATCATTGCAGCAGGATTGAGTGATTTCTCAGCAAGATGTGCTTGTCTGTGCCCTGAAACAAGAGCCTTGTGAGCCCCAGGACAAAGCAAATGTGTGGAGTGTGTGCAAAAAGCACCAACAGGATATTCTTACCATTTGTTTTAATGTCTTCTGCTTCTAGTCAGAAATCCTAAAGTGATTACTGCCCCTTCCCAGGGAGGACACAGTCCAAATGGGCAGTCTGGTGCAGACCTGCCTTGATTATCTCTGCAAGGACTGCATGGATTTGCTTCTTTCCAGCTTCACAGAGCTGCAACTTCTTGTCTCTTGGTTTGGGCTGCCTTTTGGCCAGTGATGGCTGAAAGTGGTTCTCAGAGATGCCAAGAAGCTCATTTGCTTCTCCAAGGCCTGATTCCTGGAAGCAGCAGTGTGAGTGGAGATGGGCAGGAGGCAATCTCACCCTCAGGGCAGGGGGTGTGGAATTACCTCCCTCAAGTCAGGGTAGCAGTGCTTGGGGAAGTCCTGCAGACCCAACTGCACAACAGGGAGCACAGGAGACACTCCAGGATGGGAACACTCCTAGTCTGTATTGCTTGGTGTGGGGAGACAGCTTTGGCTCTGGAACGGACTTGCTGACCTGATGTTTCTAAAATGTCATTCGAGGAGCTGTCCAGTACTTGGCAGCCCAGCCCAGGATGTGCTGCTTCTCTCCTTAAAGAGAGTTTCTACTGCTGTTGACAGCAGTCAGAGCAGATTCTTCACCGTGGCCATGCTGCTGGGGGCAGTGTCTGAAGGAAACACAAGGCAGGGCTGATGTGCTGCCAGCTGTGCCGTAGGCAGGAGGGAGTCCCTGGGGGAGGTCTCACCTGAGCTGATGGATGCTGCTGATGGATGACATCCCCTCTGCACGCATCCTGTCCTGGTACATGGATCATTGCACTGCCTGGAAAACCTGGTCTGATTGCTGACCTTGCTGGTGTGTGGTAAAGCACAGAGTAAAGCTGCTGTGATCTTTGGGACCTCTCTCTGTGACAGTCCCTGTGGGTCTTGTGGGGTCAAGAGACACTTAATAGATGTGCCTGCAGGCAGGGTCTCAGTGTGACATCCCTGCTGGTCCCCGTGGGAGATGCCAGCCAGGAGCATTTGAAGCCTCTGAATGAGCAGCAGCAGAATCTCTGCCTGAACAGTTTCCGTGCAAGTGCTCATTACAGTTATTATTCACTGTGACTGTTTTACTGCAATGGCCCTTGGTGCCTCAGCACAGGGCAGGTGTGTTCTCAGGGACACAAAGGAGAAGCAGCATCACTCCTCTTAGCCTGAAACTGCAACAAACAAAGCCATAAAGTCACTTTTCTACAGCCTGTAGCAAAATGGGAAATGAAGCTGGGTTTGCTGAGGCCCAGGGCCTTTTAACCTCCCCATCCTTTCTGATAGGAATGTCTCTAGTTAGCCAAGAGGATGGACCAGGCAGTAAAATAGATTTACAATTTTTTATTTTTCAAACAATGCTTTAGAATACTTTATTGAGCAGCGAAACTATTTGCATCTGCTCATCTCGCACTCCCACATAAAATACAGAGAGATTTTCTCCAGGATCATATTCCTTTCAAAAGGATTTTTTTGTACCATGCTCTTCTCAGTGCCAGTCTGGGAAACATGTGCAGCCATTTGATAAATATATTGTGAAAACTACAGTTGAAGTGGCAGTCTGCCTGCAGCTGAGGAATTGCTACAGGGAAAAATGGTAAATAAGATATCTGTAAGTAAATTAATTTTGCTCATATAAGCTTGTTTGCAGCTTTGGTTCTTGTCTGCAGCATAATCCTCTGCTCTATAGCAGGTGTTCAGTGTCATGGGGGATCAGCAGGGACAGCAAAGCTGGGCAGGAGCTGGGAGATGGTGGTGGTGGAATTTCTGTTTTGCTGGGATTTCCCATCACAGCAAGGCGTGGTTGTGCCACTGCCTGAAAACCTGCAAATCCACCATTGATATAGCCTTGCAGAAATTAATAGTTGCCTTTTATACTGAGTTTATGCACAATGAGACTGGGCTGCGCATAACTGATTTGTTTTCTCAGAAATCTTTGTTTTCCACTACAGTTTTGGAGGATTTATCAGTGAAAAGGAATCCTTCAAAATAGCAGAACCTCAGCTCTACAGATGAACTATTACTTTCTTTAAAGTCTTGCTGGATTTTTTAGCCTGCTTTTAGCAGCGCTGTATTATTTGTTTCAACGCTGGATGGGTCTGTTTGTTTTGATCAGATTAACTGATTTATGGGGTTTATCTTCAGTTTATCTATTTCCGTTGCCAATTAGCTGAAGATTTATTTTCCAGGCTGTTCTGTGGGTTAGAACTGAGCAAGTTTGCTTCAGCTTTTCAGGGGGAGACACCCCAGGTGCCTGGTGTGGGTGATGAGGAGCTGCTCAGGTGACTGACATGAGCATCGCTGTTTGCTGGGCTGCTCTTCCCAGTGCTCCTGGCCTTTCTGACCTCCTGGTTGAGCAGCACAAGTCTCACAAATGTTCAGTCCAGGTGGGTGGTTTGTGGGCTTTCACACCCAGCCACACAGCAACACAGGCAGATTGTTCCTTCCCCTTGCTCCCACATATGGGGAAAACCTCATAGCAGGAGAGGGAATAAGGTGGAGGAGCTGCAGGCTTCAGCTGCAGGTTCATTTTCATCTCGATGCTGCCTAGGAGTGAGTCGAGCTGTGACTGTCCAGGAGCTAAAGCTGCTACAAAGAAAGACCTTGGGTTTGTTTCTCCGTAGGCAGAAGAAGCAGCTTTTAGCACAGGATGGCCTCAGAGGTCTCCTCCTATCCCTTGTGCAAGCTGGGTTAAATGGTGGAAGCATTTTTGCTCCCTCCTTCCCTTCATTTAGAATTATTTCCATGATGTACCAGCCTTCCAGGAG
Source organism: Lichenostomus cassidix (assembly GCF_008360975.1). NCBI lineage: Eukaryota > Metazoa > Chordata > Aves > Passeriformes > Meliphagidae > Lichenostomus > Lichenostomus cassidix. Next base: position 3,949,259 of record NC_139499.1, read on the forward strand.
AGCTGCAGCCCAGCCCTGGCAGAGGCTGCTGACAGCAGGGATGTGGCTGGTGCTTTCCCGACTGTGCAGAGCAGCCCTGGGAAGCCCTGACCTGCAGGCAGGGCTGGAGCTGGCTTGTGCTTCCCTGGAGCCAAGGAGATGACCTTTCCCAAGTGTGCAGGCATCCCATAAGTGTCATTGGGAAATGTGCTGCTCCACAGGCTCTGGAGTACAGGGAAAGCCTCTGCAGAGGGAGTGGGGTGGCTGCAGGCTTGCAGTGCCCTGATCTAATGCTCCTCGTTTAGCTCAGAAGCTTTCCAAACTTCACAAAAGCATTTTGCAGATAGCAAGTCTTCGGCCTGCTTCCTCCAAATCAGTTTTGAAGGATCATTGCTGGCTTGCCAGCTTGCAGCCTGGGTTTGGGGGTTTGGGAGAGCAGGGAGGTCTGGCAGAGGGGAGGCTCAGGCTGCTTTGCACCCTGGGTTTATGGGACCATGTGCAGTGTGGACTGAGCCCCACACCTCTTCCCTTGCTGCTGAGAGCCACCCCCAGTGCCTGCACCCTGGCTCCAAAAGGATCTCGTGCTTTGGGATTGAAGTGTTTAAATATAGCTTTAATAGAAGCTTTTAAAGCTGATCTCACCATTTCATTATTGTTTCGAATGAGTGACACTTCTGTCAATTTGTTTGAAACAAGCCTGCAGAAAAGACAGGAGGGGGAAAGGAGGTGAACAGTGGGCTGTGAAGAGGAATATCTAGATTTGGATATTCCCTTTCTGTGACACTGAGTGCCCAGCATGTATCCCTATGATGGGCACATGACCTAGGGTGAAGCCTCCAGTCAAGATCTTAATCTAGTTTTCTCATTGATGTAAAAGGTTGCTTGAGCTTGGCTGCTGTGGGGGACTCAGGAGGTTTCTGTGCAGCAGAGTTCTCTGCAGTGTGTTTAACTGAGCATTGCTGGGCAGCTTTGAGCCCAGCTCAACCTGTGTTCCTTGACAAGGGTTGTGTGTGTTCCCAGGCTGATCCTGGATGGAGCTCTTTGGACTTGCTCATCCCCACCCTGTCCTCATGTAAATGAAATGTAGATGCAAGTGTCACCTGACTTGCAGGGGTTTTATGCAAAACCTGCTTTGCATGCAGAGCACCAAAGGTTGCAATATTTCAGGGTTAGGCCTACTCTGGAATTCACTGGATGCTGGCCAGGATGCTGTGAGAAAAGCCAAATTCTCCCCCACTGTCCCCAGAAGCTGAGCAGAGGGATGAAATGATGCAGTCCTGCATCTTCAGAGGTGATTAAGTGTTGACAGCCATGTGCTGCAGAGGATCATTTCCTGCTCTGCACTGTGCTGGGAAGACTGAAATCTGTTTTAAATTGAGACTGAAATTAGCATCCAGGAAACAGCGATTTTATGCAGCAGTTTTAGCTTTGTATTGCACTTTTGTGTTCTGTAGTTCTTTTCCCAAGGAAAAGCTGATTCCCACACGCTGTAATCATTAAGCATTGTTGATTTGCAACTCACTATAGCTTTTATACACAGTGAGCAGCAAGATTAACATGTGTTTGCACACTGACTGCAACTGTGTGAGGCCAGGGGTGACCCTGGAACCGGATTTGCTTTTAAATTCTGCTTTTACTGACTATATTGCAAATGGCAGTGTGGAAGTCACCAGGCTTGGCCATTCTGTGACACTCTCTGAGGTCCTACAGGGCAGCAGAGAGACTACTGGGGTTCCCTAAATGGCTGTGGAGTTGTTGTTGTGCCCATTGGGTTTGAGTACACACCAGAAGCTCTTGTGTTCTATAAATAAGAATTCAAGAGGTTGAAAGTTTGACCCTTGGCCCTCAGCTGTTGGGGAGCTTCTCCCAGTATTGTAAGCTCTGGTTGGCTGTAGGTCTGGCTACAGAAGGAGAAGTTCTCTTCAGTTGTGTCACTTGTTACACATGAGATAAAATCTCATCTTTATCTCTTTCCTATCTAGCTCAATGCCTGGGTTTGCCTTTCAGTCTGAGTGTTTGTACCTTGTTTACAGCCTGCCAGTGTTTTGCCTTCACTTTCTTGCATGCTGGAAGAAGCCAGAAATGGGTGTTCTGGTTATGTTTGTGTTGCGTGAACATTGTTATTCAGTTTACCTCTGTTTGTGATTCCTTTCAGGCATTTCATGGAGCCTTTGAGCACTAACATTGCTGCTCTCTGCGTGGCCATCTGAGACCAAACGAGCTGCACACAGCCATGGGGGACTCTCCAGCAAATGTCATGGATGAAGGCATGGACACACAGACTGAACTGGTGGAGAGGGTGGCAGCCATAGATGTATCTGTTGTCCCAGACAGAAGTGACCAAAATGGTGAAGACAACCCTGAAGAAAACGACACAGTCTTTTCTGATAACATAAAGGACATCCAAAGAAATGGAGTCAGCAGTGATGTGGGAATCAATGAATTTCTGCCTTCCCAACAGTCAGAAGATGCTCACTTGAGGCATGTACCCAAGAGACCTCAAACTAGACCTGGTCTATCAAGTAGGAAGTTGTCCCTTCAGGAAAGATCATCAGGAGGTTATTTGGCTTCTAGCAACACTCCAGGTTGTGGTCCTTATGCCACAGGGCCATCGCCACGGATAATGAGGAGACCAACAATAGAGTCCAATCGGGTCTCCATATCAGACTCTGAGGTAGGCATGTTCTCCCCTACAGCTGAGGTGTTGAGGTGAGGTAAGGTAAGTCTTTCTCAGATGGTAATGGGAGCCTTCAGTCTTCTGGAGCAGTAGATGTGGAAGCACTGTTATTTCTAAGGGGGAGGGGGAAATTCCCTGGAACCAGGGATGATATTAGCTTGGAATGGCACCATCCCCCAGAGCTCTGCTGGGTGTAGCCCTGATATTTTAGGCCTCACCTGTCTGGGACAGTCTTGTTAAAGGACCATAATCCCTGTGTCATGGTAGCAGGCAGAAGGTCTTTCAGGTTGCTCAGAAAAAGGGCTGTGGCCAAATGACTTTGCTCTCGTGTCCCTGCTGTATGTGCCCTTCAGGAATACACCAGTCACAGCAGCTTTGCTGATGGTATTTTATGGATTTAAACTTCTGGAGATTATGTATCTGCTATTGTGTTTTGCCATAATTGAAGGCTTGATTTAATTTTATAAAGAGCTTAAATGTGCTGCCTCCTGTCAGGGTTTTCCTTTGTCTTTAAAGCATTTGTAACAGCAGTGGTAACAGAGGGCCATGACCCTCCTCTCCTTCAGAGGGGTGTCTGGGTGGCTATGGTTGTTCTGCAGCTGCTCTCCTGGTCCCAGACCTGCCCTGCAGCTGTGACACACTGTCAGTGGTTGAGTGTCTTGATGGAAGTGGGTGATGGTTGCAATTCCCAGTGCTGGATGTGCTGCAGTTGGGAGGACAGTGAGCAGAGGTGCTGTTCAGACCAAACTGCCCAGTGTCATGACCTAGATGCCTGCAGCAATGCAGGGACCCAAATCACTGGAGCTCAGACTTTTGCCATTGTGGGTCCAAGAGACCTGGAGCTTCACATCTGTGTGGCTTGGTGTTTCCCTTTTGAGTAGTGGGTGTTTTCCTCTTGCACATCTGAGAGGATGGTGCTGTGCACAACCAAATCAGCCACTGTCCTCTGGGGAGTCATGCCAGTCACATCAGCTGTGGGATGGGTGGTGCATCCCCAGCTGATAAGAGGATACGTGCAGAAGGTGCACTGCGGAGACTGCAGCTTCTTTGACAGCAGCCATATGCTTTAATAAGGGAGGCAGGGAGGGAAAGAAGCCAGTTCTTGGAAGTGGGACGTGACTTGAGTGCCAGCTCTCCCATCCTGCAGTGCTGTGACTGTGCCAGGAGTGAGGCTTTTCTGAAATCTTTCAACGTAACTGCAGTCAAGTGTGACTGGCACATTCCCATTCGCAAGCAAATTCAAAATCCTCTGTCCTTTTCCACAGCATCTGCATCCTGGGGAGCAAGGGTTACTGCCTGGGGGTGGGAAATGCTTAGTTTGAAATGCAGATGTGGAGCTGTGTTCCTGCTCCTGCAGCAGCTCTTTACACAGTGCTGCCTTTTTCCTGGTCACTTTGATATCACTGAGAGCACTGCTGTGATGCAGCCCAGCTGCTCAGCAGAGCTGTGCTCATTGGAAACCATCATTCATATTAATGGAGAATGGCTGTGGTACGAGTGGGAAGGAAGCCTAGGTGAGCTGGGAACATTCTGAGGTGGATGTTTGCCCTCACAGAGGTGCTCTCAGGAGCTGTGCTGCTCCTTCCCAACTTATCAGGACAGGATCTGTATCCTGTAAGGAGCAACAAAAGGATTAGGAAGATGTATGCTTGGATACAGAGTAGAATTTGAGGCTGGGCACTGAATCACAAGTAGTGTGTGTCAGGTGTGTGACAGTGAGATGAGAGTGCAGCCTGCACACAGCCCAGCTCCAGCCTGCAGTGTCACCACTGCTTCTGCCAAGTTGCTGTTAAAGGGTTGTGGTGTTGGTGGCTATGAGAGGCACTGCCAGTCCACATCCAAGCTCAGAGAGACAGCAGGAAACTCTGAAAGAAACGGAGAGCAGGTCTTTTGTTCTCTGTCAGGGATTCTAACAGTTGACAGGGTCTCCATGTTGAGGCTTTTGGGGATAAATTCTGGAGATAAAATCAGCCTGTGGTGACAAATACAGTCGTGGTGCACTTGGCAGCAGCTGTTGGTGGGTGTCTGTTGGTCACTCTGATTTACAGACTCTCAGTGAGCAGCAAAGCTGATGGGTCACTGACAAGATCCAGCTCACCAGTCACAGCATTGCCCTGACCTGCCTGCAAATGGCTCTGTGGCACACCTTGTTCTAGGAAAGCTGCACATTCATATTCCAGTCAGTGCCTCTCATCCGCTTAAAGCCATTTTGGAGTTGGTTCTTTCCCCTTGCATTGGGTTTCTGGCATCCTCAGTCAGTGCCTTTCAGCAGCAGGACATCCATTGCTCCAGCTCTTGGTCACTGCCTGGTCAGTCACTGTGTGTGCAAAGCTGGAGATGAAGCTGAGGAGCATTCAGGATTTATCAGTAACCATGTGCAGACACTGTCTGTCAGGAGCAGGGATGGATGGCACAGCTGCATGTCACAATTTCCTGTTGTGCCGATAGCCATCTCAGACTGAGTCTGCTTCCCTCTCCAGCAGGATGGCAGCTCAGTGCCTGGCTGTCAGTGATGCTGTATCCTGGGCTGATCTGGAGGAATAATGGAGAGATGTGCTATGCAGAGACAGAGTGTGGGAATACGGCAGAGCTGAATGCTCTGCTGCTCACTGATGAGTTATGGAAGAACGTTGTGCTCTCTTAGACACTCTTGAGCTTTTTAATGCTGGTTTAATACTTGTGCACAGGCTGGGAGGAAAACTTCTGTTCAGGGATCAAGAGGGCCAAAAGCTGAAGGCTTCCTGTGAGGCTGAGGGAGGATTTATCCTGTGCCAGCAGCAGGCATTGAATTGGGGCTGTCCTGTCTGATTCCACAGACACCTGCCTTCCAAGCAGGGCTTTTGGGATTGTTATTTAGGCTGGCAGTGGCTTCTGGGCTGGCAGGGCTGCAGCAGGGCTGGGGCTTGTTGTCTTGCACAAAGACTATTCCCAGAGACACCAATTAGCCAACTGCCCTTGGACAAAGGGTTGGCAGCTGCTGGTGTCTTGCAGCCACTGCTGACAAGTCTGGATCTGCAGTTTTAACTCTGCAAAAGAAGTAACATGTTCTGCTCTCCTGACAGCATTGCTGTGTTCTTAATTAACCTGATCTGTCATTTCTCTATCAAAAATTGATCTGTAATTTAAAAAGTCTCCCCTCCTTTCTTAGATTATTCATGGGCTATGGCCTGGAAGGTTCTCTCAGTGCTGCCTTCCTTGGCAGGAGTGCCTGGTGGGATTTCTGCTGCCTTGCTGCCTGTCAGTGCTTCGCTCTGACAAGGGAATGGCTTTGCCTTTAGCTGTGGCACAGAAGTGATTAAGCTGAAGCTATTAAGGGTGCATAAAGCTGCAGAGCTGAGGCACAGGCCCCAGAGTTTAGGTTGCTGGCCCACTTTGCCTCTGTTGATGTGACATTCCCAGCTCCTGCTCTGTGCTGGCAGCAAGGCAAGATGGGAGGATTTTCCTGAGGCTGCTAAAAGCAGCTTCTGCTTTGCTGCCCAGATGATGCCCTGGTGTTTGTATGTACCAGGAAAATACTCTCTGAAGATGTTTCTACATGGGCATCTTGAAACTGTGTCTGACAGAGCTTGTCCCATCTAGAACAGCAGGTCTTGGATCTATGAAAGGGGAGAGGTGATGATTGTTGGAAAGCAGCATTTGAAAATGCAGTGCTGGTGGCTCTGGTTTGTTGGTTTGGTTTTTTTTTTTTTTAATTCTGCTGTCTTAAACCAATCTTTTTAGGTAGCCAAGAAAAGTCTTACCTGCAGAGTGGCTGGGAGAAAAATAAAGGATGTTTTTTTCCAGGCTTTCTCCCCAGACCTGCCAGCACAGTTAATTGCTTTATACAATCTCTTCTAGTTGAATTTTCTTTCCCTTTCACATGTTCCCTTTCTCTTCCTGCATCCCCCCTCTCCCTGTCATCCTGGTTCCCCTTGCCCTGGTGTCCACATGTTCTCTCCTCCCTCTGGGATCAGTAGGAGGCTGTTCCAGTTCCCCCTGCCTGGCTGTCCCTGCAGTTGTGATCAGCTGGAGCAGTGTGTGTTCAGCAGGAGTGGAGAGGATGAGTCACACCAGTGCCTTCTCTCTCCTCAGGAGATGCAGGGAGGAGAACAAGCTGACAAAGGGAATTTTCCTATGCTGGATGTCCATGGCTTGCTCCAGAGGCATGGAAAATAAATCATTTCCTTGTCCTTTCTTTCCTTGGCTTTCCTCATCTTTATCATAACCCCCTGCTTGTTTGGCCAACTGGTTTGAAGCAATTGGTGTCAAGAGCTGAGAGGCAGAACCTTGGTGTTGGGCTGATCCAGGACTCACACTCCTCCAGGGCCTGGGAGCTGTGTGGTTTTCTTCATAAAGTGATTTCTTGCTGTTCACAAAGATAATCTCAGGTGGGACCAGGGCAGAGGCAGGAACTCAGCTCCTACTCAGCACAGGCTGAAGCTTCCCCTTCCAACCCCTTGAGTCCCCCAGGTGGATTTCTTCTGGTCTTGCTGCGGTGCTCAAACTAGAGCTCTTGAAAAGATTAAAGATACTTGGAAAACACTTCTTCAAAGAAGACTCCCCCACAGGCATTGCTAATTTCTTTTCCTTTGATTAAGTAACCTTTAAATAAAGTTTCATTTCCAACTTGTCTAAGGGTAAGGTTTGAGAGAAGGAGAAAGCTCAAAGCTGCAATTGAAGAAGGGCTGGAAAGGGTCTGCCTTGGTCTCACAGGTTCCAATCCCCTTTTGGCCACTCTCCCAGTGAAAACCCAGAGACCCAGCAGGTGCCCAGGCTCCTGCATCAGCTCTGGGTTCCTGGGTGAGTGAGCCCCAGTGCTGAGCCCTCTGCCCAGCCATGGCCAGAGCAGTGCAGCCGGGCTGGGCTTTTTTTGCACTTCTTTTTGGATGTTGTTTAAAAATCTGTTTATTTTTCTCACCACCACGAGGTCTGGACTTCCTGTCTGTCCTTCTCTGTCCCTGAAAAACTTTCTAATTTAAATTCATTGCTTCCCTTAATACTCATTTCATGGCTTTTATTTTCATTTTGCCTGTTTTCAGAACTGCCTTCACTTCCCCTTCTAGGCAGGATGAGTTTAAACCAGTGTTTCCTCATTTTTCTTCCATGCCTCTCTTCGAAGTGTATATCTAAATTGCTGAAAAATCTTTTCAGATTGGGGAATTTGGCTTCATTTAGAGGGCAAATATCTCCATTATATATGTATTCTCCATTATATGTATGTAGGCAGTCTGATTGTTTTCAGAAATGTTTTATTTTGGAAATCAGCTCTGGTTCTCCCTTCCCATCCATGCATCTCCTATGGGACAACAGAAACTCAATTCTCAATTTCTTGGGGTTTCTCTCACCCAGTGGTGGCCACAGTGGATTTCTAGAACTGGGCCTGAGCTCTGGACCTCACTGTGCTTTATAATTGTTGATCAATTTTTGTCTTCTGTGGCATTGATTCTCCCTTTCCTCTCTTGACTAATACGTTGGACATGTTAACAAAGGGGGCATCTTGTTTTTTAAGGCAAAACAATTATTGCGCACTTGGACTGGCTCAGTCTAATTTGGTGACAGCTTTTCATTAAAGGATCTCATTAAGGTTCTTGCTCTATTTGTATTTATCAGCAGTTGCAAATACACTGGTGTGATGAAATCAAGAGAATTATACAATGTTATCTTAAAGAAACACTTGGCCCAGAGATAGGTGTTTTTCTCTGATAAAGGAATAGTACAATTATCCCACTTCCTGCAGGAGACCAAATAACAGAATAACAACCCTGCCAGTCTGCAGCAACACGTGGCAGGAGTTGCTTCAGCTGTGATTATGGTCTTTTCAGCAAGGGGAAAAAAAAGTAGAAAGCACCTATAATCTGGTTTGATATTTGCTGTGTTCAGCTCAAGTGCTGGAAGCACAGCAGAAGCTGAGCTGATGGTGCTTCCCACTGGGAACTCCCTGAGTGGAGAGCCATGGGGGTGTGACCAGGTAGGGATGTGGTGACAGTGAGTGTAAACTCTGGGAGGCTGTGCTGCGGATCCTGTCATTGCCTGTCCCTTGGACCCTCTGTAGGTGTTCCCATCCCAGTGTTTATCCAGCCCTTTCTAGAAACAATCCCCAGAGATGGGGGTTCTGCTGTCACAAGCTCCATCTAACAGCAGTGAAACACCAGGGAGATGCTTCAGGTGATCAGTTTGGTTTGGGACCAGAATGGTAATTTCTGGCGAGGGGTGAGAGGGATGGTGGTAAGGTGATGGTCAGAGTCAAAGGAATTGGTAGCTTAGACATGGGGATAAGGCACAGTCCCTCCTCAGTTGCACTGTGCTTTTTGAGGATGTATGGATGGATGGATGGATGGATTGCATCCCACACCTAGGGCTCTGCTGCTTCTGGAAGGAGGAAAAAGATGCCACCATGGCTTCCTTGGCAGTGTGTGAGCAAGAAGCAGCAGCACTTAGTGCTTTAGAGATGCCACCTTGGCTGAAAAAAGGTATGGAGTGCAGAGCAAAGAGCTGATGGCTACGTGTGAAAGGCTGTATCTACTCCTGCAAGTGATCCCAGCTCAGGGAGGAGGCCTGGTAGCAAGATGTGCTCATTGCAAGCTTGCTGGTTTGAAGAGCAGGAGATGTGAGGTGGTTGGAGGCTTTCCTGGAGGAATGGTCACTTTTCCTGCCTGTCCCAGGTGGGTGTTTCCCCCTCTGCAGCACTCCAGTTTTCACGGGACAAGGAGAGGGGTGCAAAGCTGAGCACAGGGAAACCAGGACAGGAGACATCATCAGAAAAGAGTTCCTGCTGAATTTGTGAAAATCACCGCGATGCAAAGCACAGCCTCACACTGGGAAGTGAATCTGCTGGCACAGTGTTTGCAGGGGAATTTGTCTTCCACGTGTCCATACTCTGGGTTCCTGCATGCTGTCCCTCCTTTGGGGAGGGCAGTCCTTTTAGGGGTCTCATGCCTTACATCTGGACTTTTACTGGGTCATGCTTTCTCCTCTCTTGGTGCTCCTAGTTCTGATGGATTGGTTTTTACCTTTGGAAAGATATATGCTTTTCTAGCAGCAGAGTTAATACACTTCTATGGCCCCATTACTCACAGTTGGCTGCTCTTCCCTGTCAGGGAGGTGGAAAAAACTTCCTTCCCTGGCAACAAGATCAAGATTTAAACCATTCCTTGTATTCCTGACAAGCCTCTGCTTGTGGGCTTTAAAAGTCATCAGTCCCCTATTTCTTTTCTCTTTATTGTGATGATCTCTTGAGTTAGGAACTTTAGGGATGTTTTCTGGTTGGTGATGGGGAAGAGTAAAAATTATCATCTCCCACATGTGTGCTGGGTCCTGAGAGGCAGAGGAGTGTTGCTGTTGGTGGGAGGGACTCTTACACCCCCTGTTCTTACAAATGGACTGAAGGCATCTGCCACTGCTCTTATATTGTGGTGCTGCTTTCTGTAGATGGCAGGGCTGTGTTGAGGTTTATGGGAAGGCTAATCTACCTGTCTGCATGTTTTATATCAGCTTTGCTCCCAAAAAAGTACAGAGGCTGGCTGTGAATTTCCAACCTGCTTTAGTGCTTGGCTGTCTTGGGGAGAAATGTTCAAAAATGCTGGCTGGGGAAGTGCATCCCCTCAAGGCTCAGCCCACACCATGTCCTGGGGTTGGAAACTCCTCTTTTTCCTCACCCCACCAAGTCTGGGGCTCTTCCCTCCCCTGCAATGTTCTGTGCTCTGTGTTCAGTGAGGCAAACTCCACTGCAGCCCACTCTGACTGCTGCCAGCACTGCAGAGATCCTGGCAAGAGCTCTCCAAGTCTTTGCCAGGAGCTTGGCTCTGCAGCAAGGTGTGTGCTGTGCTGTCCCCCATGGACCCTCACAGTGCTGCTGCTGGGGAAATGTTTTCCTTTAGGCAGAACAGTGCTAAAGGAAGGGTGGGTTTAACATCAGGTGACTGCATGGATCTTCTGTTCCTTGTTTTCCCCCCTTGGTGGCTCCTGGTCTGTGGAAGAGCTCAGCACCCCATTATCACATCCCTACCCTGTGGGGTTTCAGTGCTGGATTCCTTGCCACAAGAGATCAGACCTGCTCTGGGGTGATTTATTGGGGAAAAAGAAAAAAAAAAGCAGTGCCTATAGTGTAACATACACCAGTTTAAGTAAGATTAAGTCTTTAATTATTTAGCACTCTGCCGCTACTTGAACCTGATTCAAACCCACTCATTTCCTTTACCAATACTCTAATTATGTTCTCCTTTTGATCTGCAGGACTGTGTGCAGTTAAACCAGTACAAGCTGCAGAGCGAAATAGGCAAGGTACGTACTGAGGCTCATGTTAGTCACACCAGCCTGTGGCACACACCATGAGTAGGGGTCAAAGGCTGTGCCAGCCCAAGGCACCTCACTGGCCAAGACTCCCTGCAAATTGTGTTTGTTTTGGTGGCTTTTTTGTTTGGGTTTTTTTTTTCCTTATTAGTTTGAGCAAATTTTGTTCAAGGTCACGGTGGAGTTACTTCCTTTGAAATCTAAATTTATTTTTCCTCCCTCAGAAGGTGGTTAATCTGGCTCCCTTCCAGGGTGTTTGCTTGCCAAATGTAACACTAAGAACCTTTGATGCATGAATACAACACAACAATGAAAATTTTTTAAGAAACCCAACAACAAAAAAACAAGAAGATCAGGGCAGATGTTTGGTCCCCATCAGGACTAGTTATAGTTTTTATGTCATGTGAAATACTTGTTTAATTCTAATCCACTGCAGAATTATGCAGAAGAGATTCCTCTAAAGTTATTTAGAGGTCTGGGCTGGTGAGCAGCTCAGATGCCTGCACATTTGGATGTGTGCCACTGTTGCAGATGGGTCCACAAGCAGTGGTGCTGTCTGGAAGCTGTGTCTGCCTCTGCAGTTGGAACACTGCAGTCGGAGGAGCTGCACTCTGAGCTGCAGAGAGACCTTCACCAGAAGTTTCATTAGCCCAAACTCCTCTCCAAAACATGAGGCCCCAGGCTGTGGGATGGCACCCCCACCATCTGTGCCATGGGCTGTGCATTTGGCTGCTGGCAGGCAGGGAATAAGGCTGGAGGTACCACTGCTGGCACAGCAGATGCTTTCCCAAATTCACACACAGCTTCAGACCCACTTAGGACTTTTGTATGGTTTAAGGAGGGATTTAAGACCTTCTCTCAGGTGGATTTGTCTCTGCCTCCTTCCCTGTGGGTCACAGAGAGCAGATGGGCGCTGTAAGGTTGGTAGAGGGTCTGCTGGACTTGCTGTGCTTCTGGATCAGCCAGATGGCTTGTTTGTTTCCTCTGAGACCAGGACCTTATTTCAACTCTCAGTGAATTCAAGAGAAATGTTTTAAAGGCTCCAGTGTTCATCCCGCTCATTTATTCAACAGTCATCTGTCAGGGATGTTACCTGGGCATGGTGTCATGTCTCGCTTGCATAAAATGAGTGTTTACATAGAACTGTGAAGAAACAGCAGTTTGGATGGAGCTTGGCTTCAGGCTGTCCCTGGAGCTGTGGATACAGCAGCAATCCAGGTCTGCATCTGCCTGGGCAACATGTGGAAAGCACTCACTTCATCACTGAAGTCCATTTGCTATCAAGAGGTGGAGAGGTCTTATGCTGAAAATGGTCTTGTGCAGGAAAGGTGTTCATGCAGAATTTCCAAATTTGCACCCAAAAAAAATCTGCTTGAAAATTATTCTCTCTGCTCCCCGCCCATGTTTGGGTTCAGACAGACACAGTGGCTTTGGCTTAGGGCAAGAGGTGATGGGCTAACACTCAACTCCTCCAGACTCTGATAATCCTCCAGTGCCCCATGGCTCCAGCAGAACTGCCAAAACACAACCTTGCTGCAGGGTCACATCACCTGCACACTGCCCAGAGGTCAGCATGGCCTGGAGCCTTGGAGTTGTTTTTTTCCCAGCTGTGGTCTACCAGCCTAGAGCAGCAAGAAGAGGTGAAGCTGCTGAACTCACTGTGCAATTCCTGTTTATTTTTAGGGTTCCTACGGTGTTGTGAAACTGGCCTACAACGAGAACGATGACAAGTATTATGTAAGTGTGTCTCTCCTCTGCTCCTCTTTGCTGCTGCTGCTCACCCCCTGAGAGCTGGGTGCTCTCTACCTGGTTGCTTTCAGCATGAGCACTTCTGATTTGGGTGGCTTGCAAGGAGTTGAAGCTCCCGCTGGGCACGGAGCTGCTGCGTGCAGGAGGGGACCGGGTGGGTGCCTTATGTAACAGGCAGGCTGCAGAAGCATGTTGCTGATTTGCCTTGGCATTTTCTAGCTATGAAGCAGGTCACCTGAAATTAGAGGCATGTGGGTGGTGGTATTCAGCACCTGCTGTGCATTGGAAGCCTGGCCTGGAACGAGCAGGCGTGTTTTGTAAGGAAATGGGGGCGTTTCTCAGAAAAATGCTGAACAGTGTGGTCTGGCTGGGCAGTGCTGGGCTCCCTGCATCTTATTCCCTTGGAGGATACCTGGAGGCACTGAATGGGGCCTTACTGTCAGGGCATGAGGTGTAGGGTGCAAGGCAGAAGGCAAATCTTGGGTTTTAATGAAGCCAGAGAGAGTTTCATATTCCAAGAGGCTGCTTATGCTGAAGGCTCCTGCTCTGTGCCTTCCCTTTCAGAAGCTGGTGAATCCCAACCATCCCAGCTGGGATTCCTGCAAAATCTGCCTGCAAATGTGCTCATGTCCTTGGGCTTGCCTTGCCTTGTGGCTTGTTTAGCTCAGGCTGAGAGCAGGAGCTGGAAGGAAGGAAAACTGCCTTGCTATATGTGGCTGTGCCTGGAGGCTTCTGGAAAGAGCTTCCAGCAGTTTCTGATGGATCCCAGGGCAGGAATCTGCTGAGCAGAGCTGAGTGGTTGCAGTGCTGTTGAACCTGAACCCAACACAGCCCTGCCAGAGCTGCTGCTCCACACTGCATTTGGTGAGGGAGTCTGGCTGTGGCTCCTGCCATGCAGTGGCTTCATGTGGGTGACAATGGGCCCATCAGAGCACCTGGGCAGTCTCATGTGCTGCTCCCTGTCCTTGCTGGCCTTGGGACAAAGGGGAATAAGAATATGCTGTGGAATGTAAAGCATGCTCATTCCCTACTGCTCCCCAGCTACTTTTTTGTCCCTGACTCTTGGATTTCCAAGTGACGCCCGAGGTTGAAAGGGTCAGGTAGGAATTGTATGCCTGTGGGTATTCTTTAGCCTTTCTGCTCTTCCAGCGGACATGAAACTGCAACAGGAATGCCTTGAAATGAAGGATGGAAGAGATGAGACAAAAATCTGGACAAGGTGCCCTGGAGCTGGCCAAGGGAAGGAGCCACAATTCTTTCCATCTCCTGTCCTTTCCAAGCTGACTCACAGCCACACTGGAGCTGTTTCCAATGGCTCCTTTTCTCTGCTGCCCTCCAAATCCTCCCTGCCATGCCCTGCAGCAGGATGGTTTGCTCTGCAGACTGTGATGTTGCCAGCCCTGGCTTCCCTGATCCATCTGTCCCACCAGCACAGGCATGCCAGGGCCAGTAGCACAGAGTGGGAACTCATTGCATCCATAAATCATGTTTGTTTCCAGCTGAAAATATTTTTCCTTTGCAAACTGTAATCCTTACATTTTGGCACTGCCCTTGTGTTCAGGGAATCCTATTGAGCTGCTGGGCGGGCAGGGCAGCTGTCACAGCTCGGCAGGAGAGAGCTGGGTTTGGGATACCATTGCCTGCTATGTTCCTGTCCCTGGTTTGGATGCAGATTAATTCCATGGATGTATATTTAGCTGGTCAATTCAAAACCAAAAGTGAAAGCCTGGGTGCAGGTTAGCCTGGTGTGTGTTAGTTAATCCCCACTTAATCTTGGTTTCTAATCTAAACAAACACTTTAAAGGTGCTGCAGCCCAGAAGGAGCTCCATGCCTGGGGGCTGTTTGAGCCTCACCTGAAGCCTGGCAGGGCATACAGACCCCCTTAGTGCCAGCACTGCAGGGATGTGCTCTTTGCTTTGCCCCATCCTCCTTTTGGGGTTGAGCTGGATCCCACCTGGGATCCTGGGGCTGTGAGGGTGATGCTGGGAGGTGTGTGGAAAGAAGGGAGCAGGGCAGTGCCTGCTGGGTGTGATTGTGGTTGCAGGTGGCTGCAGTGCTGCAGAAGGCTGAACTCTGTGTCCCTTGTCCTTGTTCCCCTCCTGGCAGGGGCACTGGGGGCTGTCCCCTTCCCCAGCTGCAGTCACATACCTGGCATTCCTCATCCTCCCAGCTGCCCATGCTTGTGTTTTCTGGGAGAAAAAGCCGTGATGGAGACACCTCCGCTTTTCCAAGACATTAAACCAGCTCAGGAGCTGGCAGACTTTTCAAAGCTTCGGAGGAACACTGCCAATTGCATAACTGGCTAATGGTTGCTTAGCTCCTCACCTGCCTGGTGTGCCTGACCCTTGTGCTCTCCCAGAGCTGAGACAACTTCCATCCTGCTTATCCTTCCCAGCTCGGGCTGTTCCTCAGCAGTAATGCCTCTTACCAGCAGTTAATAGAAGCAACTGTGATTCTAATAGCTGGAAATTTAGCTCTGAAGGGTGTTTTTTGTCTCAGGTGTTAAAAAGAAGTAAGAGGTAATTGGAGGAAATCAGCCCTTGGTTGGCCTTTGGTGAGCAAGGCTGGGTTGGATGGGGCTTGGAGCACTCTGTTTTAGTGGAAGCTGTCCTTGCCTGTGGCAGGAAGTTGGAATTGATGAACTTTAAGGTCCCTTCCAACCCAAACCATTATATGATGTGCTGGTTCTATAACTGATTTACATTTGCAGTGGTTTAGCAGGAGGCCAGGGTGTTGCTGCCTTCTTTATTGTCTTTAAACTATAGCCGCTGCAATAACAACGGCTGAAATTGTAAAGGAAGCAGGAAAAAGTTTATTTTGGGGTGTAATTCAGAGTGTGGCTCCTGATTCATGCTGAGGTGTGGGACCCTTTGCTAGCTTCCTTCAAAAAGGCAGAGTTTATAGGTACCAAGAACTGAATATAGCTTCTGTCAAAGCAAAAGGAAAGATTGCTGCTGCTTTAATGAATTTCGGATCTGGCCTAGAATTAGGAAAATCTCTCAAGAAAAAAGTTCAATCACCACATTTGGGAAAAAATGTAGATGGGCTGTGTTTACTTAGTCGGTTTTTTACCTTCCATTAAAGATGAGAGAGTGCTTCTAAGAGCTTTGCCCTTGGTTGCTGTGAGCACCCACAGTGCCTGAGAGGGCTGTAAAAGTGTGCTGGCTCCCATCAGGGGATGCAGGGAATGTGTTAGACCATGGAAACTGGAATTTCAGCACCAGGTTTGTGCCCCAGTGCTTCCTCCCAGGAGGAGACCCCACTGGAAAGCAGAGCTGGCTGCCAGAGCAGAGGACCCTGCTGCTCCTGGGGCACATGAAGCTGTTACAGCAGCTTCTGTGGGGCTCTGCCAGGGAGCCCTTTACACTGGAAAGGTTTCAGTGTCTCAGTTTGAAGGAGATATTTTGATGGTGACTAGGGGAAAAAACAAAGGCCAAGTTCTGTGAAAAAGCAGCAAATAAAAAGCAAAGGCAAATGTGTCCAGGGAGAGATCTAGATTGGAGTCATTGTGCTGATGGAATTTGATTCTTTGATGCCTCAGGTCATGTCTTCCTCTTATTTTCAATCTCTAAATCAGCTGCAAAGAAAAGGGGTTATGATGGGCATTTGTTATGCTACTGTTGGAATAAGGCAATAGCATTTAGGTTGTCAGTGGATTTTTCTTTTTTTTATTCTTCTTTTTTAATCTTGTTTCCTAAGAAACAAGATTTGTGTGATTGTGCTCTCTGCCTCTGTTTGTACCTAACAACCTTTGCATGGAGGGCTGTTTCTTACCAAGCCTCAGTGATGGGGAGAAATTCCTTCCAAGTCTCTAAAAGCAGTGGCTGAACAAAGGGCTGCTGCTGAGAAGGTGGCCAGCAGCAAGCCTTGAACTTTCCAGCCCCTGGAGAATCCACTTTGGTTGTCATCCAGGCGGGAAGGGGAGGCACAGCTCCTGTGTTTCTCATCCTCTTGCTCACATAACAGCTGCTGAACCACTGCCAGCTGCACTCTGCAGTGATGAGAAGCAGGGAAGTGATCTCTGGCTTGCTCTAACACCCCGTGCTGTTCAGCTGTGGGCTTGTGAGGGGCTGGGTCACCTGGGGTGACAGCAGGATTCTCGGGGGGCATCTGGAGGCAGGAGGGCATCCCTGCTGTGCTGGCATGGTGTGGATAGGGCACAGCTTGATGATGGAATTCTGTTGATGGTACCAAAGGTGACAAACACAGGAGCAGGGTTTTAAGGCCATTGGCAGCTAAGCCTGTCTGGTTTAGGATTTTCTTCCAGTTCATAACACTCCTCTCTCCCAGCAGAGCTTCCCTCTCAGCCACTTTGAGGGATGTTGTTGTCAAGCAGGAGAGGTGAGGGAGGGCTGGAAACACTCTCTGGTCTGTTCAGCATTCTCACAGTGTGCCCTCAACCACTAGCAGAGGATTTAGGTGGTTACTGGGGACCTCTGAGCATCATCCCACTCCCCTGGGAGCTGCAGGTAGGGGCTGTGTACAGGGCTTCTGCCCTTGCAGCCCTTTCTCCCTTAGCAAATAAAATTACATTCTAAGTGCTGTGAGAGCATCACAAAAGACAGGTGATAAGTTCCCTTGGCTCAATCATTTTGTCACCCTTCCCTCTCAAAACTAATGGCCGTTTTGCAGTTGTCATTACCCCCAGCTTGTGGTCTCGCTGTTGTGAAAGCTGCTGTGTCCAGGCATTCCTCCTCTCCACAAGCCTGGGATCTCCTTTCCCTCAGGCAGCTTCCCTGTGGTTCCCAGCTGTAAGGCTGATAGGAAGAGAGCAGTAAACTTAGATAATAAACATACATCAGAGAAAAGCACATGGTTCCTGCTGCTTCTCAAAGGGAAATGTCAAGACCCATGTCCATGTGTGAATAGTCAGGAGGAGGATGTGTGGAGGAAATCTCCAGGATCCCTCTTTTCCTGACAAGGCTAAAGCAACACTTGCCTGTGCAAAGGGAAAATCCCTTAGCTTGGCTCTGAGCTGGTTCTTTATCAGAAAGGCATTATCTTGGTAATTAGCTCTGCCTGTGAGTACAAATGTCTTTGGCTCTGTCATGCATGTGAGCCCGGAAGGAGAGGTTTGCTGAAGCATCCCTGAGATGCTCCCATTACAGCAGCCACAATTCAGGAGGAAGCCTGGTCCTGCCAGCTCACTGTAATTAAAGTGAGGCTTCACAGCCACGTGCCCTCCTCCCTGCTCTTGTGATAATTAAGTGGCTCTGGTCTGTTACATGATGAACTTGGCTTTTCGTCCCTGTTTGAGTTTGTCAGCACGGTGCGACAGGTACTCTCTTCTGCCCTGCCCTGCTTGTGCAGTAGCAGATACTGGTGCTTCAAAATTGGTGTAAACACATCCAGGTTGTTCTTCCCCAGCAGTAGTGGTGGTTTGCAGTCAGCTCACCTATGATGCAGTAACCCCCCCATTGCCCCTCAAGTGTCCTTCAAGGAGTTGGGGTGACAGCAGAAGCTCCTGTTTCCCCATTTCTGTCCCTGAGAGCAATTCTTGTCTTAGCTGTTGCTCCTCTCTATACCTTCCTGCTCCCTCCAGCCTCTCCCAAAAAGGACTATCATGATATGGGCATGGCTAATGGAGATGGTTTAATTCCTCAGGCTGAGGCCTCCCAAGCACTGATGCAGCTTGGGAGCTTTCAGCAGCAAATTGCATCTTCTATTTTTTCCTTTTTCTAAAGCTCCTTGCCAGAAGGCAGCAAGGACCCAAGATGGGATTGGAGCCTTCTCCTCCTGGGTTGGCAATAGTTTAAAGAGAAATGGATGTACTGATTCCCTTGATTTTTCTCATAAATTTTAATTATGGAGAGATAAAAGTGGGGAGCGTAGGAAGTCCTCCAGGCTTGGTCCTGGCCGTATTTGGAGGTGGTTGTGCACATCTTGGATCCTCTTTCAGCAGACCATGAGTCATTTGGCTGCCTCTATTGGACACAGAGCTGTGCTAAGTCAAAGATAAGCACTTCTGAGTCTGTCTCTCAACACCATCATTTCCAACAGTTGGTTTGAAGCTGTCAGGCAGGATTGAGACATTGCACAGTGTCTCTTCTCAATTACACGGGTGCAAATCCAGAGGATTTCACTGGATCAGTACCAAAAACAACAACAATCCTTTCAGCAAGCCATGAACCTGGCTGCAGTGGGAGCACTGACAGGAGGTGGGAATATTGGGGCATGTGGTGCCATTGTTGCCAGGAAAAACAGCTTGGCAAGGAGCTCATGGAATGGGTTTGGTGACCTGTTCCTGGTATATATATTAAAAACGGGTAGCATGCAGAGACCCTGCCTCTGTGGTATTAATGTAAAATTCCTGTGTGTTTGGCTGTGTCCTGCTGGACTCCTTGGTTAGTTAGATTTTGTAGGGATCACTCCAGTGTGAATTACATATTGGATGCTTTATTAATAGGAGTAACTGCTTAGGCTAGGGAAAGAGTGAATGACCATCCCAGCTCCTGGAAGCACAGACTGTTTTCCTAAGCAAATTGTACCATGAGCTGGTTTCTCATTAAACATTCATCTGCTGGGCCACTCGGGGGGTTTGAGTGGCCCTCCAAAAGGTTACTAATGCAAAGAGCAGATGGAGGCACAGAGACTGTTTATTAAGTTCAGATTGCCTTTTGCCACTATGCTAATGCCAGCTGGATGGCAGGAAAAATTACCCTGATCCCCTCCCACCCCTCAGCTGCCTGAGTTCAGTTTGCTTCTATACCTCCTGACAAAGCAAAGCATAAGGTGAAGTAGCCTTGAAGGGTCTCTGACCTGGAGCATGGCTGTAACATCATCCAAAACAGCAGGTCAGCCAGAGGAACCCACTTCTTCCTTCAAGCTTCTGCCCCAAATGCGGAAATTTGGCTTCTTTTTCTTTGTCCAATTAAAAATCAGTATTTTTCATGGGGAAAAATGAGTGGGACAAGTGGTTAGCAGTGCTTTTAGGAAAGCCTGGGTCAGTGTCTGCCTGTTGTGGGCACCACGAAGCAGGACCCTCCTTTGGGCTGAGGAACAGCCCTGAGCCAGTCCCTGATGCCCAGCATATTCCCAGGTCACAGCAATGAGCTCTTTGGCTCTTGATCAGTTTTAACACTGCTTTTTTTTCTTCCTCCAGGCTATGAAAGTCCTCTCCAAAAAGAAGCTCTTGAAGCAGTATGGATTTCCACGTGAGTATCTCACATTTAGAGGTCTGCCTGTTGTCCCCAGCCAAATCTCTCTGTAGAAACATTGTCTGCAAGGACTGCAGAACTTGGCCTCCTGTGAAAGCTGCCCATGTAGTTGGGAGCTGGTTAAAATGCAGTGGGTGGTGAGGGGGAAGATACAGCCACAGGGAAATTCAGCACACTCAGTAATTAGATTCCTGGCTCTGATTTTTGTGAGTCTCTTTCAAGTGGTGACTCTTCCATGTTCACCATTTATAAAGCCTAATTAGACACTGGAAGTTAGGCAGGGTAGTTCCCCTCCTTTCAGAGTCTCTTCTAGTTCTGGGGCAGCTCCTGGCTCCAGTGGCCATGGGATTCCCCCAGCCCATCTGGGAAGTTGGGAGCAGCTGCTCTGAATGGGGTTTGGAGATCTCAGTTCCAGGTGGGAGACTGCAATGCTTTGGGATGAGAACAAGGTGATGAGATCTTCCAGAATAGCTGGAGATACCTGCAGAGGGGCCCAGAGCTGCTCATCCTGTGAACAGATGCTGCTGCCAAATGAGGAATTCTTCACTGTGCTGTCACACTTGCAGGTCGACCTCCTCCCAGAGGGTCAAAAGCATCCTCTGGAGAGCAGCCCAAATCCATGGCACCTCTGGACAGAGTCTATCAGGAAATAGCCATCCTAAAGAAGCTGGACCATGTTAATATCGTTAAGCTGATAGAGGTGAGCTGCTTCTCCACCCTCAGTTATGCTAAAACAAGCATGGTTTGTATTGCAACAAGAGGATCTTTCTTCAACTGCTCCTACTTCAGCCAGCATTGCTTTAAAATAGATGTTCAGAAATTTAGGCTGGTGATTCCAAGCAAAGTCATACTGATTGTGTAGGACAAACTGCACACTCACCCTGGGCTCTGGGCTGGTGCCAGGCAAAGGCAGCTCACTGTGCTGGTAGAAATAGCAGTGAGCTTTGATCACTGAAACTTGTGTGCAGACAAGCCTGGGAAGGTGCACAAGTGCAAGGCTTGGTGCCATTTTCATTATTGACTGAGGTCAGATTAGGACAAGCAATGCCTTTATTGGTAGGCTGTTTCTCCAAATACAGGCAGAAATCCAGATTTTCCTGGAGACAGGAAAATCTGTGTCCTTCAAAACCCCACTCTGCAGGACTCTCTAAATATTAGCCTAACTTGTTCTCAGTGTTCTGCAGCTCAACACAGTGTACTGGGAGTGTTACTTGCTTAAAAATATCTTTTTTTCCTGCTGTTTTTCACTTTCCCCCTTATTTCTCTGTTATCTCTCAGGTCCTTGATGATCCTGCAGAGGACAACTTGTACATGGGTATGTGAGTCTCATAAGCTAACAGAACCATCTGGGCTTAGGCCTAGTGATGCAAGTGACACGTGCCAGGACTCGGGGTCAATACGGGAGGAAACTTGTTCCAACTTCAGCAGACTTATTTTTTTCTGCCAAGTTAAAACGCCTGTAGATGCAGCTGGGATGGAAAGGCCCCGTGCAGTAGGGTAAGGCAACCTCGTGTCAGTACAGCTGTGCACATCTCTTTGCCATGGGGACGCTAAAAAGACCTGACAGCTGCTCTGCCCTCCCCTCTCTAAGGTTGATTCCAGTCCCAGAGCCAGGAGGGAGGGGAAGGGTGTGCAGGATGGTTTCCTTGTCCTCCCAGTATGAGACTTCTGTAGGCTGTGGATAGTGGTAGTGACTCCAGAGTCACTCCAGTCTTGTCTGGGAGTGTTCCCTGTGCTCCCTGCAGGGACACTGACCACCCTGCTAAACCTCAGGACCTCCTGAGGGAGCAGTACTCCTGCCTTTGGTGAGTTGCTCCCATGGGAGGCCATGCTTGACTGGGTGTTTATGCAGAAGGCAAGGGAATTCCACGCATTTTGTCTTCCTCTCCCCCAACACCTTGAAAGTGCCAGCTACAGCCTAACCCCTATTTGGGTAAAACATTGAGGGATGGGCCTGGGAGGCCCTGAGGTGCCCTCTGAGATGGGCCAGAGGAGGAGATGGCTGACCTTTTACATCTCTACTTCCCCAAACTGTTTCCTGATGAGGCAGGTTCAAAAGGCTCCTCATGAAATAATTATGGGACACTTTTGAAGCTGCTGTGAAGGAGGACTCAGCCTAGCAAATGAAGCAATTTGCCTTTGAAAGGCCACTTTTCCCTTTGGGCAGAAGCCCCAGTGGCATCTGGCAGCATGACAAAGTGACGGCTCTCGTGGTGGGGAGGGTGGTTGAGGGCTGTTGTTTGAAGGGCTGAACTCCCAAGGATGGAGGAGAGGGGAGAGTTGAGGTAGAAAGCTGCAGAGGGAAAAAAAACCCCAAATCTAAACTAAGCTCTTCCTGTGGAGCAAGTGAACAATCCCAGCAATAGCAGCAGGACAGGTGGGGAATCTCTTAATCCCACTGGCGGTTGTGCTGGTCCCTGAGTGATGAGCAGTGCCTGTGTCCCTGTTGTCCCTGCTCCATCACCCCTTTCCTCTTCCTGGGATCCCGTGAGTAGTTCAGGCACATCAAGCTCCAGCGTCTGCAGTTCTCTTGGCAGAAGGAGAAGCTATGGATGCTCAGCCCTGCTCAGGGCTGAACCTCTTGCAAGTGGGTTTGCTCCCTCCTGCTGCTGACCCAGCTAATGAGAACTGCAACTTTCTCCTTCCAAAAATGACCCCCATGGCAAAGTAGATCTAGAGGAAGTGGTGTTTGCTCTTTGCCCATGGCTGCTGGGATCAGGCACTGCTGTGAGCACTTGGCTGTGTGGTCACTGGGAAGGGATCTGGGATGGGATGTCAGCAGGCACTGAGCAACCTGCAGGGTGGTTGAATAATGAAATGCTGCCACAAGCTGCAGCTTCTTCAGATGAGCCAGTTCAGGCTGCTCTGTTGTGTTTGTAGCTTCAGAGGATCCCACACCCCTGGTGCTTTGGGGAGGGGATCTGCTCAGATTTCTTGAGAGGTGCAAGAAATACTCATATAATTCACGGGGAAAGAGCTCTCCTACTCTAGATAAAAGCAGATCCTTCTCCTGCTTGCAGAACACAATCAGAAAAGCACTTTCCCCCTGTCCCCTAATCAGACACACAAACTCATGTGCTCTGCAAACCTCAACTCGCACCAACAAATCCTCTCCAGTCACTTCTGCCAGGGATTGTTTGGCTCTGACAGAGCTGTAGCTGTGCTGCTGATTGACACAGCAGAAATGGAGCAGCATGTTCTTACAGCATCTCCTTCGCTATCAGCAATTTAGCAGAAATATCACACCAAACACCCTCCCTTGGAGGTACAACAGGGCTCCAATCAACAAGGGCTGACACCCAGAGCAGCAGCACCATGGCTGATAAATTAGCACCCGCTGTCTCCCTGTACAGAGCTGGCGGGAGGGAGGATATTTGTCTGTGCTGAAGAGATGAATATTTTCATTTTGCATCCTCTGGTGTCCTTGTCATGGGTGAGGGAAGAGAAATGAGTGGAGATAAATTGATTTTGCAGGTATGGGAATGGATGTGTTTTTGTAGGTGATGAATAACAAATAAGCTCGGTCTGCTCTTCTCTTTCATTCATGGTTTATTTCCTTTTCTTGCAGTGTTTGACCTCATGAGAAAAGGGTAAGTAACCCACCTGGGATCCCTGCTGTTGAAAGTTTTGGTGTTCATCATTATCTTCCCATGTGAAATGGAGGTTTGATATGTCCACTGGGGCAAACCCTGTCTGCAGGGGAGGCAAAACCCAGCTGTAGTTGCCTTTGCACTGCTACAGCCTGGAAGGATGTGGTGAATAGAAATGGGCTGGGATGACATGTCCTGATGCCAGACTCTGATCTGGAAAACAAATTTTATGCCAATTCCTCATCAGGTGCCTGGAAGAAAAGGTTTAAATAGGAATATTCTGCTGGGTTCCAGCACATCATGACTTCCAGTGGCACAAGGGGTGTGTGGTTGTATCAAGATTTACTTGCCACCCACTGCCTTATTTTGCCCCCAGCACTAACCTCTCGTGGGAATCCATTCTGTTGGCACATTTTTTGTGCCTAGTAGAGGAAGGAGTAAGGTGGTGGGAGGCTCCTCACTGCTCTTTGCTACACCTGCACTGATTCTGCAGCTGTGCAGAGTCACAGTGAGGCCATGATTGCTGTGCCCAGGATGGAGGAGATTCCCAAAGGTTTTTCTCTCTGGCCCCATGAAGAAGCTGCCAGCTCCAGTAGATTGTTGGCAAGAGGCTCCCCAGTCTCCCTGGTGATCAGGCTGATGTCTATCCTGTAGGAGAGGGAGCTCCTGTTAACAGCTGAGGCCAGGGAACCTGTGGCTCATCCAAGTGCAGCCTGGCTGCCTCTGGCAGGAGGCAATTAGACTCCATTAGTGGCTCTGCCAGCCCTGCACTCTCATTATTTCTCCCTGGTTTCAGCAACAGAAGAATGTGCGTGAAGAGGGAGGGAAGGCAGTGGCAGGAAAATGCAAATGAGAGATTAAGGTCATCAATCAAATGGGCAGCAAGAGAGAAGAGGGAAATGCTGCAGGAAGGATTTGCTGCTGGGTGCTGAGGGGAAGAGCCACAGAGTCTGGTTTTGGCAATAGGCTGTTCTCTGCCAGCCTTTGGCTTGCCAGGATGGTGTCCCTGGAGCACTCACTCAAATCCAGCTCCAGTCAGTGGACATCTGTCCAAATGCAAAGCCAAGCTGCTGAGCACAGGCAGAATTAGCCCCCAGTGCAGTGAAGTCCTTAGCTCCAGCCATTCATCCACGGGGGAAGAGGAGATTCTGACTAGCTCTTACAGCCTCTTTGCCCTCAGCTTTCAGCAGGCACAGGCAGAAGAGGGGCTTTTAGAGGAGACTGTGCATCCCTCAGCAGTGGCAGCATTCAAAGGAAAGGAGAGAGGAGCTGACCAGGTAACCTTGGCTGCTCAGGGCTGAATGGCTGGGCTCTGGTTGAATCCTGAGCAGCTAAATAGGTTTTCAAGCCAGTTTAGCATAATGCACTGAAAATATTCCCATTTAACCTCTGAGCCAGTGGTTCGTGTCTAGATTCTAACTCAGTGTAGACCAGCTGCACACTGGTATTGTATCAGGACTGAGCCCCAGCAGGCAGGATGTCAGTGCACAGCAACAGGCACTGTCCCCACTGCTGCCTGGGATCTCATGGGAATGCTGCTGCTCACAGCCATGAGCAGCTTTACCAGGAAACCAAAGGCCAGGTCCAGCTTTGTTCTTTCCCCATTAGGGCTGTCAGTGAATAGTGTTTGTCTTATTTTGTCCAGACATCAGCAGTTAATCCTGATGATGATGAGGGCTCTGTGGCTCATGCTGGCTCAGGGACTATGCAAAGCCACCCATCACTAGCCAAACTCAGTAACCAAAGCATCACCAAGTCCAGAAAGGATGAACATTCCTCCATCCTGTGTCACAGCACCCAGAGCCTTTTGGGAGCCTGGCCCTCAGTGCTGGGACACGGTGATGGAGAACATATCCCTCCAGTAAGGGGTGTTACTGCCATTCTGCTAAGCACTGAGTTGCTGTCCCTCTTCCCACCAGGCCTGTCATGGAGGTGCCCAGTGAGCAGCCCTTCAGCGAGGAGCAGGCTCGGCTCTACTTCCGAGACATCGTCCTGGGCATCGAGTACTGTGAGTACCCCAGCACTGGCAGTGCTTTGCAGAGGGTGTACCTCAGCCCCCTGCACAGCTGGGGAGGGGCATCTCAACTCTGGGGGGCTGTTGGATGAGCCAGAGAGGTCCCCTTGGATCACCTGTGATGGGGTTGCTGTTGGAGGTTGGCCCCACTCTGCTCAGGTTCACCCAGGAAGTGTCACAGATCCCTTAGAAAGGACATCAGGAAAATAGTGCCTTTCTGTTTTCTTCCATTTATTTCTTTTTGGAGGCTGTCTTTGAAGGCAATAACAGAGTCAGAAAATGGGTGTTTGCAGTGTCATGGACTGGGTCAGTCAGCCAGCTTCAACTTGAACAAATCCCTATCTCTAGCTTAGCAGGGCAAACACTGACCATGGGCAGGGCTGGTGAGCAGCATGGGGAGGATGTCTTTACTTGTCCACTCCCTTTCCAGAATCCATCTGAGCAACTCCCTGTCACTCAGGGCTGTGGAGTGACAAGAGCCCAGCCCTGCTGTGCCCTCCCAGGGAGGTGGTGGATCAAGTGTGTTCCCAGGCTCTGCCCAGACTCCAGAGCAAGGTTTCTCTTTGTAGCCTATTTGATTGTCATCATCTCTTTTGGTGACATCTCCCAGTGTGGCTGAGGCCAGACTCATTGCTGAGAGCCTGTTCTGCAGGGTACAGGGAGGCCACAGTAGGTCTGTAAATGACAGCAGGGATTTTTCTGGCCCTGTTGTCATTGACATGTCCCTGCTGGCACACACCTGTCAGGGGTGGGCGAAGAGGAGTCCCTAAACTGAAGACACAAGGTGGAGTGGCATGAACTGGAGAGACACAAGGTGTGCTGGCATCCTGAGAGCAGTTGCTGATTCTGTACCTCAGCTGCTGGTGAGCTGAGTTTGGCTCTATGCCTGCCTGATCCTCCAGAGGCAAGCAGCCTCTGTGAGTTCAGTGCTCTCACCACCAACTGCTTCCTCTGCACACTGATACACTAAAGAATTGCCTATGGTGAATTTGGGGAAGAGGCAGTACAGCTTTTGCAGAGGCCATTCCCACTTTGCAGGTCTGATTGTTTTCCAGAGGAGACAGCAAATATATTGATAAGGTGATCCTGTCATTACCTTGTGTTTTGCCAAACAGCTTTTGATTAGACCTGTTGACAGTAGCTCATAAAGCATCTCCTAAGTCTCTCAGGTTGGATGGGCTTTTGTGGATTAATAACTAGACAATCAGGAAAGTTGGAATACAGCTTTCACAATGGAGAAAAGTCACTAGTACAGTTAAACAGGAATCCATAATGTGGGCTGGGCTGTTCAATATATTCCTAAATGACCAGGAAAAGAGTAGAGAACAATAAGAGAGATGGGTGGTAGCACTGAGTTATTCAGTATAGTTGTTGTTAGAACTGACTGGGAAGACTGGCAGGAAAATGCCATGATAGCAAGTGATGGCATGATAAAATGACAGATAAAAATTTGTGTTGCTGACTGCAGGGTAATGCATGAGGGGGAGAAACAACACCAAAAATACATACAATGTGATGTGCTCTAAATGATCTCTTCTCACTCAGGCTTTATTCTGGATAGTTCTCTTGAAAATGCCAGCCCATTACTTGGTGACATTCAATAAGGCTAACAAGATTTGGGGAATTATTTGGAATGAAAGAAAGAAGAAAGCAGAAAATGTTGTTATGCAGTTATTTTGATCTGTAAGAGCTCTTAGGTACAGACAAGGAGTATCCTGAACATTATGTGCAACTTGGCTCAGCTTGTCTCAGAAACAACCCCCTGGAACTGAGGCCCAAGAAGGATGATCAGGATGGTCCTGGAACATCTTATGTACAGAGATATGATCAAAGCTGTTAAGACTGGAAAATTATCTTGGAGAGACGTGCTATGGCAGAGGCTTACAAAATCCTAAGTGTCAGGGAAGTGCTGGACAGGAAATGAATCTTTTCTGTCTCTAAAAACACAATAACTAAGGGATAGCAAACAAAATGATCAGGTAGCCAGTTTTAACCAGAAGGAATTACTCACCTGGCTTCAATCATTGAGAGAGAACAAGTCTCTGAGAATGATGGGCATTGCTGAGGCAGAGGAAGGTGGTTTGCAGGGTCTCAATCCATCTCCCCATTGAAATGCAGCACCACCTCATTTTTTGTCTAAAACCAGTAGGGAATAAAATCAACGTTTGCAAGTCTGACAGTCCAGAGGCTTCCAGGTGCTGCCAAAATTAGTCAGGTCACCCCAGAAAGTTGGTAGAAGTGAATAAATGAATGGGAAACTCAAGACTGTCTTTGAGTAGAGCTTGAAGGATGAAGATGCAGCTTTTTATAGTCCCATTAGCATTCAGATTGCAGCAGAGCCTCTGTGCCTCAGCTGGGAGATCCGAGCTCTGCTGTGCTGGATGCTGCTGCAGGAACAGTTCCTGCTCAGTGGAAACTTTGAGTTTAGTAGATAGAGAAAAAAAAACCAACCCAAAACAGCTAGGTGTGGGTAATCTTAAGCAGAGGGAGCGAAATTCAACAATAAATTACAGAATGCCCAAGCACTCCCAGCAACAGGAACAATAGGATGCTTTATTTTGGACCATTGAGTAAGCACTTATTTTATTAGCAAATGAAAGTTAAAAATGGTGTTCTCTCTGAACTGCTGGGTAAATGCATGGCAATTATTATATAATTAAGAGGAAAAGTGCACCATTTGTGCATGCTGAAGGAAAAGTGTTGCCAGGCAATCCAGAGATTGCAAGGTAATTTTAATGTAAGCATCCATAATTGTTGTGTAATTTGGGAGGCTCAATAATCATGCAGCTGCCTGAAGCTCGCAGTCATCACAGCAGCAAATGCATCATTGCCAGTTGGCTTTTATTAGGGTAGAAATTGCAAACTGG
The DNA here is from genome assembly GCF_008360975.1 of Lichenostomus cassidix. NCBI lineage: Eukaryota > Metazoa > Chordata > Aves > Passeriformes > Meliphagidae > Lichenostomus > Lichenostomus cassidix. Next base: position 3,977,561 of record NC_139499.1, read on the forward strand.
ATTCCTGTTGGAGCCTGAGAGGTGTTAATGGTGAGCAGGAAGAGGCTGCAGGAGCCAAGGTGGGGGGAGATGTGGGCTGATCATTTAAATCACTGCTGGTATCACATCATTCATGACCACTGTGCCCTGGAGAGGGCCAGGAGCTCCCTGGTCCAGGCAATGGCACGGTGCTGTCACCTGCTTTTAGCTGGGTTTCTGGGTTTAGCGTGTTTAATACCAGGAGTGCACTTTGATACAAGCTCAGCCCCAGCCTTCTTCACTGAGCAGTGAAGAAACAGGGTCAGGCTCTGAGAGTTAAGGAGATCTGCCCATGGTCAAGTCTCACTTCCTCTGGCCCCTGAAATGCTGGAAATGTATTTTAAGTGTGGTGATGTTACTGATTCATGTGTTCTCTTTTAATGCACCTATCAGACCTGGGCTCTGTGGTGTGAGCTGTGCCAGGAGTTGTTTAAGCACATGCAAACTACCTGGGTTCCTGGTGAAATGGGCCCTGTAGAAGAAAGGGATTTTACTCCCACTTTCAAGACTCCCCCAGTGCTGCTGGCCCTGTACACCCCCTCAGGAGCTGGGGAGGCAGGCTGGCCTCTGTGCGTGCAAGAACCACTGGAGTGGTAATTCCAGAGTGTGCTCAAGTGCTTTGAATAGGAAAGTTTGCTGGATTATTTGTGTCATTAACCAAAGCATGTGCTTAAGCATCTCTGTGAATTAGAGATACATGCAATTACCTCTCTTTCCACTTGTAACTCACTTCTAGTAGTGCTTGGCTGGGGTTATTTAAACTTGCTCCCTTCTAGTAAGGCAGACTTTGCTTTCCTAGAGATACTGAGCAGAAATGGGTGTGCTGGATAGGAAATAGTCATCATGCTTTGTCAAAAGAAATTAGGAATATACCAGGCAGATATCCCAGTTTGATTTTAGGACTGGGACATGGGTATCTTCATTTAGTAAGGACCTGAATAAGGAATAAGCAGAAAGGGCTGTCTGAGCAGGAGCCTGGCTGTGACACTGGCCAGGAGCAGGCACTTAGTGCAGAACACTCACGCAGGAGTGACCCAGTGGAAAACCCTGCTGACTTGCACAGTCCAGATGAAGCACAGTGACTGTCCCTGCTGCTGTGGAGCTGCAAGCTCAGTATTCGAGTCACGAGAAGCTAAAACAGGTTCTGTCAGTGTGGCTGAAGAAGAAAAAACCTTATTTCCTGCATTCTCCATAAAAGTCTGCAATTCCCGTGCTGTGACTGTGTCTGAGGTGGAGGGCAGTTCTGGTCTCCCCTTTGCAGAGGAAGGCTTGTCTTCTGTGAGCTGTGGGGTTGAAGGGAGGGTAATGACATGCAGCTAAAGCCATTGGGAAATTACCTTTCCACCAGCAGCTCTCTGCAGTGAGAACTGCAGTGACCCAGAGCTCTGCACACTGAGCCTGGAGCCTTAACAACGGGGCTGGCTTTTCAAAGCTGGCTCTTCTGAGATAAGACTTTATCTACTTGGTCATCAATATGTGAATATAATTTCCATTATCTTAAAAGGAAATTTAAGCAAATAAACCAACAGCTGAGCCAACACAGGCTCGTGTCTTCTGAAGAATGTCTACTGCTGGGTAAGCCCAGACTGGGTGTGCTGAAGTATCAGTGGTGTAGATGGTTTGATGTGGTTTGGTTTTTGGCAGAGGTGAGTTCCTCAGGCTGGTGTGGGTCAGCAGTGCTGGGGCACAGGTCTGTGGTGGAGCTGCTGTGTGCTCTACTGGGATTCCCAGCTAGCTGCTTGCTCCCATATGGGAAATTTGGACCTGTCTCTTCTCTGCTCCTGCCTCTTGCCTGTACAAGTTTGGAGCTCCTCAAACAGAGCATGTTGAGGTGAGAGCTACAGCTGCAAGGTGCTGGGTGTTATAAATGGCAGCACCAGGAGAAGAGAGGCTGGCTTGTGTTTTATCATGTGCAGACAAGCTCTCCTTAGATGATAAAAACCAAACAAAAAACGCTTTCATGAGCTGCAAGTGTTGCTGATACTGATCGATAAGGACTTTGTACAAGAGTGAGAGTAATTAGCTGGTGGAGCAGATCAGAGAGATGTGCTGGAGCTTCTTAAGAAAGATCAGGCAGTTTGATTTTTGTTGTTGTTTGATGCAGTTCTGTGACTGCTTGGGGTCAGAAGCAGCCCCTGGCACAGCCTGAGCAGGTTGTCTTGTCAGTGCCTGCTGCACGTGCCCTGCTCCCCTCATTCCTTGTTCTCCCTTGGACACTGCTGTGTGTGTGGCCATGGCAGGAGCTCTGCATGTCCCTGGGACTGGTGATAAGGGGTGTGCATTGTGGGCTGCAGGACATTTGCAGAAGGACAGCCTTTGACAAGGTTATTGCTCTCCCTTCCCCGTTGCTGGCAGTTCCCACATTTCCACTTCTGCCAGGAGCACGGGGCTCAGCCAGCTGCTGAAGGTGGAGCACAGAGGGCAGCTGAGCTACTCCAAAGGGCCGGGTAGTGCTGAGGGTGTGAGACTCTCTGCAAAACCTGGGCTTAAGCAACTTATCCAAGTGGGAGAGGCTTAATGGGTGCAGCAAGAGAACAGCAGAACAGTGGAGAGCTGAGAGCAGCAGAGCCTGCATCCTCCCCCAGCCCCTGCAGTAAGCTGAGCATGGGATGTGGGTGTTCCCCTTGCACAGCCCACGACATCCCTGTCCTCCAGCCCTTCCTCAGCAGAGCACTGTGGTTGAGTAGTCTGTGTGGAGCTCTGGATGGTGGTGCAGCAGTTTCCTTGGGAGGGTGTTAAATCATTTCTTTGCTACAGGGGTGATGTGAGAGTAATACTAAGCAGACTCTGCAGTAGCACCATATGGATTGCTTTTGCCCTTGAATGGGAATGGGATTCTGGTTTTAATCAAGCAGAATTCAGCACTGGCCTCAGTAAATAGCAGGATGTGTCAGTGCATTGCAAAGTTTTATGTGTATAATTTTTAAATGAGCTTTTAGCAAGTTTGTATTAACCTGCTGGTGCTCCAAGGTTTCCAGAGGGGAATGCAGTGAAAAGCACCTTTTCTAAAAGGACTAAGGAGCAACATCTCTTTCTAGCACTTCTGTTTCTGTCCCCCTGGGTCTTCACTCCCTGTTAGTGGAGTTGTTGGTAGACAATTCCCAGGCATTTGCCTCTGAGTGAAGGGGAAAATCTGTTTAATCCTGGGATAGCCTGTGGGATCTAGAAATGAGGAGTATTTGTGAAATGGCTGTTTTGTCCTACTGAGGGCAGCTGAGGGACTGAGCAGAAAAGAAAGATGTGCTCAGCAGGGCTTTGCTGAGGAGCAGTGATGGGGCAGGGAGGCAAAGGCAGAACAGTAGAGACCCAGATAGGAGTGTACAGATAGGAACCAGCTGGCCCAGCAGCAGAGAACCTCCCCAAAAATCCACCCCTTTCTCCAGCCCCATCTACTGGACCACAGCTGGCTGCTATGACCAACTCAGTTCAAACACTTTGTAGTGAAGAAACAAACAAAAAAGCCGTAAAAAGCCAGATTTTTTAGAGAGACCTTTTATTTTGGGTAGTTGTTTCCTACAGATTTGAATTTGAATACCCAAGTGCAGGTTTTTGCCAGCAGCAATAGATGCAAGTGTAACTTCTAGAGCTCTGTCTGAAATCAAGAGGGACATAGGAAGATGGTCCTTTCCCAAGGGTTGCTAACACCCTGAGAGCTCTGAATCCTCCTTTGAGGTTGTATCTCCACAGCATCAGCCTTCAGCAGGCTGTTTTTGGGCTCCATACCCAAGTTCAGGAGGCAGACTTGACTTTTAGGCATCATTCCCTTGTTTCTGAGCACCCTGGAGCTCTAGGGCTTGACTAAGTCCAAGTTCAGATATCCCTGGTCAGGCTTTCTAACACAATCTGTGATAAAATGTAGTACACAGACACTCACCTACCCTGCCTGCTTTGTTCATGGGGTGGCTGTGAGGACTAACAAACAAGTATTTCTAACATGTTTGAGATCTTTGCCTGGATCATGCTCAGGGTAACAAACCCGTGGGATTGTTATCCAGATGCAGATAGGCCTGAAATAGTGTTACCTTTCCACTGAAGTGAAGAATAGGTCTAATAAAACCAAATTTAACAGCATGCTGCATAATCAGACTTTGTCCTAAGGGCTCTGTGGTATCTTACATGGTTTCATTTTAATTATGAAGGAATACCAGTCTCTGCTTCAGGTTTGTCAGCACAGAAAGTGCAGGGTGTTTTAGAGCCCAGGGAAGTAATTCAGGTGAGCTGCTGAGCTCTGCTTTTAGAGCAAAACCCTTTCCAGGTAAGAGCAACGTGTGGAGCCATTTTGTCAGCAGGCAGCAGTGCCCATAGCTGCTGGGGACCAGCAGAAATGGGCACTGAGCAAACACAGGGCAGCTGGAAGGCTGCCCACAGTGTTCCTCCACTTTCATTAGATTGTACAGAGGCAGGGAATGTATTTTACATAATACACAGTTATGTGATAGAGAAAATGGTTTGTGCTTTTATTTTGTTTGGGTTGTTTTACTTTCCCATAAGGAAGAAATAATAAAAAGCCTGGAGTACCTGCTTGCCTTAATTTTCACAGAGCAAGCCCCAGGGATGTATTCACCTGGTCCATGTTTGTTTTGAGTTTTTTTAGAGGCTTTGGGAATCTTAGCCCTATGGTATCACACTTGACACCAGACACCTGCCTGAAAGGCAGCTCATCATCTCTTGGAGAAAAACTTCACTCCCCCCTCACTCTTATTTGCTCTCCCTCTATTACCATAATGAAATGTCAGCCTGCCACCAGCTCTGCTGCAGAGCAGATGTCTCCTCCTAATTACTGTTGTTGCAGGGTTTCAGTGTTTATCCTGACTGTCTAGGCAGGCTGTTACAGCATTAACTGCCTCCCATCACAGCCTGGCCACGCAGTTGCTGCACATCTGGAGGAGGATGTAAGTACTGCTGCTCTCCAGCAAGTTATTTTCTGCTGGATCTCCAGAGCAGCTCTTTATTCTGCCAAGGACAGCATCCCCCAGCAGTGCTTTAAACTGAGGAGAGGGCCTTGCAGAAAAAATATCAGCAAGTATGACTTCCCCTGCCCAAGCGTGGTCTGCTGGAAAGTTGGCTTGAAAAGAGCAGAAAATTAAATGAAGTTTGTTCATTCTTAGTCCTAAAGCACAAACAGGGATGCTCGACAGGGCAGGCTGCTTTTGTGGCAGTGTGGTGGTCAGGTTTGTAAAGCAGGAAAGGGTTAGACCAGCTTTTTCCGCCACCCAACATGTATTTCCTAAGAGATACAAAAGGTGCTCATGGGGAGGTATAAAACCAAACATGCTCCATTTGCAAGAAGGAAATGTGAAAACAGTGGTTGGAGCCAGGGGAGGAGGGAGGCCAGAGGGTTCTGGTCCTCTGGGAAGGGCAGGATTAGAGCATTTCCTCCTCTTTCTTTAGTAAAGTCTCCTGGGTTCTCTACAGTTCTGCTTTTGGCGTTGTTTTCTGTTCTGAAAGTTGGAGGTTTTTTATTTGTCAGGTTCTCCAAGTTCCTGAGAAATCAGCCACGTTCCTACAGTTCCCTGCTTCCCTCAGTGGCCTGGAAATGTCTTTCAACTGCAATATTGCACAAGAGGAGTGGTTTTTGTTGCTGTTCTCAGTGCATCAGCCTCCAAGCTCTTTGCAAGAGTTTGTTTCGTTTTTGATGTACAAGCACTTCAGCTGCAGCCCACAGTTGGCCTCATGGAGCTGAGACAGAGCTGGAGTCTTTGCTGGAGCCTTGTGGAGCCAAGGACCAGATTTGGCCACAGCCCTGAGTGCAGGAGTGGTGGGAATTGCTGGGAGCTTTGTGCCATGGTGGGGGTTTGGGGTGACGCAAAGCAAGTTCAGGTTGTTTCTTTGTGGGTTTGGCTGTATAAAGAGTACCTCTTTGGGGTGCTGGCACCAGCCAACTGGTGATTTTTCCAAGCTTGGAGCTCCATCTTTTGAGTTGGAAATGCCCACTGATTTTAGAGCTGTTGGCACTCAGCTGCTTGTCACCTGTTTGATTCTACCTGTGGTTCTGTCCCTTTTAATGAGCTTCACAGCACCACCATTTCAAAATAAATGAACTAAAAGTGAACCTCTTTATTTGGGTCCCATAAACCTTTAATTCAGCAAGTGTCCCAACCCATCAGCTGGTTGATGAGGCCAAGCTAATCTGCAGGATTTGAGTGTTTTCCCTTTCCAGCAGCATTGCTTGTTCCCACTGTTAGAGCTTTCCCTGAGTTCATGTCTGTCCTTTGCATAATGCATAGATGTGTTTCTGAGAATTGTGTCCCATTGAAGTACCAAAAAGGCTGTAGGAAATGGCCCTTCTACATTATATTCCATCTCCAGCAGCAGCTAGGAGTGGTGTTCCTGAGCTTGCACCTTTGTTTTTACCCTCCTGGAAAGGTTTCCCCTGGGTGTGTTGGCTGCCATGACAGACCATGCTCCTGTTTTGGGGTGTTTTTCAGTGCACTACCAGAAGATCATCCACCGGGACATCAAGCCTTCCAACTTGCTCTTAGGAGATGATGGGCATGTCAAAATCGCTGATTTTGGTGTCAGCAATCAGTTTGAAGGGAATGATGCCCAGCTTTCCAGCACGGCAGGGACACCAGCCTTCATGGCACCAGAGGCCATCTCACAGACTGGCAAAAGTTTCAGTGGAAAGGTAGGTCTTTGTTCAGAGCTGGTGTCTCCTGGGATCCCCCAGGCATGGCACAAAGGCCAGTGCCACACTTGCATCCTGAGTGCAGTGCAAATTAGGGCTGTTATTTAGTAAAACTGAAGCTCTAATTCTGTCCAGTCCAGGCAAAACTCACATTGGTTGTTCTGTGCAGTGGGCAGACACTTTGCTGTGGATTCCTGCCCAGGCATAAGCCATGCTAGAACCCTTTCCCCACCCAAAGGGAAAGGAGGAAACCCTTGATTCCCTTCCAAAATAATCAAGAGTGCTGCTGAGCACCAAGGGCATGTCTTGATTCCCTGAAAGGCACTCCTGAGGGTGGTGATGCAGACATGGAGATAGAGTCTAATGGGGAAATTCTGTCTGGAAAACCTTTGAAATTCAGGCCTTCATGATGTAATTTCCTGTAAGAAGGCTCTCCTTGCTGGTCACAGTGGGGCAAGGGAGCAGTGCCTGGCCCAGCACAGCCCTCATTCCTCAGGTGTGCTGCAGGTGCCCTTAGGAGCCCAACATCAAAGTGACAGAAAATGTTAAATCCACACAAACAGTGTTCTCTGAATTGGTGGGGAAATCCAGCTTGCTCAGATCATCTGTGTTGCATCTCCTTTACTGCCTGTTCGTGTTCTCTTTCAGGCACTGGATGTGTGGGCCATGGGAATCACCCTGTACTGCTTTGTTTATGGGAAGGTAAGCTGCCCTTCAGCTGCTGGAGCCCTGCACTGTCTGTCTGCCTGGCTTTTGACTCATTCCTTTCCAAATAAAGGCAAATATTAGAGACCAGGCTCCCAAATCCCCCTGCAGATCAGAAGGGGCTGTGATCTGTGGAAAGGATCGTTTCCAGCACTGGTCCCTGGATGCAGAGCCATTGTTTGTGCTACAAACCCACAGCAGAATCAGCAGCACCACCAGCAGTTTGTGGAGGGTTTATTCACATTTCCTGCATTTAGAAATGAGCCAGAGCATGGAGAGAGGCATAGGATTGATCCCAAACTGCTGCAGCACTTTAGCAAACCAGATTACAGAAAGCTCTCTGTCTGCCAAAGCTGAGTTAGGACTGCTAGGGGTTCCAATTTGGCAGAGGCAGCTCTTCAGTGCTGCCTCCTGCACACTCCAAGTCTTGCCATGGCTTTTCCCTCACCTGTGGCCAGAACCCCCATGTCCCACCCGTGTTCTCCCAGGATGAGCAGTACAGCAGGTGTGTGCAGTCTGTGTGGGCAGGAATGTTACCTGAATCTCTGTCCAAGCACAGACCACTGCAGGTCCCACCTCACAGGCACCAGGCATCTAGCTCTGGGGTAAGAAGTGGCCAGAGAAGGTGGCAGAGGCAGCTCATTGTCACCTGGCAGGCTGGACAAAATAGGATATTCCAGTCCAGTTATGTATTCCCTAGAGTCCTTCTGTCTTTCTGAATTTGTTTTGTTAATAAGGAATGAATCAATTTATTGTGTGTGGGGAGATTTTATTTATTTCCATTTCTGTGTAAAATCTAGGGAGTGCAGAGGGTGTACTTGTGTTGCATGAATGACAAATGTCTGGGTGGTGCCAGGGTCTTGGACAACTGGAAAATCTCTTGTTTGTTTTACAGTGCCCTTTTATAGATGAATATATTCTTGGTCTTCATAACAGGATCAAGACCAAGCCTGTGGAGTTCCCAGAAGAGTGAGTAAACTTTACTCTGCTACTGTAAAATAAAGTTCAGTTTTCAGCATCATTCTCTGTGTGGCACAAATGCCAGTGGGTCACCACAGAGGGATGGACATGGGTGGGTGAGGTGCTTGTCCTGAGATGTGCAACCACAGGTCAGTGAATCCCCTCCTCTGCCTTCTCTAGCACACCCCAGGAAAACATAGTTTTGTGTTTTGTGCTGGCAGAGGGGTGCTAGTTATGAAAAAAACCAGAAATTAATTTACCTGTGTGTTATTGAGGGGCTGCTCCCTCCTGCTTTGGTCAGTAAAGGAAACCCCTGTGGCGCACAGTGGCAGTGCTGGGATGGTCAGCTGGGATGTCTGGTTGGGTCACAGTGTGTGCTCAGCAGTGCAGGGGATAAGCCAAGGCCACCTGTGGCATTTGAGCAGTGCAGGTTCAGTCCTGAGGTGATGAGTGTTTGTGGTGTTGTCAGAGAGTGGCAGGAGGTGATGACACTCCCCATGTATCCAGTGGTGGCTCGATGGTCACCATTCCTGTAGCTTCAAGTGTTGGCCACTCCTCAGCATTTCCTCCAGCCTCACACCTTTTGTGCCTTTCTGTTGGTGATGGATTTGTTTCCTCTGGTTCCTGTCAGATGAAGTAGCCAGAGCTGGACTCCTTGTTTTCCTTCCCAAATCTGCACAGTCGTCAGGCAAAGAAGTCTTGACCTAATTGCTCATTCTAATAAAAATGTATAGGTAAAATGATTTGATTTAAAGCAAGCACAAAGAAATGAGAACTCTAAAGAAAGGCACACGTGGTGTTAAAGAGGAAGGGAGGAATGTTATAAGGCAGCCTGTGACATGTGCATGTATCAAACATCCATGGCAAGGCAAGATTTTCTGTGAGATGCTCACTGAATTTTCACATTACAGTGAAGGTTTGGCCTCTGCCTTGGTAGTCCCAGACCTCCTTCTGATTCCACAGAAAGCAATGGATACTCAGGGTGCCCTATTTTAGATATTTGCCTCAGCTGGACTGACTCAGCCCTGGCTCCATGGGCTGCATTAATTACCCCTACATTGATGAGGAGACACAGCCACTGCAGACAGCTCGGCCACCTCTGCCCCCGTGGAGCCACACAGGACTTGTGGAGCTCCAAGGACCTGGGGACACTTGTTAGATGGCACACACAGAGCCCAGTGTAGGTATGGAGCAATTCTGGCAGGACCAGATGACCAGGCTTGAGGCTTTAGGAGCACAAAGGCTGCTCATACTCCACTGCCATGTTCCTACCTGCAGCTGGAACAGGACTTTGTCTTGACAGCACTGTAGCCAAAAAATCCCCAAACCTGTTTATGTCTCCTTGGCAGTTTTCTCCTTTGCTCAGGGCTGGCAAAACTCCCACCTTTCCCTCAGCCACCTTGTATTTGGGTTAGCAGTCAGCTTACAAGTGACTGCTCCCATCTGCCTCTGCAGTAAGTTATTAATATTTAATGGGCTAACTGGGTTGTGCTGAGATCCTTTCCCTCGTTCAGGCATTTCCTTCAGCGATAATTGGGCTGCATGATTTATGTGGATTCCTCAGTGACCTGCTCTCCCAGTCTAAAAAAAGCTGCACCCCTGATTAGGTTGCTGGAGGAGCTGAGGGTTACTGGGTGTTGACAGCTGTCCAAACCACATCTATTTGTTAGAGGCAGCAACAGAGACATGGAATTCACTGGAGTGGATCCACCCTGACCTCCTGCAGAATTAGCACCTCTCTATAGTGAGGAGTATTTTGGTTTCAATTTATTTCACCATGGCTACAAAAGACACATTCCTGTTTGCAGACAGCCCGTGGAAACTCATTGCCTGTTTCCTGACAACCTTTAGGACAGATGGATCTGACTGTACAGGCATCACCATCCCGTCCCTTCCCTTAGAGACGCTGGGATAAATATTTATGGCACTGGAGTTCCCATTCATGTCACTGAGCCCTTGGCATGACACGAGCTAAATGGGCTTAACTCACACCCTGAGGATCCTGGCAGGACTGAAAAGCAAGCTGAAGATGTTTCTTTTCAAACATGTGTTAGGAGAGTCAGAAGCTCTGCCTTGTCCCTCCTGGTGAAGTCCAGGACAATGTTCCCTGACCTGGGGATGCTGTAAAGTGATCTGTGGTGCTGGCAGCCTTCCTGAATGGATGCTGAGCTCTGTGCTTGGCATTTTCCTGAGAGCTCTTACAGGAATATGACAAATCCCAGACAGCACAGGCTTTTCAGATGAAAAATGCCATCAGGCACAGCATGCAGGCTGCTGCAGACTGGAGAGAAGGGAAACCAGGAAACCAGGAAACTGGAGAGACAGGATGATGTGATCTGTTACCTGTCCATAACCCACCTGACACTTGGTGATCCTGTTTATGGGGCTTTTCCCCGTGACTTTAATCCTGTGCTGTGTAGAAATCAATCTGGTGCCCGGAAACGTTACGTGATTTTATATTCTATTCTATATTTTATATTCTATTACGTTTATATTCTATTTGTTGGACTGAACTGATGTTAAGTATTTTTAAAATGCCATCTCAACTTCATCAATGGGGTGTCTGGAGGGAATCTGTTTATTCTGACCTCCTGAATGCAGTCACTGCCCATGGCTGCTCCTCTGGAGCTCATCTGAAGAGCTGCACCATTCTTTCCCTTCCCACTGAAATTGTCACCCAAGTCTCTGAGGACTCATCCTGCTGTTCCTCTTCTCTGGGATGTATTGCCTGTGTACAGCAGACCCTTGATGGACTCTGTGTTTAGGCTTTAAACTGAACCCCCTTTCTGCCTCGGAACAAGCAATGTTTCCTTGTGGTTGTTTGTAAAGATCTCCTAGCCAAAGTCCAAATAAAATATTCATGAATTATTAAACAGCAGCTCTGTTTTCATCAGACTGAAATATCCCTTGTTGTGATGTGGTTTTCATTTTGGTTAGTGATCGTTTGTTCTCTTCTCTGCTTGAGGAGGGGGAGTGCAGAGGAGGTGGGCACAGCACCTGGTGCTCACCACTGTTTTCAGTCTCAAATCCAGCCTTCCTGGGGAGTGACATTTTATGCTGCCAAGTTCCATCTCCATGCAGAAACACAGTTCTTCAAGAGTCAGTTGTGACACAGACTTTTTGCTGCCTAATACAGTTCAGTCACATGCTGGCATTTTACTGCAACAGCACTTTGATCATCTAGATCTAGTCTGTTTTAAAGCCATCTCCTGTATCATTAACCACAGGAGTCATTACAGCCTTTGGGCTGCAGGACCAAGGGCTCCCTGGCAATAGAGTGGCTTCTGGGTTCAGGCACTCTCACATTTAGATCTCGGAAATAATGTAAAAAGTTTAGATGTATTTCTCCTATTTGTGTTTGTTTGTTCTCTCTTTTGGTTACCCCATGGGTGATCTGTACAGGTAGAGAATACCAAGTTACAGGCTGGCTGCAATCAGTGGTCTGGAAGCAAAATAAATAACACAGCCTGGAAGCTTGGCTGGGAACTTGAGTGTTGGATGGGGGAGTTTCATCCAGCACATAGCTGCTCATGATGCAGGTTCAGCAAAGCAAGCTGTGCCCCTCTTGATTGACTGAGCTCAACTCTAGTTCTGCTCTCAGGAATACTTAGTTGTTCCAGAATCTGCCCTCAGAAATTCCCCTGTGATGTGCTGCCTTTACAAATGTCCTTAGACCCATTCACCTGATCCCTCATGCTGCAGTCTGAGTGTGTGCTGTGGTGTTAGTGGGCAGAACAGGATAACCAAGCCCTGTAGCAGTCATTGGGATGCTTTCCTTTTTCAAGCCAGGTTTGCAGAGAAAATACCTCCTGAGTAGAGCAGATTCTTAAGCAAGTAACTGCAGTAAGAACTGTGCATTGCTGCACTTACAATTCCCTTGTTAACTGTGTGCTGCTGTTTTCTTCACTCAGAGCACAGATAAGTGACGAGCTCAAGGAGCTGATACTGCGCATGCTCGATAAGAATCCAGAAACAAGGATAACAGTCCCTGAAATTAAGGTAAATTGAACCTTGATATTTGAGATTTTAGTCTCAGTTGGTTTTGTGTTCCTGTGGTACCTTCTAATGAGGCAGAGCTGTTCCCAGTGTTTGTTTTGGGAGCTCTCTCTGGCACCCTCCCTCGGAAAGTGCTCATTTTGCAGCCACAGCTCCAGCGCTGCTTCTTGCTTGGGGAATATTGACAAAAGCTTTCTTGTTTACTTATTTAAATGAAAGTTACTCAAAAGCTGGCTGATCTCAGTGAATCCCTGGGAGAATCAACACTGTCAGGGGAACTGCTAGCTGCAGAGCCTGTGCTGGCAGTGTTGGATGTGTTTTCCAGGGGCTGGATGTGTGTTCCTGCTCTGGTCCTTGTGTGGCCAGTGGCCTCAAGGCAGTACATTTGTTTCTATCACCATTATTTGGGAGATGTTTAATAATAGAAAGAATGAACATGCTTGGTAGAGCACAATACTTCACAGGCTGTAGTTTCATTCTGGGTTTGCATGGGCTTGCTGTCCTCCTGTCACCCCTCACCGAGACCTCAGACCTGCTGGAGGATCTCAAATTTTCCAGAGAGATCCATCAGCATGCCCTACAAGGCAAGCTCTGCTTTGCTTTGTCACAGGCCAACAGCAGCATGTTTGCCACCAAAGCTGACAGTAGAAAAGTTGAGCTTCAGGAATAAATTGTGACATCCCTTCCCTCCATTCCCAGGAAGCCAAAGCCAGGTTTGGAGATGTATTTATGGGATTTCACTTGACAACTCTTGTAGACACCCTATAAGGCCCTGTGGGTAGAAGAGCAGAGCTCAATGCTGTGCACAGAAGATGGCTGGTGTGCTTGGGAACTTGTCTTGGATGCTGACAGAGGATGTGTCTCTAGTGCCAGGCTGGGCTCTGTGCTTAGCCCCTGCCCTTGGACAGGGCTTTCCTCCTGTTCACAGCCAAGGAGAGGCAGCAGGAAAAGAGGGCTTTTCTCTGCTGCATGTAAGAGAAAAGAGAAAATGCTCCAGAAAGCTCAGGTTTTCAAAGCTGATTCAGAGGGTGCTGAGTTCCCCAAGGTGCTGGTTGGTGACAGCAGATGTGACAGCACTGGGCCAGACTGCAGCCATTTCCAAGGCAGCTGGTCAAGCAGCATCTCTGGAAGTGGGAAATGGAGCAGAACTGACAGCTCCCCCCGCAGTGAGCCCTGTGCCCCCATTTCTGTCCCACCCAGAGCTGTGTGTCCCCTGTGCAGGTGCACCCGTGGCTGAGCAGGGGTGGTGCAGAGCCGCTGCCGCTGGAGGAGGAGCACTGCTCTGTGGTGGAGGTCACCGAGGAGGAGGTCAAGAACTCTGTGAAGACCATCCCCAGCCTGCCAGCTGTGGTATGTGTGAAATACACCACATCCTCTGAGCAGGGTACTGTGCTGAAGGCTTCAGCTGGTGGAGGAGGTTTGGAGAGGGGACACTCTGTTCCTGCATGAAATGGCCTTTTGACCCAGTGTGAACTCCTTGTGTCTGGATACTGCAGCAGCCAGGTTTTCTCAAGTAGCTGTTCTGTGGGTTCCTTTGCTTCGTGCTCTTTGCTGTAGTGCTGTAAAATGTCCACTGAATTATTAAAGAAGCTGTTGTTGCTCCTTTTAACTGGCTTCCAGGAGTCAGTCCTGCTCTTCTCACTGCTCTGTTCTCTTCCTCAAAGATCCTAGTGAAGGCCATGCTAAGGAAACGCTCCTTTGGGAATCCCTTTGAGGTCCAGACCAGGCGGGAAGAGAGATCCATGTCTGCTCCAGGGAACCTGCTGATGTAAGTACTCACAGCCCTGCCTGACTCTGCAGCATGGGCAGGGCAAGGTGTGTGGGGAGGGAGGGTGGGAAAATCAGTTTACAAATCTTTTCTGGAGCATTTCAAGAAAAAATTCCCTCCTGCATCAAACCCTGGAGATAAAGTCTACCTCAAGTCCTCTCAGATTGAAATACAGAAAATTAATGCACCCTAAAAACTCTAAACTTGAGTCTGGTTTTTCACCTGTTAGTTGATAATATGCTGTGATCAAAGACTGTTAGACAATGGTGAACTAAAATAATTTCAATTAGGGTCTAGTATAGAGGAGGGTTTAATTCTTCTCTCCTTTCTCTGGACAACAGAAATGCTACCAGATGAGCAGTTTATGTGGTTTTTAAACTCAAAATGAGAAGATGGGATTTGACCTGTGGTTTTGGGCCCATGTCTGGGCAGAGACACCATGGGCAGACAAAGGAGAGCACTTTGAAATTGATTTTTCACTTGAGAACACATACAGGATTTTTTCACACTGTTTTTTGCCAGTTATGAAATAGTGGAATACATTGCAAGGGGATATTGTGGAGGCTGGGTATAAATTATTATATTGGGATTAAAGAGGGAATAGAGATATTGATGACAAATAGATTCATCAACGGTTTTTAATCATGATGGTGTGTACGGGGATGGAGAGAGAATTCTTCTGTCCTTTACTTGGTTCTTTATTTTTTATTGATTTTGTTTTGTTATTGATTCCTTTCAGAGCCAGTGTTCTGGCCATCAGTCCAGTAAGTAACAGCTGGACCAGTAGCCTGATTTGGGACAATTTTTTTTATAAATAAAGTTGTCATCCCACAGAATCTGTAAAGCTGTGGCTGACAACAACGCTGTGTTGTCCCAAAATGATTCTTTGTGACCCAAAATCCCAGTACCATTCCTAGCAGACTCCCACGAGGGTGTGCTGAGTCTCACTGCAGCACTGACAATACAATTAGAGGAGTCTCTGTCTCACAGGTGTGTGGGGATTTAAGGGCTCAGCTCAATTAAGGATGATAATGTTTTAGGTCCCAACTGTGTATTGGAGATTTTAGTGAGGATTTTGCCTTGGAGTGCATGGCCAGACACCAGTTTAACATTTACACACCCTGTACATGAGTGCTGCTGTGGGACACATCTGGAGCATGGCAGTCACAGCTCCTTTGCCAACTTAGCACAGGGGATTTGCCCTGATTTGTTTCCCTTGGCTCACTGCCTACCCAATTAATTATTGCTAATTGGACACATGTCCCTACCCATACCTTCACTACCATTCCTGTGCACTGCACTGCTCTGAGATGGGGAAATATTTACTAAATTTGAAGAAAAATGTATTTTATTCTTCCCACTGTGCCAGGCAGGTAACTCAGAGCAAGGCAGGATTTCTTTTCAAACCTTGCCTGAATTGATATTGTGAGGTGGTCACCCTGAGCCTGTTTCCAAAAGGGACCTGTTCCACCTTCATTTGAGATACTTGAAAGCTCACCCAGGTGGTGGGAAAACTCCTTGATCCTTGATGCTGGTTCCTGCCTGGAGCTGGGTGCTTTAGTATCTGCTCAGAAAAAGCAGAGTTCATATGATCTCAGGTAGCTGTGCACCTTCTGATCAGCCACATTATCAACATCTTGTCCTTTATAAAATATTCTTGGGACTTCAAGATGAGCTGCAAGCCTCCGCTTTAATCTCCTTTTTAAAGTTGCTGGACAGATTCTTCTCAGCTCAGTCAAACCCAGCATCTTTCTTTTCAGCTCATTCTGGCCCTGTGTTTTATTCAGGCTCCTGAATAAAACAGGACTCCTTGTCCTGTACAGACTAAAAAGTTTCTTTTTTAAAGCAGCAATTTCCTGTGTTGTGCTGCAGTGTCCAGTGCCCTTAGTTCACAAAACCATACCAGGCCAGGGATGGAGCTGCAGCTATGCTGGGCTGACCTCTGCCCAGCTCTGTGAGCACTTAGAAACATCCAAAATTAAAGTGAATGGCCTTTGAATGTGCCAGTTCTCCACTGCATTAATCCCTGTGCTTAATTTCTCAATCTCATGCCATCAGTGCCAATTTTTGGCAGTAACAATTGACTTTATCCTAAATTACTTCATGCACAACTGGAGCTTTGAGAACCCATCTCGAAGCTGTTTAAAGAAAAGACATTTGCCAAGTCTCTCCGACAAATGGTGTTGTATATTAAACACTGCAGCAGGGATGCTCCTTTTAAGGCATATGGATTATTATTTCAAACTTTGGAAAATGCTTTACTGGCTGAATCTAATGAAAATAAATCTAAATAGATGTGTTGGATCTAATGACATTAATTTCAAGTGCACCAAGGCTAAATGGGGAATGTTCATTGTTCAGTGAGTTATCTCTTGATGACAGTGTTATTTCCACAGGGGCAAACAGAGTAGGCACTGAGCTCATCCACTTCTTAATTCATACTGGGTTGTTCCCTAGAAAAAACACTCTTAATATGCATATAAAGTGTAACATCAGTGCCAATGTTATGAATAGAGCTTTGTTAGTTAAAATAAATTTCAAGTGAGTCTGGATTGCTGTAAATGTTTAGGACCCTGCAGGAGCAGAAAATATAGCTGTAGTAAAGCTCTACAGAGTTTCTGCATGTCCAGCACCCTTGTAGCTGGACAGGGCACTCCAAAAGTGGGATTTTCCAGAAAAGCAGTGCCTGCAGCAGTCACTGTGCTCTGGACACGTGGCTGCTCATGAGGAGCTGAGAGAAAAATGAGCCACACATGCCCATGCACTCCTCCCCAGAGCTCCTCCTCCCCAGTGGCAGTGTCTTCAGAGGGACATAAATCAGCTTTTGTAATTTTGCATCTCCTTCTGGTTGTAGGTAGGAAATAACTTGTTGTATTTCTGCAGAAGAAAAAAGGAAAGCAATTAGAATCCTCCAGTTTCACATTCAATTTATTTAATTAGGCTGCATGTGAAATTGCCAGAGCCCTACTCACTGCTGCTTCAAGCATCATACATCTGTGCCATTTCTGAGGATATACTCTGTAGGAAATCCTCTGGCAGCTGAGCTGAGCTCTGGTACCAGAGCTTTCTGGTATTTGATGCCTAATTGATGACTCTCAAAATGGCACTGTCCTTCAAGCTCACCCTTTGGGATTTGGAGAGGAGGAAACTAAATCATGTGGCTGAACCTTCTTTTAATTTCTGCCAGCATTACCTACACTGTGTGCTGGGCTCTGTTCCTGGAAATGCTCTGTGCAGATGTCTGTGGTAGCAGGAGGGCTCTCCTGTTCCAGCCTTGGTGCTTTTAGAGGACACCATTAAGACACCACTGATTTAAAACAGTTCTTAACATAATACTGGGAGGAAGGAAAGCTTTTTAGCACTCTACAGACCTGGAAGAAGCAAAACCCTCTCTTGACTGTTATTTATTGCTCTGTTTATCAGCACTGAGCAGTCTAAAAGGCAGATGTTCAGTGCAGATGCACTCAGCAGGTGGAGGGGAACTAAAATGAAGATGCCCCATTTAGCAGCCCTTGTTTTGCACACCTAGAATGGTGTGAGTGCTGCCAGCTGTCACCTCAGCCTGCCAGCTGGGCAGTGGCCAGGTGTCACTGGATGCTGCCTTTCATGCAGGGTGTCCCAGGAGAGCAGTGATTCATGGAGCCTTAGGCATCCTGCAGACCATAGCCACATTCAAGCCCATCATTACAGTGGCTGCAGAAGCAACTGCTCATTTCTAATTTTCCAGCTCCAGAGTATTTTTTAAGCCCAGTTCAGCATTCACAGCTAAGTTCTGGGTTTCTGGTAGCAGTGTTTGCTGCACTTCTGCCTGCTCCACATTTCTCCTAATTGAGTCAGCACTGGCTTCACCACATTTTATTGCTCTCATTTATTGCAACTACTACCTATCAAATTAATTGCTGTGTTTTGACAGACCCAATTTACTTTCCCATTATGGCTGCTATTACTATTGATGAAATGTGGTTGTCAGCTCCTCCATGGGGGATCAGTTGGTATTTAAAAAGCCTACCTTGTTCCCAGCATTCCCAAAAAGACACCATAAGGGCTGTCACTGCCCTTAGGGCCATATTATCCATGTAGGTTAGGCATGAAGAAGCCAAGGGGGAAAAGGAGGTAAAAAAAGGTGGCTGGCCCAGGTCTGCAAGTAGAAACAGCTTCTCCTAAAGAAAGAACTGCATGTTTTGTGGGAAGAGCCCCACAGGCAGGTAGATATCCTCACAAGGATGATCCATGGCTGTGGCACACAGGATTTTCCCCTGGACTGACCCACCATCAGCAGGTCCCTCCAGTGAGGACACCAGTGCTCCTGTGGCTCTGCCCCAGTGTACAAGGTGCTGATAGGACACAAAAGCCCAGAGGTGCCAAATGACATGGCCCAGGGAAGCACAGCTGGACATCAGCAGTGTGCAGGAAGCCATCTGGAGCTTTCAGCAGTGCTAGGGGCTGGAGTGGGTTTGTACCAGTGCTACCAATGCCCATCCTCATCTGTCCTTCAGGTAAATGGGGCTGAATGTGTTCCATCCTCATTCCACTCTGCTCTCTAGGCTGATTAGGCACAGAAATACAAGCTCCTTCACCTGCTGCCATCATCTCCATGATCACTTTCTTCCTTTGTCTCGTTGTTTTGCTCTCAGGGACAGATTCCTCTTAAACACATCTGTATATTTGCATCCATCTTTAAGGTAATTCCATGTCTGTGTTCCCCCTGGGTGCTGTAGAAAACTGTGTCCCCTCCTCAGCCTGTGTGATTTGTGTGGTAGTGAGAGCACTTGGCTCCATCCTTCCTTCCTGTAGGAGCAGTTTTACTGCAGTCATTCTGTGTGTGTGACACTAATGTTTATGTATGCTTTTTATTATTATTTCTAACTGTGATTCTTTGGCATTTCAGCTGCTTTTGGAGAGGGAAGGGTGAAAAAAGCCAGTTGGGCTTTAGCAGGAATTGGTGCTCAACCCCATGTTTTACAGAATTTGGGAAAGGCTGAGTTTTGTCATTTTGGTTTCATATTTGGTGGTTATGCAAAAGAAAGAGCTAGAGCTATCTCTACTCCAGATGCTCCACCACTCCCATATGCTTCTGCCTCTGGTGCAGCACTGGGAGTGCTCTGGACAGACCAAAATTGGTTTCTCCATGTGACCACCTCACCTCAGCCAGGACTTCATCAAAACACGGTCATTTGTCCAAACCACTTGCACAGACCCTTCTAGGAAGTGTCATTCCAGTAAATTCTGTTAAATAACAAAATAACATTAATGCAAACCATGATGATCTGTATACAAACACCTCAGTGTGAAGTCCTAGTGGACTAGGCAGGGGTTAGACAGGACACAGCCTCCAGCCAGGCTGGGAAGAGCTGGGCTGAGAGACTGGGAAAGAGCCACACATCTCTAAATACCTTTGGGAGCAGCTCCAGTACTCTGGAGACTCTGCCTGGGCTGGTTTATTGCTCTGAGACAAATGGATGAGGCAGAGCCAGGATGTCGCCTGCTCTGAGTGAAGAAGGACTTGCAGAAATTCTCCAAAAATAGCCAGGAGAAGGCAGGTGGAGGCGGATGGGGACTGACGTGGTGCCGGCGGGGACAGCTGGTGCCACTGCCTCCTGCTGCTGCATTTTCCACAGAAGGGACTTCAGCAGCCTGGATGAGAGCAGATTATTGCAAAGAATGGGGGCTCAGTGGAGAGATTAAGCACTTGCCAGGGGTGGGTGTGTGCTGTGTAGGTTGTCCCATGCCATCCCTGTCCAGTGCTGCTGTGTTTGGGAGGGCAGTGCTGGGAGGCTCATTCCTTGCTGGCCACAAAACACATGTGAATCCCCAGTGGCTGTGGGTGACAGCCATGTACTCTCCTGGCTAATTGCACAGGTTAGGCTTTGCTCCCCTGTGGCTTAAAAAACGTAGGAGAAATAGTCTTATTTTTTACCAAGAGTTATTTACTGGAGATTCCCATCCAGCCTCAGGCCTCACATGTGTGGAGTGCTGGTGCTGGATCTCTGCTGCTCCACAGGCAGCCCCAGCTTTTTGGCTGGTGTTTGCCACCACGAGGGTGCTCTCCCCCTGACATGAAGTGTGTGGAGAGGCAATGGCTGCTCAGGGTGGTGGGGCAGCACTGGAGACACCCCTGACAGGGAGCAGGAGCAGGATCAGCTGGATGTGCCAGGCAGGGAGTCAGGCTGCACTGAGCTGCCACAGAACAGCCTCTGCTGCTAAATGAGGTGATCAATCATTTGAAGAGGGGGATGACAGGCACTGAAGACAGGGCTGTTCCTCAGCTTCTCCTGCAGGGAAATGGTCCATAGGTTCAAGGTCAGGTTTATTGCAGGGCTTTGCTGAAACAGAGGGAGAAGGGAAACATGATTTTTGATTATTTCTGGTTTCTTCAAAAATTGGGTTAGACCTGTGTGTACTTTGTGTTGTTCCCAGCTGGGCAATACCCTCAGAGCCCCAAGCCCACACTCCCCAAAGGCTGTGTGCTCCAGGCACCTGCAGGAGTACTGACACTCCACTGCTGGCTTGTCCATGCAGGTTCTACAAAATGCACTGGACACAGGCTGTCCAGAGCAGCTGTGGCTGCCCCCTCCCTGGAAGTGTCCAAGGCCAGGTTGGACAGGGCCTGGACCAACCTGGTTTAGTGGAAAGTGTCCCTGTCCATGGCAGGGGGTGGAACAAGAGGATCTTCAAGGTCTCCTTCCAAACCAAACCATTCCATGATTCTGTGATACAGCCAGGCCGGTGTGAGCAAGGCTGGACACCCTGGGAGACACAGTTGCTTGGAGAGTATCACCTCCTTTGTATTGTGGATAGCTTTATGATAGAGAAATGGATGTTTCAGGTGAAGTCATATGCCTGTGATCAGTTTCTGCTGTGGGTGGCACCTGGAGGTGTCTGCTTTTCTCCATGCAGTCACTGGGACAGTCATAGGCTGTCTGGGGGTGGCTGGGCTGGATGGAGGTGTTGCTCCTTGAGGATGCTGTGGAGTGCAGTACAGCTCAAGCTTTCTACACGAGAAAACATCAGAAAGTAGGAGTGGGAGGAAAAGGCTGAAGTTATGGTGATGTATGTGCAATGTAAGTAAGTTGCCTTGGCTGTGATTCTAGGGCTGCTGCTCTCAGGTTTTGGGGACTGCTGTTTTGGGGATCAGGCAAACTCACAGAAACTGAAATCATGCTGGTTTTGTGTTGGACAAACTGGGTTCTGGTAGAAACATTTAGTTTAACTGCCATTTACAGCACAGCTTTGGAGAAGCAGCTATGGGATCAACCCATCATTGTGATTGTTATAAAAAAAGTCAAATTAAAGAAAAGCAAACCAAGGTCTCCAAATGCAAACTAGATAATTTAGAAACCATGCTGCTGGTCTGCAAAACTTTCTCCAAGAACCAGATACCTCCTTGTGGAGAAGGGCATTCAGGGAAGTGGAGAGCTCAGTTTTTGGGTGCAGAGGCCAAGCAAGTGTCCAAGCCCAAGCTGCACATCATTGCAGGGCATCTTGCTGGAACATCGCTGAGGTGTTTACTTGATACCAGCACAACCAGCTGGGTCCTTGCTATTCCCTGCTAATATTAACATTGCTGACCTGGGTTGGAAAAATCACTCCCTGCCTTGCTCTGTGCCTACAATCTGTTTTATTTCCTTGCCACCCATGTAGAACACAAGGGAGCAGAGAAGCAGCCAGGGACCCGGAGCTGCCCGACGTGTGCGAAGACGAAGCCGCGTCCTGAGGCCGCCCGGCTGCCGCGGGCTGGCTGTGCTCGAGCTGCCACCCTCGTGCCCATCGTGGTGTCGTGTAGCACATCGCCCTCATCACCCAGCCCGGGGCCTGCTCAGCAACAACACAACCAGACAACACCCACCAGAAACGGACCGAGGCAGCAAGGCAGGCGGGAGGATCGGAGCAGCGCCGGGAAGCAGAGCGAGCCTGAGTCCCTCGGGCGAGGTGGCCGTGGCTCCTCTGTGTGTGCCTTGCTCTCCACTTGTGCTTCACCCTGGGGCTCTGTTGGGGGTCTTGGCTGAGGAATGGGGGTTTGTTTGTCTCAAGGGTCCTTTTCCCCTGGAGACTTTTCCCTTGCGTTTTTGCATTCTCTACTTCAAGCATCAGGAAAGAAAAATGGCATCGGAGCCAGGTTTGATATCAGAGGGCAACTGTTTAATTTAATGCACAGGTAAAGCACTTGTGTGCATCAGGAGTCCTGCTCCTGGTGTGAAGTTGATGGCAAAATTTCTGTGATTATCAGTTAAGGATGAGATCTTGCTGTTGGAGTGAACACTGTCCCTCCCTATGCCTTTCTCTCTCTTTTTTTCCCTTCTCCCTTTATCCCTCAGTTTTGCAGTGTCAGTCCTGCCCCAAACCATGGCTTTAGTCAGGGCAGTGCTGTAAAGCAGAGGAGTTACTCAGTATCCCCTGGATGTGCAATGAGCCTTGGAATGTCACAGAGCTCTGGAGCATGGGGATAATTCTGCTGCACAGAACAGCTTAGTGCTCCAGGGACATCTGCCAGGGCTTCTCTTCCCAAAGAGTTGGGAATGCACCCCATCAGCTGCACCCAGCCCTGCACCCATGGACCTTGTTCTCCAGCTGTAAAGAGTGGCAGGTTTGGGGTTTATTTTATCTCATTTTCTCCTCTTCACTCATCTCTTGTGTACCTGATGCTTTTAAACTCTAATTTCCTGAAAATGACCCAAACTGGGAGAGGTTCCTGGGATGGAAAATGTTGGTGGAGGGTTTTTAGAAAGCTACAGAGCACAAGTTCACAACTTGATCTCTTGATTTTTTTTAAGGCTTTAATTTTTAATTTTATTTTAAGACTATAATTTTTATGCATGTGCTGATGCTGCTATTTTATCCATAGACTGCTTCTAAACTTGGGGTTAGAAGCTTCATCTCAACAGTTTGACAACAGGTGAGAGATTGCACTTAAAAAGGCAAATACAAAAAGGCAAATACAGCCATTTCTGTGGCTGTTGACTGTACAGACTGTGTGGATAATCAAGAATTTCACTCTTCCATTCAGAGAGTGGAAACTAGTGACATCCATCTGTCAAAATATATGTCATAATTTTCCCTTGAGCTTTATGGGGTCTGAACATGCCCCTGGGAAGCCAGTGGGACTGGAATCTTATTTTATAGTACTTAAAGAAAGGACATGATTAAATTTGGTTCCTATATAATCATTTTACTGTCTGTTTTTAGCTTAATCCTGAGGGCTTGGGACTTTGTTCCCTCATTTTTTTGTGCAGGGGGACACATGTACGTGGGTTGTTGGTAGTGACTGGTATATCCTGGTGTTCCTGTTCTGTTTGCTGCAATCTAATTTGGTGGTTCCCAATATTTCATAGCTGGGCTTTGCTGTTGGTGCCTTTTGTCTGTCCCCAGCCTGTCACCTCCCCTCACTTATCCTCAGCCACCTCGGTGGGAAGCCCAGCAGTCACCAGCCTGGGCTCTGCCTCACATCTCTCCTGTAAATATTGGCAAAATGGGAAATAACACTGCAGCTACTGTATTTAATGAAGGAGACCTTTAATGTTGAAAGCTGGCAATGGTGTTGGATCCTGTAAAGGTTACTGCTGTGGGCCTGAGCTCTGCACTGCTGCATCCAGGTGCTAAATCCTGCCTGTTTGTGTCTGCACCAGCTGTGAGCTCAGCATCCTCTGAGGAGCCTGGGGCACCCTCTGATCCATCCCCCAGCCCAGGACATGGGACCTTCTGCTTGGATCCTGCTGCCTTGTAAGGAAGATTTAAGAACCCAGAGGTAGGGAGTGAAAAGTCTGAAAGCACAGGGGGTTCTGCAAACAGAAAAGACTGTCCAGGTGGACAGGAAAGGGACAGGCTCTGGATACAGACTGGTCTGTGCTGGGACAAAGTACTGGGGTGCCACCAGCTGCTGCTGCACACCAGGGGCCAGGCTGGGCAAACTGTTCTCCAGTTTTTAGGAAAAGTAACTTTGTCCAACTGGTGTCCCCAGGGCAGGGCCAAGGACAAGGGACAAGGACACATCTCAGGGAGGCACCTTATCCATGGGAGAAAAGGGTTATCCTCATCCCTGGGGGGTTCTGGGGTTTAAGCCATACCTGGGTCATGCTTAAAGAGCCCTAAGAATGCAAATATGGGGTTTGTTATTGTATTTTTAATCTGTGGCAAGAAAAATTGGCTAATGCAGGCAGTTGGGGTTATTTTAGTGATGCCTGAGGAGTAGAAGCTGGTGGGACAAGGCTGCAGGAAGGTTGTTCTCAGCCTCAATTAATGCAACCAAACAAAGGATAAGTTACAAATTACCTCCATATTATGTCTCTTTAGTGGTACCTAAAGCATTGCTTCAGCTTTGGAGGGGAATGGATGTTTTTTCATTATTATCTCAAAATCTACTTTGAAATATTTGCCCTTTCAGCTAAAAGAAATCCTTCTGGAGATGTTCCCACAGGTCCAAGAACCAACCTGAGTTGTACAGCTGAGCTCTGAGCTCGTGTCACACCTTGTTTCTTCAGTAAATCTGCCAACAGGCTTTCCTTTATACCCCAGAAATCACCCCTATCGTGTCACAAACAGCAGCCTGAAAACTTGCATGAAATGAGATGAGAAAGGTGCCCTGGCACCAGGAAAAATGCTCAGACAGGCAAAAATACTTCTCATTTAGCTGCAGTGAAATCCTTGCTTGTTTATGTGCATGTTAGAGCAGCTCAGAGCAACACTGGTTCTGCTCTGAAAAAAAGGAAGAGACTGAAGAGAGGGGATTTATTTGAGAATAAACATCACTGGCAAGGCAGCACTTTTAGCTCTTGGGGAAAATCATTCTCTTTAGCTGGATGGGTAAATATTTGTCTGCTCCTCTCTGTGATGGAGGAGGTGGGGTTCAGTGAGCTCTGCAGAGCAGCGAGCAGACCTGGTGTGGCACTCTTGTGCTTTGGTGTGTGCTCTGTGGTTTTCCCCTCCAAATCCTCACCTGTGCTATTCCTGAGGCACTGGGATTCTCTGGCCTGGGTTAGCTAGGCTCTGAGTCCCTAGGAGAGCTCCTCTTCCCCCCAAACCCATTGGATCTGGTCAGCTTTTCCAGGCTCCTCCAATTTGGGGAAGATTTCCTTAAAGGAAATTTCTCATTTGGGGGAATAGCACATCTTTTTGATCTCCAGGAGGTAGATTTGTCTTGCTCAATTCATGGCTCTAGGCCTCTGGTTTTAGGGGGAAGTGCTAAGTAAAACTACAGGTCAAGTCTCTCCTGTCCTGCACTGAGGAATGCACAGTCCATGTCTTTAACCCTTTGGGCTGGAATGTGCTGCTGTCAATGTCACCCTGAAAAATAGATGAGGTTTTCAGCATCTGGGCTGCTGGTGGGGGAGCTGACTTTGTGCTGAGCTGCATCCAGAGGCGGCCTGGCAGGGGGTAGTGTAGCTGCTCCATGCAAAACCAACTGTTGCTTGATAAAACAACTTCCAGAGTGGGATCTCATTTCTTATTTATTGGCAGACTTGCAAAGAGGAACTGCTGGGAGAAATTTCAGGTTCCTTCAGCACAACTCTGTGTCCTGAAGCTTTCAGCAGTGCTGCCACAGGGGGAATTTCTCCATTTGTAGTGTGTGGCTGGGAGCTTGTCTCCTCTCCCCAGCTCAGTTCTTTCCCTCCCATCTTGCCCCAAACCCCCAGGAGCTTTGTCCCACCAGTCCAGGGCCTTTGTCCCAGCCCCTCAGAGGCCCAGGCTCTACCAGACAGGGGATCTCAGTGACTTTCCAAAGGCAGGAGAGCTGTGCTGGGGGCTGCCACTGACAGCCTGAGCACCTCTGGTGTGCAGCAGGGAGACTGGAAAGCAGAGAGTGGAGGGTTTGTGTGGAAATAGAACTTGGTTCAGTTGCCAAACCTTTCTGCTTTAGCAGGGCACATTTGCAGTGGAGTTTGCTGAGCAAAGCAGTGGAAAGCATTCCTTTCTGGCCCAGATCCTCCTACACAGGCCCATGCTCCCATCTAGTCCCTCCCAGGCTGAATAAACCTGGATTCTGCCATGACCCTGTTGCTCTGAATGCAGCCTTCCATGGGATGAGGGAAGGAAAGCAGCTCATCAGTCACTGCCTTGCTCCTTCCCTTCCTGAAGAAAAGCCATGTACACTCAGAGCTGCTGCTGGCAGAGCCCAGACCCTCGGTCAGTAACCACAAGCCATCAAAGTGTTCCCAAAAAAAAATTGTGTCAAAAAAATAAAAACTTGCAACTTGTGAGGGTATAAAGCAGATCCTCTGTGCCGTAAT
The DNA here is from genome assembly GCF_008360975.1 of Lichenostomus cassidix. NCBI lineage: Eukaryota > Metazoa > Chordata > Aves > Passeriformes > Meliphagidae > Lichenostomus > Lichenostomus cassidix. The sequence continues at coordinate 4,003,857 of NC_139499.1, forward strand.
TTTGCTGCTGTTTCTGATTTCTAGGCCTGTTCTGTTGGTATTTCAGTCTCTTGTTACACTTGGTGTTGAACCTCTGCCCCTGTATGTGCTCTGCTATGATTCCAGCATGATGGAAATGCACTCAGTACTGTGACAGCATGTGGCTGTTGCACTGTAAATATGTACCATGAAGAGAGAGGCTATTTTTTGCATGCTTTTGTACTGTAGAAATGATGAAAAAATGACAATAAAGTCCACAGAGATGACCATGGCTGGAGGTGCAGTTCCTAAAGCAGCACTGGCTGCTGGCTCTTGGCTGTTCTCTGCTGCTCCACCCCTCTCTGTGCTTTCAGCTGCAGCAGAAAGGGCCTGGCAGAGATTCCTTTCATCCCCCTTTCTGTGCTGGGCTTTTCCTAGGTGAAGATCAGAGGTCTGTTATGCACAGGTGACACTCAGGTGAAACATTCACAGCTGTTCCAGCCTCTTGCTGCAATGGGGCTGGTGAAATTACCTTGCCTTAGTTCCATTGGCTTCCAAAGAAAAATGTATTTTCCTTGGCAGACGGGCTGGGGCTGGCCTGGGCTGGAGCTCACTGGGCACAGCTGGGGAAACCCCAGCAAATGCTGGGCTCAGGCAGTGCCCTTGCTCTGGGAATGCTTCACTGCTCTGGGCTGAGCTCCCATTTTCACTTGCAGGCTTTTGCAGCCATGAGCACCTTCAGGGCAGCTCTGGATCTGCTGATCCCTTAGGCGAGCTGGGCTGACATCACAAAGGGGGTGACACAGGGCTGTGACATCACAAAACGGGTGACACTGGTTTGAGGTAGGGTTGTGATGTCACAAAGGGTGTGACACTGGTGTGAGGCAGGGCTGTGACATCACAAAGTGGGAGACACAGGTGTCAGGCATCACAAAGGGGGTGACACTTGTTTGAGGCCGGGCTGTGATGTCACAAAATGGGTGACACTGGTTTGAGACAGGGCTGTGACATCACAAAGGGCGTGACACTTGTTTGATACAGAGCTTTGACATCGCAAAACAGGTGACATTGTTTTGACATAGGGTTGTGATGTCACAAAGGGGGTGACACAGGCAGGAGACAGGGCTGTGACATCACAAAGGGGGTGACATACGTTTGAGGCAGGTCTGTGACATCACAAAGGGCGTGACACTGGTGTGAGGCAGGGCTGTGACATCACAAAACGGGTGACACCTGTTTTAGGCAGGGTTGTGACGTCACAAAGGGAGTGCCACAGGTGTGAGACAGGGCTGTGATGTCACAGGGCTGCACTGGCCCATGGCACTGTGACATCACAGTGCCCTGGCTAGCTATATAAGCCGGGCCAGCAGCCACAGCTGCCGGTGCAGTTGCGATGGACCTTTTCGTAGCCATGAGCGACGTCAGCGTCCTGTTGGTAACTGCACTTGTCCTGCTGCTGGCCACCGTGGCTGCCTGGTGGGCCGTTGGCCACCGGACACCACGGGGGCGGCAAGGGGACAAACAAAAGATAAGAAAGCGCCCCGGGGTCCATGCCAGGGGAGCACGGAAGAGCCGAGGAGCCCCTGTGGCTCCCAGGCCCTCCAGAGCTCGGCTGACCCCTCCAGAGCGTCCAGATGCTCCCTTGAGCCCCCTGAGCAGCCCCTGCAGCTGTGGCCCCTGTGTGACTGTGGCCAAGGAGCTGCAGGAGCTGATGCTGCTGCTTTGGGCTCACCATGGCACATCTGCAGCGCTCTACGCTGGGATGTGGCAGGCGCTGCGAGCACGGCTGAAGGAGCTGCTCAAGCGAGGCCACCTGGCCTGCTGTGCCTCAGCCAGCTGCTCCAGGCGCCTCCGTCCCTGCAAGAGGCTGCTCCCAGTCACAATGGCCATCCCTGGGAGAGCCTGCAGACCTTCGAGGATGGCCTTCCACCTGAGATCCTCCGTCCATCGAGGAACATCACGCCGTCAGAGAGCCACCGTCATTCCAGGAGCCTCCACTGCCTCTGACGGCCTCCCACCCTCCAAGACCCTTGCTGATCTTGACCGCTTCCCTCCTTCCAACAGCCTTCCTCCCTCGGAGAACCTCCCTGTAGTTGAGAAGCCAAGTACCTCTGAGAACCTCCCCACTGTTGAGACCCCAAGTCCCTCGGAGATCCTACCCACTGTTGAGACCCCAAGTCCCTCGGAGATCCTACCCACTGTTGAGACCCCAAGTCCCTCGGAGATCCTACCCACTGTTGAGACCACAAGTCCCTTGGAGATCCTCCCCACAGCCTCCGTTCCCTCAAACAGCCCTCAGCCCTTGAAGATCCTCGCCCTTCAAAGATGCTGCGATCCCTCGGAGTTCCTGCTTTCTCCTCAGAATATGTCTTCTGCCAGCCTTCCTGCCTCTCACAGTATCACTCCTGCCAGCCTGCCTCCCTCCCAGGAGCTCAGCAATCCCTGCCAGCCTGTGGACACTGAGGACCTCCCAGACAGCTCTCCCTGCTCCCTTGCAGTCATGGACAGCAAGGACATGGGCACATCCCTGAGCATGGCCGGGGCCAGGGAAAGCCCAGAAGCTGAAACAGGAGCCCAGCTGGATCAGGGCCAGCACTGCCAGGAGCAGGTGGCAGAGCCACAAGACTTCTCCAGCCACCAGTGTCCAGAAGCTGAAATGGGAGCCCAGCTGGATCAGGGCAAGCAGTGCCAGGAGCAGGTGGCAGAGCCACAAGACTTCTCCAGCCACCAGTGTCCAGCCCAGAGCTGCCAGGATGCTGTGGCTATTCCAGCTGTGAACAGCCCGTGCCTGGTGGAGGAGAAGGTCCCCAGCAGACCAAGGAGGTTCACTGGTCTCCAGGAGGCAGCCCCGAGAAGAGCACCAAGAAGCAGGCAGGCATTTCCAGTGACAGGAGACATGTTCTGAGATCCATTAGTGTAAATAAATTAGGATTTCCCCAAAGAGCTGAGTTTTCCTTCTGTTCTAGATTTGAGCGGGCTAGGGCTACTTTATTGCCTGAAACTGGCACAGTGCAGGGGAATGGGATTGAGTACAGTAATGATTTGGCTAACAGGGATGGTTTGGTTGTTGCTGAGCATGGCTTGCCCTCTCCATGGAGTCTATGCTTTCAGCTGGCAAAGAAACAGTCTGGCAGTGGTTCTTTTATTCCCCCTTTCCATGCAGGACTTTTTCCTGCATAAGGAAGCTCAGGGACCTGTATCACTCCGATGACACATCCCCACCTGTTCCACCCTCTAGCTACATAGGGGCTGGTGAAATGATCTTGCATTGGTTCCATTGCCTTCCAAAGAAAAGTGTAATTTCCTTGGCAGAGGGGCTGGGGCTGGCCTGGGCTGGAGCTCACTGGGCACAGCTGGGGAAACCCCAGCAAATGCTGGGCTCAGGCAGTGCCCTTGCTCTGGGAATGCTTCACTGCTCTGGGCTGAGCTCCCATTTTCACTTGCAGGCTTTTGCAGCCATGAGCACCTTCAGGGCAGCTCTGGATCTGCTGATCCCTTAGGCGAGCTGGGCTGACATCACAAAGGGGGTGACACAGGGCTGTGACATCACAAAACGGGTGACACTGGTTTGAGGTAGGGTTGTGATGTCACAAAGGGTGTGACACTGGTGTGAGGCAGGGCTGTGACATCACAAAATGAGTGACACTGCTTTGAGGCCGGGCTGTGATGTCACAAAACGGGTGACACTGGTTTGAGACAGGGCTGTGACATTACAAAGGGCGTGACACTTGTTTGATACAGAGCTTTGACATCACAAAACAGGTGACATTGTTTTGACGTAGGGTTGTGATGTCACAAAGGGGGTGACACAGGCAGGAGACAGGGCTGTGACATCACAAAGGGGGTGACACAGGCGTGAGGCTGGTCTGTGACATCACAAGGGCGAGACACTGGTGTGAGGCAGGGCTGTGACATCACAAAACGGGTGACACCTGTTTTAGGCAGGGTTGTGACGTCACAAAGGGAGTGCCACAGGTGTGAGACAGGGCTGTGATGTCACAGGGCTGCACTGGCCCATGGCACTGTGACATCACAGTGCCCTGGCTAGCTATATAAGCCAGGCCAGCAGCCACAGCTGCCGGTGCAGTTGCGATGGACCTTTTCGTAGCCATGAGCGACGTCAGCGTCCTGATGGTGACTGCACTTGTCCTGCTGCTGGCCACCGTGGCTGCCTGGTGGGCCGTTGGCCACCGGACACCACGGGGGCGGCAAGGGGACAAACAAAAGATAAGAAAGCGCCCCGGGGTCCATGCCAGGGGAGCACGGAAGAGCCGAGGAGCCCCTGTGGCTCCCAGGCCCTCCAGAGCTCGGCTGACCCCTCCAGAGCGTCCAGATGCTCCCTTGAGCCCCCTGAGCAGCCCCTGCAGCTGTGGCCCCTGTGTGACTGTGGCCAAGGAGCTGCAGGAGCTGATGCTGCTGCTTTGGGCTCACCATGGCACATCTGCAGCGCTCTACGCTGGGATGTGGCAGGCGCTGCGGGCACGGCTGAAGGAGCTGCTCAAGCGAGGCCACCTGGCCTGCTGTGCCTCAGCCAGCTGCTCCAGGCGCCTCCGTCCCTGCAAGAGGCTGCTCCCAGTGACAATGGCCATCCCTGGGAGAGCCTGCAGACCTTCAAGGATGGCCTTCCGCCTGAGATCCTCCGTCCATCGAGGAACATCACGCCGTCAGAGAGCCACCGTCATTCCAGGAGCCTCCACTGCCTCTGACGGCCTCCCACCCTCCAAGACCCTTGCTGCTCCTGACCACTTCCCTCCTTCCAACAGCCTCCCTCCCTCGGAGAACCTCCCTGTAGTTGAGACCTCAAGGCCCTCGGAGAACCTCCCTGTAGTTGAGAAGCCAAGTCCCTCGGAGATCCTCCCCACTGTTGAGACCCCAAGTCCCTCGGAGATCCTCCCCACTGTTGAGACCCCAAGTCCCTCGGAGATCCTCCCCACAGCCTCCGTTCCCTCAAACAGCCCTCAGCCCTTGAAGATCCTCGCGCTTCAAAGATGCTGCGATCCCTCGGAGTTCCTGCTTTCTCCTCAGAATATGTCTCCTGCCAGCCTTCCTGCCTCTCACGGTATCACTCCTGCCAGCCTGCCTCCCTACCAGGAGCTCAGCAATCCCTGCCAGCCTGCAGACACTGAGGACCTCCTAGACAGCTCTCCCTGCTCCCTTGCAGTCATGGACAGCAAGGACATGGGCACATCCCTGAGCATGGCCGGGGCCAGGGAAAGCCCGGAAGCTGAAATGGGAGCCCAGCTGGATGAGGGCAAGCACTGCCAGGAGCAGGTGGCAGAGCCACAAGACTTCTCCAGCCACCAGTGTCCAGAAGCTGAAATGGGAGCCCAGCTGAATCAGGGCAAGCAGTGCCAGGAGCAGGTGGCAGAGCCACAAGACTTCTCCAGCCACCAGTGTCCAGAAGCTGAAATGGGAGCCCAGCTGGATCAGGGCAAGCAGTGCCAGGAGGAGGTGGCAGAGCCACAAGTCTTCTCCAGCCACCAGTGTCCACCCCTCAGCTGCCAGGATGCTGTGGCTGTGCCAACTGGGAACAGCCCGTGCCTGGTGGAGGAGAAGGTCCCCAGGAGGCCAAGGAGGTTCACTGGTCTCCAGGAGGCTGCCCGGAGAAGAGCACCAAGAAGCAGGCAGGCATTTCCAGTGACAGGAGAGATGTTCTGAGATCCATTAGTGTAAATAAATTAGGATTTCCCCGAAGAGCTGAGTTTTCCTGCTGTTCTAGATTTGAGCAGGCTAGGGCTCCTTTATTGCCAGAAACTGGCACAGTGCAGGGGAACGGGATTGAGGACGGGAATGCTGTGGATAGGTGGATGTATTGGTTGTTGCTGACCATGGCTTGCCCTCTTCATGGACTGTATGCTTTCAGCTGCCACAGAGACGGCCTGGCAGTGGTTCTTTTAGTCCCCCTTTCCATGCTGGGCTTTTCCCTGGATGAAGAAGCTCAGGCACCTGGAACACTCCGGTGACACATGCCCAGCTATTTCAGCCCGTTGCTGCAATGGGGCTGGTGAAATGATCTTGCATTGGTTCCATTGCCTTCCAAAGAAAAGTGTAATTTCCTTGGCAGAGGGGCTGGGGCTGGCCTGGGCTGGAGCTCACTGGGCACAGCTGGGGAAACCCCAGCAAATGCTGGGCTCAGGCAGTGCCCTTGCTCTGGGAATGCTTCACTGCTCTGGGCTGAGCTCCCATTTTCACTTGCAGGCTTTTGCAGCCATGAGCACCTTCAGGGCAGCTCTGGATCTGCTGATCCCTTAGGCGAGCTGGGCTGACATCACAAAGGGGGTGACACAGGGCTGTGACATCACAAAACGGGTGACACTGGTTTGAGGTAGGGTTGTGATGTCACAAAGTGTGTGACACTGGTTTGAGGCAGGGCTGTGACATCACAAAGTGGGAGACACAGGTGTCAGGCAGGTCTGTGATGTCACAAAGGGGGTGACACTTGTTTGAGGCCGGGCTGTGATGTCACAAAACGGGTGACACTGGTTTGAGACAGGGCTGTGACATCACAAAGGGCGTGACACTTGTTTGATACGGAGCTTTGACATCACAAAACAGGTGACATTGTTTTGACGTAGGGTTGTGATGTCACAAAGGGGGGTGACACAGGCAGGAGACAGGGCTGTGACATCACATAGGGGGTGACACTGGCGTGAGGCTGGTCTGTGACATCACAAAGGGCGAGACACTGGTGTGAGGCAGGGCTGTGACATCACAAAACGGGTGACACCTGTTTTAGGCAGGGTTGTGACGTCACAAAGGGAGTGCCACAGGTGTGAGACAGGGCTGTGATGTCACAGGGCTGCACTGGCCCATGGCACTGTGACCTCACAGTGCCCTGGCTAGCTATATAAGCCGGGCCAGCAGCCACAGCTGCCGGTGCAGTTGCGATGGACCTTTTCGTAGCCATGAGCGACGTCAGCGTCCTGATGGTGACTGCACTTGTCCTGCTGCTGGCCACCGTGGCTGCCTGGTGGGCCCTTGGCCACCGGACACCACAGAGGCAGGAAGGGGACAAACAGAAGATGAGAAAGCGCCCCGGGGTCCATGCCAGGGGAGCACGGAAGAGCCGAGGAGCCCCTGTGGCTCCCAGGCCCTCCAGAGCTCGGCTGACCCCTCCAGAGCGTCCAGATGCTCCCTTGAGCCCCCTGAGCAGCCCCTGCAGCTGTGGCCCCTGTGTGACTGTGGCCAAGGAGCTGCAGGAGCTGATGCTGCTGCTTTGGGCTCACCACGGCACATCTGCAGCGCTCTACGCTGGGATGTGGCAGGCGCTGCGGGCACGGCTGAAGGAGCTGCTCAAGCGAGGCCACCTGGCCTGCTGTGCCTCAGCCAGCTGCTCCAGGCGCCTCCGTCCCTGCAAGAGGCCGCTCCCAGCGACAATGGCCATCCCTGGGAGAGCCTGCAGACCTTCAAGGATGGCCTTCCGCCTGAGATCCTCCGTCCATCGAGGAACATCACGCCGTCAGAGAGCCACCGTCATTCCAGGAGCCTCCACTGCCTCTGACGGCCTCCCACCCTCCAAGACCCTCGCTGCTCCTGACCGCTTCCCTCCTTCCAACAGCCTTCCTCCCTCGGAGAACCTCCCTGTAGTTGAGACCCCAGGTCCCTCAGAGATCCTCCCCACTGTTGAGACCCCAAGTCCCTTGGAGATCCTCCCCACAGCCACCGTTCCCTCAGGCAGCCCTCAGCCCTTGAAGATCCTCGCCCTTCAAAGCTGCTTCCTTCCCACCGAGTTCCTGCCTCCCTCTCAGAGCATCGCTCCTGGAAGCCTGCCTGCCTCTTACAGTGTCACTCCTGCCAGCCTGCAGCTCTCCCAGAGTGTCACTCCTGCCAGCCTGCCTCCCTCCCAGGAGCTCAGCAATCCCTGCCAGCCTGCAGACACTGAGGACCTCCTAGACAGCTCTCCCTGCTCCCTTGCAGTCATGGATTGCAAGGACGTGGGCACATCCCTGAGCATGGCCGGGGCCAGGGAAAGCCCGGAAGCTGAAATGGGAGCCCAGCTGGATGAGGGCAAGCAGTGCCAGGAGCAGGTGGCAGAGCCACAAGACTTCTCCAGCCACCAGTGTCCACCCCTCAGCTGCCCGGATGCTGTGGCTGTGCCAGCTGTGAACAGCCCATGCCTGGTGGAGGAGAAGGTCCCCAGGAGGCCAAGGAGGTTCACTGGTCTCCAGGAGGCTGCCCCGAGAAGAGCACCAGGAAGCAGGCAGGCTTTTTCCATCACCGGAGACAGGTTCTGAGGTCGTTTAGTGTAAATAAATTAGGATTTCCCCAATGAGCTGAGTGTTCTTATTCTTCTCGATTTGACTGGGCTAAGGCTTATATCTTCCCAGGAACTGGCACAGTGTTTGTTTTATATTCAGGAAGGTAATGCTGTGGATAACAGGTGGATGGTTTGGTTGTTGCTGACCAGGGCTTGCCCTTCTCAAGGGCTCTGCCCTTTCAGCTGCAGCAGACATGGCCTGGCAGTGGTTCTTTTCGTCCCCCTTTTCCATGCTGGGCTTTTTCTGCATGAAGAAGCTCAGAGATCTGTCACACTCCGGTAACACATCCCCATCTTGTCCAGCCCCTTGCTGCAATGGGTTTTGTGAAAATATCTTGCCTTAGTTCCATTGGCTTCCAAAGAAAAGTGCAATTGGCTTGGCAGAGGGGCTGGGCCTTGCCTGGGTTGGAGCTCACTGGGCACAGTGGGGGAAACCCCAGCAAGTCCTTTGCTCAGCCAACAAGAAAACTCCTTTGCTTGTTCCCAGTTGTGGGTTCTCATGGTGACAAGCAGCTGCATCAGACAACTTCTTCCCTAAAGAGATTACAGAACACTTTTCCTCCTCTCCTGTGCCACTGCAAACTGCTTTCAGAACCCTGCCACAACCAAGCGCAAGGCCACCTGCCAGCTTTGGAATTTTTCAGGACTCTGACTCCATGCTTCTATTCATTTCACAGTCTCTGATTTTACCTTGTGTGTCTCCTGCTGAGCTCTGGCTTTTGACTTGAGTTTCTGAGCTGGGGGTGATAATTACCCCTTTTGTGAAGATCTGTGAGCAGTGACTGCCAATTCACCAAGTGCCATGACATGTTTTGTCCAGGAGAAAAAGGTCCATTTTCCCAAAGGTTTTGTTTTCACAAAGGAAACATTTTCAACAGCTTGGAACATCCTGGGATAGCTGAAGGTGTCCCTGCTCATGGCAAGGGGTGTAACTGGCTGAGTTTAAAGGTCTCTTTCAACCCAAACCATTTTGGGATTTTGTGTTCTGCCCCTATAGCTGCCAGTGCCAAATCCACCTGTTGATGGATAAATGAATTCCTGGCAACCACCAACACAAAAGGAGGGAAAACAGCTTCATAAGAGGGAGCAGTAGAGGCTCGGGTGGGAAATGGGGACATCAAGGGTTCCTTACTGCACAAGCCCTTTTCCTGGATTAATGCCGTTGTCCATTCCGGGTGGATTCACACCCCAGCATTTTGTCAGGGAGTGAATAAAATACTGAGGTCAGATAATTGCTGGTTCCCTGTGGATGCAGTGTCCTGGTGGGGTCACATCACTGCCACCACAGCTCATCCAGCGCTGACCTGGTCAGTGACATGTCCCAGGCCAGTAATACCCATGGTGCTTATAGGGACTCAATTTGGGGTGGGTTCCAGCCAGAGAAATGGTTTGAAAGCTGCTCCCCCTCATTTTCTTGTAAGTGGGCTATGTAACAAAATGGATTTCTAGAGCAGTAAATTGTAATTTAGTGCTTATTATAATATTCATTAAGAGCTGCTGTCTGCTGTAGTGTTACACCAAATACTAATTATTAGAAATTAAGGTGACAGGAGGGAATAATATTCTGAATTGTGTAAGTGGGAGTAATAAGAGCCCAGGAGGGATAAGCAGACAAAGCAGCAGGAGAATTTCCTTTCTACAGGGAAATGAGAGGTAATGAAATCCCCAGGAGCAGGGATCACCAGGAGGCACAGCTGCCTGAGAATCAGAGCTACAAAGACACCAAGCAGAGGAGGCACAGCTGTGGGACCATTGGGTTCAAAGTGCTCAGTTTTGGGGCATCACAACCTGGCAGGATCCCTCCAGTTGATTGACCTCCAAAGGTTCCATCTTACCTCAATGCTGTTTTTCTAGTCTGTTTTCTTGGGTTTTTTTGCTTTTTAATTCCTCTTCAAGCTGAAATTAAATTTCTGTGATATTTTTGTAGCAAGCTGGCCTAGTGAAATGTGTCTCTGCCCATGGCAGGGAATTGATGATCTTTAAGGTCCCTTCCAACCCAAACCCAACTGCAGCAGGAGTCAGATGGAGGCAAGGCAGGATGAACAGCCAGGAAAGCAGCCAAAGCCATGCCAGGCTGTGTGAGTGACATAGTTTTTCCAGTCCCTAACAAAGGGGAATCATAAGCTTAATCCTTTATTGTTGTCCACACCAAGCACAGCTTTCTCCAAGGCTTGCCTTCAGCAGAACCTCTTTAACCACATTCCCTCCTTCCTATGGTTTAATTAGGGGGGAAAATCTTACATGTGAAAGTGATTCCTTTGTTGCCAAATGTTTCCAGGTTTTTCCTTTTCTTCTCCTTGAGTAGGAAAAAGCCATTTACCATGTTCTTTTCTAAAGCAATTTCCAGGGAGGTCCAGCAAATACAGCCAGGAGCCATCAGCAGCCAAGCCCTGACTAAGCTTCATCGCTTGAGTAAATCAGTGTTTTGCCACTAATGGGAGCTGAATGCCCATTTTCTGTGCCCCATTTATTTTATTGCCAGGGCTGGGGGGCAGGGGAGGCAGCAGTGGGACATCTCTCCAGAAATCCTGCTGAGGACTCAGAGTGTTTACTCCCATCCCGTTTTACAGTGTGTGATGTGCAAACACATTAGGGAAGAGCTGCTGCACTCACCAGCTGGAATAACTCACAGTGCCTGGCTCTCTGTCAATCTGTATTATTTTTTATTTGGAGGTTCCACAGGGTTGTTTCAGGATGGGGTATGCTCTTGCTCAGTTTGTGCCAGCTGAAATCCCTGTGGAAGAAAAAATTTTTGCTGTATCAGGGTTTTTTTTCATTATTAGACTAAAAAGTTAACATATTTTCCTTGCCCTGTTGGTGGGATGGGGACAGGGATGGGAGCCCTGAGCCACCACAGGATGGCAAAAAGGCAGGAGCTGACCCAGCACCAGCTTGAGGTGAAGCAATTAAAGTGTGTGGCTGCCACCAGCATTTCCTGTCTGTAATTAAAGCTTTTAATGAGAAGGCATATGGTAACCCCCTCCTCCCCCCACCCCGGCATTTTGCCAGGTGTGGGTTTATTAACGGCTGCTAATTACATCGTTATTCAGCGTCTAAGTCAAGGAGGGCTGCACTCCCCGACCCTGAGTGCTCCAACTGCCTGTGAATGCTGCCAAAAATGTCTTAATTTAAATATTCTGTTCTCCTCTTATAGAGGGGACTGAAGCCCCTGGGTGTGCAGTGTTTTGGAGACACCAGCACCCCCGGGACACAGAGGCTGCCCCTTCCCCACTTCACCTGACCCTCTCTCCATGCACAGGGGCTGCAAATCCAGCTGCACGCCCTCCTCCTCGCAGCCAGAACATGCTTTTATTCCCAGGGGTGAGTTTTGCTGAAAGCCTGACAGTCCCAGGAGCTGTAAATGGGCTCAAAAGCATTCCCTGTTTGATGGAGTATCCAGCTGCCAGTCCATCCCCAGCCCCTAGGAGCTTCTGCATGTCCCAGACCAGGAGGGCATTATCCTGGTAGGAAAATCAGTGCCTTTGTTCCCCTCAGACCTCAGCTCTGCTGCCACGGTGTTCATTGGACCAAGTGCTCAACAGTGAGGCTGCTTCTCCCGCAAAATGCTCTTGGAAATATTTTACCAACAGCTGGTTACTGTTTTCACACTGGGTGTTATGAAGTACCTTGCTCCCAGCCTGGGGCTCTGAATATTCTGGCCCCGTGCAAGTATTGGGAGAAAATGAGCATTAAAATCATCCATGTGGAAGTTCTCCCCCTCCTTTCCAAGCCAGTCCCAGGTCCTGCTCCTGCAGCAGCCTGGTGCCACCCTGTCTGTGCCTGCCTTGTCACCAAAGGGACCTGTGCCTTGGCCATGGACATGCTGGATCTGCCTCTGAGAGGGATGGGAGCCTGGGGACAACAGGAGAAAGATGGATGGAGAGGCCACTGGGGATGGAGTCAGGACATTTTGAGCTGCTCACGAGGGCACACAAACACATGGACATGATCTGGAGTTGGGAATGCCCCACCAATACCATTGGATCCAGCAGCTGTGGATGTGGCACTTGAGGACATGGTGAGTGGTGGCTGTGGCAGCACTGGGGGAACTGCTGGCCTCTATGCTTAGAGGGTTTTTCCAACCCAAAGCATTCCATGATTTCATCAGCTGCCACATGCCTCAGGTTGATGCCTGAGGGCACTGCTTCTGCACCACCCTCTGGAGCATCAGGATATATTTACTATTTAATGTGAAATAGTTAATTGTGGTGACTGGAGTGCCAGGAGTGCATGTGGCAGGATGGCACTTCTGGGAGCAGGTGGGAAGGGACTTTCACAGGAGGGCCTGAGGCCAGCGTGGGTTGATTTCCACACCAGGAGGGTGGGATGGTCAGTCTCAGATTTAACTGTGGACACATTTCCCTGGCTGGTGACACAGCAGCACATCAAAATCCCAAGGGTCAGGGAGTGGCTCAGGCACAGTACAGCTGTCATGCCCAACATTTCCCACTCACCCCTCCAGCTGGGAAGGATGTACTGGGGAGAACCCTGGCCTGGTGGTGAAATTTCTCTCTGGCTGGAAGAGGAGAAACATGTGAAAGTGGAAATAATCCCTTTTAAAAGGGAAAATACATTGTTGGGATATATAAACTTGGCAGGATCTAGCTTTCTGCCAATCTCTGTGTGGTCACTCCTGGCTTGAAATGTCCAGGACAAATACCTCCTATTTATTAAGGATAAAACAACAGATTCATCTGAGGAGATGCCATAATTTTTGGTGTCCAGGAAAGTTACACTGAGTAGGAAAAACAGACCAAGCTCCTGTGGAGCTGAGCCTGGGCTGCTGGTGCCCTCTGCTGCTAACACTACTCACATGTTATTCTTTTCTATTCAGGAAAGAAAGAATTCCAAACTGTGTTTTATGTTTTTAATACATTTTTTATTGCAGTCACCTCTACATGATTCACAGGGTTAATGCCTTTTAAACCTCTATGCTAGTAAAGTAGAAATTAATATTGATATTTAATGATAGGACTAAACAGGAAATAAAAAAAATGCAGTGGAAAGATGCACAGACTGTCAGGGATTTTCAATTAAGTACAGAAAGAATAAGTTTAATGAAGACACTTAAAAGAGCTTATCAGTCTTTGTAACACTTTTACAGGAAAATCTGAATAAACATTAATAAAAGGAACTTTCCTATTTAGTAGAAAAAACACACTGGGCAACAAAAATAAAACCAACCAAACATATACATATATAAAGCAACATAAGGTGAAGTAGGACAAAGTGATGGAATTGCTCATTTCCTCCAGTGGCTTCTGCTCTGTGGAGCAGCAGCTCCATGCTGAGAAACACAAGCACAGGTGGAGTGGTGAGGAACCCTGAGATTCCAGAAATTCGGCTGAAATCGGGTTTGATTCCAACAGGTCTCACCAGAGCCTTGTCAACAGCATCACTGTGTCATCCTTCTCCATGCACTTCCTCCTTGTTGGCTTTCCAAACAGTGAAAGGCACCGTAGCCAGGGCCAGGCAGCTCATTGGGAACTGGCAAAGTCCCCATGTCCTTGCTGACCCCATTACCTGCACAGCCTCAGGCTGGAAACACACATTTCTACAAGTCTTAATGAGGCTTCGTTTTAAAAAACCTTAAAAACGGGCAAGTGTTATGCTGTGCTCAAATGTAACACTCAGCAGCCAGGAAAGGACCTCCACAGCACGGTTATCCAACCCAAAATTTATTCAAAGTTAACAATCTGAGCTACATTTTACAGGCTTTTCTCCCCCTCCTGCCCTAGGGAGGTGCAATGCAGCACAGTTCAACAGCTTTTAGTCCAGATCCTGACAGGATGAGGGCAGCAAGGGAAAGCTAAGCCTCTGTAACTTCAAGCAAGCTCTCTGTATGACTTCTGTTACCTTTCAGAACTTCCATTACACTAACTGATCATGCTGCTTCATCTTTTTGCTCTTCTCCTCAACATCTTTCAGCACATCCTGCAGTTTCTTAGAGCTCTGCGTCAGGAGGGCAAAGCTCTCCTTGAAGTTGCCTGCCCCGTGCTCCCTGCAGATATTCTCAAGCCCATCAAAGCACTGCAAAATCTTCTCCAGCTCGGCCCTGACAACTTTCTGCTCCTCCAGCTCTGCTCGCAGCGCCTGCTCCGCGGCCGCCTCGGCCCTGCACTGCTGCTGCAGCTGCTGCAGCTCATCCTGCAGCGCCTGGAACTCCTCCTTGCTGTAGCGATACTCCTCCTGCACCCTGTCCTCCGGCAGCAGCACGTTCTCAGGGATGTTCAGCACCAGCTGCAGCAGCATTTCTTCCATTTTAGCGAACAGCTTATCGAAGTGCTCCTTCATGAAGAGCAGGAATTTCTCGGTGCATTTCCGGATCTGGGAAGGGCTGATTTTGCAGCCGGGAATGCCGTCCAGCTTCTTCAGCATCACGCCCTCCACCACCAGCATCATTTCGAAGAGGTAGTCCTGGAAGGCGATGTAGACGCGCAGCATGCAGGTCTGAGGGGTGAACCCGAAGAACTGCGTCTCGTAGGCCATGGGATTCACCGACATGGCAGCGGGGGGGTCGGGGCGGCCGGGCCGTGAGGGGAAGCGGGTCTCACAGGGCTGCCCGGCGTTACCCGAGGCAGCAGGGCCGCTCCTCCCGCCGGGGTTCGCGGGCCGAGCGCGGTGCCCGGTGCCGGTGCCCAAAGACAGAGCCACAGCTCAGCCGTGCCGCCGCCACCGCCGCTTTCCCGCCTCGCTCGAGCGCCTCAGGGCACCCCCTCCTGCAGCCAATCAGCGCCAGCCAGAGCACCCGCGCCGCCCAATCACCGAGCGCTGTGGGCGGGCCAAGAGCAGGGAGCGCACGGCCGCGCGCTGGCGGCTTAGCCAATGAGAGCGCGGAGCGGTGGGCGGACGCTGCAGTGCGGCCAATAGGAGCGCGGAGAGGCGTCAGCGAGCGGCACACTAGGCCAATGAGAGGGCAGAGTGGTAGGAGGGCGCTGCGGCTTGACCAATGGGAGCGCGGTGCGTCAGGCGGGCGCGGCGCCGGGCGGGGCGGGGCGGGCGGTGCCGCCAAGATGGCGTACCAGACGTTCCGGCAGGAGTACCTGCAGGTGCCGCCCGTGACCCGGGCCTACACCACCGCCTGCGTCCTTACCACCGCCGCCGTGGTCAGTGCGCGCCCGCCGCCCCGCCCGGGCGCCAGCGCCGCCTGACGGGGCCGAGGGGCGCGGGGCGGGGAGGGTGATCCGGGGGGCTGCCCGGGAGGGAGTCGTGAGGGGGATTGGGAGCGGGGCGGGCGCGGGAGCCGTGGAAGGGGAGCTCTCGGGCACCGACACCGCCCAGAGCCGGGTGTGGAGCCCTGAGGGCCCCGTGAGCGAGGGGATCCCCGAAACCGGCCCGGGGAGGTGCAAAGTGCGAATAAATACCAGCAACGCCAGCGGGTTGTGTCGAGGCTCCCACTTGCCAGAAAGCTCGCAGTGCTGATTGAGGACTTGTTGGGCTCTCTTTGGCACACAGGAAGGGGTTACTGGTTTGGGCGTGTATCTTTTCTTTTTTTTTTTTCCTTCTTGTATAGATCCCATCAAAATGTTTTCTTTCTTTTTCAGCAATTAGAACTTATCACGCCCTTCCAGCTGTATTTCAACCCTGAGTTAATATTTAAGCACTTTCAAGTAAGTGGTTTCTGAAGCACGGGGAGGTTTTGAAGTGTGCTGTAGAGTTTGTAAGTGCTCGTCTTCTCAAAACTTAGTGCAACAACTTTTTGTATTGAAAATATACTTTTTAAAAGCTACTGAAGCCAGAGTGCAGACCACTGTACCTTAAAATAGGCCTTAGTTTCGTTTTCTGTAAATGAGCTTTCGGTTTCACTGTTACTTGCTTATCTGTTTAGACAATAAAAATAAGCTGTCGTGCTTAAAGTCCTTGTATTTGTCTTATTTCCAGATATGGAGGTTAATCACAAACTACTTATTCTTTGGACCGGTTGGCTTTAATTTTTTATTTAACATGATCTTTTTGTATCCTTCACCAAGTTGGGTTGGTTCCCTTGGCAAGCAGAGCTCCAGAGTGCAGGAATGTTGCTGTACCTGCACACAGAAAAGGTTGAGATCCTGGGAATTCAGCAATGCCAACTTTGCTGGTGTCATGAAAGGGCTTCAATGGGTCCTCCTTAAGTAGTCAAGAATTTTGCCAGTTACTTTTGTGGCGTCAAGAATTTGTACAAATTTGATCCTTCAGGTTGGTGCTGAGCTGGTGCAGAAAATTCCAGGTAATGTTTTTATCTCCTGGGTCATCTCTGCTGAAGTATCCAGAGAAACCCAATTGATGCAGTAAATTGATAAAAAAAACTTTTTAGCTGATTTGAAGTAGAATTGAGTTATTTTCTGCTTGGATCTGTCTTCAAACTCTTTTGCAATGGAATTTTCCTGACCTGTGGCCTCAGATACCGGTACTGCCGCATGCTCGAGGAAGGCTCTTTCCGGGGTCGGACGGCAGATTTTGTATTTATGTTCCTTTTTGGAGGACTTTTAATGACTGTATCCTTTCTGTTTTAATTCCAAACTCCTTCGGTAGAGCTAAAGATGTGTGAATGATTATTGAAACTGTGTTGTTACTGTTACCTTAATATAGTTTGTTGCACAAGGAGTACTGATATTTGTTGTGGTGGTTTTACATACTTTGGGATTATTATTGGTTTTTCAGGTTTTTTCTGCTTGATCATAGAAATGAGGTTATCAGGGGGCTGCTCAAGTGTGGGATCATGCTCAGGTTGTCTGTGAAGAATTAATTTATACTTTAATAAGATTATTCATGCTGTAGGTACCCCAAATGTGCTGCAGCTGTTGGATTTGATGGACAGTAGTTTGGTGTACTTGAACCTGGGAAAATGAAGTTACC
Organism: Lichenostomus cassidix; assembly: GCF_008360975.1. NCBI lineage: Eukaryota > Metazoa > Chordata > Aves > Passeriformes > Meliphagidae > Lichenostomus > Lichenostomus cassidix. The sequence goes on from NC_139499.1 coordinate 4,020,907, forward strand.
AGCTGTATGGAAAACATGGGATTACAAATTAAACTGTGGAATTCCTGACCTCACAGCTCTTTCCTTAACAACCCATGCCAGCTTTTTGGGCTGTTTGTGAACTTGGTGTTCCTGGGCCAGGCATTCACCATCATGCTGGTGTACGTCTGGAGCCGCAGGAATCCCTACGTCCGCATGAACTTCTTCGGTCTCCTCATCTTCCAAGCCCCTTTTCTGCCCTGGGTATTGATGGGCTTTTCACTGCTCCTGGGGAACTCCATCATTGTGGATCTCCTGGGTGAGCAGTGGCAACAATCACAAGGATCTGTTCCTCCTCATGTTTGATATGAAACAGAAAATGTGGACAAATCCAAGGGCTAAATGCCCTAATGCTTGGTATTAGTTGTTCTAGTATATTTATACCAGGCTTTTCTGATTTCTGTCCATTGTAGAATGTTTTGTGCTGTAATAAGGATGGAAGGAGTTTCTGATGTTTTGGCTGTTTATTGCTTGGAATTTGCCCTGATGGATCATCTGACTGTGGCATCAGTCTACTAAAATAAAATAGTTTATATTACTATTTTATCAACTCTAATAGAGACAAAACATCAGTATTTTTAATAATGATGAGCAGTTTTCCCTGTATTAATGTCCAGTAATGTAAATTAAGCTTTTTACCTGCTGCTAGCTTGCTTCCTTAGGGTTTTTATTTCTGTATCTTTGTATTTTCTGTAAAAGAACCAATGTGTGTTGTTTTCCTGAAAACTCTAGTGTAAAGCATTTGAGAGTTGTAAAGGAAAAGTATCAAAAAATCACCATTTGGCTTTTGTTTCCATACCAGGCATTGCTGTTGGGCATATATATTTTTTCTTAGAGGATGTCTTTCCCAATCAGCCTGGCGGTGGGAGGCTGCTGAGAACACCGTCTGTCCTGTGAGTATTGGTGCCTGCTTTGGAACAGACATGGGAAAAGTGCTTGTTTGGAAAATTGTTTGTAGTCCAGTCACATCAGCTCCTGGTGAATTGGGCAGAGACAGAATTGGGGGCTGCCTGTACTTGTGTTTTTTACTGAAATCATGTTTGTAAACAAGAATGTGTGTAAGTGGGAACTAATTTATTTGGGAGAAGAGCTAAAGGATTTTACCTGTTGTCTTTTTGGTAACATTTGGCAGGCTTTGCTGACAGCTTTTTTTGGTATAAGGTACCTAATGTTTTTTTCTTCTGTAAGTCATCCTCACTTAACAATTTGGGGAAAAAATACCCTCAGTGTTTATAGTATTGAGTGCTGCTGCTCCCACTCAGTTCCCTCTTGTGTGGAGGTTCTAATCCTGTGTGGTGCTCTCCCAGAACAGCTCTGATGATTGTTTTTCATGGAATCATAGAATATCCTGAAGATACTTGTCATAGAATACTTACCATAAATAATACTTATCATAAATAGCAGAAGCTGAACCTCTTCAATCTTGATTTGAGATCTCGTTCCTGGTAGCTCTGAACTGGAGAGCAAGAGTGACTTGGGCATAAATCCCACTCCCTGGGCAGGCTGTTCCACGTTCACCATGTAAGCAGTTTTGATCTTCTTGTGAAACATGTATTCTAAAAGATAACAATCCTCTGTGTTTTCCAGGAAGGCAATATTTGACACGCCGGAGGATGACCCCAATTACAACCCCTTGCCAGAGGAGCGGCCAGGGGGATTTGCCTGGGGAGAGGGGCAGCGCCTCGGGGGATAATCAGAGCCTGTGCCAAAGCCCACCCACCCCTGGGAGAGACTGGCCTGGATCCAGTCCCACGTGGGGACTCTCCTTCCCCAGGGCAGAGAGGACTCTCTGACAGCTCTATGGTTTGGAATACAAGCACTTTATGAAATGGCAGTCTCATCCAAGACACTCCCAGCATCTTTCCCAATCAGGGAGTTCATTGTGCTGGACATAATCTAAATCCAGTGGAGCCAAAAATTTAAAACTGGAAACCATTTCCTGTTAACTTCAGTTAACAAGGCCACAAGTACTTGTTTCAAGTGATTTCTAAAGCATTTTTTTCAAGTTATTTGATACATGAAACTCTGTGGGAAACTTTACAGGGGACAAACCCAACTTTTTGGGTTTTGACTCATTTTTTTATTCTTGGTTAAAACAACTACAAGATGATTGAAAAGCTGTGTCACTATATCAATGGCAAAAGGTTTTTTTAATCTGAGGTGCTGCTGTCTCCAGTCGTCTTTGAATTGCAAGGAATACATCGTTTACCATCATGCAGCTTCTCACTCTGCCAGTTGGGTTTCTGGAATATTCTGCAGGCCATGGCTACGTTTTGGTGTTTTTTTCCCCAAGGATTGTGTGTTCAGCTGCCCAGTTTTGAGTCTGACTGGTGGTTAAATAGGTGTGTCTGCAAAATCCATCCCCATGTGCCCACTGCTGTCACTGAATGACCAGCAGCACTAGGGAAGGAAACTTGTCTGGAGTCAGGACTCAGAATGATGGCGAGTTGAATAAAATGTCTTGTGGATCCTTTTTGGTTAATCCTCTGTATCATCCTGTAGTCTTGAGGCAGCAGGTGAAAAAGCAGAGGCTGGAAAAAGCACATCCTGGAAGAGACAGGGATAAGTGAAGCTTTTTCCACAAGTGTCTCAGAGCTATGAGGCAACAGCATTGTCTGCTCAGGGTGTGAAATCCATGGTCTGTGGGTGAAGTTTGTTGTGGGAGGGCTGTGTCCAATGCAGGCCAGTGACCCTGAGTGGGATTTAGCTTAAAGATACATTGATTATAAATATCTCTGAAGAGCCACATTGGAATTTGGAGCTCAATTCAGCTCGTGATGATCAGTTGTTCCTAAATTGCTGTAGAAAGTACTGGGTATGTTTTTAGGTTTTGTGATTTTTATTGATTGTGTCATAATAGATAAAGAGAGCTAAAGCTGCATCTTCATTCTAAATTTTAGAGAATGGGCTCACCTGTGATATGTGATTATCTCATTTAAAACAATCAGATTTTGTTTTTAAAAACTGGCTATAGGTTTAAACTTTTTTAATTTATAAGTCCAGGAGAGGAATGTGTGGGGATGTCAGGGGAAATGCTTTGTCCACAAGCAGTGTGTTAAGTTCTGATAAAAGGTGTGAGATCATTTGTATCTGTTAAAGGTTATAAAAACTTCATGAAGCTTTGGGAGGTTTTACAGGTTTTTTGGTCTGTTTTTTGGGGCGGTCTTGGTTGTTTCCAGAACAGACTTTTAATACTCCTAGAGATCGAGAATTAAAGTATTTAGGACTATGTGGCTTCAGCATGGCTTATGAGACAGGAATTAGATCAAACCCGTGTTTTTTCGGGTTTTTTTTTTTGTAGTTCGGTCTTTGAGATCACCTTCGTAGCTTGTTGCTGGGACAAGTCATCAATGAGAACATGTCCCGACCCTGCCAGCAGCCGGCTGTCTGCCCTCTTTGGCTGGATTTGGGATTTTTCTGGGAGACCCCGAGGGGCGTTCAGAGCGGTGAGCGCTGCAAATGGTGCCGGCTCGGGACTACAACTCCCAGGATGCCTCGCGGCCGCGCGGTGCCATCATCACTGCGCCGGGGAGTTGCGAAGCGCGGCCCCGACGGGCCGGGACCGGACAGAGCCCCGGGACAGCGCGACAGGGGCGATGGCTCAGGACAGCGAGGGCCCTCCGGCCAAGCGGTTCAAGGCGGCTCCCCCCAGCACGCAGCCCCGGAGCGCCGCGCCGCCCGCACACGTGCAGCGCCGCTCGCTGCCCATCTCCGGTGCCCGCGGGCCGCTGCTGGCTCGGCTCCGCCGCCTCGACAGCGCCGTGCTCATCGGTGAGTGCCGCGGGCTGGGAAAGGCTGCTCAGTAACGGCTTGGGTGTAAATCTGGAATGTGGTGAGCAAGGGATGTAATGAGTTTTGTGCTTTGGCTGGTTAAGACAGCCGGGAACTTCGTTTTATGGAGAAAGCAAAAGTATTTCCTGCTCCTTTCGCCATCCACATGGAGTTCAGTCAAAGGCAGATGGCAAAACTCTCCTATTCAGAAGTGTCTCCTCAGCTACTGACTTTATTCACTGACTTTATGATGCTTTTTGCTAAATTGACTGACTTTATGATGCTTTCTGTGAGTCCAAAGTAATAAGCTTTTTGTCAGACTTACAGGAACTGAAGACATACAACTTCCCACCTGGTAGTCTAAAGACTCAGCATTTGTTGGAATTAAATTTAGAAAAAAAGCTTTCTGTCTCACTCCTATTAGTGTCACACTGCAGACACTTCACCTCCAGAAAGGCTGGAATATGTTTCTAAACCAGAGTGTGGCTGGAGAGCACCTGGGTGGAGGGAACTCTGCAGAGAAGTCGCTCAGCAGCAAGAGGAGGGCACTGGGTTCTGTCTCTGACCTGCCACTGCTTTGTGGTGGGACTTCCTTTCCCTGTCTTCAGCCTCCCCATCCTGCAACAGGGCTAAAAGTTAACATTTTTAAAAAGAGCTTGACAATGCTATAAAAGGGAGGGGAAGAAACAATTCTGTTTATGTTCCTTAGGAGAAACGGGCTCAGGGAAGACCACCCAGCTCCCTCAGTACCTGTATGAAGTAGGAATTGGCCACCCTGGCATCATTGCTGTGACCCAGCCCCGCAGGGTGGCAGCTGTCACCCTGGCTGCCAGAGTCGCCGAGGAGAAGAGGACAGAGCTGGGCAAGCTGGTAGGTTGATCTACAGATTAACTTTGGTTTAGTGCTGCAGTGGGGATGGCATCCTATCAGGCTTTAAAGGGTAGGATAATAACCAGTCACAGGGCTGATAGATTTAATTTTGTAATTAGTTTTGGGTTCCACGATATAAGAAGGATGTAAGGCTATTACAGAGTGTTCAAAGGAGTGATACTAAGATGGTGAATGGTCAGGAGGGGTCTGACCCTTCCATAATAGGAGTGGCTGAGATCACTTGGTCTGTTCAACTGGAGAAGTGGAGAGTTTGATCAAACCTCACCAAGGTCTGCAGCTTCCTCCTGAGGGACAGCTCCAATTTCTGCTCTCTGTGATCAGGGACAGGACCCAGGGAATGGCTGGAACTGTGTCAGGGGAAGTTTATGCTGGGTATGAGGAAAAGGTTGTTCCCCCAGAGGGTAGTGGGGCACTGAACAGGCTCCCCAGAGAATGGTCACAGCCCCAAGGCTGCCAGAGCTCCAGGAGCATCTGGACAATGCTCTCATGGATGCACAGGATGGAATTGTTGGGGTGTCTGTGCAGGGCCAGGGGTGGGACTGGATGATACCTGTGGGTCCCTTCCAGCTCAGGATATTCTGTGATTCTATAATTAAGTGAATGAAGAAAAATGTCCATCTAGCTGCTCAATGATGTGGTCTGTCTCTGTGCTATTTTACTTCTTGATTATTAACTGTGTTCTTCCATTTGAAAAAATACTGATTCATGGATAAAACAAAAAATATTGTGCTCTCTTCCATTGCTCCCTGTATTACAAATCATTGTCGAGGAGAGTGGAGTGCTGAATCTTGCAGGTCTGTGGGAGAAAAGTGGAGGAGAAAGACACCCTCCATAAAGTCTTTGGAGAGCACGGAATCATTTCTAGCAGGGGGAGGAAGGAAAGGAAACTTGGGAGGCATTTGTGATGAACTTCTCCTTAGGAAGAAGCCAGTTGAGAGCATCCTTTGGATGGCTTGTTAGATTTGGGAGATGAACTGTTCACAGACAGTAGATAAACTGTTCTGCTTTCCAGCACTTTCATGGAGTTCTGGTTGGCTGTGTCTGATGCAGTGACCAGAGGGCTTTGCAGTCCTTCCTTGTGGCTCGATGGCAGTGAGAAATGCCAGGCTTTGTGCTTGTGCTCCCTGTAATCCCTCTGTGATCCCTTCCCCAGGTTGGCTACACCGTGCGCTTTGACGACTGTTCGTCTGCCGAGACCAGGATCCGCTTCCTGACCGACGGCATGCTGCTCCGCGAGGCCATCGGGGACCCCCTGCTGCACAAGTACAGCGTGGTCATCCTGGACGAGGCCCACGAGAGGACCATCCACACCGATGTGCTCTTTGGGGTGGTCAAAGCTGCACAGAAGAAGCGAAAGGAACGGGGCCTGCGGCCACTGAAAGTGTGTTCATCTAGGATGGCTGCTAAGGGCAGGGTGGGGCTGGGCTCTGAGTGCTCTGAGCATCTCCTGGGGGCTTCCAAAGTGTTTGGAATTTCAGCCTGGACCAATTTTCTGTTCCTAAAAGATCCCTTTAAATCTGAATAGTTAAGGGTGTGGGCCTGAACAGCCTCTGAACAAGTTGTCTGGTCACTTCCATGTTATCTTCTTTCCACAAGAGCCCCCTGGGTGTGAGCTCTAGACTAGACCCGTGGTGCTGGGGAGGTTTTGGCACTGCTGCTGAGAGCATTCCAGGTGCAGGAGCTCTGGCTGTTGGGACAGCTGTGGGACATGCTCATTCCTGGGAAGGGCATTGCATGTGGGATGGGTGGACATGTCAGGAATTTACGGGAAAGCTCACTGGCTTTGCTGGAGGGGCCTGGCAGGGTCATTGCATGGTCTTGTTCCACACACCAGCTTATTTTACCACATCAACATATTCTGCTTGCATTAAAAAGCTGATGGTTTTAACAAGGGAGATCCCTCTCTTCTGTCCCAAACTCTGTGAGCTTTTAGCTGTTCTGAGCATGGTTGTCAGGATCCAGAAGCTGACTGCTGGCTGGTCCTGACTTGCCAGTGTGCAGCTGGCTGGAAGCTGCAGTGCTGACCCATCCTGTGCTCCTGTTGAAGGTGATCATCATGTCAGCCACGATGGACGTTGACCTGTTCTCCCAGTATTTCAATGGAGCTCCTGTCATCTATCTGGAAGGTCGGCAGCATCCCATTGAGATCTTCTACACCAAGGAGCGGCAGAGTGATTACCTGCAGGCAGCTCTGGTCTCCATCTTCCAGGTCCACCAGGTATGGGGGTCTCTCCAGGTTTGTGTCCCTCTGGGGCCAGGGATTGGCGTTTTGTGCCAGGATGTTTGACTGCCAAACACCTGGATCGTTGTGTCATTTCAATAAAACTGCGTTTAGTGCTGTGAAGTTGCTGCTGCTGCTGGGATTTTGGACCTGTGTATCCAGGCTGGAGCTGAAAGGAGACTGCTCTGCAAAGCTCTGTGGTGTCAACTCAGGCCTAAAACCTGAATGTTCCTCTCACCTGAGTTCTCTCTACCTGGATGTTGCTGGACAGTCATTTAAGGACACAGCAATTCCTCCACCCTCTTAAGACTTAATCACTCAAAATGTGACTTACCCTTCACCTCTGGTGCACCCATTGGGAATTCAGGCTGTTGCATACCTTGTACCACATGAGTGTCTTTTCTTCCTTCTTTTCCTGCTTCACTGACTTGCAGCCAGGGCCACATCTCATTACCATCTCAGTTTTTCTTCCCTATCCAAACCCTCCTAACTTGCTTTTTCCTCTGGTTCCAGGAAGCCCCTGCATGCCAGGACATCCTGGTGTTCCTGACTGGTCAGGAAGAAATTGAAGCAATGACCAAAACCTGTCGAGACGTTGCCCAGCATCTCCCTGAGGGCTGCCCACGGATGACAGTGCTGCCCCTTTATGCTTCTCTGCCCCACTCCCAACAGCTCCGTGCCTTTAAACCTACCCCTGAGGTGAGGGAATGTGAATTTGAAAGAAACATGGGGAGTTTAAGAGGTTAAAGTAGTCTGTACTGATAGTAAACAAAAGTCTCCACTGGCTTTAGGCTGAGTGGTTCCATTGTGGTGTAAGACACTGCAGCTGTGATGGTTTTAACAGATGCATCCAGTAAGTCATGTGGGATCATAAAAAGAAGGAAGGACTAGAGGGAGTGAAAAGGGCAGAGGAATTGAAATTTTCCCCATTTCATCAGAATTTTTTGTCCATATCACAAAAAAGCTACAGCAGCTAATGGGGGAAATACTAAGAAAGCTGAAAACCTGGAAATGTTTGTCAGAGCCATAAGAAAAGCAATTTGTGCTGCCTCAGGCTCTTTTGTACCTACTCAGCAGATAAATAAGAATGCAAATGTTGTGCCAGAAATGAAACCAAAATTGTTAAAAGATATATTGAGAGCAGCTGTTCTGGTGGTGCATTTTGTTGCAACTGGAGGCACATATTTTAGAAGCTGATTAGAAAGTGGAGATTACCATAGTTTATGAGAGCTGGCATAGCAAGCACAACGTATGCTCACAATGTGATGCAGGGCTTGGCCCACACTGGCCAAAAGCAGCAGAATTTCTGAGTTGCAGCTGTTCTAAGGTGGCTTTGGACTGGGATTGATTTGTCCTTCTTCCCAGGGCTGTCGCAAAGTGATTCTCTCCACCAACATCGCAGAAACCTCCATCACCATTGCAGGAATAAAATTCGTTGTGGACACAGGCATGGTCAAAGCCAAGAAGTACAGCCCTGGTGAGGAATTCTGAGCAGCAGGGCAGAGATTGGGTTTGGGCTTGTAGAAGCTCCTGGAGGCCATGAGCCCCACTGAAAGAGGGTTTCAAACATCCTCTGTGCTGTTTGAATTAATGTCCCAGGTTTGGGGTGTGGAGCAGTATCTTTATGGGGTTTTTTTGAGTGTCAGCCATGAGGGGTTAAAAATCTGTCAGAAGTGAATCTCCTCCTCATGAACACAGCATAGTTCACTGTGCTTCAGGGTGCCTGAACCAGCTGAGCTCTGAGCAGTGTTTGGGTGGCAAACCCTGGGAATTCTTACTGTTAATCCTCCATGGTTTCCAAAGCTGTGGCTTGCACAGGCACTGACTGAGGTGATACTTTTCCATGCTTTTCCAGAAACTGGCCTGGAAGTGCTGGCAGTGCAGCAGGTGTCCAAGGCCCAGGCCTGGCAGCGCACAGGGAGAGCAGGGAGACAGGAGAGTGGCATCTGCTATCGGCTCTACACAGAGGAGGACTTTGAGAAGTTTGATGAAATGACAACACCTGAGATACAGAGGTGAGGAAAGAACCATCACACTCCTTGCCTCAACTCTTTTGCAGCTGGAGCTGCGGGAAGAGCTGAGCAGCAAAACTGGATCTAGGGGCTGATGAGGTGACTTAAGAAAAATGGAAGTGTGGGGAGTAAACAGAAAAACTGGAAAATGTTTGCTCAGGATGAACAGTTGAGCACTGAGTCTCCAAACACATAAGGCTATAGTTCTCCTGACTACCCTCTAGGTCTTGGATTTGCCTCTTCCTAGGAAGTAAGGCCTCACCAGCAGCATCAGACTATTCTCTGTCAAGTTGCAGCACAGCCTGAGACTCTATCTCAGCTTATATTAAAAAAAAAAAAAAAATTAGAACTATCTCAGTTGGGTTTTTTTTGCCTATGCAGGTGTAACCTGGCCAGCGTGGTGCTTCAGCTCCTGGCCCTGAAAATTCCCAACGTGCTCACCTTTGACTTCATGTCCAAACCATCTCCTGGTAAGTGGCTCCAAAGGCAACCTTGGAAAAAGAGCAGGGAGCAGTCTTGAGTCATAAAGTGCATGAAGGTGTGCCCTGACTGCCAAGGGAAGCCAGAGTATATTGGAAAAGGTTTTTCTCCTGGATAGAGGAGGATAAACCACAGTTTGGGACCCTGATTTCTCTAAATGCAAAGTACTTGTCCCTCTGGCCAGGGGAGGGAGGCAGTGATGGAACCAGCTGATCCTTCACATCCCTCAGTGGGAGGCAGGAGGTCTCAGAGCCCAACATCCTTGTTTTGGCAGATGCTATTCAGGCAGCAATTGATCAGCTGGACCTGCTGGGAGCTGTGACACAAAAGGAAGGTCAGCTTGTCCTGACCCCCCTGGGAAAGAAAATGGCAGCCTTTCCACTGGATCCAAAATTCTCCAAGGTAAAAACTGCAGAAAAATTAACTTTTTTTATCTCATGTACTCATCTCTTTATCATTCGTGTTTCTCTTTCAAACTCCTTAAACAAGGTGTGAAATTTGGGTTGTTTGCAGCTGTACTGGTATATTTGCTGTACATTAGTGTACATAATTTACAGCCCTTGTGCTGGATTGCTTTTCATTTGCTGTTTAATTCAGAGGGACTTTTAAAAAGATAATTTCTTTCCTCTGGTACATCTGAAGGTGAACAAGGCAAATTTCCTTGCCATTTTCAGGATTGTTTAGCGGGTCCATGAAGTGTCTAGTGCTGCAGTTGGTTTCAGTTTCTGTATTTGTACTGTTTATGCACTGGCCAGTCTCAGGAAGAAGCCTGGCAAGTGCTTGGTGGGCCCATAGGAGGATTTTCAGCTGTCCCTAAGCACTGATGTTTATGAGACTGTCTTAAGCAATGTTTGGTCAAGTTTCTGGGCTGCCACGGAGCAGAAAGGTCTGCCCAGCTGAAGTGTGTTTGGTTGACCAAAGATGAGTTTTGTTGTGTCTTTGCAGGCCATCCTCGTGTCCCCGAAGTTCCACTGTGCAGAGGAGATCCTGACCATCGTGTCACTGTTATCAGTGGACAGTGTCCTCCACAACCCCCCTGCCCAGAGGGACGAGGTGCAGGCTGTCAGGAAAAAATTCATCTCCAGTGAGGGGGACCATCTGACCCTGCTCAACGTGTACAGAGCCTACAAGAATGTCAATGGGCACAAGGTGGGATGAGCTGAGGCTGCCAGTGCTGTCTGGGCTCATGGGGTGAGGAGTTTTTAGCAGAGAGCAGAATGACACCTACATCCTCCATGGCTGGTGCCACAGGCATCCCCCAAAGCAGGGAGAAGAGAGGGCTCCTCCTTTACAGCTGGGGAATTGGAGGAAGTTTAGCTGACAAAGGTTTCTACAGGAAGCTCTAGTAAAGCTGCTCATCAAAACTTTGTGGGGCCAGTTCTGTAATCACAGCCAGGTCTCTTCTTTCCCTGGTTCCAGTTGGAAACAGGAAGGAGTAGAAGAATTTTGAGACTTGATAATAAATACCTGGACGTGCTCTGTGACACGATTTATTGCAAAAATACTGAGCATATTTAAAAGCAGATTTGGATTTATCCTACCCTATCAACCCCTTAGATTGATTTGTGGATCTGTTTATCCCATTCCTTGCAGCATCTGTCATTCTTACCTAATTTGTTTTCACCACCTGTGGGATGGCACCTGCTGTTTTGCAGCACTTGGTGGCCTTGCAGAGCAGCTCTGAGTGGGAAGAGAACCACCACATGTTTCTTAGCACTGTGGGAGAGAATCTAGACAGAGGGGAGTTAATGGGGGGTAAAAATAGGACCAGGAAGGGGGTCAGCACCTTTTCTCTGAGGCAGATTGTAGGGGTGATTTTGCTTTTCATGGTATCCAAAGGCTGTCATGCCCCTGGGATGAAGAAATGTCCCCTTCTAACTCCTGGTGTCTCTGTTGCAGGGATGGTGCAGAGAGAACTTTATCAACGGCAGGAACATGAAGCTGATGGCAGAAGTCAGAGCTCAGCTCAGGGACATTTGTGTAAAGGTAACTTGCTGCCATATTCTATTTCTCTGTTTCACCTGTTTGGTATTTTCCCAAACTGATGTCACTGTGCCCCAAGTCCCAGGAGTGACAAAATTGTGGGGTTGCTTTCAGTCTCCCATATGGAGGCTGGGTAAAATTCCTGACTATGCAGTTGCATTCCAGCATCTTAAAGCTGCAGGGCTTAGTGAGTCAAGGAGAAATGGGAACCTCTGAGGAGGCTTCTCAGGGGGAGGACAGGTTTTCCTAAGGATTGTTCCAGAACTAATGATCTAGTGCAGGTGGAACTGTGCTGTGTGTGCCACAGAGTGCTGTCAGCCTCGGCAGCCCGTGCTGGCTGGTTTCTTCATGGAGTCAGGAATTCACTGTGACAGCAGCCTCCCATCAGTGCTCTTTCTGCTGGGCATAGCATGGGAGCTGCTGCTCAACCTCTGGCGGTCTGTAGTGACATGGGAGCCACCCTCTGGGGTATCATTTGTGAATGGTGGTTAGCCTAAAACTCACTTCCAGAAGTAGAGTGCCGATCCATTTTGTTGGCTCTTAGGCTGGATTAGCCTAGCAGCCACCCGAGCTGAATTCCCAGTGGTCCCCAGGTGTTCTGATGCAGGAAAATCCCCCAGGATTTCTGACACAGCCTGCTGAAAGAGGGCTGTATCCCCATGAGGGTGCACATACTCATTGCTCATCTCCTGTCTCCCAGCTGTCGATGCCACTCGACTCCTCCCGCGGGGACACGGCGAGCGTCCGGCGCTGCCTGGCTCACAGCCTGTTCATGAACGCGGCCGAGCTGCGGCCTGACGGCACCTACAGCACCGTGGACTCTCACCAGGTGGTGGCCATCCACCCCTCCTCCGTGCTGTTCCAGTGCAAGCCAGCCTGTGTGGTGTACAACGGGCTGCTGCGCACCAACAAGTGCTACATGCGCGACCTGTGCGTGGTGGATGCAGAGTGGCTGCTCGAGGCTGCGCCCGAGTATTTCCGCAGGAAGCTCCGGACAGCCAGGAACTGACCCCAGGTTCACCTTCAAGCTGGTTCAGCTTCACCTTAAAAGACATATTTTTTAATTTTTTTTTTTAATGAACATATGTATAGCAGGTTTTATATAGGCAGGATGATTTAAGTGTGTTTAAGGAAGGGGATGGGTATTTATTTAGGATGGATTTATATTTTTTTTCCCAGAATAAAGGAGCCATGGTGAAAATCCAAATCCTGTGTGTTGTTTTGTGAGGCACAGAGCTAATGACCATGGGACAGTCAAGGACCAGGCCTGGTGTTCTCAGTTCTCATGAGAGTGTGTTTGCTGTCAGCAGTGTGGGCTTAAGATGTGAAGGTGGAGCAGGGAATCTGTGCTTCGTTTGCAGAATGAACTCTGTGCATGTGCAATGCCAGATACCTGGGTGGAGTTGGGAGTTAAATTCTGGTCCTTTGATGGGGTGTTATCAGTCTGATGGGGTGGTACTGATGCCCTCCTACTCCAGCCTTGCAGTGAGCAGCAGTTGGGGCTTCTGTGCTTCTCAATAGCAAGCACTAGTGACAGCCTTTGGACAACGGGAATGCTTGCTGCCAGGAACTATTGCCTTGGTCAGTCTTCCCTCTAACATAGTCGTTGCTCAGAGAGCAAAAAAACCCCAACCATTCCTTTTTTGTTTTTCTGAGGACCCTGCCACCCTCTGGCCTGCCCACTGCTGGGTCTAATTAGGAGTGGGATAAAGCTGTTCATCCCACATCCCTAAAGCTCCCTTTGTGCTTCACTGGAGAAGAGGCCTGTACGGGTGCTCTGTCCTTGCCATCCCTGCCCATTGTATTATCAGGGATCCCTAGGAGCCAACCGCTACACTTTCACTGCTGCCGGGGCCGGAACATTAACCCGTGGTTTCATCCGGACCGGGACTCGAACCTGTATCTCCAGAGTCCTTCCAGGGCCGGGACTGGAAGGCGTGGTGTCAGAGGGGGCGGGACTCGAACCGGCGGCTCGGCCGAGGCGGGACTCGAACCGGCGGTCTCCGGTTCCGCGCGGGGCCCGCCGGGGCCGGAAGCGGAGCGCGGTTCCGGGGAGGGGAGAGCTCGCCGCCGCTCCGTCCGCACCATGCTGCTCGCCCGCTCCCTGCGCGCCGCCGCCGCCCTGCTGCGCCCCGCGCCGCGCCGCCCGCTCAGCTCCGCGGCCCCCCGCGCCCTCCTGCCGCCGCCCGCCGCCGCTCCGGCCCTGGCGCGCTCGCTGTGGCAGCTGGGCGGCGGCGCGGGGCGGACGGCGCTGCTGCGGCCGCGGCGGGGCTCGGCCGGCCGCGTGTCGTGCGGGTGCGGCGGTCTGCACACCGAGGGTGAGCGGGGAGCTGCGGGGGCGCGGGGCGAGGGGACGGAGCGGGGCTGCCCTTGGGAGGGCACGGGGAGGACATGTGCGCTGCACCCCCTCCATCCCGGGAGGCACGTGGGGCTGGGGGAGCTTTCCCTATCCCCCCCTCTTTCCCTAACCCCCACTTTGCCTAACCTAACTCCCCCTTTCTGTAATCCCCGTTTTCCTTAGACCCCACATTTCCCTAAATTCCCTCATCCCCTAACTCTGCCTTTTCTCTACACTCCTGTTTCCCTACTCGCCCTCCTCTACCTCCTCTTTCCCTACTCGCCCTTCCCTAACCTCCTTTTCTCAACCCCTGTTTTCCCAAACCCACTTTCCCTACCCCTCCTTCCTTTCACCCCACCCTGCCTTTCCTTAACCCTCCCTTTTTCTTACTCCCCTCTTTCCTTATCCCTCCTTTCCCTAACTCCCTCTTTCCACAACCCTTCTTTCCCTAATATCCTTTTTTCCAACCCTCCTTTTCCCAACACTTCTTTCCCCACCCCTCCTTTCCCTGATCCCACCTTAATTCCCCCACTCTCCCTCACCACCCCTTTCCCTAACGCCCTTTTCTTTCCTTGCCAGGAGACAAAGCCTTTGCGCAGTTCCTGACAGATGAGATCAAGGAGGAGAAGAAGATCCAGAAGCACAAATCCCTGCCCAAGGTCTCCGGAGGCTGGGAGCTGGAGGTCCATGGCACAGAGGCCAAGCTGGTGCGGAAGATTGCTGGGGAGAAGTAAGTGGGGTCTGGGAAGGACCCCCGAGGGTGGGTGGGTCACAGTGACCGGGCTTCTCCAGGTGCTCATGCCCCAAACTGAGCAGTGCACAGGCTCGCTATTTTACCACTTTGGGCTAAAGGCACTTTTTTCACATCAGTTTGTTACTGTATTTTGTGTTACAAAGTTTCACGTGGTCTCCCTGCTTGAAAAATAACAGTTCAGGGAGCAGCTTCTCTCTTCTGTGTCTTTAACTACAGCACCTGGTTTTGTTCATACTCTGTTAATTCTGAACAAAGGCTTCAAAGACCCGTTTTGATGGGCATTTTTGGGGTGTGTTCAAGCGAATTGTTTCTGTTTCTTTTGCAGGATAACAGTTACATTCAACATCAACAACAGCATTCCACCCTCTGCTGAAGAAGACACGCAGGAACAGCAGAAACCTGATGAGCAGGAGGTAACTTTGCCTTGATGTGCACTTTAGTGTTGGGGACACGGAGGAAGGAGAAATTAGAGGAATTCTGAGACTTTTTAGCACCTTTCATTACCAAAAGGGGCTACAGGAGAGTGGGAGAGGAAACTTTGGACAATGGAATGGAGTGACAGGATAAGAGGGAATGGATTTTAACTGACAGGGAGTGAGGCTAGATTGGATATTGGGAAGAAATTGTTCCCTGAGAGGATGGGGTGGCCCTGGCACAGGGTGCCCAGAGAAGCTGTGGGTCCCTGCAAGTGTTCAAGGCCAGGTTTGGATGGGACTTGGAGAAACCTGGGATAGTAGAAGGTGTCAGGAACACCCAGTGCTGGATGGGCTGTCTTGCTGGGCTGTGCTGTGACTGCTTTGGCTCCTGTTCAGATTCCAGTGCTGATGCAACTGTTCTCTTATTTAGCCTGAACTTACATCAACTCCAAACTTTGTTGTGGAAGTAATAAAAGATGACACAAAACAGACCCTTGTCCTTGACTGCCATTACCCTGAAGATGAGGTGAGTATCACTGTGCTCCCATTGGATTTAATTGCTCTTTGTAGTCTCTTGCTTTTCTCAATCTGCACAATATCCAGTCTCCTGTTATTACTGTTAGTTTTATTTTTTAAATCACAAAATAAAGGCTTTATGTTTGCAAGAACTCTGGGGAGGAAATATCCCATGGCATTCCTCACATCCTGCCCTGGCATTGCTGATCAGCTGCTTGTTGGGCTGTTTATCGAATTACATTAGAGAAATAGGGATTAAAAAAAGGAGGGGAGAAAATAAAATTGAGAGCTTTTGTTCACACTGGTATTTGTAGTTTATTTTCTAAATGTTAAGAGATGTTTAACACCCAGTCCTGGCTGACAAAGGTGAGACAGACATGGGAAGGCATATTTAGAACCACACAGAAGAGGTTTTTATATATTTGTAAAATTCAGGCTGCTGATGTACATCAGGTCCCTTCTGGCAGCACAAGACTAAGGGATTTCCTGTGTTCTCTGCATGTCTGCATATCTGTTCTTGTCCTCACAGGCACATGCTGAGAGGGGAGAGGCACAGTTTCCCTGGCCTTGGGGCTTTTCCTGAGGTATTCCCAGCCTGGGGATGAGCTGGCTGAGCATGCCCACTAATTGCAGCTAATTGCATGTCTTGCATCTCTTTTCCTGTCTCAGATTGGACATGAAGGAGAGGAAGAAAGTGATATTTTCACAATCCGGGAGGTCAGCTTCCAGCCCACTGGGGAAGCTGACTGGAAGGACACCAACTACACCCTCAACACGGATTCCCTTGACTGGGTAGGTGCTAAAGGCCACAGAGGGCACTCAGCTCACCTCACCTGGCTGTCCCTGTGCTCCTGGATTGGAAATGAAACCTGTCAGGATGTCTGAGACAGGGATTCCCCTGCTCTGCCCCTGAGCTGGTAGTTCTGCTGCAGACCAAGGGTGTTTCCTGCTCCCACAATCGTGCAGTGCATTACCAGGAGTCAGAGACAGACAGGTGGAATTTCTTCCATTCCAGGTTTTCTAGGCTGATTTCCCAGTGGGGAATCGCCTCTGGAAATGCTTTGAGGCTTGTTAAACATCTTTTTGATCTGTGTGTTTAACAATGTAGCTTATCAGATACCATATGTAGATAAAGGCATCTGGGTGTGATATCTGATAAAATACATTGTGTCCTGGTTTTCCAGGTCTGTTGTTACAGTTGTAACTCTAAAAATATGCCCAAGAGTCTGGCTTCTTTATGTGCTCAAAGCCAGGATTTCAAAAGCTTGTTTTTTAGTTTGAGGCTGTCATATGTTTAAAACTGAAAGTAGAAGAAAGTCCTAGAGTGTATCCCCTTGGGAAGCACTCATGTTAAAATTGCTTAGAATATCTCACATGGCTTTTTTTTTCCCTCTCTGCCTTAAGGCAGAAAATTAATTAAAAAGTGAATGAAAAGGAAAGAACAAAGTTCATGACTATAAGATTGAAGTCTTTCAAACAAACATTTACATCAGATGGCACTTTTCCAAGGTGTTTAACAGTTCACCCCTGTGTGCAGGGGGCAGGCAGAGCATGACCTCTGTCATCCTTGACAGACTTCCCCTGCTGACTCCCCCAATCTGGGGATCATCTCCAGGGTGAAGCTCATTTGTAGTGTTGGGTTTGGGTTTATATGTCCTGTTCCATGGCCCTTTCCCTTCCAATGTTCCACCCAAGGTCAGGCCTGCCTGATTTTCCTGGGAAAAAAGTTCCAGTTGCCAGGGGGCATTTTAATGCACCCTACCCAGGTGTGCTCCACTAAGGAAGTTTCCTGTTCCTTGCTTCCAGGCTCTCTATGATCACTTGATGGATTTCCTGGCTGACAGAGGAGTGGACAACACCTTTGCTGATGAGTTAATAGAGCTCAGCACTGCCCTGGAGCACCAGGAGTACATTAAATTCCTTGAAGACCTTAAAAGCTTTGTTAAATGTCAGTAGGTCAGGCTAGGAAACTTATCTTCAAGTGTGGGTATTCCACAGTGCTGCTTCATCCAGCAATACCCAAATATATCTTCACAATGGATACAGAGAGTAAGTAACTTGGAAGGAAGGTGGAGAATGAGGATTCTCACTTGGATTTGGGGATGTCTAGTGATGGTGCAGCCCCAATCAAGTTCTCCAACATTACAGGCCAGAATTGCCTTGCCCTGCTTGGGGGGTTTTGTACAATTAAGAATGAATGTGAAGAATAAAAACTGTTCAACATATCACTGAAAAGGGTGGTTTCCTCTTCTTCCTGCTGAACCAGAACTGCCATGGTAGTGATGCCAGTGTTTGTCTGTGCCAGAGCTGCTGTGCCAGTGGTTGTGGCAGTGATGGTTGCTGATGGCAGAAGCACTTCTACTTAAACTGGTGCCTCCAATTGTTGCCTAGTGGTCTTAAGTTTAATTTTATTTAAACTTATTATTCAATTAATTTATTTAAGGTTTTAAGTTATATTTAAGCTCAAAGAGAAAGCTGAAGTCCAGCATGAGCTGTGAGATCACTGATGCACTAAGACAACACCAAGGCCAAAATAAACTAAATATATTTATTTCAAAACATGTCCTGTGTGATTAAAAGTGCAGGTAAAGGCAATACAACTGCCTTCTGAAGTGTCTTTTTGACACACCAGTTAGAAATATGTACACAAGAGTCCTAGCAGCTCTGGGTGAAGTTTAGTATTGAAGTCTTCCAGAAGTAAAGCAGCAGCTGAATCAGCTTAGAGGAGAATCGTCCAGGAGTCACAGACCTTTACAAAAAAGTTGAACAGAGAAGCTGTGTTAATGTATAAAGTTCAAAACTATTTAACAGGAAAATTATTGATTTAACAGACATGTAGATGTGGCACATGGGGATGTAGGTTAGTCATGGCCTTGGCAGTGCTGAGGGAATGGTTGGACTTGATCTTAGGGGGTCTTTTCCAACTTAAACAAAAAAAATAAAAACAAACTTGAACTTCGTCTTTTCCAATGAAACTCTATATGAAATGCTCTGCCCTTATCACTGCCCTCACATGGCTTTTGCAGAGCAAAACACATGCCAGCTCTAGCTTGAGCCAGAGGGCTGCTGTGTGTTCTCTGAGACGTATTTTGAGTTATTTTTAAAACTTTTTTTTTATGAACCACTTATCTGAACAGATGCTGCACACAAGACTTGGAACTTGTTGGCTAAGGTCTCTGACAAAGGTAAGGCACTAAATTTGACAGGTCCTTGAAAATTCCCTAATCTAGCAGCTAAAGGTGTTTGGCTCTTCTCTTTTATGGTTACTGGTGGTCAAAGGTAAAGCCATTTCCCAGGAATTTTGTGGAAAAAACAGCCACACAAACCCCTGATGTCAATGAGCTTGTGGTTTCTGCCTCTGTAATTGAGACATGGATCCAAGCAGGGATCCTTTCCAGGAACGTGACATTTACACTCACCGAGCAGCTCATGAGCAGACTGGTTTCCTCCTCCATGCCACTGGTGACTGTGAACTCAGGGCTGTGCAAACACCTCTGGCTGTGCTCTGTCAAGGTGCTCTCCAGAAGTGACCGGAGCTTCCCTTCTGTCATATCCTGAGGATAATTGAGGAAGAATCAGCTACATTCCTGGCTGGAGCTTAAAGCTGCATCTGCAGCAGCAGAGATGCCACACATAGGGTGCCACAGCACAGCTTACCTGGGTGCTGATGTATAATCCACACTGGCAACAAACCAAGTGAGCCTTCACAGTCAGGTTATTCCTGGGAAGAGCAGACGGAGCATCATGACAACCAGAACAAGGGTAAATTTTAGCCAAACAAAACCCAAAAAACAAACAAAAAATAAAAAAAATCCAAAAAACAAACCACCAAAAGAA
Organism: Lichenostomus cassidix; assembly: GCF_008360975.1. NCBI lineage: Eukaryota > Metazoa > Chordata > Aves > Passeriformes > Meliphagidae > Lichenostomus > Lichenostomus cassidix. Next base: position 4,040,144 of record NC_139499.1, read on the forward strand.
GAAAAAAAAAAACAAACCACCAAAACAAAAACAACAAAAAAACCCACCCTCAAAACCTAAAACCAACCAACCAAAAAAAAAAAAACCAAACCCTAAAAAAACCAAACAAAAACAAAGAAAACCAACCAAAAAACCCAAACCAAAAAACCACAAACAACCCCCCATCCCCCTTTAGATTTGGATTATTACTCAGACGTTTTCATTTTGTTGCAATGAACAGCAGCCTCTCTCTGCACATCTCTAAGCCCAAACTGCTGTAGGGGATCAGGGAATCTGATTCCAATGCCAAGAGCTTTCTTACTTCCTACACACTGGGCAGATGACCCTGTCAGTGGCATCCAGGCCCTCGAGCATGGCGTTGAGACATTCCTCATCGAAGCGCAGGCTCCGCTCGTACTCCTCGATAACCAACTGCTCTGCAACAACACAGCACAGCAAAACACCCTCAGGGATTGCCTGGGCAGCACAGGCCAAGCTGCTGGGCAGATGTAGGCTGGGGTGGGTATGAGTTTCTAAGAACTTTTATTCCTTTGAGCCAGATTTCTACACTTGGTGAAGTCATTCCCGCTAATCCAGTTTTTCTTATGGCTCAGCCAGCCTTGTAACTTCTTTCAAAGTCTTTCCATTTTGCAGCCAGCACTTTAGAAACATTCTGAATTGATTTATAAAGGTTCCCATAGCTCCCAGTCACCTCAATCCTGTTTCTCTGGCTCTTTCTCAGAGCCTGAAGGTTTCTAAGGAGGCTCTTCCCCTGTATCATATGGTTTGCAAGAACCAAGGAGTGCAGCCTCAGCTATTCTGCATTACTAGGAAGTCAGGAATATTACACATCAAATACAAGTGAGAAAATTTGTAAAGATCTTACGTTGCAAGATCAATTCTTGTTGGATCTCTTCCAGCACTGCCAATTCATCAGGGTCCTCTGGCATCTGAAAGGTGAATCAATCAGTGATCCTCCCATTCCAGCCATTTTCTCACTTTCAGCACCTGACTGAGCTGTCACTGCAACATAAATTCACTCTTACTCTCCTGTCTAGTAAATCTCTGTATTTGCAAACCTAAGCACTCACTGTGGGAAGCAATCTGTACTCTAATCACACATTCAAAGCCAGCCAGAATGGATCCAAGCACAGCCAAGAACTTGCTTTTTAAGACATTCAGCTTTCATTCCCATTCTCAGGAGAGGGAAGTGACAGCCCAGCTATAAAAACCACAGATGAGGAAACCAACCCTTCGCTGTGATCCACAGGCTGTTTGTGAAGGAAATAAGGAAGTTCCCCACTGTTGGGCCTAAGGGCACTTTCACAGCTCAACACCCTGCCTGAGCTGTAGAAACCCTGAAGCTCTTGAGTTCTGTCAGCTCTAGCAAGAGGCTGAAATCAGGCCGGCAGGGAGCTGTGTTTGACACTCCTGTGTCACAGGGCTCCAGGCACTGACCTGCTCCATGGGCTCCTCTGGGCGCAGGCCGGGCAGGCTGTCCCGCAGCTGCTGCCACTCCTGCTCCATCACCTCCCGCACCAGCAGCGCTCCCGGCGCAGCCCCGCTCGGCCCATCCCCGGCCTGGCGGTACCGCTCCAGCAGCTTGGCCCGGCTGCTCCTCAGCCGCTCCAGGCAGCGCTGCGGAGAGAGCAGAGCCGGGGCTGTCAGCGCAGAGGCGGGAGGGACACGGGGGATCGAGGGGAATGGGGAGACACGGCGGGAGTGTGTCACGGGGCGACACGGGGCATCCCTGAGGGGGACAGGGCGGGACGGGGGAGGCACCGGGGGAAAGACACGGGGGTGGGGGATGGAGCGGGGCCAGCCCTGTGCCGGAGGGGCTGCAGGGGAGTTGGATGACAGCTCCCACCGGGGTTCGCGGCACGCTGGGCGCTCGCAAAGGGGGCTAGGGACGCTGTTGGGATAGAAGTCTGGGTCGACGCGCGGTTCACCCGGCCCAGCGGGACCAGATCGGCCGGCCCTGGAGGAGCCGGAGCGGGCCCAAAGGAAGAGAAAGCCCACGTCCCGCCCCCGCTCACCCTGCGGTACGTCTCCCTCCAGGGCGGCCCGCCGGGGCTCTTGTACCGCGCCCGGTGCCGCTGCAGCGGCGCCTCCATCGCGCCGGGCCCGCAGCGCGCCGGGCCGCGGGGCACGCCGGGAAATGTAGTCCGCGGGAGGCGGCGCGGATTGGCCGCGCGGGCGGTGACGTCAGGGCGGCGGCGCGGGGCGATGGCGGCCGAGTGCGGCCCGGCGGAGCAGTGGCGCGCGGCGCTGCCGCAGCACGCGCTGTTCGGCCGCCTCCGCGAGCGCGCGCCCGCCGCCCCCCGGCCGCCGCGGCTCCGCGACCTGCTGTGCGGGCTGGGCGCTGACCTGCTGCTCTGGGACGAGCCCGCCGCCGCCCTGCTCGCCATCGGCCTGCGCCGCCTCGGAGGCACCGACCCCGCCGCGCTCGGCCGGTACCAGGTGGGGCCCGCGCCGAGGGGCGGCGGGAGGGCGGGGAGGGGGGCGTGTGAGGGGATGGTGTGGGGTGAGGGGATGGGGGGCCGGGGAGGGTGAGAGTTGAGGGCAGGAGAGGCTGGGCGGGCGGTGTGAGGGGATGGGGAGGTGTGAGGGGGTAGGAATGAGGCGGCGTTGTGAGCAGCGGGACAGGGGTGGGGGCGTCGGGGGTGTGAGGGGATGAGGGGTCGTGTAGGGAGGAGCTGGGTGTGAGAGGGTTGGTGCCGTGAGGGGATGGGGGGCTGTGTGGAGAGGGCAGGGGGGATGTGAGGGGATGAGGGCCATGGTGGGCACGGCGCTGAGGGGATCTGTTCCCTGAAGGCCCCTGGCTGGTTCATCGCCCCTCAGCCCGCCCTGCGGGGTGTTTCCCCAAGGAACCCTGCTTTGTGCCACGGAGCCGGGCTGTGCCTCATTCCGTGCCGTGTAAATCACCATCCAAAATAAAGATGAGCTGTACTTCCGCGAGTGCTTTGAGCGGCTTGTGCTTCCCTGTAACATTTGCATTTTCAGACCCTTCTGTGCATAAACCCGCCCCTTTTCGAGGTGCACCAGACGCTGCTGAGCCCCGCCCAGCACCATGTGGCGCTCATTGGGACCAAGGGGCTCATGGTGCTGGAGCTGCCCAAGCGCTGGGGCAAGAATTCCGAGTTTGAAGGTGGGAAATCCACGGTGAACTGTAGGTGGGTGAGACCTCAGGTGGTTACTGACATCCTTATCCTGCCACTGTTCCTCCACAGCTTCCCTTTCTTGGGGTTGGACAGATACAGGAGACACTGGGGGAAGGTACAAGTTGTATTGGAGTTGTGGAGGTAGTCACAAATGAAGTTATTTTCACTCAAGTACTTGCTGATTGTCAAGTGACCCAAATTAATGACCTTCTAAACTTGTTGCAATTGCTGAGGAGCAAGATGCTCCTCTGTAGCATTCTCTGGCGTTTCACAGAGTCATGGAATAGTTTGGGTTGGGAGAGATCTTAAAGGCCAGCAAGTTCCAACCCCCTGCCATGGGCAGGGACACCTTTCTCTATCCCAGGTTGCTCCAAGCCCTGTCCAACCTGGCCTTGGACACTTCCAGGGATGGGGCAGCTTCTCTGAGTCTTTCAGCTGTGGCAGCTAAAAGCAGATATCCAGGGGGAAATAACAAAGGCCTTCAAGTTGAAGCTGGCTGTCCAATTTTCAGAGTAGTACAGATAAAGACTTTTAAACCTTTTCACTGTGTCTCTAGCTCCTCTTGCCCCCACTTCCCTTTAGAAGTAGCTCATGTGTTCCTGGTCACAGTGCAAGTTTCTGCTCTGTATTCCAGCACCATTCCTATTGCGGAACGGTTCTTCACCAGCTCGACATCCCTGACTTTAAAGCATGCAGCCTGGTATCCCTGTGACACCTTGGAGCCCCACATTGTGCTCTTGACCTCAGATAACACCATAAGGTAAAACCCCTTTGTGGCTGATTATCTTAAGTGGATTTTTTTTTTTGTCACGTCCAGTCTTGATTTGTCACTATATATTTTTATCCTGCCATTCTTACCAGAGTTAGCGATTAAAAAATAGGATGGGAGGAATTTCAGACTGAGAGCAGCTGATGTTCCTTCATCAGTGGGGAATGTGCAGCAGTGCCCATGAGTGAACATGGCTGCTGTTTCTTTGCTCCAGGTTTTACAGTCTGAAGGTGCCTCAGACACCCATCAAAGTGATTGCGCTTTCAGACACCGAGGAGGAGACTCTGACAATCAAAAAAGGGTTGGTGTGGCTTCTTGTATTTTGAAATGCTTTTGCAGAATAAGCTCAGGATTTGCAGTTGTGTTTTTAATGAGTGATAAATCTGCCTGAAAATCTGATATGAATTCTTTAGTGCTAGCACTTCTTGATAGCACAGTATCTGCACTTTTCCTTTTCTCTCTCCTTCTCTCTCCTTCTCTTTCTTTCTCTCTCTTCTTTTTCTCTTTTCCTTTCCCTTTCTCCTTTCCTCTCTCTCTTCTCTCCCCCATCCTTCTAAAACAAAGTGGTGACAAACTGTACTATAAAGTGTTTGTCAGAAAAACACATGTTGCCTTTAAGATGGAGTTTAGAAGGGGTTTTTAAGTGAGGAATGTAGAAAATAGATAATCTTTTTATTTCTCTCTTGGCCCAGCTGGGAAGGAAAATCTTGCACCACAAAGTGATGTGCCTCAGAGGAAGTATGAGTACCACCTCCTCTTGTATCCTCTGAAGCTTTGGGGGCACTGCAGAACTGATGTGCCATGAGAAGGCTGTCACTTACACCCTTTTGTTGCTGGCAGTGGCGTGTGGCAGGGCGCTGCTGGATGGGGGTTTGGCAGGAATTTGGCAGCACAGCCATCAGGATCATGTTGAACACTGTGCTCTCAGTCCTTGCTAACCACAGCTCCTGTTCTCCCCTGTGCCAGGAGAGCCTACACAGCATCCCTGGGGGAGACAGCCGTGGCCTTCGACTTCGGGCCGCAGGTCCCGGTGCCAAAGCACATCCTGGGCCAGCGTGGCAGCGAGGAGGTGCTGGGCTACCCTCTGTACATCCTGTATGAGAATGGAGAGACCTTCCTCACCTACATCAGCCTGCTCCAGAGGTAGGGGCACACTCACCTCAGGGCTCATGGGGTGCTTGGTGTTTGTACAGTGGTAGGGTGGGAGAGCCACCTCTCAGCTTGGCTGGGACTCTGAGGGATGCTGGGCTGGGTTCTATTGTATTGCAGCCTCTTCTGTCTCTCTGGCAGTGCTAATAGACTGAAATCCAAAACCAGCATGTCATCCTTTTTCATGCAGCCATGTGGGTGCAGTTTCTACCACTGAGAATCCCCTGGGTATTTTTTACCATGAAAACTCTGACACAAAGACACAGGGATGTGAAAAGATCATTGGGTCTAGTGGGATTTAGGTCTCCAAGGCCCTGAGTTATTTGACAGCCATGGGAAGTCCCCTTGCACAGCTGGTGTTGGGAACTAACACATCTTCCTTGCAGCGCTGGCAGCCTCGGGAAGCTGCTGGGCCCCCTGCCCATGCACCCAGCTGCAGAGGACAACTATGGCTATGATGCCTGTGCTGTGCTGTGCCTGCCCTGTGTCCCAAACATCCTGGTCATTGCCACCGAGTCGGGAATGCTCTACCACTGCGTGGTGCTGGATGGGGAAGAGGACGATGAGCAGGTACCTTGTCTTGTTTGGGATTTTTCTATAGGCATTGTTTCTTTCATCCAAGTTCCTGGCTGCAAGGTGGCAGGATGCCTGGAAGTGCACGCCAAGTGACAAAGTTGCATTCTTTTGGGATGAAGTAGTGGGTCTTCCCCCTGTTCCAGCTAGTCCCTGGGGCTCTCTGATGCTTTTATTTTAAATCTCAGTCCTGTGTACCCTGACAGTAGATCAGTTTTTGATCAAACTTATAATAAACTAATTTTAAAAGGATCTTGTAAGAAGAAACCTTGATTTTGAATTAAATTTTTTTAGGTTAAAAAAAAACAAAAACAAAAGAAGGAACTTGAACAACATTCCTTGACAATTAATATTCTTGCTTTGTAACTCTTTCTTGATGCTATTTATGCTGGCATTCCTATTTAAATGATGTCTCACAAAAGAATTCAATACTCTTTACAGTCAGAAAAGTCCTGGGACCCAAGATCTGATCTCATTCCTTCCCTGTACGTCTTTGAATGTGTTGAGCTGGAACTTGCACTGAAGCTGGCAACAGGAGATGAAGAAGATCCTCTGGAGTCTGACTTCTCTTGCCCAATCAAGCTGCACCGAGGTAGGGTTGTTGTTCAGCTTGTGGCTTTTTATTCCAGGCATTTAGGATCTAGCTATTTGCATGTTCTTATTGGTGTCAGACATGTAGAGGGATTAGAGTAAGGATTTGTCTGATGGCCTCAATAAAGCTGTGGAAGGAGCAAGCCTGGGAGGAGCTGCAGTGTTTGCTCAAGGGCAGATTACACATGGTCACATAGTACTAAATCCTGTCAGCTGAGAGTTATAAAGTAGAAGTTGCTGCATCTGTGCTGACCTGTGAGTATGAGGGAGTGCTGTGGGGAGGGTGATCCTGAGGGAAGAACCTGCTTATCCCTTGGAAGTGTGGGCAGGAGGAAGTGTTTGGGTCTTTGGGAACAAGCAGCTTGTCAGAATACTGCTCTGCTAGCTTTAAAAATGTGCCCTTGAAAACGTAGGGATTGATACAGATGTGGTGCAACAGGAAGAGTTCAAAACAATTCAGCAGGTATTTCAGACTCCAGTAATGTGGCTCACACATGTAGCTCTGTGTCTGGATGGGGACAGGCTGGTGCTTGACCAAGATCTTACTTGACTGGACACTAAGCTGATACACAAGCTCAGCAGTGCAGGTGTCAAGGATGAGTTTTTCTCAGTTCAGTGCCTTCTCTTACATTTTCTGTTTCAATTTCAGATCCCAAATGTCCTTCTAGGTACCACTGCACACACGAAGCTGGTGTCCACAGTGTGGGCTTGACATGGATCAATAAACTGCACAAATTCCTTGGTTCAGGTGAGTGAGGGCAGTGAGGAACAGCTGTGACAGGCTGGTGGATGCAGGTAGTTCCAAATCCCTCACCTTGCAAAGTGGGTCTGATGCATCCTGACATGTCTCTTTGCAGATGAGGAAGACAAAGACAGCTTACAAGAGCTGGGAGCAGAACAGAAGTGCTTTGTTGAACATATTCTTTGTACAAAACCACTGCCATGCAGGTAAAAAACCAAACCCTTTCTCAATTGCTTTCAAATCAGGGAGTTTGTATGAAAAATATTTATGATATGTCATCTGCTGCATTCTTGCCATTAAAGTGATAAACTAAGCTCAAAATAATTCAAATAATACAACTAAGCAATTTGTGTATCAGGATTCTTAGTGCACAGTTAGGGTAGTAGCTTAAATTCTTGTGTTACTGTGTGAAAACCATCTGTCTGCAGAAATTTCCTCTTCCATTTACCTGAGCGTGGAGCTTTTACAAAAGAGTGAACATGCACAGCTTCAGGAAGAACTTTCCTGACTTGGTAATTTTTGTGTTTTCTTCCCTTCAGGCAGCCTGCTCCAATTAGAGGATTTTGGATTGTTTCTGACATCCTGGGGCCCACAATGATTTGCATCACCAACACCTATGAGTGCATTACAAGACCACTCTTGTACGTGGTTCTCAGCTGGTTTGAAGTTCATGCATGGAAAGGACCTCAGGATAGTCCTATCTTTCAGTTACTCTTTGACTGTTTCACCCCAAGCTTCTGCACTTCTTAAGATAAACAGTGTGAAATTTTGCTTTCTGAACACTCCCTGGCTGAGCACTGAAGTCTTATTACCGTAGTTACCTATTACTGATAAAGTGTTTGTAGGGGATATAATTAATCATGTCACTTTTAGTGAGTATTAGGACATGAGTTGCATCAAAATGTTCTTGATGGTGTTGTTGAGGTTTTACAGACAGTGGTGTGGATATTCTTAGTGGGCCACTGAGGTTATGTTTGCATGAAAGGGGAAAAAAGAAGTAGGATTTTAGTTTGTGCTTCCAGGTACTTTCTTTGGAGGTAGTGGCAAAGATACAGAGTAGTGTAAATGTGCATTTGCACAATGAAATGAACACCCTGGGGGGAGGACATTATTTTCAGTTTATTTTTTGCAGGACACTGTTTAATGTAGGACAGGTACCATCAGCAGAGCCAGTGTTAACATTAGGTTCTCCTACAGACCTTTCATTTATTTCACTGTTTCCACACAGGTGGGCAGTGACCAGGCAGGGTGCTTTGTGAAGGAGGTCATGCTGTTGTTCCAGTGCCTGCTTGCCTTGTTCTGGAACTTTCTTTTCCTTAAGCCAAAGAATATTCATGATTCTTGCTAGTTTGAGCCATGACCAAACAGGTGTGAAGATGTGAACTTTACCAACCCTGCCAGGGCTGGATTTACCACATAACTGAAATAGCTTCTTTTAGAACCCCCCTGCAGTAACACAGGCATTCCACAGTGGATGAGTTCTTCACTTTCAGTACCAGTTAAGCTCTGCCCTGGTTTCAGTTTGACTGGTCTAACTGTGTTCTCCCTCCTGCTGTTGTGTGGTAGAAGCACTGTCCATCCTGCCTCCCCTCCCCTGCTGTGCACCAGGGAGGACAAGGACCTGACTGTGTCCCCTCTGCGCATCGTGGCTGAGTCGGAGCATTCCTTTGAGAAGCACATCCAGAGCATCCTGCAGCGCAGCTCTGCCAACCCCCTGCATCTCAAGTGAGCAAATGTTTTCCTGGGGCACTTCAGGAGGGAACACTTGGGAACAGTGGGTGTTCAGCAGCTCCTGGCTGAACAGCACATTGCCTTGGGCATGGCAGTGCTGGGGCTCTGTCCATGTGGGAATGGCATCCAGTCTGGTGATGGTGCAGGATGGGATCCCTGTGTCCTTGGGTCACCTTGCTCCAGGCTCCTGCTCAAAGCACAGCTGCCTTTAGCTCATGAGGTGCTCCTTGCTTGGCCCACTGGGTTTGGAGTATCTTAAGCTACCTTGGGAATATCTCATAGAAGAAAAATTATTTCTAGCAAAGGGATTTCATTGTAATCCTTCACTTTGATAAGACACCCCCAAGCCCTTGCCATAAACACTGGAAGTGGTTTAGCCTTTCAAAGGAACGTGTTAAGAGTAAGATTGCAAAAAGCTCTCTCTTAATCCTAAGATCTGCAGATAAAGATGCTGCTCCTCCCCCTGAAGAATGCCTTCAGCTGCTCAGCAGAGCCACACAGGTGTTCAGAGAGGAATATATACTGAAACAGGACCTGGCAAAAGAGGAAATTCAGCAAAGGTAATGCAGAATTCTCATAAAAATGTGCTTGGCAATGTCTCTATGACACAGCAACACTAAGTACTGAGCACTCACCACCCTCTGTGGGGCTAATCCTGGTGAATGAGTAAATGTACTAAAATGTAAAACTAGCATTGAATACCAAAACTTAAAACTGACTTACCAGGCAAAGCAGGGGTGAGTGTAATACTTGATCTCCGAAGTGGCTCACAGGGGAAGGAAAAAAGGTAAACACACACATAAAATACTTTTCTCTTGGTGTTGTCTGCCTGCCTGGGCCTGTGGGTGGCAAGAACTCTGACCTTAGCACTAATCCTGACAAAATTGCCTTAAGTCTCTGCTGCTTCAAATCATAGTTATTTACACTATACAGTTAGGACAAAATGGGAGTTTTTTCCCACCACTGCCCCTTTTTCAGTGTCTTTAGTTCTTCCCACTCCCAGCATTTTGTGTGTGGTGTAAATCCCAATTCACCTGATTGCAGGTGGGATTTTTTTTTTTTTGTGTTTACTTCAGAGTGAAGCTGTTGTGGGGACAGAAGAAGAAACAACTGGAGGATCTGAATTACTGTCGAGAGGAGAGGTGAGCAAAACCTTCTCAGTTACCAAATCAAACCTCAGGAATGATGCACCTGTGGTGGATAAGGCCCTGTGTGAAACAGGTGACAAGTGAAGGCATTGCCAGCCATAATGAAGCCTGTAGGTTCACTCCCTCTTCCACATGCCTTCTTCAGCTTCCTTGTCCTCTCCCCACCCCCTGGCTCATCCTGTGTGTAAATCTGAAGTAAGGAACTGTTTCTCCCTTGCCTTAAGGAAAAGTTTGCGGGAAATGGCCGAGCGCTTGGCTGACAAGTACGAGGAAGCCAAGGAGAAGCAAGAAGACATCATGAACAGGTCAGTGCACACAAGACTCTTTCACCTCACACCACTTGATGGTAAAGTTTGCAGGTGTGGTAGACCAAAGTGGGCAGAAGGTGCTGCACAGGGCTGGGGTTCCAAAATTCCCTCTGTGGCTGAGTGTGATTTGTCTGCAGGCCCAGCCTGAGCTGGCCCTGTGCTTGGAAATGCCACCTGAGACCAGCTGAAAGAGGAAAGTGAAGCCCCTGAGACTTGCCCAAAGCACCAGGCTGCAGGTGTTTGAGCAGATCTGGGTAGCAGGTAAGTTAACTCAGAGCTACTCCTTCCTTTGTGCATCAAGGATGAAGAAAGTCCTTCGGAGTTTCCACTCTCAGCTTCCTGTTCTGTCTGACACTGAAAAAGATATGAAGAAGGAACTGCAGACAATACATGACCAGCTGCAGCACCTGAGCAATGCTATCAGACAGGTGAGAGGAGGAAGGACCTGCCTGGGAGGTTACTGGGAGCTCCTCACTTGGTGCTGACAGACGAGTCCTGCCAAGAGAGTGATGCTGTACTTGAGTCAGTTAGCAGCACTGTACTAAAGGAGCTTTGGGTCCTTGTTGGTAATACAGACAGAACCTTTGCACACAGTGTAAACCCTCAGGGAGCTCCCCCTTCCTCAGCTGGGCAAGGACATTTCTTCTTATGGGAAGTGCAAAACAGGCAGTTAGAACCCTGAAAGAACCAGCTCATGGCAGTACAACACAGCAGTCTGTAACTAACAAGGTTTCACTGTGGCTGGCAGGACCAGCACTCATTGTGGCTTTCCTTTTTCTCCTCAACTCCCAGGTGAAAATGAAAAAGGAATACCAGCAGAAGCAGATGGAGAAGGGGCGAAGCCCCCGCAAACCCAGCATCAGCCTCAGTGCCTACCAGAGCAAGTGCATCCAAGCTGTCCTGAGAGAGGAGTAAGTGCAAGCTGGGCACCTCCTGACCCCAGGCCCTGGCACTCACAGTCAGTTAGATGTCCCAGGTGTCATTTAAACTGTGCTGCAGCTGGGGGAGAGGGGGCTGAAGCACAGGATGTGCAGCACTGACAGCACTTGAAGCAGATGTATTGCAGTACTTCTTGCCCCAGGATCCCAGGGCAGTCTCTATCCAGCCTGGGATTACAGGCACTGCTCCCAGTCCCTGATTCTACCATCTGAAGTGTTTCCCTTCCTGCTTTATCCTGAGCAGACATGACCTGCAGCCTTTTGACATATTTTTTCTTGAAGGGGAGAACACATCCGGGAGATGGTGAAACAGATCAACGACATCAGAAGCCACGTGAACTTCTGACATGTTCCTGGTGAGGACCCTGCACTGAGAGGCTGGATGAGCTTTACCTATCCCTGGTACTCCCCCTTGTATATTTACCATTTGTATGTTGAACAATACACCTTTTTGCTTATTATTTTGTAAAGAATTGTGAAATAAAATACTTTTGATAAGACTCCTCACGTGCTGTGGCTTTTGCTTTTTGTGGTGTAGGTGTTTCATATTCAGGGTGTTTCAGGGTAATACTTGCAGCTAGCTGAGGAGTGGGGGATTGCTGCTTCAGAAAGCTCCCTGGGCTTTTCCTGGCATAGTCTCCCACCCTTGCTCCATGGGTTCCCTGGGGGAGGTCTGTGGCAGGAGGCAGAGGAGAAAGACCAGAGCAGTGCACACACACACTTCAGCAGCTTTTTTTAATTTGGAACACTTTCTCCATAAAGGACACACCTTCAGTACAGTTAACAAATGGTTACACTGGAATCCTGGAGACAGCAGAATTCTACACCCACGATTGCACAGGACACCAATGGCTTGGCTCACTGGAATGCAGTATTGACTTCCAAACACTGTTTGCCTTTTGCAAAAGATGGCTCTGGAGTCCCTCTTGCCATGACAAGGCCAATTCAATCTCTGCTGTAGACAAACTCTAGTGGACAATAAATAATTGCTGTCCCTCCCCCCTCCCCTTAGAAAAGGCGCCACGGTGAAGCTCGGGGTGGACAGGAGTTACTGCACTGCTAAAACGTGGCACAGCAAGGGGTGCTGCTGGGAGGGAGGGCTGGGAGCAGAGGGAGCCAGGGTGCTGGACATGCTGCAAGAACACTTTGTACAGGTAAAGACTATACAGGTACAGGAATGCAGACAGAACTCGCTCTGGGCCCTGTTACAGCCTCCACCAACAGCTCAGCCCGTGTGTCACAGCTGAGCAGGTGACACTGAGCCAGGAGAAGCCACCCCGGCCCCAGCCACGCTCCACAACACCCAGAACTGGAAGGAAGAGCATTTGTTTTCTCATGTTCAAGAGCAGTAACACCAAAATCCATCATCCAGTGAGTATCTACACCAAGAGTTTTTCCTACACTTCAGTTACAGTCGTAAATTTGCTCTGCAAATTTGGCACACACTGTCTTGTTTTGCTTTAAAGGCCCCTTTAAGTTGAGTTCAGCAGAAGCTCAGTTGCTGCTGCTGGAGCTTTGCTGTCCTTCCCCAGGAGGGACAGCAGTTTGTAGGGAGCACATCTCCCACCACTTCTGTGAACAGCCAGGGTTCCAATTTCAAACTAAATTGTTGAAAAGTCTGACATTACAGCAGTTGGTGAAAAAGGTGACTCGTGTTCCAACACTACAATGGTCACAGCTGGTACTGAGACAGGAGCACAGGTGTTGGGGTGCATGATGGAACAGGGTGGTGAAAAGGAAAACAACCATGCAAGAACTGCCTGCCTGTCCTCTCCAAACCAATGAAGTTCCTTCAGGGACTTGTGTAGTGCCTGGTTCACAAACAGGGAAAAGCACACAGTGCACACCCCAGCCCTGCAGAGCCATGTTGTTGGGGCTACAAAGGAGCCCAAACCAGCCACAACATCACCCTGACACCACCACACCTGGGGAAAGCTGTGCCAAAGAGCCAGAAAAACACACCAAGGAAAAGCCACTCAGCCCTGGGCTACATGAAACCCTCTGAGCCAAGCCCAGCCAGGGGTGTTCAGAGCAGACAGGGCTGCTGACACCAGGCCAGACACAGGGACCAGTAAGGGATGCTAGAAAGCCAGGCACAGCCCCTTCCCCTGCTCTCTTGCACTGGGACAAGCCAGAAACACAACTAAAAAATATTTTACTGGGAAAGACTTCATGGTGCAACTCCTCAAGTGCTCAGCTTGCTGAAGAGGGTACAGGATGTGGTGTAGTTTTGCCATACAAGAGGCTTCCTTACACCTCCTGCACAGGTGAAGTTGTGACCAGTTACAGTAATCAACTCAGTAACCAGTTACACCTTAGTTCTTGGGAAGAGAGGGTGGGAACAAAGAAAAAAAGCTTTCCTTTCTGTTCTGCAGCTCCTGCTAAAGGCATGTAGTTTTGTCTCCAAAGTCTACCCAACCATTGGAAAACTGAATGAAAAACATCTGGTCCTGGATTTATGCATTGAGACCCAGCTGCTGTCACCCCCAGCTCAGCAAATAGTGAGAAAGGTTAAAAAAAATCCCTAATCTGGTAATAGCCAAATACTAAAGACCCAAGCCATGCTTCAATGTCACCTTTATGTGAAATTAAGTGTCATCTTCAGAGATGACAGCTCTGCCAACTGTTAGTCTAGTCAATACTAAGGTGGGAAAAATTACTTTTGGGTGTCAGGATTATGAAGGGAATTAATTGCTAGGGTGAATAAAATGCTTTAATTCTTGCAATGAGTGGCAAGGAATTGAGTTTGTATGATGGTTTTTTGGCTGTTTTTAAGGCATTCCTCTTCAAAACCACTGGTTCTGACTTTATGTCAGTAGCAGGATATACACTGCTAAAATAGGATCTAAGCACTTAAAATACATAGTCATGTGCATTGCAGTTTGGAGCATTTTCTGACACTTTTGAAGGTGATGAAGAAAAGCAGATCTCTGGCCAAGTATGTAAAGAAAAAACCAGCAAGGAATGGAGGAAAAACTAAGACATTTTGGACAGTGGGATCTGCTCCCTCAGTCTCCTTTTAAGTGAGTTGTAAGTTCACAAATTGGGTTTGCACCACCAGGATCATCAACACCTGCAACCTTTCAGGAATCCATCCAGCTGTGCATCAACTGCAGCAGTGGAGGAGGAGGAGGAGGAGGAGGAGGAATGCTCATGTTACCCCTGGACATTTCTAGAACAAGAAACCCAAACCTGGCAACTGAGTGATCACAAGAATTTCCTGCCTCTGCTGCCACATCACTCAGTGTAATTGAACTGTCTGGGAGCAGAACCTGGGGACAGCACAGGGGACAGCACAGGAGGCACCTGTGAGCAGTGCCAGGAGCCCAAAGGGCTGCACTGTCCCCTCCAAGCTGCAGCAGCACCACCCTGCATGTCTGTGCCCTGCCTGGGAGGGACTGGGAGTGGTTCCTTGTTTCTGACACGAGGCTGACCCAGCAGAGGCTTCATTCAGCCCCTGCCCTTGACCCTTCCCCAGACAGCTCCTGCCATCACCTGGTGTCACCCCTAGAGCAGAGCAGAGCACACCTACACCACCTCAGGCCAATGCTCAGACATGCACATGACTTCTACCAACTTTTTACTGTTTGGGTATTTTTGTTTGTTTGCTTGTTTTTTGGTTTTTTTCCCCACAGAGAAGGGATTCCAGGCACTGCTCAGCTTCAGAGATGAGAAACAACCGGTTGTAGCTCCATATTATAAATTACATTTGTGAAAAGAGATTACAAAACAGTGCATTTCTTGTGCTTTTCTTTCAGTATCTGAATTCAACAGAAAAATGGCAAGGAGCTAAATTCTCAGTACAGTTTTCCTTTTTTTTTTTTTTGGATTAGCATTTATCTGCTCAGGAGATACACAGATCACTCATATCCACATTTCAGCAGCATTCAGATTCTTCACAGAGCCAATGGTTTTCTAAAAAAAAAAAGTACTGACTTATGAAATAAGATCAATATCCAGTGTCCTGCTAATAAAGTCATATTTTAATATAAAATATTCATACAGCATACTCTACACCTCATTCTCTCTGCTAGCTGAATACTGTTACTGACTATTCAAACAGAAAAACTTCAACCACTTTGCTCTTCAACGTTTTGGAGGGACAATACAGTTTCCAGCAGCTACTTTGATCACAGTAGTGGGGGAAAGGACAGAGGGAAAGACAGGGGTATATGTTCCAAAACTCTATATTAGGTTACGAAGTCGGCTGAAAGAGGGAAGTTTTTCAGAATGTAAGGACTGATCCCACTCAGTGGAACACGAAACACTGCACTCATTAGTGTTTCCATTAGAAAGTTCTCCTTCCTACACTACAAGTCACCCTTGTGCTCTCTTCCTGCCCAGTACGAAACCTTTTTTCCCCTCTAGAAACAAAACTTAAGTCATTGCTCCCCTCTGTTGTCTTCTGCTCTCTCGGTTAGAGTTAAATAATAATTAATGTTGCTATAAAGATGAGTTAAAAACCCCAGACGCAGCCTCGGAGCCCATCAGGGTGTCATGTTTCAGGGAGCTGATTAATGTCCGTCAGTTTTGTGTCGTTCAGGATTGCACGGATTCTCTCCAGGGAATCTGCCTGCCGGATCCTCTCCAGCTGCACCTGCAGGGAACCAACACAGGCACTGCAGTCAGCAAAAGGGGGGAGAGCTCGGAGCCAAAGGGAGCCCCTGAGGCATCAAACACCACCAGGGGCTGAAGAAATGCAAGGTGAAGGAGCACAAGCTTAATATGAGCCCAAGGATGAGAGGAGGGGAGACATGAGGCAGTTGTGGTTTTACAGTAACCCCCACTTTCTGAGGGGCTCAAGCCATCACCATCACTCTCTGTTTCGTCTAATATTCAGTCACTGACACTGTACTAGAAACTGGAGATGTGCAAAGGAAACCTTCCCAGAAAGAATGTAAAGGAGCAGCCCAACATGTGCCTTGGAGCTTCTCAAGATCACAGCAAAAATGCTCTTGAAGGAAACATCCCATTTCCAAGCTCACTCCTTGCTTTGCTGATAATCCAGTTTAAGCAATTTCCTATATGCTGAAAAAGGCCCAGCAGAACTGTGGTGACATCAATGAAGGGAGCACAACTGATTTCTTTATCACATTCAAACTTCCACATTCTTTGCAATAAGATCTGGGCTTTCAGTTATCAATTTTCAACTAGCATTTAATTGATTTTCAGCCCTTCCTCTTAATTGCTGATGAGTAACTTGGCCAGTGCACCCCTCACACAAGGGTACCTGCACAGGCTCTCCCTGACAAGGCCAGGGAAGGGAATAACCCTGCCAAGAAACCACAATCCTCCTTTGATGCTCATCTCACACTGTGTACAGTGCAGATGGAGCAAACCATTGCTTAAACTGGAGCACAAACTGATGTGCAATAACTGCTAGGACAGAAAGAAAACACAAAATACAAAACTCTTACTGAGCTCATACTGAAGGTTTACTAAACTGCCTGCAAGTTTTGGAAGAGTCCACCACACATCTTCAAAGTGGTGGCTATGTCTGCTCTAAGAACTGTATAAACTGCATGGAGAACTTCAAAAACCAACAAGAGGATGATGACAAACAGGAAGCAACTTCCCTAGGCAGGACAACTCAATAGTCTCCCTTGTCCTACCAACTCCTCCAGACACAGACAGAGCCAGAGAGAACACATCTCTATTGTCCATCCAGCTAAACTGTGCCTAGTAAACAATCTCCCATATTTTACTTTTCATTTTCCAAATAAACCTGAATGCCTGACTCAGAAAATGTGTAGTTTTAGTTCTGCTGGATGTCACTGAGCAGCCTGGCCAAGGACTCCAAGGAGATGGGGCTGAAATTCAGCACCTCCTCTGTGAGCTGAGTTGGAACATAAAGGAGGTGCAACTCTGGGAACACAAACCCTGCAGGTGAGCCCAGCCCAGCCTGGCTTCCCCAGGACACTGACAGACACTCTCCACACACAAACTGCTCTCCACTTCAGGAGAGAACAGCCTGACAAACCAGGATCAGCCTCAGGGACATCCCTAACAAAACTCCTCCCTTCAGCCACCTCTTGGCATCTCACATCAACCACAAGTTCCACTTCTTGGAGGAAATACAAGGATAACAGTGACAATAGCAGGGATAAGACTTTTAGAATGTATAAACAGAAAGCAGTAACTGTAACACAAAGAACCATTTCATATATTCACATAGAACAGTACCAGTTCCTTACTTTGTCCTCAAATATTTGCACCTGAATGACCTGCTATGAAAATATCACACTAGAAACATCAGGAGATGGACAAGAAAAACCATAGGTCTGGAAGCACCATCATTCATGGCTCTGTACAGTTTCTTTTAGTACAATAACTGTGTGTCTTTGCTGCTGAAAATTGGCTGAACCCCAGTAATCAGAATAAAATCCCAATAATAATATCATAATGGGGATACCTGATCAGTTTATTACACTAACAAATTCTAAAATAGATCATAAATACCAACATAAGAAAATTTACAAGTGCTATTTCTTATTTTACACAGCTCTGGAGAAATAATGAAACTAAAGTAGCCCCTTACACATTGATTGGACTCTCTTACCTGAAGTGTCTGAGAAAGCTTTACAAAATCTCTCTGCACTTGCTCACTGACATCTAATTCAGTCTGCAACCGCTGAGCTTTGTTCTTCTCTTCAAACACCAGCTGCTCAAGGTTGGCCTGAGGAGGAAAAGATTCTTTTATGCCATGCTTGAACTGAATAAAAATTAGCAGCTCGTATAAATGGATTAAATATGATAGCAGAGCAAAGCAGCAGAGTGTTCACAAGGTCTTGGCAATAAACTAAACCAGTCCTTTGACACCTCAGTTTTCCTAAGTGCAAAATCAGGGCTTAACACCCATTAACAGGTGTCAATAGACTTGTTACAGCATGAAAAAGCCTAAAGTCTTTTAACAGCACCATGGCCAGGGATCTCAAAATCCAGAGGCAGAGTTCTGAGTTTTAGTGAAGTAAGATCATGAGTAAGGGCAGTAATCTGCTGCTGGAAATATAACTGTCTTGGTCTCCTGAGTTTTAGTCAGAAAAGTATTTGGGGAAAGGGCATAAAAACCAAAACCACACCAAGAGAGGGCAGAGAGCAAGTGCTCAGCTAACAATTAATTCATCTGAGTGCTGAAGTAGAGCTCCTTCCTACAGCAAGCACAAAACATTTCTTCAAATCACCCCAAAGTTTGATTATCAGGACAATTTCCCTAGGCAGGAATGTCACTGAGGCTTAACTCAGGATGACAATCCAAGGGATATTCAAGTCAGCAGCAATTCAGACCCACCACATCACAAATACCAGTGAAAAGCAACAGGGCTGAGGATTTAAACCACATCCAGAGGACATTAATTATTTCCCTGCCAGTTTCTTACCAACATTCAAAAGCTTCTTTTTTTCATTATGTAGTGCCACATTCTCTGACACAGCTGATCATCACAAAAGCTGCAGATACACTTCACATGCAGACATCATAGCTACCTTTGCTGCAGTCTCCTTCTTCAGCTGTTCTTCTAGGGTGTTCTTTGCCTCCTGCAGACTCTCCAGCTGCTGCAGGTTTTCCTGGGAAGAACTTTCCAACTGTAAAATAATAACAATAACAATAATAATAAGAAATATTAACTAAACTTCCTAACATTTCCATCTGCCACAGTCCCTCCGGAAGGAAGTCTATATATCTTTCTGGGACTCAGAAAAAACACCTCAGTAATCTCTTCTGGGGGCAGAGAAAACACCTAAATAACATTTCTTTCTCTGCATTTATTTATTTTTGGAGCCGGAGAGAAATGTCCAAACCTGACATTTAGGTCAGTGTTAGCCTAGTATTAGTTAGGAATTAGTTAATCCAATACTTAAGTTTACAGATAATCAAAACAGAAAAAAACAGTTAAAAACAGTTCTGTTTTAAGGAACAGAACTATGAATGTGTCCTACTCCTACACTGGCATCAATACAGGAAAGAAAAAAAAACCCAAAACACCAAAACCAAAAATCCCACAGTGAAAAGGCTTCTTACCTGTTCCT
Organism: Lichenostomus cassidix; assembly: GCF_008360975.1. Taxonomy (NCBI): domain Eukaryota; kingdom Metazoa; phylum Chordata; class Aves; order Passeriformes; family Meliphagidae; genus Lichenostomus; species Lichenostomus cassidix. Next base: position 4,059,258 of record NC_139499.1, read on the forward strand.
TTTCCGCTTTTATTCTTTCCAGTTCAGCTTTTAAACTGGAAATGGAAGCTGAAAAACAAGAATATTAAAGCTTAAATGCAAGAAACATGAAACTGTTCACACCCTCTTTCCTTCTGTTAATATTTAAAAGAGAATTAAGCTTGTGTTACATCAAAGGCACCTCAAAAGCAAACAATCATACTTTTGTTTTCAGTTGAACAGCTTTGGTGTCTCTGCTATCAGAAGTGGACAGTATTTAGAATTCAGATAAGCCTACTACTAAATCCAGTCTTTGTGCATCTTATTACATTCCAATATTCCTACTTTGAGACTATTCCCCCCTGCTCACCTATTTCCTCTTTGCAATTCTCTATTTCCAGCTGTAGAGTTTCTTCTATATTTTCTTTCAAATATTGTTCAGCCTGGATCTGTTCTTTCAAGAACAGGATCTCTGCCTTCAGCTTCTCCTCCAGGTGATCTGCTGCTGTCCTCACACTGATGATGTCTTCCCTGTACTTCAGGATCAGCTCACGGAGCTCCTGCACCAAAGATTAGCAAAAAATAGTATTTTTCTGTCCCACAGCCCCAGAACTGGGGTATCTGCACAAGGACAAAGGTGCTTCCAGCAAGGTGCTAAAGTCACAGTTTGCTTGGCCACAGGAAATGAAAGCATGGGAAGATTCACATCCCCACAGGTTTCTGGTGCTCCTCCTGCCCTTCAGCCCACCAAATCTTTTAGGCTTAAAAGCAGGGAACTGCCATGAAAGGGATGATAAGGCTTATCATTATTCAAGGCTCTGGATTATTGTTGGTCTTAAGTGGACAGAAGTGATTGACTTCATTTGAATTATTAAATCAATACAGAGGGGCCCTGGTGAGTGAACATTTGTGTGCCCAGCAGCAAAACACAGCTTGAAGTGGCTGGACTGGGCCAAACCCACACACCACTGAGCACAGAGCAGCTGTCAGGCCACAGCTAACTGGTTTTACAATCCAGCCACACCCTGAAGCAGGCATGGCACAGGGGGATCACACTGCTGGCTTTGTCCATCACAGACTTACAGGGTTAAAATCCCAATTACTGTTCTTTGTGCTATATTATTTTTAGATAAAGAATAATATTCCAGTGAGATCAAGTCACAAGCACAGTTGGTGTTAATCATTTAAAAATGTTTTACCTCTGCTGCTTCTGGTAGAATGAAATCTTCAGCCTGCTGTAAGGACACATGCAAGCTGTGCTTTCCTTGAAGACTTTCATTATCTTTTTGCAGTCTCACCAACTCTTCAGAAACCTGCTCCCTTGACTGTGTCAGGACAGCCTCCAAAGCAAAGAAAAGCATAAATGCACACTTAGGGTCATGTTCAGATCTCTTCTGCCCCATTTGCTATCACTGCTTTCAAAAGGCTGGTGAATTGATGCTCTTTGTAAAGAAGGAAACAAAATGATGGTGTGAATCAACACAACTAGCTCCCTCTTGCCTGTGCACCAGAAATAAAGGCAAGGTCAACTTTAAGTGTCCAGGCAGAGAGGAGGAAGCAAGTGGTAAATACAGCTTTGTCCAGTCTCCCACTTTCCTCCTGTGTTTATCCATTAGCTGGGCTCATGGAGGGGAAGGAGAGTGGGGAATCACATGTGCTTTCAGGAGCTGGCAGGGATGTTTATTAACACAGCCTCAGCACTCAGCTGCAAGAGCAGGTTATCCAAAAAACCTGAAATATTCACCCTGAAACTTTCCTTGGTGGGTGTTTGCCTCCCACTGTCCTCTGAGGAAAACATCAGAATAGCTGATCCCATGGAAAGAAAAAGGATGAAGAGGAACTGGCTTTGCTTGCATTACAAAAGAAAAAAAATAGAGTGAACTTTCCCAAGAAGAATGGAAATGGAGAACCAGGGACTTGAGCAATGGCAGGAGCTGTGTTTTAGGGAGAATTCTCTGCAGAATTCTCACATTCTCTGAGATCAACACATTTTCTGACTCTCCTGCACCTCCACCAGACATGCTCCCATGCAGAGCATTTGACAGAACATCTCTGCCAGCAACGTCCTGATGTTCTACACACAACCCCAGACCCCAAAAATGCAATATGGGGTTCATGAGGATGAATTCTCTTGGTGCCCCAAAAATGCTGTGCCATAGAGGAAAAAAGAAGAAATTTGATTCTAATATAGAAGGGAATGAATTGCTCTAAGGAAGTCAAAGTTAGTTCTAGAACATGAAGTCCTCTTCCCATTCCCTGGCTTAATTCCAACAAGATGCTCAAAAATAGTTAAAAAAATTAAGTTCTCATGCATCTCTCTCCCTGGGTGTTAGGGCTGATATTTTAAGTCTGACCTGCAACAGCATTGATCATTCATCTCTAAAACTCGAGAAAATATTCACTAATGTTGGTACTTGTGATGAATCCTAAAAAAACAGTCTTGAGAAGATCTACTGTCTTCAGACTTGAGGTGAAATTAAGATACTAAAGAAGCATGAAATTAGGTAACAAACAAGTGAAAAGAAGTTGATCAGTGATCTCCATACTCCTGAATGTACATGAACAGCAGCACAGATTGACACAAACTGCTCCAGCTCCAGCATGAGAGCTGGACTAGACCAGACCCTTTAAAAGTGAAGATGCTCAACCCTCTCCAGACAACCCTGGCTGGGCAGATAGAGCCTTTCACAAACACACTGAGCTCCAAAGGTCACACAAACAAGGATTTCTGGGATTAACCTCTCTTTACCATTTGCTCCTGGACACTTCTCTTTGCTTGCAGAAACGCCTGCTGCAGCTCACTGAGGAAGTTCTCTGACTTCTGACACTTGGCCATGAGCAAGGAGATCTTAAAGAAAGAAAAACCACACAGACATGTAAGAAATAAAGCATGGGACAGATTTGGAAAAAGAAATAACCACATCAGTTCTCTAGCCTGTTATCATTACTAGTATCTATTAAGTATCTACAAAGTATCTAGTAAGATACTTTGAAATTTCAAACTAATAGACTGAAGTTTAGGTAATTCCTCACTCAGTAAAGCAGGAATGAAGCTCCAGACTGTAAGAAGAGATGATGCTTTTGCACCAACTATTTATTTATATTCTATTGACCAAACTCTGAATCACTTAAATCTAATAAAATTTAAATGTAAGCCAGTTCAGAGACACTGAAGGGAAACTGCAGGGCTTTAAAATAACAGAGATGTTATTTTAAGGCCAAAATTGGGTAACACAGTATTAGAGACATAATTGATTTATCCAGAAAGTGTGGCAGACTCAGGTGGAGCATAACTAACCCTGAAGTTCTCATCTGTGTTGCCTCTACAGCCAGTAGCCCATCCATTTCTAACAAAACACAAGTTCTTGTAATGTATTTTTGAAGAATATTTAATGATTCCTCCAGTACAATTACCAAATGCTTGTACCTGATTAGAGGAGTCTTCAGCACTTTGTTTCATGTAATCCTCCAATTCCTGTTTATCTTTCATTGTCTTTTCCAGCTGGTCATTAGCCTGCCTCAGCATCACCTGCAGCTTTTTCACCTGTGTTGTCATGACAAAATTAATTCATTTTCCATTCTCCTGGGGAGAATTTAATTCCTGAACCCCTTTCACTCCTCAAACCACAACATAAAATCTCTCAAAAATCCTACACAATCCAGAAGCTGCTTTGTTGTTGAAAGAGCCTCCAGCACAGATTATCCCTCTAAGGAAACACAGGACATCAAACTGCACTGGACCATGGCCATGTAATGACTTCAATCACTCATTTCAAAGCACAATGTGACTCATGCCTTCCACACCCATCTGAAAATTGTTCTTTAGTATATGGCAGGAAACAAATATCCTCCAAGACTTAAAAGTCATTTTATGCTGCTAGGATGAGGTCCTTTTCTGTTACCAGTTCTTACAGTATCATAGATAATAGAATTTAATGCATGACAAGCATTTTAAAATATAAATTATTAAAGATACTGACTTCAGCATGGGCATAACACTCTTTATAGAACAGTGCCTTTACTGCATGGTCTTAAAGCACCAAACAAAGTGGTTCTGCATGGGGAATCCTTAAGAAATATGTACATGTTGGTGCTCATGACCACACATGAATAATAAATCACGTCAGTAACATGTCAATTTATCCAGTATGTTGATATTGCTCAATTAAAATCAATGAATAAAACAGCAGATGGCTCATTGTTGCATCCTCAGCAATTCAAAAAGCTGCAAAAGCCTGGCTAGAGCAAGTAGAGAAATCCCACCTGGTCTCTGGTCTCAGCCTCCTGGATCTGGATCCCTTGCAACTGCTTCTCGTAATTGGAGCACATATCACAGCGCCTGCCCAGCTTGTTCCCTGCATTCTGCACCTGCAGAACAGAGTCAGCACCTGCCATGAGCCCAGGAAGTCTCCAGGGGATGCAGGAATGCTAAACACACTCAGGTGTGTTGTGTCACCACAAAACATTACAGGTGAAAGTGACAGAATCATGCAATGGCAGGATTGAGCTGCTCTAAAAGTGAAGGATAACTCAAAATCAGCTTTTCCTGCCATGAGTCCCACCACTGGCACAAAAAGCCATGACACAATGAGTTCATCAAGTCACTGATTGTGTCCTTTTGACAAATAGAAACCAAACAGGAGAGAAGAAAATAATAGTGTTGGGCGGGCAGTAGGGAAAGAGAGTAAACCTGCTACCATTCTGGAACTGCAGTGGTTTTGGCCAAGGGGACAAAAGGAAGTTTTCTCAGAGCTCCAGCTGCAGGTCAAGCTTGAGCTGAATGTTAATCTGTATTTGCTGCTCCATGTCCCACCCCCAGCAAATGGCATTCACAGCCAGCATGTGCTCCTGCCTCCAGAAACACGTGGGAAGCTGCATTTCTGCTCTGGATTCTAAGAAAGGGCTGAAGCAAAGCCTCATCAAAATGCCAACAGGGCAAGGAAATACTAAGGAGTAGGGATTTAACTCAGCTTTGAACTCAAGATGCTGAAATTTGTCCAGATATAGCAAACTAGGAGGAAAACAAAAACAACAACAAAGCAACTTTACAACAGGTTTGGAGAGACCTCCTAAGCAACGATTTGTATTAAGTTAAATTTCAACAAATTGAGAAAAAAAACATCACTAGTTCTTCACTTCATCTGTCCTTTATTGGGCCTCTTCTCCTTCACTCCATTCTTATATTATTATTTTTTTTTTTTACCCCTATCTTGTCCTCCTGTTCATCAGTATGGATAGTTATCTCTCCCCACCTTTTCTTCCCCCTAAAGTGTTACTCTTTGGCCTCTCTTCCTCTGAAAGAGAAACCACAGGAAACCCAAAATACTCCCCTTTTCAGCAAGAAAGCAAACGCAAGCTTTGAATTGGCATCATATAAAGCTGCTGAAAAACTGACAGGCAGAACACCCAGAAGCAACAATTTCCTTGTCATCCACACAGCAACTGGCCCAGGGCATGGTCTTATCTGCTGCTTGCTGCTCTCAGAAATGGGTTTCTGATGATGCAAGTCCCCAACGATTTCCTGAAGCCTCTCTGTGGTCCTCTGTGCGTTGGGCACAGTTTGGCTGCTCATTTCCAAACTGCACCTCGTGCAGAGCCCTCAGTAAACACCCCTGGCACACAGAGCAGCACCAGCTCTGCTCCTGCTCCTCTCTGCCTTCCCTCCCCAGCTCCACTATAATGCCCTTCCCTCAACTTCCCATTTTCTCCTATTCTTTAAGTTCTCCCACCTTTTTTCACCCTCTCACACAATTCTGAGTTCTTCTGCCAGACCCTCCTCAAAATCCAAATTATCCAGTGTTTAATAAAGCTGCCTGTCTCACAAGCAGGGCCAGCTCATACACCTGACACTGGATGTGTTTTACTACAGCAGCATTCCAAGAGGGAAAAGTGAACAGGAAATGATCTTTTCCTTTCCCACAAGGCTCTGTGTGGAGCCAAGGAGGCAGAGCCCTGCCCACAGCACTGCCAAGGCAGGAGCACTCACCTCCTTCTGCAGCAGGTTCCACTCTGTCTCGCTGACCAGGCGATACCCACTGGGAGACACATAAGCACTCTCCATGCCCTGGGTGACACTGGAGAGCAGGGAAGCAGTCTCTTCTTGCTCTGGTGTCATAGCTTTGATTGCTTTTTCCTGATCTTTGGTCAACATGAACCCGCTTGGCATTTGCAGGGATCCAAGGGAAGCCGTATCAAAGTTCTCAGACACTGAATCTGCTCCAACAAGTGGTCCAAAATCTGACTCATCCAGGTTCCCAGCAGATTTTGCTTTGTTGTTGTACCCTAAAGCTTTGGACTGTAAGGATCCAGAAGTGCCCAGACTGTCTGTTGACTGTGCTCTCCGCAGTCCATCTTTGAACATATCAGGATCTGGTTTATTGAAGGATTCGCCAGAGGAAAGAAGCAAGTCTGCATCCAGGGAATGGACTGAGCCATGGGTGCTATTCACATGCACCTGGAATTGAAAAACAAGCAATAAAACAATTATTTACTCCAGTTTAGAAGTATGGTACAAGAGGAATGCTGGACATTTATTATCAGACATGGTAAAGTTAAATTTGAATTTGCTTTGGGAAGAACATCTGATCACTAAGCTGAAGATGGCAGAGGAAGGGACACAGAGCTGAAATGAACCAGCTACAATTTTAAAACAAATAAAACAAGGAAAAAAAAGTCTTCTGTTAACAGAGCATTTTTGTAAGGCTGCCTTCCTGCCACACAAGCAAGGACACAGCCAAATTCCATCTTCCAATATTTGAGGCAAGATGCTTTCCCTGAAGAGATGTACTTGTAACATCCCTTCTACAACTATAATCTATACAAGAAAGGCAAATACTCCTCTCCCAAAAGTAAATTCAGAAGTCTTTCATAAAACAAAAAGCTTTGAATTAACACAAAAATAAACAGAGAAAAATGCATTTAAAATCTACTCTATAATGACAAGTTAATGTTGTTCCTCTGTTTCCTTCCTCTCCTTTGAGTGTCTGACAAAATACCGAAATATTTTCTTTGCAAGATTATTTGTCCATGAAACAAAATGAAGAGAAAAGGTTGGGCTCAGACAGAAAGGTATCCTGGGGAATGCCAGCACCAAAAGCCACACAAACTGTCCTGTGACGTGGATCAGGCACATGGAGCCTCTTGATCTATTTTTGTTTTCTGTAGCACTGAAAAGAAAGCAGTAACGCCTTACTTAAAAAGCATATGACTGCTTTCAAAATACCTTCCAAAATATTGTGCACTTCTGCTTGGCCATTAGGCACAGAAGGAAGTAACACTGGAAACCAGCCTCTTGAGAAAAATTATAATTTCTGAAATAGGTCCAGAGATCAGCAGGCTGCTGACACTTCATATTGGTGCTTATAACCTATAATACAGATATATAATGTACTACTGGTTTATGACTGTTGTAAATGCCTTGTTTTAATCATTTTTAGGTGTAGTATTTATATTTGCATGTATATACACAAGATCATCATAAAAAAATCAAGAGAAGACAGACATATAAAACTGCATTTCCAGGCTACAGCTGTTCTATGATAACAACAAAATATTAATAAATCATCTGTTTGTACTGCAAACTGCTCAGCAGAGAAGAGCTCAGAAGCCAAATGATGACAAGTTGTAAGAACTGGTCGATAATATGATTCATTACAATATATAAAACACATTCTGTACAGCTAGAAAGGTCATAAATAAAACCAAACACACATACAAACCCTAAACACTCTGAAAATTATGCTCCTTCTCAAAATACAATTTTTTCCATTACGTATAAATCTTAGAATTAAATAAATGTCGTGAATGATGGACTAAAGAACATCCCATGAACTGAGATTGAGGAGAACACCAGAAAATAAATTTTTGTTCACCACCAATATGTCTCATTTGCATATCTGGACACTGAAGATACAAACATCATATGAAATAGAAAGCTGTGTTCTGACTGTAGGCTAAAGGGTAGAACTAGATCTCAGCTGCATTTAAACCTCATGATTCTGAACATCTTTCTGCATTCTGAACTGTTATAAATCCCTGATAAAAGTAAAGGGCAGACTCTTGAATACATATATCAAGGATATACCTTTTTCTCCCTTCAAAAATGATAAACCAGGCAAATCACAGTCTCACTCTGCGAATTCTCAAGTCTCTTGAAGGTTAAATAAGCTCCTACAGGACAAAAACTTAGTGGCTTTTTATTAGTTTTTCCTTCATTTGACTCACAAAACTAAAACGGAACCTGAGAAATTACAAGTACAGAATTCAACAACTTGGTTAGCAAAGTAGCTACAACACTCATGCTGAATGCTCAGCTATAATTGGCCTAATCCTGGACAATTTAGGTGTGTTAGAATGTGCTTAGAAACCCCAAGAGAATCTACCAGCAGTTAACCTCCAGAATTCAAAATGTAAATTACCATTTTTAATGGCACCTCCCAGGATGCTGCAGTATTGTCTTCCAATCTTTATTAGAATTTATAGATTCAACTGCAGCTCCAAGGATTTTTTACTGCCTAACAAGATTAGAAGCTACAGAGAATAAAGGGCTGTAACTCTGCATTTGTATTTGCAATGAACACCCTGAGGAATGCACAAGTGAAAATCCAATTATTTTACCTCTTCATTAGAGAGCTGGGTAAGGGTTTCTTCAGGGGCCAGAGAACATGAAGCCTTTGTTTCATCATCTGAATCCTTTTGCTTCTCTTCTTTTCTCTTGCTAAGCCTCTGCTGATCATCTTCTTCCTGGAAATCAGTGGTCAGTAGAGAATAGATGTAAAATGAGATTCTATTTTGCCACAGTGGTCATGACATCAGCTTTCATGATAAACTAAGCTACAAAGACAACACTGAAAAAGATTATTTTGATTAAAAGCCCAGTGTTTCTCACATAAATATTCTTTTAGTTAATAAATAGTGTTCATTTCACAAGGCATCCAAACTGATTTAAGTGAGAACTTACTTCTCAAGTTTAGTGGCTGATTCATGTTCTAGAATGATTTTATTCAAAAACCATATAACCTAGATCAAAATTTCAATTATAGAGATTACCAAATAGGTGACAAAACTAGCTGGTACACTGGCTATTGTATAGAATATATATAACATTTACATCCCTAAAGGACCCATTAACAGCCTTTATACATGCATGAACATTAAAACAAAACATGATACAGGAAGTGCCCTAATCACTAAATGATGGAATATAAGGAATATAAGGAATCAAAAAAAAAAAAAAGACATAGTAGATCATTAAGTGATTAAGTATGTACACAATCCCTTGTTTAAGGTAATTTCAAATTAAAATCTTAATTTTTGCTTAGGATATGTACTGGAAGACTGAAAAAGCCTAGAAAGAAGTGAAACTTGCTGACATCTTTAACTCAGATGTTTTGCATCATAGATGACTGTTTCTTTCTCCAAGATAAATTTCTGGATATTATTACCTTTTGGCAACATTAAAGTTCCTACACATCAACATTAAAATACTTGTCCAAATGGAGTTTGTTGTAACTGCCAGCTGTCATTCACAGGGCAGATTTCTGTTTAAACTGCCAGTTCTCATTTTCTGAGCTATTACCACACTTGCCTCCAACATGTGATTTCCATACCTGTTACACCACAGTAAACCTACAGTATTACTAAAAAAATAAAAGGAAAAAGAGGAAAGCAGCAAGTAACCTGATCCTTTTTTTTCAGCTCTTCCACCTGGCGGAGCTGCTCCGAGGTGAGAACGATTTCCATCCTCTGCATGTCCCTCATCAGTAGACGTTGGGACTCCAGGAATTGGTCATTGGCTTTCTGCCACGTGTGTTTCAGCTGGTTGTGCTGCTGCCTCTCTTGCTCTAGGAGATGGCAAACTATGCAAACAGAGAAAAAAAATCCTTCTGAGGCACAATTGTTTAAATATCTTTTCCAAAAGAAAAAGCATTTTCGGGAATAAAAGTAATTATTTTTCTAATCAAGAACAGTCAGGCTTTGTTGAACAACTATTTAGGATAATAATGTCTTATTTCAAATACTGTTTTCCTAATTTCCAAACTTGGCTCATGATTAGGGATGTATTACTGACAGTTCAAGATTTCCCAGTGAGAAGAATAATACCTCAACTTCATTCATGAGTTCTAATAGTTTATTATTTTTTTAGTGCTGGTTTCAGAAGACTGTCTGAAGGTCAACACATTATGGAAATTGTGCTCAGAATTATGTACAACCACAATACACACCTAAAATCACTCTGGCAAGAATCAAGCTTGCAATACTTTAAGAAATTAGCAGATATTCAACAACAAGCCTTGGGGGAATGAATAGCTCTGTTGTTTTTCTGTCATAAAGGAACTTCACATTCAATTCTTCTGCAAATATTTTAAAGCCTTTCAGATTTAAAAGTGCTGCTTCCCCCTCCCAATTTCTGTTAATCCAATTCAAATAAGAAATAAGAAAAGAATTAGAAATTAGAAATAGAACCCAACAGTTCTATTGGGTTTTGCATCCTCAGTGGAAGAGAGTCAAAGGATTATTATTAGGTTTGTACCTTCATGCAGCTCCTTCCTCAACTTCTCTGCATCTTCTTGCAGGACTGATTTTTGTGTGTTGAGGACAGCCACGTACATCTCCAAGTCTGTCCTACACGACTTCTCAGCTTCCAAATAATGGTTCAGTTCTTTAACCTGAAAAAAATGAGGGAATTGCCAGCTCAGTGGGAGGACACTCTCAGACATTCCTTTCATGTTGGAAGTCACAGTGCTGCCTGTGCAGGTAATGTATAGGACAAGTTTATTTCCAGAAATCACAGCTTTTCAACTACCAGTGTGCAAGTAGTGCTTGTATTTTTTTCTGAGTAAGTTACTCATTAAAATTCTGCTAAGTAAAACCTACCAGTGTATCACAGTTAAAACAGCTGGATTACAGCAGCAGCAGCACTGAGCACAGAGATGGTAAAAAGGCAAGTATCTCAGGAAAGCAGACAGTGAAGTGATCCTTTAATCAGTGCTGATAGCCAGGAACTAAATAGCTGATAAATGTTGATAAACCAAGAAGTCTTTAGTTCAAAATACTGTAATCATAGTAGTCAGAAAAAATGACTACAAGGCAAGCTTGAACTAAGCCTAAGAAGACAGAAAACTTGGGGACAGACAAGAAAAGAAACTTTCTAACTCTTGAGAGACTGTTGCAAAAGGGAAGGAAAATCTGTCAACAAAGAGCAATCATATCAAGAAATTCTGAAGAAATACATTTGGATTTTTTCTTCTTGCTTTTTTTTTTTTAAATAGCAAAGTTAACAAAGAACTGAAACGAGTGTCCTGCAGAATGTCCAGTGGGAACCTTTTAAGACAGGGTTACATAAATATCTATCAGACGTGAGGCTTGGAGAAATGGATCCCATCTTGGAACAAGGAACAAATTGGAAGATTTCTTTATGGCACTATCGAGTTTTATGGTTTGCTGAGTCAGAAATCACAGGAGGTTTTATCTTACAGGAAACCAAAGCCTTCAGGCAATTCCTAAGTGGCTCCACAGAGCTGCTGTTCATCTTCCTCAGCACAGCACGAGACAGGATGTGCCAATGCCAGCCCAGGGCTCAGGACAGCCTTGGGCTGTGATGCCACTGATGGTGGGGACAGCTTTTCTGCCCTAGGATACCAAATCTTCCATCTGATAGCCTTTAAGCCTTTGAAATGGCAAAGTCTGACTCTCTGTGGCTCAAAGTGTGGCAATAACCCAGAGGCCAGATGGCTGGGAGAGGTGCAAAGCAGGTATTTTTCTAGAGCTTTTTCTATTACTAGAAGACCTGGAGCTGTGCAATTTATTCTAAATGCAGATCCCACACACATACTGCAGCTCTCAAAACAGAAAGATGCAAAAATGTATACAGGCCAGACATGGCATTTGAGCAACAGGAGACGAGAAGGGCATGAAGAGTTTCCCAATACACCTTTTTCTCTCTTAAAAAATTTGACTTGTCTGCATCAAACTAGCACACTGCAAGATATAAATCAGGATCCAGTTAGAGCTCCACCTCACCTCTGATGCTGCTTTTATTTTTTCTTCAGCTTCTGCCAGTTTCTCCTTCAGGGCTGCAATCTCCTTCTCCATGGGCATCACAACCGAACGCAGCTTCTCAGCATCTTCCTGAGCCTGAAGTTAAGACAATAAATTGTAACACATCATCATAATTTGCACAACAGTTCCCATTACTGAAGACACTTGGAGAAAATCCCTATGTCAACAAAAAAAAGCTGACTAAACTTCCACTTTCAATGCTCATCTTACTGCTATTTATTTAGTCCAGAAGCCATCTCTGTGACAATACTCCATTTACAGAAGGCAACTAAATTTTAAATCTGTGTATGGGTTAGGCCACAAATTTCTGTTTTAAAATAGAATGTTGGTGAATACATCACTCTTGATACCTGGGAGAAAATTTACGGATCACGCATTTTAAAAAGTGTGCACTTTTCTGTTATTAAAGACCTAACTGTCCCACAACCTGCTGCCACATAGCACACAGGAAAAAACCCCAAAATAAGTGCATTATGAAATACTGGCTGTGCAGTTACTTATTCAAAAAGTTAAAAGCAAATGGAGCTGCACAGTAATGCCTAGTGTAGCTTAGTTCTCTTTCAGAAAATAATTTTTCTTCTTTAAATTACTACTGATGCAGCATCAGATTTTGGTGTTACAGTACTGAATATTTCAAATCATATATAGACAATTTATCCCATGTTTTTCTTCAAAAAGTAGTTCTGAGAAGATCAAAGAGCAGCAGAATTAGAGGACTGATTCAAGGAAAGGGAAAAAAAAAGAGAAAGAGCAAGGTAAAAATAGAAAGAATTAAAATGAGAATAGCATTCAGGGTTCAAATCCAGGATGGTACATGTTAATGTGTGGCCATGACATCCTCATTTCTTAAGTGCTCTGCCTTTCCTTCATGGATGCATCACAGATTTTCCAAGTGAAAGGAGCAGCTCCCTCAGACTCCCCAAGAGCCAGCAGGAGACTCAAACACTCGCTGCAGTAAAACTCTTCAAGCACAGAGAATTCCAGAGTTCTAATTTGGGCTGGCTTTGTGCATGAGGCTCAGAATGCTCAGTTGCTCTCTGTCTTCTACTGGAGGAACTCAGCAGGGGAGGAAGGGCAGAGATCTGTGCCCCAAAGCTGAGGTTTCAAAAGATGACACTTTTCATAACCCCGTCAGCAAAGACAGACAGAAAAACATAACACTCATGTCTGGTTTCAAAGCTAGACTAGAATGCAGGTTCTAGAGGTTACTCTGACTTTCAGTTTCTTATTGACAACTGGATTCTGAGCAAGACTTTCAGGAAGAGAAATAGAAAATATTTTTAGCCATTTAAGTTTTCTAACGTAAAATGAATAGACAAAATAAAGTATTAATGCAATACCTGTCAGTTATATAAACACTACAATTTTAAGGCTTTACAGTAAATTCTAAACACAAAACAAAATTAAATTTCTTTACATTTCATTTACTTCTGCTGCATTTTGCCACTGCTGGAGTACCAATAAAAGCCGTGAGGAAAGCAAGGGACATCACCCGGCAGTGAATTCAATACCAGGGACATGTGACTGTCACACACATGCCCAGACCCTGCCACTTGCAGCCAGCAACTCATCAGTCACATTTTTCAAACAGATGGGAGCAGGAGTTCCACTTCAGACATTGCTTTATATTTCATTTATCTTATCAGTTCCATTCATTTACTGCTATCTATAACTGGTTTATATGGACTAATTATAGCCCAACGTATTCTTTTCTAATTATTCATGGTAATTGCAGCAATATTTCACTGCCAGTCTGGTTTCACATGGCTCAGCACAGAATACAGAGTAACAAATGTGCCTGTGCTGGAACTAAGCAGTTCAGAGAAACAGTCAGAAGTTCTCTGAAAGCAAAACCAGACTGCCAACAGCAACCAACTGCAAAGACAAAACCGTATCAAATTCCACATACAGAAAAATTACTCCAGCTTTTACTGCTTGGTAAACAGAGCTGAAGTTTGACACTGTGGTTACAACATATTGTAAGGATCCCTGTTAAAGGTCAGTGTGATCCTGAGCCACACATTTAGAACAGCCTCTCTCTGCTAACAAAAGGAGTGCTGGGCCCTGGGGCTGCTCTTGGATGTAAAGCAGAATTACTGAGACTCGAGGTTAAAGCTCAACTCAACCTTTTAATAAAATGAGAATATCTGTTGTGTTGAAAAATGCTACTTAAAGATACTGTCACATGTGGCAAGAGGTGCCACAGCATCAAATTTCCTGTGCTAGGAGGTGTTATTCAGACTCTTCCAGAGGTGTGATCCTTAAAACGTTTATTTCCTTCTAACATTTTGTCAAACTGGGCTGTCAACGACCATGGTTTTACACATAATCAGCTCATCTTTAGTCATCCCTTAACCTAAACCAAGCACCCAAACCACTTCTGCCCCAGCAAAACCTGCTTCCCCCAGCACAGGGGCTGCAGAACCCACCGTGAGGGACCTGCAAACCACAGCAAGAAAATTACTCCATGGAGAGAGAATGCTAAAAACAAGTCCAAGACATTTTCAGAGGAACAAAAACCTGCCTGGAGAAATCCCAAGTAACATTATACCTGAGTTTGTTCCTTAAAAATCAGACAAGCGGAAAACACACAGACAATTTAAGGACTTCTCTTTATAGCAGGACTAAACCATTTTAAAGTCCTCTAAATTTGTTCCACTGTTTTTTATCATTACCGACAAAAATAGCTTAGTGTATATCAGATTTTATGGCAAACTCTGTCACAGAAATCTGATTACTCTCCCCTTCCAATTTCCCCTCTCCTGACTAATAAGCACACTTCCTAACAGGAGGTTTGTCCTTTTCCTGCTCTCTCTGCACACAAAATACCTGCTCTGCAGACTTCTGCTACTCAGAGTTTGACACAACTGTGCTAAGAAGGGTATTTATATTCATCACAGCTCCAACAGCAAAACACATCCTTTCCTGACTGGAAAATGAGGTCTGACTGAAAAATAAAAAAAAGCCAAGTCAAATTTTGCCAGTGGCCAAAATCTGGGCACAACTTGTCCCCACCCAGTCGTTGTCCAGAGGGAGCTCAGTCATCACACAGCAGAGAACTTGCAGGGAAATACATGCTGCTGTGGGAGATTGCTTTTAGCGTCTGTGCAAACAAAAAAAAATCCCAGACCTACCTGGTATTACAGCCCAACAGGAAAATAGATTTATATAAATCCCCAGCAAGTTTTTGGAAAGATTCATCACTAGGTAAGCATGTTAATCAATAGGTCAAGGTATCCACCTTTTTGGAGTAGGGAAGGGAGATTAAGAACACAAAGTTTTCAGCACAGATTTCTTAGTTGCTTTGTGATGAAGATCACAGAACACACAAATTCTCTATAGAAATTAGCAATCTGTAACCTGACATATATTTACATGGAAAAGCAAGACAGCTGCTTCCAGACAAGACCATGTGTTCCAGCAGACATGCTCCTTCTGACAGAGGAGCACATAAAGATGGAGTATAAGCATTGTTGGCTGCAAATGCCATTTTGCATGGGAAATTGATCATAAGTCTTCAAATAGCACATCCCAAGTGATCAAGAAAATTCCTCTTTTCACACTGACTGCTGGCACATGAATATTCATTATTTGGCTGGCCTAGCACACCTTTTTATGCGTTTGGGATTTGCTTGCTTGTTTTTAGGTAAAATTGAATGTCCTTTTCCTAATTGTGATCTAAGTCTTAGTCTCCTTGAGGAAAAACCTCACAGGTTTAATAATAACAAAGAAGATTAAAACCCCATGCAAAGCAGTTTAAGCAATTATTTCAAGCTGCACTCTGAAAACCAGATTTCCCCCTCCCCCTCCTATTACATAAGGTACATGTTCCTCTGCTTTACAGGCCTAGAAAGCTTTCCAAGCTCCTATTAACCAGGGATTAATAAACTGATCACCTTTTCCTTTAGGATCACCAGGGATATTTAATTCCCTTTTAAAGGCCTATAGTTGAAAATGCTATTTATCTGCTATGCTAAAGTTCTTACTAAGGCCACTGAGTTTATGTGAGCTGTGCTGCCATGTCAGCAACTTGTAACTCCAACGTACATTATCAGTAAATTCTGATTAAAAATATGAATCAGTTGAGAGAGATTGTTTTCTGGAAGTGCTTATTGGCAGTAAGTTGGGAGTGCAATGCCAGGACTTTCACACCATTAACTCTGCATCTTCTACAAGACTCACCACACACTGATCCAGTTTTGAACCTCCATTCAGCTTCAACCAAAGTCTTTTGTTCCTTAACGAGATTAAAACCTTTTCTTAAAAATAGTTTATGTCTTACAGTTTCAGTGGGATTAGAACAGGCTTTGCCCTCACTCTTACCTTTCAAATCAGGGCTACATGAAGAGCAGTCCCACTGAATACCAACAGCAATAATGTAACTACAACCAGCAAAAGGCATGAATCTCTAAGTCTCAGAAAAAGAATTCCATTTTGCAACACTAATACTGATTGCTTGCTACAACAGACTAAAATAGCTAAAATGTTTCTCATGTGGAATGTTTGTGATATTCCACACTGCATTTCTTCTGCTGACAGCAAGCAGGAACAAGGACATGCAGTGATGTGGCAGATTATCAGATGTTAGCCTATGCCTTGAATTCAATATAGGTTCATTCACTACTTTCAAATTGGCTCAGAACACCTTGAAGACTAAGGTAAGCCTGCTGAGACTACAAATTCATGCAAATGCAAGTTATTATAGTAATGTAAACAAAGATTATAAATCACTGATCTATTATGACAGGTTCAATTTCCTTCTTGCCTAAAAGGAAACACACCAAATCTCCAACCTCCAGAAAAAAAAAAAAAGGAAAATCTAAACTCAAGACAAGGCACGTCAATCTACTTCTCTGAACTTTTCTTAGTCACAGATCTTTGAACATCTACAACAATATCTGTCCATACTCCAGGGCAATTATTTTCCGTCATCCAGAGCCTGCTGTTTTGTGACAGCAAGGTTCTGTACTTCCTGGGAAGGCAGCAGTAGTGTGATGCACAAACATGATTTTACTTTAAAACCAGAGGAAAGACATCTTAGATATGCTATATTGAGGTTTTCAATGGGCACTTTACATTTTTAAGACCTGAGAAAATAAATAAAGGTACAGAAGTGTAAAGGAAACTTTATAAAGCTGCAGTCAATTCAGAGAAATCTAAAGGTAGTTTTACTTGAGCTCATTTGATATTATGACAAGTGACCTTACAAGGCTGCTTGCTTTTACAAGCTGAAGGCCAAACTTTACCATCTTCCCAGGTGCAATTCTGTCACTAAATCCACATAACTGGGAACAAAACCTTTAAGGCTTCAATGGATCAGGTCATGATGACTTCCACGAACAAAGGCTGGCAGTTGGCAGGCCCAGGCTGTGTGAATTGCTGAGGAATTACAGCAGGCATAGCAATGAACCCATGCATGACCCCACAGGCCTAACTTCAAACAGAAACGGAGCAACTCCATTCCAATGTACCTTTTTCATTTCATTTTCTAGGTTTTCCTCCTCCTGGCCTTCCGACAGTCGCCTCCGTAGCTCTGCAATTTCCCGTTCCACGTTCTCTCGGTATTGGTTCCACTGAGCTCTCTCCTGCTCCAACCTGTGGTGATACTGGAGCTCATAGTCACGAACAGTCTCTAGAAAACAGCATTTTCAAAGCTTATTTTCAATATAAGTTAAAGAACGGAGCTTTAGGAACTCCATCTCCAACCACACAATGATTTACTATAATCAAAACTAGGACAGCAGGATACTCTCCCTTCCCTTGGACTCTTGCCCCAAAACACAAATGCATAAGTAAAAAATCCAGAGGAACTGAATTTCAATTAGTACCATCATTAGAACACAAAGAAACAAGCCCCAAAAACTGTGCAACTCCCAATTCCAAGGTAATGTACATGACTAACATCCTATTCAGCAGCACATTTTGTACCTCCAAGTACATCATCCAAACAAATGACCAAAACCTGACTTATTTACTCCAAAATGCAAAGAAATTCAAACTTCTCACACAGCTTTTGCTTCCCTATCATTAACATATCTCCCTCAGGTAAGGAGCTGTCTGTGTTTGCACAGGGACAGCAGCTGGCACAGCTGAGCCCTAATCTAGGTTCATGTATCTGTGTAGATCATAAATAAACAGACATTCGTGTACTCAATATACAAGAAGGTTTGTCTCTTCTGGGTGAAAAGCAAAATCAGGTGATGGAAAAACTGCCCACAGCCAACAGGCTGTAGGCTCAGGATAGTGTGATCCTGTCTGTGAACCTTTAAGAAAACAGACAGTTGTGGCCATTGTCTGTTCCCAGTTCATATTCTTTTGTTCTATTCACTTTGTCTCAGAAATGTCAACACCTGTGCAATATGCAAACACAGAACTATCAAGAAAAAAACCACCCAGGCCTGAGAGAGCAGCATGTGCAGTCACTACCCTGGGGGAACGCCCATGTGAGTACTGGAGAGACACCTGACTGTGTGAGAGCAGAAATGTGTTCATACAGAAGGAAAAAAGAGAATCATGCTGGCAGCCTAAAGCTGTTTTCAGGCTTGTCAAATTATCTTATCTTCATGGAAGGATAAAGTATCACATACATAGTCCCTCAAAAATGCTTTGCATATACATGAGGTTCCCATGGCCGTGAATTCTAAATTCTATCCTCAAGTTGACAAAAAACCTCACCAAGCTCTTTTCCCAACCTTGGGAACTACACTTCATCCAGCCCTTCTGTAGTAATCCCAATCCACAACAATTATCCATATTCAGTGGAAGAACAGGCACAAATCCCTAAAGACATCAGGGTGGCTGATCCCAGCAGCTTGCCTGGTTGTTACCTTTCATGATGGCCTGGAGTGAAGCCACTTCTTCTTGCCACTGTCTCTTCACCTCATCGATGGCCTCCTGCTTGGTGGTCTCTGACACTGTGGCTATGGCTTTGATGTTCTCCATTTCAGCATGGGCTTCCATCAGCTGGGTCCGCAGCTGGCCCAGGTCATCCTGGGCTGCCTGCAGCACTGCATTCTGCCTCTTGAGGTCCTCTGAAAGGAGGATTAGATTCATTTAGCTTGATTAATGAGTTCAAACTGAAGTGTAGCCCTAGTTGCTATGGCAAAGAACAGAAGGGAGTGAAGGGAGCACTGGTATTAAAGCATCTACCCGTAACGACTGAATAAATGTTGGCAGGTATCTTCAGGGAATGCTGTTTCTTGACTTTGCTTGCCCTTGCCTTTTATTAAAGGAGTATCTTCTCATGGATGCAGCCACAAAGCAGACACTAGATATAACTGAGATCAATATACCTGATGAAAGTGAACTGGGCTTTTCATCAGTTCTTATTATTTAACTCATTCTGGTAAATGAATCTGGAAAAGGTAAGAACAGACTGGAAAATAGTTTTTCCCCCATTTCTGGCACCAAGTTGGTGTTCAATTTGGATGGAATACTTCAAATTTCTTGAACAGAAATACTCTGTGACCACTTTGGAGAGCCCACATAAGACAACTATGCAAGCCTAATTTGCTCTTTACCATACTAAAGTGGAGCTTCAACTAAGCAAAATGATGCATTCAATGGAACACCCACTACTTCTCTAATTGTTGCAACTATAAACAGAAATTAAGCTAATTTCATATTATCCTCCTGAGTTCTCAGCTAATCTGAAACAAACAGCTCTGGAGGACATAAATTATATATTTAATCCCAAAAGCACTGACACAAAATACTGGTTTATGCCCACATAGCCTGTTTCAATGGCAATCACTTCAGTACACAACAAACACCAAGCTACTTCCATGTATTTCCCTCAGTGCCAAAAAGCCAAATCAATCCTGCTGCTCTCACCTCCTGATAGAGAATTTGGAATCCAGAGTTAATCAGGTACATTAATCCTTGTGTGAAAAGCCCAAGACTCGGTAGCATTAATATTCTTAGTTTTCAAATGACAGTATTAAAGATGGGTCACAACAAGCCCAATGAACATTTAGGAAATGGTTG
Organism: Lichenostomus cassidix; assembly: GCF_008360975.1. Lineage (NCBI taxonomy): Eukaryota > Metazoa > Chordata > Aves > Passeriformes > Meliphagidae > Lichenostomus > Lichenostomus cassidix. The sequence goes on from NC_139499.1 coordinate 4,079,262, forward strand.
GGGAGACAGGGAGGAAAAAAGGTTTTGGGAGGTCAAACAGAAGAAAAGTAATTGCTTGTATATTCTCTGGTGTCCTTTCACTTCAGTACACCTAGAAGTTGGGGTGTTTCATCTTTCCCATCACAATTTATTTTCTATTTTTTGACTGTACCAAAACAGGAGAATTATTGCTGATCTCACCAGTAGTGTCTTGTATCTTAAATTTCCTTTCACCCAGCCTTAGAAATACAAGTAAGTAGGCTTGCTGTATGATCTGATCTTCATTATGCCTGTTGTATTTCTGCTCTCATAAGCTTATACAGCAGCTGCAGTCTTAATGCATTATTTTTTGGCTCTGCTTTCGTATGTTAAAGACAGGAAAATCATCAGAATTAGAAATAAATCAATCTGGCTCTCAGAACAGCTATCTCTACTCTCCAATCCTTCATCAGATATTTGAGCTCATATGGTTCAAATTTTCCTATAAACTGTGTTATTGAAATAGATGCCCTTGGCCAGTATTAAAACTTTTATAACGTTTGCCTGCTTAAAGCCTACCTCAGATGGAAATTTAAGACAAATTAATGCTACATTAAAGAAAAAAAAAAAAAGGCCACAGAGCACAAGCAGCACAGCATCCAGGCTGTGCCTTTCCATTTACCAGATCAGCTCCTGCTCAGAGAGCACACCCTGAATTCAGGAAATTAGTATTAAAACTCACTGGTGGTGTTTCTGCATAGACATCAAGTTGCTCTGGCTCCTGTCCATGCGACAAATCTTTAAATTTAATTCTAAAAGTTCATTCCAGGAAGCTCAATAGCCACCTTTTGAATCTCTCACATTCTTACTATACCTGTTTAAAAGACTATGCTTCGCACAGGTATTATTTGAAGATGAATTTCAACAAACTTTAGAATAATTCTGAGAACTAAGGACTTACCTTCCTTAGCCAGGTATAACTCCTTAAATTTTGCTCTCTTTTGATTAAATTCTTGCTCAAGTTGCTGCTTTGTGCGCAGAAATTCTGCATTGACCTTTTCCAATTCTGCTACCCGTTGTAGAAGAGCATCTAAAAATAAAGCAGAAGATAAGGTACGTCACTAACAGTTATCCAGACATCCCATTCTGCAAGGCTCAGGTTTGGGGCTTACTCTTTTTTAAAATATCTTTACTCAATAGCTCTGCTGCTGCCTTACGATAATCAAGGAAAACTTGCCAGTCCTTTAAGGAACAAAGGAAGGTAAGTTTTCTTAGACTGTAGCACCAAATTTTAATTAAACATCTCTGAGGAACTGGAGGGAATGTGGCAGGGAATTCTGCAGAAAACAATCTTCCAAAGAAAACCACAATTTGGTATATACACTGAAGGAAAAAATAGAAGAAATTCTGGTTATGGGGTTTTATTCCTGGGAATTTAGTCAGGAGGCACAGGAAGTATGTGAGGGCTGAGCAATAAACCACCAAGTTCTCAAAGGCTGAGGTCAAAGAAAACAAAGTGACAACAGCTCAGCCAACAGCTATGGAAGGGCAAAGCACAGGAAACCCTGGAAGCTAAAAATTAGGTGCCATTATCAATTCAGTCTTCAGTGCTGCATGTTAACCAAAAGATGAACCAGATTACATCTGGAGATGTTTGCCAGAGGATTATCACAATCTACAGAGAAATAACTGACTGTAAGCTCAAACTCTCCTCATTTCCAGCAGGTAAAAATCCTCAAGGGCACACATCACACTGTTTCCCAGAATTTACCACGTCAGCCTTTCATCTGGTGGTACAACAAAAGAAGGAAGAGTAGGAAGACTACAAAGATTGTTCCAACATGCTAATTGCTGAAAAAAACCCATACGACCCTACTGTATGATGCTATAAAGACCCCAACAATCACCGACCTATCTGCATGTGCAATTTGAACCTCTTTGCACCTCAAGATCTGCTGTAGGTGGCAGTTTCATCTTGCACACCTCAGAACTCAAACATGAAACAGAAATAAAAGACAGATGAGCCAGAACAAAACCCATCTCCCTGCTGCAATGCACTGGGGAAAAAATGTTCCTCTACATGAGTCTCTATGTGTTCTGCAAAAGCATTTTGTGGACATCTTCCAACTCTGCTGTGCAAAGCTGAATCACTTCAGTTAAAGCCTCTATATAGCACAGTCTAGATACATAAAATATTGATCCATCAGAAGTGTTTGTATCCATCAGAGGTGTCTGTGTATCCCACCCAACACTTCCCACCACAAGCAAGCAGTGAAAACACAATACAAAGGCTACACAACTTCAGCATCAAACATTTAGACTCACAAACAGCTGGAATCAGCTCTACAGCTTGCAGTGGTAAAACACTGGATGGGCAATGCCACTGAGATGGAGAGAGTTATTTTTGGTACCAGATGACGTAGAGTAAGAGCAGACACAAACAAAAGGACCTTTTAAGACCAGAGGTATGTTTTACTGATTGCTGGTTATGAGGGCTTATGTTGTTACAAAATACAGCACTTAATCTGTTCAGCTCTGTACTGAATAAAAGATATATGCAGATATAGGACGGACAAAATTTTTATGCTGCTTTTTTACAAAAAATTCAACTTTGTTTTTTTTTATTGTCTTAAACACAAACACATTGGTTTTTCTGGCCAGCAACCCCTATGTGGATAGTTCAAAGCCAACTGCACAGGAGTGTTCTCCAGAAAATGAAAGGAACATGCGGCAAAGACACACTGAGAGCAAAACTTCAAGTGAGTTCAGAGAGTGTCTGGATCAAAACCAGGGATGAAACAGCACACATGGAACCAGGTCCGGGTAGGAAAAACACCTCCCAAGGTTAAAGGGTTGCCTTTGATCTCTTGCTGAAGCTTTGCAAAGGGAAAGGGTTTGCCTGTGTTTCTACTCCCCCCCAGCCCTGTGCCGGGCACTGCAGAGCCTGCAGGCACCCCGGCACCTCCTGCTCCACACCCCATTAACAGCCGTGCTGTCCTAAGGAGAGTGGGTTTGAGCTCAGCTTCAGCTCCTCCAGAGAAACTCTTGGAGGCACCAGAGCCTAAGGGAGCTGTGTGCCAGGGGCAGGTGGCTGCACTGCCCAGGGCCAGCCAGGCAGCTCTGCATCCACAGCTACCCTGGAGCCATACATACATACACACCTTGCAGCCAAACAAGGAGGAATTGGGACATCACTCACCTTGCACACCTCTTTTGTGGACTGCACAAATAAACTGCTTCATTCTACAGTTAGCAATCCTGCAAGTTAAATCAACTGCAGACACCAGTCAATCCTCCTGCCCCCAAAGATGACACGAGCCCTCCCTGTTTACTTGATTCTCTTTCCATCTTCCTTGAGCAGAGAGACAGCAGCAGCTGTGCTGCTGCTCCCATCAGACAGTGCAAAGCAACCAAGCTGTATTTCTTCTGAAGGTGTGAGTTGCTTCTGTTGAGGATGGAAGGGCAAGAGGACACCACAAGAGGAGAATGTTCAAGTGCTTTAAGCTGGGTGAACAACAGACTCATCCTTTTTAAATCCTCCAGCCCAAACAGAAAGAGGGACGGCAGAGTCACCAAGAAGGAAATGAAATTTAAATATTTACAGTATTCCCCTGTCTCTGCAGCCTGGCAGTTATGTCTAAAAAGTAATAAATAAATAACTAAATAATCAGCCCCCACCACCACTGAGCTCTGGCAGCTGGCAGAGCCAGCTGCAGGCATTCAAAAAACCAAGCAGTTTAAGATCTCAACTGCAGGTCATCCATCAGTGCAACTGTGCATTAACATCGCTCTTTCGATCCTATCCTAATTTTAAAGTGGTTTTACCACTTTATACAGCTTTTTACCACTATATACAGCTCAGGACAGATCTCAGCACATCCCCAGTGCAGTGAGACAAGGCACAAATTTGAGGACAATAGGCTATATAGGTCAACATCAATCCTGTCAAATGCACCTGCATAAGATGTAAAAGCAGAAGAAAGTTTATTTTCTGAGACACCCTAACAACTACCACCTTTCTGGCAAATGGTAAGTTCACAAAGAGATTATTTTCTTCTTCAGAGGTACAATTTGTACAAAAGCCATACAGACACTTCCCAAAAGGCAAGTGTGATCCCAAGCCCAGACTGCCAGGCACAGGTACCCTCGGGCTACATGGCACAGATGAAAGTCCACCTGGAAATGCACTGGACTCAATGGCAGGAAATGGACTCATTCATAGATTTCCAATTAGGCCTTTGTCATTTATCACTTAATTTTCACTCTGAATTCAGGTCTAACTCACCCCAGGCCTGTAACAGAGCTGAAAAAGAAAACTTATTTGCCATCATAAGCTATCAACTTAAAAGCAGCCCCAAAAGCAAGATGCCCATTTTGCAGTGCCAGTATTCCCTGAGTTGCCAGGCGCTGTTCCCAAGCTCCCACTGCCAGCTATCAATGTTTAACGAGGGATGAGGAGAGAGTAAACAAAGCCGAGAGATGGGCAGGGCTGGTGGAGCTGTGCCTGACTGAAATGGGATCTGGTGTCACACATGGCATCGGCACAGGCACAGAACACTCTGTATTTCCTCACAGTATTGATGTGAAGACCTAATTCCCTATTTAGGGCCTGAAGTAATCAAGAAACAAACGAAAACCCTGAAGACCCAATTTTTTAACTCCTGAAATAGCACTGAGAAAACTTAAAATTGATATGCCAAACTAAAAAAAACCAAAAAGCAAACAAGAAATAATTATGGCCAACAATTTAAAAGAGCATTTTTTTCACAGATTATTAAGCCAAATAGTCTACAGAGTTAGATGCCAATCAAATCCACTAGCTTTATTTCTAGCTAACAGCACAGATTTTGCAGACATATTCCAGGTCAGACACAGGGATCCCCATCTCCTGTGGAGCACTGACATTACAGCAAAGCAGTGAATGTCACCATGCGCCTTAACCAGGTAGAACTCAAAAGAAGGGCAGCAAAATCCATTTCAGAGTGAAGTCATTGATTTACAGGAGAACCATGAAACTGCCGCAATACATGAAGAGAAACTCAAATAAAAAACATACAGCTCTTAACCCACTGCACAGCAAAATTCCAGTTCTAGGAAAACACAAGAACAAACACACATTTCTTATTGACTAGTTATTTATATGCTGTTGCACAGATCAGCTCCACAAAGGATTAAATTTTATGTATGACAGTTTCCAGTCACACAAACATGTAACGATCATTCCAGAACTAAGACAGACAAAGCTGATTATCAATAAGACTACCTTTGAGTACCAGGCCTATTTATAAAATTAATGCCACAGAGCTTTCTGCTTGATATTTAAAGTGTCAAATATGACATCAAGAGTTCAGTCCAACATAGCTGAAATATGAGAACAGAGCAGAAAAAACCTACATGTACAATCAACTTTTCAGAGACAAAAATAAAAAAATAGTTTCTGTCATTTTCTACCTTTCTTTTCCTGTCATGATTGCTTGAGACAGAAGTATGGAAAAATATTTATTTCTATGAGTTTTCTACTATGAGTTTCTACTATTTTCTATGAGCATTAATTTTCATCCACTGTGACATCATACTGAAGCCACAATTATGCTACTATATAAATTTTTAATCTAAGTCTGCCACCAGACTGTGCATATAGACTGCAAAAAGCTTTTCTTTATTTTATTCAAATGGGATTTGATGCAAAAAGAACAACCAACCCTCCCACTCTTACAGTACACTCCAATCCAGCTGTTTGCATGAGGCACTCAGGAGTTAAGGAACAGTTCCTTGAACTAGCATGTTAAACAGAACAGATTCCCGATTTAAGAAATGGGGGTTCTTTTGTTTTCAAGGAACAACATTTGCCCTTACACACAGATATTCAGCAGCAGCAGACCAAACTGATGGAAAAAAAAAAAAAAACCAGGAAGAAAATAATTGCTTTACTCAAATGTGCATTTGGAAACATCAAGCATTTTACTTCCTGGCCCAAAAGGCTCAAGCTCACTGGTCACACACTTTCCTTGTTTTATTTGAGGACAGAGAATGACCCCTGACTCCTCATTTGCCACACCTCCCCTTTCAGAGCATTTCACTGCGTGCAGCAAGGAGCACCCAGCCCCAGCAAGGGGAAATCCAGGCAGTTCTGCCCCACAGCTGTGCCTTGGCACACAACTTGCTCCCCAGTGCCACCAGCACTGAACTGCTCTGCACGAGGAACTCAGGCAGTTCCCCATTTTGGGCAGCGCAGCTTTCAGACACTGCTGCATTCATCCAGCCATTTCTGGCTGATTGTGCAGCTGAAGGTTATTTGACATCCACAATTTGTTCTCTATTGACTAAACATTCACAGGCAAACAATCCAGTACCAATTTAAGGCCATATCCATAAAAACTCGGTGTTGCTGACAAATGCAGATATCACCATGCAAGACTGAGCCTTGCTGCATCATATCTGTTACAGCAGTTTTATATTTATTGCAGCAAATCAGCAAGTGCAGCATCAAAAATATTCAGCCGAGCATTGCATGTTACCAACATCCAACCACATTACAAATACTCTATTAACATCAAGTGGAAGTTTGTAATATCAACTTTGAAAGTAACATTATCTTTAACTGAAGCTGAATGACAAAGACCTTTCCACTATAACCTGCAATCTCAGTAATGCCCATTCCTACACTTTATTTTCCTTTTTTATGCTAAACACTGTATGACATCCTACATTAAGGATCTCAGAGAAAAAATTAAAAGCCATCACTAAATTAATTAAAATCTGAAGAAATTTAGATGATTGTATTATAGAAGAGAGTCTTTCCATTTGTCCAAACAAGAATCACAGAATGGTTTGGGGCTGGAAGGGACCTTAAAGGTCATCTCATTACAAACCCCTGCTGTGGGCAAGGACACCTTCCATTAGATGAGGTTGCTCCAAGCCCTGTGCAGCCTGGCTTTGGGCACTTCCAGGGATGAGGCAGCCACAAGAGCAAGAAAAAGGGAAGAGAAAAAAAGGGTCCTTTAAATGGCTTAATTAAACCTAAGGAATTTCCCCCAAAATATGTTTATACAGCAAACATCTTCATGAATAATTACAAGAAAAAAAAAAGGCCAACACACAGTTTCTCCTTCCCTATTTTTTTTCCACTTCCACTTCCCACTTTTTCTCCCTTTTCACAGCACTCACAATGTGTTAAACTACTTCCTTGCTTTGTTATTGCCTCCATCTTCTTTCCTGGACACAAAAGCAGGCAGGTGCTTTCTGGGGTCCAAATCTCCACTTCACTCAGTAATGTGGAATCATACCTGACTTCCAGTTTTAGTAAGCCCACTTCATGTGACAAGTAATGCTCTTCTATACCCTTAGTCATTCTGACCCCAGGTTAACTTCAGTCTAGTTTTAAATTTATGCTTAGTTAACCATTATTTACATTGGACTGCAATGGAACAGTGCTCACTCACATCAAGTATCACAGGAATGCACTTAAACATTTTTCCAACAGTTTATTTTCATTTGACAAAAGCATCATTTCTTCCCAAGGACAGTCCCCTACCTCCATCATTACAGCCTGATTTTTCCTATATCCCTTCTCACCACAGTAGCTGGTTCTCTCCTTTTAACTAGCCTGCCATCAGAACTCTCAGTTCTGTGCACACAGTCTTCTCCACAGAAGTCTCAACTTGATGCATAAGGAGTTTTGCCACCACTAGTTTTCACTCTGTTTCAATTCTGCCATTGTTGTTTTGGTGAGGAGAACAGTCCCTCATGAAATTTCAAGAAAACACTACTGGTTAGCATTTTTTTTTCCAAGAAAATCAACCACACTCTGTGCTTTATCAATTTTTTGAATAATTTAAATAGGACAGCAGTGGATGAATCACAGGGTTTGGAAAGTCAAGCAGACAACACCATTAATGGAATCCTATGGAAAACATTCTGGCTGTAGCCTGCTGCTACCACCAGTGACTCTCCTCAGAAATGCAGTGTTGCTAAGCTTGAATGCATATCGTAGCATTCCAAAAGTCAACAGCAAGCTACAGTCTGGTGAACTTTGAATTCATCTACAGTGGCACAAAATGGAGAGAACAGAGTTACCAGTCTCATCACAATCACCAGCATTCTCCCTGCTCCCTAAGTGCTTGTATCTTGTTCCCCTTGCTTTAACAATTTTTCTTTTTTTGTATCTGCTCTTTTCAGGAGGATAAACTTGAGGAAAAGAGAAAAAAAGCTCAGTGTCTCCTTGGGTTTATGAAGGGAGTTATTTACTCTACAGGCTGTGGGCATTTACTCAGAGCAGTCATCGCTTGAGCAAACACGGTGATGGCAGCACAGAACTGGGGAAGGTGAAGTCCCCAAGAACTGGGCACATTTCTCCAAGAGGGTTCACAGCTGGATTACACCACTGCCAGCTCTAGGCCAGCCTAGGTAGATCTCTACACTCCGCAGGCACAGCCTGACTTGATCCCCTTGGCAAAGCTTTGGAGCATTTCACACATCTGAGCTCAAACAATGCAGCTGTCAAACGTGTCACACACACTGTCCCTGCCCCTTTCATTTCACCAGCCTGTCCCACCTCATTACCTGCAAGATAAACACCAACAGAAGGTGTTTTAAGCAGACACAGAGGCTCCTTCAGCCTGGAACCAGACCTCCAGCATAGTCACCTATTTCCTTCCAAAGCACTTGAAAACAAGTCCCCAAAAACGTCAAGTCGCATAAATCTTCCTGAACAGAGCAAGACTGAAAATGTGAATGAGCCTTCATATTTACACAGGAATATTTCTGCCAAGATTTTCCACACTACCACGTCTCATCGTTTGTATGATATAACCAGAAAATCCAGAACTGGCCTGCACGTGGCAATTCCACTTGACAGTGAGGTTTTCAGTGTGTCTTCCCAGTAAAAGAAAATTGAAGTCAAGGATATTGTCTCTTTTAGTAAACCATCAGGAATCTGCTGTTCTGATCAAAGATGAATATTTCAGACTGAGAGTCATTTAGGGAGAGATTGGGATATGCACTTCATTATACAGGAGACCCCCTACACAATTTGCACTCTGAGCACCACTAATATAACTATTCTCTTAAATGTAAACATTTGCTAAACCCAGACAACAGACTGATTTTCTTTCAAGATAATTTAATTGCTGACTCATTTGCAGTGGGAGGGAAAAAAACTCCCTGTGACTCCTTATTATATGTTTATCACTTCGCCTACAGATTTATTAAAGGCTGTCCTCTTCAGGGAGAAAAACGGGAATAAAATATGACTCAACTCTCAGGGAAAAAAAAACCCAACAAAACAACACAAACAACCATACTGCATTGTTCTCTTTGATGAAGTAAGTTAATATATAAAAGAAAACCATTTCATTAATTCTAAAATTCCCCCAGACACCACTAGTCTGAGATCTCGTGCTGTCTTGCCATTTGTCATGGGGCCAAGAATTGAGGTGTAGCTTTGAGGGCATTCAGGCTACACACCACCCCAGGTACACTGCTTCCCAATTTCTGAGCAGAAAGAATGAATTAATGATGATCTAACGCACTCCAAAATTCAAAGGAAGGTGACAAAAGTGAAATATGGCTCAATCAAGAAAGTGGTGTGGAGGAAACAAGAAAGAAGTTCATGTTTGTGAAATTAGAAGGCAATGGCTCCTGTGATTTACCATTGCTACAGGTATGAGGATGCTGCCATTTAAACCAAATTGGCATCTTTGTGGACATTTTCAAAAGCTGAAATAATCATCAAGAGCATGGAAACTCACTTCCACATACACAGCTACCAGACAGCACTACAGTCATTGCAAGGCACCAGGAAAACTTCAGAAATAGCAGCAAATCATACACAGCTCGAGAGTTAGGGATGTGAACAAGCACTGCAAAAGGGAGTTAACAACACATTTCTTTCCTGCAGTGGTTCTCTATCCCTTGCTACATAATTTTGCCACCCAAATTGATATACAGAGAACAAACTAGGGAAAGGAACAGGTAAAAACTTACTGTCAAGGAATAATAATCTTAAAATTTTAGTTGCCAGAAAAGCAGGTTTTAGGCATGGAAAAATGGTGCCAGTAGAGTAGCCACTTAAAGGATATAAATCTTAAAAAATGGCATGGAAAATGTTGTTGCCAGATATATTTATGGAGACACTGTGATGATAAATATAGTAAGACAAATAATAAAAGATGATTAACATCTTTATTTGATAAGGAACAGGATATAGATCCTACTATTTGAAGAAAGGTTTCTACAGCAATTTAATAGGTTCCCTGAGAACAACAGACTAGTACTCCCCCAAGCCTCTAGAACTTATTTCTTGACAGAAAATACTGCTGTGATTCTATATACTTGTATTTTTTGTTATCACTTGTCAACTACATGAATTCCTGAACAGTTAAAAAGGAAGAAAATCCTCCTCCAGCACAAAATTTTCGAAACATTTAAAATATTCCAGGGGTATAAGCCATACACAACGGGAAAGCTTGACTAAGCCTGCAGTTACAATCACTTTAAATCAATTTATGTTCTGGTGGTCAACTGAGAGGGTAACTCAGCACTCCCACCTCACCCTGAGCACACGTGCCTTTTATCCCCACCATGCTCTGAGAACCTCTGAGGCTGTGCAGTGACAGCATCAGAAGTGATACAGGAAAAAGCTGGGGTGGGAGGGGAGTGAGTCTCAAACCAGGTCCAAACCGTATCACACCTAGTACGTGGCACAGCACAGACCAGACCTGACACACACATGACAATGAAGACGTAGATCGGAGTAAAGTGGGGAAAAAAAGCCAGAACTATACCCTTGGACACTCATATTACTACTGTGAGGTCTCCAGCCTTGCTTTATGCCAGTTTTAACACAGGCCTTTCACTAAATTAATTAAACTAATTAATTCAGCAGCGAGTAGTTCTCAACCGGGTGACTGAGCTGAACTAGCTCAGCGTGGAGAGCTGGCACAAAGGACATGATGGAAACACGCCTGTGGGAGCAGGAAGAAGAGAGCAGAAGCACTTCTTTCAGCAGCTGCAACCTTCTAGACTGGCTGAGCTGCAACATGAAACCACAGCCTATGGGTACAGTCTGATAATCTGTTTAACCTAAGTGCTTGCTGCCTGCCAAAAGAAATAGTCTGGCCTTCCTTCTGTCCCCCACTCTCCCTTGTGGCAACAAAACTTATTTTTCAAGACTGGATGACTGACATTTGTAAGTGATAAATGACCTTTCTCAAATCCTGATTTCCATTCAGACTCTTCAAGGGAAGCTGACAAACTTAATCGGTATCAGAAAGCAAATTCCAAAGCTCAGGTTTCCCACCAGTGCTTGTACACACTCAGGTTTAGAACAATTGCAACTGGAAGAGTATCTCCAGTACAGAAGTGCTCAGACTGGAACAAAACCTAGAGCTGTAGATAAAATATGTATCAGGAAACATTTGTATTCCACAATAAGGCTAGGCTCACTTTTACTTTTACTTGAAAGCAAATAGGTTGTCAGATTAGACATTGTAACAAGCCACTGCAACCCTTCCTGATGGATCATCAGCTAAGTGGAATCCTCAGTGCCTCCAACAAATGTAACCTCTGCAACATCAGGAGTTAACGCACCGCTTAGAGGTTTAACGTCTTTATTTCCAGTTTCATCTAAGACTCCAACAGAAGCTGTGAAGACCAGACAGACAGCTATAATATCTTCACAGCTAGAAGCGTCACTCAAGCACAGAATCCAGGGTTTGCCTAATTGCTTTCCTATTAATTTCACATGGGAGAAGATATAAACAGACATTGCAAGATGGCAATTAAGAAAACCTTACTTGAAACCAATCTTTGAAAGAAAATTTAAAAGATGCAGCATATGACATAAAGATGCCAGCCTGTCAGATGACTTGAACTAACAGAGCCAAATTTATGCTTTGTAGTTCACCAAAATAAACCAAGAAACACCACAGATAGAATGTATCAGAAGGATTTTGGCACAGGCTACTGTTAATGTAAGATGAATGTTCCAACTCTTGTGTCTGAAGTCAATGGGAGTCTAAGGTGAACTCGAGTAGGCCTTGGGAAAGACAATTTTCTTAAAGGGTACTGGACATGAAAATTTATTGTGGATGGTTAAAATACTTATTGCTTGAGCAATAATTCTGAGCACTGCTCTGTGTTTCTTCCTGTGTAGATTAAGGCAACGACACTGAGCACACAGATGTAAGGATTGTATTATACTCTGTGGTTTTATCTACGTTACTGTTTGCATGTTACTGCTTTGTTCTTTTTTTAAAGCAACCAACCATGGTGCTGCCTCCTCATTTTGCATAGCACTGCTGTAGCATAGATTAAAATAAATAATTTCTGTTGGGGAGTATTTTAATGGTGACCAGCCATGCAAATACAAAGTTACCCTACCAAGGCACGGGTGTGGGGGATAAACAGTTATACACGGAAACACTCGACAAAAACAGTGAGAGCCGTTTCTCCTTTTGTTGTGCATATTCCTCTCCTTTGTTGCCATTTGAACAGCATTGCAAATCTTGTTCCAATTATCTGTAAGCTAAAAACATGTATTGACAAAAGATGCAATACAAACCATACAGTCTATTCAGGTCACTGGCTTAAGGGCATGGGAACACCATTATAACTGACAAAGCTGGTTTGGTTTGATCCCCAGGTAATCCTTCCCTCTCACCTCCAGGCCATTCCCCCTGGAACACACAAAGTCAATGCAACCATTGCCTTCCAGTTATTGATTCCAATTCACTTTGCCATGTATAACTTCTACCTGTTACTGCATTTTCGTTCCACAGTTTTACTAAAAAACACTTTCAGAAACCACAAAATATAACAAGATAAATATTAATAAAATCCCACCCAAACTTAAATTTCTTTTCGGTGTGACTCACCACAGTAAGGCAAGGTGCTTTTGGCTTATAAAATAACTAAAAATCAGACTGCCTTTTTCTTTTTTTTCTTTTACTCCATGATCTTGGTTATTTCTCAGTTCTTAACACAGCCAGACACATTAAGACAGGGCCTTTAACGACCCAGAGAAACAAATTAGCAGATCTCAGTACTGCTGTTTCCTGTCCTGCTCTCTGCTGATACCAACTTTCAGAACTGCTCTGATAGACAAAAGATGGAAAACTTCTATTTTCTGCTTCTGTTTCCAAGAGGTGTAAGTCAACTTCCTGCAATTAATTTTTTACAATCTTAACTGCTTCAGCTTATAAATAAAGATACCAAGGTATTAAAGTATTAGATGTCAGCCAACCTCATGATTAGGTGAGTAACTAAAGTTCACTGTCTCAAAATTCTCTAATCTGTTCTGAGAAAACATTCAGAACCAGAACATGTATAGGGCAGGGCTGGAAAGCAGATGAGCAGCTGCTCTATACCAAGAGTAAAGTACAAGACCTTAACTCCTTAGTAAAAGAACCCAGAGAGCTCTTAAATAAAGAAAAATATATTTTAAAAAGAGCAAATAAGCTACAGTTAAGCATAGCTAGGGAGCCATACTGCTTGGAAAAGACATTTTTCACTGCAGAAGTTTGTACAGCCATGCAAGTCTCTCTGGAAGAGGAAGAATGGAGGGATGGGCATGATCCCACAGAGCAGAGCAAGGCCTGGAGCAGCCAAAACAAGGACAAGGTCCAGGGGACACCCACAGACGGGACACTGCAAAAGGCAAGGAGAGAAGTATTAAAGAAGCTGAGGTGGTGGCTGGAAAGGAGGGCTGAGGAAACCAGAGGACTTGCTGAAGAGCAACAGTTGCCTAAGACAGTCAAGTGACTGGGTGTTTGACCAGAGAGTGAGGGAAAACCTGAGACCAAAGATCAAGCAAGGCCACGTTTCTGCTGCTTTGCTGTGTGAAGCAGGAATCGCCAGAGGAGATGGAAACAGACATAAAAGGTGATTCAAAAGCTTTTATTTTCCCCCTTCGTTGTATTTGAAGGAGTCAGGCCTGGGAAGAGAAGCGTAGGATAGACAGGAAGGAGAGAAGCACCACCACAAGTCAGCTGAATGCCATGGGGAGTTGCGGCTGACAGAAGCAGACATGAATGGGAAATAAAAATACACACAATTCCTCATCATATCAGCAGTCATGCTGCAGTTCTGCATTTTTAAGGTGCTACAGACATTGCTAATAGATCAACAGGACAACTCAGAAGTTTTCTGAAGCACCAGCTATCTTCCAGCTAAAAAACAACCCTCTTCCTTCTGAAAAACACCAAAATATTAATCAAGGGTATGCTGCTCACTTGTTCTTCTGATGCCAATTTACACAAAAATATCAAATGATTTAAATTTTTCCAGAGATAATTCATCATCATGCTTAACTGACTACACTATGACTAAAATGACACAATGCTTACCCTATTTATAGAATAACTTGCAGAGGGTAGTACCATTAAATCAGCCACCACTACATCAGACACTAAAACCAACTCTCCAAGTAAAGGCTGAACCACTAAGAAGCACCAGACCTTTGGTGTGAAGATGTTCCTCTGAAATACATACCCACAATGGCTTTCGTTGCACTCTGGTTAGTAAGTGTTGCTTATCAATGTTACCAGTTCTTATCTTGAAAGACTTCAGTCAGAGTAAAGCCATAATCTCAACCTCAGGCTTTTTTTTTTTTTAAACTACATATTTGGTATTTTCTAAGAAGAAAATTATGTAGTTGAAATACCTAAATTTAGGATAGAAAACTTCACATCTGAGAAGCATTTTTCAATAAAATGCCTAGAGTGAAAGCCCAGAAAGTCTGCAAGTCAACCATCATCCATAATGAAGCCCATGGGATTTGGTCCACTCCCATGCTGACAGAAGTTGTTTGGTTTAGCTTCTTGAAAGTTTTAAAACAAAATTCCTTCTTCAATCACTTTCAAGGGAGTGCATACAAACTAGTTTCACAGTGGGAATCCAGTCCACCCACTAAGGGCTACGGGAAAGCAGCTTAGCATCCCAAGGCATCAGGCCAGGAAGGGAAGAAAACACATTATTACTAAGTCCATCTTCTCTGTGACAATGGTAAAGTGGCCAAGAAGCAATAAAATGGGCAGAGAATTTATATGTACCAGTGTTCAAAATGCAATAGGGAGTCAGCCCACAGGTTAAAGCATACCCATTGTGCCTTCTGGCAAAAGAACGTGGTCATTGTGTTGTTCAAAATTAGGAGATTTGCAATTTGACTTCAACAGGAAAACAGACACCCTGAATGTGGATATTCCAACTTCAGAGCAAACTGACCTGCTGACCAGATCAAAACTTCTTTAGAAACTCTAAGAGGTGGAAACATGGACGTTCTAGGTGTCTGCTTTGTTTTTGAAACCAAATTCCACATTTGTCCACTGAAATGACATAGAAAAGCATACAGACTAAAAAAATAAGAACTGTGTGAATGTTTGTGTTTTAATTAAAATATATTTCCTAATAATATTAGTAACTACTGAATAATAACAAAACAAGGACCAAGCAAAATGAAAGTGAGGGAAGAAATTTTTTGCCTCTTGGAAAGTACCAACAATTTTGAAGTTACTCCCCAAGAGATAAGAGTTTGACATTTGGATTAACGACACAGAGCTGAACATCAGCACTCAAAGCCAGTCCCTTACAAACCATAACTAGCTTGAAGACGAGTAATAGCATTTTTAGACACTTCAACTTTGTTTAAAACTGATTTACTTACTAGCAAAATAACTAGAAATGTAAAAATATCTAAGGTTTTATTAGTTAATTTTCTGTGTGACATCCCTGACCTCTCCACCAGCATCAGTCAGCCCCTGGGGTATGTGACAGCAAGTCCCAGCTCTTGTCAGGATCCTGGATTATTGATACAGGGACACAATGTGGATCATGGCCCTGCTGCTGGCACCAAAATCAATATGGCAATATCTTCCAATCTTCCATCTACAGCCAAGCAGTTCTCTCCACTGAGAGCTGGCACAGCCTCCCACCACAAACAGACAGACACTTTTTACTGGCCAAAGTTACTTCAATACTGGATCAATTCTTTCTGCCAGCAAATTCTTATTAAAATATCTGATAGACTGCGCCATTAACAGTTTATCACTGCACAATATCAATGGATATGATAATTCTGATTGTACTAATGGCTTAAGTTTAGAGCAGTAAAAAGAATTTAATAATTGGCATATCATTCTAACTAACATCAGTATTGAAGAAATAGTGTCTCATGCTACTGCAGTTCCTACACTGAAGCATTTTCCAGAAATGAGAAGAGGAATTATACTAAATCCTGAGCATTCTGGAAGGGAAAAACTATGCCAACCCATGTTGTTTGGTAACCTTACATTCAGAGATGGCAAGAGCCCAGATACAAACTGAACTCAGGGAGCCCAACAGATTTTAATTTTGAATATTATATTCAAAGTAAAAATATTTTGGGAAATAAGACATTACTGCTGCGATAATGCAATCTAGACAACACATAAATTAAAATCTCCAAAAAAAGCCCCTTGACCAGGATCAGCAGGCAGCACATACCTACTTGCAGCACAGGTCAACATCACTTGACAGCACAGAGCACAAAGCTCCTGCAGCAGCCAAGGGCTGCCCTTGGCCACTCTGTGATTCTTATCGTACAGAAACTCTGTTACCCCACACACCGGATTAGAGGGTTATTAACGTCTCCACTAATCCAAAGTGCAAACCCAGGGTAGGACACAACGCCCATTCTTTTCCTATTTCTCTGCACTATTCCTTCCCCTATTCTTGGGCCCATTTTCATTTCAGTACAGGCTTTAGAATAGAAGACAAATTCTACATTATACTACTCTCATATTATTCCGTATGTTATTACTACGGTAGAAAAAGTAGTTCGTTTATACTTGTTTTCCACAGAACAAATCATAGCTGATGTGTCTTGCATGAGTAAAGAATGCATAAGTTATTTATAATCAATACAAGTAATTATAAAAAGCCATTATTTTTCCTTAGGGGAACATACTAATCCAGCTCTATTTTGTCACATGTAATCTTAAATCAGAGGTTATGCTACTCCTTTAAGTAATAAATTCAGTGCAGACAACTAAAAATATTAAATAATTCATTTTTTGAATTTTCTCCACATTAACATAGAACAGTTTCAAGGCACACTGTTGGCAAACTACTTACAAACAAAACCAACACAGATGAGAACAATAGTATAGTAATCAAAGTGGATAAAAAACCCCAAACTGGTCCTATGGCTGCCAAAGGAGGATGGGGAGAGGAGCCATTTTAGGAGCTCCAAATTTTTAGTGTAGGTCACAGCAACCATTCTCAAAATCCATCCAACTTGCAGCCAGTCCCCTTATCTACAGCATCCTCATCTCCCCATAGGCTGGGAACAGGAAAAAGGCAGCAATCTGTACCTCCTACAAGATAGACTTCACCAACTTATCACACCACAAAATTTACTTGCACCTTTTCCCCTTCCTTTTAAACAACAACATTTCCAACGTGGATCTTCTAACACACTGCAAACATACAGCTACCTTTCCCGGTCAAGAGGCAGCCAACATTTG
Source organism: Lichenostomus cassidix (assembly GCF_008360975.1). Classification (NCBI taxonomy): domain Eukaryota; kingdom Metazoa; phylum Chordata; class Aves; order Passeriformes; family Meliphagidae; genus Lichenostomus; species Lichenostomus cassidix. Next base: position 4,096,721 of record NC_139499.1, read on the forward strand.
TGCACTGCACAGCTCCCCTGCACACCTGCAGTGAGACAGTCTGCAAGAGCCAAGAAGAAAATTTGTTGGAAGTTTGTTCTGCAGCTCTCAGAAGAACAGGCTGAAGAACAATAAACAATGGATATCACCACAAAGTACAGGAGAACAACCCCAACCAATGCTGACCTTACAGGCATGACAGCAGAGAAACTCACCTTCCCCTCCGTGCTCTCGAAGGACAAGACAGCAATGACTGACCTTAATGTAGGGAAAACCCCACAACCTAAGCACCTTCATCATTAAAACTTTTAAAAGGCAGGCTGAAATCCTGAAATCCCTGAGGATAAGCACTTTCTCGTGAAACTCCACAAAAAGAAAAAAAAAAAAAAGCCCACGCAATTCCCTAGACATGCATAATTAAGAATACATCATTGCCCTTTTCTAACAGAGTGCTTTCCCAAGGAAACTCCACTGCTGTCTAAAGGAGGAGAACCCTGGCCTAGTCCAATGGCTGGGTGAGACCAATCCTGCAGGATTCTGCACATCTCTCCCGTTCTCCTACATCTACATTATGACCAGCCTCAACTTAAATTTCTTGCTTCCCACGTCTTCCCACACATCCCATACAGTAAACACTGTCCCTTCAACCTCACCTCCCAAGCTAAGCACTATCTACAGCTTTTTTATATGCACACAGTTCTGCAACCTATTCCAAGGCAAAAAACATTCACAATTCCTCTCAAACCAGCAAGAAATAACCTTTCCACATCAGCAACCTTCGGGGAAAGCTTAGCTTCCCTCTCCACAGGTACATACCACCTTGAGAGGTGTCATTTTCTTTGTCTTTTCCAGCAAAGGAGAGCACTGTCCACACCGCACATCCCGACCTGAACCCTCCGAGGTGCCTTTCGAACACAGCCAAACATCCCTGCCGTGGCCAGATCAATGACGGCGTCCCAATGTCTACCTGGGGACACCGCCACCCTTCCCTCCAGCCCGGGCAGGGCGGGGAGGCCTCATCCCATCGAGCTTGGCTCCCTTTCCCCGGCAGCAGCGCGTCCTCCCGGCGTTACCCCGCTCCGTGCGCGCCGGGAGCCGCCCTTGCTCCACATTCACAGCCTAAAAAACCACCTGCGATGCTTCCCGCCCCCTCCCGAGGCCTCCCCAGCCGCGCTCCCCGCTCCCTGCCGCCGGGTCCCCGCTCCCCCCGGACCCTGCCCGGCGGATCGCGCCCAGGCCGCCGCCCTCGCCCCGCGGCCGGTAGAGCTTTCAGGCGAGCCCGGGGCTGCGCAGGCCGCGCCGCCGCCCCCGCGGTACCTTCGGTCTGGGCGCTGGGGCCCGGCTGGGCCATGGCTCGGCGGGCGGCGCCGCCGCGGCCTCCTCCGGGCGGGGACCGCTACGCCACGGGCAGGGAGACGGGAGCGGCCGGGCCGGGCCGCCGCCTCCTCCGCCTCATCCTGACAGCGGCCGGCGGCGGCGGGAGGGGAGGACGGGCAGGAGGAGGAGAAGGAGGAGGAGGAGCGCCGCGCAGGCGCCCACGGTGAGACACGGGACCGGCTGCGGCCGCCGAGCTGGGAGGGACCGGGACCGGGACCGGGAACGGGGCCGGGGCCGCGAACGGGAACGGGAGCGGGGCTGGGAACGGGAACGGGAACGGGAGCGGGAACGGGAACGGGAGCAGGGCTGAGAACGGGAGCAGGGCTGGGCACAGACACTGAACTGCGGGGAGAGATAGGGAAGGAACCGGATTCAGGGACTGGGAGCAAGGACTGGGGACAGGGTGAGGGTGGCGGTGGTTTCTCCCGGCTCCCTGGCCCAAGCGGCCCCTCAGCGCCGGGCAAGGGAGAAATCCCCGGGCCTACAGCCTGAAGGCAGAATTAATGTTTATTATTGAGGAAATTGCTTTGAGCAACACTAACAAATCCTGCCCTATAATCACAGAGTCACTGAGGTTGGAAAAGACCTCCGAGGTCATCGAGTCCAACCTGAGGCTGATCCCCACCTTGTCACCATGGCAAAGAGTGACACATCCAGTGGTTCCCTGATGTGGGGAGCGACCCTGAAGGGATGGAAACACCCAAGATTCATAAATCCTCGTGGACAAATGCAACCTCAAAGGTCAGAGGGTCTGCGAACAATCACAAAGTTTTATTAGTAACTAACACACTTGGCATGGAAATTAGTATACTAGTTTCTGGCCTCCTTTTAGTTGTCACACGTGTTGTCACACTAATAATGCATTTGTGACCCAGGTGGGCAGTGAGAAAGGAGTGGTCAAATAGATAACCCAAATCTATTTACACCTCAACTATCCTCATTTCTTTGATCTTTTGCCCCTTCCACCAGCACGGTGCCCATCCAGGGCTGAAGGCTGATAACAGTTCTGGCCTTGTGGATTCCCTTAATCTTACCAAGATAAAAGGGGGCAAAAGATTCCTTTTGAAGCCAAGCACAAGAAATCGCTGAATAATATTAATGGCTTACGAGAAATAATTTGTATAACCACTCCTATCCTGGGAAATGTGATGAATATTCATGAATTTTACCTATAACACTGTGTCTTTGGAGGTACTGAGGTGTGTATGTTTGGTGGAGAGAATTCCCCCACACCCAGTGCACTGAATAAAGCAAATACCACTTCTCTGACTTTGTCTCTGAAGTGTCTCCAGGCTCGATTGGGGTGAATCAGTAGTGGAAGGAGCCTGTCCTCCTAAGGGGTCCCTTCCCCAGCACTCATGGCTGGGGCTGTGTTAATGGAGCAGGGTTTTAGTCCTTCCACCTAACTGGAAGGACATGCCTGAACTCCAGGTTTTACCAATAAAATGGTAGATCTACATCATTAGAGCACATGTAAAATCACAGAAGGCAGAGTTGGAGTGGAAATTACAACACCAAGTCCTTTCAAGAGGAGGATCTGTTACAACTCACTTTTCTTATGGTTTGCATACCCTAAAATCAGTCACTTCTAAACTGACTCTCGCTTGTTGCCACAGTCTTTCAAGCCTTGCTGCCAAAATACATGGTATGGCAAGGCATGGGATTCTGCATTTCTTATTAATTTTTTCCTGAGTTAAACCAAATGGAAACCTGAAATAGGGAGACTTGGAAAATTACTCCATTTTGCCCTTTTTGATCAGTTGAGGTAGATCCTCTCAGTCTTTGTCATTGTATAAAGCAGGCTAAAACCAAAGATTTAACTTTTCAGTGTTCCCAAACTGAGACATGTAGGGCTTTCTTCTTGGATGTTTGGAGAACCCAGAAGTGCCAGCTGCTCATGGAATTGCTGACTTAGTGACAGGTGATCAAAGGATGAAGTATCTATCACTTGAGGTACATTTACAAATTTCTTAGCTCCTGCTTAAGCTTTTTTATAAGTAGCTGGATGTTACAAGCATTCAGTGCATAAATCTCCCTGAAAATCTAGTTCTGACTGTAGGAACTGGGCTCTTGAAACTCCACCCTGGTGTGTGTTCATATGGGTACCCCAGAGCACCCATATTAGCTGCTAATTTCATCTTGTTCATGTTGAGGCAAAACTCTGACACATTTAGGTTGGTCCAGGATTGAACTCAGTGCAGCATCACTCCTACTGCAAAAAGGAAGTAAGATAATACTAAGCTTGATATCTGTTGTACCTACAAGTACTTATTAAGGGATGAATACAATTTCACTTTCATCACTTCCAGAATGCTGACTATTGGAATTGCAACATTTCCAAGTCTCTATCAGAACTCTGAGGTTACATTCTAAACGGGTTTTATATGTAGTCTGAAGAATATAAAAACTCTCAAGGGGCTTGTACTTTTATTTTCCCTTCTTGTTCTTCAATTTAGAGCTATACTAGCTTTATAGGTGTGGTTCTTACTTAATCTTTCTTTTCTGGACAATAATTGGACTTGACAGAGCTGAAGGTCTATATAGTATCTAACAGAATGTCTTCTAACCTGGAACAATTGAGTAACTTCCTCTGAGCCTCCCAAAATGTCCCATTTAATTCTACTCACTTGTAGTTCTTATAGCCTTGATCTCAATGGATTTCCCAACATGACTCAGCTTAATCTTAAAAGAGGTAAAGGTTTAGCAGCAGTTTTCAGTCAGAGGAGCAGGTCTTGCAGCACAGAACCTTCTTGCAGCAGACATGAGAAGTCCTGAATTCCAGTCCCCATGGTGCAAATGTTAGACAAGTGCAGTATTAAGGAATCAGTGACGCAGGTGAGCAGAGACTATTTCTGGAATAAGCTTCTCTAGAAATAATACTTCTAAAATCCCATGAATTTTTATCAAATTTACTTGGCCTGAAAGCCTAACATGGGCATTTTCAGCCTCAACACCACAAGCAGCAGACACAAGTGAATGGGAGACGCATCTTCCTGGAGAGCGTGTGCTGTGTCAGTACAGGCGGAGGAGTAGCTGTCCCCTTGCACTCTGCCTGAAATTTAATACTGCAGCCTCACTGGAAAAGAGAAGTTTGTAGGTTTTGTTTGAACAGTAAGATCCAGGGACAAGCAGTGAGTGTGAACACATAGTGGTTGCTGGAGACCAGGAGGAAACTGGGGGGGGCTGGGGATGTTTGGTTGCAAAGAGCACAGTGAAATAATTCACATATCTAGGAGAGAAGAAGTATTTTCATTTTACTTGAGGAAAATAAATAAGTGGAGAAAGAGCTTATTAAATCTGTTTTCCTAATATATCTGTCTTATGGTTGATTGACTTCTGTGCATGTGGGTGATCAAGTTCCAAATGAAACTTTTCTTGCTTATTTTTTTGCTCATGTAGAAAGATTTTTCTCTTTCTGTGTCTTTGCTTTTGCCTTTTTTTCCCCCTTTACTGGGGGCACTTTAACCTCAACTGAGGCATCTATTTTCATGAGGCTGTGAAGAATGTAATGATCACTCTCCTTATCTATGAAACTAGTCCCAGATCCTGGGGCTGGTTGAGTTACCCTGGCTATGTCCCAGCTCCATGTCAGGACAAGACCCAGTTACATACATTGTACTGGGGGGAATCCCTGCACACTCCAGCAAGTCCCTTGGTATGGGTCATTAAAAGGACAGGGCTATGATCAGACTGAGGCAGAGGATGATCCCAAAAACTTTGCATTCACAGGAAGTTTGGCTAATAAAATATAGACGTAATTCCTTTTATTTTGAATGCTACAAGATACTATTGTTTCATATGTCAGCTAAGCCAATTCTACTAAAACCAGAGTCTTTAAAAATATTAACTAAATTTCTGGACTTGCAAGGCCAAGTCTGCATCTGGTGTGAATCCAGTGGAAACAGGCTGATGTGTGGGAAATGAGAAGCTGGCCTGTAGCACAGAATCCAAATAGAGAACCAAAAGACCCTCTGAAGTGCTGTTCCTCATGTCTGCTGCCTCACTGGCCCTGAAGAAGTTTGATTCTGTTGTGCCCTGAATGGTGGGAGTTTGCAGTGAATTACAGGCCCTGCTCCCAGTGAGGTTCATCTCTTAAACCACCCACTGCTTAATTCAGTTAATCCAAGAGAGCTCAGTAAGGAGGTGGATTTGGGAAACTGCTTTGTGTGTTGCTAAGGCTAAACTCCACTGCACCCATAGGGGAAGAGAATTGCAGAACTGGGGTCTCTCTGCCTCAGCAAGTAGGAGATTTCATCTCTCCCCACCTACTCTACCTGGAGGTGTTACACAGAGGAGAGTTGGGTAACAGTCTCCATTGGCCAAACCACAAAATGACATCATCTTTAGGGGAATGCAACAGGAATGTTTCAAATGTGAAAAGTAAACATGTGACCAGAAAAAAAAAGTTTGTTCTTAACTCCAGGTGAAACCCAGGGAAGCAGTAGTAACACACCTCTTCAAGGAGGGAGTTGGTGGTGCAGGACAGTGAGCCTTGGCTTCATTCCAAAGGCAAGGAACAGCCTTGTCCTGCTTGCAAAAGAGAAGAGGAAAACCAGAGTTTATTGCTCGCACTTTATATATTTCTAGGTTTGCCAGATTTTGTCTACTGTTTTTCTCACTTTTTAAAATTGTTTAAAATAAAGTGTTCAGTTTCCTAATTTTTAAATGTTTATTTTCCTTCTGTTGAGATGGATGGGTCATTAGCATTAAGTATTGCTGTGAGTGTAGACTTTGGTCCTTTCTGACTAGTGCAAAGCCTTTGGAGAAAATTTACATTCATCTAAGTATTACCATAAAGAGGCTGGTTAAAAATCCCAAATCAGTCATGCTCTTTGCTTCAAAAGTTATTCTGGAATGCAAGGAATTCAGTCTGGAACAATTACATTATTTGCAATGGTAACTTCTTAGCGAACCCTGGAATAGTTTCTGTGGTTAAAAACCTTTTCAAGAGCAATTGAAAAATTATGTTATCCCATCTATTGTTTAAAGGATTCCATGTGGTGCAGTTCTTTGAATATATGGGAAGAAAATGGAGCCAAAAAAGAAAATTTGGCAGGCAAAAAATCGAAGTGCTTGCATTGGCCCTAAATCCAGATATATACACATTAATGATCTCATTTAAAAGATGTCTATATTAAGATCTGAAAGCTCTCTGTGTTCCCAAGGGACAAGCTCATTGAATGTTGTGATATACCATGAAACGAAACAATTTTTCTTACTGCAAAACAACCAAGGAATCAGAAATTCGGTCTGTGTGAGTAACAAAGGACACATTAAGAGCATTCTTTTGGGTAACCTTGCTCAGCAGTACATTAGAATTGCCATTGCAGGGAGGCACAACTCTGCTTTGTGCTTATACACTCCTTCCTGGGAAAATCTAAAAATATGCCATACCCCATTCAGGCTGACTATACCTGCATTAACAGAGTTATCTGCACACACTGCAGCTACTGCAATACCAAGTCTAGCATCTTTTCTTGAATCACTGCTGAAGGCAGATTTGGACAAATGCTCCCTCCTGCCAGCTCTGTTACTGCAGCAGGATGTCACAGCAGAGGAGAGAGACACCAGCAAGGCCTGTCAGTCACCACACATTTATCAGACCTCACCCAACAAACCCAATGTGGTCCAGCTGAGGGGACAACAAGGGCAGTGGGACCTCAGAGAGAACTCTCTTGTTTTTCACTCAGTTCTTGAGATTATACTTTTCTTTCAAAAAGCTAAAATAAAAACAGGGCTTCTGCTTCTTGACTTGATGCTGTTTTGCGTGTGAGTATTGCATGCAGTGGTATTTCTCTAAGCAACAGCCCGTGTGAGCAGTAGCATCTCATGCACTCAACTCCCTAATCTTGAGACAGCCACTTCATTAACCTCGATGAGATGAGTCATGGCAGATCTGCAGGACTGGGCCATTTATCCCATCTTCTTCCTCTGAGGCACAAGCAGCTCAGTTATCCCATAAATTCTAATGGTTTGCAATGCCCACTTGCCAAGAGAAGGAGGGAGTGTTGCAAGTACCGTAAAATTCATTGTCCCACGTGTGTCGTATTAAATGGTGTAGCCAAAAGATTTCCATGTTAAGGCTTCAACAGCAGTGCTCATTTTGGAGTGTTTTATTCATCCAAGCACTGTTAACCCTCAGGTTGTCCCTTTCAGAACTGTCTTTGGAGACATTTAGAAGGATGATACCCAAGAAGACTGAGCAGCCTTTGTGTAAACAGTGGCCCAGGCAGCTGAAGAGATGCCATAGGATTTCAGGAGATCACCAGATCTGTGCAAATCCTTCAGCTGAACAAGCCCACCTTCTGAACTCTTTAGTCCAGGTATGATTGCTGGAAGCTCCCAAAGTGACTCAAGGCCTTCCTCCAGGTGGGATTCTTCAGTGATTCCTGATCCATTTCTGGCGCTCTGCTGATGTCTATATAACCAGAGGTAGTCCAATCCAAATACTTACCAATAAAAGTTTAAATCCCACATCTTAGGTCAGTGGGTACATCCAGCTAGTCCAGATGTTTCTCATCAATGCCACCCCATCCTTATGAATAATTTTATTCCCTGTTTTCCCTGATTTCTCCTAAGTGCTACAGTGGTCTCTCTATTTGCTTCTTTATTTTGCTAGAGTGCCTTTTCCTGACCTATGTCCCTTAGATGCAGACACACAAAATATTTTGTATTTCTGTGGCACTTTTCATTGAAGAAAGAGGCTTTTAGTAGAGCTGGGAGATAAGAGATTATCTCCAATTTACAATGCTGAGCAAACCCAGAGAGACAGCCTGATTTGCCTGGGGATACACAAAAATCAGCAAAAGAAAGGAAAAACCCTGAATATTTATCTCTTATCTCCCTTTGCTTATTCATCGCACCTTTAAAAATACCAAAAATCTTCTGGCCTTCTATGAAAAATAACTGAAGACAAATGCCCGGTGTAAAATTAATATTTCTTAGCAGGCAAAAAGATCAAATAAACCCATTTTCTATAGAATCCCAGTCTGATTCTCTCAAAAAGGTTTGCTGCTGAGGTAGCTTTCCTGCCTCACTCAGGCAGCATTAAGAAGCTCCTTTCTGCTCTGAGACCACAGGAGGGTTCACATTATGTCATTAACCTCCCTCAGATCATCCCCTCCATGCACAATCCCAGTCACATTTACATGCAGACATAATGTCACTCAGCCCACTTTATGCCACTTACATCTCCCTTGTTGCTATGGTGAATATTGATAAGGAACCAATTAGCAAATAAAATATTTGAAGCCGAGTGTGAAAGCCACTGCTCGGTGGATTTGTGTGTCATAGGCAGTGACATTTCATTTGGCATTTGTCCTTACCTAGCTGAGCTTCTTCCTCTGCAGCCTCAGCTACATTCTGTGTAGTCAAAACATGCTCTTCTTGGGATTTAGAGGCTTAGACATGCAACTGTATCTGACCCCGGGGAATTTTTACAGCTCTCAGGAGAAGTGGGATTGCTTGGAGAGCGCTTCTGCGGCATGGAAGTGCCAAGAGCACCATCCAGTGCCTGAGCTGAGTAAACACACAAGGACTCGGTGGCGATGGGACAGAGGCAGCTCTGCACATCCCACGGTCCAGCTGCACCTTGTGGGGTAAAACACCTTGAGAAGTTCACAGAAAGACGCTACAGTCAGTTATAGAAGGAACTTGTAAGACAGTTGTCAGCCTTTCAGCCAGGAGACAACGTAGAAGGTCATATCTTTTAAAGAAGAGCTGTATTCTGAGTTTGAGTTACTGATTGAGGGAGCAAAAGCCACAAGGAAGGAGGAAGTGGAGGTGGCAATAGATGGGGCTGGATGAGAAAAGTGGTTGAATTAAATCCATGATGGAAAGGAGCTACTGCAGAGAGAGAAATCTGGGCCAGATACTTATTCTGTAATCCTTTCCCTTTGTAGAGCTGAATCAGCAGAAGGGGACTAGGAAGGAGGACTGGCAGCTGAGCAAGTAAGGGAGCAGTGACTGAATCTCAACAGCCTGGTATTGTTTGACAAATGTAGGTAGTCCTGGATTTCAAGAATTAAAATTATTTGGAAAAAGGTTTTGCACAGATATATGTGATAAGTAGAGTAATTCTTACTACATATGGCTACAGGCTATTAATGGGCTAGAGAAAAGGAACTAATAGGAGAACAAGGAGTCTGTGAGGCTAGAAATGGGCACAGGCAAAAATTAGTGTTACCTGTAAAGAAGTGATACCCAAAGAGATGTCCAAGAAAAAGCATGCAACATTTCCATGGACTAGTAGCTGTGCAATAATCTATGGAACCTCTAGGTAAGCAAGGAAATATGAGTTTGGTATATTATGAACTAGATATTTATTAATCAGAGATGCAGGGTGCTCCAGTTTAGCACAATATTTGTAGTAACATATCACTAATATAGCCTCCCTAAAACAAGACTTTGGGCATAATTGAGAAATGCTGTAATCATAGACAGCTCCTCTGTTGTGTTCAATGTTCCCAGGAACAGTTTAGCATGTGTTTGCTTTTACTCTTTTTATATTGAACTTGCAGAGAAAAACTCACTTTTTAGATTAATATTAGGCAGTATTTTTCTTGTGCCCCGTGGCAGAAGTGCCTAGGTGGAGTGGGTTGAATACTGAAGGCATGAGAAGCATTTAATGTTCTGTGGAGATCTGTTCAAGTATTCTGAATAGAACATGTGGTATCAAATCTTTGGATAAATCAGTTTTTGCAAATATTTGGACCTGCTCTGGGTCTGTGCTTTGTTCCAGCTTTACATTCCCTCTCTTCCTTCCTTGCTGTTAGAGCCAGTAGATGATGGTTTATTGCCTGGTGCAACCCATTAAAGTCCCTTTGTTGGGGCTTGGCAATTAGTTGAGCAGAAAGAGTGTAAAAATCACTTTGACATCTGTGGAGTTGAAATGGCAATACCGACATAAGATCTCCCTGAAAGGCTTTTTATCTGTCCTCAAGGTGATGGAGAAAGAAGAAAGAAAGGTTATCCAGAGGCTTTGGGAAGATATTGTCTGATGTGTCTGCAGCATGGGACCCTGTTTGAGAGCTTTGGACTGTCTAAAACGTGTCTGCCCTCCACAGGGCCCTAGTGGGGATATATCTGTGCAACGCCTCCCTGCCAGGGAAAGTGAGTGCCATCCCACTGCTCAGCACTTCCAAATCCCACTGCCAGTCCTGCCCTATGTGCAAGAAAAACTCCAGCAAAGCTGAGGAGAAGGGAAAATGGGAGCTGTTGGTGTGTCATAGTGATGCCTAAATAGGCTGCCTAAAACAGAGGCCAAGGCAAATTAGGAGTATAAAAAGAGGACAAATTTATCCAAGGCCTTCGAGGTACATTTGGGCAAGCAAAGTCCCCTTGGGCTACACCCACAATGGATGCTGGGTCAGGAGCTCTTCAACTTTTCTAAGTTCTCTCCTGTTAGCATATTGGTCCCTAATTCTCCAATCACACCCTCAGATGATGATGTTAACCACCCCAGGCCAGCTCCCACCCTTCCACCATTGTTTACTATTTTCAGGCCCTAGGGCAACGAATGTGTTCTTGAATCCCTATTCAGAGAGGTTTGTTTCGGCTAAAGGTGCTGAGAACAGAGGGTTTTAGCACTTTGTAAGAAGCACAGAACTACACCAAGTTACAGATACATGAAGGAGTGAAAAATCAGAAATTATTAAGGCATCACTCAGAGGCTCTGACTCGTGGAGTCATGACCAAAGCCATGAAAGAGCACCAGATGGAAATCCCTAAATTGCACTCAGAGTATTGTGAAGTAACAGTTTCATGTGCAGTAATCCAGAAAAATGTCTCACAATGTAACAGTTTATGCTATTGAGAAAATAAGGTATTTTGAGTTCTATTCCTTTAAGATGTCTTGCTATGTTTAAAGGGCTGATTTTCTTCTCTTTTGTCTTGTTTTTAGGCTTGATACATCAAGAAAACTTCAGAGGAGTTACTATTGCCTCACACCAATGGTAAGGGGAAAGAGAAGCAAGTTATTCATGTTTAATGTTGTTTTGTGCCAGATGTTTTACTGGTAGAAATCCATAGCTCCACAGGCACCAATTTCTTCAGGATCTGGAATGTCTGACACAATTTCTTTCTCTTTTCTGGATGGTCTGTAAAGGAAGCTGCTTGATTTTGCAATATTGAATATTCATGCTGAGAAGTTATAAGCAAAAACAAAATAATGAGAGACAGGGTCTTTAATAAGCTTCCTGTCACATGAGTCTCTGGTTCTGGTGGAGCAGATGTGGTTGCTGACTTGTTTCCAAAATGTTTGTTGAGTGGTGATTAGATTCTGTCATACTGATGTTATATCTCTGTGATCTCATTCAATACAAGTAGTTCTGCAAACAGTGAAATATTTTTTTCCTATGGATTTATATCTTGGATTGTGTTTAGGCATGGATTCTCTGATGTTTAATGGGGATTGAGTTCATTTTAGCCTGTTTCTTCAATGAGAAATGAATCATCTGTCTTTACTTGGCTGTCTACTTTCATAAAACTTGCAGGAATTAAATATCACATGTTTTTAAAAACTGAGTGGGAATTATGAACCAGTTCCAATGTTATTTGGGGCCAACTCATATAAACAAACATAAACATGAGTCTCATTTTCTTACAAAAGCAAAAGGTAAGAGTCAATATTTATTACTTTGTCCTTCCACATTACCTGCTTGATTCTGTTCTGGTCTATTTGTGGTCAATCACGGAAGAGATGCTTTATTTATAAAGACGTGAAATGTGGGACTTTTTGCCACATTGAATGCATATTAAGACATCATTAATTTATACTTGTTATGGGCCACACAAGAGATCACATTCTCTTTTTATTGTCCTTGCTGGAGCATGGGGAAGAGGTGACATGCATTTTAACTTACATGTTTGCACAGGCAAGTGCAGAGAAAGAACGGATAATTTTTCCTTTCAAATTAGCCATCACCAGTTTTGGTGAAGGAAATGCAGAATTAAAAATTATTGTTTGGTTTGCTGAGTCAAGTCTTCTGCTTCTGCAGTGAGCCAAGTTTCCAATCTTTTTTATAAACAGCTTGTGCTATTCAAAAATATGCTCTTTCCTCCTTGTTGTCTCTCCTATCCTCCCAGTTTCCCACTTTATCTGGTGTTTGTTCCAGAATTTCCTTCTCTTGATGGGAAAAAAACCTTTTCATTTCCATGGTCAGTTTAGGCATGTTTTTCTTGTTCTGTGAAATGCGTAAAAAATTCATTACTGCAGGTAGCCATGTCTGTATAGGGAATAAGGGGGGAAAACCCTTATCAGAGGACAGAAAATCTACACTTGGGTAAATCCTTAAGACTCAAGTCTGTTGGAACCTAGGCTTTAACAGCACTTAGGGTAAAATGTTTGTGTATCTAATACTACCAGGTTTTTCTGGGACTGGCAAATGAATTATTCAGTAATGGAAACTGCATGTGCATGTGATTGGCTTCTGTAGGTTCATGTGATAGAAAACTGTAAGAGTGTCTGTGGGGATCACAGCTGCCCAACTTTGTATCATAGACCCCTTGTCTTAGCAGGACTCAGAAATTCCCATTTAGCTGAGTAGTGGAGAGCGAGAACAGAGGGGCAAGCCTCAGCTTTTATTTCTAATACTTTGTAAAATAACATTTATGGTCTGTAGATTCAGTTCTGTGCAGGTCTGTGTGACTTAAGATTTATTACACCACTTAATATTTGTGCATCTCTCTCCAGTTCCTGGATATGAAAGAAATTAAAGGTCCAAAAGGTTACCTCTGTGTTAAGAGATCCAGATATACCCAATATTTAACTTGCCTGGACAAAGGAATTGCATCAAGGGCTGGCTTGTCCTGTTAGGTTGTGACAATGTCAACCCTGTGTGCTGCAAAGCTTCACGGAGCCTTAGAGAACAAAAAAAAGAAAAAAAGCCAAGTGTATGCTCAATGGAAAACAGATGGAATTTTCATTAGATATTACTTTTAATGATCTGCTTTAAAAGTAAAGATACACCATTCTGAGCAGAAGGGCCTCATAATAGCTGTGTTTGGGTCCCAGGCTCATTAACTTTGCTACAGATAAGCAAGACTGCAAGATCTTTGTATCATTAGAGGTTCCAGTCAAGCTTGCCTACCATTATTAGAATTCCAAGCACAGCAGAACTATTTTGGAGCCTTAACAATAATTTATCCTGAAGATGTATCTTTATTTAATGATTCAGGGTTGTTATTATGGGCCTGGCAGTCAGTTACTCAGTTTCTGGAGTGTTACCATTTAACCTAGGTCAGGATAAAAATCCTGGAATATTCATTGCTGGGCAGACCTGAGGGCTTGCTGTTTAGAGTCCACCTGGGTGTGACTCCCCCAAATGGTGTCACTGGCTGTGAGAGGTGACCCCAGCAGGCTAGAAAACCTGAAGATCCCTCCTAAAAAGATGGACCCTGCAATCCCTGCCTCTAGGTACTAAATCAACTTTTGACATGTAAAGAACAATGCAATCCCAGGGTTTTCGAAGTAGATGCTTGCTGCCAAACCACAAGAAATGCTTTTGTCTGGAACTCATGGAGCAGTAACATAGCAATGGAGGGTGTACCCTTGTCTGTTATTCCCTCTGAGCAATTTCTCAGAGACATGTTACCAGGATTCAGATAGATTTCATGGAACTAGGAGAGAAATACGCTTTAATTTCCTTACAAAGGGAGGGAGAGACAATAGAACTCAGCAAAACATGTGGCATTTTTTTGTTTCTGTCTGAGGGTTACACAAGCAAAACCCAATGCCCATCTTCAGGCAGTATTCTCTAAAGTGAGACTCATGTGAGAAATTTTGTGTTACCTTTCTTCTTGGACAAGTTGATAAAATTGCTTTATTTCCTCTGCATATGTATAAATACAACCTGTGTCTTCAGCTGATCTCCAGCTGGGGAGTATGAATCGGAATCCAAGTTCCTCAAAGTTCAAGAAGTTTGGAACTGATGTTCTGGTTCACTGTCACCTCTGCAGAAAAATACCTGCATGAACAAAAAAGAAATAAGCCTCTTGTTTTCATAAAAGACAGACTAGAAGAATCCTGTCCAGTGACAATCTGTCACAAACTGCTAATTAAACACTGTTATAAAACCAGGTTTTTCCTGCTCTGTTAGAAACCTTCAATTTCCAGACTAGACTTATTGGTTGACTAGTTTGTTCACATATAGTATTGTGCCAAAGCTGCCTTTTTGTTTAGATTATTATACACAAACAGAATGTATTAGGTTTCCTCTGCTTTTTGTGTCTTTCAGACAAAAAGCAAAAAAGCTTAAATATAAATTCCTCTTGTGTTTAAGGTCAAATTATTTCTGCATACAATTCAAGGGCAGGGGGGGAAAAAGCAAAAGGAGCAAATGGTAAGTGAGTGCTTCATATTTAGGTTTATGTACCTTAGTTACAAGGGTCCAGCCCTTTAGCAACAACATCCCTGCTCTGCCGATTGCTCCTGTTACCTTGTGTCCAAGTAAATGCAGTCAATTCTCTGTGATGTATTTGCAGAAATCAAGCATATCCCCTTGCTATGTTGCTAGAGTGAAAAAACCAACACTTCTTATACAATTGTTTCTTTCTTCTCTCATTCAATGTCCTTTTCTGATTCAGTGTATCTTTCTGAGCATGGGTGGGCAATCCTGAACACCACTTGCAAAAACCAGTTCCATCATAGCGGTGATTCCAGCATGAGGTGAGAGGTTCCCACTGTAGTGTGTGAAGAACTGATTTTCATGGGGTGAATTCTCAGCAAATTCTAAGCAGGTGCCTTTCCAAGGTATCTAGTTATGCAAAGCTCAGTCACCCAAGGGGGAATCTTGTCCTAAGTAAATAACCTGTATGGATCAATGCAAAAATGTACACCTGAAGTGACAAAGGGCTTGCTTTGTACAGAGGAATTAACCCCTGAACTGCTCAGAGTAGCAGCACATGGTGTCTGATCCTCCCTGCCAGGGTGTCCGTGTGAGCATGAAGAGCACTGACTAAAGCTGTGGGAATTACTGCTGCAGTGTTTCTAGCATCTTGGGGAAGGCAACTTCTCAAAAAGGTAAATCAGTATTTTGGAGATCTTTGCTGCTCCAAGTATTCCACCAGAGAAGAATTCTGGAGAAGTGCTAAGAGGAAATACAAGTGACCTCCAGAGCAATGTATTCCTGTTGAAAAGCTGAGTTGTTTAACATCTGATTTAAGAGGTCCTGGATACCTTCTGTAAGTTGCTTCCTAAAGCATCTCTGTGTCAGCACCCTACATATTTTAAACTGTAAAACCCCAGCATGGATGGGCACTCTTCAATGTGGGGCCTACGTGACTCCTGGTAGTCACTTGGCAGCACAATAATAGAAATAGGAACGTGGGATTTCTTATGTCTATTGTGTCCATTAGAACAATACTGCTGAGAGCAACTGAGACCAAAGGCCTGGCCTTCAAAATATATGACTTGAAAAGAAGGCTGCATTTTTTTTTGGTAAGGTCCAAATGTATTTCATTCAGCTTTGCTGCTACTCCCAGAGTTTAGTTGTAAACAAGTCACACATCTGGGTTGCACTGCCTTTAACTGTCTTCATCATCACCGGGAATTACTGGCTTCACAATGCTCTGTGTGTGCAGAAAACAGCTTGTAAGAAGTAACCTGAGCAAACTCTTATAATCGAAGAGATTAAATATCTTCAATGACCTGTCTGTAAAGTACCACAGTCTTTAACTTTATGGATATAACCCTGAAGTCAGGAAATTCTGCATTTTAGCTCTGCAGAGTTCCTCTGACTCTGACTGCTCCCTATAAAATTTCCATGCTGACTCTGTCCAGACAGGTCAACTATCCAAAGCAATGATGCACCAACTGCTTTTGTTGGAGGGAGGTGTGTGAACTAGGGTACAGCTCATGTACAGCTATAAAGGGTTCTGTAGCTATACAGCAGTAAAACTTTGAAAATAATTTCTGCACATCATAAATAAAATGATGTAAGCTGTCAGGATTATCGTTACTCAGTGCCAAGTGACAAAATAATGTTGCACCTGAATAACTTCTGTTGAAGTGACAGGTTGTTTTCTCACTGCACAGTTGGCATATCCTGGAGACTTCAGATTCTGCACTGTGGAGGCTGAATTTATTTGAATTCATTAATATTTAAAATGTTCTGTGCTCCTGATTCCAGCTTCAAGTCCCCAAGCCACGACATAAAAACTGCTGGAAGAAATAGCCACTGAATTCCAGTATGGACAGGGATCCACAGAAAGGGACAGGGAACTTGGAGACTCCTAATTTGTGCACAGCTGATACAAAGCCAGGGTTTGGAGTTTGTGGCTGCTGACATGGTGAGAAGGAGACATGACCTGTTCACTTTAGGACACTGAGGACACATAGAGAAACCTACATTTTGGAGGAGCTGTCAGACTTCACTGGTTCTCTGCCTTCCTCTTCTTGGAAAGGCCATTCCAAAAAGCCTTTACAAACTTCCCAGCATGGTGGTAAGGTCCTCAGTGTGGAAGAACAAAATCAGGATGCATCTGTGCCTGAAGCCAGGGGGGTGGTAAGAGGCTGCTCCCAGTTTCCTTTACACTTGCCTCGCACTTCCTTGGCCTCCCAAGCAGAAATTTGGACAGAGCATGGAGCAGCCCCTTACCAACCACCTGGCTTCAGGCACAGAGACACAACTGCAACCCCTTGAGTAACACCAGGATGTGGCATCACTTGGGGCTCTGCAGGCTGTGAGAGCACAAAAAGGCAGAGACTCAATGTGTGTTCTTGGCATTCTCACACCTCTCTCCTAACTGGGAGTCCCTGATGGCCACCTGCATAAATCATTCATAAAAGATACTTCTCAATAAATACATTCTCTGTTACCTTCTCCAGGATAAGGATTAATTTTTCATGAGTCTATGCCTTTACTGTTCTTCAGCAGTGACAGAAATTCATCTCCTGGCCAAATTTTATGAATGATGTTCCACATTTATTGTGTATTATGACCTTTTTGGATGATACAAAGTCAAGTCTAGGCATCTGTCTTTGGTTCTAACACTATTTTTCTTCTCTGATGAACAGTGTGTTGCAGTCTATTGATACCTCTAATTTACAACCTTTTTTTTTGAGTTAAAGTAAGACCATGATTAACATTTTATATGAAGCAAGGTGGTGAACAGGAAAATTCATTGACTTTTCAACCCTGGAATCACCCAAACACTGTTTTACATTCCAAATAAAATATCTGGTAGGTTTCACACCAGTCTCTTACCAGTGAATATCACAATGTTGCTGTTGGGAAAAACTGAATTTATTAAGACAGTATATTTTAAAAATTGGCTCCAGCACCACACAGCTGGCAACAAGGAAAAAGTAATCTAAGGCAGCATGTAAAAAACTGCTCTCTACTTAGACTGTGAATTTTCCAATAACTGTCTCCAACAGACCACCCTAGGACACTGACTGCAAGCACAGAAAGCCTGATTGCTCAAAAGTCATATAAATAAAATGTAGATGTTGAAATGCCAACATCCCACTATTCACCTCCAACCTCCAACCCACTATTCACTTCCAACCTATTCTTTTCATCTTTTTCTGCTTATTTGTTTCTTTCCTGGTGTCCTTCTTCCCACTGATGTTTGCCTTCAGTACCACCCCTTCTTTGCCTCCCAGAACCAACTGTTGCTTTTAGCTTTAATGGCAGAGCAGGAACTGGAACTGTCCAAACATCTTTTAACTTTCACCTCCCATGCTATTTGCACAAGGACAGGCTATTCACTACTCAGAAAATAACTATGAAAATAGGAAAAACAGAAGATTAATTAACCTGGATGACCGAAAAGCCCAAGAATCTCTCACTCCTGTTGTCTTGAACTAAAATATATGTAGTACTTCCTGGTTTATAACATACTTTCTTCTAAAGGATGTTTACTAAAAGACAGTCAAGTTGGTGTCATTTCTTAGGGTATTTGGGTCCAAGTTTTTGTAAATGTCTCTTGTTGCAGGCTGAAATGTACTACAACTTTATCAATATTTTCTTTACTAAAAATTAAGAGTTCCACAAACCCATAATTAACTTCCCCTTTGAGAACAAAAAGGATGCATTTTTAAAATGTTTTTATTGCCTTAGTAATGCATGTTACAAAAAAATGTCTTCCACAGCAAAACACACTAAGAACAGGGATGAGTGCAAACCAAACAAATCAGAAAGTAAATTATCTATGAAACCACTTATTTCAATGCAACAGGGAACAGTAAAAGTTTCAAAACAGCTTTTCCTCCTCTGGAGAATGCAGAACTTATTGGAGCTCCTGACATAAGTAAAAATATTGCACTAAACAAAGATTTCAATTCCTTCCTCCCAGAGAGACCTAAACATTGTCCTCACAGAAGAAAAACTTAGTCCTGAGAAAGACTGCAACCTGCTCTGTCCTGCCAAGGCAATGGCTATGCAACATGATCTTCAAGAGAAAGATAACTTGGAACATAAAATAGTGGATCCCACACCATGACTGCTTCTCAGATGTCTATTCCTATCAGTTTGTGCTGACTTCCAAAGGCAAAACTTCTCCAGGAACCCAGCTAACATAAGCACTTTACCCACATGCTTCAGAAGAACTCCACAATCTTGTTCTGCCAGGCTATCTTCTCCAAGCACCCCTGCAAAAAGGAATTCTGAAGACATGACCCATACCTTTGTATTTTGGTCCATAATAACATAAAAAACACCACCTTCCTGTGCCTCTGATGCCAAAGTGCAGCTACAAAGTTACTCAAATTCCTGGATGTGCAGCCATCTCCCTGGCACCACAGTTCACCTGATGTGAGCACTTGTTTATAGGCTAAAGTGTTTATAGGCTGGCAGAGTCTCCTTGGGAAGGTCTGTTCACAGGCTAGGATAGCTTACAAAGAGAAAATAACTTTTTTCCCTGGTTCAGTATTTTTTTAACGTTATGAGATAATTGACATTTCTTCCCTCTCTCTGCTCTCATTTATTATGGTGATAATGCTTCTGAAATACTTGATAAATTCCATCCGAACGTCTTCAGGATCTTCCTCCAAGTTGGAATGTATCAGTTTTAGCTTGTTCAGTGGGTAAGCTTTGAAAGTAAATGAAGTAAATAAAAATAATTAGGTATTTTCCTTTCATAAAAGAAATATTCCCTGTCAAGGTCATGAGACAGCTCATGCTGAAGTCAGCTGGAATTCAGTGCTACCCAGTATTTGACAACCCAGATAACACAGAGCAGGTGAAGAAGAAATGCAGCATAGCTTGTCAGTGTCACAAACAAATACAGCTCATTGCCAGATGAAATCCTTCAAAGTTTATTATTATTAAAGCTTAAAGTCTGGCTTTGGTCTCACATTCAGTTAGGCAGAATAAAACAAACTAAGCACTGAACTGAAGTGATATGATACTCTTTGATTACTTCAAAATTGTGGAATGATGTTATATTAAATATGTATGAACATATTAATGCTTGTAATAAACATGTGCTTATTTGAGCACTGGAACAGGTTGCCCAGTGGGAGTGTGTGTTTTCATAGCCATAAACAGCCACAAATAATTTTGCAGTACCTGAGGTACCTACTGGTAATTTTAAGATGCAGCTCCTTAGTCTTTTATTTCAAAGGGCTTGTGTTCTTTTGATTGACAAAATACAGACTTAAACGCCTTCAAAAATGTCAATTATAAAAAAAAATTGCAATGTAAGAACCAAACTACTACTGATGAGGAAATATGGCAGGAGTTCTAATTCCAGCTGTATACTCACTGTGTGACCTTAAAGAAACCACTCCAACTTTTCTTGCCTTTCCTTTCCTTTCCTTTTCTTTTATTTTTGTGAAACAGGAATACTGCTCACCTTCTAGATGACCTTTGAAATCCATTATTTTTGTTTTTGCAAAGCACTTTAGTGTTCTTTAATCAACAGATTCAAACGAAAAATGCAAGCCATAAGGTATTAACAATTTTAAAGGCAAAAAGATCAATGAAAAGCTCTGAGCTACAGATGGACTTTTTCATCTCCTTACCTAAGGACAGATTTTCCGTGTCCCCTGCACTGCCTGGCTTGTGATGTGCCACCAAGAGACACTGACTGTCAAGCAGTGGCTGCTGCTGCACGAAGCATGAGTACCACATTTCAATTTCTTTCAGGTGACTGGGCAGCTCGGGGTTGAAGATTATTATTACACCATGAGAGTCCTTCATCAGAGCTGGCCAGCATGTTTCAAACCTTGAAAAACACAGAAAATGGCAAGACTGACAGCAGGAAAACAGAAGCATGTACTCAAACTTCCTCAAGGACACATTAAGTACTTTTTAAAAATTGTAACATCACTAATCTTGCCAGTTATCTATCATATTCCAACTATTGTGAGTTACTTATTACATTAGTTGGTCCCATGATTCGCTGACAATGCAGTATTTGGTCAAATGCTTATGTAAACATTTCTCTAAGAATGGAGCTGTCCTGTTCTCAATTGTATCTTTTGGAAATTTAGGTTTCAGTCATATATGTACATTGTTTGAAGTCCACTGACATAATTTAAAGGAGATGAAGGCAATGACAGAGTGGGCCTCTGTCTCCTGCATCTGTAACTTCATTCCAGGAGTTGTGGACTTTACTATTCTAGTCAGTCCTTATCCAAAACAATTTCAGCTGTGATCATGGCAGAGAATACCCAGTGTTGGATGCTCTACAGCAGAAACCATGAAAATATATCGGGGCAAAGAGTCAGGAA
The DNA here is from genome assembly GCF_008360975.1 of Lichenostomus cassidix. NCBI lineage: Eukaryota > Metazoa > Chordata > Aves > Passeriformes > Meliphagidae > Lichenostomus > Lichenostomus cassidix. The sequence continues at coordinate 4,117,755 of NC_139499.1, forward strand.
TACTCCTCACGCCAAACAGATCATTGGTTTGGGCCTTAAGTATGAACATCTCGTGTACACAGAATTATTATTAATTGAGCAATCTGGACGAAGTAACAATGCTGCCTTACTTTTGGTCACCACTGCAATCCCACAGCTCGAATCGACACGCAGCTCCCTTGCTGCTGGCACTGAGGTTTGGTTTCTCATACTCCAGGATCCTGCGGAACGATGGACACTCAGCGGGATACGATCGCACCCAGGGCACGGCATGGCACGGCACGGGGCTCTCGGGGCTCTCGCTCACCTCACCCCCTGCGTCGGGCTGTAGCTGCCGATCCCTTCCGTGCTCTCCGACACGAAGTTTGCCAACACCGACTTTCCAGACTAGCAGAACGCGGGGGTGAAAGACACGCGTAGGAATTGAATGTGCCAAAGCCACCAACGGCGGTGCTCACCCAAGGCCCCCGCGCCGTCCCTCCCGCTCAGCCCCGGTGCGTGCAGGCCTGGCCCCGCTCCCTCCCTCCCGCCACAGGGGCCCCGCGGGGCTCGGGGGAATGCGGTGGGAGGCTCCCGGGGTGTGCCGGGGTGTGCCGGGGCTGTTGGGGTCGCGGCTCACCTCGCGGGGCCCAACGAGCAGCACCTTCGCCCTCAGCATGGCGGGAACGGCGCCCCCTCACAGCTGTTGCCCGGCAACGCGCGGGGCGAAGGGGGCGCGCGGCCATTGGCGCCGCCGCCGGCACGTGACGGGAGGGGCGGGGCGCGCCCAGCCGTGAGGCGATGGCTGTGGCGGGCGCGGTGTGTCAGGGCTGTCCGTGCTGCGTCCCCTTCGTGTCGCCGGGCTGGGCCCGCTGTGTCCTTGCTGTGTCCTTGCTGTGTCCTTGCTGTGTCCTTGCTGTGTCCTTGCTGTGTCCTTGCTGTGTCCCCGCTCCGTCGCAGCTGTGTCCACTTCGTGTCCTCGCTCTGTTCGCGCTCCTTCCGCGCTCTCTTACCGCTCTGTCCCCTTCTTGTCGCCGCTCCGTCCTCGTGTCCGCCCACTATGTCCTCACTCCGTCACCGCAGCGTCCCAGCTGTGTCCCCTTCGTGTCCCCCGACTGTTCTCGCAGCATCCCTGCTGTTCCCTCACTGTGTCCCCACTCCATCCCTGCTGTGTTTCCGCAGTGTCCCCCCCCCGCTGTCCCCTCACTGTTCCCCGGCTGTGTCCCTCCTCTGCCCGGCCTGCTGTTCGATCTGCTGGATCAAGTGTGGTGTCACAGAGACAGAGTGAAGGGATCCTTCACAAGCCACATGCTGGTCTGGCCCAGGGCAGTCTTGGTTAGGGGGAAGTCCTCCTGGCACTTCCAGCTGCTGCTTTCAGCAAGGGACAGGATTTGCAGCCACTGAGCTGTGTGACCCCTGAGCACCGACTGGGGAGGAGCAGCTTACTACTCTGAGGGCAGAAGTGGGGGAAAGTGGAAAGTCCCTCTCAGACCATTTTTCTGCCCCTAGATACCAAGCTTTGCACCATGAGAAGATAAAGCCCACAATTCCTGTGCAAACTATCAGGGTCCAAAAGTCAGCAAAAAGAACCAACAAGCACTAAATGCTTCACCCTGGTCTGCTGGCAGCTTCCATGCAATGCTGCTGCTGCATTGGCCCCAGTGCCCTGGTAGGCAGCCCTGGAGCAATGAAACAGGCAGAGAGGTCAGTGCTCTCTTCCAGAGCCCTCTGTCAATGTGGTCTTCAAACCATTCTGCAGCACTCTAGTGTCTCTCACTAGCTTAAGCAGTGCTCTCCTTCCTTGCTGCATTGCAATTTTACCTGCAGATTCTCCTTGGAAGGATGATGAAGCCAAGCTCTTGAAGATTCTTATTAAGGTTTGCTAGGGGAGGCAAGAGGCTTTTTGAAATGGCAGCTTCTAAGAAAATAAAACATCTGGCAGACAGATGTGCTGCTTCAGAGCTGTTTAATGCCCAGGTACAACAGCACTTCTAGACAAGCTTTCAAATAGGGCCTCTAGGCGCTACCACAATGTAAATGTTTGTTACCCGTACTGCTAATAAATTTTACAGGAACCAGAATTGCTCTGCTCTCACTGAGGGGGTACAGTCTTCTCTATCACAGTGGAGACTCATTTGTTGTTTCACTCCTTATGTAGGGATAGTTTACAGTGGTTCAATGTGGCAGTGGCATCATGATGTCCACACAGCATTTTAAACCTCAGAAAACCCTTTATTTTTGGGTTCCTGGGACTAAGACAATGAAAAATCCTGAATTTGATTCTTCTGTAGCAGACTGGATGTGTGTTTTCTGCTTGTGAAGATTCATGTGTGATTCAGGACCAAATTCACAATGAGCTAGGACAACTCAGAGTTAATCCTTTCTGCAGCTTTGTTGTTTTCCACATTTCAGACCCACAGCTTCCCAAGGAAAGACAGAAAGGGTGGCCCAGAGAGAAGGACCAGGACAGCCTCAGCTGGCATATGGTATTAGCTGACACTAGCACATGAAGAGAAATGTATTATAAAGAGTCCTATTGTGGACAGGAGCACAGAAGAAGGGGGGAAAAAGCATAAGAGGTAATAGAAACTGGGTAAAACTGGCTGTTTGTGCAGCTGCCCAGAAAGCAATTAGGATTAATTTTTAGATGGAGTGTCAGATAGGGTCTTTTTGTGTTTATATTAGCCACTGAAGAGTAAGGAGAGCACAGCTGACTAAGGGTGCAATTTTTGGATTTATCCATGTGATTTAGAGTTTGAAGTCACTTTAGAAAGTGGGAATTAAGCCTTCAAGCCACTTAGGGTGACTGTTTTCAAAGGCATCTAAGTCAAGTACATTTGATTTTATCAGCATCTGCCTTAGGCATATGGGTAAAGTTATGTTAGCTCCTGATGTATTGTTTGCTCAGAGCACATGTGTGTGAATCATTTTCCTTCACTTATTTAAAACTCTTTGTCAGAATGCAGCAGAGAGAAAACGCCAGCAGTAAGTGAACTGCTTCCAGACAATGCTGGTGTTGGTCTTTAGGTCTTGCATTTATTAAATGTCTGTTTTTCCACCATAATGTTTTGGTAGCAAACAAAAATTATCATCTTCAGGTGATTTTCCTTGTAAAAATCCTCCTTCTTCCTTCAAAAGCCAAAAGGCACTGCAAGGTATCAATAATATTTTAATAAAGCTGTTCTTCACTCTAGAACTGCTAGTGAAAACTCGAGTTAGAGACACAGCAATTGCTGTGTGAGGCCAAGTGATGCTTTTTGCCTGAATTGCAGATCAGAGGATATTTGCCTCCAAGGAAGAGACCCACTGGTTTTACTGGAAGCAGCAGTAAAATGTAATGCCAGTCAGCTTTCAGATAATACTCGAGCACTTGCAAACCATTCAGTCTTTCATAGAGCAGTATTTTAAGTTTGCATTGTATTTCATTTAATGTGGCACATAAAAATTTTCCTATGAAAACAACTCAAAAAATTTTTTCATAAGCTTTTGTGGCTCAGTATTGGTACTTTGTTTAATGTACTGTTTCCAAACTTTGGAAAACATGCCCTGGAGCACTCCAGTTGTGTGTGAAAATGCTGCCTGGGTTAGAAGTACAACCACATGGCACGGCTCACCATGAGAGGGAAGGAAAGCCCTGCCTGGTTGCTGTGTGTTGCACGACATTTATGGTGTGTGTGCAGAAACAGCTCTTCAGAGGGTGCAGGCAGGGACCTGCATTAAATCCTCCATTCATTTATACTGGTTCACCTGGGGGCAAGGCATGGAATACAGGAATTGAGAGGAAAGAACACCTATTTTTGAGCATTGTAGCCCATTATTAAAAATTAAGGGGAAAATCAGTATTGTAATCTCGAAGCTAGTTGCTTAAACAGCTCAGGGCAGGGATATGTCTCTGGGGCTCAGAGCATAGTTGATTAAGTAAATGATGGTTTGGATGAAGTGTGGCTGCTCTCTGGAATAATCTTTGGTGGAGCTATGGCAAGAGACCAGAGGGAAACAGGACATTAAGGTGCATTGACAGGGGTGCAGTGGAGCCCTGCTCTTTGTCACAAGTCTGCAGGGTAACACTCAGCTCAGTCTCTCTCAGGAAATCTACTCTGGAATTAACAGGAAAAGCTCATGCAAAACGTTATTGTTTGGTTCATGCCAACAGATTGTCAAGGGCTACAACTCTGATTGAGCTGTGGCCTCAAAGTCCTTCCCAGGAGAGATGAGAATCTTTATTTCCATCTTATAGATGGAGAAACAAAACAGAGATGTGAAAACAAACCCAAGAAACATCAGTCTGCCTCTATGGCCGCCCCAAGAAAAGACTCCAAAGTGCTCTGATTTTTGAGTCAGAATATGTGAATCCAGAAGTAGGAGTTCATTTCTGTGGTTTAAATCTTCAGGTACAGCTGCAGATGATGCTTCTGATAGATGTTTTCCTTCTTCTAAAGTCCGTGGAGCAACAGTAACACCTAGTGGCTGAATGTGCCAGTCTGTTCCTCCTTTCTTTCCTTTCTTTCAGAAAGTCGAGTTGGAGGGCACACGGTGTGATTGACAGCTTTGACTTGCAAGGCCGACACTTAGGATCTCCAGGGATTTACCATTTTCCTTTCAACCCCCCACCACATTCTGCTTTCTATTAAAAGTGGTAGATGAAATATGAAACTCTTCCTCCCACCTCCCAACCCCCTTCACTTTTCTGGCTTATGGAGGAGGTTGTTCCAGTCCATCTTGATCTGTAGGTGGGTGGGCTGTGAGTGACCAAGCCTACTGCTTCCAGCTTGAAGCACTCGGATTTCTGTAAGGAATCCAAGCTTTTCCCTTTACTTTTTTTTTTTTTTCTTATTTTTTAAAAGGACCTAGCAGATCATCTGGTGGAGGTTGTTGACCTCAGTCCATTTGATAATGTGGTGTTAACTTGCCTGCATTACGGCAGACCAAACCAATGAGTTCCAAGAAGTACCATTTCCTAAGATGTGGTATGTGGGATTGTTTGCCACAATCTACTGGGACTGCTAATTCATCAGAGAGAGACCCCTAGAAAAACAGCATTAGGGAGGAAAGAACCCGCAGATGTTTATTGTGTTAGCAGGAGAGCCCTTCAGAGGGTCTTCATTGCCCCTCACAGGGGAAGGTTTCAATTTTTCCATGGAAAAAAAACATTAAGCAAAAGTATTTCTCCTAAAGCCCAGATCATTTGCATTTGTAAATAGAGCCTCAGCACTTTGTGGGAATTACAGTACTGAGACACTATGGGCTTGTCATGTTCATGCTATTTAATTTTAAGCTTCTGGTTTAGGTATTCTGAATTACCCAGTGGAAAGGTTATTTCCCTTAGGAAATTTGCCTACCTAGGAGAGTAGGAGAGTCTTCATTGCCTGTTGACAGAGCCTGAACTGAATTGACACTGTGGATATATGCTCATTTACGTATGACATTAACTTGTATCACCACTCACAAGGAATAGCATTTGCCTCCCTTCACATCCCCAGTTCTCCATTCAGCTTCCTCCCAGTTACCCATTTGGATGGAGCAGATTCAATGGAAACTAGTCTGATGATTCTGGGATAAAAAAATAAAATAATCATCTCCATGAATCCATTTACTGCAAAACAGCACAAAAGCCTGGTGCTAACAGAAAGAAGATAACAAGGAGCAGTGGAGACATGGCCAAGTGGGACAAGAATGAGACCACTTCTGCTGCTGTGCAGATATACATGGAATTAAAAGATGTGTATAGTCATACCATTAGTCAGACCTCCTAAAATTGGTGTTCCCAATACCTGTTTGTGAGGGCAGGCAAAGAGGAACACAGCCAATGCTCAGAAATGAGGAATATTGTGCTGGGATGCGTGGGGCACCCTTTAGTCTTAGAAGAGGGAGAATGGCAGCCTTGTTGAGCTGGGCGAAAAGCCCTCCTTAATGTTTGCTAAAAATCCTGTCAGAGGTGGCAGACCTGAAAGTACTGAAAGAAGGGTGATTGTTACTTGTGATTCACAAGGGCTTTTGGAACCTTTTCTATTAGACCCTTATGCTTTTTGTTTTGAATACAAAATTTCAAAGTCAGTTTTGTTTCTCGCTGGCATCTGCGGTGTCTGCCACCCGTGTTGGTCTGGGAAGAGCCGGCATTTATTAATAACATTGTCTGGTCTGGTTATTCACTCAAGGCCAGACCCTCAGTGACTTCATAAAAGAAAGCAAAGCAGTGTGTAGTGTCTTCAGAGGGACTGCCATGTGCCCTATAGGAGAGCCTACTGACAGGAAGATTTTGTTTTCTCTGAGTTTCATTCTCTGGTTTGACTTATGTGTTACTTTGGAGTTTATGGCCAAACACAGGAGTTCCTTAACCCCACGATCCTCCCAGGCTTTATGTTTCTGCTAACATCCTGAGTCAAATCAGCTGTCTTTTCACATGTCTCACATTCATTTTCATTTAAGGCTCAATTACCTCTTGGCAACATGCCACTAATGACAACAGATTTATACCAGTAATTAGTATGTTTTGAGAAGTCTGGAATAAAATCCTTGCTCCCTTGCTTAGGTACCTGGATGCAGTGATGAATTCTTAGCTCTACACTCTAAACTTTAAAAGTTTTAGGCTTGATAATTTTGCCTCAATTCCCTTTAAAACCTAGTAAAAGTAGGTTTTAGTTTCCAATGCTTGGCTCACTTGCAAACTCCTCATTTGAAATTCCCTCCTTAATATCTCTGGGCTACAAAAACCCGTGTGTATGAGACTGGCCCTCTGAAAGGGACCTGCCACTGCAGACCTGCTGTGATTGAACCTCCTTCCACTGCTGCAGGTGGGGTTTGAAGCAGTACGTTGTACTCTGTGTTTTAAAAACCACGAGGAATGTCTTGGAAATAGAAAAAGCAGAGTAGACTGGGCACTATTTAAGAGTTCATATTTAATACAGATTGTTGATCATGTAGTATTAAGTGGTTCATTATTTTATTGTTCTTTAATAATTTGAGAACTTAAATCTTCTACTTTTGGCTTGGCTAGTGATGCTGTCTTGAGCTGGGTTATAAAAATACTGTGCTTCACCTAAGCACAGATTGTTATAGTTTTCATCTTAATTAGCAAGCTGCAGATTTAGATGGATTAATACAATCACTCTTTCTTTCTTTTGCCATAGAAGTTCTGAAGATAATCTGTCACTTGTGAGAACATAAAGAATTGGACTGGAAGCATTCCAAACTCTTTACTGTAAGTGTTCAAAGATTTAATGGAGTCCTCAGTCATAAAATCTTTAATTTGAACTAGACCTTTATATTCTCCATTCTTAAATTCACTATTTTTATGTCCAGGGGATTTCCTGTTATCCAAGTATGTACGGAGGCCCTTGATTTCCCTCCGTGTGTGTTTTTTAATTCAAATCAAATGTGTATGTCAGTGGTTGATTGCACTTAACCTCCTTAGGTTCATATTTCTTATTTAATTGCATTACATTTTAAGGTTTAAGGCTAGATATTTACTGCAGTTAATAGCACACCATGTTTTAATGGAGCTGTTATCTTCTGCAAATATATACAGAACAATGGAGATTGATTGTACAGGACCTTTTGAAGAAACTGTATCTCAAAGCCATTTAAAAAGAATAAACACAGTGGAGAGTTTTTGTTAATGTAGTTCTTCACTTACCACAGCTTCAAAACTAAGGCAATGAATGGTTGGGTTATCAAGGCTGTTGCTCTCCTCATCCCCAGCCAGAGACTGCACCTCTGTAGGTCGTAGCCACAGCTGGAGTGTCCCAGGACATGTGGGACTGTGGTTGTTCCCAGAAATGCTCCAGAACTGCAGCACCAAAGTCCACTCACCTCCCATGTACACTGGCCAGGATCCCCCTCTGCCCAACCTACAGCTCAGCTCTATAAATCTATTGTCAGTCAGTTAAGGGAAGACTCAGAACATGAGCAATTATTATCTGATTTTATTGAAACATCTGAAAAAAAAGGCAAGTATTACCTAGAGATCATGTCCAGAAAATCTGGGACAAATCTCCTGTGCTCCACTAGAATGCAGCCAGCTGAACACCTGTTTTCAATGCAGAACAAGGCATCATCCTACACTGGGGCATTGCACTGGGTGTCTCACAACAATTGGAGAATTAAATACTCTGAACTGAGCCAAAAAATGTTATGATGGGAGCCACTTCTTTCCAGGCACACAAGCAAGGCTGATACTCTTGTCCTACCATTCCATCACATACCAAAAATCTCCTTAGTCTGGTCAAAAGCTTTTATTTCTTTTTTTGGGCAACAATCAGTTTAAACATTTCATAGTATCTTGCAGAATTTATAATATCTTTTCTGCCAAAGAACAATTTATATCTCTCTTTAGATTACATCTCATCTTGCTTCTTTTATTTTTATTTCTCTTCTTTCATTGTTGTTACTATTTATACCATGTCATTTTTATTCCATTCCTATTATCCTTACAATAGCCATGATACATAACAGAGCACTGAACCCTGTGTTACAAAGGGAGGCACTGAGAGATTTCCTGATGGCTCTGGTAGGTCAGGGAGTTTAACCAGATCCTTTCTGGGTGTAGACTGACAGCCCATGTATCCTTCCTGCCTGAGACCCTGTGGCATGAGGGGCTTTGAGCCAGTGTAATCCCAGATGATTATTTGGGGATTGGTTTTGCATCTGTAGAGAGATTGATCTCCCTTAGGCAGAAGAGAAAACACAGAGATGAAGAGCATTTCTTGTGGTAAAAGAGAGATCTGTGTGTGGAGCTGGACATCCGTAAAGTACAATTTCGTAGCTCCAGCTTGGGTAATTTAACAATGGAAGCGAGGCTCTGGAAGAGGGATGGATTTTGGAAACCAAGCCTATTAGGTGTGGAATCCATTGCTGACAATGGAGCACACTGTGAACACCTAAACTAGCATTAGTGTACATGTGCTTAGCCAAGAAATACTTGGAACCTATTTCTTTGCAGTGACTTTATCCTTTAATGCCTGCAATCTTTCGTATTTAGCACCTTAGCTGCCTTTTTATTGCTTCCATGGAGGAATCTGTCAGGTTCAAGAGAGGAGACTGGGTAGAAGGCCAGCTAAAGAGCAAGACAGTGCCACTGAACAGTGCTGGTGTTTGTTTGTATGATTGCTCCCCTTAGAATGAGGAGACAAGAATATTCATAGAGGTAAATTGATAAATCTGGAAAATATTCTCTTCAAATAATCCCCAGAGGTCCCAGCCTAACACACAGCTGTAGAAAAAAAAAAAAGACCCCAACAACTGAACAGGATGTTGGGCTGCATTACAGTAAGAACAGAATATATATCAAAAAGGTGTTATTGTTATTACCTAAACCACTGGTGAGTTCTTGTTGAGAGTGCTCTTTTCAGTATTGCTCACTCTACCTAAGGAGGATATGATTAAGGGATAAAGCAAAGAAAATGACAGTAATACTTTGCCTTTCAGCTCTGAGTTATAAAGCAAGACTGAAGAGCTTCGGTATTATCTTGTTTAAAAAGAGTTCTTGCAGTGATTTTAAATTATTTGAATATAATGAAGGGGATTAATCACATTGAAACAGACAAAGTCTATGAAAACAAGAAGACTTAAATTGAAAAACAGAATATTAGGAAAAGAATGAAGACAGAGGTTCATGTGAATGCTCCAATAAATATGTAATGTCAGTTATCAGAGAGGTCCTGTGAATCTGGATGTGAAGATAGAACTGTAAGGAAAACACAGGAGTGATAGTGGAATTGTGACTGTTGGCCAGTAATACACAGGCAAGGGAAGCAGCAAAACACCTGCAGCAAGGAGGAAAAGGGAGCTCCTGCAGCCTGTGGGGTAGGTCCAGCATGGGCAAGGATGGTGCAGGGAGGCACTGACTGACAAAAAGTTTGCAGTGTGAAGACAGAGGGCTGACAGGTAAAGAGCTTGTGGAACAAGGCAGGGGAGAGAAGAGGGAGAAAGCACATGGCTGCTGTTAATCCACCTTAACTGCAGACACCTAAGGTGAAAATACTGGAAGCAATTTCAGCTCTTAGCTGGGCAGGATCCTGCTGTGGATATGGTGGTCCATGTACAATGGGACCAAAGGCAGCAATTTTCAGCTTGCAGCCCACAAATTTTTGAAGGATCAAAGCCAACTTCTAGGGGTCCTGTGAGAAACAGCTAAGAAAAACAGACTATTGTGGTTAGGCCTCATTGTCATGGTCCATGGAGAAAGTTCCTTGGAGATTTGAAAAAAAAAATCAATAAAAGCTGTAAAAATATGGATAGAACATTCAGATTTGCTGGGTGGATGAGAGGGCACACCATTCTCCCCACTTGCATCCCCCCCAGTTGTTCTCCTTGGTTCCACAGGGCAGGTGGCAGCACCTCTGGGGTGTGCAGGAGATGATGAGATGAGGGTGCTTATTTCCATAACTCCTTCCTTATCTGTTTTGTGAGGAAGGGAGTGAGCCCACTCTCTGCTATGTGACTTGCACAATACAGAAAGGGAATTCAGACTCCCACCCATGTTGTGTTCTTCAAGTCGGGCAACCTGGGTCCATGTAGAAATTAGGAGAAGTAGGAGGATTTCAGGGCCAGAGTGTGGCTAGCACAGACCTTTCCCATGGGAACTTTTTTCTTCCTGTGTTTTATAAATAAAGATAAAGTTTGGATGTTATTAAAAAACAGTTTCTCAGATGTGGACAGTTCAGGCCTGGCCAATCAGCCCTAGGGGGAGACTTCAAACTGACCAATCCGGGTGACCTTTGAAAGTCTATATAATATGGAATTAAATAATAAAACCTTCTTCTGGATGCCATCTTTTGAACCCGGGCCTTCTTACTCTGCTAGCGGCTCAACAGAGACACCAGAGTACAAAACTGAGATATTCTTTGGTCATGAAAGTCTTTGCTTCTCTGAGATTCAGAGAGTCCCTGACTCAGGACAGGTTTTCAAATCCGCCAAGCATTGGGAAACCACTGGATCTAGATATACTATAGGCAGTGACTTCAATGTTATGGCATGGTCTCTGGTAGCTTCTCTCACTGTGTTTCAAAGGACTGTTTTGTTGTAGAAGTTCAAGATTCTCTGTGGTCTGGAGAATTTATAATTTCAGTGTTTATGTCCTGTACAGCATCAAGCACGCAGGCAGCCCTCAGTGAGTGAACGATGTTTAATGAACACTTAATGAACAGGAACATGGTTTGAGGATATAGACATGGAGACAGACCTTCCAATGTTTTCTTTAGTGACCTCAGCGATGGAAGAGGGAGCATACTTATTAAATCTGTGGATGAGGCAAAGCTGGAACTGAATGCAAGAGTACTGGAAGGCAGGATTAAAATTTCAAGTGATCTTGACAAATTGGTGATATAATCTGAATAAAATTGGATGAAACTCATTAAGGACAACTGCAGGGCACTGTGCTTTGGCAGGAGTAATTTTAACTAGCAAGTACAGGATGAGGGAATGTCATGCTAGCAGTGCTGTGGAAAAGGTAGAGAATCCCAACCTAAACATGGATTAACAATGATGTACAGACATCAAAAAGGCAAATCCTCAGCAGGGCAGTGGTATTCCACAGAAATATAGGTCATGGATACCATAAGATGGATGTAGACCAGTTAGAAAATCCAGGGGAGAATACCAAAAGGAGCAGAACTATCTAACATGACCTAAAGAAACTGCTATTGTTTTGCTTCTAGAAGGCAAGGAAAGGTATTAAAATATTTTTTAAAGTATGTTGAGGAATTAAAAGTCTCTTCAAAGAGAGAAAGAATAGTTTTCTACATCCATAATGAAAAAAAGTGAGCCATAAAGGCCTTCAATTGCAGTAAACCAGAATGAGGTTGAATACTAAGAAAAACTATCAGAACAGAGCACACACATTGAAATGTGTTTTCAGATGACCATGGAGACTTTCTGTCTTGGCTTCTTTCAGAACAAGGCAGAAAAGATTTGTGCCAACAGTAATCTATGTATAATAGACCTTGCCTTCTAGCTGGGAGAAAGGAGAGGGGTTAGGGAACTCTTACAGTGCTTCCTGGCTACTTCTGAATGTGTTTCCACTCAGTCAGGTCTGAGTGCAGTAGGCTTGATGCTCTTTCTGCCTTGGCTTTATCACACCTGTGTGCACCCCTGCTCCACTGCATTCTTGATGAGTCTGATGGATCAAGGGTGTGTCCACAAACTCCCTGTGCCTGTGCAGATCAGTGCCTGACATCAAAGGTGACATAAATAATTTTCCCCAGGACATAATAATGCTCAGAGTATGTGTAATTCCACCGGACATAGGCATTGTCTTGCTGATCAGTTGAGTCATCACATTTTCCATCTGCTGAATTATGCTTCAATCTGAGTTATTTTATCCCCTGTATTACTTTATAATACCCACACAAGTGCTTCACTCAGGCAAAATTCTCATCTATGGTCAATGAATTTTGCCATTCATGACTTCTGAATCATTTCTCATGCTTCACAGAATAACACTGTCTGTCATGTTTGCTGTATCCTAAACTGCTTGTGTAAGTCAGACTTTTTTCAGTTCTATTCCATTTTGAGATGTGATTGATTTATTCCTGGTCAAATGCAAGATATGTCCACACACTAGCTATCTCCTAGCTTAAAAGAAAAGCATCCACAGTACCATAACATTTTCAGTCTGTCTCAGGTTTGGTTTGACTCCCCAGTAATAGATGTGTTACAATAACCTTAGGAATCTTATAATTTAATTTATAATAGAGGTCTTGAACTCTTACTGTTACTAACCTCTTATCCTTCTCTTTCAATTTTCCAAGGTTCCTTGAGTTTTGGGCGTTTTGGGAAGCTAGAAGGAGTTATCTAAATTATTTTTGGGTTTAGATGATCTTATCAATGACTTCATTCTAGCTTCAAAAGAACACTTCATAATTCTAAAGTTCCTCAAGGTTTTATCAACTAGAACAAAGCTGCTTTTCCTTTGGTCTCTTCTTAATATCCACATGAAAAGTGCACTGAAAAAATCCTAGGGACTGACCTTTCAAAATTTGTTTGCCATGATTCTACCAACATTGTGACTCTTTTTGTGACTGTTTCTCTTTTGTAATACTCTAAGCAGTGCTGAAGAATTGAGATGTCATTGCAGCTGAGGGGCTCCACTCTGCTTACAGGTACGACAGTGGTTTTCTACCTTTTTGTGCCACAAATTCCTCCTTTGCTGTATCATCCCAATTTTCTCCTTTCACCTGAACAAAAATCAGACTAAACTTTGAATATTCCTTTTCTTGTCTGTATTTCCCACCATTTCATTTATTGGTTGGCTTGCATGCTGGGTGTGTATGGTTAAAGAAATTATATCTATTTTCCCAGAACAGTTTCTGATGTCTTACGTCTCAGGTTTGCCCAATGCACTGGGAAGCTGAAAAACACTCCATGTGCCCACACTATCCATGTCCAATGGATTATCCTTCTGACATGACAGTGTAAGGCTGGCATTGGCATGGCAGGTGAGCGGAGTGTGGGAGGACAGCCCTCCATGCATTGCTTTTTTATGACAGCAAAGTTCACAGGGCTGGTAAATGAAAACCTGCCCCTTAACTCTTTACTTATTTCCCCCGCTGCTGCCCTGCATCGTGGCTTTCCAGTGTGCATCTGCCACTTCCACCTTGAACTGAGTTGGTGAAATGCATCCAAATAATTTATTTCGTCCTGATTGCTTGGGCAAATCTTTAATTAACATGCTTATGCACAGGCATACAAAGTATAGCTTTCTATTTTGAAATATATGATGTCTGGTTTATAAGAATAGGACTGTTCAGATTTCAAGGGTTTTCTTCTCAAAGCCAGTCCCTCTGATAAATTGAAAGGATTATGTTTTTGTTGGCTGTCTTTGTTACCTCCATCACTGTGTTTCCAATTTATCAACATAGTTTAGAGAAATTGTTAGAATATGTTGCACTCGTAAGCACCGTGGGGAGAAAAAATATTCATTTATTACTGCTATTGTGTTTGATTATATTACGCATATCCAAAGGACTAAAATGAAATGTCATCTTTAATTCTCCCCTTACAGTAGACAATATCACCCTTTCTTCTCTCTTTCCAGAAACAGCTTGGAAGTCAATTCTTCATTTTCATTTTAAATCAGCCATACAGAGTAGAAGCAAGTGTGCATTAGGGACAGGGCAGAAGTAATGAGAGTCTGGAGATCTGAGCTCTGTTTCTGGCTCTGCCTTTAGCTCTTTGCAGTCTTGAGCAAAGTCATTTGACCTCTGGTCTCCACTCTCTCAGTTCATGAAATAGGAAGACCATTAGCTTCCTACAGATGTCTCTAATAATTTGCCAGAATCATGTCTTGTCTAATCACCTGTGTTTAATATCTCCTAGTGTCTTGCAAAATCAGTGAAGGCTGAAGCAGCAAATTTTCCATGCAGCCGAAAATAAAATGCTTTTGGGAAGTTAAGACTTTAAGACTACAAAGAGCTTCTGAAGGTTCTAACCCAGGCCAGGGGAAAGCCAGTCAGAAAGCCACTGGTGCTGTCCAGTGTTGTTAAATATTGATAAGTGATCTATCTGAGCCTGTCAGGAGAGGGAGGTGTGTTTGGGACAAAAGGCTGAACCCTGCCCTCAACACAGTCTGGTGCTGCAACAAACTGCTGGGCTGGAGGTCCAGCTGCACCCACTTTGTGCACATGAAGGATGAGCACCCAAATTGAAGGGAAGTGGTGTCTCAGAGAACTGCTTAATGTTTTGTGAGAGCTGCTGTTCCTGACTCCTTTCCTAGAAGGCTGAATTTGGGATGGTTTGTAGCCAAGCTGAGAGGGGAGAGCAGAGAGTAAGTCTCTTTTGTTGCCCTGTCAGGCTGAGCAGAGGTTTCCTGAAGACTGACTGAGCAGCATGGCTGAAAAGCTGAATATCCTAGGGTGAGTTTCTGGGAGCTCTGTGTTTTCTTGGATGTGGGAGAAGAGAAGGGAAAATGTCCCCCTTGCTGAGGATGAGGGGAGACTATAAAGGGAAGAGTGCTCAGGCCATGCTGAGCCAGGGCTGGGGACAGAGGGCCCTGTTGTGTCCTGGCTTCAGGCACTGAGGGATTTTCATAAATAAATAGTGTCTGTTTCTGAGCAGGCTTGGTGGTCCAATGCTGCTGAACAGAACTTTTCACTCCCTTTGGGCTCAGAGAGTGGTGGTCCATTGCCTGCCCCAGCTCTGGGTCTGGGACAGCTGGGGGCAGCTGTGGGGCAGCCCAGGGAGGCTGTGCTGAGCTGCAGTGCAAACTGCACCTCTGCCTCCTTGTGTGATTTGCTCCAGTGATTAATGACAGCGGCTGTTTAAAAACCTGGTGCCTCATTTGCAGTCTAAACTTGTCTGGTTACAGGCTCCAGCCAGGGGCTATTTATCTCTGCATGCAGGCTCTGGAGGTGGGCACTGTGGGGGAAGGGGTAGGTGCTCACCTGCCGGTGGGGGCAGATGCCAGACACAAGATACTGGGTTTTCCCAGTGTCTTGTATGGAACATTTTTCAGCTGCAGCATCTTGTAGGGATTTTACTGCCCTCGAGGGAAGAGGATCTCTGCCATTGCAGAGCCCCAGGGGAGGCCCTGGGCCCCTAGAATACCCCAGCAAGAGACCTGCTTTCAGTGGTACATCAGGGCTGTCTTTGGATGACAACACAAACAATAAGGTGCAGAGGGGGTGTTGGGATCTTGCAGGATCTGAGAGTAAAAAACTTGGAAAAACAATTGTGACATCTTAAAAATTAAATCCCTCCTTGAGATGTTTGGCGCAGAGAAGTTGCTTGCCCAGTGAGCTGCAACAGCCCAGGTTCCTCTGGAGCTGGGAAGGGGACGCTGAGTCAGCAAATGGGATTGTGACACTGTTGCCAAATGGGGGATATACAATGGTTTTAAACACAGACTCAACTGCTGTACAGAGAGGGAGCCTTGCTGCTGCCTTCCTTCTTGAGGTGTTGCCATTGCGAAACACCCACATCCTTCTACAACTGCAAAACTGTTCCTCCTACCTGGGGTTGACAGAGCAATTCTTAAAGCTCAGGGCCATCCTGGGTCATAAACCAAGGGAGTCTGTGGGAAGTGGTGGCAAAGGGAGTGCTTGTGTGTGAATCACAGAATCATGAAGGTTGAAAAAGATCTCTAAGATCATTGAGTCCAACAGTCAACCTCACACTGTCATGTTCACTGCTAAACCGCTAAAAATCTGAGTGATGCCAGAATGAGCAGGATGCACGTGGTGAGGCAGAGATCACTTTTTCACTGCTTACCTTGTGAATGAAGTGTCTTGAAAATGATTTCTTTCCTATTTTGTCTGCGTAACTGTACAAAAGAATTTACCTGTGAACGTGGCAGCAGGCACCAGCTTTTGGGTATTTGGGCTGCACTGCTGAGCGGTGGGTTCCCTTCGACCTGGCTCTCGGTTAACCGAGGAGACACAGAGATTTCTGCTGTGTGTCGGTGCTGCCTTGGTTTGGGTTGGGGACTGGGGGTCCCCGCGCGCTCCCTGCCCGCGGGGTGCTGCCCGCTGTGTTTGGGGCAAGGCGCAGCCCCGCGCCTTCCGTGCCCTGCGGGACCGCGGCTCCCCGGGCCGGGAGACCTTCGCAGCGGGGTCTGCCGCCAGGCCTGGCAAGGGTTAACGCCGCAGCCCCACGCCCCCTTTGACGGAGTCGGGCCAACCTCGCCAAATTTGAAAAGGCATCCGGGGCTGAGTGTGCGCCCTGGGCGCATCGAGCCGCGCTGGCCCCGGACCCCCTGCGCGGGCAGCAGCAGCCGCCGCCGCCGGGGCTCGGCTTGCTGAGGGACGGGGCTTCCCTCTGGGAGCCGGAGCAGCCATCCCTGTGTCCCGGGCACCCCTGCCCCCTGCTCCCCGCTCCCGGGGGCACCTCCGTGCCGTGGGATCCCGCCGTGACCCCGGCCGGGGCAGCACGGTGTGGCCCCGCGCCTGCCGGGCAGTGTAAGAGGGAAAGGGGGAGGCGGTAGGAAAACCCCGTTCTTGCAAATATGCAGCTCGCTCTTTTCTTGTCCTGGTGCTGCTGCCTGCATGGATGCGCGCTGGGCACTGGCTTCCTCTATCAATTCCCAGCATCAACCCTGCAGCATAACTACCCAGAGCAGAGCTCCGGCTCGCCGGGCAGCGGCTTCGCCAGTCGCCGGTGAGTAAGAGCGGGTCCGCCTCCTTGCCAGGAGGCTGCGCCCTGCCGGTGGCACCGGTGGGACAAACGGGCACGGCAAAGCCGCGGGTGGCAGTCCCTCGGAGGGTGCCGCGGCGTGCTGGGCTGCCCGCAACCTCAGAGGGGCGCGGGACGCTCCGTACCTGCCCGCAGCAGTTCTCCCTCCTGGGGCAGGGAGCGGCTGGGGAATCGAGGAGCTGAGCTTGGGCTAAATGACACCCGCAAACTCCCCCTGCCGCGCCCAGCCGGTCGGGGAGGGGAAGGGGCTTTGCCAGGGCTGCGTGTCCGTGCGCAGTGCGCAGCCGGAGCAGGAAAACCTCCTGAGCCGGGACACTGGGGATGCCGGCAGAGGGAACTGTTATAGCCCTCGGCTGCGAGGAGAAACTTGTTCAGCTCAACAAAGGAAAGCCCTTAATTACAGATCTCTTTTCAAGAGCTGCAACTTCTAAGTAGCTGCTTAAAACCAAACCTCCCACTCTTCCCCTCTCCCCCCTCCCCAACCCAATTTCTTATAAACTTAATATAAATCAGGTTTGATTTACTGTATCTTACTGCTTCAGTAGAGCAAACAATTTAGGCTTCTCCCCCTCCCCTCTGTTTTCTCTGGGTATTTCTCTAGAGGTGAAACAGCTGTTCAGATGAATGAGCTGCACTGTATAAAGCAAGAGAGTGGCATAACCTGATTCCAGTTGTTCTTGAATTTCACTTTTTTCTTTTTTCTTTTTTTTTTTTCCTGTCATTCCCTTAAACGGGGACTTGAGACTTAATATTCAGGGCTCGTCCATCCTGTCTCTACCTCTTTTCCTCCTCCCTTGCTAATACCTAGTCTGCGTGAGTTGTGCTGCTATGGAGGAGGGCTTCTGTTAGCACTTCTTCTTCGGGCTGGGGATTGGGAAAAGGCATGGACACCGTGGATTTTCGTGTCGGAGGTGCAGGGCGGGCACCAGCCCTGTGTCTTGCACGGGGCTCGCATATGGTGCGGATTTCCCCCCGGGTGGGGGGTGCCTTTGTCCGCTGTGCTGTCAGACAGGCCTGGGGCTGCAGGGGGTGTGATGTTAAACTACAGCAACTGTCAAAGGGTTTGAAACGGCAGAAAATTATAGGAGAGTAATGGGATAAACCTATCCCAGCTGGATCTCTTCCAAGGTACCCCCTTCCCAAAGCATGAGCTGCAATGAGAACCACATGTCATTTGTCTTACATATCTATTAGCCTGCAGATCTTTGTTCAGAGCTACCACGCTTACAGGAGTGTGGACTCTGCTCACCAAAGACCTTCCCCATTTCATACTCTTGCACAGTTTTCCCATGCCTCAGTGGTTTGGATAGCTGATGCTTTGTCAGGGGAACGTGTCCCTCCCCAAGTCTATAAAGTGTTGTGTAAAACCACATAAACCTGATTGAAACAATGATGTTGGGGAAGGCTGCTGGATTTTTTTAATTTATTTTTCTTTGTCCGATGGAACTTTGCCATGTGAGAATCTCCCATTCTAGTTTAAAACAGAGGGGGAAGTAAAAAATTGAAGGGAGGAAAAATCACCAGTGGATGTTGTGAAAGAAAAATTCAAAGCTCAGTCAAATATCACACGTTGAAGCAATCTTCGTATGTTTTAATTTCCCCTTGAGTGGTGAAGTTTTGTTGTTGGCAAATGTCTAACAGCTTCACTTTCTGATGGGAAAATCTATGTGGGAAAACTTTCCCCAGCTACAGTGTTGGACTTTTGAGGGAAGCCTCCTGCCGGGTGCAGCTTCAGGTTGGGATAGCTGGACTTTTCTGGATTTAATATGGTCCATGGTAGGAATGAGGCTTTTTGCTCACAGTCTGACATTAAACTATGTGAGTGCAAGGCCCTTTTTCAAGGACTGAATCAGACTGGTATAGACAGGTTTTTATGTTGTGCAGTGTCCCTTTTGCCATTGAAACAGGGGGTCTTGGTAGCACCTGAATTATGTGAAGCAACAGCAGTTTAATCACATCAAAGTCTTCTGGCCTCTGCCCTGTAGAGGCTGTGGAGGAGACAAGATGGTGGGAAGGCGATTGCTATTAATGGCAGCTATATGGACCTTCTCACTTTCTCTTCTACAACCTTCCCGGTGTGTGCTTTGTGCAGTGACTTCTGGCACTTTTCCTTAGTCACAAATAAGCAGGGACTGAGCCTTGAAAGTTCCTGCTGCAGCTCCAGGTGTTGGTACATTGCAGCACATACTGATGTGATGCTGTACAGTGGACAAGTTTCCTTGATACAGAACACACTATGTTTCTGCAGTTGTCTTTTCCTGTCCTTGATCAACAAGTGATTGAGCTGTTTGGGAATCTGCTATCAATTTTTTAAAAATTAGCTTGCCATAAGAGTTGCATTTTTCCAAGTGTACAAGTTTCTGGAATCCTTTGTGTTGATAAAGCCCTTGGTATCTAGGTTGCAGGCTGGCTCAGAGATGGGCTCTTGAGGCTCTGAGGACTGCTGAACATGTTTACTGTCAGAAAAATAAGGCCCTGGGCAGAGTAAAAAACTTGGGGTGGTGGTGAAGGGAAATTTGGAGGAAAAAAATACAATTATTATTCACATTTTTCAAAGTGAGACCATAGAATACTTGTTCTGGAGGAATGATGTGTTCCTTGCTTCCGTTTAAAAAAAAAAAATTAGCCTCTGGTTGGCTTGAGTTGACAGGTCTTGGCTATTAGGCCAAAGACACTTGCAGTCTATCTTTGTATGTGCTTGAATTGCTTTGAACTTCTGATGTGCAAGTGATGGTGACTGAAATCTAGGCAGCAGTGTGTCTTGGCATTGTGTAGACTGCAGCAGTCTCACTGTTTAGCTTGAAATCCACATTCAGTGCATGCATTTTGAACTTGCTGCTGTGTTAAGGCGATGAATGGGAAGCAGGTCTTACTGGAAGCATAAGAATGGAGGGGCTGCTTGCCAAGGAGAAATCACCCTCCAAGCTTTGAGAAGCTTTGCTAACTGAGTTAGGGGAAGCTTGTTCCCATGCTGGTAGTAACTCAGTTGTCAGGGGACGCCTGCCTCTGTGTTAGTTGTCTTTGGGGTTGGTGTTTACCCAACTTTTCATTCTATTTTCCTGTACTTTTTAATTAGTCATGCATTGAGTCCTTGTGAGCTTAATTATGGGAGTCAGAGACTTCTGAGAGTAGATGCAGAGCTTAGACTGGAAACCTCTTTGGATGAGAAGTGGAGATGGCTGAAAGAAAACCCCAAAAAGTGAACCCAAAAGCAATGCAGGATAATAATTTTTTTTACTGGGATCATTACAGTGCCATCACAAAAGTCCTCTGGGGTGGATGCAAGTCCAGCTGTGGTAGTTAGGCCTTCAAAACACTCCTCAGCCTAAAAACTTCTTCCTGTTAACTAACATTAGAGCCACGATGTTACAAATAACAGCACTGTGCAAATAGGTATTCTTAACCACATTCTGCCAGCAATTACACATTTGGTCACAGTAATTCCCAGTGCTTCCTACAGCAGTGGTGTTTCTTGAGGATGGATATGGAGAGGACAGTAATATCTGTCAGCTGGAATCTGTAAGTGCAATGTTTGACTGCTTGAAGCAGAGGCTTTGACACAGAAGGCCAGGTGGCCTTTATCCATTCTTGTGCCTCTGAGCATAGCCCAGGAGAGCAAGACCTGGGTTCCAGTTGCTCCTCTGCCAATGGTTTACTCCATGTCAGAGGACAAATCACTTTGCCATGGATTCCATGGAATAGTTAAACATGCTCTGTGAGCTGGTTTGACGTGGGAATGATATCTAAACAGACATCAGCTTTCCTGTACTGCAGCTTGTCTAAGAAACACTTCTCTAAGAAACCTGGAGTGGTGGTGCTTTCAGATGGTTAGTTGATGCTTGAAATATGTTGTCAATTATTTATTGAGGCTACCAATGTCTTAACAGGTCACTTGAATGTCTGGGTAGACCACTTGTAGGCAGATGTGTTCTTTCCAAAATAGCTGCCTGTGTTGTGCCTGGCTCTATAGCAGCATATGTGCTGGGCTGGAGTTACCCCTCCCCAGAACAACTGCACTGTAATGCAGCAACCTCGAGCCTCTTAGGTGAGGTTTTAGTACTTCTAAGTAAATGTGGGTCTCTTCATGTGATAGAAGCATGTTCTTAGTGTTAGAAGGTCATCTATGAATCAGTATCCTTATTTACGCAGTCTGTCAGAATGCTTTCAGAATGTCTATCTGGAGTTTTTCTGATGGATTTTTATTAATTCTCTCCTCACTAGATAAAGATGACTTGAACCTTATTTCAGCCTGAAAATCTGAACCTCTCATGACTCTTAAGTGGGTGTGGAATATAAAGCTATACATATTGGCCAAATGTGGTTCTCTCCTTTTAGTGACAGGCTCTTGCTCTCTGAGTCATTCCCTCCATCACCTAATAGTCTGCTCATTGCCTGAGCTCCCTGGTTTGCTATGGCCTGTGAGGATGTCAAGCAAACAAACTGGGATTTGTGTCATGCTGAGTCTTCTGCTCTAATTCCTCTTTGAAGTGCCCGACCCAGGTAACCAGAGGTCAGAAGGTCTTGAGCTCATCACCAGACCCTGGAACTCTCTGGTGTTTGTTGCCTGGACTCTGCAGCCATATGATCTTCATCTGACTCGTGGGGTTCAGGGCTGTAACTTTGCAATGTAATTAGCAGTGCAGCCAATGGCAGTGTAAGGACCTGGTGACACTGGAATGGCTTTGAAATACCAGATGTGACTGTAGCTACTGCAGTAAATTGTATTCCTTTGGGAAATCTACTGTCCTGCCTTTCCAGCTGCTTGTGTGTATAATTTCCTCTTAGGTAGGCTTCATTTACCAGCTTGAGGGAAAAAAAGAAAGGGAGCAGAGAGGCAAAACAATGGGTGCCAAGTGAACTTGTGCTCACCTTGGATAAACTAATGAATATTTCTTTCAATAATCCTTATTTTTTAGTTTTCTCGAAGTTGAGCTTTGTTTCTCAAAGTTTAGCTTGTGCTAAAGTCCTGGTGGAAACAGGTCAGTTTAGAAATGTCACAGCTTTGCTTGGGGAGTGGTTCTGGGACACTGGGATCATAGAATATTTACTCACATCTTAGTTTTGTTGGGCTGTGTCTTGATAAAGAGGGAAAACCAAAGAATAACTGTCAGATAATGATAAAGAATTGAAAGCATATAGTGCTTTAAGTCTTCTGGGTCAGAATAATGGATTCTTTCCTCCATTAGACCTCCAGCAGGTCTGGAAATGTCACTGATTTATAAAGCATAGACACCTTTCCTGTAGGATGATACAAAAATTCATCCAACTGCATTTCTGAAATATGCACAAAGCTCTCAACTCACTTTTAATTAGGCAGATATAGACAGTGCTTAAATTTACTTCCACTGAGGCATAATGTTTATTTTGAGTCTTTGAGCATAGAGCTAGCCTGTGCCAACTTAGATATCACAAAGATTCTGCTGAGGATAATAGCTGCAAATAGGAAAAAAAGGCTGATGCTACTAATTTGGTTATTGTCCTATACTTTTTATCTTTTTATATAATATAGTTGAATAATAAAAAATCTTCTGCTTAGTGTAATTTTGCACAGTGTAGCACTGATTTGAATTAGAGTCCTTAATGCTGGAGAAACCAGCAAGAATAGGAGCTGTGATATTGTCATTGGTTTTGTTCCTTGCCTCCTTTTATTTGGAAAAATGATTGTGTGTTGATGTGTAATATATTACATGGAATAACATGGTTTAGGTGCTTTGGCTGGTTTTGACAAGTTTAATGTTTTCCTCCTCTTGGAATTGAACAGATGTGTAAGTCAAGGTTGTGCTTGGGTGGAAGTGTTGCTTGTAATGTTTAGGCCTGACTGAAAATAGCTTAACCTTTTTGGGAGGACCAACAAATAGAAAGCTATTTCAGGTTTCAGACTCCTTTTCAGCTTCTAAAACTGGGAAATCGTAGTTCTGGCAAAGAAATAAGCCTCTTTTATCTGTCTAGAAATGGCTTTCACCCAGAGGCCCACACAGTCAATGCCTCTGAGAAAAAAAGCTAAAGGCAACTTCACAATGTTTTGTGTTTGGAATGGATCAGTCTCCTCTTCCATATTGACCTAGTTTATCTGGAAAAGAGAATCAGCCACTCAAAATCATAATAGTTGATTTTGAGACTTCTTTGAGACTGGGAAGAGGAGCTATCTGTGAGATTCTCTTGATTAGGACTCTTCCCTTTACCTCTGTTTGCTTTGTGCCTCCTGTCCATCCTCCCAGAGCTGAGTAAGGCTGTTCTTATCCAGCCACCTGCCTTTGTGCTGAGCAAACAAACCATCTGTCAAAACATTAAAGCTCATGTGAGGTACCACTGC
This sequence comes from Lichenostomus cassidix, assembly GCF_008360975.1. NCBI lineage: Eukaryota > Metazoa > Chordata > Aves > Passeriformes > Meliphagidae > Lichenostomus > Lichenostomus cassidix. The sequence goes on from NC_139499.1 coordinate 4,141,150, forward strand.
ATAGAAGGGACCAATTCATGTCCAATATTGACATCAGGTTATGTAGTCAGATGTCTTTTTAATCAATTCCACTTTTTCTGCCCCTAGGAACTGGGTGGAAGTGATATTCTTTACAGCATTTGTGCTGGATACAGGCATGTGTTTGCTCAGAGCATCTCAGAAATGCCAGTGCAGTGAAATCATGAGGCAGGGGAGTATTCCCTGGATGTGGTTGTGTAACCAAGTTGTACTGAGACTGTAGAGTTACGAACAGGTCCAGTTCTGTTTCTTCTGGATGTCCCCCCGCCTCTTCTGTGTGCACTCTGGAGAGGAGGTGTGTTTGTCCCTGCAGAAAGACAAGACTCTTCATTCCTGATTTCCACTTTTGAATGGAATAAAAAGACTGAGGACACGGGAAGAGTGTGTCTTATAAAGGCAACGTAGGCCAAGGTGTTTTATGAAAGATGCCTGTTTTCATACGAGGATAGTTTTGGGGGTGGACTGTCAGGAAGGGGGCACAGCAAATTTGGTTGCAGGACCTGAGTACGAAAGTTCTTGGTCTTCTGTGTGAGAAGTGGGAACAGGATGCCCCTTACCCTGTGCATGTTGGATGTTAGAGCTGTTTAGGACTAAGAAAAGGCAGCTGCATAGGTGCTAAATGAGCTAAATACTCCTTCTGCCCTGCTGTGATGACCCTGTGAGATGGAGTTGCTCAGTTAAGGCACTACACAAAAACTTCCCTTCTTGTCCTCGCTGTTTTGTGCCTGGGGTCAATCAACATCTGCTTTTTCCCTACAGGACTTTGCTGAGTCGTTCAGAAGTGTGGTGCTGGGAGCTCTCAGCTTGGTTTGAGCTGCTCCTGGGGAAGGGCTGGGGGCAGATGGGCTGCTGGATGACATAATGTCTCCGTGCTGGGCTCCCGTTGGCCCGGGGTGGCGGTGCCTGGCGGGGTGTGGTAGCCCTGAACGGAAGGGCAGACATTTCTTTTTTGCTGTGTGCTGCTTAGCCCTTATTAAACTCAGATGTTCCTAACCCCTTCCTCCGGGCTCTCATTATTGCTGTAAACACAGCAGAGCACAGGGAGCTTTTTCAAATCCTCATTTGAGGCAGCAATGGGTGACAGCTCTCCCCACATGAATTTAACACTCCAACCCGAGGGAGATTCTGCCTGTGTTTTCCCTAAGGAAAAAGACTTTTTCATCTGATGCCACTTCTCTTGTTCCTGCCTCGGGTTGCTTGGCTTCCTGGCTTTCTTCTTGCCTGATTCTGTCTTGTGCTTCCCCAGAACCTGTCTGGTTTCTGCCACTCTGCTCAATGTGGGCTGTCTGGCTGCTTGTCTCATTGCTGTATCTTGTTCAAATGTTGAGTTGTTTGGATTTTCAGTGGCAGTGAAAGTGATACCAACTAAAATAAGGTTGCTGTGCTGGGATGAGTCGAAAAGGCTCTCCTAGAAGAAGCACCTAGATCTGCCTGTCAGCAGGTCTGTATGTCAGCTGTACCTGTTCCAGATTTACTGTGTGCCTCTGATGGAAAATTACATTTCAGCTCTCTGTGGAGGGGGGAAGAGAGGAGAGACTGCCATGGTAACAGGATCTTAGATGCTTCCTACCTATGAGCCACATTTCACCCAGCATGAGCTACTGTACCCCTGTGAGGGAACTTAGGAATCCTTGGTATCTCTGAATGTAACCCACTAACTTTGAGGTAAATCCAGGCTATTTTTAACCTCCTTGTATGCAGTTCTCCAAGGACTGTATCCATTGCAAATCTACTTAGGAGTCTCAAATATCTGTCCATTTAATATAATTCTTCTTTGAGCTGAGAAATTCTTGGCCCAGTTGAGGTATCAGAGCTCCTTTGTGCATAGCAATAGCTTGGTAAAAGCTGTGTTCCTGCAAGATCTCTGAAGGTCTCTGTTAGGCCATCTGTCTGACTTGTTCTGGTGACATTTGTGTCTCACTCTAGTCTTGTGCTGTCCCTTGTTGTTAATTGAACTAAAGAGCTCTTGACAGTTCAGAACCAGGATATGGTAGATGTTAGGAAGGTCATTACCAATTTGATGCTGTATATCAGTATATAGTCACTGTATGCTACGTTTCCTTTTAGAAACCTAGGCTATCCTAAGACACTTTAAAAATGAGCTACTTTGTTTCAAGGTTCTCAAAATCTGGTCCCTTGAGTCCCTGGCTTGGTTTAAATTGCCCTTCAAAAGTTTCTGGCGCGTGGGGAGGTACAGAGACCTTTTCTCAGTTGTGACTCTACATCTCCAAGAAAACACTGATTTAATTAGTGGTCACTGCAGATTTGAGGTGAACTTTTTATGCTGCTTTTAATAAACTTAAAGCTAAAATGGCAGCACCCCTGAGAACTGAGCTGTCAGCTTGTGTCTGTCACTGGCACCAGCAGTACAGGACAGAGAAAATCTGATATGCTTAAGCTTCAGTATTTCAACATGGCAAACCCTGCTAACCTAAACACTGAGGGGGGAGCTGCATTCTTTGCTATGCCTAATCTCTGTATTTTGTTAAACACGCATTCCTGCCAGAACTTTATTGGACAGAACAATAGTGACCAGCTGGGCAAGTGACCCTGGCTTTTCTGGTCGGCAGAGGAATTCAGCATCTGAGGAGTTCAGATTCTCTTGTGCAGCTTAGAGTGATCTGGATTTAGTTGCTTTTAATTATTAGCTGGCTGATTCATAAGGCTTTGTTTTCTACCCTCTTTCCCAAGAAAAAGACTATTTCCTTAAATGCTCAGTATATATTCTATAGAGCAGCACAAAGTCTGGGAACTGAGACTTGCAAGTTCTCTCTCTTTTCTTTCCCCTGAATAAAATGGGAATAGTAATGCTTCCCTTCATGTAAGGGAAAGCTCTGGGGAGTATTTTGCAAGGGTGTGGTTATATCTTAGAGGGAAAGCTACAAAATCCAAAGTATTGTATATGAATTTATGCTGAAGTTTATAATAAATCTATGAATGATAATACTTGGCTCTTGTATAAACTTCCACTCTTACAGAAAAGAGGTCATTGTGCTCCCTGTTTACTGCACCTCTCTGAGTCTGGATGACTGAAATTGGTCTTTGGGAGTAAGTCTTTGCCTGAGCTTTGCAGAGAAGGATTTAGGTTGAAAGGGATGCTGAGAGGTGGCAGAGGGAGGTGCTGAGCAGAGCAGACTGGATTGACCAGCACCAGAGCGCTGGGTGATGGCACAGGCTGAGGGGCTTTCCTGTCCCTAGTGGGGATTTTGGGAGCCTGGATGTGGGACATACCTTTAGAAGCAGCACTGATGGGCTCTGGGCACAACTGTCTGTGGCTCAGGTGTGACTCAAGAGCACCAGCCTTGGAGCAAAGGCAGCTCTGGGCTGGAATGCTGCAAACTTTCCCTTCTCCCATCCGAAGTGCAGCAGAGAGCAAAAAGGCAAATTGGCTCTGTAGGATGTTACAGTGCTTGGCTTAATGCTGCTGTAAATCAGCATAACCTGCAGCAAAAACTATAGTCTCCCTGCAGTGTATTTCAGGATACAGCACTGAGCCAAAGGGTTTAAACTATCACACAGTAAAATGCTGTCTCTGGGGCAGCTGTTACTGGAAGTCACTAATGTATATCACAAATGATACAAAAATTTTGGATTACAGAGTGGTAGGAATTCTTAGGCTGTCGGCCTGTGGATAAGCTTTGAATGAGTGTGCATTGCAAGCAGAAATAATAGGATCTCATATTGCCAAGCACTAGAAAAATACTTGAGGCCTGATACTGTAATTAAAAGTCTGCTAAAACCCTTGCAAGACCTCTGCAACCAAACCCATTGGAAATTTATTTCAAGGACCGCAGCAACATACTAATTTTCTTGGGCAATATCCTTTGAAACAATCAAGCTCTCTAATTATGTCTGTCAGGCCTTGCCAAGTGGTTCTTGGCATCTGAACTAGAAGGTTTTCAAAGTAGCTTCTGCAAATGACTGTGGAATTTTGCTGAAAGTAAATTTTCAGCTCCCAGGTACCATTTGTAGAAGTTGTTGCATAACTTTTAGGAAGGTTAGGGTGAAGCTGTGTATCTCTACAGCAGCTGGGAAGAGGGGGGAGAAAAGTGGGAATGTGGAAATTACAGGAATCATCCCAAGTTGTCTTTTGAATTGAATACAACTAGAAACTGAGTTGATTTGTGTTGGACCTTTCAGCTGGTGTCCTGGCTGAGCCTGGGAATCATCTTGTGCTGCCTGTGTCTGGGTGATGGATTGGATGTCAGCATCCTTGTGGAGGCAAGGTTGGCTTTGCAGGGCACCTCCATGAGCTCTGATGTGTGGGGGTGGTTTGGGTTTTTTTTTTGTTGTTGTTGTTTGGTTGTTTTTAACCAATCAGCCAAAAAACAAACCCCACAAATACCAACACCAAATCCCACACAAGCATTTGACTGGAATCACACAGTTCCCACAGGCTTGTGGCTCAGACATTGCCAGTAGTGGCTGGATAGGTGAACAGGCTGTTCCCATGGACATACCAACAGCAAGGGGAACCAGATCAATAATTATTCTGTCACTCCATGCTCTGAGGTTCAGCCAACCTTTTTGGTTTATGTATGAGAGTGGTTTCAAATGAAACGCAAACAATTTATTTTCTGCTGTTATGTGAGTCTGTCACAGCCATTTAATTTGATGTTCAGCACTGCAGTGTTCATATATCCCTCTGTACCTCTTTAGAAATGGCTCAAGTGAGTGCTGTGGAAATGACAGCTGCTGGCTTTGCTTCCAGGGTGACTATTCTTTGCTGAGACAATGCATGCAAAAATTTCTCCAAACTGTAGTGGAAGGTGTACAGGAAAACTCTCATGTATGTTTGTATGAGGGAGGAAAAACCACAAACAAGTTTGAGCTGTGGTGAGTGAAGCTGTTTGTGTTCATATTTAGCGCAATAATAAACACAGATTGTTACTGTGTGTCACTCACAGGTTTGTTGGTTTCCCCTCAAGTCAGTAAAGCAACAGTAAGATGTTCTTCCCAAACTGCAAAAAAGGTACCAGAAACACAGAATAAATGCCACCCATTGATAAAATTCAGGTTATAACTACTTGTTTTAATGAAACTTTAATCTTCCATGCTATTTGTGTCACTCTTCATCCTCTGATTGAAGAAATCTGTGTAAATAGAAGAAGAGGAAAAAAGTTAATATCTCTTTAATGGTTTTGCCTTGAATTTGCCCCAAGCTTTTATAAGTATTGTGTGTTTAATGTATTTAGTGTCAGCCACTCCTTTGCACACATAGACCAAAACCCTCTCACCAGTAATTCCAGACATTGCCATTCCCAGCAAAATGATGAGGGATGCCTGTCAAGCATTTGCTTTAGGAGTTTGGTTCATTTGTGGGCATCAGTTTGCAGCCTCACCAATTTGTGGTTAAAATGCTCTATGTTGTGGAGTTTTGCACTTTGCCATGGTGAAGCAGTTTGGTTGCTCTACCCTTTTTGCATTGGCAGGTAACTTTTAACTTAAACCACCACTGAAGAAACCCTACAAACCCCCAGCTGATGGAGTTTGCTGTACAGTTCTGCACAGAACAGGGCAGCAATTCTTCTGACCAAATGCCTGTATCTCTCCTTCAGACCTCCTGCTGTCCCCTCTTTGCTCAGTGCTGCTTTCTCCCCATCCGGTTTCCCACGTGTGTACTCGGGAATGTTTCAAGGCAGTGTTATCATTCCTAAGGAATCTACTGTGCGTGCACAGGCTACGGAGGGGTTTTTTTTTCAGCTGTTATTACTTGGCCAAATTAAACCCATTTTCCACCTGGATACCAAAATGTAGATCTCCTCCCTTCCAAACAGAGGCTTCCAAAGCACTGAGGCACTAAAGCGGTTTCTTAGATTGCTCAAGAATTTTTTAATAACAGAGGAAGGTGTTAGTGTTTCCGTTCACAAGAGAAAGGCTTTCTTTTTTAAGCTTTTTTTTTTTTTATTTCTAACGAACAAACTGGGTTGCAGCAGGGTTTAAAAGGAGAATACAAATAATTGCTCTTGGCTAGAAATGGGGCATGGAGACTGCTTCCAAGACCGGTAAAAGCTTAGGAAGTTGTGTTAAAAGCAGAACAAACCTTTTACATTGAAAAGAAATAGGTAGAGCACTTAATTTCTTGCTGTCTCTTTACAGTCTGTAGACAGGTATCAAAGTGCAGTGGGCTCTGTGTGATTAAAACACACCATCTGCTGAAGAGTGAGTTTAAAACTTGATGAAGCAACACTGGGTGTTCACTAGCAGGGCTTTGGGACTACTGTGTGCAAAGAGCTGAGCTACAGCAAATGCTGTGGAGTTATTTTTTATGGCATTGGATGGATGCAGTCAGGAGAGTGTAAGAGTGGGAGTCTGGAGGAAGGTGGAATGGAGGCTGCTGGCACAGCAGGTTATTGTGCCTGGGACTGCCCCATCCCAGCTGTGTGATGGTTGCAGGAAGATTTCCTCTCTACTTTGTGCAGAGGAGGCTCTTGGAAGTTCTGGTCATTGGTAACTGGCAAGGATTTTAGGGCAATTCAGTTAGAGAAGCACTAGCAATGACTGTCTTGAGAGGGAGGCAAGGAAGGGAAGCATGTGATCAACAAACCACCCATGGATATGGACGTGTGTTTGTAAAGGCTATTGCTAGTTTGCTACACTAATCGTGGTTTTAAAGGGTTTTAGTCCATTCAAGTTGGAATTTATTAACCTTAAAGCTATTGATGCATCCTCCTGCCTTAGCTCACTGTTTCTCATCTTGCTCTCAATATGCCCTTGGATCAGAACTGGCTGCTGTAAAGGGCAAATGCAGCTCTCTGATCACAGAGCAGATCTCAGTTCTGATGTTCCTACTTCCCTACACATGAAACTCCCATGGGTGTGACTGGAACAATAGGATTATTTTCCAAATTATTTTTTATTGTAGTAACGCCCAGGACAGCCTTGTGCCAGACATGGCAGACATGGAATAAAAAGTTTTCAATTTAAATAGCAAATTAACACACAGGCTTTGGGGTTTGTTTTTCAGGCTGATTAACACTTTGAATACCCAGGCAGAGAGGTTTTCCAAGGCTTTGTTTTCACTGAACTGGGTCTCATGTGGCTCATCCTGGGGATCTCTGACCTGGGCTAGGGGAAAACCAGCCTGATTTATCTATTCCACACAACACAGCCTGGTGTTCAGAGTGACCTGGCACATTGGTAGAGCAGTTACTGGAGAAAAGTGCTTTGCTCTTGAGGTACTGAGACGTGTTAGTGGGGTACAGCTGTCCCCAAAAGAATCTTCCTGGAGCACCAGCAGGAGTTTTGTCTCAAGCCTGGTGCAAATGCTGGTTCATGGGTACCTGAGCTTCAGCTGCCTCACTGAACACAAGCAGCTGATCTGAGAAATCTAACAGGGAGAAGAAAAATTGTTGATCTTGAAGCAAAGTAAGATGGATTTGTCTAGACTGCTTATTGTTTCTAATCACCTCCTCCAGCACAGGAAACATTAGAGAACTGTAGGGTTTTCTTGCATTTGAGGAAAGGCAGTTCCCTTGGTGGTTTCTGTGGGGTTGTTGTCACGTCTGGCTCTTTGGCAGTCACCTGAAGCAGGAGTGATGTGCAATAAAGCTGAGCCTGCACACCTAGTGCAGCTTCACTCTGGGAAGTGTGCCTTTGGCTCATGAAATCCTGTTCCCAACAGTGATGGGCAACCACATGGGAGCCCACTACTTAGAAATGTCTGCTCTTTAGTCCCTTGTACACCAGAGCCCACAAATTCTTTTACAAGTTGCTGACCAAATTGACGGCCTAGACTGAAACAATCATAATGTGCCACAGGAAAAGAAAAGGGGGCAGGGAGGTCAAAGAATTATTGCTAGAAGGTTTCTGGGTTCAGTTTACCTGACACAGTTCTTTGTACAGGTATGTCCATTTGCATCCTAAGGCTTGTGAATCTGAAGTTTATACTTTGATCAGGTTTTTGATACCTTTTGGGGCTCACTACTCTGAGGGTTAAAAAACATAAGGAAAACACACCTGTATTCCCTTATATAGAGAGCAATGTGTTTTCTGCAGGATCTCCTTCAATATATATATTTTTCTTTCTAAGGGTGCACCTGTCTCCAGTGGCAGCAATATCCCAACTGTTCAGCTCCAGGAAAACTCCAAAAACATGCATGTTACCTGAGCAGATTAACATCATGCGATAGTAGGAAGCAATGACTTGATTGTGCCATCCTAATTTTTTTTTTAATACACTCAGGGCTGTCCTTTTGACATTGCCTTTTGTTCTTGCTGTAGTTTGTGGTTTTTGGTGCCAGTATAATGCTAATGAAAAACACTGCTTCATTTAGGCCAAGTGCCTGTGTTCCTGTCATGCATGTGGCATTCATTGCTGCTGGTAAGTGCTGGGAGTTGGCACCAGAAGGCTGAATGGGAGGCACGAAGATGCTCTGTTGTGTGTACAGAGTTCTACAAGCAAAAAAACAAAACAAATTTGGGAGCAATCCTGTCCAATCCTTGCAGACTGGCTGGTGGGGCAGATACAGGCTCTGTAGGGCAAAGGGTGTGATTTAAGGAGATGCTGAAACCAGCAGGAGCCTGGTTTGTCCCTTTTGGAGGGCTTGGATTGTGCAAAGTGTTGTTTTGTTACAGTGTAATGTAGCAAGGGGAATCAAAGGCAGCTCTGGGGACTGTCTTTATGGATGGTGGAGGAGCAGCTGTAGCCACACCAGGAGCATTAATAAAGCACAGGATGCTCTGACAGGGTCAATGACTCCTTATACCACCTTACTTAATGTTGTCCTCTCTGCAAAGGCTTTGAGGACAAGCAGGTGTGTGCCAGTGTCCTATTCTTCTACCTAAAATTCACACTCTACCTCTTGCTAATTCAAAATTAAGACTTCAATTCTGAATGGATTTTTGTAAACCTAGAGGTACTGACTTTGATAAAAATTAGTCTGGCATTTTAAATGAGGATTGGGGTCACTGTCCTCAGCCTAATCAGTTCTAGATCAGACCCTCAGGGGAGGACACAGGCAAGTACCAAATGTAGACTTTGACCACAGGGATCTGTTTTAGACAAATAGTGTGTTAAATCCCAGCTCTCTCTTTCAATCAAGATCTTAAGGATTTTTTTTTTTTTTTCTGTGATTCCACCCCTCTTTTCAAGGTCACGCTTTTTAGGAGTGAGCAAACCAGTACTGTGGATGTATTCACAGTGTGGAGGTGTTAGACCTATCCACAACCAGGTTATCCAGCTGTGCAGAAATGTTTAGACTCAGGTTCTTCTTTTGAAAGGCTCTAATTCAAGGAGCTTTTTTGTTGCAAGAATGACATACTTGGTTGTAATTGTGCATGATTTCCACACTGCATGGATATCAAATGCCAAATTCCATCAAGTCAGTCTAATTTAACAAAGACAGATTCCATGGATATTTTTGTACATTTCCTCTTTCCTGCCTCTGTGAACACTGGAAACTACTGTCTTCTCATTGATTGTGATAAGCTCAGGGGAGGGAGCAGCAAAACATTTTGGTGTGTAAAAGAATGTCTGTGAAAGCAAAGAACTTCAAAGGAGTGAACCCCCCTTTTATTTCTGAGCACTCAGTCATGGGCTAACTTCCTTCATTTCCATGCTGAAGGTAATTATGGTTCAGGTCAACCATATTTATGGTTTGATTCTGTTGGAATGTGTCACTGGCAAACTGAGAGGAGATGGGTACTGGGTATAAATCTGACTGAGGGACTTCCTGCTGGAGGAATATTCCTTGTGTCTTCTCAGCCTTCTTCCCTTATGCACACACAAACAGATGTGTAGGCATAGAGGGGCACGTTTTGAATGTGATTAATTTGTTTCTGATCCTGCCTGCCTGATCAATGTTTAAATCTTCATCTGCCTCTGTTCTACCCTGCATTATCATCAGTGCTGATGCTCTACAAATGAATCAAGGGTGTGTAATAGGTGAGTGCTCTCATCTTCAGAGCCCTTCCTGCAGTAGCTGCAGTAATGGGAAAGTGCCCTGTGAATGAGTTTGGAAATCAGAAGAGAAGAGGAGTGTTCTCATGGCTGAAGGAGCTGAATGTGGCTCTGGGGAGCTGGATTCACTCCTTGTCTCTGAAGAAGACTTGCACATGTTTTCCATAGTATTTAGCTATTCTGCTTCTAGATGTTTAATAACTCATATAGGGAGAGGTTTTCCCTTAGCCCCTGCAACTTCAATGGCTGCTGGAGCATAAGGTAAAATCTGGTGCAGTTTCCTATGGATTGAAGAAAGCTCAGCCCTCGAGGCAGTGCTTTTTGGAGGGTCATCCCTGCACACAACAAGGCAAGGAGAGCACAGTTAAATGTGCTTGGCTGCAGAACTTGTTGAAGATTGAAGTTGTTGTGCAGACTGAACTGTATTTTCCTCCTAAGGTAAAGATTCCTCTAGGACTAAACTCCCTCCAGCAGGCTCTGATAATCCACTTTGTGTGGGAAAACTTACGGCTGTTATTGGCAAGTGAGTATTTGAAGTGCACTAAGCACAGAACATATTGCCCCCTGGGGAAGGGTTATGCTATTGGGAGGTTCCTAGATAAATTGTCCCATCTTACTCTCCTAGCCAGAACTTATTTTTATGGCCACTTTGTTCAGACTCTTGTTGTGGGGGTGGAATGGTGGTGTGTGCAGAGAGATTGGAGTTCCTTCCAATCTTTGTCTGACCAACACAGCGGAGTGGGAGACCTGGAACTTGTCTTATTCTTGTTCGTGCCTCTGGCTCTCTGCTGCTTCAAATGGCTGCTGCTGTCTGGCTTCAGAAACACCAGCAGCCTTCCAGTTTTATTCCTTTCCCAAAATGAATGGGCTGTTACAAAGATTTTTCTCCCTTTTTTGCAGGAGTCAGGGTAACCTCTATTAGTGACTATGAAGTGCTCTGTGGGAGTAAGGCATGCGTAAAACATCAATATTGACAACAAGATTACTGTGGCTTGTCGTGGCTTCTGACTCGCAGACCTCTTAAAACTTTGTAATGGAGGAGCAGAATCTGCTTTGAACTGAACTCTGCCATCATAAGCTTGTTGTACAAGCTTGTACAGCCAGCCCCTCGCCCATGCCAGGTGGTCTTTCATGGATTTTTTGCAATGGTCCATCTATCTACAGGCCTGAATCAATCCATCAGCTCTGAACATTCCAATATTGTGGAGACTGCTGGTTGCAATTGAATTTTGTAGCTGGACAACGAGCTGGATGACAGCCTTGATCCTAAAACCTAGTTACCTGGGGAGAGCATGAATACAGCCAAGAACAGGGGAAACTTAAGCCCAACTTGGCTTTCATCTGAGCTTTCCAGTAACATGTGATGGGATTGTTTCCTCTTTAGCCAGGTCACAGCAGTAGAGAGTAATCTGGTCACAGCCAACTGAATTAGCTGGTAAACTTGATCCTGATGAGAGTCAAAGCACGTTCAGGGAGGTGTGTATTTGTGAATAAGAAAGGAATTATGTAGTTTTATAGAACTAGATGGTTCAGGAAGAGATACCCCAGAGAGCCTGGCAGCCTTTGAATCTGCATTTCTTGGCATGTAGAGGGCAACTTCTGCTCCTGGTCTCTGTGGAATATATATATATATATATAACTAGCCCCTCCTAATGCTCAGCTCCAGCACACAGTGTATGGATTGCTGCTCTGGCAGAGCAAATGGGATGCTGTACTATTTACACAGAGAAAAGGGCACAGTTTGCTTTCATTGAGTCAGAACAGCAACTTTTTCCCAGTGAAAGTCAGTGACCTTCTGATTTTATTGAAATTCCTCTCTAGGATTGCAGGGAAATTGATAGCTCCAGTGAAAAATGTTATGAGGAAACTTGGGGAAATCTATCTAGCTATCAAAACACTCCTACTGTTTTCTGTGCCCTAAATGTTGATCTCTGCTAAGTATAACACACAGTGTGTTATCCTTATGGAAACAAAAAGATAATTCAGTGCAGTTGTTTACACAGGACAAAGCTTTAGGGCAAATCACAAGCATCAGAAATGCCAACCTCACTAAGAGACTTGTGTGATATTTATTGAGAGTGGGGAGGGTCAGTTTGTGCCCATGTTTCATCAGCACATGCAGCAGGTGCTGATGAAACAATCCTGCACATTAAGAAGAAAGACTTCTTTTCCTTTTGGCTTGGCCAGTCTCTTCCAAACCCACACCAAATCTCCATTTTACTCAGTTGTACAGCAGCATAAATGGTTTTGTGCAGAGCCCAGCTGGTAGGACAGTGTCTGCTGGCAGCAGTTCCGAGCTGGTGGGAGCATGGTGTGCTCTAAAGCCATGGATTTTGGGCCCTGAGCCCTGCAAGGTGAGGGTTTCTCATCTCCTCCAGTGTCCAGGTGCCTGAAGCCAGTCCTGCTTTGGCTGAGTCAGCAGAGAGCAGGCAACTCTCAGCATCTGCTGAGGGAGGGGTCTGTTTAAACCCCAAATAGGAGTTTGCAGAGGATCTCCAAATGGAAGCAAACTGTTGATTTTGTTGTTCCATTTAGCCTGAAGGGTCCACAGTAACATCCTGAACCTATACAGTAAATATGATTGGATATCTGCTGGCATCTACATCGATATTTGATGTGGAAAAACACATTGTCAGCTGTGATCAAGACGTGAGATCTCAGTCTATAGCCCAAGAAGGAAACTGCCTAAATCAGTAGCTTGCAGGCCATGATCTGCAGATCCTTTGTTGTCCATGAAAGTCTTCCAAGAATTAAATGGGGTGTGAGAGGAGGGGTGTGTCTCTTGGAAAAAGCTGGGGAAAATGGCCCAAGTGAAACTCCTCTCTTTAACCAAGGACCAGTTCCATGGGACACTGCAGAACATCACACTAAATATGCTGTGATGAGCATGCATGGGATCCTAAAGGAGCTGCTGTTTGGATCATTTTGTTTGCTTGGTTGGAATATTCTTTTTGAATGCGCAGCAATATATTCTCTGCCATCCTGGATGCATGCCAGTAAAAGTCCTAAACCTTCCTTCCTAGCATCTGTATATAATATAAAGGGTCATTTATAATCTCTGTAAGCCATGATGGGGCCTTTCGTCACGTTGTCTGAAGCCTGCTTGCATTCTGGAGGCTGTTCTTGCTGACTTTTGGCTTGCAAAGAGAAATCTTGGGATGGTTTTGTCTGTCTGTCTTCCTTCTGTTGTAATCACTGTGCTATTTTATCTACAATGAGTTCCAAGCTGTATATCCTAATGCATTCTTGACCAGCTGGCTTCCTGTTTTTGTCTCACCTGCTTGTGTGCCACAGTGAAAAATGCCTAAAAGTTGTATTTTTAGGACAATTATGCTATTTATGGGAAGCCAAGAGTGTGATGTGCCTTTCACTACTGGCTGTGGGTACCTTTGTATCCAAACTCTCCCGTCTGTTGGTGAAGAGAGAAGTTGGAGAAATGTGTTCACATCTGATGAGCTGAATATCTTTGGGGTCTGGCCATTTTTTTTTTTTATGCCCACACTGGCATTTCAGCTTTAGAGATGATATAAGCGTGGTGCTTTATCACTGTCACTGCACTCCCTGTGCTCCTGCTCAGGAAGGTGAAAGGTCCCTGGATTTGAGTGAAGGATCTGTTACCCTGCCATGAGCTGTCAGTCCTGTTCAGCCTGGCAAACCCAGGTGATGGTTTCAGGCAAGGAAAGCAATGAATGGAGAGCCTCAGGGAAGCTTCTCACTTCCTGTAGTGATTGATTCCCTTTGTAACAGGTCCCTGAGCAGGTCATGTGAAGAAATGAACCTGAGAAGGTGTTGGGTTTCTCCTCACCCCAATGTGCTGTAGAATAGGAGCAGCCTTTATCTTCAGCTGCTGCCCAAGGCTCTGTCACGAGGTTGTAACAAGTTCTGTTCAGCATCTCTCACTTCCCTGAAAGGCTGTTCCCAGGCAGAAATTACAACCTGACTGCCAAATTCCTTGGATTTGCAAGGGGATATGTCTACCTGCTCTACTTGGTCCTTGGAATTAGCTGTTAAAAAGTGATAACTCAGATAACAGCCGTTTTGGGCTCGTTTGGAAAGAAAAGCTATGCATTGGAGCAGCACCCACTGAATGGAAGCCCTGGCAGAATCAGCTTTTTATGTAGCTTAGAAAAACCTTTCATGCAGTTTTTGACATAGGCAGCCTACACAGTGGCACATCCAGAGCCACAAATGAAGTGCCAGGCTCCCAAGCTGGCTGAAAACAATCCTTGAAGGAGCAAGATGACATTAAATATGGGTCTATGCAAGGGAAGGCTAAAGAGGATAATGATCAGTTTCCAATTTCTCCCTAGCAGTTGCAATTTTGAACTGCCATTGTCCATTAACCAGAGCAGATTGGCTGCCAGATTCCCTCTAGCAATTGCAGTCTGGCCCCATCACCTGCCTTTCTCTTCTGGGATGTGTGGTGGTGTTTGTCATCATTCACCTAATTTCCCTTCAGGAATACAAAGCTGTCTAATTTCAGCATCAGATATGGAGGGTTTTTTCGGAGTGCAGTTGAATTTTTTTTCCCATCTGACACAGAAGTACTTTGTGTGTACTCAGGAAACTGGGATGAGTTGTCTCCTAAGCCCACCAAAATCCATATTAGTGTGAAAGAATCAGTATAGGACAATCCATGTACCATGTAAAGAGCACTTCTTCCCAGCTGACCCCAGGAGAAGGCCAGAGTGATACACATACAAATTGCATAACAGTTAAAGCACAATATGTGTAACTGAATATTTATTTGGATTTAACTGACAAGCCAAAAAAGCAGTCTGAATGTGAGGGGAGACACTCAAGCCCTTGATAATTACACTCTGATTTAAGATGTTCAGTGACTATTCTGAATTTGTTTCCCGTACTAATACCCCTTCACGCTCTGTTACATGTTGCTAGTGTGGATACTGCTGCTTCCTTCCTCTCCTGTGGTGGGAGCAATTCCTTTATTCATCACATCTTAATGAGAAGTTTTGGTTTTCAGGATTTCAGGACACATTATTCTGCCATTATCCTGGGAGGTTCTGTGCATGTGCAGATTGTTTTACCTGACATGAAATGCTTTTGCCCTGAGGCTCATGCACAAGTGCTGTCCTTCTCATGGCTGTAAGCACTGGGCTGAAAACATGTTCAGGGTAAATCATGCAGAGCTGTGGTTTTCCCAGCCCCTCTGGTTCTCACCCTTTCTCCTGACTGCTTTTCCTTCCGTGCTCAGCTGGCTGTTCCCATGGCATGAGGAGGTATTACCTCTGTCTGGACAAACCCCATGACTAAGGCTTGGGGAGACCAAATGGCTGATTGCACCAAGTGGGCAAGCGAAGTGAAAAGGAAAACTTTACTCTGAATTATCACATTTCCAGCTCCTGCCATTGTTTCTTCTGGTCCTGCTCCCTAAGCTTTATGTGGAAGGTGTGCTGAGCCCGTTAAAGGATCTGATGTGATCTGAAGCTTCATTAACTTTACCTTTTCCCCCTTGTTTTGCCCATTGGTTTGATGCTACAGATGTCAGTACTCAGTATTTGGGTACTCAGGTGTCTGATCCCTATTTGTACACAACAGATCCTTGATGAATCTGAGACAAGTGATTCTGTATGAACTCCCTGCCCACCTGGGGTCACCTCAGGTGTGACCAGAGTCCACACTTCCCGATGAGGAGTCACAGGGGGTTTATGGTGAGCAAGAAAAGTATCCCAGGGAAAGCTGCACAGCTCTGCTTTGTCACTGCTGCTAGGCTCATGACACTGGGCACAAAGCCACCCCTCCCTGGGTGTCCCAGTGTTCCTGGCTGGCTGTAGCCAAAGGGTCAGCGAGCAGCCTGCTGGCCCCATGTGGTCCTGGCATGTGTGCCTCCTATTCATGGAAATGGGAGCTATCCAGAGAGCAGAGATTCCTGTGGAGATGGGAGGGGAATGCAGAAAGGGGAAAAAAAGCAACAAAAGCTGTAAATGGCATGTTCTGGAGAAATCCAACTGACAGAGGAGGGGGTTTAGGGAAGGAGGAGGGAATGTGCAGGTGTATTCCCAGTGTGCCAGCAGTTTGATTTTTGGTGTGCAAGGCTGGGGAGTCACTGGGGTGCTTGAGGGGATCAGCCCTACTGGGGGCTCTTGCTTTAAGACAGATGAGGAGCCAGGACTCCTCTGGTTCAGCAGGCAATGCTTACACAAGCACTGGGTGTGTTTTGGAGAACAAGCTGGTGTCTCCACTTCCCACAGTGACCCCAGTTCTGACCCCCAGTCAGTAGGAAAGTGGCTCTCAAACCTGGTAACTGCACTGAGGTACAAAAGCATCACAAAACTTTCCACACCAAAATAGTCACAAAACTGTGAATTTAGCAAAAATGAGCAATGTTTGCAAGGGGAAATGAAATATCCTTTTTTTTACCCCCTCAATCAAAACCAGTTTTTTTTCAGAGAAAGTCCCTGAAGGGTCTATAAGCCTGGCTTCCCTGTGCTGACATTGCAGTTCCTCCTGTCTCATACACCTTGCAGTGAAGGGTCTGTCTCTCTCTTGTTTTCTTATGACACAGTGTGAGACACTTGTCCCTCCCTCCCCTGCATTCTCTCTTGCCCATTTTTGGGCTGTAACCTCACCAGGACAGCAGCAGGACCTGTTCAATGCCCAGCTTGTTTGAACCCTGCTGACAGAGAACTCCATCACACCAAAAAGCAGAATTTTCCCACTCTGCTGTCGTTCAGAATGGTGGGAGGCTGGGGAATGATACCATAACAAGCAGGATGGAATTAAGACCAGTACAATGGGAGCTGACTATCAGGAGATTTGGAACACTTATTTTTTTTCCCTCAAGTCCTATTGTTTCTGATAAATCAGAGAACTAAATTATGCACTGTAAAACCCTGGCCTCTGACAACCAAGCAAGAGGCATTACTGGATCTGTGGTTCAGGTTGGCAGAAGTTGGGAATCTTTCTGCAGCTATTGGGAGGAGAGGGTGGGGTGAGAAGTGAAGACTGAAAGTTAGCCTGGCTATAGCTGACAGAAGAAACCACCCCCAGATAGTTGGTCTGTTTTTACTGCAGTCTGGGGCGTTGGTTCACTGTTTGTCTTACTGGGGCTAATTAACGTGTGTCCTTTCTCTCTGCAGGCACTGGTGTCACTACACAGTCACAAGGACAGTCTCCTGCCAGGTGCAGAATGGGTCAGAAACGGTGATCCAGAGAGTTTATCAGAGCTGCCGGTGGCCAGGACCTTGTGCCAACTTAGTGAGGTAAAAACCTTCATCTCTCACGTTACCCAAATCTTCCTGCCCTTCCCCTTCAGTTGGTTGGCTGGTGAGTACTACAGAGGGGGCTGAGATCAGTGGCTCAGGTGTGGTGTCCTGCTTTGGGGTGCTGTGACTGGAGAATGCCACTGGTGGTAACTGCAGGGTGAAGGTAAGTGTAGCATTGCTTGCAATTTTAGGAGCTCTCTAAACACCGACAGAGCCTAGTTTAGAAAGGAGACGTTGTTTATTCTGTGCAAGGTGGAGGTTTCCATAAATCAAGCACACCCAGGGGTAAAATATCACATCTCTCATACAGTAAAGTTTACATGAACCCACCCATCTAGTATACATTCTCCACTTACCTAATGCCTATTTATTTGGGTGTTATAATCTTTCACAAGATGCTCAAAACACAAAATTCTTTTCTTCATTAAGCAACCTTGATTGCAGAAATGATGTGACATCAGTTACATTTACAAAAGGGGAGAAAATTCAGCCTAGGGACAGATAATTCAACTTAAAGACACCACTTTTAGGACAAGTTATGTGAAACAGTTTAGCTCAGGCTGTACTGCCAGTTTGTACTTCTCCACACAAGAGGCTGCTGCTGGTTAGGCATGAAGGCATGAACTGTTCAGTGTGATTAACAGGGTGGGCAGGGGTGCTGGATCAATGGTTCTGTGTGACTTGTTGGTATCAAGTCCCCATACTCAGGGTTGTAGTGGGAGTATTGATCACATACACTGGAAAGCTGTGATCAAATCCCATATAGGTGGTGAGGGACAAAGGTAATGTGTCCTGTATCTTTCAGAGCAGAATTTCTTTAGACTTCCTGGACCTCAATGTCCTTTAAAGACATGTTAAAACACCATGTCCTCTCCTCAGAAGAGAAACAAAGCTTAAAAACAGTGACTTGACAAAAACTTGCATGGAGCCTGCTTTGCCTTTCAATCATTCAGTCTTGAAACCCACCTAGATTAAGGATGAAAAAAAGTGTGAAATAGCTGTCCCCAACTACCACCTTTCAGTAAAGTGTCTTTGCATTGTTGAGCTTTGCCTTCTCTGAAAGACATTCTCAGAGCAGAATAGTGTTACCCACCCATCTGGGAATTGGGGCAAGAAAGCCATTGTGCTCTAAATTTGCACCTAGCTTCTAAAACAATTTCTCATGTAGACAAGCCATAACTTAGCTCACAGAGCTCAGGCATTTTATTGTTACCAATTCACCCACAGGGCACTGGTTGAGGTCCTCTTGTAGTTGATAACCTGGCCAGAAGGTGACTGAAGTGCAGGCTGAGATCCACCTCCCTGTTCTTGTGACACTTCATCTGGAATTCCCATTTCACATGGGGCTGTTCCCACAGTTGGTTCTCCAGTTTCCACTTGGCCAGTGGTCAGTCTCAGTTTTTTCATTTGTAATATATCTGCTTTGGTGTCTCTTTGGTCTTTATGCAAGGCTGTGGTTGAAACACTTCATATTTTACACTGTCATGGCCAAACTTCTGTTGAAGCTTTTTAATTTCTCAGGCTTTTTAGGCACATAATTGTCATTAGAAACTTGTGAGCTTTCACCTTGTCTCCTAAACTTGCCAAAAGTCTTACTTATTTTTTGTTGTTAACACAACTGGAGTTGCATAAGTACCAAACATTTGATCGTGTTATTAGCAGAAATTCTTTTTGTGGGCCCCTGCAGTTGATTGATGCCATTGATTCTTACATTAACCCAGAGACTTTAGGAGTAATGTGTGCTGTTGTGACATTGTTCATGGAACATTTTCAGTTTCAAATGTAGTTTGGTTTGTTTGCCTGATGAGTCCAATTGTTCGGAGACAATGCAGAACAGCAGCAGACATCTCAATTTTTCTTTCTGTGTGAAAATATCATGGAAAGAAGCTGGAGTTATTAAATATTCAAGATCTCAGCTGGTGAAAGCTCAGCTAACAGGAGCTGCATTTTTGGAAGCTGATAACTATGGAGAAACCTACCAGAAGAGATGGGAGGACACCAATGCTCTGTTCCCTTTGAGTTGGGAGGAAATGCAGGACAAGAGGATGGAACCCGTCCAGGAAATGCCTTTAATGTTTGTCCTCTGACCACACATTGTATGACATTCTTGCATAAAGTAGAGAAAACCCCTGCACCTCTTTCCCAAGGACCTCTCAGACAGCTGCTGACAAAATGCTGGAGCCCACCCAGTCATCAGCAGTGATAAAGTAGGGTCCTGATAATTTCCCTACTGCCACTATCTGAAAGGGAGAGCTCCAAGAATGAGTAACATCACAGGTGAATCCTCTGAGAGCTGAAAGGGCTGTTGGATAAGTTATCCCCAGCCCAGATATCTTTTATAAGTGGTTGTTTTCAGCAGTGCAGATGACTTTGATAAGAGAATGATAAACAGCTGCTGAAACAGATGGATCTTGTGATGTGTAATTACTGTGGGCAGTGTTTGGTACCCCTGAGCCAGCTTGTGTGGTTGAGGTCTTGTTTCCTGAGCCTACACAGCACCCTAGCACTATATTGTTGCCAGCCCTAGGGATGCTAGATGTGGCTTTCTTTTGTCTTGGAGTCAAGCTGGAGTTTTAAGACTACTTTATTTTAAAAAGTACTTCCTCCCCCTCACCAAAATAAGTATCGTCTCTTTTGGAAACTCCAATCTCTCTCCTAATTCAGGTAAACCCCATCTCCTTTTTAAAGATGAAAATAGAAATAAGAAAGACAGTTCCCAAAGTCACAAGGCACTGTAGTGCCTCTTTGATTTGGCCCTTCATTTGCTAGTGCAGTTCCTTGCAAGTTGTAGTTATTTTCTGTAAAAAACCTGGCTTTGAAGGGGCTTGTAAGCTTTTTATCAGCCACCAAGCTGTACAACTTGCTTTGAAAGCTCTCTGAAAACCCTTGCAGAAGATGAACAGAGCACAAAACTCAACTTGGGTCCCCTATTTGTTTCTGTTTCCTCCTTACCTTGTCTGTACCAGCACCTCTTTGGGATTTCTGGAAGTCTAGCTTCAGGCAAGGTCAGGCTTACTCCAGGTCTGGTAGTGGCTAGAAATGTTCATGCTCTCTGCATCCCTGTTGTTGTTCAGGTAATATAAATATATCTGCTTTTCTTTTGCTAAAAATGTAAATTTATAGTGTCTTTTGGCCTTCACCTATTCTTCTCTAAGGAGATCAGTGGTGCCTGAGCTTGAATTGAAGGGCACAGAGTGTTCTGTGTGACTGTAAGCAGTGCAAAATATCAGTAAGCCATAGGCACTATTTTGGCTTTATAGTGTTTCTCCCAGCTGTGATTTGAAACAAACTGTTTTCACCTCCTTGTTTACAGGGAGTCAGCCATATCTGGGAGAGCTTTCATTCTGCCAGCACCCATTATCAGGCTGCTCACTAGCAAAAGAGACATCAGCCAAGGAAAAAGGCATCTCTCAGACTCCTGGTGACAGCTGAGAGGGGCTCTCTGCTACAGACTCCACTTAGGAGCAGACATTGGCGTGGCCAGACAAGGATTTAATCCCTTTCCTGTCTCCCATTCATTCGTGTTGGGTTTCTTTCCCTTATTGCACAAACTGCAGCTCAGGGTCAAGCCTTTGACAGAGGAGGGTCTGTGAGATCTCAGCCTTGCAGCCTCGGCTGGGAGATGTCTTTGCTGTCCATTCGCTTGCTCCTGGGAAGCTGCAGTGGAGCTGCTTTAGCAGGAGTGTCATCATCTTGGCTGGGCTGGGCTGAGCTGCACTGCTCTTTCCCTCCACCCCAGGCTCTTTATTTAGCTTGGGTGCTAAGCTGCTCTGGAGCAGTCTTGGTCAGAGGATTTCCCTCAGCAGATCTGTTCTTGAACTCTGTCCATTTGTGCAGTGAAGGCTTTGGTGGCTGTGGCTGTAGGCTGTGCCTTTGCTGTGTCACACTCCAGAGCAAATGAGCAGCTCTCCAGCAGCCTGGCTGCAGCTCCTGGGCTGCTTCAACCTCACATGCCATTTGTCTGTCTGAAGGAACAGACTACCTTGGGCTTTAAAAGGCAACCTAATCTCTGGGTCTCTGCTGCTGGTTGTCCCCAGCTCCCACTAAAGCCAGGCACCCATATTGTAACTCTTCTCCTCAGCAATCTTTTTGCTGCAGCACTTCAGGATGGTGTCCAGTCCTGTCCTGCCTGGGACACTGCAGTCCTCAAGGCTCACAGAGGAGGTTGGTCTTGAAGACCAGCAAGGATTTGAGATGTACATTTAGTTGCTGGAGCTTTTATGACTTCCTGTGCCTTCAGTCCTGCACACCTCACCTGCTGCCTCACCTGTAAGATAAGGACAGAGCTGCCTCTATCTTACTGTGTGTTATGATTTTGAAATGGGACAGATTCTTGCTATACCCTAGTTGGCCAGAATCAGCCTAATTTTAATTAGAGTATTTATGTGTGATTATTGTGGTCAGTAAAGCAGTATCTCAGTGGGTAAATGGATGGGATGAATGGCCCTGGCAGATCACGTGCTGTCACAGCCTTCAGAAGACACACTTTCTGCTTCAAACTCTTGTTACTGTGAAAATCCCCATCTCATGTCTGGAAATGTGCTGCTTCACATTGTGGCAGGATATTCCAGCTCCTCTCCTACTTGTCCCCTCCTTGAGAATGAATGTTCCCAGCAAGGCTGTGTGGGTTTTTATCCTGCTCTGCTTTGCTGTACTCCATGGTCACAGAGCTGTCTCACTTTAGCCTTTAAGCCTTGTGTCTTCAGCACTTTCTGCCTTCAGAGAATTTGAAGATTCTCCTGGAAACTCACAGCTGGCTTGGCTTGTACATGGATGGCTTTACCTGGCCTCTTACTTTAGTAAGAGCTACTGAAACTCCAAACATTAAGTTATTCATCTGCTTGTTTAAAACTTCAGTCAGAAGTGGGAGAGATGGAAGGGAGAGTGTTCTTGTAACACAGCAGATCTGGGCTGTGGTGCCCTTTCCAGCTGCCTGTCACTGCCTGTTTTTTCCTATTAGTATTGTAGCTGGTTTGGCTTATCACAAATGCTCTGTGCTTTTTAATGTAAGCAGACTACACATCTTGCATGGATCATTCTTGTTTGGTGTTTTTGAATGCTGGGGGTTTTTTTTGTTTTTTTTTTTTTGTTCTTTTAATTTAAACTGAACACATTACTGCTCCCGGAGGGATTTTACAAGCTAGTTTGTAGAATAACAAAGAAGGAATTCTGCAGGCTCATCCAATTTGGTCTTCTGTGCTTTTGAAAACTCTGTTGCTACAGGGTCAGTAGGAGAAGTTGGGGATCTGTCACCCAGGAGATTGGCCTGTAGGAGATGTTTCCCTTCAGTTTCAGAACCAGTAATGCCACAGGGAAATCCTTCTCTCTTTCTTGCTTTCCAGTCAATTGAATAATAAATCCCAGAGCTTATTCCAGTGCATTAGGATTGCTATTTGAAGTCCTGTTACACATAAACTCTTTTATGTGTTTAATTCCCCTCCTACTCCACATCTTGGAGAGAAATGTGCTTGGAAAAGGGCGTCTGCTCTCCGAAGCACACATGGGATATAAATGCAGGATGGAGAGTTCTCCTACAAACAGGATAGACTGAGGCTCTGGGTGTGTAGGATTAGAGCTGCAGCACAAAGGGGCATTCTCAGCTTTGAACAAAGGCCGTGTGGTGCTGCCTGGGCACAGGTGGAGAGTCTCCTGTTTTGGGGGTTGTGCTCAGGCTGCTGACTGAGGCCTTTTGATCTTGCCCAGACATTCTCTGGGCACTCCTCCTCCTCCTTGCTGGAGTGCTGCTCTGCAGCAGCACTGACACCTGATTGTTAATAGAGACAGGAGCTGATGATTGCTCTGGTAATCTGGCATAGAAACATCTCTCTCTGTGCCCTTGGCCTTTTTTCTTGGGACTGAGAGACTGTAAAGTATTGCTGTGTACAGCAGGGCATGGGAGGTAGATAAGTTTGTTTCCTGGGTTTAGTCTCTTGCTAAATCGTGCAAACCAAACATGTCCAGAGCTAAACAGAGTCTTCTTCCTCCCCTTTGGCTAAAGCAGAAGACACAATGACCTCCAACACTCCTGTAGCTTCAGGCTGTTTGTTTTTTTCTAAATCCAGCGTCTTCAGGAGCATATTTGAAACTCCTCTGGTTATTTCTTTCCTGGGAAACTACTGCTTTTGTAGTAGGGAAGCTGGAAGAGCTGGGGCTGCAGGAAAAAAGAGCACAGGTCTGATTCAGAGTGATGGTCTCTTCTGTGCCCATGAGTGCAAATGAGATGGCAAAGGTGCTTCTTGTCCCTGCATCAGCTGTGACACTGGTTTGAGGTGCAGTTGTCTTCTCTTACAGAGGAGCTGCCTGGTGTAATCAGTGTCTGGTAGGCTTTGAGAAGATGGTTGTGATGGTCTGGAGTAGCTGTGGTGGTGTTGGAAACCAAATATACACTTGATAGCTTCTTTGAGCTCTTAGACTCTCTTCTTTCCAAGTGCTTTGAGATGTGGTTACTTAACCTGATGGATTTGAAATCTGATTTCTGAACACTCTGACTTTCTATGGGGAGTTGTGGGGTTTTAGCATGTCTGTAAATCAGGGAATTGGTACCAAGAGTTGGAGGAACTACGACAAGCTTTGTTTTGAATGCCATTTGATGCACTTGTGGCAATGAAGGTGATGGTGCCTGGAAGACAATATGCCAGTTATATGTATGGGGTTGGACCCACGGGGTGGGTATCTTCAGTGCCATGAGAGAAGGAGGCAAAAGAGAGCTTGGATTCCTTGGTTTCTGGATTCTTTGTCAGTCAAAAAGGCAAGTTCATTCCTCTAGTTATCCTGAAACCCAACAGTCAGTGATGGTGAAACTTTCAACCTGGGGCATGAATAAGAATGAATAGAAGCCTCTGAGGGTCACTGAGGTCTCCTTGGGCACAGACTGCAACGGCTGAATGAATCAGAGTAACAAAACCTTCTCTTGTGATGTGGAAACAAATTTCACGCCTTCCCTCTCATGTGGTCTTTGTGCACAAACAGCTTTGTTTGTGAGTGTCAAAGGGCAGAGGAAATCCAGAAAGGGGGAAGGTATTTCCTGTGTGTGACAGGCTGTCCTGCCTGGGTCGTGGCAGAGATCACGCCTTTCTCTTTTGACCTGATTTTTGAGGCTTTGATCCAAGAATGTGACACTCTTCCCCCTTCTTGTGCCATGTCAGGCTGTTGTGTTCAGTGACACTTCCTTGAAAGCAAGGGGGACACATCCTTGTGTGCTGAGGAGTGAGACTTGTTGGCTGCTGTCCCTCAGTGTGTCCTGACCTCTCCAGTTCTTGTAGCTTCGCACCCCCAAATCAGTTCATCAGTCATCTCATGCTCCTTCCCCACATTACCCCTTCCTGGGCAGTCACTTAGAGCCACAAGCAAGAGATGCTGTTTCCCCAATGGTAATTGTATGTGGACACGTTCCTGTAGCTCATCTGACAGGGATCAGGCAGCTCCAAGGACAGTGTTGGCTCTGCTCTAGGAACAGCAGTGGCTGCTGACTGAGCTTTCTGGGCTCTTCCCTGGGAGTTGCCCCACTTGCTAGGATATTGTTGTGAAGCCTCAGCAAACACGCTGGAAATGACAGCTGGCAGATCCTGGTAATTTGCTTCTCCATGAAGTGCTTGTAGTTCTCCTGCTGAGGGGAATTGTGTGTGCTGAGCACACCTTTTGCTCCCTGAGGAGCAGAGCAGAGCAGGTTGTGGCTCCTCCAAGCCTCTTCCACTCTGCTTTGGCAGATTTCTGTGCCAGTGTTCGTGGCTTGAGTGACTTCCAAGGGAAAGGCTTCCCTGTTTTGCTACCAACCCTGTTTTCTGCCTGTTGTGTTTTCCATGCATTTTCATTCAGGGGCTTCTGATCTTTAATAGATATCTTCCTTCCCTCTCCTTTTCCATATATTTTTTTCATCTCCTTGAGTTGCAACACTACAAATGTCAGATGGTGGTGATGCTTTGCTAAAGGTGCTTTCTTTGCTCCCCTCCTGGAACAGCAGTCAGAAATCTGCATGATGTGATGCCATAGGTCACAACAGACCCTGTTGTCACAAGACTGGTGAAAAAGGATGCTATGAAGAACAGAGCAACTTCAGAACTAATTGGACTTGCAAGCTGGGCCCACTTCAGATGCCTGAGTGCAGGATGCTGAACAGAGCTGCACACATCAGGACTCTTCCAGGGAATTCAGGGTGGGTGGTAGACTGTGACTGCTGAGCTCCACACTTGTCATGCCCTGAGAAGTCCTCCCTCATTTGAGGTTTAAACTAAAGCTGCTTCCCTGACACAGAACTGCTGCCAAGATTCCAGTCTGGCTCAAGCCACTCTCCACACTTCATAATGAAGTTTGAGAGAGCTTTAACATCTTGGTGTTGGCAGAAACATGGTTTTAAAATCACGGTGTGGTTGGAGACTCGCTGGCTCTGGACACTGGTAACAAGGCTGGAGACTTTCATCTGAAGGTCAAATCCAGCTGTGGTGTTAGTGACAAAGTCATGAACTTCTGACTGATGGTTTGGGGCTTACGTGTGGAAAGATGTCTGGAGTCCAGCGCCAGGACTGCGAGTTGGAGACCTGGGTTCAACTGGGCTTTGCCAGAGCTATTCTGAGAGACCCTCAGCAAGACACTGGAAGTCTTTGTGCCTTTGTGAAAAAGCACTGAAGGTCTACCTACATCAGCTGCTCCAAGTCCTCAAACTCACCCATGACTGAGGACTCCTGAATGCCATTGGATGCAGAAGAACAAAGAAGAGGTGGGATGAGCTGGCACTGTCCAACCTATATTAGACAAGAGCCTGGATTGCAGTAGTGGGTATTAGCAGTGACTGGTGTGCTTTTTGGCAACTCCAAGGGTGAGGACATCATGTTCTCAGGAGACAGCGCTGCTGTCCCGTCTCTGGGTGAGGCTGTTCCCAGGGCAGGCAGCCCTGTGCTCAGGAGGAAGCTTGTGCAGCCCTCCCTCTCCAGTGCCTTTAGGAGAGCTTGGTTTCTGTGTTCTGCAGCTGGCACAAATCATCATCAGCAGCAGCTTCCTGAGAAATTAGTTTCCCAAAGACTGTTAGCCACGACTGAGCTGCTTCCTTCTTTCCAAGACACACATGGGCAGCCTCTCCTGGCTAGCCTTTGTTACTGCTCTTTGGAGTAGCTACCAGTCACTGCAGTGCTGTCGTGGGTGTACACCTGTGCCTGGCTCCCCTTGGGGCACTTTTGGATGAGATTCATGCAACGTCCAGCTCCGTTTTGTCCCTGTGCTCAGCTGAGCCGGGGGCAGTGCTCTGCCTCCTGCCGGCTCTCAGCAGGAGGAGCCTCTTCCCCAGGGAGAGGGTGCTCAGGGCTTGTCTGTCTGGCTTGGAGAGACAAGCATAAGCTGCAGCCTGCAACACAGTAATCCCAAAGCTTCAGACTCTCCCTGTGTGTGCCAAATTCCTTTGGCTGTTAAATAAGGGTAGGAATTTCGAGGGGAGCTTGTAGAGTACAACTTCTGTGTTTGCTTTTAGCTTCATGAATAGCAGCAGTGACTTGTTTGGCTGTGTACTGGGAAAACTTTGAGTTGCCAGCTTTGACGAGCTGCTGTTTTAAAGGAAAAGCTGTCACTTATGCAACTGTGTGTTTTGTGTGGACTGCAGAATCACTGGTGCCTTGCACAGCCCTGCTGTGTCTGCAGCTCACCCTCCAGTTCCCAGTGGGGCACAGCAGTGCTCATGCTGTAATTGGGACCCTGTGGATGCTGTGCTGCTCAGAGCTCACAAACCTGTCCTGCAGGACATTGGCTGTGATCCAGAAGAGTTTCTGATGGGGGAGAATTGAGGCACAGGTCACACAGCTGGAAAAAAGGCTCCATGAAGGTCACTGATGTAGTTGTCACATTGATGTGTTGGTACATCCCAGATCTGAGTGCTAGGGGTGGGAAAAGGAAAGACACCTGGGAGATTGGAGGTGTCTCCACTATTGCCAGCCTCTGTTCAGTGTCACAGAAGTCTACATGAAGGGAGAGTGTGGGAAACAAGTCATCATCTCTGCTACTTGCAGGACTTTGTAGTGATGAGATCTCCACAAAGCTACTGGTGGTACCTGGGGGAGAGCTGTGGGGAAGAGCCAGAATAGCATGAGGGCTTAAGGAGGAAAAGAAAAGCTGTTGAATCACATCCACGCTGTAATAAACCTTTGCTGATATTTTGTGTGTTTTTCTGCAGCTGGGGGTGGCTGGGTGCTCTGGGATATATCCAGGTGGGAAGATGTGCTATGAATTAGTTGCAACATTGCTCTGGAGTAGATCTGTGCATCCTGCTGACTCCTGGTTTGTGTTAGTTACAGGACTCTCATCAGGCCCACGTACAAAATGTCCTACAGAACTGTGACCACGCTGGAGTGGAGGTGCTGTCCTGGCTTCACGGGGAGCAACTGTGAGGAGGGTGAGTTATCCAGCAATGCCTCTGTCCTGCAGAGCAGCAAGGCTGGGCTGGCTGCCTTGAGCTGGGGTTTGTTCCTTAATTTGCTCTACACCTCTTCAACACAGGAGCAAATCACCTGTTTCTTTCACTCCCCATTGTTATCTGAATGTCACACACAAGCTCTGAAAGGTGGTCTTGGAAAACAGAACATTCTGAATGCCTGCAAACAAGGCCTGAGGAGGAAGGGGGAAAGAAATGAAGAAAAGGGATGACCTGTTTAGAGATGGGCTCATGATTGGCATCCCCACTGTGTTCAGAAAATGTGCTTTCTCCTTTTTGTGTGTTCCCTTCTCCATGTCCCTGTTATCACCATCAATTTCAGACCAATAAAAGCTGGCCCCTGGATGGCTGCTTCCTGTTTTATGCCTGTAAGGTCTGAACATAAAAAATATGTGTTCCTAGAGAGCTTTGAATCAATACCTTTGGTTCCCCTTTCTGCCTGCTCCTTGACTTGGTGCAACATTCAGGTTGCACAGTGCATGTGAAAACACAGTTCTGGGTTTGGCATCTCATCTTTCACACAGGAAAACACAGGGCTCTTTCCAGAGCAGGAAGAAAAAGTATTTTCCTTTTTTTATGACAAAAGAGCATGTTTTACATTTTCCTTCCTCACATTTTCTACTTTAATTGTTACTTCTGGGAGTTTGAAACAAGTCCTGCTTCTCCACCGAGTTTCAGGTGTAGGCATTAAGGCATCTGCTGAACCTGACATGAGAATTCACAGCTTATGAATGGGAGAAACTAAGCCTGGAGTTTCCTGCTCATTTGCATCAGGTCAACACAGCCTGTCCGTGGCTGCTGAAGGGTCACTGGGGGTGTCCAGCCTCTCTGAGCCTGCTGTTTGTACTTGTTTTCTTTGTGCTGTGATATCTTAATACCAATCACACAATCCAGGCAAATCTCTGACTAGGAAGTTGTCTCGTTACAGTCCCAAAGAGTGATGGCTGCAGACAGCAGCTGCCTCCAGGCTGCTGAGGAAACAATAGCTTCCCAGAAACTCCAGAAACATCTTACAAAGTGGCAGAGCTACCCTGAGTTGCAGTCTGCAGGACAGAGCTTTACATTTTAACAATGCTAAAAGAAGTGAGCCTGAGAGAGAAGCTGCTGTGTGCAGCTTGAGTTTCTACCTGTCCCTGCAGGGAAAGGGCAGCTGAGGATGGATGGTGGCAGAGCTGTCACTTCCAGCATAGCCTGGTGACTTGGGAGCCCCTGTGTGCAGCCTGTTGGTGCCTGTAGGTTTGGCCAGGTGTCAGTTATTGCAGCTGAGTGGTGCTGCTGGTGCAAAGCAGAGATTCCTGCTCCCTCCTGCAGTGCCAGATCTGTCTCAGCAGAGTTCAGTGGAAATAAAAAGCCAACAGAAGCTCGTTTGAGGAAGCCGGCAGCGATCTTGCAGGAGCAGGTCTGTGGAACGAGGTGACAATTTTATACAGTTACTTTTCAAGGTGGAACTGTTCTTTTGGGCTTGGATATGGTCTGTGAAGTGTGAGCAGAAAGCCAGTAGTAAGCCCTCACTTTCATGTGTGAGATTCTTTTTACCTTTTTTTTCCTCTCCCTGAAACATCTGGTGCTACCGACAGTTCCATATTCTTGAATGAAATAGGAAAATAAAAAAAGACCCCTTCCTAGTACAGCAGAGTTGTGCCACTTAGATTTTAGTGTAAATACTCGTGCTAATGGTCTGTGTGGCCCTTCTAATTGTCAATTTTAAAATGGAAATATTTACCTACTCCCTATGTTAATTCTTAAGGTTAGTGTCACTTGGAAATGTAAGGAAAAGAGGATAAAAAGAGGCTGTTTTAGGGTTTTTGGCAATCCAGTATAAAGCCTTTTGTACTCTTTCCTTTCTGTGCTGCTCTCTCCTATGGCATGTTTGGTTCCTCTGAGAGGGTGGGATGCTTATCTGTGTGAGTTCTTCCTGGAAACAGCAGGCAAAAGGAAACACAAAACTAAACTGAAGCAAAACAAAAACAGGGCAGTGATGAAACCACCGTGAATTAGCAGGGTAGAACCACAAAATGCTTTCATCTTTCTTTGGTAGTTAGATTTCTCCTCAATATTTCATTTCATTTGTATGTGCCCCTGGTGCTTTAGAAGTTGATGTGAGGTAGGTATGACTGGAGGCAGCCTGGACCTGCATTGTTTTTAACTTGCCTTCTTGCTGAGTTGCAAATCCTCCAGTTGTCTGACAATCACTCTTGTTCTCCATGTGCTGCAGTGGCTCTGAGCTTCCACTGCACCATCTCCTGGTTCCAGAGACTGAAGGGAAACTCTTTCTTTCCAATGGGTCTTGGAATAGTAAGGTTGTGTTTCCATCAGTAGGATGGACTAAGGCAGGAGATAATGGATTGATGAAGCACACAGCACAGTTCTGGGAGCTGTGTGTGCATGGGCATGGTTGATGCTGGTCTTTGCATCCTGATGCTGTAAGATCTAGCTATAAGATCTACTGATTCCTTCTTTAATCCCCAGTGAGCAGGGTTAATATTTGCTCCTTTTTTTGTGCTGTTCCAGAACAGTGTCTTCAGGGAACCACTATAGGATATCTGGAGGACAGATTATTTTTACTAGCTGTCCTGACATCAAGCCTTCCTTGCCCTTTTAAAATTTTATTTCTTTAGCATGTTGTGAGGGAAGACAGGATGGGGAGAGAGTGAACCAAGGAAAGAAGTCAAAGAATCTGAAATCATTCAGAGGCTACAGCTCAGCTGTTTCTGACACAGAGAACTTGTGATCTCCCCAATGGCAGAAGCAGCAGTTCAGTGTGGCTGTGTAGCCCCAAAGTGTGACAGACACTTGCTGTAACACACCTTCTGTGGGAAAACTCCTGTTCCACAGCAACTGCCCTTTGCTAGAGTGAGCTGTTAGATGCAATTCAATCATTAAAGTGTCTCCATCTTCAGCTAACAAGTTTAGCTGGAGACAGTAACCACTTAACTGTCACCAGCTGACAGGCACCTGCAGTAATGCTGAAAGCTGCACATTTTTAGATTTAAAGTATCCTGGGAATTTAACTCCTGCATTGTAGTTGATAAAGAGCAGCATTGTCTGAAGGAAGCTCAGCTCTAGAGGTGGATGGAGGTTTTGCTCTCAGTGGGCTATTAATTTACTGAGATAAATTAACCTGTTTCCCTTTGTTAAGCCGACACTGCTTGGGGCTTTCTCCCCCTCCTTTCATTGCTTTCCACTCAGCCCAAAGTATGTCAGCATTTGAAAGATCTCCAATTTCTTTACTGGTTTTGTAGAACTGTGGCCTGCTCATTGCATTGATAGTCAAAAATCACCAGTTGTACCAAGCCTTCCCAAAGGGTTTCTTGCAACTTCCTTGGATGGAGAAAGAGACTCGATGCAAACAAGTCTGGTGAATATAACTGTCACTAGATGCTAACTTTTATTTTCCAGTTTCAGGGGATTCTTGTTTTGTTTAAAGTGGAGCCCAAGCCCAGGACAGGAAATGAATGCACTGAGCCACCCAGTCTGCTGACTGCTGATATAAAGAACATATGGATGAGGGCAGTGCAGGGGTGAAGTGGTTTCGCCGTTGCAATCATGCATCAAGCTGATTGATTTGAATCCAAGATGATGCTGACATTTCAACTCAGCCTTTTTTCTGTGTGGCTGAAAGTTCAAAGGCAAGTGTAACCCCTTGGGAGAGGAAAAGTGTCCCCAGCAAGTTCAGGGGCTCAGCACTGCCCTGGAGCTCTCCAGCCAGGCAAGGTCTTATTTAACTTTACAAATATAGCATAGCTTTCTTCCTTGTTTGTTTGTACTGCTTGAGTTTGGGACAGTAGCCAGGATCCTATTTACCCCAGAAGCAGATTGATGGTAGACAGCTCAGCTTTTGGGCAAGAAACAGCTCCCAGGATAACCTCAGCACCTCTAAAGTGTTCTTCTGTGATTCCAAGCTCACCTTTTTTTTTTTTTTTTTTTTTCTTTCTTTAGAATGTAAGTAAGATAAGAAATTTTAGCTGCCTTGTGTGAATAATGGTTTAATTGGAGAACTTCCTTTTTTTTTTTTTTTTTACTTCTCCCCCTCCTCATTTCAGTTCTTGGAATATTATTATCTACTTTGAATATCTATTGTTTACATCTTTCTTGTCACCCTGATATTCTTCAAATTTCTTAGATTCCCACATCTTTACAGTTTTCAAAGCAGCATAAGAAAATGAGGACTTTCCTCTTGGTATGATAGAGTGAAAAAACCCTTTTCTTTTTTACTGCTGGTTCACAAAATTTCATGGTCCCAGGAGGAGAGATGCAGAACAACACTGCCAGGAAAATCTTAAATGAGCAAATGCAATTATGAGACAAAATTTGATGAGACCGTGAGAAAGAACATCAAAACAAGAGACCTGAAAGTCTGAAAGCCCATTGAAGTGGTCTGAAGGGAAAGGAATTCAAAGTGGTGTTGATGTGGCCTCACTTCTCCAAGTCTTGTTCTTCTCCCCTGTGAATCATTAAAACACAGAACTGTCCATGTATGTGAGAATGCAACACAGAGATCATGGAGAAACATTTCCTGTAGCTCACAGCAGTTCTCTCCAGGAGAGAACTGTGTTCTCCTTTTGTGTGTTCTCCTTTTCTCAAGCACTTCAGTTCCTTCTTCAGCAGAGCTCTTTGCTGCCACTGAGCTTTTTCATCTTCCTTTAGAAACAGAGAAAATGTAAGAAAAACCAGGGGGAGTCAGAGCCATTGCTCTGCCTGTTGCTGCTCCTGCTGAATCCTGGTTCAGAGATGTTTGCCCATTCCAGCTGAGTTCAACTCCTGTCATAAAACAGAAGCTTCCAGGTGAACAGTGAAATTCTTCCCAAGGTGGTTTTCTCAGTGCTCTCTGACTGGCTGGGCAGTTCTGTGCTGCAAATGTGTGGCAGATAGAGGTTCCTTCCCTTCGAGTTTGGATCTAACAGGGATGTAGTTCTCCACTAGAGAGAATTAGTTCAGCAATTCCTTTAGTGAAATGTGACATAGCTCTCATTTGAGACCTTTGAAACCAAGTACAACATTTGGTTACACATAACAAATTTGTTTCTAAAAAATCTTCTCATGCCAAAGTTTGTTTGTTAGATCTGATAAGTGAATTATGTGAATACATGTTATAGACTATTAAGTGCAATGTGAATTTACTAATAGTTTTCTAGTTAGTAAGTAGGTGGTAAAGTGTGGTAACTATCTCTGTAAACCTACCTTCAAAAACATTTCATGAAAAAGCACCAAAACACGTGAGTCACCTGTGATGGAATTGCTGATATGTGGAAGTGGCTTCCTGAGTTCTGATATTTGTGATGTAGTCCACAGGTGCTGGACATTACCTACCCCAATATTTTCTTCCACAGCACACACCTGCTGCTGCTCCAATGTTCAACCTCCTGCCTGTGTTTCTGGTGGCCTCTTCAATATAAGTTCCCCCATAATTTTCCCAAACCACCAACTTGCTGTGTGCTCCCATCACCATGCTGACCATTCAGCAACCTCTGGCTTCAGGCACAACGTGTGTCACCCTTGATCAAACGGATCAAATTTTCTGAGGAGTTCCTGGAGCGTGTGGTCACTGTTGGAAGTATCCACAGCCTGCTGAGAGCACTTTCTGGCATCAGCACTGTGTGACTACTTGAACAATTTCTGAATGCTCATCTTCTTCAATACACAGTAAAAAAAAAAAAACCCCAAAAAACCCTGTTAGATTTCCAAATATTTTGACACTGCATTCCAGCATCTGAGTAGTTTCATTTTTTGGACATTTCTAATCTAAATGGGGAGAATTTTATTGAGCACCTAATGTCAAAATATCTGAAGTGCTAAATATCTGCAGATGTTATCTTAACATAATTGGGAAAGCTGTAGGCTGTACCATTACATTGTCCCAATTTTTTTAGCTCCCATCAAATTACTGTGGTATGTAGAGAATCTTTTTTATTTTGATTAGCTCTTGGTTTGCTTTCCCAAACACATTGGATGCTTTCTGCTGCATATTTCTTAATTCACAAGTGAAGGACCCACCTGCTTATTGTGATGACTTTCTTATGAATTTGCTTTATTTCTAATCAGGAGTGAGTGTAACCTTCCCTTGGGTAGGGCTGGACAGGGCTTGGAGCAGCCTGGGATAGTGGAAGGTTTCCCTGCCCATGGCAGGGGTGGAACGAGAAGAACTTTAAGGTTCCTTCCAATCCAAACCATTCTGTGATTCTCCTAGACCTCTATAAGCTCAGAGACATCTCTAGTGGTTGATTTAGATACTGAAATTTTTGCACCCAGGTGAGCTCGTGAATTACTTGGGAATAGAACTTGGGAGATGTGGGTTCTGAAGAGCCCATGCAGCCTCCTGACAATGTCTTCTTTCATAATCCTTACTGTCTCTTTCAGCCCTGAGCTTTTCACATGCTGCTTTCTCATGTAGCTGTTCCCTTCAAAGCTCCTGTTTTCCCCCAAATTATCACTTGTTTCCCATTCATCCTCACAGTGATGAAACTTTTATTTGCTTGAGGCTGTTAGAAGGGAGTTGTTGTTTTTCCCATATGTGACTCTCTCATTGTTACAGCGTTGGGGAGTTGCTGACAGTGGAGTGTCCTCTGGAAAGAAGGAGATGTGACATGTTATGCTGTGAATCCTGCAAATGCAGTTAGTACAAAATCAGGAAAAACATTCTGAAAAACTCCACCCTATCTCTCTTTTCCACAGACATTCCCTTGGAGGTGGTGGGGAAAGGGTGGAGCTGTGTTTGTACCAGAAATTAGTAATTTTTAGAGTGTTCACTGCCATTTGCATGGGAAAGAGCTAAATGAGAGGAATAGCTTCTAATTGGTGTCTGCTGATCAGTTGGATGCCTTTCAAGTGAATTACAGATAACAATGGAAGAAGAATTAAACCCACCTGCTGCTGCTGTTTTTGAGCTTATTCACTGCTGCACTGACTTGTTTTCCTATCAGGAGTAGGAAATGAGGCTTAGGCCTTTGATATTAAATGCCCACAGTGGGAAGGGGTGGCAAGGAGGAGTATCTTTCTCTCCCTGACTTTGCAAGGCTGTTACCCACTTCACCAGCTGGTTTGTGTTTAATTACAAAATTACAGCTCCCTCCCCATCGCTTTTGAAGGGCTTAGTTATGAAATATGTGGATTTAATGTTGCTGTCAAACAGCGCTGAATGGGATGATTCCTTGAGGAAGAACTTACTGAATTTCTTGCAGGAGAATACTTGAGTGGCCCAGCAATGCCTGATTTGTGGAGTGACATTTCTTTTGAGTGCAGTAATTTGCTTACTTTTAGTTATCCTTGATATCTGACCCTACAAGCAGTGGAGACTTGTGCAGAAGTCAATGTTGGTGAGGATATGGGAGAGAAGAGGGAAAACCTTCCAGGTTTTCATAACCTTCAACTCTAGGGGCAACTCTGGATTCAGAATCCTGCTGCCATCTCTTATTTCTGTCTTGTCATATACTGTGGGAGAGACAAGGACATACCTTACACCACACAAGTTCTAGGAGACCTGTGCACAACTGATCTAATAATGAATTGTCACTTTGTGTGAGTGATGGAGGAATATCTTGTACTCCCGAGATTTAAAGACATGAGAGTAAAGGAAAATCCTGAAGATGGGAGACTTCATCACCAGCTTTCCACAGAGAGCAGATGGACAGGCCAAGGTGCTCTTGCAAAGAGTTTTTTAATAAGTTTAAGCCAAGCTGTTGACAGTGCAAGCTGTTTGCATTTGTGAGTGGCAAGAAGTGTCTGAGAGGGTGTGAGACAAAGGGGAGAGATTGAAGGAGGCCACAGAGTACATGGGGTGCTGCAGTTGGTAGCAAGCTGAACTGGAGCCAAGATTTGGGGGTGAAGCAGATGGACTCATTCCTGTTTCTACCTTAGGGACTCTTGCCTTTTTCCCTTTTTTTTTTTTAATGTAGGTTTTTCATTAAACAAGTTAATGTGATTGGTACAGTAACACTTGTGTTTTCTGTGGTAACTGATGCCAGTTTTGGACTGCTCAAAAACATCAACACAAGGAGGGTATATGCAGGTGCAGGATGTAAGCAGGGTAAGCCTCATCCACATAGGCTTTCTTCAGGCAGAACATATTTACTAGATACCTAAATTCCATTACAACTATCCTGGGATGCTTTGCCAGGAGATTGCAAGGAGTTGGGATCCAGGTGGAATTGGGATTGCAAGACCCAGAGTAGGGAAAAAGGTGGATTTTCCAGAGAAGTTTGAGGTTGGTTTCACGTTTTGTGGACTTCAAGGTGAAAGCAAGAGGTAAGCATTGAATTCCCATGTTGCTGAATCCTACATTTTGTTTTTACTCTGTTTCTTGTTGTTGAATGGGGAACCAAAAGTGTTCCTCCAAATAATTCTGGTGAAGTTTAATTTCAGTTTAACATGAAATGCTAGGCAAAAGCATGTTCAATGTATTCCATTGTTGTCTTCTCTACATGAGCCCGTTGGAAGGATAAAGGCAGCAAAGTTAGTACAGCTCCATTTGGGAAGCTACACAAATGTACAACTGCAAAACACTCAGTTCTCAAAAGAACCTCTGTGCTGTAATTAGTGAGGGTTCAGACTGTGCCTGTTTGGGCAGAAATGGCAAATGGAGTTGTACCAAGGGCTGAGCTCAGCCCAGTGCAGCTTGTTATTCCATTTCCAAGTTAGTGTAAGGAATGGAGAGCCTGCTAATCTGATCTGTGTGTGTTGGAGGCTGAGCAGCACTGGGAATATGTGGTAGACTAGGATTAAAATGCAGTTAAATCATGATTAAACTGTAGAGTTGGGCAAGAATGCATGAAGTGGGATTTGATCAAGGACAGCCACAGAGGCAGGAATAATTAAATGCAAATATTTAAATAAGAGATTCTGAAGGTAGCAGGATCCCAGGGGTGGGAATGGAATTGGTGGAAGATGTCAGAACAAAGCATTGCTCTAAGCTCGGTAGAAGAATGCCATGTTGGAGTTTGGTGCTACAAATACTCTGACCAGGTGTAACATCTATTACTGAATCATCCATGGCACTGCCTGACACACAACAAGGAACGACCTTCATGGCCAGTAGTACCTGCATGTGTTTGTCTTGGTGGTTCCCAGGGAGGCCAAAATTCAGCATTTATTGGAATTTCAGTCTTTTAACTGCTAAACTCACATGAAAGCCAGTTCTAATTGTGTTGCACATCTGAACCCCAGGACCTTAAATACTGTAAAAGGATGTGTTGCATCTGTGAAGGAAAGTGTTTGGCTGAGAGAGGAATGTGCCTTTCTTGGTAGATGGCATTTGAATATGTTGTACAGTTAAATAATTAGATTTGCTAACTGTGGAGGAGTCAGTGGCTGTGTGTTATAAACAACTGAAAATTGCATCAGCACAAACAAGCTGTTCTAAAAATACTATGACTGGTGGTCGTTTAGGACTAGCTCATGGTTTTCAGAAACAGGACAAGAAGCATGCATAAACCCATTCTAATGATGACATGCATGTGATTACAGAATGTCTAGGAACTGATTAAATGTTTCCTGCAAGTGTAGCACTGCAAGATATGCTGATTGTCACTGCAGTGTCAAGAACTCTCGTTGGATGGTTCTTTAGCCACTTTACCATCCTTAAATAAATGAAGGCTGGGAAAAACTTACTGGATGAATCAGCTTTGCTTTCATGTGCCATCAGATTTCGAACAACATTTAATAAGACTTCCTCAAAATGTGTAAGCAAGTGAAACATCACCATTTTACCAGGTTGTACTAGGTCCCTCAACAACCAAAGCAGAAAAGACACTGAGGAATGGCTCTGTGAAAATCCCCTATCATGAAGTTCATTAAGGCCTGATAAACTTTATTCTGGACTCATAACATATGTTTCTTGCTTGGGCTCCTGATTTGTCTCTCCTTGGATAGTGCATCCAAATCCACAAGTAACATGCAAGTTTGCATTTCATTTTGAGCCCAGCAGGCATACGGCAGTGAGGTTACAAGACCTTTCCAAGTGAGCCTGGAGGGACTTGTTGGCTAGAGTTTGGATTTCTGGCAAGCAGCTCCCTCCAGCTCTCTTCTGTAATAAACTCAGGGTTCAGTCCCCGGCCTCGCGCAGATACCGAGCTCTGTTGCGTGTCTCTGGGTAATCAGTCACTGGGAAGGCACAGATGTTTCGAGATGCACAGCAATGGGTGCAGCATAAAAGAGAGGCAACAGCAGGGTCATGCTACAGATGCAACCACATCTCACATGTGTTCGTTCTTGACAGGAGAATTCTTGTAGCGTTTGCGGTTTTCTGGTTGCTAATCCCATCAAACGAGGACTCCAAAGCTAATAATGCTCGGAGCTTTTATTGCTCTTCCTTAAGCTTTCCAATGCCAGGTATGGCTGATGCCTCCATTGCAGGCAGTTCCAAGAGAAGAGCATTAAGGTAAGAGAGAAGGGTGCAGGATTGCCCCAGGCAGTGGCTTAAAATAATTTGGGCAGTGATTCTAACAAAGTCAGAAGCATTAAAGAAATCTGGGGCTAGAAGACGTCCTGGCCTTTACCTGGTTGTGGAGATACAAGATGGAAGAACTGCATTTTTTTTCTTTTTTTCCTGTAAAAGAAATACACAAGCCTAAAAGAGAAGTCTGACCCACTCAGGATTCATAGTTTGAGGTTTCATTTGTGTGTACAT
This sequence comes from Lichenostomus cassidix, assembly GCF_008360975.1. NCBI lineage: Eukaryota > Metazoa > Chordata > Aves > Passeriformes > Meliphagidae > Lichenostomus > Lichenostomus cassidix. The sequence continues at coordinate 4,179,327 of NC_139499.1, forward strand.
AATGACTTTTGTAGCAATAACGCTAAAGAAGTCTTTGGCGTGTATCCACTGTGGGAACTGCAGGGCCCGTGTTCATTACTAGGTGGTCCTTCATTCTAAAAACCTTGAGGGACATCCGTGGCAGATGGACTTTAATTAGACTATGTCCTGCTGCCAGTGACTGTCAAATGTGTCTCCCCGGATCAAGCACTAGAGCTTTCTGTTGAAGGTGTTAGGTCTTGCTCTCATGGAAAGAGAGTGTTTCCTGCAGTGTGAGCTGTAGAAACTGCTGTGGTACCCCTGAGACACCGAGAAAAATTGTGAAGTATCTTGGTTAATTAGTTCTTCAGCAGCCAATTTGGGTGGAGAAACAAACCTGCTGCTGTTGTCAGCCAGTGTTTTAGCCTCGATGGCAGAGGCCTGTGCTAAGTAACAAAGGTTCTGGTTTTCTCTTTACTGATGTGGAGAGTTGTTAAACCCATATGGCTCAAAGTGCTTGTGTAGGGATGGCTCTGCTGTGTTGCTGCAGGGCTCTGCACTGTAAAAAGTTACAGCCCATTCAAGGAGGGGAACAAGCTACTCCTAAACTTGGCTTGTTTGATCTTTTCTAACTTAGCCTCAAGTGATTAAGCAAACAGTGTCTTTTCAAGCATTCTCCAGTTGTGTGATCTGCTAAACACATCTCGCAGTGTGATCTGCCAGAGATGCCTTGAACACTGTCCTTGTGCTGTGCACTCGCTGGTCCTTGTGGGAACATAAATAAGCAGTTATTTCTATTGCATCTGGTCTGTCTGGGTGGGATGCAGAGGATGGGTATTGGTTTATGTTTAACATAAACTTGAAGATTCCTGCTTTTGTCTTAATATTAGCACTCACAGCAAGGCAGCAGCTCTTTATTAGCTACCCAGGAAAATAGTCCATTCCCCTTGCAATGTGAGGAGTTCATCTGTAGTGGGATGTGTTTGTGCAAAGGTACCATTCTTGCCCTGCCCTTGTCTTAGGGAAGTAGAATATCTACCAGCAATGGTGGTTGGGATACTAATCATAAATCTGAGCTCCTCACAGACCAGTGTAACCAGGGCCCTCACACACTTCATGGGGAGCATGAATGACCATTTACATGGTTCCACTAATGGCTGCTGGACACTTTTTTTTCTGTAGTGGCTGTCCTTTGACACTCAGCACTAGTCTCCTATACCTGAATAAATGTGAATGCTATACACTCTGGAATATAAATCTTCACCTGTGTTGTGCAAAAATTTCAGCTGTTGTTAAGATTTGGTCTTCATTGATTGATGCAGAAGAGACAGCAAAAGTACATTTGATGCCTCAAACTTATAAGAAGTGGCCAGGAGTAAGAGAGGATGGTTTTCCTGAAGTCTGTCAAAAGCTGATTGTTTATCAGTCCTTTCTCCTTGGAATTGTGATGATCCCAGAGTGAATGAGTATCCTTTTCCCTATCCACATCGTTGTGTACCTTATTTATGTCTCAAATCAGCAGAAATTCTGATCTTCACCTGGCTTTTTATGGCAGCTTGTAGAACTGTAAATGTGAATATGCTTTGACAGCAAACCCTAAATCAACCTTTGGTCACTTGCAAGCTGGAACGATTTGAAAACTTGTGTAACCTTTTGACCAAACCTGGGCTGATGTTCAACATCTTTAACAAGAGCCAAAGCCAGAACAGCCCTGATGACTTCAGACTTTCATTATAAGCCAGCTGTAGGCCCTAATGTACACTCGGGTTGGGACAGAGGATGTAATGGGTCAGCTGCACCATCTGGGCAGGAATGTGCTTGCTCCCAAGAGATCCATTGAGCAGTGGTGTTCTCAGGGCTGCTTTTTGCTTTGGCACTGAAAAGCAGTGGCCACTTTCTTCTCCTTTTCACCCTGCTCCTGAGCACCACCATCTCAGGGCAGTCCTTGCCAGCATCTGTCGTGGTTTTCCTTTGCTCCCCAGCTCTCTCCATGGCCCTGAGCAGTGTGACACTGAGCAGCTCCCTGGGAATCAAACTGAAGCTCTGCACAAGCCCTGCACTCCAACAGTGTGCCAGGTGTGCAGGTCCAGGTGTGCAGCTGATTTGAAATGTGTGTTAAATCCCTTGTTCTGGCTCAGATCCCTGTGCAGCTTGGTGTCCATCCCCGTGGATTGGAGCAGGCAGGGTTGAGCTAGCTCTGGGTCTGCATTAACCAGCTGAATGGAAGCAACTTCAGTTTGTGTGCAATAATCAACCTCTGCTGGTGCAGTAGCATGGGCTCTCTCCCATTTGCTACTAAATGGTTCCCAGTTTCTGAAAGGGTGTTGGAAGAGCTGAGAAGTAATCATCAAGTTTTTTCTGTCTACTACAGATGACAGAGGAGAGTTGGACCATTGATATTTATTTAACAAAACTCTGCAGAACCTGTATAGAAAGAGTGATTTTACTTCAAAACACATCAGTATGCTGATTCTGCCCATTCACATTCTTGTAACTGTGAGCACTTGGGTAGTCTGGACTGGATGACTTGTGTGACATGGAGAAAAAGGGATGGTGGTTGTTTTATCCTCTGTCTTTTGGGTCTTTCTAGGCTGGTGATGAAGGCTGGGTTTTGGAGAGCCTTTCATGCCTTCTAGATATCAGCAATAGTTATGATGTTACCTTTTGACTTAGGAGTTTGCTTACTTCACTGCCAGTAACTATTATTTAAATAGTTGTTGCCTGTTGTTTTTGACCTTATTTTGGCTACAATTTGTCTTCCCCTTGAGATAACATGAAGGAGCACAGCGTGTGTAACCTTCATGTGTATTTCCTTCTCACCAACATTAATGTTTCTGTCAAAAAACCCAGTTTCTGTCAAAAAAACAGTTGGCACTTGGACTAGGTGATTGTTTTAAGTCCCTTCCAACTGGGACTATTTAATCTAGAAAACAATTTCCCTGTGTGTGACAGAACTGTGCTTTTTGAGATGCATTTTGAGTTCCATCTATGCACCTGCAGATCCAGGTTTCTCTTTGGGGCTTTTGAGTTGCTTTGGATCTGACAGCATGGGAGCTCCTCTGTGCTTGCTGCCACAAAGACAGTTTTGATGTGCCCTGGAGCATCTTCCTGTGTGCCCTGCTCCATCTCCTGCTCCTGGGGTATCCAGCCTGCCTGTGCAAACAAAACAACCCTAAACCCCCAAAACACCATTTAATGTTCAGATTGCACAGCTTTCTCCCTCACTCCAGTGACTAAATTCCACTTCATTGATGCAATAGGATGCTTCAGGCCATGTTCTCCAGGGCAGTGATTGCAGCTCCTCATGTGATTAAAGTCCCTTGGCCAGCAGCCCTTATCACAGTGGGGTTCATTCCTCCAGTAAGAGTGGCTGGTGCACGTTAACTGCACTGGGCTTCCAGATTTCATAGCCTTGGGATTTCTGCCTCAATAGTGAGAATACGTTGGGATTTGTTGCGATCCCACCTGAGCTCCACAGGATATTTGGATAATGGGCATACAGCAGGATCTGGGTCCTGTAGCCATCAATCTCCATAGGCACAGTAGATGTTTTTATTGCCCTTGCTTATCTGGCTGTCCCTCACTCTTTTAATATGAACCATACCAAGTAAAGCTGACTGAGGATTGAAGATTATCCGTGGTATTCGTCACTTTTAGGAAGGGGAGTTGGTTCAGTGTTGGCTTTTAGCATTTGCTAGGCCTTGTCTCCTTGACAGAAAACAACAGACTAAAGCGATTACCAAGAACAGCTGCTTAGAAGGGGCTTTGAATATTTTTTCCGCCTTTGCTGACCTGAACCACAGCAATTATAAGTTCTGGTTATTGTAAACTTACCACAGAACACAAGGCATACCTTAAAATGATGTCATGTCTAGACACACAATTCAGGTATAAATTATGGAGAGAAAGTAGCTTGTTCAGTGGTTAAACTGTAAAAATTTAACAAGATATTTCTGTGTCTCTAGCCTTCACTCTTGCATACGTATTTCTTTACCTCTTACCAGGAGAATTCTGTGACTGCCTCTTAATTTTTTTGTGTTGGGAGATGGAATTTCCTCCCTGTTCTCCATTTCATTTCCTATTTCTGCCTTGCTGGGTCTCAGGGGAAGCAGTGTAGCCATCTACTCAGAGTCCAGAGCTAGAGAAGAAGACTCTTGGGTCCAGTCATGACTCAGGCAAGGTCACACAAGGGGTGATGTACGGCAAGCTTTCCAAAATTTGGCTTGCTATTTTTGGGTAGCTTTGTTTTATGGGGTGGTAGAGGAAAGAGAACTCTGCTGTGGTGCCCAGGTGCCTGATTTTCCAAGTACTCACAATTTGGAGTCTCGGCAACATCCCAGTGAGGCTGTGTGGGCCTTACATTTCAGGGGAAGTTGGACCCCATTTCCAGCAGGCTCATCTCTGTGGTTGTGTGAGCTGGATTTCTGTCTGGAGTCACTGCTGCAGCTCTCAGGGGGATGGTGGGCACAGCTGATGGTAGCTCATACCTGTGGGTTTGAGCCCTGCAGGCTCACAGGAGGTTGTCTGCCACAGGCACTGTGGAGCAGCATGTGGAAATCGGTGAGAAGCACATGGAAATCAGTGAGAAGCACATAAAAATCAGCAGCACATGGGAATCAGTGAGAAGCATGTGGAAATGAGTGAGCAGCACGTGGAAATCAGCAAGAAGCACATGGATATCATGAGAAACACGTGGAAATCAGTGAGAAGCACATGGATATCAGTGAGCAGCATGTGGAAATCAGTGAGCAACACATGGAAATCAGTGTCCTGCCCACCACCAGGGCCTTGGGCAGAACTGCACTGCTGCACAGAGAGGGCTCCCCTGCAGACAGGGCCTGGCTACTCTGACTTGTGTCAAAATCCAGCTCCCCACACTTGGCCTAGGCTGAATTTCATGATGGGATCAGAATGGTTGGCTTACCACCTGGTGTAATCCATACCTCCAGGTAGCTGCAGTGAAATGCAGACTTTGGAGGTGGAGGAGGCCTGTTGGCTTAGCAAGCCAGTGCAGGGCTATTCTCCACAGTGTACTCTCTTGTGCTTTTCCTGGCCTAATTACACAGTCCTCAAATGAAGGAATTTGGCAAGAATGTTCTTCCGTTTTAACTGGTATTTGGTCTCAAGTTCTCTTAGTAAGCTTTTTCTCAGTCATCTCCATTAGAGCAAGCTGCCATCTAGAATTTCCCTGTGTAGAAGCCTGTTGTGGATTTTGCTTCCAGGTCCAAATATGATACCTCTTCTGACCTGAGGAGCACCTTGCTCTCCCCAGACACCTGATGTGCCATCTGTGTGTCCCCTTGAGAGCAAGGATCTAACTCTTGTCATACCTGGGCCTCTCATGGTCTTTTTTTTAACCCATAATCACATCAGTTTGTTTCCTGGAAGCTCTCTATGCTGCAGGTCTCTGGAGACAACTATTAATGCTCAGCAAGGAGAGATGGCAATTGATTCTAGAGAAGTTGTTCTGCTCTTGTTGCCATAGGGACAGTTTTGGAATACACTGAAGAACAGTTTCACTCTATTTTCAGCACATCCAGCAATGTTCTCAATTCCAAAGGGGCACATGTTTCTGCAGTCTCAAGAACTTGGAGTGTCCACATTGGCAACTGGTGTGGAAGACTTTTCTTTGGTATCCATGAACTCAGGTAGAGAAGCCCTAAGCCTTGGTTCACTCTCAACACTTGTTTTTTTGGTACAATCAGGTCAATTTTACCTGTGCCATGTAGATGTCAGATCTGTTCTGGAGCTGTGGCTTTCCTGTCCTGACCAAGTGTTGGTACAAAGGTAGTCCCCAGGTCCTTTTTGCTGTCCTGTTTTCCATGATCGCAGCAAGACCTGTTTTCATTTGGATGCAATTGTATCCATTGTTCCTCCCGTCCTCTTAGTCCCTGTCAGCCAAGAATGATTTTTTCTCTGTGTTTGCCCCCTGCTTTGCTGCTGTCTGCAGGGCAGTGTGTAGAAGGTGAACATTGCCAGGTGTCCCCTGAGGGGTTAATGCTCTGTGCAGGAGGCACAAACCTTGTGGTATTTATGAATGTGCCACAAATTGCCAGAACATCTTCAGAGATCAACAAAGACAGTGATTGCTGAAGCAAGGCCAAAGAGTAGATGCTGCCACTGGAATACTTTGTTTTTTTAAGAGCACTGAAGAAATTAAAACTCCCACTGCACCCTTCCAATGCCTTGTGCAGACTGAGGTGGCCTTAGGGCCCCTTTTCAGCTTTTGATTGAGTGATTGTTTTTGTACATGGATGTCTTTTTTTTTTCTTTAATGGCTATTAAACATAGGAGGAGAGTGTTATTACAGCTCTGAGTGCTGTCAGCCAAAGTTTGTCCTCACTTCTGCTTCTAGGATATCCACTTGCAGTTGTCCCAGTTTTCCCTATTCATGGCTTTTAAGAGGTTCTTTTCCTTTCATGAGACTCTTGATCAGCTCAAGTACAAACAGATGGAAAGCAGCAGAGATCCAGCTCCAGAGCAGCACCCAGGCCAGGGTCTTAACTCATCTGAAGTGTTTGGTGCTCAGGGACAGGGACTACAGCCAGGAATTGCATAGCCTGGGGCAGGATGCTGTAGGTTCCTCCATGTGTTGTCCTTCTTTACCTCTCCTTCACCTCCATTTCCATCTTGTTTTTTTTAAGGCTCTTGTTTGCCCAGGTGGAGCTCAATTCCTTTCCTGGAATATGGATGTGTCCCTCTCCTGGCCAAGTCCAAGGGCACGAAGCTGCAGGCTCAGCTGGCACCTGTCCCCTCCCCAGGCACGTTGGGACAGGGAGTGACAGCTGATGGTCCATGGGAGCTGAAAGTTATGGAGAAGCAGTTGGTGTTTCAGGGAAGAGTTGTCTTGGCACCCTGTTCTATTTTGTGGTGTTTGAGAAGTGCTCTGAATGGAGGAACAGTTTCTGGTCCTGTTGCTGAGTGTGCATAGTAAATGCCAACTTCTGCTGTCCCTGGAGCCTTTACTTCGAATGCCCACAAAACAGAAGCCCTAATTAGCACAGGAATTGTCTCTAATGGGCCATCTTGCCTCGGGGGGGCTGGTTTTGAGCCCCTGGTCACTGCATTGCCTCAGGAGTGAGGAGGCTTGGCCATGTCCTGACTTTGTGCCAACAAGGGAAATTCTCCACTGGACCACTGTGTGTGTTTCCCCTGTGGAATGATCACCATGTAACTCTTCCAGGGTCAATGTGAGCCATCTTTCAAACAAATGTCATATGGAAGTTTGCAAATCCTATTGTCCCAGGAAAAATTAACTTGCTCCAAAGTGTTGAAGTGTTGCAGGAAGCAGAACTTCAGACTGTACTGAAATACTGAACTATGTGGAAGCTAGAGAATTTTCCCACTTTTACTCCATGTGGAGTAACTTAGCTTTTTCAGCACCTTAAGGGCATTGACATACATCCAGGGAAGGGAAAGGAGGAGAAATGCAAGAAATGAAAATGTGAACCAGAGCTGCTTAGGCAGAGAACATGGCCTGCATATGAGATTCCCTTTTGCTTCGGATTTTATAGGATTTTTATGGGAAAGGGAAGAGATATGATCTCTGGGGAGAACACACCTTTCTGCAGCTTTCTACTCAGAGATGGCCTTTAGCAAGTGTGTGTGTTATAGATAAGTTCTTAATTTGAAGCAGAGCTTCTTGAAGTTCTTAACAATACCTCTCTAAGTATCACCACTAGGAACTCTGCAGGGAGAGGTTTTGTTTAATTTTAACAGAAATTTTTAATTCTAAAATTAAAATTTAGAAATTTTAACTTCTAGGAAGTTCAGGTTTGGTTAACAGTGGGACCAGCTTTTAATACATTGTAGTTGGGCCAATGCTGTATTGGGAACTGAACATTCCTGTTGGAAGTAAAGCAGTGGATGGAGTGTAGTGTGAATCCTGAATAGATGTTGTGTCGCTTAGCACAAAACAACCATCTCCCACGATATAAGTCCTAAATAAACACAGAAAAAATGTGTGTGGTGTCCATGAATGTGCTGAAAAGAAGCATCTTTGCTCACAGATTTCCATGTTCCATGCTTGTGCACTGGTTGACAACCCACTCTGGCATTTTGTGTCATGTAATTACAGGACTCTCAGTCTATCCTGCCATTTTCTGAGTAGTGCTCTTGGCCACACCAGCGAGCCAGGCTGTGAACATTGTGAGGACAGACTCTATCACATTTTTTTATAATCTCAGCTAGTTCCTGAAGTGGAGCTTTGAGTGACTGGTGACAGATCTGCTCTAAGTTTGGAAGCAAATGCAAATTATTTCAGAGAAAATCTGTTTCACAGAGCAAGCCTCTGCCGGCTGGGGAGGAAGGATCAGATATATTCACCTAGGCTTTCTCATCTAGCCAGCTTCACATTCCTTTCCCTCCCCCTCCCAGGCTTCTGTTTCTTTTGTTTCCCCCCAAGACCCATTGTTCTTGTTCTCTTTCAGTGGTTAAGGCACAGCTGGAGTCAGGAACAGGCAGGGAGCAGTTTTGGGGTGCTGGGCTGAGGTGGCCTCCTGATTCCCAGCCTCAGCTGCTCTTCTGTGTCTACTCCTTGGTGGCTCACAGCACGTCCCACCAGTGCCATTATCCACAGCTACTGCTGGGCCCACAGGGTTTTCCAAACTCCTCTGCTTGTACTCCACAAGGCTCCTTCTTCTGCACTGGTAATGGGGAATAATCACATCAGTCCCCAGAGAAGCTTAGGATGTGGGAGAATGAACAGGAGGCAATGGTTTCCTCATCTCCCTGGCATGAGACACCCCAAACTTGGGATGCTGTGGACAGACTTTGTTCTGTGTGTTCCCCAGCAATGCCTGGAGAAGCCTCTCTGCCATTGGTACTAAACTGAATTTCACCCTTGTGCCAAGAGGATTGGCAAAGGATTGTCTTCACCTTCCCCTGGGTTTCCAGAATGGCAAAGGCTGGTCTGTGCTTGACTCCTCAGCTTGAGGAAGGTGAGTGAACTGTCATGGCTCTCCAACTGGGACTGCACAGGAGGCTCTGCCTCCAGCTCCTCTGCAGCTGCTCCTCGTGGAAAGGAACTAGAGGGTGAATCCAGCAGGATCTCCTCTCCTATTCCTCAGCTACCTGAGGACGGTATCTCCTGTGCCTGCTTTCTGCAGCTGCCTTCCCTGGAGGGCTTGATGGAAATGCAGGAGGGCTGCTGGCTTGTGAGAAGGAAAGTGATACTTTGGAAATTGCCAGGCTTCAGGATTTAACTCTTTAGCCCCTGGAGTTCCAAAGCAATGACTGCTTCGACATGCTGAGTTAGCCCCTAATTTTTAAGTGTCCTGCAGCAGAGCTGAGCCTTCTGGGATGTTCAAAGCAGCCCATTTTCTTCCCTGTATCCATAGGATCCCAGCTGTGCAGGCAAGAAATCAGCAGGGAACAACCCAGCAAGCAAAGGAGGTGAGAGCAAGTGCCTGAACTCTGGAAAGCAAAACTCTGGGAGTGGCTCACCTCCCTCCCCACCTTTCCTAAAGCTCAGCAGCACTCATGGAGCTGGAATGGGGCTGCATTTATCAAATTCCTGTCTGCAACAGCAATGCAGTTGTTTTAGATTAGTGTACAAATAGACATTAGTGTAATACATCTGTTGTTAATCCACATCTTGGTGGAAAAGAGATGCCAACACATCATTTATTAGCCACATCGATCCTATAATGTCCTTTCTTTTGTCTTTTGAGTATGTAATGGGTTCCAGGATGTCTTTTATTTCATTGTATACCACATTTCCTCTTGTCTAACATAGCAGGACATAATGCGTTCCAGGATATAATTTATGCCATTTTGGAACTGGACACCACACAATGTATCCTCAATTTTCCTGAAAACCTTCAGTGTGTTGTGCTCTGCTCACAGGTCTTTGCACAATTGATGGGTAGAAAGAGCTGGAAAACTAGGAGGAAGAAAAGCAATTTATTTTTAGTCCAAGGAGAGCTAAAGGATCATGAGGAGCTCTGGATGCTGGCATGGCAGGCTATAACTCTTACACCCTTGATTTGTTTAGAAAGTTGGAAAGGGAAGTGCTAGTCCAGTTTAAGAGCCTGTCCATGACTGCTTTTGTAAGACCATGATAGTTTCAGTGGGATTCCACTCTGAAAAGGAGCCAGTTAAGGGGTAGCTGTGACAGATACATATCTCCTTTTTTGTGAAAATTGAGAGCTGCTGCTTATCTGTTTATATCACAACTCTGTGCCAACCCTAGGTGAAAGAATGAAAACCACCTCACTGTCTTTTTCCCTGTTTGGTGATGTTAATGAGTTTTGAGAAGCAGATGACATTCACAGGTGATGAGGGAAGCAGGGACACAAGTCCTGCTGAATGTTGGGGAGTTTGGTGGTAATTTGCTTGTGGAATGATCATCTGGGGAGGAATTGGCAGTGGCCACTTGCCTGATAGCTTCTGCAGGAGTCTGTTCCTTTTACTTGTCTTTGTCATGAATCAAAATCCCACCCAGAATGATGGAATCCCAGTCCTGCATCCCCACTGCAATATCCCAGTGTCAGCTTTGGCCTGTGCCAGATGTTCACTTTGTGGTGGAGTTGGACACTGGAACAAGAGACTGGTCCAAAGGGACAGCACAGGATTTCAAATCAGCTTCTGCAGGGAGGAAGAATCACCATGAGCAGAACCTTTGAGTTTTAGCTCAGACCAACAGTTGTAAACCTGTGGAAAGGTTTTTAAAGATAAAACATTTCAGCAAGATAAAGCATATTCCTTCTTTGTTTGTTTTGTTGTTTTCTTTCTTTCATCAAAGAATCTCACAGGAGACAATTTGTCTTGCACTGTCCCAGTTTCCCTGCTGTGTCTGTGTGTGTCTGGTGTCTGATGCCTCAGTCCTGTGGCTGGAGGACTGTAAGGCAATAATGGCCCTGTTAACTGCAGCCCCGTGTTCTTGCTCTATCAAACCTTTTTCTTTAGTATGTGCTGGTTTGAAGCGCATGAAGAGCACAGGGAGTTTGGGAAAGCGTTGCTGGGGTAACCGAGACGTAAAACCAGAGGGAATAATGTTAATAAAATAAATTGCTGACTCGGAGCAGCCTGATAACTCAGACGGGTGAGTTCTCAGGCTTGACATCATGTTTTTCTCCTTTCCTCCCTCTCTGCCCTGCATCAGCTGCCTCTCACTTGCAGGCACTGTCATTCACAGGCCCACAGTTTAGCTAAATCCAATCCAGTGTCATGCCGTTAGCACACAGGTCTCCCGTGCCAGGATTTTGTTTCCAGGTCTCCAGAGACCCAAATGTTAAAACTTTTAAAAAGGCAAACTGCTGTAGAAATAAGAAACTCTTATTCCTCTCCACACAGCTCAGCACTGTTCCTGTGCAAGGGGAGATACAACAGAATATGAAATAACAAACAACACAGACACCAGTGAAGAGATTAATTCTCCTGCCAAGGCACAGGAATACTGCTGGTGGAGAAGGTGGAGTTATTTATGTTGTGAATAACATCTTTAGGTGTGTATTGTGCTATAAACACAGAACAGAGTCTCAAACTGAACGATCTTCCTGTCTGCACTGTCTGCTTTAGTTAAAAGATCACAAAATTAGGGCAGCTGTGAAATTCTGTGTTTGCATATGAACAGTCTCCACACCTCAGTGTCACAGGACATGAACACAGCTGAAATTTCTGTGTGCTTCAGAGGATGTTCAGAACTTTTTACTGCTATTGAGACCTCTTCTGCTTGCATCAGAGCAGATAAACCTCCCAGAGCACAGCTCAGCAAGAAAATTGGGGTGCTTGAGAAGAATCTTAAGGAAGAACAAGTTTTTCTGTTAAGTGTCTGATGTATGGTCCTTTATGCTTTCCTTGATGCCAGCCCTTTTCAAAAACTTTTTCTTCCTGGCACTTCCTATTGGCATTTATTTTGTTGGTACCTGAGGCAGGTGGTTGCTCTTGAGAGCCTAGATGGCACTTTTTTCCTACCACCATAAGATTTAAGAGATCCTCAGGAGGAGTGGTGTGTGCTGCACACAGAGGAGGAATTAACAGCACACTTAGGTGCTGTGCAGGTTGGGACACTGAGGGATAGCTCAAGTGACTTTCCTGTGGTTAACAATGCTCTGTGGAAGATGTTGGTGCTTCTCAGCTCTGTGCCTCAATCCAGTTTGCATTTTCTCTCCCTGGAACAGAAATGACCAACATTTAAGTGCTGGAAGCTGCCTTGATCATGTAAAATTATGTCCCTGTCCTTTTTCTGCTAGACCAAGCCCACTTTGTGTAGCACTACTGAGAGTCTGGTGAAACCCCCTTGCCCTGCACCTGCCTGGCCTCCAGCATAGCCTGTTGGGGGATGTGGTGCCCCAAACACTTGACATCTGAGAAAATTGGCTTTCCTGGGCTCCAGACAGAAATGGCTTGTGGTCCTCATCCAGCCCTTGGTCCATCAGCTGCTCTAAAATCATTGTTAGAGGCACATTCTCTTTTGGTAGCTCGTCATAGCCAAGGGAGCCACTTCCTAGGCTGTGTGTGCTCCTGTCTGGGCCCTGCAGCCAGAAGGTTGCAATTATTTCCTTGCTCTTTCAGACTTCATTATGTTGCTCCACATGCCTTCATATGGTAAAGGACACTGCAGTCCTAACAAGCTTGGCTGGAATAATCATTCCTTCTTGGCAAATACTTCCCCTGACTTGAAGCTGTGCAGTGAGACCAAAGAATCATCTTTATCTTTGTGATAAAGCAGTGATGCTGCTGGCTCAGCCCTGTCCCTGCTGAGGCAGGTATCCATTCCTGTGGGAAAGGGAAGACAATACTTTTATTTTGGCTGTTCAGCCGTGTCTGCAGTTCACCAGGAGCTAGGAATGTGCTGTTCCCATGGTGATGCTGGGCTGGGCAGTGCCATGTGCTGTGACACGACTTCCCACACCACTGGGGAATGGACTAAGGATCCTGTGCCCAGTTAAGCACAGCAAGCACCAGTCCACAGAGCTGCCCAGGCGAATGCAGGGTGGGATGGGTCTGTGGGAATGTAGGCAAAGCAGTCAACACTGGAGACTCTTAAAATGCTTTGGAGGTGGTTGATTTTCCTCATGCCCTTTCTCAGATGAAGCTGGTGCACCTTCAGGTACTTTTTCACTTGCACAACGCATGGTCCAACATGCTAAATTTGATTCCTTCCTGCCCCTGACGCCCCTGAAACTGCTCTAGATTTACCCCAGTGGAACTGAGGTTGGGATTAAAGCAGATGGGAAACTTGGCAAACTGTGCAGGCAGGATGACCTTTGCAGAGGCCAGGCATGAGTGCACATCTGTGTGCTTCTGCCATTCTGTGCATCTAGTGAGTCAGGGGGCTTAGAGGGGTTAGAAAAAAAGGGAGAACTCATGGCGTGATGCAGTGTTTTGGCACCACTGAGATATTTTGCTTAATAGTTTGGAGATGATTTAATCTTGGAGATAATTAAATTGAAGGTGTCATTTCAAAAGATAACAATGTATGTATGAGCTCTGTTAGGTTTGGCATAAGCTTCAGCTTGTTTTGTGGGGATTGAGGGATTTTCTTGTGTGGAACATGGGGGAGGAAAGTGGAACATGGGGGAGGAAAGGCAGGGCTAGTTTGATGGTATTTATTTCCACCCTTCCTTGCTATAAAATAATCTGACATAATGCAGAGCAAGAAAGCAGCCCCTGTGACTTCACGGGGGTGAGAGCAAAGTACTCCCCTGGACTTTAGTATAGCTTCTGACAATGAAACATCTTAGATAAAGTCCCATCTTCATGTTTTGTGCTCCCATGACCTGCTCAGGGAGAGCTGCTGGTCTGGGAAACAGCACTGGGGTCAGGAGGAGGCTCATGGCACTGGGAGCTCTGCAGGGTCTGTTCTCAGGGATGTGGGGTTCCAGGGTCCTGCTGGGCTCCCAAAAGGCCACTCTCTTCTCCACTACCATTTGTTTCAGCTGGAAAGTCCCTGTAGGTGTAGCTGCCATGGCTTGTGGCTTGCTCTGTGCCTTTCCAGCAGGACAGCTGTGCCTCTCACCAACTCCAACAGGGAAAGCTCCCTGCCCTGTGCTGGGCATGGCTCACTTTGTGCTCCCTGTGGGGATGTGCTAATCCTTGTACTTTGGGTAGTCCAGAGCTGTGTGTGATGTGGGGGACTTACCCAGCTGAACTGAACATTTAACCTTCTGGTATGTGACCTACAGGTGACTGGAACACATGTTCCAGAGCTGAGGTGCCAGGAGGCTCCTACAGACCCTCTTGCATGGTCAGAGGGAGCCAGCCTGCAGTTTTCCCAGCAGGAATCCCTGTGAGTTGGCAGGGAGCCCTCAGTCACACGTGTCAGTGCTCTGCTCCATCCCTGCTGTGCCCCCAGCCCTGCCTGTGACACAGAGGTGACCAGGGAGCTGGGCTGGTGGGGAGATCTCCCTGCTCAGGACACTTGCCTTGGTGAGATGTCCCCTGACTGTCCTTAAAGAAGCTCCCTCAGCCCAGGCCATGCTTAGCAACAGGTTTGTGCAGTAAGAAATTGGTGGCAGATTTCCTTTCTTTCTACACATGGCATTTTTAGTAATATTTTGCCTTGTTCCTAAATGCTGCATTTATTGCTCTGGGTCTCAGAGCTCTGCTGCTACCAGTTTATCACCAGCTGTGTGACCCTCAGAGAAGAAAGGCTCTATGTAATAATATGTGTGTGTCTGTGCTTTTTTTCCACTTTAGCTCTGATGTGAAAAGCCCTGTCTAGGCATTTAAGTGGCGTGGCTTGTGATATACACCAATTTATGCAGAAGTTGGCAGGGGGCTTTTTTCCTTGCCAGCAGGAGAAGGAAGGGGACCTGGGACCTCCTTCTGGTGAATTACTTAGAAAAACAGCCAACATTTAAAATTACAGGTTTGGAATTGAACTATAAATTCCAGTGAAGTAAAAGATCCATGAATAATATGTCATTAGGCTGAAATATAATTTGTTTGTATGTTTTAAGCAGTAGAAAGGAAACAGGATATAATTCCTATTAGCAACGTATATATTTTCCCCAAGCAAGAACCAGCTGCCTGATGGAAAGTTTATGTTTGCTCCATAAATGTTTTTAACTGTTTGGTTGTATTGGGGTTTTTTTCCAGTGGTACACAGAGCTTTAATCCCTCCTGGTTCAGCTGGTTTGATGTGCTGCTCTCGTTTTGGGATTGTGTGCTCTCTGTTCAGTGTGAGCATGTCATGGGTTGCCACAGATTTAACTCAAGATCCAGAAATCAAGAGGAAGTTTGTCTGTCTGCTCTGATTGGCATCTTGAGAATTACAAGCCAGACTCATGGAAGATCTTCTCACATCTTTGCTCAGATCTACCCAACTGTTCTGTGATCTGGAAAACTCTGGTGAAACAAGAGGAGGTATTTTTACAAGAGACTTTTAGCATTTCCCACCTAGTGTTGGACCCAGTGTAGTCATAGAGCACTTTCAGTGTTTTTATCAGGGAACACATTATTTTGTTTATGCCATTAGAAGTCTGGGTGAATTGGATCAAAATGTTGCATTCACTTCTGTTTGAGACAGAAATTGCCACAGATCCTTCCACAGAAGGGTTTAAGGCACTTGTGGTGCCCTTTCAGTGAGCAGAGGTGGATGCCAGCTGAGGAATCTGGAGTTTATCTCATTTTCTTTTATCAGCATCCCTCTCCTCACTGGGATGTTGTACCTACTTATCTGTGGCTGTACCTACTTATCTCACAGCAGGTAACTGTGGAAGGCAAAAGCTTAGGGAAAACTTTTTTTTTTTTTTATGATTCCGGTTTAACATATATGGGTCCTAGCTCGTGTTTAAAGTCACTTTGGGTTTAGTTTGGGAGGCTGGAGTATTTGACTTGGTTTGGGAAGTCGTGTTGGCTCCAAAATGGTGCATGCCAGGGGTGAATTGGGGCTCAATTACAAAGAGCTTTTGTGGAAACAAGTTCTGAAAAGGGCTGAGCTTCCTGAGAATCTCAATGACCTTGGTAAGGGCTTGCTCTGAATTCAGCTTCAGAGAGATTGAGAGCTTCATCTGAACTGGAAAGAAGACAAGTTGTTCAAATGTGCTCTGTGTTAACACCTGGCACTGCATGAGGTCTGAAGGAGCAGTATCTGTTTAGGAACACTTGGGTACAGTAAATGTGTAACTGTGGGAGGTCCTGGGCCTTCCTCACTGCTTGGAATTGAAAGCAGCTCAGCCCAAGGCAGTGGAAGAGCATTTGGATAAAGATGGCATAAATAGAAACGTGATGGAGACCTGTAGCACCCCTGTGAATCCTGGGCTGAGCCAGAAAGAGTTAAAGAGCTCCTGTCCAGGGAGTAATGGCAGGAGCTGCCATTTGGTGCTGACAGACAGGGAGTCACTTGCTGCCTGCAGCTTCTATCAATTTCCACTCTGTTGTCAGCAGGCTGTAAATAAAACCTCTGCTGGGCTGCTCTCTGTGCTCTCTGGGACTGCAGCCGCCTCCAGGCGAGCACTGATGGATATGGAGGCCTGATGGATATCCAGGGCCTGGCTGTGCCCCCAGCCATCCCTCAGGGCAAGGGACAATCCCAGCATCCCAACATCCTGCCTGGCATGGCCTCAGAGCCTTTGGGAGGCAGGAGGAGGCCCAGGGCACTGTGTGTTTCTGTTGGGTTGCTGGTTCACCCCAAGGAAATAAACTGCTGTCTGATGTGAACTGGGCTTGATTTTTTGGCAGCCTCGAGAGAGAGAAATAGGATTAAAACTAAATGGAGGAATTCCTCTTTTCAAAAAGAAAAATGGAAGAGGAGGGAAAGAGTCCAGCTTGAAATCAAGCTTAATGTTGCTGCTTACTCTTGGAGTTGCTCAGAAGACATCCAAAAACTGAGTTGTGTGTTTTTGGAAGTACCCTGGCCCAGCACAGTGAGCCATGAAATGGGGGCCCCGAGTTGTGCTTTGTGGCTCCACAACCAACTCCTGCGTGCCACGGGGACCAAACTGCTCAGGCCAACTTTTCAGAGGCAGTCAATCATTTTTGGGCCGTCTGGTTTGGGAGTTTCCAAATCCAAGCAGCTTCCACTGGCTTCTGTTGGTGGTTCGGGATAGGCAGAGCCTTAAACAAACAAACAACCACCACCCCCTGCTGCTGCTGCTCAGACATCCCAGCTTAAAGCACCCAAAATCTGCAGTTCCCAAGTTCTTTTTCCACACCAGAAAATGCTGACTTTCATATTTGCTGTTTCTTCATCCGTAAAATAACGTTACAACCAGTCCATGGTTACTACCAACCTGGTAGTCCATGGAAGGATTTAAAAAAAATTAGCTTCCTCAAAGGAAACTTAATTGTGAAGCAAACGTTATAAATGTGGTGCCAAGGCTTTCATGATGGCCCTGTCTCTATGGGAGGCAAAGATGCCGTGTAACTCTCTGTTTTGAACTAATTTAGAGCATTTCTTTTCAGGCTCCTGCGAGTCTTGTCCTCTCTGCACATGGGTGTTCCCATTCTCTGGTTTGTTTTTCACATCCGTGCGGTCATCTGGAACAGCCCAGTTCCCAGGGGAGGCTGTATGGAGAGCATTGAATTTGAGCAGTATGGTGTTCATCCCCAGCAAATGGTAATTCAAGGTCACTCCAAAGCAACAACCCCGGGAGGACACTGGCAAAGCTGCATCTTTGGGGGTTTGAATGGCAGCTGTGGGCCCCAGGTCTCTGAAATGAGGCCGAAAGCTTTTAGATTCTATTAAATGGGCATTTTAATTTGTATTTGCTGCTGGGATAAAGGCAGGGGCTGTTCGTGTCCCCTCCTGCCTGGGGGCAGTGTTTGGTGCTGTAATTTTAGCTGTTCAGCATCTGCTCTGTTACACCCCTGCTCGAGAAGGGGACTCAGCACTAAACTTTCCAGGTCTGTCTGCAGTTGATCTGCTTCAGTCCCACTGGCATTTTTGATGGGAATTTTATGACCTCTTTCTTGCAAGTTTGGTACACATTTTGTTTTCTTTGGAGCCACTATTGGCTCCTCGTGCCTTTCTTTTGGAAGCTCCAGTGATCAATGCCTTTGGTTGTGGGAACTCTTGCAGAGAAGAGTTCTGTCATCATTTATGGGGGTACAGGAAAAACAGATGAAGCAGTGTAATATATGCCAAATATTATCCTCAGAACTGCTCTTATCTGATATCTACAGCTGCACTTGTTTAATGTTAATATTATTTTGCTTAGCTGGACCTTTCTTTAGAGAACTTCTTGTTAAAAAAGTGAAATTCTCCAAAATCAGGCATCTTTGTTCAGCAGCTAGAATTAGCTGAGTTGGTATCTGTGTGTATGATTCACTTTTACTGCATTGGGATTGGTTTTCAATACTCTGTGTTTTCTAAAGTCACACTCTGGTGGAAGCCATCAGGAGGAAAGGAGCTGTTTTGGTTTCAGAAGTTGGATGCTCTCCACTGGTTGGCTGGATAAGATACAGCATCTTATTTCTAATCTGGCACAGCTCTGCCACCCAGGTTGGCACCTTGGGTAGGCTCTTGAAAAAAAAAAAAAAAAAATTCTTGGATAGCACGAGCCAGCAGGACAGATTCTCCTTTTGTGTCATTGTCACATGTGATGTTTGTGCTGCCTTAGGCTCCATCACCATCTGCTCCTGAGCCTGTTAAGTCATCTGAGCAATCAGTCCCAGGCTCATTCACCAACCACAGACTATTTATGCTTATTTTTGGATCTCTTTCATCACAGTGCCTAATGAAGGGAGGGTGGTATAGATGCCAAGGCAGGTAAATGAAATAAGTAAAACTAGAAGTTCTCATATACCTTTTAACTCATATAACTTTTGTAACCAAACAAACTGATTTTGGAGACAGAGCACTTGGCTTTTTAAGGGAAATCTGTTCAGTCTGGTAATTCAGATTAACAGTCTTTAACTTCTGCATCACTGTTATGACCCAAGGCAAGGCATCCATCCCTTTTGCAAAAGAATTGTAGTCCAAGTCCTGACCATTCAGGATAGTGATAATACAGGAGCTATTAAAGCACTCACTGCATGAAGCCAACAGTTACAACAACATTTTTAATAGGTGTAAAAGGGTCTAAAATTATTACCTGCCTGTGCAAATAAGTTTAAATCGGAATAAGGAATAGAGTCTCTTAAACACATCAGTGTAAGATTCAAAAAACTTCTTTTTTTCTTTTTTTTTTAAGTGAAAAGCTTAAATAATTTCCCCAGAAAGCCAGTTTGTAACTTAAGCCTTCCCAGGGAATGATCCAACGTCCAGTCTAATCGTTTTATGTGACTATTTAATCTACTGTTTAACAAACAAAAATACTTGCACTACCATAGCAACTACTGCACAGATTGGTGCCCCTGGGACAGAGATCAGCTTCCTCATCCAAAGCAAACCTGCCTGCTCTGTATTCTAAGATATACTTTAGGGCAACCTTGTGGAATCATAAAGAAGACTTTCAAATGCAGGCTAAAATCCACATTTTTTTGGATGTGGATGTTTCATTCGTTGGCCAAGAGATGCATAAATATGCTGCTCCTTGCTTTGGGATAAATAGGCATCCATAATTCTGCAAGGCTTCAAGGATATGAAGGGTTCCAGCCTTTTTCCTGGATGAAGGTGTATTATAGCTAGAAATCACTTTATTATTTGTCCATAAAACATGTGTGTATTGAATTTCAGAGGAATGCCCAGCTAATGATTTTATATTTAAGGTAATAGAGAATCTCTCCTATTCTGACTGTGGCTGAAAAGCTTTAAGACAGTCTGTAGAAGCATTGGTTTTGGAAAAAGACTTTTTCATGGGTCCAGATCCCAATGCTGCTGATTCCCTTCCTGTCTTTGGGATGTTTATTCCACAACTTCACTGCTGCAACTGAGAGTTTTCTGCCCCAGGTTTTCATATGCTTTGCTCTGGTATTGTTGGATCTGCAGCATATGGAGGAAACTACCCTGGACAACAGCACAGCTCAAAAATGCAACTTAACTGTGGTCCTGTTCCAATCAGTTCCATTTGTGTCCCCTGATGAACATGCCCTGGACTATGGCTGTCCTGGCACAAAGCAACTTGGCTTTATTCTGGGCAGCATGGATTTATCCTCAGGCTAGAAATACTTCCAAGCCTTCCATGATTTGTTTTGCATCTAGAGCTGGTCAGGATTTCCCCAACAGAACTGTTTTGTGTCAGAAAACACTGACTCCATGAGATGTTCTTTGTTGTTGTGGTGAGAGATTTGTGAAAACTGCTGGTAGGAGCCAGAGAGGCAGGAGTGGTGCTGGTGACCATCTCCAGGTGTCCTGATGGGCTCTGTGGCTGCCTGGGAAGGGTGGGAAGGGATCAAACCAGGGTGAGCTGGGACACTGGAAGGTGCTGAATGCCCCACTCATCTGCTGCCCACAGGCAGGAGGACATCCCAATGGATGCATCTTTGTCTTGGAAGCTCTGCAGCATGGTATTTCCTTTTTTCCTCTTGCACAACCAGCCAAATATTGGCAATTTGGAATTGTCTTTGAAGCCCAAATCCCTCTCTGGCCTTGTTTGCTAGGGAGGTCTGAGTGGGACAGAAGAGCTGATTACTGTCCCATGGTGTTATTCAGAGAAGAGGCAGTTATTGGGATCTTTCCTGTTCTCTGGTTAGATGCCTGAGTCCTTTCATGGCATTACAGCCTGGTTTGCCAGCAGAAAGGAAGGGAGATATTTCAGGATTTGTTAATGATCCCAGGAATGTGTGCTGCTGTAAAAGTTTTTGGGTAGTGATGGTGTGATCTGTATGGTAAATATTTGTCTATCCCCTTTTTTCCCTCTCTCGTCTGCTTTTCTTTTCTCCTCCTGTTATTTTGCCAATTTCCATTTATTCTGTCTGCTCTTCTGCATTCACAGCACCAACAAAAGCTGTTAGTAAGTTTGCCTAAGAGAAATAATTTATCATATATGTGTGTGTGTGAAGTTTGAGAACTTCTCTGGTTCAAAAGCAAAAATAAAATGTTGAGCTACCATGATCCTAAAGCATTATATTGTACTTCATCTAAAAAGAATCTGTCCCATGTTGCAGGATCTCTGGGCACTCTGTGTAAAATGATACCCTACTAAGAAATAGAACTTATTAAAGAAAGTTTTGACAGAGAAGATTTCATTTTGAAAATAATGTTTCCCAAAGCTTTTATAATAATTAGGTTTGAAACAAGGCTGTGCAGACACAATAATTTCCAGGCTGACTGATCAGATACAGCTTTATTCTACCTATCTTTTCTTTTTTCCCTTGTCCCAGAAAATTGTCTTGCAATTGGACCTGCTATAGATTTAATAATGGAAAGCCCCATTTTCCAAAGAAGGAGGAAGCTTCCTTCTGATTTTTCTTTCTTTCTTTTTTTTTTTTTTTTGGTCTTTGTTATACCATATTTAACTTGAAATTACTTTGATAGCCTGGTACTTTAACTAGTTAAAGTACCAGACTATCAAAGCAATTTCGAGTTAAATAAATTGCAGTGGGGACATGCACAGAGCCTGCATCCTCATTCTGCACACCTGCTTTAAATTTTGGTGAGTACCAGCATTTTTAGAGATAATCCCAGCACTGACAGAGCTGGATGCTGCCCTGCTGGAAAGGTGCCCATGGGATTTGGCAGTGACACTTTGAAAAGAGCTGAGTGTTGTGCCATGGCAGCACCACGAAGACAAAGCTCTGCAGGGCTGGTGTTGCAGTGATGCAGTTTTGTGCTTTCCAGGTGAATTAACTGTGGATACACTGAAGGCAATCTCATTTTTAAAATGGTTTGCTGGCATAGTGCATTCTCTTCAGGCCCTTGATGTTGGATTTATCCTGTACCTTGACATGGAGTAGCATTATCTTAATTGTTCTTGGCATGGTGCAGGACAGACCCAGCCTTTCAGGCTTTGGGTGGGAGGAGTTGAGAGCCTCTGGGGAGCACAGGGGTGTTTTTCTGTTGTCTGGCTGCTTGATTTAATTGCGGGGAGTTCAGCTGGGTTTTAGTGCATGATTTGTGCTTTGAGGTTTGTCAGGAGGCCTGGATCCTTGAACCAGCATGCTTTTTGCTTTTTGCTTTTTCATCTTCGTTTTCAATAAATAAGACTAAATTATAGTGACAATTTCTGGAATTTTATCACTCTCAAAGCTTCTCCAAGTACTGGGCCTGCTCACATCCCAGGCAGCCAGGTGAGGAACATCTGTCTGTCACATAACATCTGTCTATGAGTAAGACAGATAAATTGAGAGACTTTCTTATTGTTCTGCCAAAGTTATTGGTCTTAGAGCTGGGAATGGAAACTGAGACCTTTGCTGTGCTCCTCAGACCACCCTTCCAACCACATGCTTATGTTTCAGTGCTCAGGCTCTTCTCAAACACATGCAATTAGTGATCTGTGCTGTTCATGCTATCAGGCATCTCCATTAAATTTATTATCCTGCAAAAGATCTAAGCTTTTGCATAGTTATACCCTGGCTGTGTTCCTTTGTGAATTATTTACGGTAGTATTTTTGGTCTTCAGTCATCCAGTTTTGGCTAAAACTGTTCTTCCTCCAGTTTCCTGCCATTTATCCTTCACACTCGAAGCCAAACTTTTAGATTGCCTGATTACCACATTTCAGATGTTGTTGTTCACCTCTACCTAAAAGGAGCAGCTTTATCCAGCAGGCATTACTGAAGCTGTAGGTAGCAGATGAACATTTTTGCCCTGTTAAAAGAGATGGTGTCAGAAGCTTTGTATTGAAAACAAGAAATTAGAAATCTCTGCTTTCAATAACCCAAGGTTATTTTGTAACATAGGGAGGAGCCTTGGATTTTAACAATTGTGTTTTCGCCATTGATTTTGTTTGCTGCCATTTGAGTTTCTCAGTTGGACAATGAAAAATATTCCTATTTTAGCCAGATCTTACAGTAAGCACTGCTTTGCACTTCCATCGAGAGAAGTTACGTGAGGGAAGGCTGCAAGGCATCAGATATTTTCTTTATTTATGTTGTTTTCTTTTCAATTCTCATGCTCCAGGACAGTCCTGTGGTCTTTGCTTTGGCAAGCAAATATTGCTGATTTTTTAAAACCCAGCAGAACATGTCACCAGGAGGTACAGCTTTGCAATTTCAGAATAACAGTAAAAGCTCACCTGTGGAAAACTTATGATTGAAGCCAAACTTTACTATCTTCCCTCTAATTATAACAGTGACTGCAAAGGTGCTGGAGACATGAAAGACTAATGCATTGCCTTTAATGGCTTTATAGCCATTGTAGCTGCAGACAATAACCTGGTTTCTTACTGAAGGTGAAGAGGGAGAGAATTAACTCTTCTGATACCTGAGAGATGCTTTGTGAGTGCAAAAGTTGGTCTTTGCTAATGGAAATCTTCTGAGTATTTTTGACTCTAAATGCAGATATTATGTAGTCAGGATAAGAGCAAGTGGGTGATAATGTTTCAGTAAGGAAAAAGGAATTACTCTGAAGTGTCTGTGGCAGAAGGGCAGCAGCAGAAGATTCCTGTGTATATGTGTGCCTGTGTCTCCCTTCACTCTTGCCCAATACCAGACAAATTAAACCTCTTTAATCTTCCTTGCTTCATTTTACAAGCTGTGCACAGGCTCACATATCAGCTCTAGTTTGTCTTTGATATAACAGCAATAGAGCTGATGGATGGACTGTCATGCATGTCCTTGTTCATTTAATAGAGATGGAAACACTCTTCCTGCAGGCAGCTTCTCATTTCTCTTTCTGCTTTCTCCACTGCTGTCTGGTTGACAAGGAGATCTTTGTTCTGTAGGAGTTTATCTGCTCCTGCTGTTTGCTCTGCACCTGGAGTCAAGATTTGTGATTTGTGGCACTGTGTAATCCCATCCAGAGCAACCCCCTGGGACAGCCTGAGCAGTGTGGGGATGCTGCAGGTGGGAAGGACACACAAGGGGGAGGGTCTTTGAAAACTGGAGAATCCTCTCCTGCAAATACCCTGCAAAACAGAAATGTGAGGACAGCCCCCTGGCATCAGTCCTGTGGGTTTGAGTCCTGAGATTTTCTTCAGCAGTGCCTGTAATAATAGTAAGGGATGTGTTTTATCAAAACCTTTGATAACCTTTAAATGCCTAGCCTGGTCTAGAGTGTCTCTTTGGAGCATGGCTTTGCCTTCAACTATCCTATTGGGAATAGCTCTCCTCCTCCTCCTCCCCACCTGCTTATCTCCTTATCTCTTTCATGCTAAACTGTAGGGCTTGGCTAAAATAACAGTGGAATTTTTAAGGGAAAAAATGTCTTCAGTGAAGTGGCTACAGGAGCTTGATTGCTTCCATCCCATTTTGTCTTAGGGCTGTTATTTTTGCTTTCTTGGGTTAGATGCTTTATGGATATTAGCACCCCTTTTCATCCTGGAGACTTGAATATTTTGGTACCAAATAGTGCTAAACTTGCCTTCATATGAGAAAAAATTTTGCTCAACCAATGACCAAGGAAATCTGGCTCAGTTGCCTTTTGTAATATCTGCTGGTTAACTTCCAGTTTGCTTTATCTTCCTCAGTTTTATTGCCATAGATGGGTCAGCTGCAACCTTGCTCATGGTTGAGTTTATACCAAAGATACACCCCAAAAAAGGAAGAAGCTTTTTCAACCTTGACCTGCAATAATCCAGCTAACCAAACGTGTGGAGAGAAGTTCAACCTTTAAAACGAGACATTCAAAACTTTCAAGGTTAGAAGAATAAAAACTGTTGTGCATTTTTTGCTGCTTTAGCAGAAACAACTCTGTGGACCTCTAGTGGTCTAAGGATCAGACTTTAGCCGCAGCTTTATCCATCCCAGGAACCTTAACACGTTTCAGAAATTGTTTTAAGTTTGCAAACCTGGTCTCTATATGTAGAACTGCTTTACTGGAGAACTGCTGGGTTCTGCTTTGGCATTTTAGTGTCAAAAGCTGGGCAACATTAGAAAATGTAGCTAAAAACCCCTTTACCAGCAAAAGGGGAAAAATAGTCCACCCAGTCAAAAGAAAATGCAGACATAAAGGAAGAATCTAAGGCCAGATTTCACCCCAAATTTCGGGCCTGTGTTCTCAAAAAAAATCACACAACATTTCTCTCAGACTTGGATTTCATAGAACATTTTTGTCTCAGAAAAATGTTCTACCAAGAGAAATGTTTTTCCTCCACAAAGATGTGTGTGTGTGTAATACAGGACATGGTATCCTTTACATCCCCAGCACTCCCACGTTCTCCCAGCACATCAAGAACCAGTTCAGTGAGACAGGCTGGGAGTTGTCACCCAGAACACACGAGGGAAGCGGGTTCTGAAAACACACAGTGTGAAAAATGTGGAAAAAGGAACATTTTTGCAAATTCTCTATTTTAATAATATGAGTGGATCCAAATTATTGCTTGAAGTGTTGATTTCAGTTGTCAAACTGATGTTCTCTCTGCTAGGAGGCAGGTTTTGAGCCCAGCTGTGGTGTGCAGGATGCAGAGGCTGCACATCCCACCTGGCTCCCTGCTCTAATACAGACCTGGTGCTATGGAAATACCAGAGAAAAGGGGAGCCAATCCCAGTTTATGGTGCACTGTCCCAAACCAGTGCTATTTTCTTTAAATTGCAAGTTAATCCTCACAAAAGAGCATTGTATGACCACTCAGTTGTATGTATTCTTCCCTGCATTTGGTTATTTTCTTCTCTAAAAGCAGATTTTATTGCAGCAGTAACTACAGAATACTCAGAGCATCAGAAATTAGATACCTGAAAGGACAGTTCTGGGGTTTTTGTATGTGTTTAGTCTGTGATGATCCCCACAACAAGCTGGAAAGGGGAAAATTCAGATCATCCTGTGCTTATCCAGCTGCAGCATAGAGAAAATGCAGTAGAAAGACACACTGGCTGCCCCATTCCTAATGTGCAGTCATGGCAGAGGAGAGAACTGTGAAATTGGCCTGAGACCATAACTTCATTTGGGAATGTGTCCATAATAGTTACTGTCATTTTTCATAGACCTGAACACAAATTTTCCAGCAGTTCTCAAAAATGAAGGTGCAAGTTGTTCAATGTCAAGTCATGCTTCAGAGGATGTGGAAGCAGCACTTGTGTTCAGGTTTTCAGTGTTGTTTCTTACAGGTAGCAGTCTCTCCACAGAATATCTTATTTAAATGGAAATGGAGTAGCAAGGCTGAAGGCACAGCATCAGGAATTCTTGTACCTTTATTAGCATTGTAAAAGTGTTATGTTTTTTTTTTTTCTTTCTGATTTCAAATTTGCTGGTGGACTGGATAGGTTGGTTTTTTTTTTTAATCACTTGGAATTGATGGGAGGTGTTTGAAACAAAGATGATGGAGCAGCCTCCCTGGTGTCCAAATTACATCTGTGTGTGCAATTCTTACCTTGCAGTGCTCTCTGGGCTCAGCTTGTGGGACAAGGGGAATGAAGTGAAGCGATGCTGCCTGAGGAGCATTTCAAGCAATCTGTGTGCACAAAGCCCCACATTTCAGTTTTCTCTGATATTTACTGTCATTTGTCTTGCTCTTGGATTTTTCATTGTCATTAGAAGAGTTCACCCTCACCTTCAGAGGCACTGGCTTGGTTCTTTTCGTCCTGAAGTGCCTGAGTTCCCTCTGTAGCCACTGTGTTTGGAGATGGAGTTTGGATCTTGGCCCGTTTCTGCTGACTAATTCAGTGTTTGTGATGTGAGGAGGCCACAATTAGCAGGTGAGAGATTGATGTTGGCTCGAAGAAGATGAGAGAAGGCAGTGGAAGGATAGGATGCCACTCAGCAATGTCTGAAATGGGAGGCAAAGATCTGGTGTGCAAGTTGGGGTCTCTTCCAGCAGGAAAGTGGGTCTTTGTCTTGTGGGACAATGTTAGGGCACAAAGCCATCCTGTATGCTTGGAGTGGGGAGCTTAACAAATGAGCTCATTCCTACTGAAACCCTAGCACTCTGAGCATTACTGCTATGGATTAATGCAATTTATTTCTGTCACTGACTGATTCATAGGGTGTTCTCCTGCAATTTGCAAAAGCACCTCGTGAATCATTTAAGCAGGAATTATAAAATTAAATGCTTCTTTCCTCTTCTGACGCTAGTCCTTGGAGCCAGGCTATCTGGGGGAGGTGTGAGGGAAGGGTGTGTGACTGTGCACAGAGTCATGTCAGCAGTTTCTCCTCTCTGCTTCTCTCACATCAGAGCTTGGGGACATTAGGATGTCAAGGAGCCCTCTTGGTCTGCTTCATATGCTCATGTTGGAGAGAGGGTTGACTCTCTCTCCACAGCTTTACACAGGTTTGGTGGGGCAAGTGCTGCATCCATTTCATGTGACCACCTCTGTTTTGTGTTCAAGACCCACTTACACTGCTCTCCTGGCAGACTCCAGGCTGCCTGCAGCCAGATTTCCCAGACAGGCACCAGCTTTGTACCTGGGTTTGGGTGTCTGGCTTTAGCAGATAACCCTGAGCACAGCCACCTCCTCTAGCAGGCCATGGACACAGGCTGTGGCCACCTCAGCCTGCCCAGACCACCCAGCCTACAGATGGACAAGTTATCTGCTCCTTCTGTGCATCTCCCAACCTCCCTGTGGTTGCCATCACACCGTGGTGCTAAGATCAGGTAACTGCTCCTCCAGGAGTTGTTCTTCTTCCTTCACCTCTGGAATCAGCATTTGAGGAATTATTGAATTATTCTTCCTTCCTTCTCCTCCCTCCTGCCTCCTGTTGTGGGCCAGTGGTTGATTCTGTCAGTGCCCCAAAGTACTTCAGTCACTTGTTATTTTCCCATTTGTTGCCACCCTGACACTTTGGGGTTTTGGGGCTGGGTTTGGTGATGTGCTGAGTTTCCCCCACTGGATATCCCCAACTGTCTGGGCAGCCACATGGGATCATCCCAACCCTAAAGAGAACTGCTAAAGAGCACACAGTCCATGCTTTTTAAGAGCTAATGAGCTGGATACTTAATTGAATAAACTGAGATCTAAAAGGATGGCACCTTCTAGCAGGTGGACCAGTGAACACTGAAGGAGAGCCAGAACACTTCTACAATATGAAGTCCAAAACAGTGTCTGAGGTAATTTCACTCATTAGCCAGAAACACCAGACCTGTTTTTACCTGTAGTGTACCTTTTCCAAAGGGGCTTAGGAATTGAAAACATCAGGTGTTGTTTCATTAGAGTATTCCTCAATTTGCAGGGTTTTCTTTTTCTTTTCTTAAAATGATTATGCTGTAGCTTTAAACCCCCAGAATATTGTAAACATATTGCAAGCATATGCTTTCCATGCAGAAAACCACAAAACAATAAACCTAATGTTGAAAACCACATTAAAACAAGGGAAAATCACTTCACTAATGTTTTGTTTCATACAGTTTTTTAAGACTTGGAATGGAGTTGAGTCCATTCTCCTGGCTGCTAATCAAAGAGCCAGCATGCTTCACATAGGAAAAATGTAAACTTTGGAGGGCCAAGGATTTTACTTTCAATGCCCCTTTCAGACAGTGGTTTTTATGGGTTAACAAATGTTAGCCAATACTTCTCTGACAGAGACAATCAGTCCAAGGGTATCTGAGAGTAGCTGAGCTCCCTTTGGGGGACCTGGAATCACTTAGTTCTTGTTAGCCCAGTGATTAGAGTTGTTGAGTTTTCAGTGTGTCACCATTTTTGTAACCTGTTAAGGAAATAAACAATATTTACAAAGGGAAATAAATTAATGTGGATTCCTCAGTTAATTGCATTCATGTCTTCCTAAATCAAGATGCTTTATTTGGATTTGCTGGAGGGCTACAATTCTTGTCAAAGGCTGATTGATTTGGACTTTTCTGTGCCTTCATCTGGATCTGATTCCCTCTTGTAAAGTCGACTAACAACAGAAACATCTGATAAAAGCGCTTTTCACTTGGAGCCCTTTACAACTGTAATTGCAAATTATCAGCCTGAATTAAGATAGGGGAAAATTATTAGTAAAAAGGTACTTGGCTCAATAAGTTCCATACATAGTAATTTTAGCTAAGAGTCTTCTGGCTGCTTTCACGTTACATCCCCTGATTATTCAGAAGCATGCCTGCTGGTCTCAAACTCAATTAGATGATCTTTGTCTGTGAGATCACCTCTGGTTTTAGCATTTATTGAACTTTTTGGAGGTTCAGAAGACTTGAAGAAGCCAGGGTGCAATGCCAGTCACAGGAGCCATGCACTGCTGTCCCTTCCCTGACTGGATTGTCTGCACTGGGGAGAACTCAGGTGAATACACAAGGAACTGGGAAAGGCCATGGGGGAGCTTTGCACTCAGAAAGACAAGGATATAGAAATGAGAGCAAACCAGTGCTCCTTTGCCATTTCTCAGTGCCTGGTAGAGAATTGCT
Organism: Lichenostomus cassidix; assembly: GCF_008360975.1. Taxonomy (NCBI): domain Eukaryota; kingdom Metazoa; phylum Chordata; class Aves; order Passeriformes; family Meliphagidae; genus Lichenostomus; species Lichenostomus cassidix. The sequence goes on from NC_139499.1 coordinate 4,208,484, forward strand.
TGGGAACCCAGAAATGAGGGGATGTAAAGTGGGGGTTCATAGCGTTGAGTGCAGTCACTGATCAAGAAGCCACTTCCCTCTTGGCTGGGAATAGAATAACAAAACCAAAGCAAGTCAGGGACTTTCCTGCCACTAAAGCTGCTGCTGAGGGGTGCTCTGGTGCCATGGATGAGTGCAGTGTGGGAATAGAGGCTGGTTTAGGTCTTCAGTTTCTTCCTTTAAGAGTTTTCATGGGGGTGAGGCATGTGATTCTCACTTCACTGCTGGATTTCTGTATCAAACATCCTTCCTTGAAGGTGTCAAGTGATTTGCTTCATGTGGGGCATGATCCAGACGCTGTGAGCACCTTGAACTGAGCAGTCAGTAGATGTCAGTAGAAACTGAGCCATTTCTCACCCTCTGGGACTGGGCTCTCCCCTCAATTCCCCAGGAAGTCTGGAAGTCTGTTGGTTGTGTTTCACTTATGGGTGATTCTTCTCCTGGTCAATGCTCTTTGTGAGCACCATGTAGGCACAGTTTCTTCATTTTCCTTGGCTTTATTCCCCAAGCTCCTGCCTGGCCCTGCAGCTGACCTCTGCTGTTCACTGGCTTCCCTCATAGAAATGTTAAGTTTGAAAAAGACCTCTGAGATCGAGTCCAACCAACCAGACTCTCCATAGGCTCTGCTGCTGCAGCACCTGCATCCACATTGCTCTGGTGGAGTTCTGCCTTTGTTTTGACTCCTAAACCTGCCTGGATTTTAGTTTTAGTTGCTCTAGCTGTTCCTTAACTATTTCCCACTTTTTTTTGTGATTAATTTCCAAGACATGCTATGGAGTCCTCATTGATACTCTCCAGGGCATTTTCAATCTACTGCTCAAAGGGAGACAAATCTGTACATTCCTTCCTGAAGTCCTTACGGTCTCCTCAAGGGCTCCTCAGATCTGCTGATAAGATCAGAATGCTCCTAAACATCTGATGGATGTAATTATGGCCAGCATGGTTCTGAATTGTGAAGGTTAGGAACACCACAGTGCTCGATAGTGCTGGCTGCTCAGCAAGTCACACCAGGCAGTTCCTCCTCTCCCGACACATGTTCACCCCTGCCTTGCTGTGCCTTAGTGTCATCTCAACCAGTGACTGAGTCATTGGAATTTTGGAGTGATCAGACTCCTGGCTTCTGCCTCAGGGTTTGGTTTTTTCCTTTTTTTAAAGATTTGTAGCAACATCCCTAATCCATAGCCCAAATTTAGTATCCTGAATCTCTGCCCAAAAAATCATCAGATGAAAAGTCTTTAAGCTGTTTCCTTTCCTCTCTGGGTTCTGTTCTCCCATCTGTCTCTCCAGCAAGAGCCATTTGCTCTCCCTCCTCCTGCAGGGAGTCTCTGCAGTGCTAAGGTGGGACTGAGGAGGGAATTCTGCATTGTTGCCACCTCTTTAGAGGATGGATCTGGGCACCTGGCACGCTGCTGCTTCTCATCTGCTATCTCAGCCTGCAAACATTTATTTTTCATTAAAAATTCCACAAGATGTTTAGTTGCTTTGATTGAAAGTGCTGTCAAGGAGTGAATGAAGTGTAACCAACGCAGAAGAATGTTCTTGTCTCTGCTGGGAGCTGGGAGCAGGTGCTTGGGTGGGAGGACAGGCTGCTCTGTGCTGCTGAACCACAAACCACTGGAGCCTGGGAGGGTTTCCAGGTCAAGTGTTGCTTTGTGCTTGTCCTGTACATTTCCACTACATATTGGCTGCTGGGGAAATTGGGATCCCAGGAAACCTGTGAGATGGGTCTGACTGAATTCCTAAAGTGGTATTTTATATGTTAAGTTCTTTGTGTGGAAGAGAAAAGAGATTCTGTTATTTAGTGTGACTGGCACCTCGAGTAGCAGGTGACAACCTGAGCTATTGCTTCTTCCCTCCCATCCCCTCAGTCCATCCAAGCAGCATTAGCACAATTCCTGGGCTTTACCTGAACCTCCTTCTTCCCTCCTGAGGTAAATCACACCAAACTAAGGGGGTTGCTGGCCCTCACTGCTCTCCTGAATACAGATTTGACCAACTTTTCAGGCAGGACTTCTTTGTGACACTTTGACAATGTTTGCCTTCTTTATCACATTCCAACTTTCTTTGCACTAAGAACCAGCTTCTTTAGTCCATTATAACAAGACTGTCATATTCATATGCAGAAGGAAATTTGTGTAACCTTAGGGAACCTGAAGTCCTAGATTTTGGGCCTTACCAAGTGTTGCTTACATATTTTTGAGCAAAACAGCTCTGGCTTAGGTGTTGTATGACAAAAGAGAGCAACTGTGTGTTGGAGGAGCCATTGAGTGGCAGCTGCTTGATGGAAATGTCACAATTCCTGAGTGTCTGGTTGTGATTTGAAGTAGACCCAGATCAAGTACTTTGAATTACAAGGATGTTCAAAGCTTAATCCAGGAGATGTAGTTCAGGTATATCTTGTACACCAGCCACAGAGCATGGTAGACTTTTTCCATGTCATAATTTCCCCTAGTTTGGATTGGATCTGTGATTTTTGGGGTTTTTTCCTCAGCACCTTTGTTTTCAAACTCTCCTAGCCTTGTGTCTAAATGTACATCCCACATTCCCAGATGCCTGAAACAAATACAGCCCATATGGAAGTAGGGCAGGAGGACTGTTCTGCCAGTTCCCTCTGCTTGCCCAAGGACAAGGAAATCCCCAGTGCAAGTCTGGCCATCCTATCCCTCCTTTCTCTTATTCCACATTGACTCAGCAGGTTTCAGAGGAAGCCCTGGATTTTTATCTGGCATGGAAGGAAAAACAGTTACCTTCCCATCGCAGCTCTTTGTAGGAAGGCTCTAAATTACCATCCCAGCTGTGTGTAATGTCTGCAGAAGAACAGGATCCCTCCTGCCCCTGCCAGCTCTGCTGGCTGCCCCATTCCTGCACAGATGGATCGGAAGCGAGCTGGGAAGTGACAGCCTGTTGCACACTGCCACAGACACCAGGAGCAGCTGGAAGTGCAATATTCCATGGAACTGCTCTGCAGCAGTTGCTTATTCCCTCCTGGATCGTCTGCCTGGGTCGCTCTTGGATGTGCAGTTCCTCTTTTATCTGAGACTTGGCAGGCAGTGCTTTCCTGGTTCATTGAGCTCTTTTTCAGAGAGAGACAAAGATTTTGATTTTTTTTCTTGAAGGGGGTGTGGAGGAGAAGTCATTTGCAATCCGTAATTTGGTCCCAAATTGAGAGCAGCAAAACTTTCCAGGAAAGGATGAGTCCCGCTTTGGCATGAAATTCAGTGGTTTCTGTTGTTTCTGGTTCGTTGCCTGGCTTTTCAGAGATTGCTGAGCATATGCAGCTCTGCCCAAATTCACTGGGAAGCAGAGAGTGAGGACTCCTGGAAGTCACACCTTCCTTGTTTAACTTAAGCTCATCTTACTGGATCACTGGAGGAACTAAACTTTAATAAGTGGCAGATTTATGTCATCCTTTAAGCGACTTGCACCTCACACTGCATTTTCTTTTGATTAATATCAGGCAGTGATTTAATCAACACTTTTAGTTACAAGCACATTTCATTCCTGGCTGGAAGTTATAAATCAGCAAACTCTATGAAAGGATGTAAATAGAAACCTACAGAATTAATTTGTCAGCCAAGAGGTTCTAGTTTGTCACAACTGCTGCTCCAACCATGAGAACGTATTTTTACAATTAGGAAGAAATGTTCACTTCAAATGGTATATTACACTAAATAGAAAAAATATCCTGTCACATTGGAACTCAACCTGGGGTTATGGTGGAAGCAACTGAATAAACCAATGAGGACAAACTGAAACAGGATTTTTCTCTGTAAACCTTTTCAGTGAGTTACCCAAAATATATATTGTGTGTATAACTGAATAGAAACCAAATGCAAGGTAAAGCAAATGAAAGCAAAATAAAACCATAATCAAGGTGGTAAGGAATAACATTAAAGTGAATTTCCAAATATATTGAGAATTTGGGGGAAAAAAACCCAGCTGGTGAAAAGTACTTTCTAAGGGGTGTTTAGAACTTCTGACATGGTGGGTCTGGTAGTGATTCCCATAATTCCAGTTGCTTGTATTGGTTTTGATTATATGCTCTGTGTGTTTTGACCAAATACATGAAACAACAAAAATTATAAGCTTCAAAGGAAATGGATTAAATTTAATTAGAGTCTGACAGCAAGAAAGAGTTTAAGTTAGACAGAAAGAGCAGAAAATAACAAATATGGCCCAAACCATATACTATTGTAGCCCTCTTTAAAGAAATGAGAACTTTAGCAGCTCCAGCCTGAGGTGGGAGATTCCAGAGCCCAGGGAATTCTCCCCAAGGCTGTCTGGAGATAGGAGCTGAGAGGTGCTGATCCACAGGGACTGACTGAGCCAAAGGGATCAAAAGAAAGAGCTGCAAGAAGTAAAGGAAGTCATTGCCTTGTCAGTGACCCGATTGATAGCTGGAAATCCTGGAAAACCAACTGATGAACTATGCAGATAAAATAATTGCATGTTTAAGGAACTGCTTCAATGGATGTATGAATCCCAGCACAAGGCAAGCAGATGGAATCTTTGCAAGATCCCAGCTCAGACTGCAGACTATAATTTATGTTCCCAGTGTGGTAAAAATGCGAACATTTCTGTGGAATGAGATAAAACCTTCGGGGAAGGCTGGTACCCCCCAAAATGTGGTGGTCCCTGGTGCTCTAGCCTCCTCAGCAGAGAGGAAATTGCTGTATAATTGCAGCTTTGGATGCTTAAACCCCTGAATGGTTTCTAATCACTAACCTAAAGGTGCTTTCAATAACTCTGGGTATCTGCTTGCTCTGCAAACTTCTCCAGGTGCTTGGGCTTGGTTTGTTGGTTTGCAGCAGTGGTGCAAGTCTTGTGCATTCCTGGGATGTGCTGGGAATGCTGCTGGGACAGCAGTGTAGGCGGTGGGCACTTGTGGCCCTGTGCTCTCCAATCTTTCAACATCAGCATGCATGTTTCAAACGTTTGTTTTGGACCGAAGTGAGCGAAATTAAACGTAGCATTCAATTTGAGATGAGCCGCTGATTTATATAAAACACACACAAGATTGCCTGAAGTGCTCGTGGAGCCTCCAGTGTTGGAAATCTTTAAGAACCACTTAAGCAAACATGTCAGGAATGATAAGAGCTGAGCTGATGCTGCTGTGGGATGAGAGGCTGGGCAGATGGCCTCCCGAGGTCCTGGCCCCACGGCTGGAGGTCAGGCAGGCATTTCAGAACGAAATAAAAAACAAAAATCAGACCTCTGCAGATCAGCTCCGGCCAAGAAACACGCCCATTGTTAGCAAGTACAAAGGGAGAATTTGAGCCACTTGCACTTCATGAGTCTTAAAAAAAAAAAAACAAACCTCCTGAAATAGCATCCAGTTGTTTAAGTGACTCAGATTTTTTTGCTTTGACAGTGTGCTTGGTAAGCTACATTGTTTTGAATGATTTGCTGCTCAGTTCTGTGACATTTATTGCTTTTTGGATGAAAAGGAGAAAACTCCCCTAGGTCTGTTTAGAATTTGTTCATCTGTAATTTCCACGTATGTTTCCTTATTTAGCGGTTGGAGTTGGAAGTGCGTGTTGGCATTCCCTCCCTCCAAATTTATTGAGTTACACTCAGAAGAGCCTCTATTCCTCTCTGTTGGGCAATGTGTACAGAACAGCTTATTCAGCAGTTGCTAAATAGGTGATAGGTATGTGTGGTTTCTTTCCCTTTCGTCCTCTGCCTTGTTCCCAGCCTTGCCTACAGTCGCATTTCGGCTTGGGAAGGAGAGCTTTGTCCAAGAGCTGGACATGCCTGGTGCCCAGGTGCAGCCCCCTCGTGGTGTCCCAGCCACCAAACGTGTCCCAGATGTGTCCCAAACGCCGTGGCAGTGGCTGGTGGGGCCGTGGGACTGGCAGTGGGGTGTGCCGGGAGGGAGCTGCTGGCCAGCCCCAGCTCCAGCCCCAGCTGCAGGGAACAGGGCCAGCAGGGGCTGGGAAGGAGTTGATGTCATTGGGTTGACCTGGGACACACCCACACGTGCCCAGCCCCAGTATGGACATCAGGGAGATGACTGTGATCTCCCTCCAAGCACCCCGGAGCACCTCCTCCCCTCTCTCACAGGGGCTGTGGTGGTGACTTGCTGCTTCCAGCCGTGGGAAGGGGTTGGGATGGGGCTGGTAGGCTCAGGAAGGTCACTGTCTTCTGGGGTAGCAATCCCGGTCCTGTTACTCTTTTTCCTTAGTATTTTTTTGGCTAGACAGTCCATCTTCTCTCTAACACATTTGTCTCATGGCACCTGGACTAGAGGTAGGACAAGCAGCACATCTGGTCTGGATCCTGGGGGTGTTGGGAGTGATCTCTTTTGCAGCAGGGCTTTGCTGCAGGTATTTTCAGTCCCTCCTGATCTCTAGCTCGGGCTATGGATGCCCTGCATTGCTGTCACACTGCAAAAGGACAGCTACGTGTGGCTTCTCAGACTGGAGGTTGAATATTCATTTTAATAAAAAAATTTCTTTTCTTCATACTTAAAAACCCTTGAAGAGTTCAGAAGTCAATCGACATTAGCACAGGAGGGAAGCTGATGAAGCGGCTGTCTTATTGATAAGAAGTGAGAGCAGCAGAAACTACACAAATCCCTCTAACAAGACTTGCAGAGAGGGAAAATTAGGCAAATATTTCACCACTAAGGCACAGTCACTTCAGATTAAGAGTGTAGGTGGATGTGCCCACCTTCCAGTTGCCTTGCTGACTGAGGAAACGTCAGGTGACAGAAGCAATAAGCTCCAGATAGAGCCCATGGGCTCCAAAAACCTCTACCAGAATCGTGAGCAGAGGTAGAAAAGTGCCAACATTCAAGTAATTCTTTCCAAAATGCTGCCAGAGATGATTTAATAATGTTCCACTTCTAGCAGCTCTTCCTCATTGCCCTTCATTTCTGGAGGAAGTCCTAGTGGCATTTTCTGGACTGTACATATCCTGATTGAGATCAAGCTTGAATTTAATCTCTCCCCTAATGTTGTTCCACTCTGTTGTGAATCCTCATTCCCCACACTCTGCAGGCTCATGAAAATTTCCATTCTGGCCACAGTGGTGTGAGCAACCTGGGGGTTGGTTACTCATTTAAGCTCTTTTAATTTCCTCTGACCACTGTCTGGCAGAGCTGAAGGCTGCAGCACAGACTGTGGCCCTTTTCCTGTGCAATTTGCAGTGTTTTTTCTCCTAGGTGAGGCCACTGCATGGGTCAGCCAGGAGAATCCAGTATTGCTGGAGGTTGCATGAGACTTTAAGCTGCTTTTTACGCCTGTGGGTTTGTTTTGTTTGTTTGTAGGTCATCACTTCTGACTCTTTGCAGAGGTTAATTGGACAAATTCACTGTGTGGTTCAACCTTTTGGGTTCAGCTGGTAGAAGAGCCAGTGGCTGGTCTCAGACTTTGCCTCATGCTTCCTAAAAGATCCTCTGTGGCATTTATGATGATGAAGATGGGAGAGATTCTCCATCTCACATGGCTGTGGAAAATCTCTGCTCTCATTAGACACACAGTTCCCAACTTTATTTAGCCATTTTCACATGGCAAGGTTGGAGCCAGCTGTTCAGTGAGTGGCAGAAGCCTACAATAATTTAACAAAAAAATACATAAGTGAAAAACTGCAGTTGATGTATGGGAGTTCAGCTTCTCTGCCATGGTTTGAAGACACTAATTCAGTTATCCTTGAGATCCTCCATAGATCATGGTAGGCTACCTGCAAACTTTGAAACAGAAGTTGGCTCCAGTGTGTGTGTTTGGGGACAATCCCATTGCTTACACATAGGTTTAGGTTCCTCCCTTTCCTTTTAGAGTAGCTGATAAAATGAGAGAAATGGTGGTTTTGGTTTACAGGAATTCAAACCCTAAAAACCTTCTACAAACAAGAAAGAAATGCTTTGACTTCCCAGCACAAAGTGCACAGGACATTGTAGGAGATCCATGAGTGATCCTTGTCTGGAGGTTCATAACAGGGATCTGTGTTTTCAGGGGAGTGTTGCCCTTGTGGAAGGATCAAGGAGCTCAGATCTGATCACTGTCTCGTACTGAACTCTGGAAATGCTGGATGTTGGTGCTGAGTGAGCACTGACATTGCCATTGCTGGTGGCACTGATTGCCACCTTGGAGCTCCCCTTTCTGTCCCTCTGGGCTCCTCAGACTGCAGAGTGAGCTCAAACCCAGCAGATCAAACCCTTGTGTGCCACTGCTGCCCTGCTGGAAGCTGCAGTGTGGCTGCCCCAGCCCTGCAGCCTCTGCAGGGACACTCCTGGCCCCTCTGCTCAGGATTCCTGAGAGCCAAGCCTTGTCTAGCAAGGCTCCCCCTCTAATCAGAGCCGGAGGAAAGGATTCCTCCAGGGTCTGTTCAGAACAGGAGCTGATAAAGATCCAGAAGGTGATTTCACTCCTCTGTCCATTGATCACAGGCAACCCAGGGAGACCAGACCAAACATAGACACGTCGGCTGTGTCCCAAGGTTATGTGATACAAATGCTCTTGCTTAAGAGGTGGGGTGTTTTTAAACTCCTCTTGATTATGTGGTCAGTGTGTTTAATTCCTTTCTCTGCTACATTATGAAGTGGGATAAAATCTCAGTCTCTCTTGCTCCAAGAGTATTTCCTGAGTCTCCCTTCCTCCCAAATGCCCATTTCTTCTTGCCTAATGGCTGGAATCTGTTGGAATAGGACTGGGGCAGTGTGTGAAACCACTAATACACAGCAGCCTTTAGGAGGATCAGGGATCCGTGGTCCAGAATGCAAATACATGCTTTAAAAACGTTCCACTGAGCAGGAAAGGGGAGAGGATTAAAGTTTCACTTCCTTTTCATTTTTATGAGCTGAAGTTATTTGTCAGTTGGAAACATGATGAATTAGGCAAACATTATCCTTTCCCTCCTCCAGGTTGGATGTTCTGCTTTGCATTTCACAGTGCAATGAATAACTAAGCTTCATTATCACCAGGCTGTCAGCACTGAAAAGCTATTGCAGAGCTCTTTGCCTTTGATTGAACTGTGTGTGCTGTGCACCTCATTCATGGCTCCATGCTTTTGTCACTCAGTGTGTGAATGGCAACAAAAGATGAGTTTGGTTGGAACATTGCTGCTGCCTGGTGTTCACAGGTGTCTTTTCAAAGCCTCACCAGCCTCAGATATTTGCATTGTGCAGTCATGATCACGGTATCGTGAAATAAGTACAGCAAAGACCATTTCATCATTGCAATTATGTGATTGAAAGATGTGGGGAGCTGCAAAGCCACTGAGGTTAAGAATGCCCTGATGTATAAATAGCCTTGGTGAAGTGTAAGCATCAAATTGGATGCAGATGGGTTTGTGGACTTTGCAAGTGGCTTGCTTAAGAATGTCTGCACCACACACCCAACCATGCATCCATCATGGCAAAAGTGCTGTGTTTGTCAGCAGGTCTGAATTATGCTAAAAATACCTAATTTGTACCTAATATTTTGTGTGCTTTACTGCAAAGGATGGCATTATTCTTCCTGGCCTTCATCTGCAAAATCAGTGGCACAGAAGGCTCTGGTGGTAGAGCAGGTCAGATGGGAGCTGGGGAGAAAATCTGCTTTTGGGGCAGCCCTGGTCCTGTGCCTGGGCAGGGATGAAGGTGTTCAGGAGAAATGTGGTGTGGAGTCTTCCTACAGCAGCCAGCAGGAGAAAGTAAGCTTTGAGCAGAGGCAGTGAACTCTGCTCAGGGACTTTTCTCTTCTTGGGAATAGGTGAAGAGTCCTTTCCCACTGCTTCTCTCTCAGAAGTGAGGCAGGGAAGCCCTCCCTGGCATTCCTGCATTGGCCAGCTCTGAGTTCTCTGGGTTTTGGGAGTGCCAGTGAGGGATGGGGAGTCTAAAGGCATGGCAGAGCCTGGGCTCCACCTGGCACACACAGCATTCCCATCCCTACAGCAGGGAAATGTTCCCATCAGCCACATCAGAGGGCAACGGGCTGGGGTGGAGACTTTTCCTCATGAGTCTGGATCACTGACTGGTGCCATGCAGAGGTTTCATTTCTCACCTCAAGATTAAATCTGAGATTTAATCTTTATTTTTGCAGTGACTGAGTCTTCCCAGCGCTTTTGGCAAAATGGTCAGCTTTGATGTTGGGCTTAGCCAGACGCTCTCATGAGATGAAATGCTGCCCATCCCAAACTTCCCCCGCGGTTCTATTTAGCAAAGGAATTTTTGAGAAGGGTCTTTGAGTTGGCATTTTCAAGTGCTGAGTGTAACCCTGAATTTATAAAGCTTCTAAGTCACCACCAGTCACAAGTTCTTTCCGTTTATGACCTCCTGTTCCCAGCCTGGAGAAACAAAATGGGGCAGGATGGAGTCAGAATTTGAAATTTCTATAAAAGGGCCATGGCCACCTCCAGCTTAGATTTGGGTTAGACTTTACTGAGAGATGTCACTTTGAGACTAAAGCCTGCAAAGATGTTTTCCTTCTGCAGTCTTGTTTTCAAAGATGTTGGGACGACAGAGCTTTTCACAGAAGGTCTTTTCACAAGGCTTCAACCCATCTGACCAGCATTAAAATTGCTCTTGTTGGGGTTTTAATTTGGCTTGTGAAGAAAGGGATGTGCTCCAGCAGCTGGGGTTGAAGCAGCTGAATTTGAGAGTTGCAGCTCTGGAGTAATAGCTTTGATGCTTCTCTAAAATGTGCTATTTTTAAGTGTCAGTGCAGAGAAATGATCTGTACAAAAGGAACTTGGTGATCTATAGGCAGCCAGGACATGTTATGTGAAAGGAGAGGGGAAAAGAAATAAAACTGAAAAAGTGAATTATAGGAAACCAGTATAGTAGCACTTGGTGAGCAGTTCTTCAGTAATTTAGGGAAGGTTATACCTGGTCTAACTCAGCATTAAAATAAAAACCATGGGGTAAGATTTTGAGCTCTAACATTCCCCTGTGGTTAGTAGCAAAGTTTATTCCAACAAGCTAATGGGGTTTTTTAGAGACATCTTTGGTCTCCTAAAGTCAAACTCGTGGCAAGTTTAAAGTTTTATGGCTGTCTGAGGTACCAATGTTTCCATACTGCGCAGTTTTTATGGCTACACTAGAATTACTGATGTTTGTGCATACTTACCAAGTTATTTAAATATCCTGGTGACTCTTAGCCCAAAACACACACTCAGGCTCTCCAGGGAAGTGCCTGCTACTCCACACAGTTGACTCATGTGGTATACATTGCTGAACAGATTTGAAGTACAAGCTGAGAACAGAGGCCCTATGCTGAGTGACTAAGACAAATTACAAAAATTGTGTTATTTTCAGCCTACATGCAGGAAACTCTGAAGTCAATGAACCTTAGGAAAGATCAACAAATGCAAGATGATCTTTGTAATTTTTTTTTTATCATTCTCAGTGTTTTGTGTCTTTGTTTCTTATAGTTTTGGGTTTTTTGCTGTGTGTCCTCACCAGGCTATGCTGATCTACCTTGGTGAGAAGCAGTGGGAGAAGATAAAATCTTGGGACATTATTCCTTTATCTTTACCTCACTGTGCTCTGTTGGGATGCAGGACAATTCCCTCTAAACCCAGGGAACAGCCACCTGTGATGAGAGGAAGAGTGAAATTGTCACCTCAGGCATGGACATCACAGCAGGAGACCCAAGGAGAAGCTTTTCCATTTGGAAATTGGCTGCAGGGGTGGGATGTGGGTGCCTCACAGAGCCCCAGGTCTGGAGTATTAATGGTTATTTGAGTTTTTCTGTCGAATAGATAATAGCAGTGAATATGGCATGGGAATCCTTGTTTAATTGGCATGTTAAAACCCCTCTAAACTCCAAATTAGTCTGTCTAGCAATGCTAATTCAAAACCAGGATAAATTTGCGTGCTGGCTTTTATGAAAAAAAAAGTGTCTCCTGTACAAATTTCTGAATCTGGAGCTTTCCAAAGAAATACAACTATTAATATCTCAAAGAAATGAGCTGATGCCTAACTAATGATCTTTCAATGCTGCTGGGAACATGGTTTATATTTTTAATTTTATATGATGTCAGCAACCACTTCTGGGGGCTGGCACGTACTGTGGGTGAGTCCAGAACATTTCAGAGACCAGCCAGGATTTTCAAAGCAGCTGTAAGAGTTTTGACTCCTGGGCACTAAGGAAAAAAATGCTCTTTATGAGCTAAGCCCATCCACAGTGCTTGTTTCCCAGGCTGCCTCATTTATTCAATAATTTGAGACAGTGTTGGATTAAATTTCATCTTCCAAGCCCCATCTGCTGGAGCTGCTCTGTCATTTATCAAGGACACTACATGCTATCCTTGATTTGATTGCTGCTTCTCTGGAAACCACTAACAGAGGGTGAGAGCATAAAGAAACAGGGAGGGGGAAAAGAAAGGAAGGGGAAAAAGTCTGCGTTTCTTGAAGGCAAGGAGTCCCTGGCTGATCTGCTGAGCCCTGCAGTCCCCAGAAACCAACCCCTAAACCAGAGTCTTGTCAAAAATGAGTTCTTCCCTAAGGTAATACTGAAGGAAGAATAAATTTACAGCTTGTTCATGGAGGACAAGAAGCCTTTCTGTGCTGGACTCACCCTCTCTGGTTCTGATTTTTTTTGTTTTGGATGCATCTCCAAACAATCACTAAAGATAAACAACACGAGCAGGGAAGCCTAGCCAAGTGGCTGAAATTACTGAACCTTTGAAGACTAAACACATGCAGGATCAATCTTCCCTGTAGCCTTTCCTACTGAAACTGGATCATTTCTTGCTGCTACAGGAAAAATTGTCTGGAAATCCCACTAGGCCTCCCAGAAAGACTGGTAATCCCTTACCTGCAGCAAACTCTAATGCGTTTTCCCTCAAACAAACTTTCAAGCCTTCCTTGCTGGGCTGCATTTCTTTTTCTTACCAGTTTAGGAAAGAGTATGGATTAGCCTAATAACTCATGGGGTCATTCAGAAGTTGTTAAAGCTACTGATGTCTTTGAAAGCCTTGTTCTCTGCAGCAGCCAGGGCTGGAGTTGGCTCCACTGTTACTGCCTGTAACTTTAGCAATTGAACAAGGAACCTTCTTGTAGCAACCTTCATCTGCATTTGCCCGGATAATTTTCAAATTCAGGAAGAGGCTGTTTTTAGCCAGGTCACAGAGATGTTTGCCAGTGTCTGTGTGCTGGTTTGGGCAGTGCTGCTGCTGTACAATGTAGTTACAGTGCTGGCATGGGAAGAGCTGAGCGTTTATTTCCAGCGCTGGCTTTGTACAGAGGAATTGCTGCCACGCTCTGCAGTGTCTCCTGAGGTACCATTCCGTGAGGCTCATCAATCAATGTGTCACTAATGACTGCAACCCAGCTGAGCTGGATGCTGCTACTGCCTGCTGAGAGCAGAGCTGGAGCAGGGAAAACAGACCTGGGAGGTGGGAGCAGCATTGCATTTGTTATATGTTATATGCATTTGTTGCTATTGTGAACAAACTGCTTCACTTCCCCTCGCGGCAGGTTCTAAGTGGAGCGTGCCACCAGCATCCAAAATAACTGTAATTGCAACTGCATGCAGGATCCAAAATAATTGTGATTGCAACTGCATGCAGCAAAGTCCTTGCCTGTCTCTTGCTGGGGATGCTGAGATGACACTGTTGTTGCTTCAGTTTCCTTTCCTGGGCACTCTGGGAAGCAGAGAGGCTCCACATTAGGGCTGTGGTGCAGCCCAGACACTATCAGAGGTTTGTTAGTTGTGTCTTCCTTTAAGTGCCACGTGTTCAAACTCATATTAAAAACCCTATTTATATATTAGGTGAACCAGCATGTGTTGGTCCATCCCAGTTCTGCAGTTGCTGATGTGTCCCTGCTGTGTTAGGAGGTGTTGCAGCAAATGTGTGTTTATTTGTGTGCACTTTTGGCCATCCACAAACTGTTTGATTCAGCTGAGCTGCAGTTTCCTTACACAGCACTATTCAGCATTACAGAGCCTGAGCCTGACTGTGCAGCAGCTGAAAGATTCCAGCAGCAATGTCTGACCTACACTGCTCAGACAGGGCTTGCTCTGACCCTCCTCCCTGCAGTTGTCCTCCCTTTGCTCAGGAGAAACTCTCTTTGCTCACTGAGTGCAGCTTCTGCCCCTCCAGGCACTGTTCTTCCTCCAGTATCCTGTGTCTGCAGTGTTTCCACATTTCCTTCCTGAGCAGGTTCAGCCCTCAGTCTTACAACAATGTTTTTTTCTTTTTGCTGGATGCTAAACCCTGGGTGTCTCCCCCTGAGCTGAATCCCTGCAGGATGTGTGCATAAATTCCGAGATTGGGTCACTTTGTGCATAGGCAGAGAGAGGTCTGTTCCAGCATCATCTGCTGTCTAGAAAGCTCTGTCTAAACAGATCAAAGGGAGCACTGTGATGTTGAGGCTTGGCCACAATCCCAATCCCTTATGGTCTTCAAGCCCATCCTCCTGGAGCAGCTGCTTGAGGAGCTTCCACCAGGTGCCTACAATGAGGATTTGACACGATGCCACTTGGCACTCAGCCCCCAGCATTATGGGCTAGAAAAAGCAGCAGGGGCTTAGTCCTGCTAGAGCAGACACTTTCCAGGTACTCTTGCCTTGATCCCTCTGTCTGTCTTCTTTATCCCAAAGAGCAGGAAAATCATGATAGAATTAAAATGGGATTTGGTTGCTGCAAAATCCTTAGCAGCTGTCTCCTCAAAAGCTGCACATTTTAGCAACTCTTCTGTCAGGGTCCAAGAGGTCAGTGATGAGATGCAACTGTTGCTTTTTGATGAGATGAGGACCCATCATATCCCTTTCCCCTTTCTCTTTGTGCTGTCATCTCCCAGGCTCTGATTTCCAGAAGAGAATCCTAGGTGGGTTAAACAAGAACCACGTCAAAGACTTCTGTTCTTCAGAAGTGTGAGATAAAGAACAGAAATTCCTTATCAGCTACCCCTATCTCGGAAGCTAAGGAAAACAGATGGAAAATGAAGGCACAGGGATCACATTGGTCACGTTGGATCAGATTAAATATCCATCTAGCCCTCAGTCTTGTCTCTGACAGTGGCCAGGAACTGATGGCTGTGGAAAAGTGTGAGTGAAAAGGCAAGTGTGTAGTAATACTTCTGACTACTCTGCAGGCCTGAATCCAGCAAGCCATGGCTTAAGCATGTCCTTAGCTGTGAGCTGGTTTTATTCCTCTTTTTAGCCCTCAATGGATTTTTCTGTACCCTTTTGTGAATCTGTGAAAAATCTGGTCAAAGGCAGTGTCCTTGGGATGATGTTACAGTGCAGCATTCATGGCAAGCAGTTCCACAGCTTCACTGCTGCTGTGTGGAAGAGCAGTTTCCTGCCACAGACTCTGTGATCTTAGTCAAGGCATTTTGTTTCCCTCTCAGTTAAATGGGGATTACATATTCCTGTTTCACAGGGAATTGGGAGGATATCATTTAGAGGTTGTTCAGATACTAGGGCTGAGAGATTTATAGAAACATAAATATTAAATTAAGCAATTTGGTCTTAATCTGATTCCTTTCTGACTTCCAACAGCCCAAGCCATAAAACTGGGCTGTCTTTCTTTTAATTCTATGTAATTTGGTTTCTCTCTCTCTCTCTGTTAAAGAAAAAAGCACAGGCAGATCTCTGTTGTCTTTATCATGCCTAATATTTGTGCTGGACACACTCTTAATGTGAGTTTTCCAGTGTTTGACTCCAAGATACAGGAGGGTATCATACCCTGAATGGGATATCACTAAAAAGCACAGCAGAGTTAGAGTTCCCAGGTTCAGCAGAGATTCAAAATCCAGCTGGAATTCACAGTCCTTGTCACAGTCAAACATGACACTCCTCCATAGCAGAGTTTAAAAGGAGTCTGGTGTTTCACTGATTAAAGAGTCTGAACGTCTCCTGACCGTGGCTGGCTCAGGCTGGAATCCTTATCTCCAGAAAGGATGGAAGAAAGAGGAGGGGAATAAATCCTCCTTGGTGTCAGGTTTGTCCTGGTAGGTGGAATGTTCTTCAGGGTGGGTGACACCTGGTGAAATGGTTGAATTGAGTGTGTTTCATGCTATGAAACATGAAGCTGTTGCCTTGTCTGCTCTGTTCATGTAGAGCAGAAACTCTGAAAAGGCTGATTTATCCATGTCTGCTGTTCTTTAAAAATGAGAAATCACTCCTGCACCTTTTCATTTGTAACTTCATGGAACTCCACGTGTGTGGCAGAAATTAGATCATCTAATTGATTTATAGTCAATCAGTGACTATAAAGCCCTTGCATTCCTCATGAGCAATTTATAGAGCTCTGAGCGTTCAGCCCCTGAGCTGCAGTGGAGGCTTTAGCCTGGCTGCAATGTGGGTTTAAAACCATTAAAAATCCCTGGGCTTGCCATCCTGTGGTGTTTTAGATTGTTTTAGGAGGTGTTGGCTCTGTGGTGGGAATGGGGGGTGATGAGAGAACAAAAGTGAGTGAGCTCCAGGCTGGAGAGCTCTGACCCTGCTGGTGATGGAGCAGCTCTGCTCAGGGCTGGGAGCTGCAGCATCACTCTGCAGGTGACAGTGAGGCTTCATTTCAGCTCTGTGCTCCTTTAGCCCAAACTACTGCACCAACAGAAGGGGGAGGTTCACCATGGCTCTTGTTCCTGTTTGAGATGAAGATTGGGGAACATGGAAATAAAGGTGATATGGATTGTTTGTGGGGCTTTTTTTGTTGTTGCTATTAGTGCATATTCTTATGTTATTGGCAGCTCTTGCTTGATGAGTTTTGATCACTTAAGCAATTAACAATTAATGTAGAATCAGGAGTAGTCTCTGCTTCTTCCCAGGTCTGCCATTAGAAAATACTGGAAGAAGCAATTACACCCTCAAACCCCAAACAACCTCAAAATCTTCTCTTTCTGGAAAAAGAAACAGGCAAAAGGAATATATATGCTTTGGTGTAGCAGCAAGCATCAGTTTTGGTTCCAGCCACACAGATGGGTTTGGTTGCTTGGTGTTCATCCCCTGTTACCAGTTATATCTTGTGAATTTCCAGTTATCATCTTCCACACACAAAACCCCATGACCCTTAGTTATTAATTCCCCTTTCCCACTGACCTGGCTCTCCATAAATCTTAGGCCTGGAATCTTTCTTCCTTTCTTCTCCTCCTGCTCCCACCTCTTCCTCTCTTTTTTCTCTTTTAAATTAAACACATTCCAGAGAGAGGCTGGGAGCTGTTAGGAATCTCTGCATTGATGGGGTTTCCTTTGGGATGTGCAGGCTGGTGAGATTCCTGCTCCTGCTTCTCCAGCATGCAGCAAGGACTACAGGGAGACATCAGCCTGTGGCACCAGCACTCCCTGTTCTGCTCCAGAACCACTTCTGCATTCTGAGTTCACCACCAGAAAGGCACTAAAAATAAGAATAAACCCATACCAAAATCAAGATATGTGCAAACTACTATTTTGACTCTTTCCTCAAGGGCTCTGGTATTTCATCACGGAAGGAAATTAGATTAGTTTGACATGATTTGTTCTGGACAGATGTATGTTGACTGTAAAGTGTTTTGATTGTTATCTTCCAGGTGCTTATAAATAGTCTGATTATTTACTGCTGCATTTTTTCTGGATATTTCTGCAAAAATGGCTGGCTTCTGTTCTCCATTTTTAAAGATTAGCATCATCCTGCCCCTCTGCCCAGACTCAGGATCCCAGTGGCCTCCAGAAATTCTGGAACTTGTTCACCAGTCACTCACCAGAACACTCTCTAAGTGCTCTCAAGATACTGTGGCTCACATAATCAGAAACTTCAGAATTGCCTTGATACGTCAATAATTAGCAAGATTTTGTCCTTTGAATGGCATGTTTGTGAGTGGCACATCAGAAAAACTTTCATTTTTTAACTTTTTGCACTGC
This sequence comes from Lichenostomus cassidix, assembly GCF_008360975.1. Taxonomy (NCBI): domain Eukaryota; kingdom Metazoa; phylum Chordata; class Aves; order Passeriformes; family Meliphagidae; genus Lichenostomus; species Lichenostomus cassidix. Next base: position 4,226,293 of record NC_139499.1, read on the forward strand.
CTTGGTCATGCCCAGAAACTCAACCTCCCAACTGGGTGAGTCTGAATGTGGATTCCTCCCCCACCTAGGGAAGAAAGTATGAAAGAAGCTGGGAAACTGGAAAAAAGATCTTAAGGACTGATTGAAGTCAACCCAAGTATGGCAAGAGAAAGCCCTGGGGTTTTATGTAGTGCAGGCCCAGCTGAGAAATAAGGCAGAGAAGCAGCGGATATCCCACCTATTAATTTTGCACTTTGTGTTTGGGTTTACCAGATTCTTTTTGCCGTAGTGCTTTAACACAATAAGTGGTGTAAAGTGCTTTAACTTTCCCAAAGAAGCCCAAATAGCTTTAGCAGATGACTTGATCTCTCGTGCCAGTGAGCGTGTGCTTCAGTCTCTGTGCAATTTCCCTTTGACAGAGTGCCCAGTCCTGCAGGGGAACAGCTGAAGGCACAAAGTAATTTGATCAACATTTTAAGACATCTTGAGGGATCTAAGGTTTGTCCCATCAAGAAGAAACCACTTTTCACCTTTCCCTCACTTCAGCCTCTTAAAAATCCATAAGGAAGAAGAAAAAAAAAAATCCCCAACTCTTAATTTATATTTAGAAGCTGATTGTTTTCCTTGAATCCCTTTCTGGCTCAGCCAAACTCGGAGCCCAGGCTGACAGCTGTGAGTTTGTACCATCAATTTCCATGTCCATGTTCCTCAGATAATTACCTGAGGGACTAGGTTTCAAACCACAGCCTGTGGCCCACGGCCAAGGCGATAGAGATCTGGCATTGTGTGGGAAGAAGGGTCAGTGCAAATCAAACATGAGCCCCATTCCCACATGAAAAGGAAATAAAACCTCCACGTGCAGGCATGTGGAGAAGCTTCTCCTTAGTCCCTCAGCTTAAACAGAACCAAGAAAGGAAAATAATGCTGGCAAGGAAATACAACTGTGTTTATTGGCCATTCGGTGCCCAGCAGGTCTCAAACTCTTCAGCGTTGGTTTTTCATTAATGCTGTGCTGGAAAGCCCAGCTACCTGCTTGTTTTAGGAGCTGAAAATCTTCTGTGTGCTGGAGGCATGAATAAAGGTTTGCAGCAAAGAACATAAAAAGGAAAAGTTGATGTGGCTGCGAGCAGCTTGGGTGGAAAGCTGAAAGCTCCCCATGGAGTCAGTGCAGGAACAGGACATCAACACCCCTGTCTGGCTCCTTGTTTACACACAAAGGGGTAAATCCTGCTTCCACAGCCAAATTGTTTCAGTAGCTTGTTCGAAAAGCATCTCCTGTGGCTTCAGCTGTACTTGTCCTCAGTGTCACTGTCAGGAAATTGCTGGATTTTGCTGTGTGTGGAATGGCTCTTTGCTAGCAGGGGATCTGCAGGTGTGGTCATCGAGGTGTCCTTGTGTCCATGGGCTGCAGGACAGAGCCACCTGACCCAGCTGCTGGCTTTGCTCCCCACCCAGTGTCACTTGTCCCACCCTGGAAAGCCACAGACCCCAGCCTTGGTGAGGTGTCCTGTGAGTCAGCTGTGGATGCCCTTGGGAAGGGGAAGTCAGGAATTCTTCCCATGCAAAAATTCCAGGCAGTGTAATCCAAATGGCTATATTTAGGCATTTAAACCACAACTCACTGAGTGCCCCCAGTGTAACAGAGCAAAAGGAGTGTGAGGAAGTAGCAAAGTATTTGTCCCACATAAAGACTAAATATCCATTATCAGCAATCTCTTTGGCCTGCTTCCTCTGTTGTTTCTTTCCCTCTGGAGATTTGGCAATTGGATTGATTTGCTGCCTGACTCACTGTCTTAGATTGAGATACTGAGAATTGCTGACAGTATTAATAAAATTAGCATTAGGGAGGATGTTTGAACATTTGCCTTTGACGTTTTTAAGGGAGAGAGCTGACATTTAGTCTAAGTTAAAAAGTTACTGAATTGCCTTTGTTTTTTCCCCTGACTAAAGTCTTCATAGTTTTCAAGAGAAGACTTAGTCCAGAACTAAGAATTTCAGATTGCAAGTTTTGGTCTCTCTTTTTGCTGAGAACCTCTGGTTAGTTAAGAAAGCTCTAGATAGTTAAGAGTTCTTGAGAAAAGTATTTTCAAAAAGCCATAAGATACATGTACAAGTATCTGCAGCAGTATTGTTTTATGACAGTGAGGATTATTTTGTTCTATCTTAGGTGACATAAAGGTCAAACTGAAATAATGGTCTTAATGTCAAAATCTAAGGACAGGCAAATAATTTTCAAGAACAGTTTGTATCATTACTTTTAAATGCAGTTGCCTGGTCTTTAGGATTTGTGATTCACTTTTGCTCCCTGTGGGAAATGACTGAATTGAGGAGACATTTGTTTCATGTCATGACTGCTCTTTATCTACACACCCTTCACTGTTTTCACATGGTACAGTTTATCCCCAGGAAGCAGCAGCAGGCTGAGCTTGGGCTTGCTCTGGTCAGCAGGAGGATCACTTTCCTATAGTCATTGTAGGCAATTTCCAGTAGCCCTTAAAGGCTTTCATTCAGGTATTTGTTATTTTGTGCTCCTTGCCTAACAAGTGGAGCTGCCTGATGTCACTGAGGGTCTTCTTGAGTGTTCCCTTTCCATAACCCTTGGGGCAAAGTGTCAGAGCTGCTGCCACTGGTCAGTGTCCATGTAAGGTGTGGAATTACATGAAAGATCTTCCATGTGTTAACACTCATTTGGAAGTTTTATTCTTTCAAAAGAGGAGGCAAATAACTGCAGTTTAGGAAAGTCCAGCTCTGCTGCAGAGCCAGGACACTGCTGGTCACCTCCCTGCCCTGTCTGTCTCCTGCCAGCCTCATCCCTTGGCTGGTGGGAATACAATTTTTTGGTTCTGGAGCTGGCATTGCTTTGTCCATGTGTCATTTTGAGGCCATACATGCTGGCTGTGTGCTGCTATCAGCAGAACTAGTAAATCTTCAGTGGAGTTTTCTGTGGGGGAATCCAACAGAAAGGCTGTGCCAGTCCCAGCTGTACATGTGTGAGGTCGAATTCCCACTGCCTTTAATGAACAGAGAGTGCTAGAATCCAAAACAACTTTTCCTGCTCCCCTATAGACAGCCTTGCTTGTTCTGTCCCACAAAAAATTGCTCTTCTCTTATCAATTTTTCCCTTTCTCTGACTGCAAAAACCATAAATTATTTTAGTGCAAATATTTTGGAAGGTTTTCTCCCTCTTCCCCATTTCCTGAAAAGCTTGCATACGGAGTGAGACACCCATAAGCTTTTCCGAGATAAGAATTTAATTTATTTACGCTTCATTGTTCCAGGCATGGCTACAGACTGGTTTGGAAATTTGCTGTTCCAACTTTAACAGGTCACTGCATGGAAAGGAGCAGCTGGATTTTCCTCCAGAGCAGCCGTCAGCTGTTGGAAATCTCTTGATACTTCCCTGGCTTCTCCAGATTCAGCATTAACTTCTCCTTCCTGTCACAGGAATTGTGCTACGTGCTGTAGACTCTTTAGCTGGAAAAGGGAGGAAAGCACAGGAGGGGAATACAGCAGGTGCTGGTGGGGATGGCAGAGGCTTCACCATTGCTCTGACTCCTTTTCACCTTCACAAGGTCAAAGTGTAGGAGAAAAACCCTCTCCAAATCCAGCATGTCCCAATCTGAAGTTACTCCTGTAGCTCAAGCAAGTGGGCAATGAGTCCAAACTCAAGAAATGTGAACTCCTCCCTGCTTTTACACTGCTTTTCCTTCTCACCTCTTCCCCTCTTAGCAAGTGCCTCCTCCATTGCATATTCCAGTGCTGCAGGGGGATGGCTGGGGGATGAAGGCAGCAGCCCCATTTCTCATCCCACACGGGCTGTATGGCAGCAGAATTCTGCTGACTCTGGTGAAGTCAGTCCCGATTTGCGCAGACGGAATGACCCATATGTTAAATCTGTACGATGACATCTGTAGGAGATGTAATGCAGCCAAGTAACTCTGCCATGAGAACAGTTCCAGTGTTGCTTGACTTTCCTTTAGAACACAATGACGAAAACATCATATTGCATTAAGTAGTACTTAATTAATGTAAGCCATGAGAGAGAGAAATTCAAGCAACTTGCTCCTTTGAGCTGGATGTTTTACTGAGAACTGAGCCAGAGTGACATAACTGGTGACTTTTTTGAGAAGTTGAGCTGTTGGTTACCTCTTGTCTCAACTTCACTGAGATTTGTCCTTCAACACCAGCTAAAAAATATTTGAAAGCAGGTTTTCTGCTTGATCTTTCACATTCTTTGTATCAGAGCCCTTGTCAGTGTGCTTGTTGCTCTGAACTTTGCGCTGTAATTTGTCAGACCTGAATGTCTCGAAAGGTTGTGGGCAAAGCTGTGGGACAGAAACTGCACATGCAGAGGTGTCCCAAGGCAGATAGAGCTGTAGCTTACAGTATTTAACCTCTGCAGTGATTTGATTGATGGACATTTTGCATGCAGTCACTATCAACAGAACTTTTTCATATAACTAAAACTGGTTATGGGAAGAGAATAAAGTGAGAAGGGGAAAGAACAGGGGAAAACGCCGCACAGTTACCACTGCTGGTTATCAGAACTTGCAATTTATGTCCTGTGAAAAACATGGGGAAATAACTGAAAGTCAGGAGGGAAGAGTTACTGGCCATGACATCATTAACTCAGGTAATATAAAACATGATATGCTCACAATGGGAGACTTGTCTGTTGAGTTGGTGGCAAAAGGGGTGGATTCTGCCTGGTGTAAAATGACATGGTTCCACTTTGACATGTCAAAATATTTGCTGGCCTTTTGTGTGGTTTTGTCCAGACCAGAAGATCCTCAGTTCTCTGAGGTAAGTGTGACCTTTTCCCCTTAGCCTTTCTGGTTAAGATACAAGAGAGATAATATAAAATTTGTTGTAGGATGCAAGGAGCCTGAAGACACTCAAGATGAAGTTTCCAGATCCTTTTGATGCATTGTTGACTATTTTCAGGCGCTTTGTCTCTTCCCTACTTTCTGAACTCTGAGCTATTCATTAAAAGGGAAGAAAGAAAAAGCAGTTCCCTGCAGTTGAGGCACTTAATCATGTTTGGAAGATCCACAGATGCAGCCCCTGAATGGCCTGTGGAGTCTAGGCTGGGCTCTCCCCAGGGGATATTAGTGGCTCATCGTTCTCACATCAAGCTTCCGTAACGACGAGTGGGATTATCAGAGAAAATCCCCCTGTGCACGGGTGAATCTGAACTCGTGGTTCTCTTGCCTATGCATTTAGACTCCAATTCACAAAATAAAACAGCTGGATTAGCATAGGCAAGGCCAAGTTATCTGGGGGAGGGATAGTGTGAGCAGAGCAGGCATGGCCTGAACAGCATTTCATGGTTTGTCTGACTCTGGGGTTGTCTTGGTTTGTGTGGGGGAAGTTCTTCACAAAAACATCCTGAATAATGATTGTTTTTAGAGTTCCTGTCAATGGTCTCGTGTGATGTGGGACTTTATGGCACAACTTTCCTTCAGATATTCAATGTCCTCACAGCTGCCCATGTCCTGGCCAGTGCTAATCAGAATCACTCATTAATTGAAAACTTGGTAGCCTGCTACAGAATGAGATATTCCATGGACATCTGGAGTTAGATGCATGTATCCAAGGGATGTGAAATGAGAAAGCAATTGTCTGTGTCCCCAGGGAGCTGTAACCCTGTCAGTGATATTATTTTTGTCCAGGGAATGGAGCAGGAAGGATGACTTTTCCTTGAGAAGTATGGACAGTGTTGGTGTTGAGGCAGAGGATTCTCCTGCCTGCCCTGTGGGTGGGTGAGAGCTAAGGACACATTTTTTTACTCAAGGCTGATGTGAATGGAGCCACCTGTCCCATCACACATGGGCAGGAGGTGGCTGGGCAGGTATTTCACTACCTGAAATATCAGCCAAGCTTCAGAGTTTAAAAACGTGTCATTTACCCTCCACAACGAGAATTCCAGGTGCATTCCCATCCCATGATTTTGAGTTAAGCTTCCACTGGCTTGTGATTTCTAAGGAGTTACAGATTGAATCCAGGCACGCTAACTAAGCTGAATTTCTGAGTGGTAGGGGGTTTTTTTGTTTGTTTGTTGGTTTTAGAATATTTTTTTTCCTTTGAAATTCCTTCAATACCAAAGGGCAAATAGATTCTTGGGCATTAATTTAAGCTACTGCTACTAAGAATAACCTAATGCTTGCTGTTTGTCAAAAGCTGAGAATCAGCAATGATGAAAGATGAAACTGCCCCAAGTTTCTTGGCAAAAGTGATGAAGGCAAATATTTCAGAGGTCATTTCAATTCTGAAATTTGCTTCCTCAGAGATTGTGCCGTGGTAAAGTTTGCCTTCTAGATGTTATCAGAGAAGCACTGGAATTTCATAGTGACTGAAATCAGAGAATTTTAGGATGTAGAGTCTGGCTGTTGGAGATATCCCTGTCCTGCTGTTCTCATTAACCTTGCTGGTCTTACAGGCACTTACTGTGCAGGCCAGGTCCAGCATTTCCCAGTCAACATCTTACATCTCAAGCTCAGAATGATTTGGTTGTTCCCATTCACTGATAACAGGCTTGACTCTAGTCCTGTTTGTTATCTGTTGAACCTTCAATAAGCTTATATGGTTTGGGTTTTTTTGTTTTTTATTTAATCAAACATAACCCCAGTCTTGCTTGTGCATTAATTGACTTTGCAAGTTAAATAGTCCTCCCTCATTTAACAGCAATGCTTCAGGAGCACTGAGAGCAGAACCCTCTGTGAGCATTGAACAAACTCACAGCTGCAGCAGGACCTGTCAGATGGCAGCTTCTGCAGCCCTAAATATTCCCTTTTTTCCATGGGAATAATGGACACTGAAGATGTGCTGCATTAGTAGATGCTATAGCTCAAAGGCAGCAATGTAGGAAAGCAAATACCTTTTAGGTTTTCTGCACACCTTTTGATACCATCTCTAATGTTAATGTTGTGTAATTCCTGCACAGCATGAAACTCATTGCTTTTGGTTATTAGATGAGTTCAGCAATTCCAAATTTATCCCCTGTTCATAGTCTTGAATTCTGACCTGTAGCTCACTGGGTGGAACAGGGAGGCTGTACCCATGCATTGGTAGGAAATCTATTTTTCTTTTTTTTCAGCTAAGCTGGATCTGGCAGCATCATGAGAACTGCTTTTGATAGGTTGATGCCTCTCCTTGGTGTATCTTGGACCTCAGGGAGAAGGAATCTAAATACCTTTCTATTCTATTCTACTCTATTCTATTCCATTCCATTCCATTCCATTCCATTCCATTCCATTCCATTCTATATCTTTCTACAGGGCTTGTGTGGAAGCTTTAACTGAGAGAATGTCATTTTGTAGAGGCTGTGAAAGCAGGTGGCCTCTTCTCCTAGAAGCCATCAAGTGGCTGCTCTGCTCTCAGATCAGAAATGAAGTGCCTGTTTCTCTGAGCTGTGAAAATACCCCATGATGTGGTCAGATCTCTAAGAAGTTTCAACACCTACTTACCCTGTTTCTTTCCCTAGCTCCCTCCAGCAATCATAAGTCATGTGGAACACCTTTTGTTCATGGAATTGAGCCGCAGGTTGAAAACCTTTCTGCAGTAGATTGTGAGCAGGTTGCTGCTTTGACTTTTCAGTTTATATCACTGAAGACAAATTTTATTAGTAAAATCTTGGGCAACTCAGCAGTGGATTTTTAGGCTCTGACTGGGTGCCTGGAGCTGCATTTCTTTGAACTGTCTTCTAGAGGAACTGCAGCTGTATAAATGGATGAAGACTGTGGAAAGAAACTATAAATATGGCTTTATTAAGGTGGGTTTTTAAATCAATGTGACTTTTTGAAATATTTTAATGAACCTTAAAAACTATTTTGCAGTTCTTTCCAACAGTTATGTTACTTTTCAGCAATGGAGGAGGAGGAGGGTGTTAGTGAGGGAACTGTGGCCATTGCATCTGTGGCAGTGGATGGGGCAGTGCCTTTTCCATGGACTTGGCTGGACACACAAAATGTCCAGGGGCTAGAATGCCTCTTCTGCTACTAATTTTCATGGTGTAAAGTGTAGCCAGGTTTCACAGGGATAGAGGGATATCACTGGGATAGCGTTGGGGAGTGAGGAATTTGGGGACATTTGAGACATTTCCTGTTGCCCTGAAGCTTTTTCAACGGGCAGTGGTGGGCTGTGCTTTACCAGGAATGTGACAAACCCACTCAAGATGTGTTTTCCTTGCTCGAAGTAAATTGAAAACAATGATTTAGCATGTTAAAAACGAGCAAGCATAGCTTGGTGATGGTTTAGTTCCTTCTATTCCCTCATGTTCTTGTCACAGAGAGTTTAGGATCTTTGCCTAAGTGCACATGGCAGGTATCAGAATTCCACAGGGCAGCTGGTACTTGGTGTTGGCTGTCCTGGGAGGCAGTCATGGGCTCAGTAACACCACTGAGCTGTGCTTCCTCAGTAGCTGGGAGCTAGGAAACTACAAGCTGGGGTTTTACATCAGAAAAGACAAGTCCATTCCAGCTTAAACACACATCTCCACATCCCAGTGACTCCAAACCTGGCTTCCCTGAACTCCAAAGGGACTCAGACTGAAACAGGCACAGAGTGGAGCAAGGGGTAGGTGCAGGAATACGGGTGGTCACTGGAAAGTCAGGGCTAAACCTCTGGCAGTCTGTCTTGCTTTTTATCCACCATAACACCATGTCTTTGAGGAGAATGCTGGGAAAGCTTCCTCACTGAAGGCCATAGTGTGAAGGAAATCATTCAGAAAGCTGCTCAGTAGTACTCCAAAGAGTGTAGAAATGGCTGTGATGGAAGCAGTTTTCCTCTGTGTGTGCACATGGACATGTCTGTGTAAATGAACATGTAAAAGGAAAGGCACTGCAGTGCATCATCCCGAGGTGGTCTGAGCTGGGATTTCCACTCAGCAGAGCCTGACATGGGGAGGCTTTGTAGCAGCTACAGAGTTCTGCTGGGGGAGGCAGAGGTGTTCCAGATACACTGTACCATCATGGTAAAAATGCTTTTTGGCACAGAGGTAAGCACCTCTTTTGTAATTCAAGTGTCACATTCTACCCGCTTGCAGTTCCCTGCTTGTGTGTTTTGGCTTCTGCCCAGCACCTCGGGCTATGTGTGCTCATCTGGTTTTGATAAAACATTGAACTTAGACAATACATCTTCTTGGACATTTCTTCCTGTTAGATTCAAGTGTGATACAAAGCAACCAGTGCTTGATCAGTAGCAGACACTGTTTTTATCAAGCATTGTTGGATGTTCATTAGCCATGAAAGGAGTGGAGAGAAAACTTGCCACAGGACAGGCTGGTGCTTCTTCTTCCTTAGCCACCTCAGTGGCTGCCTGTTGGGTGCTCTTTTGAAGGCCATGCTCATGTACCAGGCTACAATATCTAAGTTATTTGGCTGGTGTTTCTCTTGCCTCTTCTACAGTCTTGTTAGTCTGCTAAGAGAGAGAAAAATGCCCATGAGATATTGACCAGTGGCAGATGGATGGGAGTAGGAACCTTATTAAAAGGCATCTCCTCATCCTGACATTTAGGTAGCATTTAACAGCATGAGAATTTGCAGGGCAGTAAAATGCTGGGTGAAAAGATGACTAAAAATAGCATTTCTCATGGTGTGCCCAAAGAGCACGTGTGACCTCTGATATGACTGTGAGCCACTCAGCCTCTGTAACACACTTAATATAAGCAAGGAAAGGAAGTACCACATCCATGTTTATTAGGCAGTGATCTAAAACATGGACAAAGGTGTTCATCTCCCTGAAGTTCATCTGTCTGCCTGTCTGCTTTGCCAGCCACCCAGGCTCCCCTTGGAGTAGGGAGAATGGAGTAGAAAGAGGGAGAAGGAGGGATATCTCCAGAGTCTGAGCATCCCTGCCTGATTTGCATGCCTTGGGATGGCTGGTGTGTCCCTGTGTTAGCACCATTCCTTGTGGAGAAATGGCCTAAATTCCAGTGCCAAGGCAGTTCTGCCTTCCTGCAGGGCACTGTCCTGCTGGGCTGGGCACAGGGGTTGCTGCTGGGGATCCCTGCAGCTCCCACAGCCCTTCCTGTGCTGCTGACTGTCAGGGCTGGCTCAGTGTCCAGCTCACAGCTCTTCCAGCAGGAGTGACACGGGTGACACTCCATGGAAACCTCGAGCTGCTGGACAGCCTGAGCTGCACAGGAAGATAAAAGACACTCAGACTTGCAGAGCACCATTGTCAGAGGCTTTGGCCTGACCTCAGACGTGTTTATCCAGCATGAGGGAGGCTGCAGGCACTGCATGGACCTCTTTGTTCTCAGCTTTTTTTATCTCTTCATGTCTCATCTCCCTTCCTTCATCCGGTGGACCGAGATGAAAGTTGTGTGCAGCCCTCTGCAAGCTTCCTCAGAGATCCAATTAAAATACCTCATCCTTGGAGCATATGGGAGGGTTGAGCCATTGAACCTAATCTGCTGGAGGGTTACAATCCTGGAGCTGTTTTTCTGTCTTGTTTCTGGGATTATGGATATTCAAAACTGAGATTGAACACTTAAATTTTTATGGGAAAGGCTGGTAGGACTTAATGTGCTCTTTGGTTTTCAGCAGATTTTTGCTCAGTGTGGAACTGAGTCTTGCCATCTTACTGCAATACTATACTCCAATAAATAAATGTGGTAGAATCCCATTTAATTTGTATGAGTTGCACCCCCTAAAATCCTCTAGGCTATTTGAACAGATTACAAGCCAAAACCCAGAGTTTTCCCTACTTTTCCAGCTGTGCAAATCCATCCTTGGATATTAAAAGGACTAAGTCTCATTATACATTTTCTGTCTCTATCCTGACCAATTTGCTGGAAAAATCAAAGATGTGGTTCTTGGGGTGTTGTAACTAACGAGTGTGTTTTTAATCATATCTTAATCCTCAAAGGCAAGAGATAACCCTCAAATAAGAGCTGACTGCAGGTTTCTCAGTGACACTGAAACACCTGATAGACCCTCACTAAATCTGCCTCCAGCTCCAGGGATTAGAAGGCAGCTGACAATGTTCATTAATGAAACATAGGATGAGGGGGAAATCCAACTTACTCGCCCTGTATTGGTTGTTGTGATGATTGAAATGTGGTTTTATTTTTGCCTTTATCACATGTACATGGAGCAAGAAGAAATACATAACAGGGGTTCCATTTTTTTGAAGCGTCACTCATCTGAGCCATCTCCGGTGTAAAAAATGAAGTTGCTTTTACAGAAACCATACAAAACCATTGTCAGGACTTCTATGAAATACTGTTGTGTCCTAATAATAACTTCTAGCTGAAAAATCTTGGCATCCTGCAGCTTAGGAAAGGGTTTTAAAATTCACCTTCAGTTTTTGGGCAACAGGCAAAACATGTGGCTCTGTTTAGGAGCTATTTTCGTTAAAGCTTGACAATACAGGATGATAAAATACAGCTGCATTGTTTAAACTTTCAATTTAATTTCTGGTTTGGGTCCAAGCTGTTTCATCAATATGGCGCCATTCATTTCAAAACAAAGCCCTTGGAAGGGTCTCCATTACCCCACCATTGATCAAGAGGGTGTTAAAATGTAGAGCCTAATTATGTTCCTGGCCTGTTTGGAATTCCGAAATTGGATTTTTATAACTGTCAAATTTGCAATCAGGGTAACTTTCCATGACAATTAGTCAGAATTATTAGTGCTTTCCTTGCCAGGGAGTTATAACTGATGGTGGTGGCTCACTTTTCAAGGCTCAGTAAGTGTCAAAGGCAACATATATCTTACAGAAGAGCCATTTGACTGCAAAATTGTCTGCACTGAACTGCACCCGAGCCTCTACTACTGTTACAGTCATTTTTGTCAATCCTCCAGGGCTGAGTTGAGGCCACAACTGCAAGCTCTGCACATCAAATTAACCACTGGGTTTGCCTTGTTGCAATTAAGGTGGGACTCAAGCAATTGTGACATGAGAAAGTTCATCTTTGAGTATTTCCCTCAAGCTTACCTTGGTGAGAGTTGGTACTCAAAAGGCTGCAGCTTTTGGTCAATTATTGCTCTGAATCTTTCAAATGAGCCAGGCATAAACATCTGTACAGCATAAACATCTGTACAACCTGTGTGAGGAAGGTTAAATCCTCTCAGCCTGAGCCTGAGTCACAGCTAAAGCTAAAGCTGCTGTCTGTGTGAAATGTTTGGTTTGTGCTGAACTTAGGGTGTTTGCCCAGGTGGGAACTCCTTCCTGGTATAGCTCTAGAGGTGTTATAAAACATATTAAAGGGAAAAAATAAAGAAGAATACAGCTACACAACAAGCAAAGCCAAACCCAAAGATAGATTAAAGCTGAGTTATCTACCCTGTGCTGCCTTATACAGCAGATATGTGGCTCTTTTGCCCAAATGCTCATGCATGAAGCTATTTGCTCATAGAAGAACTGACAGAAAAACTTTCCTTGCCTCCTGTGCAACATCCATTTTGGAGCCATCTCTTCAAGATACAGCTGACCTGTTGATATCAACAGATTTTTGTCATCAGCTTCAAGTTTTAGATAGAGCACCAGCTCTGAGAGCTGCCTGACAGTGGCAGGCAATGGCCATGTCTTCATCCTTGCATCACTTAAATGAGTCACTTCCAGCTCAAATCAGCCCTTCACATGGCTGCTCTTCTCCCACCCTGTCTGTTCCACTGGCATGAATAGATCAACTATGTGGTTTACGGAACTGATCTCCTTGAAAAATAATCAATATTTTTCAGATTGGGTCATTTTTCATCTTTCTCCTTCCCATCTGGCATAGTTTCCATCCATGAGGTGCAGACATTCACTGTAAAAGCAAAGGTGGCAACTCAAACCAGTTAAACTTAAGCACCAGTGCTGATGTCAAACTATCACCTCTGGTTTTCCCCAGGCAGCCAGAGCCTGCCTTTTCCTCTTGGAACATCTCTTTTTCTCTTAGAACATATCTTTTTCTCCCAGAACATCTCTTTTTTTCTCTTAGAACACCTAGGCAATCTCTGTGTCCACTGACATATTTACTTCAACAGTCATGTGATTGTTTTTGACAAAAAGATCTGGAATTTAGCTTTATTAATACAGGTTCCATGTTGCTCATACCCCTAATCCTGCAGAACGTTTGCCCTGGAAGAAAGAGGGATTGTACTCAATTTTGCTTAATTAAATCAACCTAAACTAATTGTCAGCTAATAAAATAGTGTTGGTCAGCTCATAAAACAGAAATGAAGATTAAAAGAGCAGTTGCCATGAACAGGTGGTAACTCTGTTTCCAAGTTAGACCACATTACTCTCTGGCACAGAATCTCTGAGAATACCTCATATTCCAGGTTTTTTTTCAAAAAAATGTTTATGAAACTTATAAAATATAGAGCTCATTTTATAACCAATTTTCTATCTCACCTGCCAAGAGCAGTGGGGGTTGAGCCAGCACAAGGCGGATGCAGAGTTTTAGGCAGATGTCCAGAACTGGATTCTCTGCACAGGGCTGTGGAATACATTTCTACCTTTGACTGGCCTTTCTGTTGCAATTCTTGAGATTCAGTTTTTTCTTTCTCATCGCTATTGCAGAGAAGACCTAGTAAACTTTTTTTTAATGTCATTGATCTTGACCTGACACTGTTGTGCAAAGGGAGAAATTTCTGTGCTCGCTGTGGATGCTGGTTTTAACTCTAGATGGATCTTGAGTTAGTTAATCCCTCTGGATTTGGCTTTTGGTATTTTTGTTGACTCTGCAGATCTTGCAGAAGGCATTAAACATTTATCTCATTTCAGCTGGAAAGGACTAAACTGGAATCTTTGCTTCTCAAAGTAGAAGCAGAACTCGGTGGTTTGAAGTTGCTGTTAATGGTTGAATGATGAAAGAAAATTTATTGCATAGTGATTATTCTATTATTTGGTTAAGAGTACAAAACCATGTGGTTTTGAGCATTTTGTTATGGCTTGCAGGTAGTGTGGATGCTCTGCAGTGGTGCAGAGCTTCCAGCACCAAAGAGGTTTGTTGCATTGCTATTTCCTCTGACTACCCATTCCCAAAAATCTCATGCAGGATGTGCTTGGTTAATCTTATTTTAGAAAGACAAGACGAATTTCCTTCCCCTTCCCTCACAATCAATGTTCTGCACTGATGCATCTCCTCAGGCTGCTCTAACAGTCCCAGAGCAAAGGGGAGGCTTCTGCCAGACTTGGGGCTCAAATGTGAAGCTGCATTCTTGTTTCTCTGCACTCCTCTTGCAGCTGATGTGTCACTCACTGGCATGGAGGGCAGCTCTTTGGCCCAGGATAACCAGTTTTTAGGCTTTTTGGGACTTGCCTGTGCTGGTATCTGACCTGGATGAGAGAGCTTTGTCTCCTCTCAGAGGAAAGGGATATGAATTTCCCCAGCTGGCTGTTTTGGGAGGTGGGGAAGGTGCTGGAGCTACATCCCCATCCTCACCTGCAGCCCTGTGGCTGCTGTAGCTGAGACAGGGAGCAGGGTGGGTTGGACTGGATTTCTGAGGAGCAGGGCATTACTGTGGCTTGATGCAGACATACAAAAAGATGATTTAGACACCCCATCTGACAGGATCAGGAGCTGGAGTGTCTGGAGGGAGGTTTCTGTGGGAAGCTGGGACTCCCTTGCGTGGCTTCTGCTGCAAACCAGGTCCTGGCCATGTAACAGGAAAGTCTCACTCAATAAATGCCATGTTTTCTGTGTTTGCACTTCAGTGGCACTGTGATCCAGCCAGGCTGCCCTGCCTTAGGATGTGTCCATTCTGGGCAGTTTTCTGCTCATCCACATGTCCCAGGCTTGCCCAACATCAAGAAAACATCTGCTGGGAGTCACACCAGCAGTCAAGTCTCTATTTATTTCCCTCAAAGAATTGCTTTAGGGGGGATGTAACACTGACTGTGGAACTGGCCTGAGACCATTATCACTGCTTATGTGCCTTATAGCTTGAGTGACACAGCAGAGCTGGAGGAATATTAGAGCATCACTCCTCCAAAGAAATGTGTGTGGGCTTTAATGACTCTTTGAGGGTCCTAAAGAACTCCAGATATTGTCCAGATTTGCACTGGTCAAAATGGAACAGCATCTCCTGTTCCTCACAGTGAGTATGGGTAGGAGGACTGTGAGCAAATTGGCTGCTCAGCTTCCCAGGCATTTGAACAAAACCATCCAGGACCCCAAACTAACAAAAAACACATTCAAAGCAATTATCTGATCTTGTTTGATTGGTTTTAATGTGATGTTTCTAGACACTGGTACAACAAACACACTCTTGTAAACTCTTGTAACAGTTGTTTGCAGTTAGTATCTTCAAGATGGTTTTATGTGTGCTGATCATGACTAATATCCATCACTTCAGTGGGACTGTCACCCTCCAGTGCTGGGGGAAGTTTTTCCTGCTAGGATAATTATTTTCTCAGCTTGTTTAGCATTTTTCTTATTCCTTTTATTACCCTTTTATTCACAAAACACAGATACTGATTTGCTCGTATATTGTGCTTTCCAGATGAAAGTGCCTTGTGGTTCACAGACTTAAATAATTAGGTCTTCACAGACCTCAGACTGGTTATAAAGGCAGTTGGGAGTCATCATCTCTGGTTTTACACTTGGAAACAGAAAAAGTCTGTGGAGGGAAGGTAACAAACCCAGCTGACAAGCTGTCCCTGGCAGAGAGGGGGGCAGACACCCCCCTCTGCAGTGTACTCTGTTTTTCCAAGCATTAGGAGATGTTGCTGTGCCCATACTGCTAAAGACCTACCCCCACCTTGACTCCATCTCTTCTTCTTGTCACAAACTTCATTTTTAGCCCATGCTCCAGCTGCTGGAAAAGTCCTGAGCTCTTCTCCCCATGGCTCAGCCAAAGCCACAGCAGCTGCTCTCCCTCCTTGCACCCAGGACCATCTTTTCCCCATCACGTGTGATGGAAGCAGTGACTGCCGTTGTCCCAAAAACTCCCCCCAGATCCAACCCCAGCCCCTTTTACACTCAGCCACAGTGGATGCTGCAGCCTGTTTCCTTCAGGAGGTTTGTCAGGGGCTGTTTTAAGCTCCTCTCAGCCCTCGGGAGGGTGCTGAGTGCTGTGCATGCCGGGGGGGCTGCGCTTGCTGCTGCCAGAGGGACAACAGAATCACTTCCATCCCTAACCAAGCTTTGCTCCAGCAGCTGAGGGAGCTTTTCCTTGCTGAGCCAGTGCTGTGCAGGGCGAGGGTTTGGCACACCCAGTGATAATTCCTTGTCTCCCCCGCAGGTTCACCCGGCCGCCAGCACGGCTCCTTTCCCAGCCAGGACCGTAAGTGGGCAAGAGGGGCTCCCTGGAAAGGCAGAGCAATTGGGGTGCACTCTGGGGGAGGGGGGGCTGTGCCAGCCAGGGATGCCCTGTGCTTCTGGGGAGAAGCTTGTGGGAGGGGGGTTTGTGAGTCTCTGCCTGCTCTTTGCCTCAGTTTCCCTCAAGGATCTGGAAGAGGGGAAAGGGAGCTGGGAATGGCCTGCTTCTCTCTGGGAACTGCCCAAGCAGTGCCTGAAGACCAGCTGGGAAAGGCCATCCTGCTTGCACTTTCCTCCTTTTTGCTTGGTTCACTGTCTGAGAGAGGACACCAGGCTCCTGGGGCTGTCCCAGGGTACCTGCTGTGCTCTCCTTGCCATTAAAACTCATACCTCTGCTCTCCCCAACCTGCTCACGCTTCTCATCATTCTTTGGGGGTGGGGTGCTGAGAAGAGCCAGAAGTAACCCCAGAAATGGGGTTCCTTGATGAGGTGAGTGCTCAGAGGGATGGTGGCTGTGGCCTTGTTTGCAGTTGCAGGCTGTCCTGTGAGGAGAGAAGTTCATCAGGCACTGGCATCTGGCAGCCTGGTGTCTGCTCTGTGTTGGTGTCCCTGAACAGCCTCCCCTGAGGAAATCAAACTGGTTTGAAAGGTTGAAAATGACTGAAAGCTGATTCGTGTTTGCTGGTACATGAACTGTGTGTCTCCAAACCGATGTTAAAAGTGGCTTGAAAGTTCTCTGGTGCACCTGCAAAAGCCCAGCCAAGGTTTTAAATTCTAAAATGTATCTCCAATGATGGTTATTCAGTGAGAAGCAGGAATTTACATGGGAATCCTTGTACCTGGTGGCCAGGTGCAGGTTTTGTGGAAAATAAAAATTGTGGGGCCTCTGAAGCAGCACATGCTGAGCAGATGAGTTATCCCAAGGGCTGGGTTGTGAAGGCAGTGGTGTGACAGGGCATGAAGATCTGCCACTGCTCTGCCTCTCTGCTCCCCTTGCTGAACACACACTCAGCAGAAAAATCCATGTCCCACAGCCCAGAAGCTCCTGTGAAGCCTCAGATTAGGACAAGCCCCAGTCCTTGTGCCCCACCCTCTGTGGAGATGTGCTTCTTGCTCTGGCTGCAGTTCAGCTCTGTGCTCTGCCCATGGGGGTCACAGAACATGCTGCTGATTCCTCATGGGATGGGTGTGCAGGGTGGAATTGTCTGTGGCTCCCAGGCACAGCTGGAGGAGTGGGAAGCAGCCATGCAGGGCAGAGAGGACAGCCTGGGAAGGATCTGCCTCAAATCTGCAGTGCTGCATCCCTTGGGACCCTGAAGGTGCCCAACACTATTCCCTGTGCCCACTATGGAGAGCAGAGGACATTTGGAGGGTGTAACAGCTTCCTTGAAATTCTTAGGTCTTACTGTATCAGGAAAGAAAATCAATATCTGAATAGAGAAACCAGCCCCAGTCCTTCTGGGAGGGAAAGATCCTTCAGCTTCTATCCTCATTCTCCTTCCTATTTTCTGCCATGGTTTGGGATGCTATTGGTTACTCCTCTCTATTGACTTGGGCATTTCCTGGCACACAAATGCACTTCTCAGCACAGTGAGCCTCGTGTTGGAGCTGCCATGGGGAGGAACTGATGACATGTCCAAGGACACGTGGGAAAGTATTGTGTCAGCAGAAATTACATCTGCATTTTCTGCAGTTCTTGTTATTGGTGCTGCCACAGCCCACTCTTAGTTCTGGATTGTCTTTCTAAAGTGGTGATTTGTTTCCTTGGCCTGAAACTTTGTGCTTCAGTTTCTCCCCTGCTGGCTGTGCCCTTTTCAGCATCTTCCTGTTGGGTGTCCACAGAGAGCACAAAGAGTCCTGCCTTGCACATTACACCTCTCAGAGGGGACAAGAGATTAAATTATTTTAAAATGTGGTTTACTCCACTATGCCATTTCTTTTAAGGTTTTATCCAGGCAAAATCTAATGATGCTGCTATCCTGCCAATGTGACAGCAGATTAGAGAATGGGGACTGGCTGTTTATGTTGGTTTTGATGGGTGTTTCAGGTGCTCTGAACACCTCTCCTACAAAGGAGAGAACTGGGGTTGTTCAGCCTGAAGAAGAGAAGACTCCAAGGAGACCTTAGAGCCTCTTCCAGTGCCTAAAGGGGGATTATAAATAGGAAAGAGAGGGACTTCTTATACAGGCAGATAGTGACAGGACAAGGGGCAATGGTTTTAAACTCAAAGAGGGGAGGTTTAGATTAGATGTGAGGAAGAAATTCTTCCCTGTGAGGATGGAGAGGCCCTGGCACAGGGTGCCCAGAGAAGCTGTGCTGCCCCTGGATCCCTGGAAGTGTCCAAGGCCAGGTTGGACAGGGCTTGGAGCAGCCTAGGATAGTGGAAGGTGTCCCTGCCATGGCAGGGGACTGAAACTGGATAATCTCTAAGTTCTAACCCACACCGTTCTATCCTTCTATGATTTATGGGTTCATTGGATTCTTAGGGGTTTTTTTACTGTGGAAGGAATCCTCCTTCTTGCCAGTCTGGCCTGGGATACCTGCTGTTGCCTGATGCTTGAAGGTTTCCTTCCATTATTTGATTTTAGTCATTTAGCTTCCAAATAGTACTCTGATTTTAGGATGTGGGCTAAACCCTTTTGAGGATTTGTGGGGCCAGGCAGCAAGACAGAGACAGTATTGCTTGAATGTGGTTTTTATGGGCTTTTTCTACACCCTGGTGATCTGCATCCCAATACTTTGGGACTGTCACTCCAACACCTGGCCCACTGCCTCAGGAAAGGTGGGCAGGTAATCCAGGGTTATGTTCACTGCTGGGAGGCTCTCAGAAGTGTGAGTTGCTGCTGTGTTTCTCAAAGCCTCAGGAAGGGCTGTGTGTTTTCTCTCGCACGGCGACATTGCTCGTGGGCTCCTAAGCACTGCAGTACAGAGACATCTGCAGATGCTTCTGGCTGAATTCAGGCACTTCCAGCCCTGCCCAAGGTGGGTGTCTGTGCCTGGCCTTTGCCATTGGCTGGTTCAGCCCATTAGAAACTTTAGTTTCAGGGAGTGAAGTGGAATTTAAACTATCTGAATATAGTCCTTTGTGTCAAATCGAATGATTTGTTAAAGTGAGGCCAGATTTGTGGGGAGAATCAATCTTTTTTATTAGATCAACCGATGTGGAAAAAGCAGACAAACTTGCAGGCATATTAACCCTTCTCCTTGCCTGTGTTTGTATTTCAAGAATGAAGAGACCTGTCTGCCAGGGGAGGCTGTGCTTTAGGTTGTGTATTCACTCCAACTGTTCCTCAACAGCCTTGGTCTGAACACAGGCATGGGTGGTATTTTTGGGTGTGCTTGTACACTTTTTGGGGAGAAAGACTCCTCTCCCTCTGTGTTTGGACACTAGATGTTACTACAGAACAAATAATGGGCTCTGCTCTGCAGCTGACTCATTGTGCAAGTCTGGGGCTAATTACTGAATCCCTCTGTGCCTCAATTTCCATCTGTAAAATGTCACAGATGCCCACCATTCATAAATCGCTTTCAGATTTCCAGATGAGGTGCTGTGTAAGTGTAGAACAGCATTAGTTTATGCATATTGTGCTAGAGGATAACACGAACCACATGCAGCAGAGGAGCCTCACAGATGTGTCTCTTCCCACTGAAGGCAAGGCCTGGGCTGATGATTTAGCACAGCACTAATTGGACTAAAAGAGGAGATTGCTTTTGTACTGATGCAATTGTCACCATTGAAGCCCTCATTTACCAATGGCTCTTGGAGGTAGCCCAGTGATTGCCCATGGAGGAGAGCTGCAGTGTCCTGCCTTTGGAAGCACAGCAATTTACAGCAAAAAAAAAATCTTTTTCCAGTGCTGTTTCCGTTTTTCCAGCACCCCACGCTGACATTCCACACCTCTGGAAAGGGACTTGACCATGGTTTAGTGGGAATGTGCATCTTACTTGGCCTCCAGCTGCACTCAAATTTTTGCTGGCATATCCTAATCTCCAGGCAGAGGCATTTCCAGTGCCATTCCTGGGTGTTGCACACACAGGAATCCCCATTTATCGATAAGAAAAGCTGTTCCCATGGCTGTGGGTGAGTGAGTGCCTGGCAGCTGTTCAGCATTAAGTCAGTTCTCAAAGTTTAAAGGATTTGTGGGCTGTGATGGTTTGGGCTCAGGCAATTAACTCCAGTGAAGTGCCTGAGAGTGTCTTGCAGACACATTTCAGGGAGAAAGATGAACTTAAACAGTTAAGAGCTTTGATTTGATTAAGTGCCCTCGACTTTCCGTATTGTGCACTTGGGGCTAAACTCTCAGTGGGTACGAAACCTAGGAGCTCTTTGGCTGCAGGAGAATTGTGATTCTTGCTTCCCATTGCAATCTGGCCCTGTGCTTGTTTTAAAGTGCCAAGATCAGCCCTGTTGCCAGAAGGCACCAGTGACTGTATCAGCCTCTGAGGCTCGAGCTGTGTCATTTTAAAGCCCTGCTTGGAGCTTATTTGCCAGTGTATTGTTGCCTGGTGCTCAGAAGTGGCTGTTGATGCTGAGCTGTCGTGAGCTGGTGGGGCTGGAGGGGCTGGAGGTGTCTCTGGAGGTATTCAGTTCCTTCTTGGTGTATCACAAGCAAATTGCACCACTCTGGGTTTGTCCATTTTGGACTCGCAGGCTCTTCTCCCCGTTCCTCATCAGTGCTCACAGGGAGGGTCAAAATTCACTGTCAAACCCTCCACAGCTGTAAGAGTAACATAATATTGAGGCTGAGTGCATGGGGTGACAGGCATGGGAGAGGAGATTGGCTGACAGCCAGCCTTACCCAGTGCTTGCCATGTTCCAGCAGAAACCTCTCCATCTGCTGCGCCTTCATTCATGGGTCTAAACTTGCCATTTTAAGGCATTTTTTAGGAGAGTTTCAAGGTGGAATCAGCTGGAACCTCAAAAGAAGCTCCTCAAACTGCCACCAGCATGAGGTCTCTTAGGGGACACACAGTGCTGCTCATTGTTGGGTCAATGTCACAGGTCAGAGAAAGTGCAAATAGGCAAGTGGTGATTGAGAGCTTGATCCCATCAGGAAGTGAATGGATCCCCAGGTTTGGGAAGCATTCAATGAGTTTTGGGTTAAAACAACAGAATTCAGGAATCCTGGAAAACATTTGGATTTTGGATATCCTCTTATTTTTTTCAATCTAAAATGAGCTGGAGGTGTAGCTATTTTGAAGAGTTAAAAACCTGAAGGTGAAACTGAAATGTGCCTGGCTAACCCCAAGGAGAAATTTCCCTTACTAATCTTTCCTCACCCAGAAGTTAACAAGGAAACAACAGAAAACAAACCCAAACAAAAAGTCCTTTGCACAGCTCTGAGCTCACCACTAATGGGATGCAAGTGTTTACTTGTTCTTCACATCATGGGGACCAGAGGATGTGAGGGATTTGCTGCATCTCCTGAAACCCCAGTGTCCCTGGGTGTCCTGGAGAACAAAAATCACAGCTGCAAAGACATGTGGAAAGGATTCCTCTTTGTGCTGCTCAGATCTTTCAGGACCAGTGCAGAGCTCAGGGAGGTTTAGAGAAAGGCCAGCAAGGGACAGGGAGCAGCATGAGGCAGTGATGTTCCTGGGGGGATGTCCTGGATCCTTGGACCATTCCAGCCCTGCTCCCCAGTGCTGGCTGGTGGTCACTGGCCTTGTGCAGGGTGAGGGCTGTGGGGGAAAATGATCAAACCACGGTGGGGTGAACCTGAAGCTGAAATGCTGACATGGGAAATTAAACCTTTGCAAAAGTGCCCCTGGAAATAATAATAACAATAATCATCGTCCTCAGCATCATTGTGAATTTGCTGTAGAAAGCACATTCAAACATGTTATTTTGATGCTCAGGGAGCCAAATTCTTCTGAATTCTGACTATCCTTTTCAGTGGCTTAAACATTTGTTTTCCTCATTGGTCTTTCAGCTGATTTTTGTCTTGGCTGAAGGAAGCCAGTGCTAAATGTTCTGGATGAGGAACAACTAGAGTTTGACTGAGCATCCTGAATGTCACAGGTTTGTGGGTTACAGGGACTTTGTGCAGAGAGGAGATGTCCAACCCTAGAGCTGCCCTGCAGCTTTGCAGGCCCAAGTAATAAAACTCAAAGCAGGGGTAGAATCTGAGGTCAGAAATCCCAACTGGAAACAAGATGCATATTTCCTATCCAATGGTTAACTTTGGATGCAGTTCACTAAGGAAACCTCGGTTGTCTGGCTCTGGAGTGTCTTTATGAAACACAAACCCCAGCTCAGCACACGTTGCTTGGCTCGAGACTGTGAGAGATTCCCTGACCTGAGTTACACAGGTGCAGAACCAATATTGTGAGACTCCCTGCAGACTCCACGGTGAGCCTGATTCAAATGTTTCCTTTTGTCCTGCCTGCTTCCTTATTTCATGTCACACTGCACCATATTTTGACTGCATTTTCCCCCTGATTGCTTCTCCCAGCAGGGAAAAGCAGTCTCGTTTGTAAGGGATGTGAAGCCATCTCAGTGTGAGATGAAGTTCTGAGTGTAGTGGGGTTTCTGTGTGTTCTGCATCATCAGGGTCAGGTCCCACAGAGTCTCTCTCCATGTCACAGATGAGGGATTGAGGGAGAAATGAGTGTAGCTCAATGATGGTGGTACCAGATAAGGGATTTTGGCACAGTGAGGATTGCACCAGCTGTAGGAGGAGTGTTTTCCCCAGGCCCTGTGGGCATTGTGCCCTCAGCTTCCTTGGCTGGAAAGCGTGTGGACTCCCTCCTTTTAATTTGTGGGTTTTTAATCTAGTTTAGATTAGCCTTGTCTTGCTGTGAGGTTTGCAGATACCTCTTGTTCATCCCACCCATGTGTCTTGATTTTCTGTCTTTTTATTTGCTTTATCTGCTTTGCTGCCATGCCCTGCTACAGCTGTGAACCAGGGGAGGGTTGTTTGGTGCAATTATCAAAAATCAATAATCAGTTATCAAAAATAAATAATCCACAGTGCCACCAGCACCACTTGGAGCACCAGGACCAGCAGCTCCACTCAACAAGGCCTCAGCAAACTCTGGACAGGCAAAACCTTTGTTCTCAGGGTAACTTCAGTCTGGATGTGTTAGTGAAATGTCCTTGGTGTTTGTAAATTAAAGATGATGCATTTCTAGCAAAGGTGTTGCATCAGAAAGCAGCCATTCCCTGCTAAAGCTCCCTCTGGCAGATAGAGATGGATGGAGCAAGGATCTCACAGCTGATGGTCACCTGTGAATAAATGATCCTGATCTAATTCCAGATGCTCCTGGAACACCAGCCTCACCAGCAGGATGGAAGAGCACAAATCCCAATGCTGAGAGCAATTACAGATAAAATTAGTGAGTGGGGTGAGTGTGTGCATGTGTGAAATTTGAAATAAAACAATGTGAGTGATGAGAGCTCTTTAAGAATAGACTTGGGTGAATAATGGAGGGTTTTTGGCTTCATTTGCCAAATCAAAAAATTGGAAAGGAAAATGAATTGGGAGAATCTGAAATGGAAAATTTTAAGGTTTTGACACAGTGTAATAACTAAAACCTGGGTTTGGTTCAAGCAAAATTCTTTCCTTTGACCCAACCTAACCATTTTCTTTCACTATTGAATTCATTCATTTATTTTTAATTTAAGTGAGATTTGAAAGAAGTGCTACTCAGAACTTAAGGCTGAAACATTTCATTCAGAAGGTATGAAAAATCATTTAAGAAAAAAACTCCTAGAGACAATATTGCAAAATTAAAAAAAAATACACTATTTTCCCCCCACTTGAAACAATGTAGCAAATTTTATGTAGTTTCTCAAATACTAGCTGTTACTTCAAAAGTGCATTTTGTGGTAAACTTCCTTTTCACTCAGCTTTGCTGACGTTTTTTTTTACAGACATTTCAATGTCACAGAATATCATGATAATGAAAAAACATTTATTGTTTGTTCATAAAAAACAAGAAAGCTTTTTCCTCTTTGGGAAGGAAAAGAAGTAAGTAGACACGAAAATGAAGTATGAACACTTTACAAGCGGAAAAGGATCAGATAGCAGTTCTCATAAGAAAGGAAACCTGAGCTGCTTTTTAAAGATAGCCAGTAAAGTTAAGGGTAAGGGTTGTTATAATAGAGATATGAGAGACATTACAAATGGGGGAATTTTGGCAGTGACTGGGGTCTTGTAGCAGAGATGGTGAATTATCTGGAATGAAGGTAAAAAGGCAAAAATGTTCTGGAGGTGTTCTGTTTCATATTGATAGGCAACCTAATAACTCACAATTTCCAGGTGAAAATAAAACGTTCCAGCCTGCAAAGTCCTGATGTGAAAACTGTGGGAAAGAACAAACCCTCTTTGGTCAAAGAGACCATCTTGAAGTTTCTCTGAGCTCACAT
Source organism: Lichenostomus cassidix (assembly GCF_008360975.1). Classification (NCBI taxonomy): domain Eukaryota; kingdom Metazoa; phylum Chordata; class Aves; order Passeriformes; family Meliphagidae; genus Lichenostomus; species Lichenostomus cassidix. Next base: position 4,250,838 of record NC_139499.1, read on the forward strand.
GTGTGAGATGTTTTAGTTGTGCTGGTGGCCAGGCTGAGTGAGATGTTGTGTGGCTCTGCAGTGCTGAGCCTGAGATGAGAGGAACTGTGTGTTCCCAGGGAGTGGCTGGTGGGTTTTGGTGGTTGTTTGGCACAGAAAGGGGGCAAGAAGGAAGGTGGTCTCGCTCCCTTCTCCCTCCTTCCTTCCCCACTTCCCCATGGCTGAGACACAGCTGTGTCCTTGTGGGGAGCCAGGGTCACAGAGTGGTCTGAGCTGGGAGGGACCATGAAGGATCAGCGAGTCCAGCTCTGGAGGGAATTGAAAGGGCATGTGGTGTGTAAATACAGGGGAGGCTGTGGCCAATGTTTGCAGGTCAGCCACAGCACAGATTTCCCTGCAGCTGGGCACAGGAAATGCTGGGAAGAGGAGGCACCAAAGGCACAGCTCCTCTCTGGGCTGGGTGCCTTGGCCTGTCTGTCCCAGCATCGTGGCTCTGACATGGCTCTGCCCACCTGGGCTCTTCCCTCACCTCTGTCTTTGCCAAAAGGGGCAGAGGAGGGTCAGCCACTGATGTCTCCTCTGTGGTGAGCAGTGAAAGGATCCAGGGAAGGGCTGGAGCTGTGTTAGGGGAGGTTTATGCTGGGAATCAGGGAAAGGTTCTTCCCCCAGAGGGTGCTGAGCACTGTCCAGGCTCCCCAGGGAATGGGCACAGCCTGAGGCTGCCAGAGCTCCAGGAGGGTTTGGACAATGCTACCAGGGATGCTCAGGATGGGACTGTTGGGGTGTCTGTGCAGGGCCAGGAGCTGGACTGGATGATCTTTGAGTCCCTTCCAGCTCAGGATATTCTGTGATTCTGTGGTTTACAACACACATGGCAAGTAAATACCACACAGTAAACACAGCAGTGGAGTCTAAATGATCCCACACTAAACAAAACTCTGAGAGCTTCCCCTGGCAGCAGCAGATCCTGCTCCAGCTTTTCTGGGACTGGAGCTGAGGCCAGGGTCAGAGCCCTTCCCTCCTGCAGCTCTCCAGACCTCTGATTCCCAATTCTGCTCCTCAGGCTGGAGGCTACTGGGTGACAGCAGCGTTCATCCTCTCCCTGCCTGCTGTCAGCCCTCTGCCTTTCACGTGCTCAAACCCCGCTGTGGAGCTGCACACACAGCCCACTCTAAACAAGCACAATTAATAAAACCTATCTAGCCAACATCTGACTCTCATTAGAGGAAATGTGTTGAAAAAACAGATCCCAGGTTGGCTGTGATTTATGGCTTGGGCCTGCTATCCTTCACGAGCACTGGCGAAAGCTTTTGCAAAGGGCCAGAACATAAACTACTTAAGGAAACTCAGTAACCATGTAAAAAGGCTGGAAGGGTCAGATCAGACAAATTAAAGAGAGGTGGAGATGCAAGCCCAGGCTGGCTGTCCCCCACTGAGGGCCACCTAGGTAGGCACAGGAGATCTGTGTTCATATTTCTGCTGGGGAATTTGACTTGAAATTCCTTCTGTGCCAGTGTCTGAAAGTGTCACTGTTCTTTTTCTGGCTAAACTGTGCATGTGTGTGGCAGTAAGGGGATGGAGGGGTCAGTGGTCTGGTGGTTTCTCTCAAGAGTGTCTAATAAAACATCTCTGGTGCATGAGATCCTGGGTGCTCACTGAGTTAATGGTGCTTCCTACTTCCCTTGGGAGTTTTGAGCTCCATCCTTTTCTCTGTGCAAAGAAATGGGGTTGACTGGGTGAATTTAGCTGACTTCTTCCAGATTTGCTCAGAGACGACTCTGAACTTGTCCTGGAGGAAGGTATCTGCTGAGAAAAGCTGGTCTCCTGCTTGCTTTGACAGACAAAATGTTCTTGCAATGGGACCTGCTCGAGCTATGTGTCACTGATTTTGCCAGGGCAGTGTCCCCAAACCATGCCTGAGGTGGGGCAGGAGCTGCTGCAGTGCTGATGGTGAGCTGCTGCACAGTGAGAGCTATTGTGTTGAGTTTCCTGGAACTGCTGCTGCCTTCCCAGGGCTCCAGCATGGGCTGTTGGCAGCTCTGATTTGCTCCCCCTGCCCTGGGATAACCCAGCTTGTCCTCTTTGTGCATGGCCATGCAATGGATGTGGTGGACTTGATTAGATGGAGAGAGAAGAGCTGCAAGGCAAGTTGTGTTGCAAAAATCAAGTATTTAATTTATTTCACTGTGTATATGTTACATTTGGTCCTTTATCATCCCTTGGCCTTGGATCCTTTACAGGTCCTTTACACTGAGCTAACAATGGATGAAAGGAAAGTGAGACTGGGAGGAGGGAAGTGTGTTGTTTGGAGTCTGAGCAGGTTGAAGCATGAGCTGCAGATGTGATTCTCATGTCCCCAAGCCTGACTGTGTGCTACGCCCCATTGCATTGCAAGGTTGAAGTTTCTTGTAATAGCAAAATATGGTCTTGAAAAAAACTGGCTGCAAAGATTTTATTTGTTTAAACAAAGGCTTTGTGATTCCAGAATTCTCTCCCCTTTCATATGCCATAAACCACCTCCTCCGCCTCCCCTCTGAAACACAAATTTTGGAGCAATCCATCAAGAGAAAGAGAGACAGAGCCTTGATCCCTTGACTTCAGTTGAGCTGTGCAATTTATATCTACTGAGCATCTGGCTGTAGAGAAACCAAAAGCCCTTTTAATATTCTGCAGAGACTCTGGGTATACAAATGAGCGTGGGCTGTCAGAGCTGAGAAATGGGGCAGAGGTGCCAAGAGGTTTCTGTGCCATTTCACACAAAACTGACCTGTGGCTCTGTGGTGAAAGCTGGGCTGGTTCTTTTTTTACTGCCCTCAGTGCCACTGTGATAATTGTGCTGAAATCATTAGAGGCCTGTTGGCATCAGGCTCTTATCACACCTTTCTTGTTATGATTTGAGTGAGGAGTTTGAAGACTTGTGGGGCTTTCAGGCTAGAGAAGCTGAAGTATGCAACTATTTGATAATGAAATTCTGCAAAGGAAAAGTGCCAGGTTAGCAAAGCAGGAATGCCAGGTTAACAAAGTAGGAATGCCAAGTTAACAAAAGAAGAATGCCAGGTTAACAGAGGAGCAATGCCAAGTTAACAAAGGAGGAATGCCAGGTTAGCAAAGCAGGAATGCCAGGTCAGCAAAGTAGGAATTCCAGGTTAACAAAGTAGGAATTCCAGGTTAGCAAAGCAGGAATGCCAGGTTAACAAAGGAGGAATGCCAAGTTAACAAAGTAGGAATGCCAAGTTAACAAAGGAGGAATTCCAGGTTAACAAAGGAGGAATGCCAGGTTAGCAAAGCAGGAATGCCAGGTTAACCAGGGGCCTGAAGTCATCATTCACTGCTGCAGGTCATCACTCACTGGGTCTATCCAGAGTGGAGGCTCAGGCACAGATCTGCTGCCTGTTGGCAATGCTGGAGGCTCAGCCTTTCATCAAAGATGGGCTGAATGTCAGGGCAAAGGGGGTCACAGCTGGCACAGCTGGCTTGTTATTTTCCAGCATCTGGAGTCTTCCACATCTCCTCTGCATTAGAATTTTCCATCCCTCGAGTTTCATTCCAGTGGAGAGGGGGAATGGGAAGGGAGAGATGTGCTGGGACAGGAACAGTGAGACATCATGGAGACAGACTGGGTGTCACAGGATATGCTGGTACTGTCTCATGTTCATTATCTCAATTATTTATCCTCCCTGCTGGAGTGTTTCTAAAACAAATCCTACCATGTGTTTTGAGGTTGGGATTCATGGAGTGAAATCACAACTCCTTTCTCGGAGTTTAGCTGGAAAAATACAAATCTGCCAACTAGGAATAGAAGGGAAATAAACTGTGGTTCTGTGTAGCAACAAGTGATGGATTTCTGCAGATATGGAAAGCGTCTGCTCTGCAGTCCTGGGTCAGAGAGTGTGTGCATTTGCCCCAGTGTTCTATTTGTTCCATGAGAAATAATGATGTGAGATCCTCGAGCTCTTTTTAATAACACAGATTGCTTTCACCCTGATCAGAAAATTCAGCTTCACAGTCCCAGGCCTTGGAACCACCAGCCATCAAGATTAGACACTAAATACTTCAGTGCATCATGGTCAGGGAAGATATTTATTAGCTTGATTTGTCACCACCATTCTCAGGCTTTCTGCAGGGACAGATGTGGACCCCAGACCTTGGACAGTCCCTGCTGTGTTGTGAGGGAGCTTTGAATGGAGTGTCTGACCCTGCAGCCCTGAGCACTCATCCCTCCCTTTGAAAACCTTGTCTGTTGTTGGTCAGATAAATAAATGTCACATGGATTTGTTGGCAGGACTCTTGCCTTAGTAAGATCTTTTGCATTAGGATATCCACTTTCTGGATTATTTAAATGTCTTTTGGGTCCAGGCTAAGTACCTTGGGTGTGGATCTGGGTATCCAGTAATTTCACAATGGAAAGGATCAGAGATCAAATCCAGCTTGAATTTAAGTAGTTCTCTTTCTGACCTGGGCAGTGTTTTCTGCTTGTTTCAACATCACTGACATGAAGATCATATTAGTACAAATCTCACATGCAGTGGCACTGTTGGTTTCTCTCCTCTTATGTCACTTTGTCCATTTAAATCAAACCTTTTCTGCTGCCAATGCACCTGAGAGGGCTCTTTGAGACACTCTTCAAGAGCAGAGAGAGCTGCTGGACTGGTGCTGTCCCTGCATGCTGTCCAGCAGAGATGAGCAGTGTCCTTCCCCTGGGGAGCTGGTTGATTCCCCCCTGTGCAGAGGGGTGGTACAAGCCTTTTTTCATATGGTCTGAACTCTCCAGAGGGACCTAAAATGGTCAGTCCATCTCAGAGATGCAGAGAGATGGTTTTCAGACAGTTCAAGCCAGTCTCTCTAAACCTGTGGGAGTCACTGATGTGTGCAAGCCAGCAGAAGGGAGAACAGGACTCTGTATTTTATTTGCTCTGTAACACGTCTGGTACATCCTTTGGCTCCTGGGAGCACTGGATTTATGCAGTCTTATCTTTCTGTGGGGATGAGCAAGATTAAAAACCTGAAGCCAGTTACACACAGAAACCAATTCCCTGTTTTACACACCACAAGCAGATCCAGACCAAACAACCTCACCCATTTCCCTCCCCATGGGACAGTGCACTTATGGCATTGAATATTCATAGGTCAATTCAAGCCAAAATATATTGCCCAAGATCTACTGCAGAGAATAAAAATAAACAAATGTTATTCTCTGTTGGGTAAAAGAAAGTCCATGTCATTATTGACCCGTGAGGAAATCCCTCCATCTGAGTGTTCCTAAAGCATCAGATGCTTTGTCTGCAAAATGTTGTGTATTATGAGGTGGAAGATCTATGTCTGGCTCCTTTGGGAAGCTACACAGCTCCTCACAGAGGGCCAATGTGAGAATTCCTTTGGAAAGTGGATGCACTGGGTTGCTGTTAGCACTCAAACAATCTTTTTAGCCTGTAAATCACCAGGGTGGAACAGCCCAGCTTCCTGTCCTTCCAAGCTATGCTCTCAAATCTCTGTGTGGCTGAGAGCCATCAGGGCATGCCCTGTGCTCCATAAAGCCAGCAAGTGTCTGGGGCTGGAGGCTGGAGATGTCCCCTGGGGGGTCCTTGTGCAACAGGGGACAAAGTTGTTGGGGGGACAGCTGAGGTGTTGGGGTGATGTTTACTCAGGCCAAAATCCATGTTCACCCATTCCTCACCACAGGGAGGCTTTGGGTTTCCTCAGCATCTCCTGCATCAACCTCAGCCTCAGCTGCACCTGAGTGGTTTATTTAGGAATAACCTGGCTCAGGAATTACAGGTCAACATTCCCAGCCCTGTGGAAACACCAGAGTTAAATCCTTCCTCTGTGGCCAGACAATGAAAACTGGCTCTGGCTCTTAAGGAGCACAAAACACACACAGAGATGTATTTCTCCTCTATGGGATGGGAGATGTGATTCATCACCTGAATATGGATGGTTTTTCCTCTGAAATTCTTCATGCTGCAAGTCATATTCCTTTTTTGAGAACTGCTGTGCTTCAGAAGTCAGGAGAGGTGAGTGGTCCAGCCTGGAAAGCTTCTGAGAGCTGGGAACAGGCAGTTCCACTCTGCTGCAAAGCACTGGGAAAGTGCCTTGTTGATCAGATGTCTGTTCAGGGCTTTATCCTCCTTCACTCACTTTAAAATCACTGAGATGATCCAGAGGCAAAGCAGCAGCCCTTCTGTTTAGATAAGGGATGTCCTTTGGATGCAGCAATCACTTCAACCTGCACTCAGAGCTCATTCTGGCAATGTTTGTTCTCACTGAGGCCTCCTGTCAGGACTCCTTTGGTGGCTGCTGAGTGTCTGCTGCTCCTCTGCAGCAAAGTCAGATGGAAATCACCTCACCCCACAGCTCTGGGCTGTGTCAGCCCTTGGACCTGCCTTGAATTTCCTGGCTGTCACTGGGATGGGTGCTTAGTCTCATTTGTCTGGGAGTGGTAACAGGGCCTGGGAGCCCAGGGATGGAGCAGCACTGCACAGAGATGAGCATTCTGTGTATCCACTGCTTTCCTTGGTATTTTAGCTGGAAAATAGTATAGGAGAGAGTAAAAAATGGAGTAGTGGTTGTGCAGCCTGATGTCCTGTGAGGTGGAGCATGTGCCCCACCAGCTTGCACCAGTGGCAGGACAAGTGTCTCTGCCTGGGACAGCAGGTCATGCTGGCTGGCACCATGAAAAGTCTTAAAACCTGATTTTTATTTCATCTGCCTTCTACATATTGAGAACTTAATTTCACACTCTGCCCCACTAAACATCCCCAAACAAGGTCCATGTTACGTGGCTATGGCAGGTGACCTGTGCAGTGGATTTGAATATTTATTTCCCCCATAACTGATCTTGACTCCCATTTCCATGTGCCTTGGATCAGAGGGATCAGAATGCAGCCATGGATTACCATGGATTACCATGCACACTTTGACATCCCTGTGTTTTGTTCTCTCTAGAATGCATGAACTGCACGAGGCTGGCGGATATGAGTGAGAGGCTGAACACTCTGGAGGCCAAGGTAAGGACCTGCCTTGATTCTTCTGTTTGGCAACAATTTCCAAGAGTTTCTGGGAAAAACATGTCGAGTTGGCAACCCTGGAGAGGTCAGGTTCCTCTGCCCCAGGAAATGAGGCAGCACTGCTGTCCACACGGGTATTTCCTCCCTCTAGCCCTGCTCTTTCCCCTTCCCCTTCCCCTTCCCCTTCCCCTTCCCCTTCATGTGCTGCATCCCTGCTTCAGCCCAGCTCCCCCAAAATAATGCTCAGACCTCAGAAACAAAATGCCCTGTGTTGCCATCATGTTTATTTATCACTGTCTGCTGTCACACCTGCCCTCCCTCCACCCTGCTGTGTTTGTTCACGTGCAACCCAGTCCTGCTTTTTCACCCCTTTTCTGAAGGGTGGGAGGCTCTAGTGCATAGTTTAGTGGAGACAAATATTAGGGGGAGACCTTCACATTGTGGAGGTGTTTTTCCCCTACAAGTTGTTTTAATTTCTACCTACTGGGATTCAGATAAATTGTTCCAGTCTAGCAACAAAGCAGCTGAGTCAGCATTCCCCTTTGATCTGTGGTCCCTCCTGTGACAGCCACTCCTGGCTGTTACTTATCATGCTTTGGTCCCTTTAAGGCATTTACTGCTGTTATTATTCATTAACTGATGCTTATCAATGACATAAAAGAATTTAGGGAGAAACCTTTGTGGAGGGAGGTGGTGGTTGTGTGGTGGTTTTGAGGCCAGTACATGATATTATGGTAATTTGGGAATTGTTTGTGCTGAAATGAAGTCTGGAGCCTCCTCAAAGCCTTCACAGTTATATTTCACTGCAGGAAAATGAAGGGGTGGGGGGGATGAAATTCTGGGGAGCAGAATTGCTGGAGTGGAAACAACTGGTGTAGTGCAAAGGACAGAAGGGAGCTGATTGTGTGAGCAGCAGGAGCTGGCAGGTGGTGTCCTCTGGCAGGGCAGGAGAGAGGAGCTGCTGAGTGACCTCTCTGTGTGCAGTCCTGAATCCAAGTGAGCCACAGGACTGGCCTCAGAGAGATGTGCATCAGCCCTTCCCTCTCAGCCTGGGGCCAGCTGTACCTTTCTTCACTTTCCAGGATTTTCTGTCTGGTTCAGTGGAAAAGGACAAGCAGAGGCTGTCCTGCCATCACTCCCCACTCTGCTGGCCTGTGCTGCTCAGCACCTGTGTGGGTGACAAGGTGTCAAGGCTGGTGGCAGTCTCAGCTGGGCCCTGGCAGGATGCTGGGGTGAAGGAAGGAGGTTCTACCTGCCTAAATCCCCTGGGAAGTCTCAGGCACAGTGTGTCTGTCTCTGATTTAGTGCTGCACTCAGGCCCTTGGTGTTGTTGCTGTGGTGAGTTTCCTTCTGACTTCCCTCTGCTCCCACACAGATCCAAGCTGGAGCAAGGCTCATCAAAGGGGTTTACTTTTACAGAGCAAAATGAGTTATTGCCTTTCTTTTTGAAGTACTAAAACCTCTCCTCTCTGCAAGGAGACCTTCTGCAGCACAGCCCAGCAAGGTCCTTATCAATCTTTTGGCTTCTGCTTTGTTTGAAAAGCTGTGGATGCTGTGCAAAAATTGACTGTAGCAATGAAATGGAGAGTGAAGCAACAGTGCATGACTGCTGCTGCTGTACACAAGAGAAATATGCTGATTCCCCCTTTTTTCAAGGTTAATTTAAGTTCAGTCTGATCTATGTAGCAATCTAATGAACTCAGTTGTTATTATTCAACAATAGCCAGCATCATTAAAAAGGTGCTTACTTTTGTTTGGTATTTTCTGCATTCCTGCTGTGGATTTTGGAGGAAGATCCCTGTTTGGCTGGATGTTTTGGATGTGGAGTTATCTCTCCGCTCTCCAAACTGCCTTCTTGTAATGTCTAATTTCACCACAACAGCCTGAAGCTGTTTTGAGGAAGACAGGAGTGATGGAATGGGCACACACATCTCTGCCAGTGCCAGAGGCTGTTCCCCCCTGGATTTTTGCAGTTTTGTTCTGCTAAGGCAGATGTGGAATTTCATCTTCCCTATGAGCAGGGCTGGACTTTCCTGCTCCCTCTGGAGAGAGCTGAGGCTGAGGGGCATTGCTGATTTTGCTCTTTTGAATTTTAGCCCAGAATGACCAAGGTGAGCTCAGGGGATGGCAATTGGCAAGACCAGCCTGGGGTTTCTTCTCTCCCCACTCCTCTTCAGCTTTTACAGCAGCTCCCCTGAAAACAGGGATATAACCAGCAATGGTCTCATCTTTCTTATTACAGAGGTGAGCTGGTTCATCCAAATTGTAAGATCAGTGCCCAAATGAGGTAATAAAAGTAACCCTCTGATTTTTAGTAATATGAGAGTTGGATCAGAAGGTGAGAAGCAAGAATAAACACAGAGCAATTGGAATGAAAAATTACTCATTAGGGATCAGTGTTTTATTGCCCTTGGGAGGAGAGAGGCTGAGCTGTGGAAGCAGAACCAGCTCTTCACATGCCTCATGCAGTCCTTAGTGCTGCTCTAGGATGTTTTTGGGGCTGTGGCTGTTTGTGCAGGGAGGGAGGTGAAGGCAGATGGAATCAGGTTCCAGCCTCATCTCTTATTTCCAGCAACTACATTATCTCCCCAGGATGGAGTTGGTTTTTCCCCTGTGCTCGATACCAGACCCACTGAGTGCCAGAGATTTGAAACGTTGCTTGATGGTGCTGAGCTTGAAATCTACAGAGCACAGGATCTACGTCAGGGAGGATGGTGTTGACCATCCTGGGGTCCAGGACAAGAAATTGTGCGGGCTGGGAGAAAACTACCTCCTCCCCAAGCCCCAACATGCCAACCCTTATTTCTCTCCTATGACATCTTAGTTTACATCCCCACAACACCCCCTGACCCCACAGGAGCCTCGGTGGTGGGAGGGCAGAACAAACCCTCCTTTTATTTCACAGGAAAGATTTCACTTTGCCAGCACAGCCTCTTCGTGGGGAAGTGTGTTCAGCCCTCCCTGAATTTCCTGAGCCTGGTGCTGCCCTCCTGTGTCACAGCACCGAGCCCAGACAAAATCTGGAGTGGCAGGCAGGGCAGGCAGGGATGCAGGCAGGGCTGGCAGGGATGCAGGGATGCAGGCAGGGCTGGCAGGGATGCAGGCAGAGATGCAGGGGTGCAGGCAGAGATGCAGGGGTGCAGACAAGGTTGCCTTGCAGGCAGCTGCACACCAATTTCTGCTCCTTTTGTCCACCCAGTTTCTCTCAGTAAGCTCCACCGCAGAGCTCTGAGCAGCACAATATTAGTCCCAGGTTTGGGTTGTGGCTGGAGTGCAGCAGTTGATCTGAGCTGATCAAACCCAGCCTTATCTCCTGACACTGCTCTTGCAAAGCTCCTGGCATTTCACTCCCAGCTTTAATGCCTGGAGATAGCATTACATATCCAGTGTCTGACTGATTCATTGTGTGATTGATAAATGACATGCATAGTTCTTGCATGAAAACAGTCCCTGTAATGTGATTCCCCCCACAAAAGATTCTGAAAGTTTTTAAAGGAAGTCTTTGTACCCTGCACAGAATTTGATCAATACATTGCTATTTTTCTGAAATCAGCCCATTTATTTAGGACAGATTACCAGCACCTTTACTACCCCATGTTTTTGGATGATAAAGGATCATTACTTGGAGTTTTAATGTGATCATTGTATAAAATCTTTCTGTATCTCCCTCTTCTTCCAGGCAGCTACATGAAATACTGGCAGCTGTCTGGGATGTTTTATGGAGTTTGTCTTTTCTTTCTCTGGTAGACAATAAAACAATTCCCTGCTGTAGGGGAGAAATATTTGGAAGATAGCAAATGTTTCATGGTGCTGTGACATGGCTGAGAGATTGGGAGGGGAGCTAGAGCTGCTTGGCTGTGAGGCTGCTGCTGGTTCTGCAGGGTGGACATGAGCAGTTGCTTGATACTTCAAATACTTCCATGGATTTTCCGTGTTCTGGGTGTGATACCCACCAGCAGTTATTGCCTTTCTTTTCTGAACAGGAAGGTGTCTTACTTATTAATCCCTAAAATTTCCTAATGGCCCTGTGCAGAATCTGCTTCTCCAGCTCCAGCAGTACACTGAATTTAAGGAGAATTTGGGCTGTTTCACAGGTAGCTATATAACAACTGGCTGCTTTCTGGTAGCAGTAACAACCTGGAATCAATCCCTGTAAAATTTCTAATTTAACACTGAGCTTCTGTAGGTCAATTAATGACTCAAATGTCCCTAAGAAAAAAAATGCAACTTCCTAACTGATTCTTACAAGGAGGGACCATGAATCAAAACTGGGTGGGCAAACTGAATTTTGTGTAACTTTTCATCTATCTCTTGGTTTTTTGCTGATCTGCAATAATCCTGATGATGAGGCAGTTAGGATATTGACCCTTCTCTCATCTGGGCATCCTGCTGTCTTTCAGAATGACAGTAAAAATCCTTTCCTTCTCAAGTCTTGTAATTTTTGGACCTTATTTCTTATCACTGTTGGATTGAAGGAGCAATCTGTCCCCTAAGACCATTCCACGTGTTTGGCCAATGCTGTAAATAATTTGCCAGGACAACAAAAAGGCTGCAAAGGCCTCCTCATCCACCATTCCCTCCCACAAAGTCTTTTAGTTACAAGTTTGGCATTTTTAGTCAAATGGATTTAATATTTTCAAAAAGCAACTTTGAAAAATTCTCTTTTCCTGACATGCAACTGGAGTTTGCCAAGCAAATCCTGTGTCTGCGTTAGGAGATGCTTTTGGTGTGTTTAATACCTGGGAACATTGCTTACAAACTTTGATTTTCTAAAGAGAAATAGATTTGTGGACAAACAGTAGGTTTGTGAGGAGCCCAAGGGATGTGCTCAGATCCTTTTGTAATTCTGTGTCCAAACATTCAAACTTCCACTTGATTTTAATCAGAAATTCTAGTGGAGCTTCATAAGGAAAGTACCACTGTAAGATAAAAAGCACTGTGGGTCCTTTTTCTTTTACCTTGCACTGAGGTGAGCCAGGAAAGGCTCAATCCCCTCATCTTTTCCCTTGTGCTGCTCTCTCCTGGCAGCTTTTAGGGATCCATGGAGGAGAAGAGGCATCTGAGCCTGTTTGGGGTAAATCCCTGAGCTCCTCACCAGGGCGGAAGCAGAGCTGATCCCAAAGCCACTGCTGGGCACAGGGTCAACATTGAGTTCACCTCAGGCTGGCCTGGCTCCATGTCCCTGGCATTCCCACATCCCCAGCAGGTCACAACAATCCCTGGGGCAGAAGAATGATGGGATTTTGAGGGTGGAAGGTTATAGCTCACATGTATTTTTATCAGGTGATTTAAAGGAACAATGGGAAACCTGATTTCCCTCTGAGCTCCTTTGTGTGCAGGGCATGGAAGGATTGCTGGATCCTTTCCACATCTGGATCCTTGGGGTGCCAGCTGGGGCAGGCTGGAGGCTCAGCAGCAGAGTCAATCCCACTGGGGAGCACTTTCAGAGGAGCTCCCTGGGTGCCTCACAGACCTTCACCAGCCCTTCCCTCCCAGCAAAGCCTCGAGGGTGTGAGGAGCTGCTGAACAGTGTCTGTGTTTGATCTGAACTGGGAGGACAGCCTGTGCTTTTGTGTCTTCTCTGCCCTGATTCCCCTCCAGAAGGTACCTGCTGAGACAACAGTTGCATTTTCCATCTTGTTTTTTAAATCCTGTAGAACTTTTTGTAGAAAGAGCAAGAATTGTGCTGTTGTGGTTTGGTAGAAGCCTTTGGTCCATGTTTCTGCCTTCCATGCATCATCTGATGACATAAACCTCACCTTTTGCTCTGCACTGAGTCACTACGATGACATCAGCTATTGCTCCCCCCATAATTTATCAATGCAACAAAAACTCCTCCATGTTTAATTATCTTGTCCTTTTGGCCAAAGCCTCTGAGATGTTATGAGGATGAAGTCACCCAGGTTCTCTCTGGGCACCACCAGATTTTGGTGGACACTTACTGGATGTCTTTTGGCTTTGGAAGCCAAGCCCTTGTGTCTGTGCTGTGTTCACAGGTCCCACATTGCTGCAAGAGAGAGACCATTCTCCATCCCATTTTGTAAAACTCCCTGTTTGGGTCTGTCTTGATGAATGATTAAAAAAACTCTTCTATTGCCAAATAATTTGCTACGAAGAAAGATATGTCCAACAAGTTATGCAATTACCATTATTAATCAGCTTGTGTCTCTACAAGATCAAGGGAATCTTACTTTACACTGGAATTTTTAGCTGATGAGCTGGATTCATGCAGTTTCTTTTCCTCCTCTTTAGAGAGCAATGGAAGGGAGTTCATTCCACCAATGCTTCAGGAGACCAAATATCCCCTGTTTATTAATTAATAATATCCATCTGGATTTTTATCCAAAGGAAAAGCATTCAGAGCCCTGTCATATCAACTTTTAAATCTTTGGAAGCCTGGCTGCTCTTCCCTTGTTTCTAGCACCTACCTAGTTACAGGACATCAGGAATGTGAGCAGAGGACAGATGATGGGAGGAGGCCACGTTTGTGAAATCTCTTTTTTGATGAGTGGGAACAACAAAAATAGGATTCTGGAAAGCCACTACAAGCCAAAAAAATAGTCCTCTGACACCGAACATCTCAAGAAGATGAGAACCATCCTCCCATTTCCATTGTCCCTGGCCTAAGCTTTTGGTCTGACGCAAGAAATGTGGTATTTGTCTGAAGCTGAGAAAGTTTATGCTGGCAAATGGAAAAGGAGGAGGTGGGTTGAGTAAGCTGGGATTGAGCTCTGGGCACACAACGCTCTGTCCCCGTGGAGGGCTGGGATCCATAGCCAGGCTTGGAGCCCTGGGAGAGGAGCAGGAGCCAAACCATGCCCAGGGGAGCCCTGGTGAGTCCTGCAGGAGCAGCCTCTGGCACTGCCCCTGAGCCTTGGCCAGGGCAGGAGTGTTCCCTGCATTCCCCAATGTTCACATGGCTCCTGCATGGGGCTGACAGCAGATGTGGAGCTCTTCCAGTGCTCCTGACCCAGTCTGGAACCAGAGACAAACCCCTGGGACCTCTCTTGCTAGAGGCTCCAGTTCAACACAGCCATTTAGGCTCAGATTTGAGTTTTTCCTTCCATACATGCAGAAAGACAAAAGTTTGAGTGTTTTGCTGAGTTGAGGATGTACTTCAACCCAAACTGCACACTGCAAGGTAGGGAGGAAAGGGTTTTTTATATCCTGCAGGGATTTGCTGCTCTGGCACCACAGGCAGCAACCACTGTCCTCCTGTGTGCCTGCCTGGTTGGCTGGTGAGTGACATCACCCATGGCAGCAAGATATATTTAATTTATCTGGTGACATGAGGATGTTTTCTGCCTCCATTCTTCAAGGAGGCAGAACTTTTGTGTTGGAAGGAGTAACAGCAACACAGGTGGGCACTGCTTGCGATGGAGATTCCCAGTGAAAATCAAATGTTCTTCCTTTGGTGTTATCCCTCTCTCTACCTCAACCTTATTGACTAGAAAATACCAAGATTTTAGTGCTGAGACTTTAATACACTGCACATTTTGCTAATTTTCTTTCTGGCTATGAGCCTCTGTGGTATCATTTTCCAGCAGTTTACTCAGAGGGCTTGAAACATTCTTTTTTTTTGTTTAATGAAAGTGGGAATTCTCCTCAAGTCCCCTGACTATGGCAATGGCAGCCTTAAGAAAAACAGAACGTGACAGAAAATGGATGAATGGCTCCAGTGCTATGGCAATAATGTGTAAGGAGCCCATTTGTGCTCTGTGCTGTGTGAGCTGTGAGAGGACACTCCTTGTTGAAAGAGCTGTGTGTAGTTTGAGATTTTTGAATGTGACTAAATCCCTTGTGCTTCTCCTTCTTTAGTTTGGCTGTGTGCATCTCACGGCTGTGAGAGCTCTCTTCTTTCTGCTTTATTTCTTTTGGGCATTTCTTCAGTCCTAATCATAAAAACTAGAATTTCTCAGCAATTTCAAGTCTGGAGACTTCCTGACCTCTATCATTTCGTGCCCAGGGAAAATAAACTTGTTACTATGGTTTGAGCCTTAATGACTGCAAAGTATATATAGTCAATTTATAACGGCGCATACTGGATTATCCTGTGCATGCCTTCACAGCTTTTACAGCATTTATCAGCAGAGCTCTCATTTAAAACATGTTGTTTTAATGAAAAGGATACCGTTGCCACCGTTTTGTGTTGATTATGTGGTAACACATTTTTATTATCACCCATAAAAATGATTTGGAGCCGTTCCACTCCAGATGCGACCTTCGGCAGCGCCGTGCTCGCGCCGCCCGCGAGGACCACAGACCCCTGTGGTTTGCTGAGCCCTGACCGTGGTGCAGGGATTTAATATCCCTGTTCCCACAGCTCTGCAAAACGCTGGCCAACACAGCCCCTGTGTGCCTCTGCCTTGCAGCAGGAGCATCCCAGCCCTGCCCTGGCTGCAGCCCCTCTGATTTGCCACCTCCGGGGTTAGTTCTGCCTCTCTGCCCGAGCACAGCTTGGCAACATCCAGGTGTTTGTTGGGGAAGTAAAAGGATGATATAATAAATAATAGAAAGGGATTTGGGAAAGATTTTCAGCTCACACTGGAGTCCCATGGCAATGGGAGTTGAGCACAGTTATGGTAAGGCACACGCTGAAGTGTTTGTTGAACTGATAACACGTTTCCTGGAAAGTCTGACAAATAAATCATTGGGTAGGAGCACAGGGTGCAAAAGGCAGATGGAACTGATTCCTTCCTCACCTGGCATCAGGCAAACCCGGTGAAGAAAAGCATTGTGACCTTTTTTGCTGTACTCACAAAGCAGGACTCTGGATCTATAAATAAAGATCCTTGCAATAAAGGAAGAATTTTGCTTGTTTGCAAGAGTGAGGTTCAGTTCCCTTGCCCTTAACCCAGCTCCCAGTTTAATTAGTTTCTGATTCACCCCCGTCAGGCCAGTACATTCTGCAGGAAGTTCATCATTTCTGGCGCTGCTGCAGTACTGGCTCTCACCAGGCCTTGCAATAAAGAAGTGATAAACCTTGTAATAATTGCAAGTTAAAAACAAACAAGCGGAGCCAAGTCACTCTCATTTATAATTGCACTGTGACTTCATTATGTAAAGACAACACAGCGTGTAAAAGCTGAAACTTCTAGGGATTTAATGGAAAGTTTGAGCCATATTCCCTTTTATTTCCCTTATCCCTAAATCAGTATTGCTTAGGTGGTTTTCGAGCAGGAAAAGATGATGCTGTAACAAACCTCAGTGTTGCATGCTTAGAAAAATGTTCCCCCATAGCCACGTTAGAGACCAACTCCCAGCTCCATAGAGGCCACCAGTGACCAGGGAGCACAGCCTGAGGAACAGCCTGAATCATGTGGGGAAAGTGGGGTCACTTTGCCAAGGAGTGAAGGCTGTAAATGTCCCAAACAGCTCAGGGATGCCTGTTGGGATGTGGCTTTATTTGAAGGTCGTGTGTTTGCAAGGCATAGAAACAGCTGTGAGTTTTAATAATATCCTATTACTTCTAAGCAGAGCTCTTCGAGGAAATAGCCTGATTTTTTTGTTATTTGCTTCAAAGTCAGAGCACTTCAACCCTTCAAAGCTTCATCTTCTCCATTGGCTTTAATTTGGTCCGTATTTGTGCTTTTACAAGTAGTACTTGTGCACAGTTTGCTGCCCTGGGCCTGCAGGTACAGCCCTTCACCTCCTGCCAGCTCTCAGTAATCTCTGATCTCCTGACTCTGGGTTTGAACCCGTGGCCCAGGAAATGCTGTGTCCCCTGACACCAGCTTTGCTCCCTGGCTTCATGTTTCCCTCCAGGGACACAATCCCATGTGAGGCTGAGTCCCTCTGGAGGCAGTGAAATCATCTCCAAGGAGGGATGTGGGACCCACTTGCAATTAAGAGCAGCTTCCCACACTAATTGCTGCTCATTTCCAAAAATCCAATAAAGCTTTAACACCAAAATCCCATGGTCTGTCAGCAGAGTTATTCCCAGCTCCTGCTGCCAAGGAGAGGAGTTTCAGGACCTCCTCAGGGAGTGAGACCATGCATGAAACCATCCAGATCTCATATCTCAGATCCTGGGATGCTGAGTTGGAAGGAACCCTCGAGGACCACCAAGTCCAGCTCTCAAGGACCCACCTGGCAACTGACCCCACATCTCTGGGGTTGTGAGCACTGTGAGATCCAGCTGACCCTCTTTGTGTTCCCCACCCTGCCCAGATCCTGCTGCTGGAGGCTGCAGAGAGAAGCCCAGCCCTGGAGAACAACCTGCCCATCACTGGCACCACAGCCACGTGGTACGAGGAGCTGCTGCCCGATGCCTTCCCCCTGCTCAACCCCGGCACTGTCCTCAGGAAAACCGTGGGATCTGCTGGTAAGCATGCCCTGCTCTCCACCCAACCACCCAGCCTGGGTACACAGCTCTTTTGGGGTAGCTAGAAAGGAGTTTGGCTCTGCTCTAGCCTTGGGAGCTGCAGAGGAGAGGGGTTGGGAGGTCTGTGCCCTTCCTTGAGGTCAGCCAGAGCAGAGCAGGGACGTCCTGGGAAGAAAGCAAAGCTCAGCAGCTAATCCATGAAGCTGCATTTTGCCTGTGGCAGCCACGATTCCTGTTGGCACAAACAGCTGGGAGCTGAACTTGGGTCTGTTTGAGTTCTGTTAACCCCAGTAGGGCCACTGTGCCTGCCTGTGTGTTTCAGTGGGCTTGTTTTAAGTCCAGAGGCTGTGGATTTTGAGGCCTGGACACATTGAAACATTCCTGAGAGCCATCAGGATCACAGTGGGACAGTTCCTCCTCACCTCCTGAGCACCAAATGCAGCGTTTCCCTGTCTGGGAGCAGTGCTGGGAGGTACAGGAATGGGCTGCACGGGTCATTCTTGGTTTTATTAGGACAAAAAGCTTTCCCATGGATAGCAGCATCAATTGCAGTCTGCTTTGTATTTTCTAAATTTGCCATAAACACAATGGGTTGTTTTATGATCCCTCTTGTGGCATGAAAAAAAAATACACTTATAAGAAAGTCTCCCTCTGAGCCCACTTGGCCAGACAGATCCCCACACATTGAATTTCCTTGACCTTGGCATCTTTTTTTAAGATCCCTGCTCTCTGCTTCCAAAGCCCTGTCTGTCTGTTGCTTTGCTTGCTCCCAGAGCAGTTCTTTATTCTCTTTAGGGCCTTACCTTGCTTTCTTCTTCTTCTTTTTTCTTTTCATTTTTTCATCCCGAGCAGTTTATTATGGCAGCCCTTCCTGACTGCAGCAGACTTGGAGCGACCAACACAGTCCAGATGTCGTCCCTGTTTCTGATTTGACATGATGCCACAACATGGAGGGAGGTTCACTAACAATATGTTCTGCAAAGCATTCTCAGAACCACAGCCACTGCTGCCAGGAGCTGAATTAGAGCAGTTTCCCCAGTGTCCATTATATGCTCATTCTGCCTTTTCCATGTCATTTATTTTTGCTGTGGCAGTGTCTCTGCACCTGCACCAAGGCAGCCCAGCTCAATGCTGGTGACTCTTCCACTCCAAGTCCTCTCCTTGTGGAGGCTCCTTGCCCATGGTGATGTCCCTCTGGGCACATAGCTGCCTCTCCTCCAGGCTTTTGGCAGTGCTGCTGAGCAGAACAGCTCCCCTGAATCACTTCCATCAGGCTCAGCCCCTGCTCCAGGATCAGCAAAGCCAGGCTGGTGGTCACCTCCCAAGGCAGGTGGTGATGTCTGAGCTGTGTGTGAGACCCCAGGGCTCTGTGTGTGCTACCAGGTGTGGTCCTTGCTCGCTGTCACCCTTTGTTTTTCTAGCCTTGATTTATCTAACCTGGTGTGGAATAATGCCTGTGGTGTGATGATGGAATCAGGAGAGCACTGGAGCGTTTCGAGGCACGGCAGTGTCTTTCAGCAATTAGAAATAATCAGTTCAGTTGCTCATTGACACATGGCTGCCTGCTGGAGATCCTACCCAGGCTCTGTGGCCTTCAAATGCTTGCTTTGCTAGGGAGCTGTGGGGATATTTCATAGATCTGGGTCCACATTTGGCCTCCCTCCCTCCCCACACCAGTGTGTATCCACAATTCAAAACCTGCCAAAAAAACTCTGCGTGGATTTTGGTGGAGTGTGGGGAATTCCACACAATTTAGGATGGAGGGGGACTGCCCACTTTGCATAATTTCCACACTGTACTGGGACTTGTTGCTCAAAGCTGCCCCCAGGTTCTCTGACAGAGGTCTCAGGAGATCTTTCAACACATGGGATATTGGAGTGGGTGGAAGTCAAACCTGAGTGTCCTGAGTGATTTGGGGCTGCAGAAAGCTAAGCCTCTGTCCCTCCCACCCCTTCCCCAGAGCCTTTTGAGAAACATTCCCTACCTTGCCCTGCTTCTGGGTGTTCAGCCAAAATAAATCCCAGCCCTACCTTGCATGCCACCAAGCTGGACAGACCAAGGGCAGGTTGCTGGGGCTGACCCAAAGGTGGGTGACAAGGACAGGGTGCTGGGAGGTCTGGGAGTGTTTCTGTATGATCTTGGAGCTCTGGGCTCACTGATGCCTCTCAGGCTGAGGTCCAGGAAAACTTGCTACTGTTTATGAGGGTGGTTATTTCTTCTGTGAGTGACAGAGCTGAGAATAGACAATCATTTAAAAGCAATCAGTGCTGTTGAGACAGCTGCACCACTGGCCTTTCTGATCAGCTTGTTAATCAACAGAATACATTTTTCTGAGTATTAAGAAGATATATATACTCTGGCTGAGCCAGTTGGCAGCAAGAGACCTAATTTTTCATATCTCTCTTTTTTCCTTCATGGTTTTTTTGTTTTTTATCCTATCCTTCTTAAACAGAATCTAAAGGACACAGAGGTGCAGAGGAGCAGCTGATACCACAGGGTAAGTTCATAGCTTCTGCTATTTCTCTTTCAAAGCACAAACTGTTGTTCTGCCCAGTTTTGTACTTATGTCCTAAAAAAAGCAGAAGTGTCCCGTGGCCAGGAACCCTTTGGGGCCTCCCAGATTCAGAGGCTGGGTTTGTTCTTTGGGTTTTACTGATCATAGGCTGCTTTGATTGCAGAGGCCAAACACCAGTTTGATCATCACTGATCACTCATTCCCCAGCACAGGAGGGATGGACAGCACTGTCTGAGGGAGAGGAAGGTCATGGGAGCACATCTGGCCAGAACCAGCAGGGCATGGGCTGAGTGATGGCAGAAAACTCCTCTCTAGCTGGTATTGCCTGCCAGGAGCACCAGGAGCCTCAGGGATGCTCAGGGCATCATTTTCCCAAGCTCCAGATAAACAGAGCAGCTCCATTCCTGTGCAGGGAAACCCTGGGGAAGGAAGGGGAGCAGATGGTGTGTTGCAGGTTACTAGCAGAGCCAGGAAGAAAATCCAGGTCTCTGCACGTCTGATTTGGTTTCCAGCAGTAGATTACTCACCCTCTGCCTTTTTAAAAATATTTTTTCCTGTGGTCTTTTGCTTTCTTGGAGGACAAACATTCACCATGGGCTTCAGCTCTCTGGAAGCAATGCCACTACAGCAGAGCTGATTTCTGCCAGCTGAAAATTTGGCCTCCCTGCTTTTCCCTGAATCCTTCCCTCTCTCTTCCCCCTTTTGCACTTGTCTCTTTTCAGCTGGTAACACCATTTGTCACCAGTATGAGCACTTGCCTGACACATTACCCAGTGCTGCTTCTCCCAGCCTCTCCTTCAGCACTTTCCCCCTCCAGGGAAGGAAGTGCCAGTTTCTCTAAAGCTCTGCTGCAGCAGTGTGATGGAGGATGCTGCAGGAAATGATTGCTCCTGGTCTGCAGGACTTCATGGGATTGAGTTATAAGGTTGGACTGAAGGACTGAGGGTGATTTACTGGAGTGAGGGAATGTTCTGATCCACACTCAGCAGCACAGCGTGTCCTGCTTGCAAAACAGTTTCTGCTGTTCTTCCCCCTGGGCTGGAAAGAATTTGCTGCAGTGAAACTTCAGGTTTGTTGGGTTTTTTTAGGGGGAGAAGCTATTTGCAATGCTGTAAACAAATGCTCTTGCTTTCCTAAAAGGGCTCCTGATCACCTGCCTGGGCTTCCCAGGACAGCATCCCCTGCCAGGGGAGATCCATTAAAGGAGCTCTTCTAACCACAGAAAAGGCTGCAGTTTTAAAACCTGACCTTAATTCCTTGTTCAATACTCAAATTAAATCAGATCTTTATTGATGACTGGATACAACAAAAGTACAAGCACACATTCCCACACAAAGCCATTGAGAAACCTAATTTCTTCAGTCTGCCCAGTTTCACCATGCATTAGAAGTGGAGAGATTTCATTTCTATAAGAAAAAATCATTTGGAAATCTCTCCAAAATGGGAGAAAGAAGAGAGGAAGGGGAGTCTTTCCAGGGGGTTTAATATTGGGGGATTATTGCTTTGTTCTGAGAAATGAGGAGAGTTCGGATGAATGTCTGAGATGACAAGGTTTTGTACCCCAGCTGGACTGTCCCACACCTAGAGTGAGAACTGGATCCAAATGTGGGACCTGCAAACCCTGTGAGCCTTGATCTGATGGTGCAGCCCTGTTCTGGTGCCAGCTGGGAAGGTGTTTGTTGTCCAGCTTCTTTCCTTTCCTCCTTCTCTCCCTCCATTCCCATCCATGCCCTCCACCCCCACAGACAGCATGTTCTCCTGGCCCTGCTTTTGGGGGTCCAATACCTCTCCTGATACCTGGAAAGCAGAAAGACACTCCTTAAGAGCTGATCAAACCTTAAATTACTCAGGTGGGTTATGGTCATACGTAATACACAGGCTGAAATTTGAAATCTGAGTGTGCTGAACTTTGGACTCATCCCGATCTCCCTCTGGCTTGGGAGTTTGCATCTGCCACTGCTTTCAAATGCTCTGAGCCCTTTGGTAGCCCAGAAACCAGGAACCTCTGACTCCCTTGGCTCTGACAGTTAATGCCTTTATTGTACCCATTAACCACTTAATCTGAGCAGACAGACCCACTTGCCCACACCTCCAGGGCATTAAGGATTCGTTGCTGTTTGCACAGTGTTTAAATGTCTCTATGTGAGTCCAAGATGTGCAGTGTTTTTCTGAAAAACACCATAAAATTGCCAAGTATTGTTATTATTTTGATAGTCTGGGGGAAATGACTAGATTTTATTTAGTGCCATCAGAAGCAGTCACTTGGAGATCACAAATGCTGCCTCTGCACCTTCCTGGGCTTACTGGGGGTCTGAGTGGGCTTGACAAGAAATGTCCCACTGGGCTGCAGTCACTGTGCTTCTGGTGTTTCCAAGAACCCTGGAGCCCTGCTCAGCTCCCTGCTCATTGATAGAAATTACTGGCATCCAGTTCCTTCTGAAGTGGGGGCACATCAATGTCACTTTGGGAGGAAAAAGGCTTGTGCACAGCACAGTGGCCTTGTGAGGTGAATGAACACAGGAGAAACCAGGGAAACATCACTGATACAGAACCTCTGGGTTATGTACAGAAGAGGTGGGTGATAGGGTTTGATTTGCTTTGGCAAATATATTTTGTGTATTTTGATGCATTGGGGTGACCCTGGAGTTCTTGTGTGTCTGGATGAGCCCAGCAAAGGACATCCAGACCCTGCCCAGAGCCATTCAGGCCTTGGGAAGGGGCAGTGTGTGCTCTGCCCAGCTCATCCCAGCTGGAGGTGAGCATCCTGCTGACTTTTTGGGGAGGGCCTTGTGCATGGGGATGTGATTTTTCCTTACAGGATTGGAGGAAGGAGAGAAGAATCAAAGTCCAGTCTGTCTAGTCTGCCCTACCTGCCAGACAGCTCCTGCCACCAGTGCACTCTGCATTTCTCCCCCTTTGCATCACTGAGTCATTCTCCTCTGCTTTCGAGGTTCCTGGAGGCTTTCTGACCTCAGCAGTGTCTTAACTTCCAGCTAATTTCCTTTCTGAACATTTTCAGGGATTCCAGGACAGGTTGGCCCTCCAGGCCCCGTTGGACCAACTGGGCTTCCAGGACCACCAGGGCCAAAAGGAGAGAAAGGACAACCCGGGGAGAGGGGCCCAGCAGGGCCACCAGGTGAGTCCTGGAGCAGGGCAGTGCTGCTGGGACAGGAGATGTTTCACTTCACCCAAATTGCCTGCGACAGCAGCTCACAAAAGCCCAGACACACAAGATCTGAGCATCCTCGATTGGTATCGAATCCATTGCAGCAAATCCCCTGGGAGCTGGAATCAGCCAGGAGCTCCCAGGGCAGGCAGCCACCTGCACGAGCAATGGCAGACCCTGGGATTTCCTGTGGAGCTGCACAGAGCCTGTCCCAGAAAGCTGCAGAGCAGATCATGTTTCCCCATCCTGCTCAGGAGCTGTAAGAAACAGCCTGTGACCTGTCAGCCTTTGGAGCAGAGCATTCCCTGTTTAACCCTCTCACTGGGTGCCTGTTTTAACTCCCTTTTTCTCTCCACCATTTGTGTCAAGCTGTCAGATGCCAGGATGTCAAACTAATGATGCTTTTGTATGTTAAGGGAAAAGGTTACGAGGCCATTCTTTCAGAGAATACTCCATTCCTGAGCTAGGAGTCTTTCTTCATCCCCAAAACATCCCTGAATGTTTTGAGGAAGGCAATGCTGCACAATAGGTGCCAAAACACAGGCTCTGTGCTCTCTGTGTCTACATGGCTGTACCTTCTGTGGCTGAGCTGGGGAAAGATTTAAAACTTGGAGTGTGCCTTAAATGTGAGAGCAGCCTTGAACACTTTTTGGCACTTCCTGGCAAGCTGTCAGTGGCCAAAGTCTGGCCAAGGATGTGTCTGCCTTTTTTTGGTTTCTCAGTTTGCAAGGAGAGCTTTCCAGCCCCACAGGAAGCAGGATCAGTCTGCTCCTGGACTGCCTGTGCTTCCCTTGTGCTTCCTGAGCTTTCCTGGCAGGGAGGTGACACACAGGTGTACCTGGAGGGGAAGGGAAGGATTTGATTTCACACCTTGCTGCCTGCAGTTTCTCATCCAGCCTTGGGGAGAGGGGAGATTTCACTCTTTCAGGAATTAAGCTGCTCAAAGGCAGCACCTCTGAGCCAAGTCAGGTTCTGTGCTTTGCAGAGGAAGATGCTAAAGAAAAAAATGAAAATTGGGAAGCTGTTTCTATTTTCTCCTACCCCTTTAATTCCCACAACTGCACTTCAGGATGGAAATCCTTTGTCTTCTTGCTGCCTTTCTACATGATAGCATCACAAGCACATCCCCAAAGGCACTAACACATCTGCTTCTGCACAGGGCTGTTGGGACCTCAAGGACCAAGAGGACTTCCAGGAGAAACTGGGATCCCAGGTCCCCCAGGTCCTCCAGGGCCACCAGCCACCCCAAGCCTCCCTCTCACCTTCCAACAAGGAGTCCTCTACTCACTCCAGCCCACAGCTGAGAAAGAAAGTAAGTTCCCTCCTCAGTCCCCATGTTTTCCTGTGGCATCAGCAGAGTGGGCAGGAATGGAGCAGTTCAGCTCTGCTCCCACCTCCTTGCCAGGCTCTGCCAGGGCCCTGGGAGCAGCTGGACAATCTGCCTCTGTTGTGTCCTTTAGTACCTCTTAGAAGTTCCTGTTCAAGATGAAACATCTTGGAAGCTACAAGGGGTTCATCTCTCCAAAGTGAAGAACTGAGTCACTGTTCTCCTAAACTGTCAGGGAGAGCAGGGTTTGGGGGATTTTGTTCCCTGTGCCTGTTTTTTTAGGTTCATCACAGCTTTGGGGAGGCAACTTGGTGTCCTTTAGGCTTCCATCAGGAGTGGCTCTGGGAAGAGGGTCTGTAGTGAAATGGCAGAGCTCAGGCAGCATCACCTGAAAGGGGCAGAGAAATCCAGAGTGGCAGATGAGGTGCTGCTGCACCAAAGCTGTGGGGTTGGAGCCCTTTTGGTGTCACTGCTGTGGTGCTGGAGTGTCAGGGTTGCTCAGGAATCAGTAAGAACCAAAGATTTGCAGCACTGGAATTCTAACAAGGACATCTGTTAAATGTGTCTCGTTTCCTGCCCCTGCAGATGCATCCCCCACCTGTGTTTGTGGTGCATCCACATTATCCCACATCCACACAAAACACAGAATTACAGACTGGAAAGTCCAGACTGGGATCATGATTTATCCCTTCCCTGTAACTGGAGGCTCAGGGCTTCTTTGTGCCTATGCTGATTTAAAAATACATGTTTATTTGATTTTAACTGTGCAGGACAAGAAAAGGCTTTCTAGGAAAGGCATATCCTGCACTTGGATTGAAATGCTCTCAGATTTGGGTTTGATTTTCCTTGTCCAGTCCTGTGCAGCAGGCATGTAATGATGAGGGAGCAGAGCTCAGCTGTGTCTCCCTTTGGTCTGTGAAGTCCTGGAGCTCCAGCTCTGTCAGCTCTCCCTTCTCCACTCCCCCAGGCCTCAGCTGTGCTTCTTCCCAGCCTCACTGCTCCTGCCCAGCTTCAGAGCTCAGCTGTCTTAGTTACAGCCAGGGATTACTCAGTCTCCCCATGTCTGACAGTTATCTCGAGCTCTCCTTTCCCTTCCACCCACTCTGCTCTGCAGACTCCTTTTCCCAAAAGTGAACAGATGTATTTTTAATTTAGGGAGAATTTTAACAGCTCGGTTTCAT
Organism: Lichenostomus cassidix; assembly: GCF_008360975.1. Taxonomy (NCBI): domain Eukaryota; kingdom Metazoa; phylum Chordata; class Aves; order Passeriformes; family Meliphagidae; genus Lichenostomus; species Lichenostomus cassidix. The sequence continues at coordinate 4,276,334 of NC_139499.1, forward strand.
CTTCAGTTACTTAGGGTGTATGGGCAGGATGAATAATTGAGGTTCAATACTAAGATTTTCACAAAATACACATCAAAATGCTGCATTCATTAGCCTCAGGACAAGGAAGTTTTGCAGAGGACAGTGAGGAGATGGTGACTTTTCCATTTACAGCCCTGGGTATCCTCAGGCATTCCTCCCTCCATGCCTGTGGATTTCTTGGGTTGCAGAAGGAGTAGCCCAAAACTTTATGACAATTTTTCTTAATACAAATCCAACTGCAGGTACAAGTTATCCATGTGGCCATGACAATGTTATGGCAACATTAAGACTATTTTCTTTCAAAACTTTCCATTTTGCCCCTGTGTTGGCTGATTTTTGCCTCCTGCAGGCTGGTGGGAAGCTGATCCTCTACAGCAGGTAAAACTTAGCCTTGTAAATTCCGTTTAGATTTTAAAAAACGTGTTTACTTATTTTGAAAGGAGCACATCTGAAAACCATAAGCACAAGATTCCAGCTGCTGACAGCAGAGGGAAGCATATTCCTGGTAATGGGAATGAGATGTGAGAGCTGTATCAGGTTATTGTTATTACACAGAGTTTGGTTTTGCCTGAACACGGTGAATGCCTGTGCCTTTATTAATTGCAACAAGTTCCTGTTGGCAATATTTATCCGCAGGCAGAAGCCAAAAATGGGGAGACAAATATTTTCTCACCGTTTCCCCGCGCTGTGGGAAAAGAAATGGTCCCATTTTTCTCCCTCCAGATCAGGTAGCAGAAAAAAATTAAGACAGGATTACTTCATTTCCATCCTGTCTCAACAAATCAAGGCTGTAATGGGGGAATTTATCCCTTAGTCAGAAACCTTAGCCCTCAGCCAGAAGCCGAGCTGCTGTTCCCCACTGCTGGGGCTGCTGCTACTGGGATCTCTCACTTTCTGCCACTTCAAAATGAGTGATCAGGTTCATGGTCTAGAGCCAGCTCAGACCTATTCTTTGTGCTAACACTGATGATTTTTAGGGAAAAGGGAGAGAAAAGAATGCAACTTTCACTCTTGATTGCTGTCGTCTTACCTCTTGAAGATTTCAGTTTGCAAAGCACACACAAGATAAAATTAAACTATTTTCATAGGATCATCTCTGTAGGAAAAGACCTCCAAGATCAATTCCAGCCATCAGCCCAGCACTAAACCTCAAGTGCTACACATTTTCTAACCCTTCCAGGGATGGTGACTCCACCACTCCCCTGGGCAGCCTGAGGGGAGAGCAAGGGGAAACTGAGGCAGATGGGCTGATGGTGTGCTCAGCACATCAGTGCTGATAAGGGACAGGGATTTGGGAAGCAGCATTGCAGTGCCTGCTGCCAGCAAGGCCCTTCCTGAGGGAGCAGAACAGAGCAGAGGAGGTGAAGAGGAAGGAGAGGAGGAAGGGAATTGAGAAGGGAAGGGATTTGGGAAAACTGGCAGCTTTCAAAGTGTGCCCTGAGCTGCCTTTGCTGCTCTGCTGGGCAGGTTTCACTGTGTCCTTCAGGGCATGTCTGTGCAGTTTCAGGATGTGTCTGTCCCCTTCCAGAGAACACAGGTGCTCCTACCTAACCAGGTCACACTGGTTTCACTCTTCCCTTGGCTTGGCTGGGGGTTGGAAAGCTCCTGGAGCAAATTCTGTGTCAGGATCTACTTGAATGAAGCAATCATCTGCTGCTTTGGGGTAACCAGAAGCACTGAAACAAAATCCAGCCCTGGAGCCCAGCAGAGCCTGGGTCAGTGCAGGAGATGGCTGAGCAGGGAAGATTCCTGCTACCATTTGATGCTATTTTGGGGCTGCTCTGTGAGTCTCCAGCTGCAGAGAGCCCCAGAATGTCCCTCTGTTTATAAGCAGACAGGAGTTTATAAGGAGATACAAGTTCTTCCTGCTGCTTTACAAGAATGTGGAGGCAGTCCCTTAAAAAAAAAAAATGAGGGTTTGTATTTTAGCACATTTCAGTCCCATTTCATTCCCAGGATGTTTCATTCAGAGCTGACCCTGGAAGGAAACCTGGGTCTGAGGGAGTTCTGCCTGTTCAGGCAGCTGAGGAAGGAATGTGCCACAGTCCTGTGCTGCCCAGGAGCTGCTGAGCCCAAGGCTTGTTGTTCAGAGCTCTCTTCTGTGTCACAATCATGGAGTCACCTTTCATAAATAACGTGGAGTCAAATGTCAGGATGGGTGGATTTGTGGGAGTGACTCTGTCATCATAATAATGTGCCATTTAGCTGAATGTTTTGTAACCCAAATCTTTATCCTTGGCTTACCTCCAGCAGAAATTAAACCCTGCTTGTTTGCAGTCCATCCTCTGCCCCTCTCAGTGGATGTGCAGTTGATTTTGCTGATCACTTTAAAAACAAAAAGCTCTGCAACTGTTAATGCCTTCACTGCTGTTTGATGCTCATTTCCCAATTCCATCTTACTCCCAAGCCATGATGGATTTTGACATGGTCAAATAAAACTCAGATTAATTGGATTACACACTTCACTGGGGTACCTTTCCTCCTGAACATGAAAAGAGTCTCAGTTGTTTTGTTTCAGGGCTGTGAGGAGGGGAAGATGAATGGGTTTAGAAACAGTAGTCAAATAAATACCTGTTTGCATTCAGGCTTTAGGCAAAAAATTTGGTTCTCAGAGGGATCTGGGTTGGATCTTGTGCTCTTGTGCTGCCAGAAAGGCATTGCAGAGATATCCTGTCATCCTTGGCAGCCAAAGCCATTGCACAGTTTTCCCTAGGAGCTTCCAAACAACTGCCTTGGCAGTCCTCTCTACCACTGCCAGCACTCCAGAAGTTGAAAAGACTTTGCAATGTGTCTGCTAAAATTTCTGGAGAGTTCACCTTCTGACCTTTGGGCTGGACTCTGCAGAGTAAGCAAACACCCTTCCGACCTTCCTGGTGTCACTTGACATTTGCAGTGAGACATTCCTAGCCTTTTCCTGCCCAGGGTTCCCTGGAATTTTACTGGGATGAGTTAAAGGGATGGGTGGAGGGAAACTTGAGTAAGCTTGAGGTCATGGGCAGGAGGAGATGGACGTTATTTCTGCATGGTGCCCTCCAGCTGTGGAAAGTGTGGATTTTCAGAGGGTTTGCCATCCCAGGAGCCAACATCTTCATCCAGGTTAAACAGGAAATAGGTTGTTGGTCCTACAGCAAAGGGTCAGGACAGGGGACTGGAAGTCCCAGTAGCACCAGGATGTGGGGTTCCCTTGCTTCTTTTGTGGCCTTGTTGTCTTGGTTGTTCATTGAATTGTTGCCCTCAGGTTTCCACAAGTGTCCAAAAGTGCAGTGGGATGCTCAGATGAAAGGAGCTGCACTACTGGTGGTGCCTTCCCAGATTCCTGGTGTGCCACAGGACAGCTCCATAGGGAACAGGGCTGTGGAATATGGTTTTGGAGTTGCAGTAAATACTAAGAATTGCTTTTTTATATGGAACTGTATTTTTTCTATTCAAATATCAACTGGTGTACTGAACCTATTGGCTCAGGGCTGAGGGAAGACATGGACAACTACAGGCTGATGGTTTTTATTCCTGACAGGAGAGAACTGAGAAAGATGTGCAAAACCACAAAACTCCCCCAATTCCTGCTGCTGGCTTTTAGTTCCCTGCTCTGCTCCCATTTCCATCCATTTCCCAGGACTCAGTGAACCTGCCCAAAACACCTAAAATAATCCCAAACGGCAGGAAAGTTTCCTGATCACATGGAGGGGGCAGAGCTCACCCATCCCTGGGCTTTTCCTGCATCCCTAGACCTCAGGGCATCTCCCAGCAGGTGAGCTGTAGGGCCAGGGGGGCTCAGCAGGTCACTGGGGCCAGGCAGCCCCACATCCCTGCCTCATCTGTCAGGTGGCCATGAGCCAGATGTGTCTGGCAGATGGCAAATTTGGGGTCAGTTGTTCCATTTATAGGGGTATAAACCACCAAGGTGTCGACAGGGAGGACGGATTTTCTGGGGTTCTCAGGGTGAGATGAGCAGCTCTGCAGGACAAGGGGACACAGAGCTTTGAGAGCAAAGGGCAAATGCTCCGGGAGCCCAAATGGAGCATCCTGCAGCACTGCCAGCCCTCGGCCAGCAACAGGCGCCAGAGGATTTTGGAGAGAGGTGCCGGCAGGGCTCGGGCAGCGCCACTGACTGTGCTCTGTGCCGCAGATGGAGAACCCCAGCTGGCCTCCACCGTCATCGACACCATCATGGCTGGGCTGCCCGGACCGCGGGGAGCCCCCGGGCCCGTGGGACCACCAGGTAACAGAGCTGGCATGGGGCAGGAGGAGCAAAGCCTCTCTGATGCATGGACAGTGGGTGCTGCAGGGAAGGGAGGTGCTCCTTACTGGAAGGGCAGTGGTGGCAAGAAGTAACTGAGGTTTTTTTTAATCTGTTGATAGTGGCAGATTGTTTTACCTTCGGCAGGACACATCTTGAAAATGAGGCTAATTAAAAGCTCTTTAGGGATGTCCAGAGTTGTTCTCACCCTGCTGCAGTCCTGTCCTGTCACTGCAGAGCTCCACAAAGCAGGGTCTGGCCAGGTGTATGAAGACTTTGGAGACAGTTTGAGCTATCCCAGATTTTCTCCAGTGTAATTGAAATCAGAATCTGAGATGAAAATTCAGTGGCAAGTCTTTCTCTCTGTGCTGATGGGTGGCTTAAATGATAATATTCCTGCAGACATCAGCACTTCCCTGTATGATGCATATTTAGGAGTGAACTCCCTTTAGTTGCAGAAAAGGCTTTTCCTTTCATTATGAGGGCCTTTCATTTATCCTTCAATTCCTTTATTCTTTCACTTAAGCATTTGTATGGTGCATTAATGATTGAGGCTGATTCAGCTGTACTTTGTGTATAATGTCCACATTGTTTCATCTCAAGGGTTGTGACAACTAAAGCAGAGAGGAGTATTGCTAAGTTCAGACTAAGCAAATATCCTGTCTCCCATCTGCAGGTATAATTGAACAGCTACTGTTGAGATATAATTATTTTTTCAAAAGGAATGAATCTGTTAAGTGACTGTGTGAGACAAGTTGACCTGTTCTGACAGTGTTTAACTCATCCTGGAAGCAGCCCTCCTGTGGTACAGATTTTAAATTAATTTATTGCCACTGGAGTGAGTGAAGACCAGGAGAGAGCTTTGCCTTGCCCCAGTCAGCCTCTCTCCTGGCTCTGGCCAAACTCCATCTCCTTCATGTTCCTATCTGCTTCCTGACACCCCAGAGATCTCACCTGCAGCAGCCTTGGGGTTTCTCTTGCCATATTTTGGGCTGGTTCAAGAGCAGCACCTGCAGTGTCTCACACTCATGTAGCTGTTCCATAAATCTAGTTTAAGTTTGCTCAAAAGCTGCACTTTAGGGAAAGGAAAGGCTGGATGTTACTGACATCCTTCCTGCCTGTTTTCACCTTTTTTTTTTCCTCCTGGAGCTCTAACATCTCCCCTAGGGGACAGGGATGTGTTCTGTCAGGATGTGGGGATCCAGTAATCCAGTGTTTGATGAAGGGCTCTAGCAGTCCTGGGGTCTATCAAAGGCTCTCACTCACTGAGAGACTCAGCAGGACCTGAAAAGTGCATGCCTTTGGAATTTAGGGTTCTTCCTTCTAATTCTCCTTAAAATTGTCTCCAATTATGATTCCCACCAGGGCCACCAGGTGCTTCAGGACCCAAAGGGCCCCCAGGACCTATTGGAGCCCCTGGATCACAAGTAAGGTGCTTTAGTGCTTTGGGGTGAGGGCAGAGTGGGGATCAGGGGTGAAACATCATCTCATTGCACAAGGAGAGAGAGTAAATCTTAGCTCTGCTGTTTTGTTCCCCATGAAATTCTGTGATTTAATGCCTTTTTCTCATTCTGGATTGTGCTGAGAGGTTGAAATGGTTGTGCTTTCCAGAGTTTCCCTTAATCACAACAACACATTGTGCTGCTGCTGTGTCAAAACATTTCACTGTGGCCTGAGTTGATGCAAAGGATCTGACATGGGCTTTACTAACACAGTGATAGAAAAATACTGCATTTCCTGTGGAACACATAAAAACCCCAAAAATGCATCAATGGGAATTCACCAATTCACCAGAGTGAACGTGTTAAGCCTACTTTTCCAGGCATAGCACTTTCTATTCGAGAAAAAATATCACAAATTCCCATCAGTTTGATTATTTATTGATTCAAACATCGTGTAGGGGGGGAGATAATAATGGAGTGGGAAAAGCTCACTCCAAAGAATTTATGGTAGAAGAAGGGCACAGTACTCACATGGATGGAAAAAGCTGGTTAGATGGAAAGAAGTGAAGTCATGAACTGTGAACTGCCAAACTACTCCAAATTGCGGTTGGCTGATACAAAGGGACTCAGTTTGGGGAAAAATGTTGCTTAATGTGGAGGTGAAGCAGCAACATCAGATATTTCAAAGGAAACTCACATGACTGGAGAGCACAGAGAAAGTAACTTAGCAGAGGGATGTAACTTAAATCTGATAAGGGGAGGTTTGGAACTGAAAATAGAGAAGATTTTTCCTATGCGTTTATTAACCACTTTGAAGAAGAAATGGACAAGAGGTTTGGGAAAGTTTGCCAGTGTAGCAGAATCCTTTCAATTAGGGAATGCTCTGGAGAGCAATGAGAAACTCCAGATAGATATGAACACAATGAGAGATTTGGCAGCCAAATGACAGAGGCAGTTTAACATCATTAAATATAAGGTAATTCACAATTCATAAGTAGATCCTGAAGTACAGTCTGGTTTTTTGATGCTCAGCATACCCTGAAAATCTTTTATTTTTTGCAACATGGAACTCAGTGTTCTTGAGCATCCCTGTCTCACTGCAGCCTCCAAGACAATATACAAGTCACTTGAGGTGGAAAAAAAGCATCTTGTAACACGGTTGTGGGGAGAAGGAGAGCTGACAGGCTGAATATAAACAAACAATATTGTTCTCCCTTGGTCTGGTTAATAACTGTGGCTTCTCTGGGTGGATAAGTTAAGAATTTGGATCGATTTCTGCATAGCAGTTCAATTAGTAGAAATCTGGAGACTGTGCCCTTCTTAGCCGTTGGTGACTGCTTTATAGATTTGTTCAACCCAGGGAGTAAAATTATTAGCAGAGATTGGGCTTAATTTGAAAATTGTTTATTAGGGTGAGTGAATAGCTTCAAAATAATTTCCACTGCACAATCCAATTAATTTTCAGGTATGTGTGCTTGCTCCTGCCACCCACTGAGGCAATTAAGAAGTGGGGGGAAGCAGTGGGGATTTTTAAGCTAAACATACTACCTGTGTATTAATTTCTTCTTGGTAACTGAGAACAAGAACTGTCCTGTCACACTGACCCCTAAAAAATGTTACATCAGGGGCCTGCAGTGCATTAAAGCACCCAAATAGAAGGATCTGCAGAAAGTACAGGGCTTGGGATATCTGCAAACAGAGCTCCTGTTGTGTTTGCTTGAGGGGAAAAGAGAATCCAGCCCAATTACTTAATGGGTGTATGAGGTTTTCAGGAGCTGAGGATCACTGGGAAATGTATTCACTACACCTACACAAAGATTGCACAGTAGAAATTAATTCCTTCTCGTTCTGCTTCTCTTCCAGGGCTTGCCAGGATCTCCAGGACAGCCTGGACCAAAAGGATCCAAAGGAGATCGAGGAGAGAGAGTAAGGTTTTATATGCACAGAAGGTTTTACATGCACAGAGATTCCCAGCAGCACCTGGGGAGTGAGGCCTCAAATTAAACACAGCACAGGCCTCACAAATCCAGTGGCACTACAGCCACCACCAAGTTTAAATGCAGAGTTTCTGGGTTTTCTGCAAGAGCCAAGACGAGGGTTTCCTGTACAGAGAAACAGTTAAATTCCTTGCAAAATCAGGTGTTCCCTAGAGATTCAGGGAGCAAAGACATGGTGGATAAAAGCCTGTGGGAACCAACTTTCTTCCACCAGCCAAAGCTGTTCAGTGTGGGTTGTTCTGAGAGGTCTAACTGAACTCTTCCTTCTGTGGCACGAAGGCTTTAAAAACTCATCAGACTTTTCCTGAAGCAAAGTCATTCCCCAGGTCAAATGATGTTATTAAAGTATTCGGAACATTGAAGTCATGTTCTTAATGTGTTTATGTGCCTCAGTCCTTGGTGGGCTGTCAAGTGCTGATAACTAGGCATAGAAAAAAAAGGGCTGTTTGAATGTTATTTCCAAACTGGTGGAGTTTAGCAACTACCAGAGAAATCCCAGTCCAGCATTTAAGCATTGGGAAGGATTTAAAAGTGGCATTTGGGCCTTTAGTGGCTTCTGTTCAGCTTATTTGTCAAAAGGTCGTGGTCTTTGAAATCTCTGGGTGAGTCTGGGAGCACAAAATCATTTGGGAATGGAGTAGGTAGAAGAGGATCATTCATCCTGTAGACCTGTGAGAATCACTGAGACCCCAGAGTGGAAAGAGCCAAAAGAGGGGAGAAGGGTGAGGGGAAAACATTGGTTGGCACCTCTAAAATGATGGATGTCTGCAGTGGTGGCTGCATTGACACTGCCTTGTGCCACAGCTGTGGGAAAGAATTTCCCTTTTCTTCCAATGCCATTTTCCTGTCCCACAGGTGGAGGTGGAGGTACCTCTGTTATAATTCAGTTTTGGGTGCTTGGCTCTGTTCTTACGTAAGAAATCACTTGCACTTCCCTGAAAGACAGAGTGACTGTTGGTCATTTTTTGTAACACTTTCCTTGTGCAGCTCAGCCAATTTGGGTGTGACTTGGCTTTACAAATAGATTGCAGATTGATGTAGTTCTGGGACTAGAATTCAAGATTCTGGTGGAGAGCAAAACCTTAAGTGGTGTGATGGATGCACAGATTATCAACTACAGCTCATTGCCATTCAATCTTTATTTTCAGTTTAAAAAAAACAGAAGGGCAGGGTACATGGAAAATGTCATATTTCCATCCAGGAAACTGATAAAACTCTTCCTCAATTATTCATTTAACATTTTGCTTTAGTCTGTGGTTGACCATATTACTAGTATTATTACTAATATACCATAATACTACTACACTGAGTTTGAAACAAAATCTTGTTGCACTGTGCCCATTCAGTCCAGATAGATCCCTCAGAATTTAGTTTTGTTCCCTCCTTGCTAGGGATTTAGAATTGCAGCTCTGCTTCTAGTTTTGGGACAAATGAGATTTTCAAATATCAAAATGTCTTGATAAATATAAAAAAAACCACCTATTTCCTGTCCATCCTCTGTTAGTGTGGAAAGGGAAGCTGACAGCTTTTTCTGTCAGAATTTCTGTAAGATGCTCTGCGTGCTTTTTGTCTTCTGTGAGTGTGGCTTTGAATGCTGGTTTTGACAACTACATGCTGCAATTTTGGGTTTGGTGGATACAAATGAGGGCTCGAGCAGAGGAGCTGTGCAGCTGCAAAGAAAAGCAGAGGGGGAAGGCTTTTACAATATCTACTGAGATTCGAGAAAATGTTATTATACATTCTTCCTGCTTAATCTTGGGGAGAACAGCCCCTGCATGGCTCCTCTCTGTGTGCTGCTCACCACCAGCTCTGCTCATCCAAACCCTGCCAGGCAGGGAAGCTCCACAGCATCTCCAGGCAGCCTGCAGAGGAACAGCCAGGGAGGCCTGGGATGAAAGATATTGCCAACATCCAGCCTAAATATCCTTTGATCCCCTTTAAGCTGATAAAAACCTTTCTGTTCCTCCTGGTCATGGAGCACAGCTTGTTTGTGTATTTGGAGTGTGTTGTTATGCTCCTCACTGGGGTTTTTGCTCTTGCCTGTGCTTTTTCACAAGCTTTGCTCCCTCCAGTGCAGAATCCAATATTTCCCTTTGAAGATACTGAGAGCACCTGACAGACTGAGCCTTTCTCCCAGAGCTCTCCCTGTCCATAGCCTTTTCCTAGTGTTGGCAAGGTGTTCCATAGGAATTCAGTGCTCCATGGGAATGTTCTGTAGATGTCCCAGGCCTGTTGGTTTTATACAAAGCAGCAATTTGATGCTCACAACCCCAGCAGCTCTCCCTTTCTACTAGAAAAATCTGCCACCATGTATGTAATTTTCTGGGGGAAAAAAGGATGGGTTTGTTGCTCTGTGTGTGTAGGGGAGAAGGGCCAGGGGAAATATGTGGCTGTTTCATTCATGGATTTCTAGCAATGCTTTTACGTTTTGCTTCTTCTCCCCAAGCTTCTGCTCTCTCACTAAATAATCTGTAATTCTGGTCATTGATTCTCCCCTGCCCCATGCTTCTCCAGGGGGGAAACCAGCACTGTGGAGAAAAATGGGGGGAAAAGAGATGTTCAGTTCAATGGCATTTCATTCTACCCCAAACCAACACACACTAGTTCAAACTGTTTCTGTTAAAAAAAAAAAAAAAAGAGAAAGAAAAGAAAAAGAACAAAAACCTCTCACTGAGAACAATGTGAAAATTAGCACAGCAGGAGAAAGAAACAAACCGACCAAAATATTGTACCTGTGTTTTGATCAGCAGCTGTGGGATGTGTGTGGAGCAGGAGCAGATTAAATCAGTGCTCCCTGGGAGTCCTGGGCTGTGTTCTGGCCGGGCCAGCAGCAGCCCATCAGTTTTACCAGAGAGAAGAATGCAGTGTCTTTGTGAGGAACAAATCTCCAGCCAAATTCCTTCCTGGTATAATGTAACTGACTGCTGGAAAGTTCAAAAAACCTGCTAATCGCCTTACAGAGAGGGCACTGAGCTCAGGAGCTCCATATCCAACCCAGCTCCTCCAGAGCCTGATGGGATTTGGAGCTGATACTTGACAGAAAACCATAACCCCCTTTTGCTGTCTCTAAGTGATAATGTCAAGGGAGAGGAATTTTTTCCCCGCATTATCCCAAGTGTAAGGGTTTTCATTAAGCCATCTTAATTCCCCCAGCAAAAATTACACTGTGTTCTTGTCAAATGGCAAAGTATCTCCTAATGACACTGACTTTATTTCCAACAGGGGCAAGCAGGTCTGCCTGGAGAGAGGGGCATTAAGGGATTTCCTGTAAGTGCTGCACTCTGGGTGGGTGCCAGGCTCAGTGGGTTGGTGCCTGGCACTGTGGTGCCCCTGGCTGGCCTGGAGCTGCTCAGGCTGAGCTCTGCTGGCTCCAGCTCAGACATTTGTTCACCTTAATGAGTCCCTCTGCTAATGAAACATCCCCTGGGTGGAAAGCACGGTGCTGACATGACCAGGAGGGCTTCACCCCAACAGGGATGCTGTGCTTTGCCTGCAGATCCCCTCTGGCCAAAGCTGAGCACCCCCAGCCCTCCCTGAGCCCCAGGGCACAAAGGTGGGCACAGTTCAAGAGCCCAAAGTCCATCAGCTATTCCCAGCTCCCTCCTGCTCCTTGGCTTGCCAAGCTGAGCTGGAAACCCCCTGGAAGGAGATCAAGAGATGTCTCCAAATGATTTTTTGGCAATACCTGAACAGATGCACAGAGGAGATGTCTGCACTGGTATATATGGCCAGTGCACACAAACCAGTGGTGATGAGGGTTGGCTGACAGAGATTAGTGGAGAAAATTTGGGTTTTTTGGCTGGCAGCTTCCATAGAGGTCCCAGAGCCTCTGGGAGGATTCTCATCTCTCTTCTTTGGTTCCACCTCATCATTCTGTACAATTCACACAACCTTTTCTTTGGCCCTTCATCCCATGCCCTGCTTTGCAAATATCTCAGGGATGTCCAACACCTTTGAGGAGCCCAAGCCTTTCCACTCTAGATTGTTAGTCTTGTTTTATGTTTGGCTTTGAGTGGTTTAACCTCTCCCTGTTGTCTGCTCTTCAGAAAGTGCATGACCTTCCAGGTTGGGGGAAATATGAGACCAATGTTCACAGCACAGAGGGAGTTTTGTTTAAGAAAAGCTTAATGAGCATCCTCAGAGGCAGCAAGTGATGTGACTAATGAAAGCAGAATGGAGGATCTTTCTGTTTTAAATCAAGATGAAAATGTGTGTGTTTGGGGGGAGGAAGCAACTCACCTTTAGTTTAGCCTAAAGTGCTGTTCATTGAGAGTCCAATGAGATGTGTATGGCCTTGCTGGGGCCCAGGCCATGGCAGGTGGCTCCTCCTGCAGCTTGGCCACCTCTGGGCAAGTTCATCCCTGTAAGAAGTGGTGGTGACCTCCTGGGAAGCTGACAGGGCACAGGGCAGAGCTCAGGAGAGCCTGTTTGCTTTGTGCCAGTTTGTTTTCTGCTGCTGAAATGTTTCTTTAATTTGCTCCTGTGGTGGGGAGGGATCCAAGGGATCCTGGAAGGGTTCTCAGCCTCATGTAACCAAGTTTCCCTTTCTTTGTTTCAGGGTGAACCAGGCAAGAAGGGTGAGGAAGGTGACAAAGGCGCTGATGTAAGGATCTGTTTCCACTGTTTTATTTTCCTTTTTGTCTCTTTTCTATCCTTCAACCTTATTCCCTTTGGCAGGTGGGTTTGGGGCAGGGCAGGGAGTGAGTCCACAGTTAAATGTGCAGAGCAAGTGGTGATGTGGATTTAATAAGTGGTGAGTTTGGATTTAAATTTTGCCAGAAATCCTGGCCTCTGAGGTTTCCTTTGCCACGTTTTCACCATGTTCCTGGAACACCTCAGTCCCCAGAGGTTCTGTCCCATGGAGCTGGCTGGGCATTGCTCCCCCATGTCCCTCCCACATGCTGAGGGAGACTCCCAGAAGAGATCAAACTACATGTGCAGAGCACTGGAGTTCTCACATCTCTGCTCTCAATCCCTAAAATACTTTGCAACACCTCTCTGTCCCTTCCAGCCCACACTTAAGGTGACAGGGACAACAAACTACAGCCTGAGTGCACATGAGGAACTCTCTGAATAGGGATTTCTCCTGCACTCCTGCTTAGGTTATCTCCTCTTTTACATATTTTCATTTTTAAACATTCACACTGCAAAGTTTGGTGCTAAGCAAAATTATAAACAAGAAATCTATTCTAAAACATATTCCAACATTAGTTTTCTTTTCTTTCTTGCAGGGGGAAGGTGTCCAACAGCTTCGAGAGGCTCTGAAGATTTTAGCTGAGAGGGTGTTAATCCTTGAGCACATGATAGGAATTCATGGTGAGTGCTGCTAAGGTTTTCTTCTCCAGGGAACCAGGGGCTCTGCTCAGGCTTGATGGTTAAACATCCTCCCAGTGCCCTGAGCTCTCTGGTGCCTGTTCAAGCCACATTTTCAAAACTAGGTACCCACTGTGAGTTTTGGGTACTTGGGACTGTTGAGGACTAGAGTTCCACCAGCTGTACTACTTCCTCTGGCTTTCCAGTAGCAGGTGAAATGACCCTTAGAGTGATTTTTATTACAGTTCAGGCAGCCAAGTCACGAGCAGCAGCTCCAGCCATGTGGCACAGATCATCTACAGCTTCCCACGGAGCTGCTTGTTCAAGTCTTTAGGGCAGACCATTTAATCCTGTTAACAGCATCTTCCCAGTGACTTGAACACCACTGAGGCCTTGCCTTGTGCAGCACCACCTTTTGCAGAGAAAGCCCAAACAGTGCTGCCATGTCACCCTGAAAATCAGTGATCCCTGAACATTTTGTGATTGTAACTTACATGAAACCTGTTTTCACAGTCAGATTTCAAGAAAGTCCCACATGTTCTATGTTCAGAGAGATTTTTGTGATCTCTTGAAGCTGTTTGCTCTCCCATCACTGGAACATTGTGTACATCATCCCTCAAGGACTTTTCCCTTAACCAGAGCATGGTGTTGGTAGTTGTCACAGCTGTTGGTTATTGTCAGACTTCTCCTTTTGGGGTACCTGAGGATCAATTCTCTCAGAGCTGCCAAAAGCTGCTGTGCCAGTTTCTCCCCTTTCAGAAACACAGGAGAGGCAAAATGCTTGGCTTTGCTATCCCAGCCTGTGAGCAGCAAACCTGTCCTTGGCACTGAGCAAGTCCCAGAGCACTTTTCTGTCCTTGCCACATGAAACCTCATTCCTGGCCTTGCTCACCTCACACCTCCCCTCAGATCAACATCCACTTTTATTGGGCAGTGGCCTTTGGATATTGATTTGGGCTGTGAAAATGCTAAATATCTGAAATGCCCATCAGTCCTGACCATGCCTCACTCACAGTGCTGGATGCACTTTGGGCAGCACCTCCAGAGCCCTCCAGCCCCATCTGGAGCAGCAGTGCTGAGATGGAATTGCTGCTGAACACTTCCAGTGCCAGGGCATGGCTGGCCTGGAGCTTGCTGTGCTCAGTGTTCCTGTGCTCATGGAGTGCTATTTCCAAAAGCAACAGCACGAGGTTTTTGGGAAACCATGAATCACAACCCCATGATTTAACCACACTCACCCTGACCTTACCTCTGCACTAATCCTGCTTCACTTCACACTTTCACTGGATTTTATACACCAAGGACAAAAAAAAAAGGCAAAAAAAAAAATTTTATGCTGCTTTGCTTTGAGCTGGTGGAGGTACCAGGGGGATACTCACTAGATTTCCTAGGCAGCAATTCATAGGACATCCTGGGATGTTCTCCAGGGAAGAGGGAAAGGGAACCCAATCCATAAGCACAGTGCAGGGTATTTACAGGACCCAGGGCCTGGATCTCCTATAGCTTTTAATTTGTAGCTTCATTTATAGTAATATAAAGCCAAAAGTCACCTCTTGAGGAACCTCCTGCACACCCTGGAGTTCACACAGCCTTGCCCCAGCATAAGTGACTGATTTACCTCTTTCTCACATTCTGTTTGGAAACACAACAGCAACAAGGCATGTGCTGCTGTTATTTTGGAACAGTCATTACAGCAAACCATTTTTATAGATATAAATGTAGTTGCTGTTCCTGTTTGGCATGGAGGTGAGTTATTTACACTTCTATACCAGTGTAAATGCATCAGCACTAATGGATGTTTTTTAAATTGTACACTGTGGTTAGGTCATATTTAAACACCTATATTGTATGACTTTAGGGGGTTTTTTTGTCCCATAACTATTGATAATAGTACCCCTACTCTGAGCTTGTGAAATAGTTCCATTCTTTAATTTCACACACATTTTAGGCCCTACAAAAATAATGTTTAGAAAGGGAACTTGGAAAGTAAAACATATTTTCCTTGTGCGGTTATGTTCATCTTTATGTAAATAGTTAAAAAGGCCCAACAAACAAAAAAAAAATACATTAAATGACAAAAAATATTCTCCTTGAGCACAGACCTCCCTGGACTGAAAGGCACCACAGAGGTTTAAATCACCCAGCACCAACTGTCTGGTCATATTCCCAGTGTAGGTGTTAAGGATTTGACCACAGGTCCTGGGGCAGCCCAGCTTTAAAACCCCACTCAGAAATGCCAACCCCATGCTCTCATTTTCCCAAGAAACTTCCCACTGAGAGTGGCTTCCAAAACCACAGCCACCCAAGCAACAAGACAAAACATCTCAGCAAACAAACCTCTCCTCTGCAGTGGGAGGGCAGCTGGAGTTGACCTGGCCTGGGAGCTGCAGAGAGCAGCCCAGCAGGACACAGCAAAGCCCAAATTGTTTGGCAGGATTTGGTGCCAGCAGCCAGAGCCCAGCTCCTCCAGCAGCCAAAAGCTCACTTGAAACACAAACTCTGCCTCGTGGGATCAAACCAAGGCTGGCACATTGGGCTCCTGGCAGGGAAACACAATCCAGCTCTGGAGGAAAAGGCAAGAAGAAATTGGAGCATTGGAAATGATGAGGCAGATCAAGGCACCAGCATCTGGTGCTGAAGAGTAGCCCAGACAGTGTATGTTTAATTTGTTTGGCTGAGGGAAGAGCAGGGGGTGTTACCTGGAGGCATTCTGGGAGCAGGGATGGCTAACAGCCATCCCCAGCTTTATTGCTGATTTGGCTGCAGCTCAGGGTGGGTCAATCCTTCTGTTCAATCATTTCAGTGCCTCAGAATGTCCTTTACCAGGAGTGAAATGGTACTGAAACCCCAAGAACATCACTGCCCAGTGGCCACACAGCTCATCCTCCACCACCAGCAGTCTGGGCAGTGCTGAGTAGCTGCTACAGCCTGAATAAATTTATAATTAATAAAAGAGCAGCACTTTAGACATGAAACTACAAATGAGAGTATGCCCTGCAGTAGGAGCACTTACCCCAAAGAGTTCAAGCAGAGCAGAGGAACATCTAATGCAGGACAGCAGCAAACACAGAGCTCCACAATTGCTCCCTGCATGGAAAGCCACCAGGAGGGAGCACACTGTCCCAGGAGAGGAACCACTCAGCAAGGCCCACGAGTGCCTTCCTCAGCCTCCCCTGTTAAATAGTGCTCTCCCGTGACTTTCTCTCCTTACAGACTCTTTGTCTTCCATTGAGCCAGGCTCTGGACAGGATGGGATCCCGGGCTCCCCGCTCAGAAGCAGCATCAAGATCAAGAGAGGAGGACCCCGGCAGCCCCAGGCCCACCAGATCCTCTCCTCACTGCTGGACGACGGGGAAACCAGAAGGAGGAGCAACCGGATGAAGTAGGAGCATCTGGGTGTTCTCCCTGCCTGTCCTCCAGTCACAGATACAGTATCCCAGTGCTTAATTGCAGCCTGCAGGTGAAGGGGGTGGGAGGCTGCAGCGGTGGTGGCTGGGTTTCCTTACCTGGCCAATGCTGAGCCCTGATTGCAGGGAATGTTTTATCCATAGCTCAGAGAGGGGTTTTTTGAGAATGTTCCTCTCTGTTTTGTTGTTTTGCCTTTGGAATAGCTGTTGTCAGGTATCTCAGAGCTGACACCTCCTGGCTGTGCCTTGAGAGTTTAACCTTCCCCTTGTTTCCTCACTGCCCACAGTCACTCAGTAAAGCTCTGCTTAACCTGCCAAGACCATCCATCCCACCCAGACCCAAAGCCAAGCCTCAGCCTTGTCCCTTGCTGGAGGCACCTGCTTTTATTTGATGTGTTGGTGTCACACTGACTTCCAGGTGCTACTTCCACAGACCATGGAAGGAAGGACCTCCAAGACCTCCAAGAATTTCTTTTAAGGAAAGAACAAATTAGTAAATACAAAGTACATTTAAAAGTATTACTCTGAAAATTCAGGTGGCTCTCTGGACCTTAGCATCAAAATCTTATAGCTAATTGTGAGTGACATTATTTTTACTTGTGGTTGGCTAAGCAAGGACTTTCAATGCAAATATTCATGGCAATATTGGTTTTCTGTCTATCTTCAGAGAGTTTAGACTGTTTCTGTGAAAATATAGAACAGCTTGCATGAGATATGATGGAATTGTGCAAGAATTTTCCCATACCGTGTTCAGCTTGTGCATACATCCAGAGATAATTAATTTAAGTGGTGGCAGTAACTCTTCACAGAAAAGGATATTTTGCAATAGTTTCTTAATCCTACAGCAATCAGGAAAAATGTTTTGTTTTAATCTTGTGAGTAAATCCTCACCATTTGACTCTGGAGACAGTGTAGTAGCGAACCACAGCCTAAGGAATTAGAGTCTTGTCAAGAGCTTATCTTGCACTGGGAGTTAAACACAGAGTCATTTTACTTTTTGCAATAACTTGTTATTTTAGGGGAAGTACCAGCTTCCAGGTTTGAGAAGTTGAACCTGCCCTTCAGTGACAAATGAATCACTCCACCTGCTGTGCTAACCAGGTTGGACAAGCTGATGTCATTCATGTAGACAGTGATTTTTGTTAAAGGGGGAGATTAATCAACAGAGCTGACTGTACTATTTTTGACTTCTTAATTCCCACGTTCTGACAGTTTTCAAACTCAGCCCAGGATGAAAGTGAGCAAATTGAGTTTGTTTTTGGCCCCACTGCCTCTGGTTCCTGTGCAGGACACACTGAGCAGGGTGGGCTGCACTGCTCAGTGTTTCTGTCAGAAGCTTTGCAAAGAAAACACAGTGCAGTCCCTGTGTTCAGTACCCCAAGTGATCTTCCCAAGGCAAAGCCCACTGAAAATGAGGCTAAAAATGGAGCAGCTCTGCCAGCCCAGCATAAGCCACACATTAAACTGACTGTCCATAAACATGGTAGTGCTACAGAGACATCCAATCCCAACCTCTCCTCTGAAGAGTTTGGCATTTTCAGAGGAGAGACTGGAGTAGTTGATGCTGAGCAAGCACCAGAACCTTGTTTTTGCTGCTGTGCAGCTGAACAACAACCAGCTGTGGTGGAGGCAGCAGGGATGGAAGCCCTTGCTGTGCTCTTGCATTCTCACTCTGCTTGGCCAGTGCCAGTGGTGGGGCTTGTTCAGCACCAGCCCACCTGCTTCAGGTTGGGCTTCCAAATGGTGGAGTTTTCCACAGGACATTGCCAAGAAACAAACCCAAAGTGTTGCAGGAGTCTGGGGAGGTGCCTGCCTACATTGTGAGTTACAGCTGGAGCTGTAGAGAGACAAGAAAATGAATAAAACTCAAGTCCAGCAGGTTGCTGACCTCAAGGAGCCATCCTGTACTTGCAGTCCCTGTGGGAGGAGGAAATCAAGCCTCCCTGAATGCATCTTAGTTTCAAATCCAGCTGTAATTCTAAGCTCTGACTCTAAATCCAGCTCTCTAAGGATGTCTCTAGTGCAGAAAGAGCCCATGTTCTTCCATCCACCACTGGCAGGGCCATAGCTCTGTTTGTGGGCAGCCAAGCAATAGTGCAGCCATAGGAACATTCTTGGAATGATCTTTCCATTTTAGAATTCAATGTACAAAAAAAGAGATGTTTTCCCCTTTACAGGTTGATCCCTGTGTAGGAATTGAGAAGTACTTGGTGACTTCTGTGTTGGATTGGGACTGTCCTGGTGTGGATCACATGGACATTCCAGGACCTCAGTGGTGACTTCCAGGAGATCTCTCCTTGTGCTTTCCAGCCAGCTGGTGTTGGAAAATCAGGGCTGGAGATGGAGGAGAAATCTCAGTTCAGTGTGAACTCCTGCACTGGGCAGGTTGGTGCCAACTGGGGTCAATGCCACAGGAGCAAAGTGTCCTCATGGCAGCTTCAGGAACCAAACCCAACCCAAGCAATCTTTAAAAAGGGAAATGGTAAAACTCAGTTTCACTGGTCATGTAGCTACAGGGTTGAATTTGGGGAAGAGGGAATACAATTGAGCCATTTTCACTTCCCGGACATTTCAGAGGTTTCACACTGAACTGAAAGAGAAATCTTTCTTCCTACAAGTTTGTCTTCTGAATTCAAACTATTGCAAGAGTGCTAATGCATTAGTCATTCACATTGCTGATGCATTCACACTGACAAGGATTCTGACTTTTATATTATTTAAAACAAATTACTGACAAGATGAAAGGAAAATTTAATAGAAGTTGTTTGCAATTAATCCTGCCAAGTCAATTGTCAAAGGGCTGGTTAGGTTTGGGTTGAGACCACTTTAATTATTGATGTTTCCAGGTTTCTGTATGAGCTGTGTAATGTTTTCTCCCCACACTCTTTGCTTTATTTAGCTCCATCTCTCTGATGAGGTACTGCATCTTTAACTGGGGGACAGTAGGATTATAGCAAATGGAATTTCTCTCTCTCTCTGCTGGGGTTTCATTCCTCTCTGCTCACACCAGGGTTGGACCACACTGTTGTGCCACCCCAGTTTAATTATGTTTAAAGGTGAGCACAGCCCCACACTCTGACACTAATGGTTTTGGTGACCAAACAAACCACTCCAACCACATTCTGCATCGTGGGCAGCATCCTGAGGATCATTTCAGCCAGGGCATATAATGCTTCTTGCCATGTCTATGTAACTTAGGGGATTTATTTGGAATGCGTGCTCATTTAGAAATATATTTTAATTGAAATGTTTAGTGCTTTATCTTACATACATACTGTGCAATACCATAGTGTGTTCTTTTCCTTTTATTTTTTTTTCCCTAAGACTTTCTTGAAATTCTTGATGTTTGTTTGAGCTCCAGTGTGTTTTTGACTTGGATCAGTTCTGGTAGTGGTAGTGTTTTCCTTGCCCTGAGCTAACCAGAAGCAGCACATTGCACAACCAAAACCCTTTGCAAGCCATGCACCCTCACATCCACCAGCAATCCAGAACTCCTGGGAGGCAGGAAATGCTCCTCTCCAGAGGGTCTAATTTGCACTTACTGTAAGGAATTGATAGCAACCCAGGGAAATAGAAATAAACTAGAGAGAAGAGCCTTCACCTGCTCCCACCAAACTCCATGTTCATTTTGCCATCCAAAGGAACAGGCCTTAAAAATCAGCTGCAGCCCAGTGCTGTGTGTGGCTTTGGAGCACTGGGCTCTGCTGCAGTGTCTGCCATCAGCTGTTGTCATGTGGGACTCTGAGCACTGGGCTAAGCCTTCTGAAGACAATCAGCTTCTGGAATTACTTCCCGATCCAGTGATTGGAAATCCATCCTCTGCCATGTTTACAGCTTCTGCCTGACTCCAGGTGACATCCCATTGGGGGTGTAGGGGTTAAACTACTCAGAGTCTCTGTGATTTCTTGGTTTCCTGTGAAACCAAGCCATTCAAAGGTGCTATAATTGTTCACAAGGCACATTCCCACCCACAGAAGGAAATGGTAACTTCTTCACTAGTTATTTTACACAGTGCCCTTTTTATTTATATCAGTGTGTTTCCTACGTGTGCCAATGGTCCTGACTTCTCTCGTGGGGATCAGCTTTACAACCATTTGGTCTTTTATAGGGCAGCCATAGGCAGTATCTTGCAATCATGTGTAATTTCTTAACTTAGAGCAAGAATAAATCTCGTCTGACAGGATGAACTCATTTATGGCAGGCTTTAATGTTTGTTGTAAACACAACCTGTTTGTTCCACCTCTTGCATGGTTACTTATCTGTTTTCATATTGCTATGCTATTGTTCCAAATATCTATTTCTCTTTATTTGCTATGGGGTTTGTTACTGTATATGGAATGTTTTGTATTCAGCATTTTCTTACGGAGCAGAGTGGGAAAAGTATTCAAGGACCCACAAATACCAAAGACCTTTCATGTAATGCACTGAGAAATAAACTTACTGTAAATGAATCTCATGTCAGGTGTCCTCTGTTTACCAAGTTCAGAGGAAGTTCAGGCAAACTGCAGCCTGAAATCAGGGCAGTTTCCTTCTTGATACCTCAGCCTTCTCTTTGGGAAGCCCCTCTGCAGGGCTCTGAAAAAAAGATGTGCATGAAGGGTCTGCTGTGGGCTGAGGGGGAAAAAAGGACCTTCCTTGCCTAAAGCCAGAGCTGAGATTCCCTGCCCTGGGTGGGACTGAATCCTCTGCAGGTGTTGGATGGAGAGATCTCTCTCCAGGACACACTGAGAGTGTCTCTGGGCTTATGGAGACCCCCAGAGTCATCCTCTCTTGTGACAGTTCAGACTGCCAGGAGAGGATGGGGGTAAAGACCTTTTTTTAGCCTTCCTACTCAGGGAACCAGCTGTCCCTCCAGATGCAACACCTCTGTGTTAGCAAAGAGAGGCTGGAGGAGGACCTGGGCTGTTTCTGTCACAGCCCACAGTTCTGGGCTCTGAACTTGTTTTTCCCATCGCAATGAAAACAAGAGATATGTAAATCCCAGCCAGTTTTTCCCCTCCTGATCAGATTACCCTCCAGAGATGGAGATACTAACAGTGCAGCAAGGGCTGAGCCCTGCAAACACAGAGAAATGCCCACAGAGTCAAGGCCTCTGCTTCACACAGCTTCTTGCATCACTGATGAGGACATGCTCAAGGTCACTCCATGCCTGACACTCCCATGCAGCACTTCTCTGGATCTCTCAGGGTATATTTATCTCAGTTTTTGAGTCCTAACACCTCCAACTCCCATCTATTTATCCTTGCAAAAAGTCCTCTGAGGGAAGGCAGTTGTGTTAATCACCACTGTACAGATTGGGAGTTGCTGGATAAAAGGCTAAATTAATTTCTTGGGACATTTGTGGCTGTGCTGGTCTGCCAGGCACCAAATTAGCATCAGGCCCATGTTGGTCTCTGGGCCATTATGGCCACTGATTGTAATCACAGCGAGGGGAACTGACTTCTCCTGAGCTCAACACAGCCCAGGAAAATCAATGGCAGAGGGGAATGCATTGAACTTGTAGCAGGAGCTGATTAAAAGAAAACTATTTATTCACAAACAAAACAGCAGCTACTCTTGGAGTTCACTGCCTTAACTCTTTGTTAACCACAGGCTCAGCAGCAAGGGGCTCTTCATCCAGGCAGACAGGCACTGGCACTGTGGTAAGAATGGCTCTGGCCATGAATGGAGTTGGAATTCTCTCCACATTCCAGCCTGGGGATGGGGAAAGCAGTGAACCTGAGACAGGAACAAACTCACCCTAAACTTCCCAAGCAATGCTATAGAAAAACAACTACTACAGTGTATAAAGGAAAAATAAGCAGGGAGATTATATTACCTTACTTACCCTCTAAGAACAGTTCACCAAAACCAGTGACAAGTTGGTTCAAAGATGGATTGAAAAAAATGTGACAATTCCAGCCTGAAGGATGTTAGCATCAAGGAGAGCCTGGGAGCTGATCAGGCCTGATTTGTTATCTCTGAACCTTTATGGGAGAAGCAGAGAGAAACAGGACAGCTCTTCCCCCTGCCATATCCCACTTTTAGGACAGGATCAAGCACCCTTGGACAGAGCTGATCCCATTTTTGGACTCCAATGGCAAACTAAAGAACACCCATCCTCTATGGCCTAGCAGGGAAAGGTGTGTTAGCCATGGGCTGGCAGATGAAATTTGTACCAATGATAAGAATTAGTTGTTGTAACACTTTGCCAAAGGATGGGACAGAGTTTGCACTCCAAGACAGTTCTCAAATTATATATATGAGAGGGGAGGTGGGGCAGGGTGTGTGATATATTCCAGCTCAAGGCACATCCATCCAGCACAGCCATGCCAGATGCTCAGACTGGTGCTCAGTGGTGCCATAAAGCCCAGGTGCCCTTCCAGCACTGGAAAGATTTGCTGCCATAAAAGCTCCCTAAAATCCCCAGAGCATGGGAACAAGGTCCTGGCAGCAGCTGCCCTGAGCCTCTCCAGGTCACACTGTGCAGCTCCCAGAGCTCCAACAATTGATAAAGCAGACTGTGGGAAGGGGCTGTCCAGGGTGCAAAGCTTCTGGCATCCAAATGTTGGCCTGAGGCTGGACACACACCAAGGCAAGCCAGAGGTGCCCCACTGACCATGGGAGAAGGGCAAGGCTAGGTCAGAGAGCCCAGAAGGTGCCTGTGGCAGCACTGGTGTTGTCTGTGGCAAGAAAAACCTGATTTATGTATAACTGTCTGGAGTTAATGTTCAGCCAGCAGCATTCTGTGACAGCTAAACTTTAGACTTAGAGCAGAAAACGCGATAAGATCCTTGCAGCCTCCTGCTCTCTGCTCCTCAACCACAAAAACACCTCCAGACATGGATGGAGCCTGGGTCTACCTGGTGACAGGAGGATGTGGCTTTGTGGGGGAGAGGATCGTAGAGCTCCTGGCTCAGCAAGACTACATCAAAGAAGTCAGAGTTTTTGATTCAGTCGCGAGAGAAGAACTAGAAAAACTCAGCACAGGTAAGCAAAGGGCATCAGCATTGATTTAGTGACCTTAACCCTCCCTTTCATGGCAGCTGGGACAATGTTGGAGATGTCACAGTTACAGGCACAGGGTAGGAACCTGGACTGAACAGACTGAAGGAAGAAAAGCTTCCAGCTCAGAAGCTTTTTAGCACAGGACTAAATCAAAGAAAAAAAGGATGGATCACCCAGATGTCTCCCAGGGAGGTTCTAAGCACCCAGGATCAGTTGTGAGGAGCCACAGAGTGCACAGAGTATGTGACATGGGAACTTGGCTGCCTAGCAGCTTCTGCTCAACCATTCTGACACAAAGGGGCTAAAAAAACCTCCTCCTGAAGTGCTCCAACCAGCTGCTGGTTCTGAGGAAAATAGCTTAAATCCTTACAGCAACAGAATCAAACTCAGCAGCTACTGCAGGCATTGTGAAATAAATTATGGAAATAATTGAGAGAAACCTATAGCAGCCTTGAAAAAGGAGGAGGTGAGTCTCAGTAAATGCTCTCTGAGATACTGAATTAATCCATTTGATCATATTCTGAGAGCTGCCTTCATGCAGGGTTGAGTACAGGGAGATTTGTTGGGGGAAAACAACCTGTTTTACTGGATTCAGGAATAGGAGCTCCATGCAAAAGGAGCAGCTCAGGGTGCTGTGCTCAGCTAATGCTGGGCTGGGTCTCCTCTCTGGCTGCCCAAACCTTCAGGCTGCTGTGAGAGAGGAAAAAATGCTGAGGGAGATGCTGGTGGGAGATAGGGACAGAAAGGAGATGCACCTACAGCAAGTCAAGACTCCCAGGGAAATATCACAATCACAAGCCCTCCCTGGCAGATGAACTCAGCAGACTGGTTTCCCCAGGTTCCAGGGAGCCAATTACCTTAAAAGCACCCATAATTGAAGAAAAAGCTGTTTAAACCTCAGGGAGGTGCCAAGATCCATGCTCCAGGAGAGGTCTGTGGCCTGACAGCCCAGCAAGGCACAGAAAGTGAGGCAGGAGAGGCCTGAGGGGTCAACCAGCCCCATCCCTCTGCCCCAAGGCACAGTCAGCTCCACCACAGCCTTCCCCACAGGTGTTGGTTGTGTCCCCAGGCCACCTCAGCCCATTCATTTCTGCAGTGGGTACAGTCCTGCTCCTTGATTTCTCACCTCAGCTTACAGGTAGGAGAGGTATTGCAGCAGTACTGTTTTTTTTTTTTTTTTTAAACAACAATCTTCACCATCTGAAAACCACATCCTTCCACTCCACACTGGTTTCTGCTTTAGGCTAAACCAGCTCTCACACACTCCTTCCTCCTCCTCTGCTCCATGCAGCCCTGCAGGGCACTGGCATTGTTCCTGTCTGGAAGGGGGGCATTGAGTTTTGGGCTGTTGCCTTCCCACTGCTGCAAAAAGCTGCTGGATTTGTCTCTCCCATCCTGCAGTTCATCCTCCTGTGTTACCTGTCACCACAACTGTGCCTTTTTCAGTTGCCAACATGCAAGAATCCTGAGCTGCCCTGGCCCAATTTAATTCCTTCATGAAGACCAGCTGCCTCTCCCCTGCTAAACCCAACAACTTCTCTTTGCTCCTATCAAATTTCACCTTCCTTTTTTCCCCCCCAGACTGAGCTGCATTCAGCTCATGCTCAAATCCTCCAGCGTGGTCCCTCCCAGTCTGATGTTATCTGCTGATTTAATGAACAAATCTGCCAGATTCTTGATGAAAACAATAAAAAAAAAAGACTCAAATACAGCAATAAGCCCTGGAGAGCCCCAGGGCAGCCACCTACCACAGCTGGCAATTCCCTGGGAACTGTAATTCCGCCAGCTTTGTGCTCTCCTTAATGGGGCTTATTTAGCCCATGTTTCACTGACTCCTTGGGAGAATGACGCTGAGTTTCCAAAGCCCTTCGAAAATCAAGATAGATGACATCAACCTGTTCCACAATATCCCTACAGCCTGCCACCTTGTCAGGAGAACAAAGGAGGTTTATCTGGCTTGATTTGTTCTTGACAAATCCATGTCAGCTTCTTCTGTTCTCCCCATTATCCCACAGGTGCTCACACGTGTGTGGTTTAAGTGTGAGCTCCTGCATTTCCTGGGGTTGAAACCAAAATGTTCTGCAATTTCCTGTCTCTTCTTTACCTCCTTTCTAAGCACAAGGGTTTCATTTGCTCTGCTGAGCTCTTCCAGTGCCTTCAGCAGTTCTCCAAAGTAGCTGATGAGGCACTAAAGCTGCAGTTACATCCTTCACCTCTTCAGGAGCCCTGGGTTGAGTTCATTGGGCCTCATCCATTTGGAAATTCCTCATGGTTTCCTTACACCTCATGCCCTCAGACAGGTGGTGTGAAAAAGACTATTTAACACTTCAATCTGATGGGGTTCAGGCTTTCCTAAACTACAGAGTAGAAGAAAAATCCCCCCCAGGGGTCTGTTAGAGCTCTGCTCTACCTCTCAGCAGGATCATCCTCCTCTGGCCCTCCAGGCAAAGGTTTCACCTCTGCTATATGGACAACTCCTTTCTTTTTACCCTCTATTCTCACTGAATCAACTCTGTGCTTTACTATTAGATTAATTTAATATTAGTACTCAGTGTTAATTAATATTAAAGCTCCTCCAAGTAAGTCCACCAAATCTTGGCTGTGTTAATTAAGAGAGCAGCCTGACCCTTGTGTAAAATTTCTGCCTCCTCCTCCATGCCAGGCTGCTTGGAAAATGCTCAGCCACCTGACCTTGGATCTGGTTTGGATTCTGTCCCCTTTTAGACCATGAGGAATAATCCTCCTCCCACCTTACCCAGTTGGATCTTCTCTGAGGGTTTCCACATCACAACACCCCCAGCTGGAGCCACAAACCCTTCCCTGAGCCACTCATTTGTGTGATCCTTCAGAAATTCCTCCCCTGATCCTGGGGGGTGTGTGGGGCTCTCCAGGCAGCTGCCAGCCCAGGCCAGAGGAGATCTCTTTTTCCCAAAGCCATCCTGTGACTTACTGCAAATCCCTGAGCAGTTCAGCTTCTTGCTGCCTATTCCCAACTATGGGAAAGGAAAAAGGGAAAAATCCTACTTAAATGTTACAACACTGCCTCAAAGCAAGAAAATTTATAGTGGGTGCCAAGAGTAGCCATGGATGGAACAGCTCCTCTGAGGCAGAAAAAGGGAATAGGGGAAAAATCCCTTCTGAGTGGCTCAAAGGGAGGAATATCCTATGAAACTTTCAAAACCTGTTACATTATTTTCCCTCCCAATCCACAGCATTTGCAATTTAAACAAGCTCTGTTCATTGTCTCTTGAAATCTCAACGTGTTATTCCCAGCAAGCCCTAAAAGTTTTCTGTCTGAAGGGAAATGTCCAGCACAGCTTCCCTGGTGCACAGGGGCTGGAGCAGTCCTGGGAGCAGCTGCAGTCCAGGGGTGTTCTGCTCCCAGCATGCAGGTGGGCATTTGCAGTGACAGATGCAGCCATTCTGGCCCACATTTGATGCAGAGCACTGTGCTGAATTAAACCAGATGCCAACCTGGAGTTCAGAAAAAAGGAATTTTGCCTCAGTGTGCTGGATTCAAATGGCACAGTCACTATCAGAGATTGTCTTGCCTTGCCCTGCAGAGAAGAAATTCCACACTGGATCCTGGCTCTGCAGGAAGGTGAGGATGCTGATCTGTACTCTTTTTCCCCCCCCTGCATCTCGGTTTTGTTATTTTCCTGCAGCCACCACTCGTGTGACAGTGACGAGAGGAGACATCCGCGATCCCAGCGCACTCCTGGCTGCTGCTCAGGGTGTGCATGTGCTGCTTCACACTGCTGCTGTGGTGGACTACAGGAACACTGTGCCCTTCTGGGACATGAGAGCTGTCAACGTCGGAGGTGAGCCTGAAATGGGACCCCAAAACCAGCCCTGAGCTCACACAGAGCCAGCCCTGAGCTCACACACACCTGGCACTCACACAAGAGGCTACACCACACACATCCATGTAAATTTGGTGCTCCCTCATCCTGCATCCCACATGCCCCGGGATGGGAAAGATGCACAGGACCTTTCCAGAGGGGAAGTTTCTCCCTTTGCCCCTCTGACCTCACTCAGGGTTTGCCATGCTGCTCCTCTGCTCTGCTCATCACATCTGGGCTCAGATTTTGCAGAGCTGTTCTGGTCGAGGGCAGAACTTCTCCTGATGGACTGAGGTGGTTCAGGACACACCTGTAAAGGGAAAAACCAGTTTAGTGTGTGACAAGGACAACAACCAAAACTAAGCCCTGTTCTGGATAGCTCCTTGCTTTCCCAGGCATTTTGCCCTGTCTGTAGCAGCACAAGGCTGTAGCTGTTGAGCTGCACCCACTGAAGGGAGTGATGCTGCTTTAATTAGCAGAGTGATGCTGGTTCATTAGTCAGAGCTCCCAGCTATCATGTATTGACAGGCCACGTGGAGCTGAGAGCTCCACAACCTTTCCTCCCACCACCAAGAGCCAATTTCACGTTCGGTGCAAGAGCTGCTTAAAGAAAATTTGTTCATAAATCTAGGAAATAAGCACAGGCTATAAAAATAATGAAATCCCTATTACAGCAGCAATTCCAGTGGCACCTCAGGCTGTTAGCTACTAAAATAGTCGTTAACCAAAAGGAAGGAATTTTATTTTTTTTTAAATATGTATATCCCCAACTCGATTACTGCTTAGGGCTCCTACTATTTGCTGATACATTCAAGGGTAACATTTAAATTCCAGCCTTCTTTTCATCGCTGCAGTTGTTTTCAAAACCCAGTGCTTTTAAGAGGCTGCATTGTGCTCTCTGTGTACTGAGAATATTCAGAGCCTGAGGGTTCCTGCTGCCTTTCAGTGGCTTTGTGAGCTCTTCCCCTTCACTGCTGCTGGGAGCTTTGTGCTACAGCACAGCAAGGTTGTGCAGAGAGAGCTGAGCACTGGGCAAATCCCATCCTCAGCAACCCAAACCTCTTGCAGATGTTGGTGACATTCCCAGAAAACCACCAGGCAAGGATCTTCCAGTGTGACCAGGAGGCTCTTTGAGGAGCACAGGCTGGGGTGCATTTCTGTCCTGCATTTCTGCCTCCCTTCAGATAGCTCCACAAGGACCTCCCTAAAATGAGGTGCTGCCCTCACTAGAGCTCCTCCAAACCCTCAGCTGAGAGATTAGCCTGAAGTTCTCCATTAAAATCACAGCAAATAAAAGACTAAAAATGGTATTTGATACCTGCTGGAGACTTTATGGGAAAAAATAGGGTCAGGAGAGGTCAAGTATATAATCCTGTAGCTTGCTCCTCTGTGCAACTCAGGCCACAGAAATTCATCCAATTACTGCCTTAAGCCCAACAATTTGTGGCTAAATTGGACCATTCCTTTTCAAAAGACTTGTTGCCTCGAATTAAGGGTGCAAGTTAATGGGCTATCTATCATGGCTTTCAGCAAGCCATAACAATGCTGGGGAGGAGTGGTGTGGCTATGGTTAATTATCATTTCTGGCCAAAATTTACATCTTCTGCTTTGATTCCCTCCTCTGTTTCAACCACTGGCTGCCGAATCCTGTTATAGTCTTGTTGACTGAATTGAAGAGTTCTCTTCTATTAGAATTATTTTTTCCACCTAGTCACTTAAAGACTTTTTAATCTGCTTTTTGTTAAGCTGAATGGATTTTAACTCAGCTGTTTTCCAGTGATGTTTCTCACCAGGGGTTCTCAGTTAACTTTACATATTGTGATAGGCTCGTGGAGAAGCACATTGATTCTTTTCCATCAGGATTTCAGAGATTATCCTAAACTCAGGATTTCCTTGGTAATTTCAGATTATGCCCTTAATAGCAAAGAGAGGAGAAATCACAAGCCTTCCCACACAAACCTGCAAACAGGCTCAGGGCAGAGCCTGCCCAGCCAGGTATAAATAATGAGGAGGTTTCTGGAAAACAACTCTGCTTCCTTTCAGATCTGCCTTATCAGATCTGAAGGCTCTCAGTCCTTGTCATTGAGGTTCTCAAAATCACAATGAATGCAAAAACCACCCCTGGAAGAGTCATAAATCATTTGAACCCACCAAAATACTCTAAAATAACCACACTAAACCACACACACAACTCAGCCACAACAACCTTCCCTAAACCAAGTAATGTTTTGGATTCATCTGGATTTCATGCAGACTTGTAAGCTGCCCTAATTATTTTATTGAAGATCTGCAGCTATTAGTATCTGATGGAGTTATTTCACCCTGCAGCACCCTGCAGAACTTCTACAGAGCAATACATGCAACTCAAACACTAATCTTTTCGCCACAAAGCTGCAGCTCACCAACAATCTGCCCACAAATGGAAAAAGATGGAAAACATGGAGTTTTTCTCTGCCAAGCTCTCAACTTCCCTTTGTTAGCAGCTCTAAAGTCCAAGTGAAGTCAGTGGCCAATGGCCCCAGAGGTTCAGCCCTGTGAGAGCTCTGGGTGTGAGTGCTGCTCACCTTATAAACCATCCCCTGCTGAGGAACTGCAGCCACAAACAGAGATGGATCTGTTCCAAGCCAGAAAAAGCCTGGGAATCTGTTTTGATTTGTACAACAGGGCTCAAGGCAAGGTGGTCAATGTTTGTCCTTCCCATCCTGCCCCACAGGCACTGAGAATGTGTTAAGGGCCTGCTGTGAGCTGAGCATTCCATACCTGCTCTACACCAGCTCCATTGCTGCTGTGGGACCCAACACCTCCTGTGAGCCCATGGTCAGGTGAGGATCAGCACATTTGCCCATTTTTTTCTCTTTTCCCAGTAAAACAGCAATGAAACTGCAGCCAGATGGAGATTTGAGCTGTGGCTACCAAGGAGAAGATTTGTGTTCCCCTTCCTGTCTAGTCCTCTTCTCTTTCTTGAAAACCCTTCCTTGCTGCTCTTCCCATTCCCAAGGCTCTTCTCAACCTGAGCCTGGCCAGTGACACCCCAGGGTGAGAGCTGGATGGCCCAGGTGTCCCTGGATGGACAGCCCTGCTCCTCTGAGCCCTAAAATCAGTTTCAGGTAAGGTTCCAGGTGCTCAGAGTCTGGGATATGGCCAACTTATATCCTGCTCTGGCTTTTGCTCTCCCCTCAACATGAGTCAACCCAAAGGGCAGATGATACTTTCCTGTTATCACACTGCCTCTCCTCCTCCCAGCTCCACAGGGAACTGCTGGCAAGCCTGGACACAGCTCCTGCTACCAAATGTGGGCAAATCTCATGTAGCACTATCCCAGAAGGAAGCAGTTTGGCCACAAAGTGTTAGGGGGCAGAAGTATTGGTGTGAACCTGCCCTGTAATACTCAGGGTTAGTCACATCCTTCTCTTACCTGCATCTGACCTATAAATGGGACCCTTCTATCCCTCAAAATACCTTTTTTTAATTTCTTTTTTGCTGATAGATCTTTGATCTCCAGAAGTGGCTTTCACCATCAGCTGACATTGCTGCTCAGGGCTCAGCATCAGAATACCCTTTGTATTCCTGGGGCAACAGAACAGGGCTGATGTGTCTGAGGAGCAGGGCCTGAAGTTTTAGGTTAAATTTGGGGTCAGGCAGGGATGTCTGCAGTCTGATATGTACTGCTGGAAGGCTCCCTGCTGGTTTCAAGCCTGGCTGTAGCCACACAAACTGCTCAGACCCTGGAAATCTGTGTGCCAGGGGAACTGGCTCTGAGTCAAGTGGTGTCTGCACAGGCAGCCAGGCTGGACACAGCTGCCTTCAGCCCCTTGGCTCTAGAAATTCGATCCCAGCTAGAAAAGACACAACTTTAAATGACCTACAAGCCTAAATTTCATGCTCACAAGTAAGTCAAGGCATAGCCCAGTTATTTTGAAAAGTGTTTAAGCACTGAAATCTGTAGAATAAATATCTGGCTTATGACAAAAATCCATGAGAGCAACTCAATCCACTTGGGACCACAAGCTACAGACTGTGTCACTGCAAAGCTATGGAATTTGGTCACTGGCACATCCAAATAATTCCTACAAATGAATGTCGATACAGACATGTTCTTGTCAGTATTTTAGTCCTGCAACTTAAGAGATTTTTGGCTGATCACAGTCCTTTGGCTTGGAATGGTGGCACCAACAGGGACAAGCAAAACCCACCCAGGCTGATGCTCATGGAGCAGTGAACAGCCTTCCCCACCACAAATGCAAATAAAACCACACCTGGAGCCTTTCCAGAACACACTCAGGTTCCCCCATTATCCTGGGAGGAAGCCTGAGAGAGAGGGGTCTTTGTTCTGCAATTATTTTGATTTTAAATTAGGGGAATTACATCATGGGAGAAGTGTCAGCCCCCCAGTCCAAAGCTAAACTGCCTCAGCAGGGAGCTCAGGGATGGCTGGAGCAGCACAACATGGCTCTGCTCTGCAGTCTGAAAGCACAGGTGATGCCTTTCCCCTTCCTGCTCTTCTCATCTCCCCATCCCCACCCGATCTGTTCTGCCCTCTCCCTCTCCCCACAATCCTGCCTTCTCCTTTTCCCCTGTCCCCCTTCTCCATCACCCCTCGCAGAATTTATTCAACTCCCTTTCCCGTGCTGGGGAATTGGCACAGACAAAGCAGGAGGAGCCTCTGGCCAGGGTGATGGGTGCAGGGATAATGCTCACACCTCAGCATCCGACAATAATAGAAAATGCCTCTGTCAGTCTCAATCCCCGGGAGACAGGCACTGCTGAGATACCTTCTGACAATGCTGCTCCAGTCTGATTAGCGTTCACTTATCTGGGATCGTTTTGAAAAGCAAGAGCATTATGCTGAGCTCTTTGTTACTACCGAGCTTCAGAGGGGTGGGGGAAGGCAGGCACAGCAGAGCCCAGGAACAGCAGGCAGGTTTGTCCCTTTGTGAAGCTGCTGCTTTTTAAAAAGACTTGCAGGGGGAAAAAAGAAAAAAAAAATAAAACAGAAGAAAAAATTTTGATTAAAAAAAAAAAGAGAGAGAGAGAGAAAGCAATTAAAACTAGAACTTCTAGATAACCCCCCACTAATTGTCTTGGGTTTCTCCCGGGCTTGCAACAAACCTTGCACAATCAATCTTTTGTCTTGCTTGTTTTTTGGTTTGTCTCTTGTTCATCCCCTGTAAACACGGTGAGGGGAGGAGGGTTTTGTGATAGAAGCCCAGGGTGGGTGAGGAGGCTGCATTTCTGATGCTCCTCATTTATTTCTGGTGCTGTAGCACAAGGAGAGCCTGATCTCAGCTGGGATATCTGACACACAGCGTGCCAGACTGCTGAACAGGCAACAGCAGCAGCCTCGCTCTACACAGTGAGGAAGAGAGAAAGCAACTTGCCCAAGGTCAGGCAGGGAGCCTGAGTCAGAGCTGCCTCTCCCAAGGCCCAGGGGTTGATAAAAACACCTCTGCTGCAGGTTTGCTGTGTGAGCTCCTCAGAGGAGGTAACACTCTTCCAGATGTATCTGAGCCCTTCTGCCAGAGGAGGATGAGAATTCCTTGTTGCCCTGCATGGGGTTCTCCATGCCAGGCAGAATGTTGGGCTTGCTGGGGTGGATTTCTCCCAGAGAGCAAAATATAGAGTAAATTAATCTAAAAATGGGGAGAAATACCTCCAGCAGCACATGGAGGGAGAGGGAGCTGATCCATGCTCCCCAGGGGAGCACAGGGATGCTCCTTGCCAATGCTGCAAGCCAGGTTTCTTCACTCCAGAGCCCACTGGAGATGCTTCAGCAAATCCCAGGATGGCCTCAGGATGGTCTAAAACCAGAGGGACAAAGTGCTGACACCCTGTGGGGAATAGAACTGCTTTCTGCTTTCTCCTTGGGATTATTCCAGGCCCTGTGAGGTTTGTTCTGTGTTAGACCCCACAGGCTTTCCCCTTGGGAGCTGTAAGGTGGGAGCCTGAGGAGCAGGTTGTCCCCCACAGTCACAACCCAGTGTCCCCTGCTTGTCCTTAACCAGTGTCCCCTGCTCATCCTTCTCCTCGAGGGCAGTTTGGGAGGGGAGATGAAGGGACAGCCCCAGCACAGCCCTGCTGATTGCCAGGCTGCCAGGAGATCTCCAGCAGCTCCACCTCATCCCCAGAAAGTGCCTCCCAACTTTAATCAACTCTGTGAGAAAATTAAGTAGCAGTTTCTCCTTTTAGTTTATGGCTCAGGAGAGGCTTTTCTCTGCCTCTAATGAAACAGTGAAGGAGGATTGCTCTCATTTTCCTGCCCTCCATCTTCTTGTGCTCTTTGCACCTTGTTCTGCTCCTGTGAGTTGCTTTAAAATGTAACTCCACAGCTTTCTAATTTGCCTGCTGGAATGTTATTTCAATCATGCTATTAGACAAAACAAAATCCAGCTTTTAGAAATCAAACCACTGCCCTCATCAAACACCCTGAGCCACCAGCTATTCCTTGAAATCTTATTCCCTCAAAATGCAGCAAGTATCTCAGATTCCCACAGGGAGCAGAGAGTGCGGAGCAAACCAGGCTGGGACAGATGTCCCCAAGCCCTGTGCTCTGCCCCACGGTCACTCTCTGTCTCCCACAATCTGTTCCAGGGGAAATGAGGACACTGAGTACACTGGGGAAGTGGAGCTGCCCTATGGGAAGACAAAAGCCATGGCAGAAAAGCTGGTGCTGGAAGCCAATGGGAGAAAGGTACAAAATCCAGTGCTGGTACCCCTGGAATTACAGAAAAGGTACAAAATCCAGTGGTGGGACCCCTGGAATTACAGAAAAGGTACAAAATCCAGTGGTGGCACCCCTGGAATTGCAGAAAAGGTACAAAATCCAGTGGTGGCACCCCTGGAATTGCAGCACAGGATGGGGAAAGAAGGGAGATGATTGGAAAGACCCCACAGCTCCTGTCCAAGTGTGAATCCATCCACTGCCTGGATTTAATACATAAAGCATTGTTCTAAGCCTCCCAAAGCCCAGTATTCTCACAGCAGCAGGAAGCTGCCAGACTCTCCCAGGATCAAAGGGTGCTTCCCTTCCAGCCTGTGCTTCAGCTCCAGAAGGAGTGACACTTTGGAAAGGGCTGTGCTAAATTAGGGCTGAAGGAACCAGGTTCATCTAGCTCATACTGAATAAAAGTATCATTTCCAGGAATGCATGAGTGACTTCAGAATTAAAAATATTGGTGTACCCAGAGCCATCCCCCTCCCTAGGGCAGCTGTTCAGTGTTTTACTGAACTGTTTTACTGCCAGTGCAGACAGCAGACAGGTGAGTTCTTCTGGACAGTGGAGGAGAATGCAAAAATGACACTTGTGCTCTAAATCACTGCCTGAAGCATCTCTCCCCCAGTCACAGTTTGAAGCCTCCAGTTTGGCTGGTTTCCTCTGCTACCTGGTTTTGGTTGCTGCAAATCCCCTTTTACACATCACAACTGCAGAAGATTTTGTTCCACCAGCACTCCCCACCCAGCACCTCTCAGGGTGAAAAAAAATTAAATCAAACTGGGCACCTCCTTGTGTTTTTAGGGACCCAAAGCAGGCCCCAAGCACCCAGAGCACCTCTGAAAATATTGATTCCTCTAGGCCAGCACTCCCAGGGCTTGGCTTTACCTGGGAAACCCAGGATGACTGTGTAAGATTCCATCTCTGAACCCACCCCTCCCTGGTTCCACAGCTGAGCCATGGGGGCAAACTCAGCACCTGCATCCTCCGTGCCAACACCGTGTATGGGGAGAAGGCAGCCTTCCTCCAGGAGCTGTTTGTGCTTGCCAAGGCCAGCAAGGGGGTTCTGAACTACCTGGAGCCCGAAAGCACGGAGAGAAATCACACCTACGTGGGTGAGTGGAGGGCTGAGCTCTGCGTGGGGCTCCTCCAGCTTTAGTCACAGGGGATTTTACATGTCAGCTTAGCCATAATCCCCCCAGACAGACAGGTGAGCGTGGTGAATGAGCACAAATGGGTTTGGAAACGCAGAACCTAGACTGGCTAAAGGATTTGTAAAGCAGTTTTGTATTACTGCTGTTTTCCTGGGAAGATTTTTATTCTTTTTTTTCCTTATGATAAGTGTTTCAGGGATATATGGGGGGCAGAGAGAGATTCAGGCTGTGAGGCTGTGTTTTTAAAATGTTTTTGCTATGAAAAGATATTTCTTCATTAGAAAAAGGATCAAACTATCCCTACTTGTCAAATTCTTTACAGAAAAGGCTGTACTGCATAACCAGTTCTAGCAAGCACAAAAAATTACTCACAGAACCTCTAGGAAGAGTTTGTTTTGGTGCCTTTCAGGGGGGGTGTAAATCACCCCCAGATCATGCAGGCATTCAGTGATTTCTGTGCAGCACACTTATATGTCTTTTTTCCAAAAGTGCAGATAACAGTGTTTTGAAAATGCTGTTGGAGGAGAATCAGGCGTGGATAAATCAAGTGACTCCTTCAAAGGCTCCCAGGGATAAAACCCTGGAGCACTGCCTCCCATTCATCCTGCTCTCACTACAAAACACTGCCCTTTCGCTTCCCATGAACCAGGATCACAAGGCACATTAATTGTCCAGCTCAAAGGGAAGACCAAAGGTTTGAAGGCTCTTGGAGGCTTGGATTAACTGCTCAGTCTCTCTGCAGCACAGCTGAGCACATGATGAGTGCCTCCCTGCTCCCCAGAAGCAGAGTTGGCAGATCTAATGCACTCATTCTGTGGTAAACAGGGAAATTGAGCTCCTTCTGAATGCCTGTTTCTCTGATGCCTTGACTGGCTTACCTAAAATAGAGGCTAGACAAAGTTAGGAGAATAAAAAATGGTTACATTTATTGAAGGCCTTCAGGTGTATTCAGGGCAGTCACAGCTCACCCAGGGGCTACACCCAAAATGGATCCCAAGTCAAAGTTTTTTTATAAGTTTTGTCCATTTGCATATTTGGGGTTAATCCTCCAATTACAGCTTCAGGTGATGAAGTCAATTACTCCAAGTTTGCTTCCCCAATTCACTGTTTACATATCTTGGGGCTCTGAGACAGTAAGATGTCCTTGAGTTTCGAGATTAGAGAGGAATTGTTTTGTCTACAAACGAGAGAACAGCAGCTCAGCACCCTGTATGGAGTGCAGAGTTATACACTAAACAGTTACAGGATTACAGACAGATGAAAAATATAGAAGCTAAAACCCTAATGCATCACTGTCCCTCTCATTTCTGCAGGTAATGTGGCATGGATGCATGTCCTGGCAGCGAGGAACCTGCAGCTGCAGCCAGAGCTGCTGGCAGGGCAGGTGTATTACTGCTATGATGACACCCCAAGCACCAAACCTTTCCTGCTCCGGCAGCAGCTGCTGTCCAGCGCTGACCCCTCGCTGAGGCTGGGCTCACACATCCCCTACTGGAAGATGTGGCTGATGATACAACTGCACAGCATCCTCAGGGTCATCCTGGCTCCTTTCTGGAAGCCACAGCCTTTTCTGACCGTGCCCTTGCTGAACACCATTGTCACCAGTTTCTCCTTCGAGACAGACAAGGCGTCCAGGCATTTTGGCTACAAACCCCTCTTCACGTGGCAGGAGAGCAGGCTCAGGACTGCCCAGTGGCTGAGAGCAACTGCAGGGACCCAGCTGCATGGGAAAAAGAACTAAACAGCACTTCTGGGGTAAAAGAGATTGTTTGTCACACCAGAAGCTTTCATCTGAGCTGCATAGATCTTCTGAAGGAGCATTGCAAACACAGTTCTGGTACAGAAGCAGAGGAGAAAAACTCACAGGCTGCAAGTCACAGCCTTGCCATGCCCAAATCACAGCTATTTTGTGTCCCATGGGCAGTTGACACCTTGCCTGCACACACAGGGCTTGCTGGCCTCCCTCATTCCCATTGCCACTGCAGGGATCACTGCTGGGAACAAGGCAGAGCAAGCTCAGGTGGGACATGGTGCCCAGCAAACACCTCCTGGGGGAAATCAGGGAACCAGCTCTGTTCCACAGCCTGGGGAGCCACAGCCTGGGACAACTGGTGGGGTGGCTGTGCCTGGCTCAGACCCTGAAGGGCTTTTCTGTGATAATTTTGGGGAAGCCAATGAAAACCCAGCAGGTTCTTGCTCTGATTTTGGGTTTAATAAAAAGAAAAATATAATTCCCTTTTCCAGAACTGCCTTTTGCAAGATGATTCCTGTTATTCTTAGCACATGGAATACTATATCTATTTTGAAACATTATCCCTATAAAGGAAACCTCTGATCCCTTGAGCTAACCATGTGTAGGCTGACTTACCTTCTAATTGTCTGGATGGAGAACTGCTGCCTACAAGCTTAAAGGTGGGATTCATGTAGTTTGTAACTCCAAATCTCTTACCTCAGAGCTCTCCAGCAGCAAAGCAGGGCAGATTAAAGCCCATGTTCAGCTGCTGTGCTGGCAGAAAGCAACATGAAGTGAAGGCCTTAGGGGCTGCATTTATGCTAAATAATGTTTGAACTGCAGGAGGAAGAGGTCATTTCGACTCATTCCGTGGCACTGGAGCTGCACAGCCCATCTGGGAGCAGCGTTTCACAGATGATATTTTCCTCTCACAGATGGGGCAGGCACTTCCAGGAGATTCACAGCAAAACTGTGGTTTCTGTCAGTTTAGCAGCTTCTCTGTTTGTAAGACTTGCAGAGAGGCTGGGAAATCTGCATTATGTACAGCTGAGATTTCAGTTTTCACTCGAGCTTGGGGGAATTTTTACAATGCTGGTTCAAATCTAAAATTATCTCTGTTGATATCACACTTTTGCATTCTGTGAATCTGCACCCATCTCTTGAGTGTTGCTGCAGTAAAAGTGTGCACATGCACAAACAGAAGCTTGTTTTAATTACAAGGGCCCTAATACTCCTGGAAAAAGCAAGTTTCAGCATGGCATCCTTGATAGAAATGATCAAAATTCGCTTCCTGTTAGTGCTGGTAATTACCCAGGAAGGAAAGTGGAGCAATACAGTGAGAGCTGCCAAGTTAAATTTGCCGAATTTCGCACTCACAAGAGAATTCTTTTTCAAAATGAGCTTACAAATCAGAAATCAGTTGTTCTGGTAGTTCATTACTGACTTCATATAACAAAAAAATTTGGCCCAAACTGTTGCAATCTTCTCACAGAGAATTTGAAAAGGTGACGTGTGTAAATTATCAGTTCCCTGTTGTTTTTCCCCTTCCATTTGTGCTGGGATGGGGTGGTTAAGGAAAGTAGTAATAAGATTTCTGATTTTTCTATATTCACTAAAAGTCTCTTTGCAGTTTTTTGCCACTATCCAAACAGTAGCTGACGACTTTTTAATCATTTGACAAAGAAATACAACTTCAAATCCTCAGAGCATGGCCAGAGCATCTCCACAGTGCATCAGCATTGGCCTCAACAGGTTTTGGTGCCTCTAAAATTATGGATTTATCCTGCCAAAAAAGAGCCACTGGGTGGAGCTGCGAGGCTGGGAACAAGTCCCTCCTCGTGGGATCCTTGCTGGGATTTAACTACGTTTTACAAGGACTGAAATCCCTGCCCAGGCAGCAAGGCTGAAGGATCTGTCCTCAGTCTGGCACTGGGAATTCTGGCCTTCCCTGCTCTGGCTGGAAGCAGTCACCATTTTATCTGCTTGTAGCCCTGTAATCAAAGAAGAAATATTTTTTTTTTCCACTCAGAGCTCATTAGGAAAGAATCAAAGTTTGCTTTCTATTTTTAAAACTAGAATAAAGTTTGGTGCTCTGACCTTGGAGAAGCCTTGCACAAGTACAACAGGCTGATGCCTTCAGCCCCAGTCCCTCAGGAATTCCTTTGTGGGATTTGGAGCTGCTGCAGATATCAGATGGGAGAGTTGTCAAGCCCCAGCACTGTCCCAGAGATTAATGCCTTACAAGCTTGCCTGCTTTCATAAACCTTGCTGGGAACCTCATCACGCTTTTGTTCCTGTCCTGCTCATCATCACCTATGATTCTGATGCTTATCAGGCTGCAGATGACATGCAGGATAAGCAGCAGGGATTTTCAAAGGTGGTTAAGTGCAGGATTTTTCAAAAGTGTCTGCATTAGCTGGCTGCTCAGCTTTTTTAATACCTACTCACCTCCCAAGCTTTTATAAAAGCAAGCAGAGGATTCCCTTTCTGTGATCATGGTAGAAATAGGGGGAAAAGTTAGACAGCAAAGCCTCTGTGCTATTTTCCAAAAAGATGAGTAAGCTTCCTTTGGCTGCCCTGCCTTTTGGCTCCTCCAAGCTAATGCTGCTGCAGACTTCCTGTTAGATCCTTGATTTTATCAGATTATAACTTGTTTTCCCCTGGCAATGCTTTAATTCTTTCTACTGCATTGGGTTGTCATTGGCTTTTCTTTTCAGGGTCTCAGCCTTATTATGTAACAGCAGCAGCGAAAAAAGAGAAAAGAAAAAAATATTTCAGGTCTGTTTCTACTTCTGGAGAGGAGCCTTTGTGCACAATTACTCATCCAAGAGATTCAGCAGGTATAACTGCTTCCCCCAGGGGCTCCATTATATAATTGGATTTCAGCCATACAAATTAAATCCTATCTTACCCCTTAGTTAAGCCAGGCAGTAAGTATTTAATGCTAATATCCCTGACAACTATTGCAGGGAGAAGCAGAGCTGGAGCACAGAGGAGACAGATGCAGGCAATCTCTGCTGCAGGAGCAGCAAGGAGGAGCAAGGAGTGACACCTGCTTGTATTTCCAACGTGGCTAAACTTCCCCAGGATGGCCATGGCTCACCTGGACTGGCTGTGTGAGCTGGAAAAAGGTTCTCCCTTGGTTTTCCAAGCTCCAGGAGTGTTCCATGTGCACAGGGA
Organism: Lichenostomus cassidix; assembly: GCF_008360975.1. Lineage (NCBI taxonomy): Eukaryota > Metazoa > Chordata > Aves > Passeriformes > Meliphagidae > Lichenostomus > Lichenostomus cassidix. Next base: position 4,316,355 of record NC_139499.1, read on the forward strand.
GCGCTCACCCCCCAACAGGCACACTTCAAAGAGCCACATGCCTAACCCTGTTTGAGCTTCTCTGGAAGCCTCTGTTCTTGTGCAACGTCTGAAGGAAGCAAATTTAGCAATATTCAAACTCCAGCCAAACGCTAAACCGGGCAAAGAATCCCCAAATTAACAAGAAAATCTCGGCTGAGTTACTCATTCATCTGCATTTTCTGCCGCGTTGGGTCTTCTCCCGGCGTGTTCCTGTGAGACAAAGCCCTCTGGGCAGAGCCCATCTCTTTTGGTGTCTGCTGCATCAGTCACAGAGTCAGGGCATGCTAATGAAGGAAAATAGATTCGTGGTAGGAGTTAAACCAGTCGGTCTGGTAGTGTAATTGGAACATAATCTCATATTGACAGTGTTCAGCTCAGGATGTGCAGGGAGCAGATGGCACCAGGCCAGGCACCCATCAGCCTGCAAGGCTTGGGAAGATATTTTCCAAGGGCAGCTCCTGAACCTCATCTCTGATGTCGGAAGCTTTGCTTCCCCAAAAGGGCTTTGAGCCACTCACTAATCCTGGTTAAAGCCCCACGTGCTCCTCTGCCCTGCAGACTCCTTGGGAACCCTGGGAGAGAGTGGAAACAGCATCCATGGGCAAAAGGATGGATGTCCCAAAACAGTCCCAAAGCTCTCCAGACTCATGGACCTCTCCCTGGCAGGCAGGAACCTGCCTGGGACACAAGGCACAAACCCACATTTGTTCAGAGCCAGGGACATCCACCAGTGTCACCTTCCTGCTGCTTTCCCCACCTCCAAAAGCCTCAGTGGCACCATGAACTCCCAGAACACACTGGCAGCAGTGACTAATTCCTTCCCTGAGCCCAAAACGCTGAGCTAAAGCAGGTGAAAGGAGAGGAAGCACATTTATTCCAAGACTCATCCCATGGCAGAGTGAAACAATCTAAGTGCAGACAGACTCTGCTTTCCAAAGGTGTGGGGGAAGAATACGAAGCTTCTTCTAGCTGCTACAGGAAGTTTAAATTGATTTTTCTCCATCTCAGCAATTAATTCCCATTAATCAACTTACTGTACAATGCTGCACAATAATTCACAAGTTTTATGTATTATATGCATAAAATTGCACATATATTTTTATGTGATTTTCATTTAATTGAATTCCAAGGAGATTTATCTTCTGGGTTATTAATAAATCTTAATATGGCCTATAACAGTCAATTGATATTTAATTAACCTGCAATAACTGCCTTGTAAAATGTAAATTAAATGCTTTATTTTTTCGAGGCATATAGTGTTAAATCAAATCCTTCGTTCTACCAGCAAAGCAAAAAGAAGTGGGGAAAAAACCCAACATTTCAGGCAACCAAATGTTACACCTGAAAATATTTGATGTTTAAAGAGGTCCAAACTGGAAATTAGACCTGTGCTCTGTAATCAGTTCTTCTCTCAAGGAAGTACTTTTCCACTCTCCTCACTTTTAAAGATCACAGAATTTGGGTGGATTTAGATGAAACAACAAAATCTCAGGAGGCTTGAAGAGAAATGAGAGGTGCCCATTACTAATAATAAGGTTGCAAATTCCCATAGGTATTGTGGTGGTTGGCATTTTTCTGAAAGTCTTGGCTCCTAGAGTCACATTATTAAATGAGAATGTCAATTTTCATTTAAAAATAAAGAAAAAAAAGAAAAAAGAAGGAAAAGGAAATATGTTACAGCCCTTTGATAGGGGAAGTTTGCAAACCTGAATGTCAAAGGCATGAGAACTAAGAGACAAAAATACATAAAATCTGATCCTTATCTTTAAAATTATCAGAACTTTTTGAGACTGAGATGTTTGAAAACTGGGAGGTGGCAACAAATGATCAAAACAGCCTTTACAAGAAAAGATGAGAACAATCCAAATTATATTTTAAGATCAAACCCTTCTCCTCCCCCTCCCCTAGCAATTTACATAGATCTACATTAAATACTGCAAACTGCAAAAACAACTGGTTCTGATTTCCAAACCAGGAGAGCTGGCTGCCTTTGCAAGGTGATTTGAAAACTTCAGGAGAGCATGACTGTCCAAAATTGATAAGTCTATAAAGTTTTATTGCCACAGCATCTAACCTTAGTATATCTTTCTTTTTTAATGCATGGAGGGGCCAGTCTGTCCCACAATATTTTATTAAGCAGGGCATTTTCACCAAAGGACAGTAACCCTCACTGTCTGTAATCTGTCTGCATTAGATCACTTTAAAAGGTATTAAATGAAAATCAAATGTTAAATGTACCACGGATTTTAAAGGTGTCACAGCACAGAAGAGTAAAAATGAAGAGAATGGATTCTGACTGGCAATGAATGAACAGAAATAGATGCAGAGCTGCTGGAATGGGGAGCCTGTCCTCACTCACTGCTCATCCTCCCCAGTCTCTCATGCTCCTCCTCCTCCTGCAGCAGCCCAGCCCAGGGCAGGAATTCCACAGGGAGCTCAGAGGTGATCCCAGTTCCTGTGGCAGCAGGAGGGGATGGATCCTGCATCCCACAGCCCCCAGAGCTCCCAGGAGCTGCCCTGCTCCACAGCCCTGCTGAGCATCCCCAGCTGTGCCCCTCTGCCACCTCTGCCTCACCCCAGCAGCACCCAGGACAGGAGTCACCACATCCAAGTGGCCTCATGGCACAGGGATTGACTGGGATTTTGCAGAGTTGGGTTTGGTCCCCAGCTCCAGCATGGACTCACTGGGTAATTTACAGCTGGTTACTCCCTCTCTCCCTCTCTCTGCATTTTATGATTTTGGCAATTGATCAGGAATAGCCTTTTTTCTTTCTTTTACCTTCCATTTTCCAAAGAAGGAGAATGCATCCCACCAAGTGGTGTGTGGGATCTGCTGCCAGCTTGTGGACCACTGCCCCTGCCAGGACATTTGTGTTTTACTCCACTGGACAGACAAGGACATGGTAGGGTTTGGTTTTTTCCCCCTTAAAGTGGGTTTCTAACTGAGAATGCAGCACTCATTAAGGGCTGACCATGAGTGACAGCTCACATTTTCCTGGGCAGCACTTTTGATCAGGCAGAGTCACCTGGGAGCTGCACTGGCAAAGCCACAGGAGTCCCATCCACTCACAGGCTGCTCCTGACGATGCTGCTGGGAATTAAATCACACTGTGAGGAGCAAATGGAATGAGGCACAGCATGTTTAGGGCTTGAGACCTGAGAACCTCCCCACAGAGATTTTAAATCAGGGTTTTTGGGAGCCCAATGGAGGACTGCTGGCCCCCCTGTGAATCCCCTGGGTTTTGGGGATGTAGGAGCAGACACAGCTCTGAATTAGTTCTCTGCTCTGCCCTGCAGACAACAACCCACATGGCTGCCCCACAGTCACACCCACACCTAGTGCTACCCCTAAACCCCTTTCTGACCACACTACCCTCATCTTAAATCCCACCTCCAACCTCTTTCCCTTTGAGAAGAACAGCAGGCTAAGTATTCCTGACATTTCCACGATGCTCAATGTCACCTTTTGTCCAGGACTCTCACAGAACAGCCTCACTGGGAACACAGGGAATCCCCTGACAGCAAACCTGTTACACAGCTGGTGACCAAGGAGCAAAGCATCCACAGTGCTGCTGCTGCTGATCCCACTGGGAGCAATCCCTGTTATTTACATGGGGATAGGGACTGACCATGGGGGATCCCTAACAAACAGGAGACAGCACTTGTGGGTTTTGCCTTTCTCAAAATTCCCACCTGGAAATGAGCAACAGAGCAAGACACACATCTAAACCAGCCCATCTCTGCACTAGGCCCAGTGCTCAACTCACACATCCTCATGATTTGTGGTTCCACACAAAACTCCCACACTCTGCTGCCATTGTGTCCCTAAATCCATCCACACGCCCTGCCCTGGGACAAGAACTGGGGCTTTGACACCAGAGAGAACGAGGTGCCTGATTTCTGTTCCATTTCAAAGGGATTTAGAAGCTCTGCTCCCTCTCAGAAACCTGCCCAGCTTCCCTCAGAGGCTGTGCACAGGCTTGACATGACACCAGATAATGTTTGTGGGCTCTGGCATAACTGGGGATTACTGCTCTGAAAAGGAGGACTTGCTGAAGTGGCTGTGGTTTAAGGAAGGATTTGAAAGGGGAGAGGAGTACAGAGGGAAGCTGTTCTAGACACTAAGTCACATAAGAGAAGGCTTAAAAACCGAGAGCAGGAGGAAATGAAGGGATCTGAAAAGGAAGGGATTTGGGATAAATGAGTGGAGGAGGAGGAGAAACGTCAGCTAGCAGTGAGATTACATGGGGCAATGTGTGAGCTCCTTCAGCCCTTCTTCTTGGGGTGGCTGGAGTGATGGGAGAGATGCACCAGTGAGCTCTGGGCTGGCTGCAGGAGGAAAATGGGAAACCCCACACTCGTGGTGGGAATGGAGGGAATTTGATGAAATGGCAACACTGCTTGACTGCTGCCATTTCTCTGCTCAGATCAGAGATTAACTGATGGTGGGAACTTGTTCCAGGCAGCTCCAGCTGAAAAAGGGACCAAAGCATAGCCAGAGGGTTTCCAAGCACCATGGCACAGGGCAGGAGAGGTGTGGGGAGGAGCAGGAAGCTGAGAGATGCTGGTGGAGGGTAATGGTGTAATGTTCACTCACCAGGCAGAATTAAACAGGGCTGGCTCTGTTCAAGGATTTTCCTGCACTAGTTTGCACTGGTTATCACAGATAAGCCCCATTAATGCAACTCTCTTATGGTGTTGGGAAACCTCAATAATGGAAATTAAGTGCTGTGCATGGACAGATGAATGGAGGTTACACAAGCGCTGCCCTATTTCCAAGAAGCACAGCAGTGTTGAGTGGGTGCAGCCCCATTTAATAGCTGTTATCAAAACCAAGGAAAGGACTTCCATTCAAGAGGTAACCAGGAGAAAAGTGAGGACTTGGGAGAGTTGCACAACCACAGCAGCTCTGGACTCACACCAACAGCAGTAACTCCAGTGCTGGAACAATGCACCAGCTTTAGTGCTTTGACACGTGGCCAAGGGCCTTACAAAACACCTAAAACTGTTAATGCAAATCCATATCACCAGGCTTTTGAATGGCCTGTCATTGCCTGTCTGCAGATCACTGTTTTGTGCCAGGAAGCTCTAGATTTCCTTAATCAGTTCTCCTTAGCTGACATTCCCAGCACTGGTGGGATTCTCTAAGTTCCTAAAATCTGTAGGACCAACCTCTTCTCAACCCATTGAATCACCATTCCCCCATTTCTGGCCTCAGTTTCTTTTTCCATTTAATGGGGACAACGTCTTGTACCTTCACTGTGGCCATGGGACATTTGTGTTTTCAGAGCTGAATATCTCAAGCAGATGTTATTTTGAATTTCTCATTGTCTCAATTTAGGTTCTAAACCAATTCTTACAATCTTTCGCACACATGACAAAATGATCAAAAGCCATTTGCAGCTGGTTTTAAATGTGCACCAGACTCCACTGAAACCTGGTGTTTCTGCCCCATTTGCAGAGGACTTGGCAGGGAGGACAGGAGAAAAAACTGCATTTCCCTTGTCTCTGCTCCCTTGTCTGTTAACGTGAAACCCAAAATACTCCCCTCCATTTTGGATCAATGTCACATAACCTCATTTCCTCAGCTTAAGAAAAAGCCTTAGGTTTTATATGTTGCACTAAAATATGTCAGCGCTGCTCAGTTAATAAACAGTGCTAAATCAAAAGCAGGCCCCAGTTCGTAGATCATGGGAGCAATGTCAAACAGGGGGAGTGATACCACAGCAGAGATGGAATGGACAGGCTCCTTAGCCCGGGTTTATGGCTGTGAAAGAGAAAAACCTGGTGTTCAGTCACTTCTCATTCACCAGAGGCTGTCACACAATCCTGCGCAGCTTTTTGGGTTGTGTTTATTTTTCCTGGGGTTCCCAAGGGCTCTACCTTCTGATCCCCCTGCAAAAGCTCCTCTGTGACTGCCCAGAGGACTAACCCCTGACTTACAGCCAGCACTTGAGGCTTTTACTGCACGTTAGAGCAGATCCTTACCTGATAAATCAGAATATCCCCCATCCGTTTTCACCCCCAGAGGAAACAATTTTCACAATTTCCAGGAACAAGGGCTTGATTTTCTTCTCCATGTTGGCTTTCCCTGTGTGGTGACTGTTAAAGCCAAGAAACTTCTCTCCCTCTCGCTTGTCAGCAGGACATCCCAGCAGCTTTCAGTGCTGGGATTCAGCACCTATGGCCACCCTGGGCTGGCAGCACCACTCCCTGCCACAGCCAGGCCACCCTGCAGCTCATAAGGGGTGAAATTAAAGGAGTGAGTCCCATCAAACTGTCCTTGCTAGTGCCACCTCCTCACCAGCATCCTGAATCTGGGGGGAAAACAATGAGGAACATGTCTCAGAGGCTGTCACACGTGGGCATTCATTATTCCCATGTTTCTCAAGACCACCATGAGCAGACCCACAGGGACCCCATTTCCTGCCCCTCACACCTGAAACACGACCAATTACCATGTACCTCTGGAGATTAATCATGAAAACGCTCCTCTCTCACTCACTGCTGGAAAGAAAATGTTTTTGGAAAGCTGTTCCTGTCATTTGATACTGTCCAGTTTTTCCACTGAGAAAAGCCAAATGTGCAACCTACAGGCTGGTTCAGATTTTCCCTTGGCAATGCCCAGCAGAAAGCTGCTCAGTGTATCCATACACCTCCTCCTGCTGCTCCTGAAAACCACCATGGATGAACACAGGGGTGCCAGGAGGCAACCAGAGCCAGGCACAGCCTGAGGCCACCTGGGTGTCATTCCCAGGGGGATACCTGAGGCAGAAATCTCACACAAGTGTTGATCCAGCTATAAATCCTTGCAGTGCTGCAGCAAGAACATCCCAGCTCTGGGAGAGAGGGAAGACTACAGCAGTGCAAGGACTCATCCCTGCCATTCACAACTTTAAAAACAGCCACCCAAAAGGTAATTTGAGTCCAAACTTTCTGCTGTGGTGAATGGAAAGGGAAACTGGCACCTCTGGAGGGCCATTCATCCCTTCCCAAGATATCTGTCTGAGACAGGGAGGGTGGATTGATGCTGGAGGTGCCAGTGCCTTTCGACAGGGACTATAAAAGGAGCCTTGATGATTATCTTGGAGTTTTAGGCAGAGTCAGTTAAGGTGAATCTTTGCTGGACTGAAATCAGTGGTGGTTCTGCCTTTGCCTTCAGTGGGGATGGGTTTTCACCACAGCGATCTGAACAGATTAGAAAAGAAAAACAGAACAGGGAAACACATCTATAAGGGAATGAAATATTTATTTCCCCCGATTCTCAGAGAGCAATTAAGATATAAAGAGATTAGGGGAACTCTTCACAGTCACTGAGTGGGCTTATATTGAACAAGAAAGGAGGGTTTGGAGCCTGCAAGCACAACTTGAGCTCTCAGCCACCCTGCCTTCCTCCCAGGAACAGCATCATGCAAATGTGAGGAGGAAGGAACCGCGGTAGACATGCCATCTGGGAGGATGATGGACAACAAGCTGACTAGGAATAAATAGCAAAATATAATAAATTCCAAACCATGCCAACAGCAACTGTTGTGCTATGAATTAACAGTGCTATTAAATGTTTACGCACACACTTCTGTCAGCACCTGTCAGCATTTATGCAATACATACGTTGGCAAATCTGTATTACGTTATTTCTTGCAACTGATCTGCATTAATACTGCCCGTGCACATGTTCAAGCAAATTGCTACACTTCTTTTTGACCTATCCATGTGCAAAAGGTGCAGCAGTTCACAGGATTTTATGCCTATGCAGCAAATTCGAGGTTTATGTGCCAGGCAGCAGAGCAGGGCTGGGGGATAGAGGGCAGCAAAGGAAAGAGAAAGAGGAGCAGGGAAGAACAAGGGACCTGGAAAGCCCTTGGCCAGGGAATGAGGATGCCTGAGGAGATGGTGGTGGGCTTAGGGCAAGGCTGGCTTCACCCCAAACCCAGCCAGAGATGGGGAGCCACACTATAAGCCTCCTTGAGCAGGAAGAAAAGAACACAAGGTGGGGGGAAGCCCCAAAATCCAGCCCTAAGCTGCAGCCCCGGCAGGAAACACACTGGGCCAGGGCTCCTGCTAACCTCATGCTGCAGAGAGCAGTGATGCTCTAGCCAGCAGGATGGAGCACAGTGCTCCCCGTGCCCAGGCACTGCATTTAACTTTCCCCCTCTGATTCCTTCTTTTCGCTCTCCCCTCCCTTCCCGCAGCCCCGGGCGCAGTAGCTGGGGTGGAGGAGAGAAAAATGTATAATTAAGGGAGTTGCCACTTGCTAAAGCTGGAGCAAAAGAGAGGGTTTGTGGTGACAGGGCTAAATCTGGGACCCACCAGGGGCTGCTAATGATGAGAGCTGTGGTTGCTGTGCCACCCAGGCAGGAGCAGAGGCAGGAAAAGCTGCAAAAGGGTTTTTTGTGCCCCACCTCTGCTCCATACGAGTGGATTCCGGAGGCTCAGGGACAGGGGATGCTCACAGGGCTTTGGGACAGCCCAGCAGACACAGGCAGGGCAGTGGGGATGGAAGCAAGGTCAGAAGTGATGCTTGATCTGGACAACCCAGCTGCCTGGCCAGGTTGAACCTGAGCACAGGGCTAAGGCAGGGGAACCCTGGCTGTGCTTCTGGAACTGGTGCTGCAGAGGAGACAAACATTCAGGGCCTTGCAGGGCTGCTGCAGGACCTGGGAGCTGCTCCTGCTCTCCCTCTCCTCCTCTTTGGGCACAGACACCAGGAACTTTTGTCTTTTTACCCTCGGTTTATTTGAAGTACCAAAAGCAGCAGCCAAAACAGATACTTAAAGCAAACTTTTCGAGTTGCTCCTCCTGGTCTCATCAGGAGAGATTTTTGTGGAACCCACAGCAGAATCCCAGCCCTGCTGTGAGCTGTGGCCAGACGCAGGACAGGCAGAGTTGGCTGATGCCAGCAGTGTGTGTCACACAACAGCTCAGCTCAAACTCTTGATTTGCAAAGGTCATTTGTGCTCAGCGCTGAAATCCCAAAATGTGTATGGCCATTTTGCTGTGTGAATTAAACAGGGTTCAAAGAGAGCAGGGACTTACCCTGGCCATATTTACCCTCAGTCAACCACATTAATTCATCAGCTATATTCCTGTGTCTTTAAACACATGATTTTGACTCGAACTAAAGAAGGGCTTTTATGCTTTACATTGGAATTAACATGACAAGCGATTAGCAGATCATCAAGAATAAGACTTCTCTTAATAGTGCTAATAAAAAGGGAGATATTTTTAATGCAGTTCCTAGGATTAATAATTGCCATTCTGATAGAGTCAGAATTTCCAGCATGAGCCATTCCCTCCATAGCCACAGGTGCAGATGGATGAAGCAGCTCAGAGGAGCTGAAGTTGATCACATTTTCCATGTAAAAGGGCACAGTAATTACAGCTGATGAGGGTGCTGGAGCCAAAACACTGGGTCTTGGTGGGGAAAAAACCCCAGATTTGTAATCAACAGGGGCAGCCACAGGAGAAGTTTTAAAACCCTAATTTAAAAGCACTTAGCAGCAGCATGCTATGCTCCTCCAGGTACTGAGTACGAGGGCATTAGAGGAGAGGTAGGAAGTGTCCCTGGAAAGTGCTGCCATACAGGGAACTCTTCAGTGGAATTCACTGGAATTTTCAGTGCTCACACACCTGAAACTCATGGGTTTTTTTCTTCTGTTTAAGGAAGGCACGGAGTATTTTAGTGCATCTCCAAGATTAAGTGGAGAAGTGAAGAGGTTGCTGTTTAATATTCCGTTTTGAGGACTGAAGTCAGCCTGAAGGGATAACAGCCCTACATCCCCATCCTGGAGCTGGAATATCCTAGCAAAACAGAAACATTCAGTTTAATAATATAAGTGTGGATTCGTGTCTTTAAATAGCATTTGCTTTGCTGAAAAGGATGCAGAGATCTTGTCTTGATGGCACCTGAAAATGGCACCTAAAAGCTGAATTTCCAAATGAGTTGAGCCCCCCAGTTTGCTGAGCAGCTCTGCAGCACAGAGCAATTTCTGTTTGTCTAAACAGAGTGTTAAAGATCCTTGGAAGTCTTTTCCCCTGGTTGTGGGTTCTGCATACTTTAAAACACGCCCCTGGTCTCTTCTAACACGCTGAACCCCGAGGAGAAATACCAGCAGGGTTAGAAACCACCACCAGATATATTTTGAGCTTGATTGCCTTGTATTATCTTAACACCCTGTTGCTGCAAACCCTCTGCAAAACGGCGTATCTCATCTTTCTATTGTTATTACACCCAAAGGATATGTCTACACCGCAGCGCTGAGCTGCCCATGCCAGCTCCCCGAGCTCTCTCCAGCAGCTCCAGCACATTTCCTCAGCAGGAGCATCCAGGCTGCTCCTGCCCCGCTGAAGGTGGCTGTGAAAAAGCAACGGGAGCTTGGCTTGACTCTCCTGGCAGCACACGAATGCAGCAGGGCAACCACTCCTGATTAGCTCGCTCCCACACCATCTGTTTTCCAAGACTACATGGACTTTCTGGCACGGAGATGCCTGTTTGAGGATAGGAGCTTGTGTACAACAGTTTACCACAACCAGCAAAGCCGAGCTGACACTCCCTCCCTCAGAGACAGCAACAGTTCTGCTTGGGGTTTTTTTTTTTGGTTTTGGTAAGGCTTTGCCTATTTTGCGTGGCTGGTATCACAGTGCAGGGGGGCAGTGCAGAGATTTCTGCTCAGGGCAGCTCTTGTGGGTATTTCTGCAGCAGGAGCATCCTGTGGGCATGAGATGTCAAGGGCAAGCTGGTGGAGGAAGGAAAAGCTGATCCCCCAAAACTGCACAGGTTTAACTGAACTGGGGTGTGTGGCAGTGCTGGAGCCTCCCCAGGCTGCAGGGTGAGGGGGTGAGGAGCTACAGATCCCCCAGTGCTGCCCAGGGAGCTCAGCCCAAGGCAGGAGCCCCTCTCTTTACACTGCTCCCCGGGGCTGGCAGTGCTGGAGCAGCCCTAACACAATGCAGAACCCAGGCCAAAACCCAAAGCCACTCTGTCTGTCTAACCCTGTCTGGCAGTGGTGCAGTACATTATTACCTTCTGTAATTCCCCCAAGTTATTTAGGGCTGTCTCCTTATTATCTCAATATCTTGGCTCCCATAATAATTACAGACCCAGTTTTACAAGGGCAATTTTTTTTTTCTTGATTAGTTTCCAGGATTCTGTTGTTGCATCAAAGCTGTGCTCGTTTTTTGTGTATTCCTGACAGATGTCTGCTGGGGGAATTACAGCATGGGCACGCAGAGAGGAAGCCATCCACGGTGAGATTAAGGAAACAAAGAGCAGTTCTGTGAATTTAAAGGGAAAAAAAGGCATTTCTCACACACATGATGCGCACCCGGCCGGTCAGATGGACACACACACACACTTTGGCACTTGAGCCTCTGAGATTTCTCCCTGCTTTTGCCCACCCAGAGCAGAGCACATTTCAGAAGTGCTGTAAGAACATCCTTTGCTCTGCGCAAGGGCAAGGAACAATTAAACTGAATTTGCCATGTCTAATTTCTTACTCTTTCTGCTCTAGCCAAACCTCTAACAGATCTTCACAAAGGAGCTGGTCCTTAATTACACTTTTCACAGTAAGGAAACTTTGGTGAGAAGTAATGAAGTGGCCAGTTAAAAGCAACTTGGGAACCAGCTGAGCTGGGAATAAAGCAGAGGTCTGCAGAGCCCTTCCATCTTCACCACAAGCTCACGTGTCTGCCCTTCTCTAAACTCAGCCTGTCCACAGTCCTCTGTGATCTGCAGCCTTCACCAGGCCTTGGCCAAGAATAAACAACATCAACAAAACACCCTGGTTATTTGTACTACAGCGGTGCCTAAAAAAATACTAATTATCCACAGCAGCGCAGTGCCTGCAGGCCTGAGGTGAGACTGGCACCCCATTGTGTGTTAGGTGTTACACAAAACAGGTTATAAAAAGATGGTCCCTGCCCTGGAGAGCTTATAGACTAATTATGCAAGAGAAGGAGTGGGTGGAAACAAGTTCAGAGAGAGAGAGTGTGAGTGATTCAGTATCTCCCACAGCAGAGCTGAGTTTCCTGCCCTCTGAAATGCGGCCTAAGCCAGGAGGGTCCTGGGCTGCCTGCTGGCTCCCAAGCTGTTGACAAAGGACACAACTCCTGGCTCTGCAGCAGCTTGCAATGTGTCTCTGGTCCCTGTCACACCCAGGTCAGGCTCCAACAGGGTGTCTCCAACAGTGGGAAGAGCCACAGGGCCACCAGGAGTTGTCCCTGCCACCATCCAGCAGCAGCCAAGCCCTTTGCCACGGAAGGGAGTTTTTAACATCCAAAGGCAGAGGATGGGACTTGTTGGACAAAGAGCTCCATCTGGAATGGCAAACCCTGCATGTTAAAGGCTGGTGATGAGTAGATCAACCCGTGTGTCAAATAAATCACCCACTCAGTCCAGAGCCATACATGAAAATACAATTAGAGATTAGCCCATGGAGTGCATAACTGGCAATACGTCAGCTACAAATCATTTTAAAAGCATGTAGCTGATCTAGCCTCCTTAATTCCTTGAGTTGTTGATTCCAATTATCAGCAGCCAAGTAGCAAAAGGTTTTTTATCCCCGAAGATTTCTTACTTTTGGATACAATAAAAGTCAATTTATTCGATGATTACTAGGACATGGGCAGTTAATAGGTTGCGTCTGTTCTTTCTCCCCTCAGATACTTCAGAGTGGATCCATTAACACATTTACAGGGTAGACTTAAACAATAATAGTGCTGCTCCTTCTCTGGGGGTACCCAAACCAACCCACTTTTTGTACAGGGCTCTGGGATGTTTTTTACTATTACAGCTCCAGAGGAATTTACATAATTGGTTATGAATAATTTGTAACTTGTCTAAGAGTCTCCATGTAGTGATCTGATTTACTACAGCTTCCCACTCCAGAACCAGCAGAAGATTTTAATACAGTTTTTAATTGCAAGATCATAATTTAAGCATATCAGTGCTGCCTGATGGAGACAGGACGTGAGACAAACTCCTCTCCACAGCCTCCCCCTGTACCTCCTGTCCAGCTCCAGGAGAGCCCTGAGTGCTGCAGGGCAGGCAGCAAACAGCTCTGCCCTAAGTGGACACCTCTCTCCCCTCCTTTATGTATTTGACTCCGAATTATTTGCTTTTTGCAGGGAGAAAGGAAGAAAAACCCTCGTGGTTTAGGTGTTAACCCCCTGCTGGAGGTGTGTGTGAGTTCAGGTGATCTCTCTGTGCACCTTTGGTCACTCCTTTAGTCTGACCACAGGAGCAATAATGCATCCTCCCCTTGGCTGAGGCTGCTGGAATGCAGGTAGGGAACACTCCAGGGATGGATGGATAGTCTTTAAATAAACCTTTCCCAGGTTTATTGGGAAATTACCTTCATCAGGGCTGGGGTGCTAGGGGAATTCACAAGGCAGTGCCAAAGACTTGGATTTTGGAAGGGAATCTGCATTTAAACTGCTCCTAAGCACTCTCTGTCAGCACTCCGTCCCTGTCATGCAGGCAGGGTTAGAGAAAATAATCTGATTTTGCATAGATACAGATAAATCTCTTGCCTGTACAGAAATCAGAGCTCAATGCCAGCAGCTGAAGTGGTGAATGGGAGAGGCAGCCTGAACCCAGTGAGATCAGCTGGGAGAGCCCCTGCAGGAAGGGTGTGCATGGCCTGAGTGCTCCTTCACCCTGGGCCAGCTGTGCTCTGCTCTGTGCCCCTGGAATGCTCTGATATCTCAGAGCTGAGGTTCTCACACGAGATCCTGACCTGGATCTGGGAATTCTCCTTTCTCCAGGCACCTCATCCCACAGCAACCAGATTTCTGCCAAAACCTCCATCCGGTTTGGAAGAAATCAGCCATCAGATCCAGAGTCACTGAGCACCACAGGCTGACTGCACTGGCTCTGTTTCCCAGGAAAATGGCACTAAAAAAGAGATTCCACGTTTTCATTCAGTTGGAAGGAAGTCTAAAGCACAAGACTGCAACAAACTTTCTCTCATTTTTTCCCTATATGATGTTCTTGCTTCAGCAAATGGAATTTAGGACTGGGTCACTGAATCGAATCTCTTGCTCCCACAGGAAATCTCTTCATGTAGCCCATTTAATTATTAATATTTCTGCCCCCCAGTTCAACAAAATCACAGGAACACTCCTAAATTTGTTTAACTTGAAAAAACTGCTAATCTTCAGCTGCCTCACGCTGGCATTTCCAAAGACAGAGGCCACGCTGGAGTGCCTTGAAAACACTGGTTTAATAAAAGATGCTATATCTCTTTCTACAAATTTCACTATGCAAAGGGT